>NC_139537.1:86061007-87261007 GCF_965153285.1 Podarcis tiliguerta
TGCCAAACTGTTGCAAACGATCCCCTGAAAGCTTTTTCGGTGGAAACCGATGGGTTTTTATCCTGGGAAACAGAATTAGCCATCGACGCCTGAACTTGCGGAACAACCTGTTTTTGAAAAAATCCCTAAGCCGCGCGGTCACAATTTCAGCAAAAATCTGACGTTCTGCAATTCATTCCAAAATGGTGCCAAACTGTTGCAAACGATCCCCTGAAAGCTTTTTCGGTGAAAACAGATGGGTTTTTATCCTGGGAAACAGAATTAACCCTCGACGTCTGAACAACTTTTTTTGAAAAAATCCCTAAGCCGCGCGGTCACAATTTCAGCAAAAATCTGATGTTCTGCAATTCACTCAAAAATGGTGCCAAACTGTTGCAAACGATCCCCTGAAAGCTTTTTCGGTGGAAACCGATGGGTTTTTATCCTGGGAAACAGAATTAGCCCTCGACGTCTGCACAACTTTTTTTGAAAAAATCCCTAAGCCGCGCGGTCACAATTTTAGCAAAAATCTGACGTATTGCAATTCACTCAAAAATGGTACCAAACTGTTGCAAACGATCCCCTGAAAGCTTTTTCGGTGGAAACAGATGGGTTTTTATCCTGGGAAATAGAATTAGCCATCGACTTCTGAACTTGCGGAACAACCTGTTTTTGGAAAAAACCCTAAGCCACAATTTCAGCAAAAATCTGACGTTCTGCAATTCACTCAAAAATGGTGCCAAACTGTTGCAAATGATCCCCTGAAAGCTTTTTCGGTGAAAACAGATGGGTTTTTATCCTGGGAAACAGAATTAGCCCTCGACGTCTGAACAACTTTTTTTGAAAAAATCCCTAAGCCGCGCGGTCACAATTTCAGCAAAAATCTGACGTTCTGCAATTCACTCCAAAATGGTGCCAAACTGTTGCAAACGATCCCCTGAAAGCTTTTTCGGTGGAAACAGATGGGTTTTTATCCTGGGAAACAGAATTAGCCATCGAAGCTTGAACTTGTGGAACAACCTGTTTTTGAAAAAAACCCTAAGCCACGCGGTCACAATTTCAGCAAAAATCTGACGTTCTGCAATTCACTCAAAAATGGTGCCAAAGTGTTGCAAACGATCCCCTGAAAGCTTTTTCGCTGAAAACAGATGGGTTTTTATCCTGGGAAACAGAATTAGCCCTCGACGTCTGAACAACTTTTTTTGAAAAATCCCTAAGCCGCGCGGTCACAATTTCAGCAAAAATCTGACGTTCTGCAATTCATTCCAAAATGGTGCCAAACTGTTGCAAACGATCCCCTGAAAGCTTTTTCGGTGAAAACAGATGGGTTTTTATCCTGGGAAACAGAATTAGCCCTCGACGTCTGAACAACTTTTTTTGAAAAAATCCCTAAGCCGCGCGGTCACAATTTCAGCAAAAATCTGATGTTCTGCAATTCACTCAAAAATGGTGCCAAACTGTTGCAAACGATCCCCTGAAAGCTTTTTCGGTGGAAACCGATGGGTTTTTATCCTGGGAAACAGAATTAGCCATCGACGCCTGAACTTGCGGAACAACCTGTTTTTGAAAAAATCCCTAAGCCGCGCGGTCACAATTTCAGCAAAAATCTGACGTTCTGCAATTCATTCCAAAATGGTGCCAAACTGTTGCAAACGATCCCCTGAAAGCTTTTTCGGTGAAAACAGATGGGTTTTTATCCTGGGAAACAGAATTAACCCTCGACGTCTGAACAACTTTTTTTGAAAAAATCCCTAAGCCGCGCGGTCACAATTTCAGCAAAAATCTGATGTTCTGCAATTCACTCAAAAATGGTGCCAAACTGTTGCAAACGATCCCCTGAAAGCTTTTTCGGTGGAAACCGATGGGTTTTTATCCTGGGAAACAGAATTAGCCCTCGACGTCTGCACAACTTTTTTTGAAAAAATCCCTAAGCCGCGCGGTCACAATTTTAGCAAAAATCTGACGTATTGCAATTCACTCAAAAATGGTACCAAACTGTTGCAAACGATCCCCTGAAAGCTTTTTCGGTGGAAACAGATGGGTTTTTATCCTGGGAAATAGAATTAGCCATCGACTTCTGAACTTGCGGAACAACCTGTTTTTGGAAAAAACCCTAAGCCACAATTTCAGCAAAAATCTGACGTTCTGCAATTCACTCAAAAATGGTGCCAAACTGTTGCAAATGATCCCCTGAAAGCTTTTTCGGTGAAAACAGATGGGTTTTTATCCTGGGAAACAGAATTAGCCCTCGACGTCTGAACAACTTTTTTTGAAAAAATCCCTAAGCCGCGCGGTCACAATTTCAGCAAAAATCTGACGTTCTGCAATTCACTCCAAAATGGTGCCAAACTGTTGCAAACGATCCCCTGAAAGCTTTTTCGGTGGAAACAGATGGGTTTTTATCCTGGGAAACAGAATTAGCCATCGACGCCTGAACTTGCGGAACAACCTGTTTTTGAAAAAAACCCTAAGCCACGCGGTCACAATTTCAGCAAAAATCTGACGTTCTGCAATTCACTCAAAAATGTTCCTAAACTTGTGCAAACGATCCCCTGAAAGCTTTTTCGCTGAAAACAGATGGGTTTTTATCCTGGGAAACAGAATTAGCCCTCGACCTCTGAACAACTTTTTTTGAAAAATCCCTAAGCCGCGCGGTCACAATTTCAGCAAAAATCTGACGTTCTGCAATTCATTCCAAAATGGTGCCAAACTGTTGCAAACGATCCCCTGAAAGCTTTTTCGGTGAAAACAGATGGGTTTTTATCCTGGGAAACAGAATTAGCCCTCGACGTCTGAACAACTTTTTTTGAAAAAATCCCTAAGCCGCGCGGTCACAATTTCAGCAAAAATCTGATGTTCTGCAATTCACTCAAAAATGGTGCCAAACTGTTGCAAACGATCCCCTGAAAGCTTTTTCGGTGGAAACCGATGGGTTTTTATCCTGGGAAACAGAATTAGCCCTCGACGTCTGCACAACTTTTTTTGAAAAAATCCCTAAGCCGCGCGGTCACAATTTCATGAAAAATCTGATGTTCTGCAATTCACTCAAAAATGATGCCAAACTGTTGCAAACGATCCCCTGAAAGCTTTTTCGGTGGAAACCGATGGGTTTTTATCCTGGGAAACAGAATTAGCCCTCGAAGTCTGCACAACTTTTTTTGAAAAAATCCCTAAGCCGCGCGGTCACAATTTCAGCAAAAATCTGACGTTCTGCAATTCACTCAAAAATGGTCCCAAACTGTTGCAAACGATCCACTGAAAGCTTTTTCGGTGGAAACAGATGGGTTTTTATCCTGGGAAATAGAATTAGCCCTCGACGCCTGAACTTGGGGAACAACCTGTTTTTGAAAAAAACCCTAAGCCACGCGGTCCCAATTTCAGCAAAAATCTGACATTCTGCAATTCACGCAAAAATGGTGCCAAACTGTTGCAAATGATCCCCTGAAAGCTTTTTCGGTGAAAACAGATGGGTTTTTATCCTGGGAAACAGAATTAGCCCTCGACGTCTGAACAACTTTTTTTGAAAAAATCCCTAAGCCGCGCGGTCACAATTTCAGCAAAAATCTGATGTTCTGCAATTCACTCAAAAATGGTGCCAAACTGTTGCAAACGATCCACTGAAAGCTTTTTCGGTGGAAACCGATGGGTTTTTATCCTGGGAAACAGAATTAGCCCTCGACGTCTGCACAACTTTTTTTGAAAAAATCCCTAAGCCGCGCGGTCACAATTTTAGCAAAAATCTGACGTATTGCAATTCACTCAAAAATGGTACCAAACTGTTGCAAACGATCCCCTGAAAGCTTTTTCGGTGGAAACAGATGGGTTTTTATCCTGGGAAATAGAATTAGCCATCGACTTCTGAACTTGCGGAACAACCTGTTTTTGAAAAATACCCTAAGCCACAATTTCAGCAAAAATCTGACGTTCTGCAATTCACTCAAAAATGGTGCCAAACTGTTGCAAATGATCCCCTGAAAGCTTTTTCGGTGAAAACAGATGGGTTTTTATCCTGGGAAACAGAATTAGCCCTCGACGTCTGAACAACCTTTTTTGAAAAAAACCCTAAGCCACGCGGTCACAATTTCAGCAAAAATCTGACGTTCTGCAATTCACTCCAAAATGGTGCCAAACTGTTGCAAACGATCCCCTGAAAGCTTTTTCGGTGGAAACAGATGGGTTTTTATCCTGGGAAACAGAATTAGCCATCGAAGCTTGAACTTGCGGAACAACCTGTTTTTGAAAAAAACCCTAAGCCACGCGGTCACAATTTCAGCAAAAATCTGACGTTCTGCAATTCACTCAAAAATGTTCCTAAACTTTTGCAAACGATCCCCTGAAAGCTTTTTCGCTGAAAACAGATGGGTTTTTATCCTGGGAAACAGAATTAGCCCTCGACGTCTGAACAACTTTTTTTGAAAAATCCCTAAGCCGCGCGGTCACAATTTCAGCAAAAATCTGACGTTCTGCAATTCATTCCAAAATGGTGCCAAACTGTTGCAAACGATCCCCTGAAAGCTTTTTCGGTGAAAACAGATGGGTTTTTATCCTGGGAAACAGAATTAGCCCTCGACGTCTGAACAACTTTTTTTGAAAAAATCCCTAAGCCGCGCGGTCACAATTTCAGCAAAAATCTGATGTTCTGCAATTCACTCAAAAATGGTGCCAAACTGTTGCAAACGATCCACTGAAAGCTTTTTCGGTGGAAACCGATGGGTTTTTATCCTGGGAAACAGAATTAGCCCTCGACGTCTGCACAACTTTTTTTGAAAAAATCCCTAAGCCGCGCGGTCACAATTTTAGCAAAAATCTGACGTATTGCAATTCACTCAAAAATGGTACCAAACTGTTGCAAACGATCCCCTGAAAGCTTTTTCGGTGGAAACAGATGGGTTTTTATCCTGGGAAATAGAATTAGCCATCGACTTCTGAACTTGCGGAACAACCTGTTTTTGAAAAATACCCTAAGCCACAATTTCAGCAAAAATCTGACGTTCTGCAATTCACTCAAAAATGGTGCCAAACTGTTGCAAATGATCCCCTGAAAGCTTTTTCGGTGAAAACAGATGGGTTTTTATCCTGGGAAACAGAATTAGCCCTCGACGTCTGAACAACCTTTTTTGAAAAAAACCCTAAGCCACGCGGTCACAATTTCAGCAAAAATCTGACGTTCTGCAATTCACTCCAAAATGGTGCCAAACTGTTGCAAACGATCCCCTGAAAGCTTTTTCGGTGGAAACAGATGGGTTTTTATCCTGGGAAACAGAATTAGCCATCGAAGCTTGAACTTGCGGAACAACCTGTTTTTGAAAAAAACCCTAAGCCACGCGGTCACAATTTCAGCAAAAATCTGACGTTCTGCAATTCACTCAAAAATGTTCCTAAACTTTTGCAAACGATCCCCTGAAAGCTTTTTCGCTGAAAACAGATGGGTTTTTATCCTGGGAAACAGAATTAGCCCTCGACGTCTGAACAACTTTTTTTGAAAAATCCCTAAGCCGCGCGGTCACAATTTCAGCAAAAATCTGACGTTCTGCAATTCATTCCAAAATGGTGCCAAACTGTTGCAAACGATCCCCTGAAAGCTTTTTCGGTGAAAACAGATGGGTTTTTATCCTGGGAAACAGAATTAGCCCTCGACGTCTGAACAACTTTTTTTGAAAAAATCCCTAAGCCGCGCGGTCACAATTTCAGCAAAAATCTGATGTTCTGCAATTCACTCAAAAATGGTGCCAAACTGTTGCAAACGATCCCCTGAAAGCTTTTTCGGTGGAAACCGATGGGTTTTTATCCTGGGAAACAGAATTAGCCCTCGACGTCTGCACAACTTTTTTTGAAAAAATCCCTCAGCCGCGCGGTCACAATTTTAGCAAAAATCTGACGTATTGCAATTCACTCAAAAATGGTACCAAACTGTTGCAAACGATCCCCTGAAAGCTTTTTCGGTGGAAACAGATGGGTTTTTATCCTGGGAAATAGAATTAGCCATCGACTTCTGAACTTGCGGAACAACCTGTTTTTGAAAAAAACCCTAAGCCACAATTTCAGCAAAAATCTGACGTTCTGCAATTCACTCAAAAATGGTGCCAAACTGTTGCAAATGATCCCCTGAAAGCTTTTTTGGTGAAAACAGATGGGTTTTTATCCTGGGAAACAGAATTAGCCCTCGACGTCTGAACAACTTTTTTTGAAAAAATCCCTAAGCCGCGCGGTCACAATTTCAGCAAAAATCTGACGTTCTGCAATTCACTCCAAAATGGTGCCAAACTGTTGCAAACGATCCCCTGAAAGCTTTTTCGGTGGAAACAGGTGGGTTTTTATCCTGGGAAACAGAATTAGCCCTCGACGCCTGAACTTGCGGAACAACCTGTTTTTGAAAAAAACCCTAAGCCACGCGATCACAATTTCAGCAAAAATCTGACGTTCTGCAATTCACTCAAAAATGTTCCTAAACTTTTGCAAACGATCCCCTGAAAGCTTTTTCGCTGAAAACAGATGGGTTTTTATCCTGGGAAACAGAATTAGCCCTCGACGTCTGAAAAACTTTTTTTGGAAAAATCCCTAAGCCGCGCGGTCACAATTTCAGCAAAAATCTGACGTTCTGCAATTCATTCCAAAATGGTGCCAAAGTGTTGCAAACGATCCCCTGAAAGCTTTTTCGGTGAAAACAGATGGGTTTTTATCCTGGGAAACAGAATTAGCCCTCGACGTCTGCACAACTTTTTTTGAAAAAATCCCTAAGCCGCGCGGTCACAATTTTAGCAAAAATCTGACGTATTGCAATTCACTCAAAAATGGTACCAAACTGTTGCAAACGATCCCCTGAAAGCTTTTTCGGTGGAAACAGATGGGTTTTTATCCTGGGAAATAGAATTAGCCATCGACTTCTGAACTTGCGGAACAACCTGTTTTTGAAAAAAACCCTAAGCCACAATTTCAGCAAAAATCTGACGTTCTGCAATTCACTCAAAAGTGGTGCCAAACTGCTGCAAACGATCCCCTGAAAGCTTTTTCGGTGAAAACAGATGGGTTTTTATCCTGGGAAAAAGAATTAGCCCTCGACGTCTGAACAATTTTTTTTGAAAAAATCCCTAAGCCGCGCGGTCACAATTTCAGCAAAAATCTGACCTTCTGCAATTCACTCAAAAATGGTGCCAAACTGCTGCAAACGATCCCCTGAAAGCTTTTTCGGTGAAAACAGATGGGTTTTTATCCTTGGGAAAAAGAATTAGCCCTCGACGTCTGAACAATTTTTTTTGAAAAAATCCCTAAGCCGCGCGGTCACAATTTCAGCAAAAATCTGACCTTCTAAAATTCCCTTAAAAATGGTGCCAAACTGTTGAAAGCTTTTTCGGTGGAAACAGATGGGTTTTTATCCTGGGAAACAGAATTAGCCCTCGACGTCTGAACAACTTTTTTTGAAAAAAATCCCTAAGACGCGCGGTCACAATTTCAGCAAAAATCTGACGTTCTGCAATTCACTCAAAAATGATGCCAAACTCTTGCAAACGATCCCCTGAAAGCTTTTTCGGTGGAAACAGATGGGTTTTTATCCTGGGAAATAGAATTAGCCATCGACTTCTGAACTTGCGGAACAACCTGTTTTTGAAAAAAACCCTAAGCGCGGGGTCACAATTTCAGGAAAAATCTGACGTTCTGCAATTCACTCAAAATTGGTGGCAAACTCTTGCAAACGATCCCCTGAAAGCTTTTTCGGTGGAAACAGATGGGTTTTTATCCTGGGAAATAGAATTAGCCATCGACTTCTGAACTTGCGGAACAACCTGTTTTTGAAAAAAACCCTAAGCCGCGCGGTCCCATTTTCATCAAAAATCTGACGTTCTGCAATTCACTCAAAAATGGTGCCAAACTGCTGCAAACGATCCCCTGAAAGCTTTTTCGGTGAAAACAGATGGGTTTTTATCCTGGGAAAAAGAATTAGCCCTCGACGTCTGAACAATTTTTTTTGAAAAAATCCCTAAGCCGCGCGGTCACAATTTCAGCAAAAATCTGACGTTCTGAAATTCCCTTAAAAATGGTGCCAAACTGTTGAAAGCTTTTTCGGTGGAAACAGATGGGTTTTTATCCTGGGAAACAGAATTAGCCCTCGACGTCTGAACAACTTTTTTTGAAAAAAATCCCTAAGCCGCGCGGTCACAATTTCAGCAAAAATCTGACGTTCTGCAATTCACTCAAAAATAATGCCAAACTCTTGCAAACAATCCCCTGAAAGCTTTTTCGGTGGAAACAGATGGGTTTTTATCCTGGGAAATAGAATTAGCCATCGACTTCTGAACTTGCGGAACAACCTGTTTTTGAAAAAAACCCTAAGCCGCGCGGTCACAATTTCAGCAAAAATCTGACGTTCTGCAATTCACTCAAAAATGGTGCCAAACTGCTGCAAACGATCCCCTGAAAGCTTTTTCGGTGAAAACAGAGGGTTTTTATCCTGGGAAAAAGTATTAGACCTCGAAGTCTGAACAATTTTTTTTGAAAAAATCCCTAAGCCGCCCGGTCACAATTTCAGCAAAAATCTGAAGTTCTGAAATTCCCTTAAAAATGGTGCCAAACTGTTGCAAATGATCGCCTGAAAGCTTTTTCGGTGGAAACAGATGGGTTTTTATCCTGGGAGGCAGACTTAGCCATCAACATCTGCACAACTTTTTTTGAAAAAATCCCTAAGCCGCGCGGTCACAATTTCAGCAAAAATCTGACGTTCTGCAATTCACTCCAAAATGGTGCCAAAATCTTGCAAACGATCCCCTGAAAGCTTTTTCGGTGGAAACAGATGGGTTTTTATCCTGGGAAACAGAATTAGCCCTCGACGTCTGAACAACTTTTTTTGAAAAAATCCCTAAGCCGCGCGGTCACAATTTCAGCAAAAATCTGACGTTCTGCAATTCACTCAAAAATGGTGCCAAACTGTTGCAAACGATCCCCTGAAAGCTTTTTTGGTGGAAACAGATGGGTTTTTATCCTGGGAAATAGAATTAGCCATCGACTTCTGAACTTACGGAACAACCTGTTTTTGAAAAAAACCCTAAGCCACAATTTCAGCAAAAAACTGACGTTCTGCAATTCACTCAAAAATGATGCCAAACTCTTGCAAACGATTCCCTGAAAGCTTTTTTGGTGGAAACAGATGGGTTTTTATCCTGGGAAATAGAATTAGCCATCGACTTCTGAACTTGCGGAACAACCTGTTTTTGAAAAAAACCCTAAGCCGCGCGGTCACAATTTCAGCAAAAATCTGACGTTCTCCAATTCACTCAAAAATGAGCCAAACTGCTGCAAACGATCCCCTGAAAGCTTTTTCGGTGGAAACAGATGGGTTTTTATCCTGGGAAACAGACTTAGCCCTCGACGTCTGAACAACTTTTTTTGAAAAAATCCCTAAGTCGATATCGTTATCGCTGTTATCGTAATCGATATTGTTATTTTTCTGATGAAAATAGAGATCTTTACTACTTCACAACTACTACTTTACTACTGCTTTACTACTGCTTTACTACTACTTTACTAATACTTTACTACTACTTTACTACTACTTTACTACCATCTTACTACCACTTTACTACTATTTTACTACTTCACTACTACTGTTGCAAACAATCCCCTAAAAGCTTTTCCCGTGGAAACAAATGGGTTTTTATCCTGGGAAAAAGAATTAGCCCTCGACGTCTGAACAATTTTTTTTGAAAAAATCCCTAAGCCGCGCGGTCACAATTTCAGCAAAAATCTGACGTTCTGAAATTCCCTTAAAAATGGTGCCAAACTGTTGCAAACGATCCCCTGAAAGCTTTTTCGGTGGAAACAGATGGGTTTTTATCCTGGGAAATAGAATTAGCCATCGACTTCTGAACTTGCGGAACAACCTGTTTTTGAAAAAAACCGTAAGCCGTGCGGTCACAATTTCAGGAAAAATCTGACGTTCTGCAATTCACTCAAAAATGGTGCCAAACTGCTGCAAACGATCCCCTGAAAGCTTTTTCGGTGAAAACAGATGGGTTTTTATCCTGGGAAACAGAATTAGCCCTCGACGTCTGAACAACTTTTTTTGAAAAAATCCCTAAGCCTCGCGGTCACAATTTCAGCAAAAATCTGACGTTCTGCAATTCACTCCAAAATGGTGCCAAACTGTTGCAAATGATCCCCTGAAAGCTTTTTCGGTGGAAACAGAAGGGTTTTTATCCTGGGAAACAGAATTAGCCATCGACGCCTGAACTTGCGGAACAACCTGTTTTTGAAAAAAACCCTAAGCCACGCGGTCACAATTTCAGCAAAAATCTGACGTTCTGCAATTCACTCAAAAATGTTCCTAAACTTTTGCAAACGATCCCCTGAAAGCTTTTTCGCTGAAAACAGATGGGTTTTTATCCTGGGAAACAGAATTAGCCCTCGACGTCTGAACAACATTTTTTGAAAAATCCCTAAGCCGCGCGGTCACAATTCCAGCAAAAAACTGACGTTCTGCAATTCATTCCAAAATGGTGCCAAACTGTTGCAAACGATCCCCTGAAAGCTTTTTCGGTGAAAACAGATGGGTTTTTATCCTGGGAAACAGAATTAGCCCTCGACGTCTGAACAACTTTTTTTGAAAAAATCCCTAAGCCGCGCGGTCACAATTTCAGCAAAAATCTGAAGTTCTGAAATTCCCTTAAAAATGGTGCCAAACTGTTGAAAGCTTTTTCGGTGGAAACAGATGGGTTTTTATCCTGGGAAACAGAATTAGCCCTCGACGTCTGAACAACTTTTTTTGAAAAAAATCCCTAAGACGCGCGGTCACAATTTCAGCAAAAATCTGACGTTCTGCAATTCACTCAAAAATGATGCCAAACTCTTGCAAACGATCCCCTGAAAGCTTTTTCGGTGGAAACAGATGGGTTTTTATCCTGGGAAATAGAATTAGCCATCGACTTCTGAACTTGCGGAACAACCTGTTTTTGAAAAAAACCCTAAGCGCGGGGTCACAATTTCAGGAAAAATCTGACGTTCTGCAATTCACTCAAAATTGGTGGCAAACTCTTGCAAACGATCCCCTGAAAGCTTTTTCGGTGGAAACAGATGGGTTTTTATCCTGGGAAATAGAATTAGCCATCGACTTCTGAACTTGCGGAACAACCTGTTTTTGAAAAAAACCCTAAGCCGCGCGGTCCCATTTTCATCAAAAATCTGACGTTCTGCAATTCACTCAAAAATGGTGCCAAACTGCTGCAAACGATCCCCTGAAAGCTTTTTCGGTGAAAACAGATGGGTTTTTATCCTGGGAAAAAGAATTAGCCCTCGACGTCTGAACAATTTTTTTTGAAAAAATCCCTAAGCCGCGCGGTCACAATTTCAGCAAAAATCTGACGTTCTGAAATTCCCTTAAAAATGGTGCCAAACTGTTGAAAGCTTTTTCGGTGGAAACAGATGGGTTTTTATCCTGGGAAACAGAATTAGCCCTCGACGTCTGAACAACTTTTTTTGAAAAAAATCCCTAAGCCGCGCGGTCACAATTTCAGCAAAAATCTGACGTTCTGCAATTCACTCAAAAATAATGCCAAACTCTTGCAAACAATCCCCTGAAAGCTTTTTCGGTGGAAACAGATGGGTTTTTATCCTGGGAAATAGAATTAGCCATCGACTTCTGAACTTGCGGAACAACCTGTTTTTGAAAAAAACCCTAAGCCGCGCGGTCACAATTTCAGCAAAAATCTGACGTTCTGCAATTCACTCAAAAATGGTGCCAAACTGCTGCAAACGATCCCCTGAAAGCTTTTTCGGTGAAAACAGAGGGTTTTTATCCTGGGAAAAAGTATTAGACCTCGAAGTCTGAACAATTTTTTTTGAAAAAATCCCTAAGCCGCCCGGTCACAATTTCAGCAAAAATCTGAAGTTCTGAAATTCCCTTAAAAATGGTGCCAAACTGTTGCAAATGATCGCCTGAAAGCTTTTTCGGTGGAAACAGATGGGTTTTTATCCTGGGAGGCAGACTTAGCCATCAACATCTGCACAACTTTTTTTGAAAAAATCCCTAAGCCGCGCGGTCACAATTTCAGCAAAAATCTGACGTTCTGCAATTCACTCCAAAATGGTGCCAAAATCTTGCAAACGATCCCCTGAAAGCTTTTTCGGTGGAAACAGATGGGTTTTTATCCTGGGAAACAGAATTAGCCCTCGACGTCTGAACAACTTTTTTTGAAAAAATCCCTAAGCCGCGCGGTCACAATTTCAGCAAAAATCTGACGTTCTGCAATTCACTCAAAAATGGTGCCAAACTGTTGCAAACGATCCCCTGAAAGCTTTTTTGGTGGAAACAGATGGGTTTTTATCCTGGGAAATAGAATTAGCCATCGACTTCTGAACTTACGGAACAACCTGTTTTTGAAAAAAACCCTAAGCCACAATTTCAGCAAAAAACTGACGTTCTGCAATTCACTCAAAAATGATGCCAAACTCTTGCAAACGATTCCCTGAAAGCTTTTTTGGTGGAAACAGATGGGTTTTTATCCTGGGAAATAGAATTAGCCATCGACTTCTGAACTTGCGGAACAACCTGTTTTTGAAAAAAACCCTAAGCCGCGCGGTCACAATTTCAGCAAAAATCTGACGTTCTCCAATTCACTCAAAAATGAGCCAAACTGCTGCAAACGATCCCCTGAAAGCTTTTTCGGTGGAAACAGATGGGTTTTTATCCTGGGAAACAGACTTAGCCCTCGACGTTTGAACAACTTTTTTTGAAAAAATCCCTAAGTCGATATCGTTATCGCTGTTATCGTAATCGATATTGTTATTTTTCTGATGAAAATAGAGATCTTTACTACTTCACAACTACTACTTTACTACTGCTTTACTACTGCTTTACTACTACTTTACTAATACTTTACTACTACTTTACTACTACTTTACTACCATCTTACTACCACTTTACTACTATTTTACTACTTCACTACTACTGTTGCAAACAATCCCCTAAAAGCTTTTCCCGTGGAAACAAATGGGTTTTTATCCTGGGAAAAAGAATTAGCCCTCGACGTCTGAACAATTTTTTTTGAAAAAATCCCTAAGCCGCGCGGTCACAATTTCAGCAAAAATCTGACGTTCTGAAATTCCCTTAAAAATGGTGCCAAACTGTTGCAAACGATCCCCTGAAAGCTTTTTCGGTGGAAACAGATGGGTTTTTATCCTGGGAAATAGAATTAGCCATCGACTTCTGAACTTGCGGAACAACCTGTTTTTGAAAAAAACCGTAAGCCGTGCGGTCACAATTTCAGGAAAAATCTGACGTTCTGCAATTCACTCAAAAATGGTGCCAAACTGCTGCAAACGATCCCCTGAAAGCTTTTTCGGTGAAAACAGATGGGTTTTTATCCTGGGAAACAGAATTAGCCCTCGACGTCTGAACAACTTTTTTTGAAAAAATCCCTAAGCCTCGCGGTCACAATTTCAGCAAAAATCTGACGTTCTGCAATTCACTCCAAAATGGTGCCAAACTGTTGCAAATGATCCCCTGAAAGCTTTTTCGGTGGAAACAGAAGGGTTTTTATCCTGGGAAACAGAATTAGCCATCGACGCCTGAACTTGCGGAACAACCTGTTTTTGAAAAAAACCCTAAGCCACGCGGTCACAATTTCAGCAAAAATCTGACGTTCTGCAATTCACTCAAAAATGTTCCTAAACTTTTGCAAACGATCCCCTGAAAGCTTTTTCGCTGAAAACAGATGGGTTTTTATCCTGGGAAACAGAATTAGCCCTCGACGTCTGAACAACATTTTTTGAAAAATCCCTAAGCCGCGCGGTCACAATTCCAGCAAAAAACTGACGTTCTGCAATTCATTCCAAAATGGTGCCAAACTGTTGCAAACGATCCCCTGAAAGCTTTTTCGGTGAAAACAGATGGGTTTTTATCCTGGGAAACAGAATTAGCCCTCGACGTCTGAACAACTTTTTTTGAAAAAATCCCTAAGCCGCGCGGTCACAATTTCAGCAAAAATCTGAAGTTCTGAAATTCCCTTAAAAATGGTGCCAAACTGTTGCAAATGATCCCCTGAAAGCTTTTTCGGTGGAAACAGATGGGTTTTTATCCTGGGAGGCAGACTTAGCCCTCGACGTCTGAACAACTTTTTTTGAAAAAATCCCTAAGCCGCGCGGTCACAATTTCAGCAAAAATCTGACGTTCTGCAATTCACTCAAAAATGGTGCCAAACTGTTGCAAACGATTCCCTGAAAGCTTTTTTGGTGGAAACAGATGGGTTTTTATCCTGGGAAATAGAATTAGCCATCGACTTCTGAACTTGCGGAACAACCTGTTTTTGAAAAAAACCCTAAGCCGCGCGGTCACAATTTCAGCAAAAATCTGACGTTCTCCAATTCACTCAAAAATGAGCCAGACTGCTGCAAACGATCCCCTGAAAGCTTTTTCGATGGAAACAGATGGGTTTTTATCCTGGGAAACAGACTTAGCCCTCGACGTCTGAACAACTTTTTTTGAAAACAAGTTGATATCGTTATCGCTGTTATCGTAATCGATATTGTTATTTTTCTGATGAAAATAGAGATCTTTACTACTTCACAACTACTACTTTACTACTGCTTTACTACTGCTTTACTACTGCTTTACTACTACTTTTCTAATACTTTACTACTACTTTACTACCATGATACTACTACTTTACTACCATGTTACTACTATTTTACTACTACTTCACTACCATTTTACTACTATTTTACTATTGCCTTACTACCACTTTACTACTGCTTTACTACTGCTTTACTACTGCTTTACTACTACTTTACTACCACCTTACTACCACTTTACTACTATTTTACTACTTCACTACTACTGTTGCAAACAATCCCCTGAAAGCTTTTTCCATGGAAACAAATGGGTTTTTATCCTGGGAAACAGAATTACCCATCGAAGTCTGAACTTGCGGAACAACCTGTCTTTGAAAAAAACCCTATGCGCGGGGTCACAATTTCATGAAAAATCTGACGTTCTGCAATTCACTCAAAAATGGTGCCAAACTGTTGCAAACGATCCCCTGAAAGCTTTTTCGGTGGAAACAGATGGGTTTTTATCCTGGGAAACAGAATTAGCCCTCGACGTCTGAACAACTTTTTTTGAAAAAATCCCTGTCGATATCGTTATCGCTGTTATCGTTATCGATATTGTTATTTTTCTGATGAAAATAGAAATATTTACTACTTCACAACTACTACTTTACTACTGCTTTACTACTGCTTTACTACTACTTTACTAATACTTTACTACTACTTTACTACCATGATACTACTACTTTACTACCATGTTACTACTATTTTACTACTACTTCACTACCATTTTACTACTATTTTACTATTGCCTTACTACCACTTTACTACTGCTTTACTACTGCTTTACTACTACTTTACTACTACTTTACTACCACCTTACTACCACTTTACTACTATTTTACTACTTCACTACTACTGTTGCAAACAATCCCCTGAAAGCTTTTTCCGTGGAAACAAATGGGTTTTTATCCTGGGAAACAGAATTACCCATCGAAGTCTGAACTTGCGGAACAACCTGTCTTTGAAAAAAACCCTATGCGCGGGGTCACAATTTCATGAAAAATCTGACGTTCTGCAATTCACTCAAAAATGGTGCCAAACTGTTGCAAACGATCCCCTGAAAGCTTTTTCGGTGGTAAGAGATGGGTTTTTATCCTGGGAAACAGAATTAGCCCTCGACGTCTGCACAACTTTTTTTGAAAAAATCCCAAAGCCGGGCGGTCACAATTTCAGCAAAAATCGGACGTTCTGGAATTCACTCAAACATGGTGCCAAACTGTTGCAAACGATCCCCTGAAAGCTTTTTCGGTGGAAAGAGATGGGTTTTTGTCCTGGGAAACAGAATTAGCCCTGGACGTCTGCACAACTTTTTTTGAAAAAATCCCTAAGCCGCGCGGTCACAATTTCAGCAAAAATCTGACGTTCTGCAATTCACTCAAAAATGGTGCCAAACTGTTGCAAACGATCCCCTGAAAGCTTTTTTGGTGGAAACAGATGGGTTTTTATCCTGGGAAACAGAATTAGCCATCAACGTCTGCACAATTTTTTTTTAAAAATCCCTAAGCCGCGCGTTCACAATTTCAGCAAAAATCTGACGTTCTGCAATTCACTCAAAAATGGTGCCAAACTGTTGCAAACGATCCCCTGAAAGCTTTTTCGGTGGAAACAGACGGGTTTTTATCCTGGGAAACAGAATTAGCCCTCGACGTCTGAACAACTTTTTTTGAAAAAATCCCTGTCGATATCGTTATCGCTGTTATCGTTATCGATATTGTTATTTTTCTGATGAAAATAGAAATATTTACTACTTCACAACTACTACTTTACTACTGCTTTACTACTGCTTTACTACTACTTTACTAATACTTTACTACTACTTTACTACCATGATACTACTACTTTACTACCATGTTACTACTATTTTACTACTACTTCACTACCATTTTACTACTATTTTACTATTGCCTTACTACCACTTTACTACTGCTTTACTACTGCTTTACTACCACTTTACTACTATTTTACTACTTCACTACTACTGTTGCAAACAATCCCCTGAAAGCTTTTTCCGTGGAAACAAATGGGTTTTTATCCTGGGAAACAGAATTACCCATCGAAGTCTGAACTTGCGGAACAACCTGTCTTTGAAAAAAACCCTATGCGCGGGGTCACAATTTCATGAAAAATCTGACGTTCTGCAATTCACTCAAAAATGGTGCCAAACTGTTGCAAACGATCCCCTGAAAGCTTTTTCGGTGGTAAGAGATGGGTTTTTATCCTGGGAAACAGAATTAGCCCTCGACGTCTGCACAACTTTTTTTGAAAAAATCCCAAAGCCGGGCGGTCACAATTTCAGCAAAAATCGGACGTTCTGGAATTCACTCAAACATGGTGCCAAACTGTTGCAAACGATCCCCTGAAAGCTTTTTCGGTGGAAAGAGATGGGTTTTTGTCCTGGGAAACAGAATTAGCCCTGGACGTCTGCACAACTTTTTTTGAAAAAATCCCTAAGCCGCGCGGTCACAATTTCAGCAAAAATCTGACGTTCTGCAATTCACTCAAAAATGGTGCCAAACTGTTGCAAACGATCCCCTGAAAGCTTTTTTGGTGGAAACAGATGGGTTTTTATCCTGGGAAACAGAATTAGCCATCAACGTCTGCACAATTTTTTTTTAAAAATCCCTAAGCCGCGCGTTCACAATTTCAGCAAAAATCTGACGTTCTGCAATTCACTCAAAAATGGTGCCAAACTGTTGCAAACGATCCCCTGAAAGCTTTTTCGGTGGAAACAGATGGGTTTTTATCCTGGGAAACAGAATTAGCCCTCGACGTCTGAACTTGCGGAACAACCTGTTTTTGAAAAAATCCCTAAGCCGCGCGGTCACAATTTCAGCAAAAATCTGACGTTCTGCAATTCACTCAAAAATGGTACCAAACTGTTGCAAACGATTCCCTGAAAGCTTTTTCGGTGGAAACAGATAGGTTTTTATCTTGGGAAACAGAATTAGCCCTCGACGTCTGCACAACTTTTTTTGAAAAAATCCCAAAGCCGCGCGGTCACAATTTCAGCAAAAATCGGACGTTCTGCAATTCACTCAAACATGGTGCCAAACTGTTGCAAACGATCCCCTGAAAGCTTTTTCGGTGGAAACAGATGGGTTTTCATCCTGGGAAACAGAATTAGCCCTCGACGTCTAAACAACTTTTTTTGAAAAAATCCCTAAGCCGCGCAGTTACAATTTCAGAATAAATCTGACGTTCTGCAATTCACTCAAAAATGGTGCCAAACTGTTGCAAACGATCCCCTGAAAGCTTTTTCGGTGGAAACAGATGGGTTTTTTTCCTGGGAAACAGAATTAGCCCTCGACGTCTGCACAACTTTTTTTGAAAAAATCCCTAAGCCGCGCGGTCACAATTTCAGCAAAAATCTGACGTTCTGCAATTCACTCAAAAATGGTCCCAAACTGTTGCAAACGATCCCCTGAAAGCTTTTTCGGTGGAAAGAGATGGGTTTTTATCCTGGGAAACAGAATTAGCCCTGGACGTCTGCACAACTTTTTTTGAAAAAATCCCTAAGCGCGCGGTCACAATTTCATCAAAAATCTGACGTTCTGCAAATCACTCCAAAATGGTGCCAAACTGTTGCAAACAATCCCCTGAAAGCTTTTTTCGGCGGAAACAGATGGGTTTTTATCCTGGGAAATAGAATTAGCCATCGACGCCTGAACTTGCGGAACAACCTGTTTTTGGAAAAAAACCCTAAGCCACGCGGTCACAATTTCAGCAAAAATCTGACGTTCTGCAATTTACTCAAAAATTGTCCTAAACTTTTGCAAACGATCCCTTGAAAGCTTTTTCGGTGAAAACAGATGGGTTTTTATCCTGGGAAACAGAATTAGCCCTGGACGTCTGAACAACTTTTTTTGAAAAAATCCCTAAGCCGCGCGGTCACAATTTCAGCAAAAATCTGACGTTCTGCAATTCACTCAAAAATGGTGCCAAACTGTTGCAAACGATCCCCTGAAAGCTTTTTCGGTGGAAAGAGATGGGTTTTTATCCTGGGAAACAGACTTAGCCCTCGACGTCTGAACAACTTTTTTTGAAAAAAATCCCTAAGTCGATATCGTTATCGCTGTTATCGTTATCGATATTGTTATTTTTCTGATGAAAATAGAAATATTTACTACTTCACAACTACTACTTTACTACTGCTTTACTACTGCTTTACTACTGCTTTACTACTACTTTTCTAATACTTTACTACTACTTTACTACCATGATACTACTACTTTACTACCATGTTACTACTATTTTACTACTACTTCACTACCATTTTACTACTATTTTACTATTGCCTTACTACCACTTTACTACTGCTTTACTACTGCTTTACTACTGCTTTACTACCACCTTACTACCACTTTACTACTATTTTACTACTTCACTACTACTGTTGCAAACAATCCCCTGAAAGCTTTTTCCGTGGAAACAAATGGGTTTTTATCCTGGGAAACAGAATTACCCATTGAAGTCTGAACTTGCGGAACAACCTGTCTTTGAAAAAAACCCTATGCGCGGGGTCACAATTTCATGAAAAATCTGACGTTCTGCAATTCACTCAAAAATGGTGCCAAACTGCTGCAAACGATCCCCTGAAAGCTTTTTCGGTGGAAAGAGATGGGTTTTTATCCTGGGAAACAGAATTAGCCCTCGACGTCTGAACAACTTTTTTTGAAAAAATCCCTGTCGATATCGTTATTGCTGTTATCGTTATCGATATTGTTATTTTTCTGATGAAAATAGAAATATTTACTACTTCACAACTACTACTTTACTACTGCTTTACTACTGCTTTACTACTACTTTACTAATACTTTACTACTACTTTACTACCATGATACTACTACTTTACTACCATGTTACTACTATTTTACTACTACTTCACTACCATTTTACTACTATTTTACTATTGCCTTACTACCACTTTACTACTGCTTTACTACTGCTTTACTACTACTTTACTACTACTTTACTACCACCTTACTACCACTTTACTACTATTTTACTACTTCACTACTACTGTTGCAAACAATCCCCTGAAAGCTTTTTCCGTGGAAACAAATGGGTTTTTATCCTGGGAAACAGAATTACCCATCGAAGTCTGAACTTGCGGAACAACCTGTCTTTGAAAAAAACCCTATGCGCGGGGTCACAATTTCATGAAAAATCTGACGTTCTGCAATTCACTCAAAAATGGTGCCAAACTGTTGCAAACGATCCCCTGAAAGCTTTTTCGGTGGTAAGAGATGGGTTTTTATCCTGGGAAACAGAATTAGCCCTCGACGTCTGCACAACTTTTTTTGAAAAAATCCCAAAGCCGGGCGGTCACAATTTCAGCAAAAATCGGACGTTCTGGAATTCACTCAAACATGGTGCCAAACTGTTGCAAACGATCCCCTGAAAGCTTTTTCGGTGGAAAGAGATGGGTTTTTGTCCTGGGAAACAGAATTAGCCCTGGACGTCTGCACAACTTTTTTTGAAAAAATCCCTAAGCCGCGCGGTCACAATTTCAGCAAAAATCTGACGTTCTGCAATTCACTCAAAAATGGTGCCAAACTGTTGCAAACGATCCCCTGAAAGCTTTTTTGGTGGAAACAGATGGGTTTTTATCCTGGGAAACAGAATTAGCCATCAACGTCTGCACAATTTTTTTTAAAAAATCCCTAAGCCGCGCGTTCACAATTTCAGCAAAAATCTGACGTTCTGCAATTCACTCAAAAATGGTGCCAAACTGTTGCAAACGATCCCCTGAAAGCTTTTTCGGTGGAAACAGATGGGTTTTTATCCTGGGAAACAGAATTAGCCCTCGACGTCTGAACTTGCGGAACAACCTGTTTTTGAAAAAATCCCTAAGCCGCGCGGTCACAATTTCAGCAAAAATCTGACGTTCTGCAATTCACTCAAAAATGGTACCAAACTGTTGTAAACGATTCCCTGAAAGCTTTTTCGGTGGAAACAGATGGGTTTTTATCTTGGGAAACAGAATTAGCCCTCGACGTCTGCACAACTTTTTTTGAAAAAATCCCAAAGCCGCGCGGTCACAATTTCAGCAAAAATCGGACGTTCTGCAATTCACTCAAACATGGTGCCAAACTGTTGCAAACGATCCCCTGAAAGCTTTTTCGGTGGAAACAGATGGGTTTTCATCCTGGGAAACAGAATTAGCCCTCGACGTCTAAACAACTTTTTTTGAAAAAATCCCTAAGCCGCGCAGTTACAATTTCAGAATAAATCTGACGTTCTGCAATTCACTCAAAAATGGTGCCAAACTGTTGCAAACGATCCCCTGAAAGCTTTTTCGGTGGAAACAGATGGGTTTTTTTCCTGGGAAACAGAATTAGCCCTCGACGTCTGCACAACTTTTTTTGAAAAAATCCCTAAGCCGCGCGGTCACAATTTCAGCAAAAATCTGACGTTCTACAATTCACTCAAAAATGGTCCCAAACTGTTGCAAACGATCCCCTGAAAGCTTTTTCGGTGGAAAGAGATGGGTTTTTATCCTGGGAAACAGAATTAGCCCTGGACGTCTGCACAACTTTTTTTGAAAAAATCCCTAAGCGCGCGGTCACAATTTCATCAAAAATCTGACGTTCTGCAAATCACTCCAAAATGGTGCCAAACTGTTGCAAACAATCCCCTGAAAGCTTTTTTCGGCGGAAACAGATGGGTTTTTATCCTGGGAAATAGAATTAGCCATCGACGCCCGAACTTGCGGAACAACCTGTTTTTGGAAAAAAACCCTAAGCCACGCGGTCACAATTTCAGCAAAAATCTGACGTTCTGCAATTTACTCAAAAATTGTCCTAAACTTTTGCAAACGATCCCTTGAAAGCTTTTTCGGTGAAAACAGATGGGTTTTTATCCTGGGAAACAGAATTAGCCCTGGACGTCTGAACAACTTTTTTTGAAAAAATCCCTAAGCCGCGCGGTCACAATTTCAGCAAAAATCTGACGTTCTGCAATTCACTCAAAAATGGTGCCAAACTGTTGCAAACGATCCCCTGAAAGCTTTTTCGGTGGAAAGAGATGGGTTTTTATCCTGGGAAACAGAATTAGCCATCAACGTCTGCACAACTTTTTTTGAAAAAATCCCTAAGCCACGCGGTCACAATTTCAGCAAAAATCTGACGTTTTGCAATTCACTCAAAAATGGTACCAAACTGTTGCAAACCATCCCCTGAAAGCTTTTTCGGTGGAAACAGATGGGTTTTTATCCTGGGAAATAGAATTAGCCATCGAGGTCTGAACTTGCGGAACAACCTGTTTTTGAAAAAATCCCTAATCCGCGCGGTCACAATTTCAGCAAAAATCGGACATTCTGCAATTCAGTCAAAAATGGTGCCAAACTGTTGCAAACGATCCCCTGAAAGCTTTTTCGGTGGAAACAGATGGGTTTTTATCCTGGGAAACAGAATTAGCCCTCGACGTCTGAACAACTTTTTTTGAAAAAATCGCTAAGCCGCGCGGTCACAATTTCAGAAAAAATCTGACGTTCTGCAATTCACTCAAAAATGGTGCCAAACTGTTGCAAACGATCCCCTGAAAGCTTTTTCGGTGGAAACAGATGGGTTTTTATCCTGGGAAACAGACTTAGCCCTGGACGTCTGCACAACTTTTTTTGAAAAAATCCCTAAGTCGATATCGTTATCGCTGTTATCGTTATCGATATTGTTATTTTTCTGATGAAAATAGAGATCTTTACTACTTCACAACTACTACTTTACTACTACTTTACTACCATGATACTACTACTTTACTACCATGTTACTACTATTTTACTACTACTTTACTACCATTTTACTACTATTTTACTATTACCTTACTACCACTTTACTACTGCTTTACTACTGCTTTACTACTACTTTACTACTACTTTACTACCACCTTACTACCACTTTACTACTATTTTACTACTTCACTACTACTGTTGCAAACAATCCCCTGAAAACTTTTTCCGTGGAAACAAATGGGTTTTTATCCTGGGAAACAGAATTACCCATCGAAGTCTAAACAACTTTTTTTGAAAAAATCCCTAAGCCGCGCAGTTACAATTTCAGAATAAATCTGACGTTCTGCAATTCACTCAAAAATGGTGCCAAACTGTTGCAAACGATCCCCTGAAAGCTTTTTCGGTGGAAAGAGATGGGTTTTTATCCTGGGAAACAGAATTAGCCCTGGACGCCTGCACAACTTTTTTTGAAAAAATCCCTAAGCGCGCGGTCACAATTTCATCAAAAATCTGACGTTCTGCAAATCACTCCAAAATGGTGCCAAACTGTTGCAAACAATCCCCTGAAAGCTTTTTTCGGCGGAAAGAGATGGGTTTTTATCCTGGGAAATAGAATTAGCCATCGACGCCTGAACTTGCGGAACAACCTGTTTTTGAAAAAAACCCTAAGCCACGCGGTCACAATTTCAGCAAAAATCTGACGTTCTGCAATTTACTCAAAAATTGTCCTAAACTTTTGCAAACGATCCCTTGAAAGCTTTTTCGGTGAAAACAGATGGGTTTTTATCCTGGGAAACAGAATTAGCCCTCGACGTCTGAACAACTTTTTTTGAAAAAATCCCTAAGCCGCGCGGTCACAATTTCAGCAAAAATCTGACGTTCTCCAATTCACTCAAAAATGAGCCAAACTGCTGCAAACGATCCCCTGAAAGCTTTTTCGGTGGTAAGAGATGGGTTTTTATCCTGGGAAACAGAATTAGCCCTCGACGTCTGCACAACTTTTTTTGAAAAAATCCCAAAGCCGGGCGGTCACAATTTCAGCAAAAATCGGACGTTCTGGAATTCACTCAAACATGGTGCCAAACTGTTGCAAACGATCCCCTGAAAGCTTTTTCGGTGGAAAGAGATGGGTTTTTGTCCTGGGAAACAGAATTAGCCCTGGACGTCTGCACAACTTTTTTTGAAAAAATCCCTAAGCCGCGCGGTCACAATTTCAGCAAAAATCTGACGTTCTGCAATTCACTCAAAAATGGTGCCAAACTGTTGCAAACGATCCCCTGAAAGCTTTTTTGGTGGAAACAGATGGGTTTTTATCCTGGGAAACAGAATTAGCCATCAACGTCTGCACAATTTTTTTTTTAAAATCCCTAAGCCGCGCGTTCACAATTTCAGCAAAAATCTGACGTTCTGCAATTCACTCAAAAATGGTGCCAAACTGTTGCAAACGATCCCCTGAAAGCTTTTTCGGTGGAAACAGATGGGTTTTTATCCTGGGAAACAGAATTAGCCCTCGACGTCTGAACTTGCGGAACAACCTGTTTTTGAAAAAATCCCTAAGCCGCGCGGTCACAATTTCAGCAAAAATCTGACGTTCTGCAATTCACTCAAAAATGGTACCAAACTGTTGCAAACGATTCCCTGAAAGCTTTTTCGGTGGAAACAGATAGGTTTTTATCTTGGGAAACAGAATTAGCCCTCGACGTCTGCACAACTTTTTTTGAAAAAATCCCAAAGCCGCGCGGTCACAATTTCAGCAAAAATCGGACGTTCTGCAATTCACTCAAACATGTTGCCAAACTGTAGCAAACGATCCCCTGAAAGCTTTTTCGGTGGAAACAGATGGGTTTTCATCCTGGGAAACAGAATTAGCCCTCGACGTCTAAACAACTTTTTTTGAAAAAATCCCTAAGCCGCGCAGTTACAATTTCAGAATAAATCTGACGTTCTGCAATTCACTCAAAAATGGTGCCAAACTGTTGCAAACGATCCCCTGAAAGCTTTTTCGGTGGAAACAGATGGGTTTTTTTCCTGGGAAACAGAATTAGCCCTCGACGTCTGCACAACTTTTTTTGAAAAAATCCCTAAGCCGCGCGGTCACAATTTCAGCAAAAATCTGACGTTCTGCAATTCACTCAAAAATGGTCCCAAACTGTTGCAAACGATCCCCTGAAAGCTTTTTCGGTGGAAAGAGATGGGTTTTTATCCTGGGAAACAGAATTAGCCCTGGACGTCTGCACAACTTTTTTTGAAAAAATCCCTAAGCGCGCGGTCACAATTTCATCAAAAATCTGACGTTCTGCAAATCACTCCAAAATGGTGCCAAACTGTTGCAAACAATCCCCTGAAAGCTTTTTTCGGCGGAAACAGATGGGTTTTTATCCTGGGAAATAGAATTAGCCATCGACGCCTGAACTTGCGGAACAACCTGTTTTTGGAAAAAAACCCTAAGCCACGCGGTCACAATTTCAGCAAAAATCTGACGTTCTGCAATTTACTCAAAAATTGTCCTAAACTTTTGCAAACGATCCCTTGAAAGCTTTTTCGGTGAAAAAAGATGGGTTTTTATCCTGGGAAACAGAATTAGCCCTGGACGTCTGAACAACTTTTTTTGAAAAAATCCCTAAGCCGCGCGGTCACAATTTCAGCAAAAATCTGACGTTCTGCAATTCACTCAAAAATGGTGCCAAACTGTTGCAAACGATCCCCTGAAAGCTTTTTCGGTGGAAAGAGATGGGTTTTTATCCTGGGAAACAGACTTAGCCCTCGACGTCTGAACAACTTTTTTTGAAAAAATCCCTAAGTCGATATCGTTATCGCTGTTATCGTTATCGATATTGTTATTTTTCTGATGAAAATAGAAATATTTACTACTTCACAACTACTACTTTACTACTGCTTTACTACTGCTTTACTACTGCTTTACTACTACTTTTCTAATACTTTACTACTACTTTACTACCATGATACTACTACTTTACTACCATGTTACTACTATTTTACTACTACTTCACTACCATTTTACTACTATTTTACTATTGCCTTACTACCACTTTACTACTGCTTTACTACTGCTTTACTACTGCTTTACTACCACCTTACTACCACTTTACTACTATTTTACTACTTCACTACTACTGTTGCAAACAATCCACTGAAAGCTTTTTCCGTGGAAACAAATGGGTTTTTATCCTGGGAAACAGAATTACCCATCGAAGTCTGAACTTGCGGAACAACCTGTCTTTGAAAAAAACCCTATGCGCGGGGTCACAATTTCATGAAAAATCTGACGTTCTGCAATTCACTCAAAAATGGTGCCAAACTGCTGCAAACGATCCCCTGAAAGCTTTTTCGGTGGAAAGAGATGGGTTTTTATCCTGGGAAACAGAATTAGCCCTCGACGTCTGAACAACTTTTTTTGAAAAAATCCCTGTCGATATCGTTATTGCTGTTATCGTTATCGATATTGTTATTTTTCTGATGAAAATAGAAATATTTACTACTTCACAACTACTACTTTACTACTGCTTTACTACTGCTTTACTACTACTTTACTAATACTTTACTACTACTTTACTACCATGATACTACTACTTTACTACCATGTTACTACTATTTTACTACTACTTCACTACCATTTTACTACTATTTTACTATTGCCTTACTACCACTTTACTACTGCTTTACTACTGCTTTACTACTACTTTACTACTACTTTACTACCACCTTACTACCACTTTACTACTATTTTACTACTTCACTACTACTGTTGCAAACAATCCCCTGAAAGCTTTTTCCGTGGAAACAAATGGGTTTTTATCCTGGGAAACAGAATTACCCATCGAAGTCTGAACTTGCGGAACAACCTGTCTTTGAAAAAAACCCTATGCGCGGGGTCACAATTTCATGAAAAATCTGACGTTCTGCAATTCACTCAAAAATGGTGCCAAACTGTTGCAAACGATCCCCTGAAAGCTTTTTCGGTGGTAAGAGATGGGTTTTTATCCTGGGAAACAGAATTAGCCCTCGACGTCTGCACAACTTTTTTTGAAAAAATCCCAAAGCCGGGCGGTCACAATTTCAGCAAAAATCGGACGTTCTGGAATTCACTCAAACATGGTGCCAAACTGTTGCAAACGATCCCCTGAAAGCTTTTTCGGTGGAAAGAGATGGGTTTTTGTCCTGGGAAACAGAATTAGCCCTGGACGTCTGCACAACTTTTTTTGAAAAAATCCCTAAGCCGCGCGGTCACAATTTCAGCAAAAATCTGACGTTCTGCAATTCACTCAAAAATGGTGCCAAACTGTTGCAAACGATCCCCTGAAAGCTTTTTTGGTGGAAACAGATGGGTTTTTATCCTGGGAAACAGAATTAGCCATCAACGTCTGCACAATTTTTTTTTAAAAATCCCTAAGCCGCGCGTTCACAATTTCAGCAAAAATCTGACGTTCTGCAATTCACTCAAAAATGGTGCCAAACTGTTGCAAACGATCCCCTGAAAGCTTTTTCGGTGGAAACAGATGGGTTTTTATCCTGGGAAACAGAATTAGCCCTCGACGTCTGAACTTGCGGAACAACCTGTTTTTGAAAAAATCCCTAAGCCGCGCGGTCACAATTTCAGCAAAAATCTGACGTTCTGCAATTCACTCAAAAATGGTACCAAACTGTTGTAAACGATTCCCTGAAAGCTTTTTCGGTGGAAACAGATGGGTTTTTATCTTGGGAAACAGAATTAGCCCTCGACGTCTGCACAACTTTTTTTGAAAAAATCCCAAAGCCGCGCGGTCACAATTTCAGCAAAAATCGGACGTTCTGCAATTCACTCAAACATGGTGCCAAACTGTTGCAAACGATCCCCTGAAAGCTTTTTCGGTGGAAACAGATGGGTTTTCATCCTGGGAAACAGAATTAGCCCTCGACGTCTAAACAACTTTTTTTGAAAAAATCCCTAAGCCGCGCAGTTACAATTTCAGAATAAATCTGACGTTCTGCAATTCACTCAAAAATGGTGCCAAACTGTTGCAAACGATCCCCTGAAAGCTTTTTCGGTGGAAACAGATGGGTTTTTTTCCTGGGAAACAGAATTAGCCCTCGACGTCTGCACAACTTTTTTTGAAAAAATCCCTAAGCCGCGCGGTCACAATTTCAGCAAAAATCTGACGTTCTGCAATTCACTCAAAAATGGTCCCAAACTGTTGCAAACGATCCCCTGAAAGCTTTTTCGGTGGAAAGAGATGGGTTTTTATCCTGGGAAACAGAATTAGCCCTGGACGTCTGCACAACTTTTTTTGAAAAAATCCCTAAGCGCGCAGTCACAATTTCATCAAAAATCTGACGTTCTGCAAATCACTCCAAAATGGTGCCAAACTGTTGCAAACAATCCCCTGAAAGCTTTTTTCGGCGGAAACAGATGGGTTTTTATCCTGGGAAATAGAATTAGCCATCGACGCCTGAACTTGCGGAACAACCTGTTTTTGGAAAAAAACCCTAAGCCACGCGGTCACAATTTCAGCAAAAATCTGACGTTCTGCAATTTACTCAAAAATTGTCCTAAACTTTTGCAAACGATCCCTTGAAAGCTTTTTCGGTGAAAACAGATGGGTTTTTATCCTGGGAAACAGAATTAGCCCTGGACGTCTGAACAACTTTTTTTGAAAAAATCCCTAAGCCGCGCGGTCACAATTTCAGCAAAAATCTGACGTTCTGCAATTCACTCAAAAATGGTGCCAAACTGTTGCAAACGATCCCCTGAAAGCTTTTTCGGTGGAAAGAGATGGGTTTTTATCCTGGGAAACAGACTTAGCCCTCGACGTCTGAACAACTTTTTTTGAAAAAATCCCTAAGTCGATATCGTTATCGCTGTTATCGTTATCGATATTGTTATTTTTCTGATGAAAATAGAAATATTTACTACTTCACAACTACTACTTTACTACTGCTTTACTACTGCTTTACTACTACTTTTCTAATACTTTACTACTACTTTACTACCATGATACTACTACTTTACTACCATGTTACTACTATTTTACTACTACTTCACTACCATTTTACTACTATTTTACTATTGCCTTACTACCACTTTACTACTGCTTTACTACTGCTTTACTACTGCTTTACTACTGCTTTACTACCACCTTACTACCACTTTACTACTATTTTACTACTTCACTACTACTTTTGCAAACAATCCCCTGAAAGCTTTTTCCGTGGAAACAAATGGGTTTTTATCCTGGGAAACAGAATTACCCATCGAAGTCTGAACTTGCGGAACAACCTGTCTTTGAAAAAAACCCTATGCGCGGGGTCACAATTTCATGAAAAATCTGACGTTCTGCAATTCACTCAAAAATGGTGCCAAACTGTTGCAAACGATCCCCTGAAAGCTTTTTCGGTGGAAAGAGATGGGTTTTTATCCTGGGAAACAGAATTAGCCCTCGACGTCTGAACAACTTTTTTTGAAAAAATCCCTGTCGATATCGTTATCGCTGTTATCGTTATCGATATTGTTATTTTTCTGATGAAAATAGAAATATTTACTACTTCACAACTACTACTTTACTACTGCTTTACTACTGCTTTACTACTACTTTACTAATACTTTACTACTACTTTACTACTATGATACTACTACTTTACTACCATGTTACTACTATTTTACTACTACTTCACTACCATTTTACTACTATTTTACTATTGCCTTACTACCACTTTACTACTGCTTTACTACTGCTTTACTACTACTTTACTACCACCTTACTACCACTTTACTACTATTTTACTACTTCACTACTACTGTTGCAAACAATCCCCTGAAAGCTTTTTCCGTGGAAACAAATGGGTTTTTATCCTGGGAAACAGAATTACCCATCGAAGTCTGAACTTGCGGAACAACCTGTCTTTGAAAAAAACCCTATGCGCGGGGTCACAATTTCATGAAAAATCTGACGTTCTGCAATTCACTCAAAAATGGTGCCAAACTGTTGCAAACGATCCCCTGAAAGCTTTTTCGGTGGTAAGAGATGGGTTTTTATCCTGGGAAACAGAATTAGCCCTCGACGTCTGCACAACTTTTTTTGAAAAAATCCCAAAGCCGGGCGGTCACAATTTCAGCAAAAATCGGACGTTCTGGAATTCACTCAAACATGGTGCCAAACTGTTGCAAACGATCCCCTGAAAGCTTTTTCGGTGGAAAGAGATGGGTTTTTGTCCTGGGAAACAGAATTAGCCCTGGACGTCTGCACAACTTTTTTTGAAAAAATCCCTAAGCCGCGCGGTCACAATTTCAGCAAAAATCTGACGTTCTGCAATTCACTCAAAAATGGTGCCAAACTGTTGCAAACGATCCCCTGAAAGCTTTTTTGGTGGAAACAGATGGGTTTTTATCCTGGGAAACAGAATTAGCCATCAACGTCTGCACAATTTTTTTTTAAAAATCCCTAAGCCGCGCGTTCACAATTTCAGCAAAAATCTGACGTTCTGCAATTCACTCAAAAATGGTGCCAAACTGTTGCAAACGATCCCCTGAAAGCTTTTTCGGTGGAAACAGATGGGTTTTTATCCTGGGAAACAGAATTAGCCCTCGACGTCTGAACTTGCGGAACAACCTGTTTTTGAAAAAATCCCTAAGCCGCGCGGTCACAATTTCAGCAAAAATCTGACGTTTTGCAATTCACTCAAAAATGGTACCAAACTGTTGCAAACGATTCCCTGAAAGCTTTTTCGGTGGAAACAGATGGGTTTTTATCTTGGGAAACAGAATTAGCCCTCGACGTCTGCACAACTTTTTTTGAAAAAATCCCAAAGCCGCGCGGTCACAATTTCAGCAAAAATCGGACGTTCTGCAATTCACTCAAACATGGTGCCAAACTGTTGCAAACGATCCCCTGAAAGCTTTTTCGGTGGAAACAGATGGGTTTTCATCCTGGGAAACAGAATTAGCCCTCGACGTCTAAACAACTTTTTTTGAAAAAATCCCTAAGCCGCGCAGTTACAATTTCAGAATAAATCTGACGTTCTGCAATTCACTCAAAAATGGTGCCAAACTGTTGCAAACGATCCCCTGAAAGCTTTTTCGGTGGAAACAGATGGGTTTTTTTCCTGGGAAACAGAATTAGCCCTCGACGTCTGCACAACTTTTTTTGAAAAAATCCCTAAGCCGCGCGGTCACAATTTCAGCAAAAATCTGACGTTCTGCAATTCACTCAAAAATGGTCCCAAACTGTTGCAAACGATCCCCTGAAAGCTTTTTCGGTGGAAAGAGATGGGTTTTTATCCTGGGAAACAGAATTAGCCCTGGACGCCTGCACAACTTTTTTTGAAAAAATCCCTAAGCGCGCGGTCACAATTTCATCAAAAATCTGACGTTCTGCAAATCACTCCAAAATGGTGCCAAACTGTTGCAAACAATCCCCTGAAAGCTTTTTTCAGCGGAAACAGATGGGTTTTTATCCTGGGAAATAGAATTAGCCATCGACGCCTGAACTTGCGGAACAACCTGTTTTTGGAAAAAAACCCTAAGCCACGCGGTCACAATTTCAGCAAAAATCTGACGTTCTGCAATTTACTCAAAAATTGTCCTAAACTTTTGCAAACGATCCCTTGAAAGCTTTTTCTGTGAAAACAGATGGGTTTTTATCCTGGGAAACAGAATTAGCCCTGGACGTCTGAACAACTTTTTTTGAAAAAATCCCTAAGCCGCGCGGTCACAATTTCAGCAAAAATCTGACGTTCTGCAATTCACTCAAAAATGGTGCCAAACTGTTGCAAACGATCCCCTGAAAGCTTTTTCGGTGGAAAGAGATGGGTTTTTATCCTGGGAAACAGAATTAGCCATCAACGTCTGCACAACTTTTTTTGAAAAAATCCCTAAGCCACGCGGTCACAATTTCAGCAAAAATCTGACGTTTTGCAATTCACTCAAAAATGGTACCAAACTGTTGCAAACCATCCCCTGAAAGCTTTTTCGGTGGAAACAGATGGGTTTTTATCCTGGGAAATAGAATTAGCCATCGACGTCTGAACTTGCGGAACAACCTGTTTTTGAAAAAATCCCTAATCCGCGCGGTCACAATTTCAGCAAAAATCGGACATTCTGCAATTCAGTCAAAAATGGTGCCAAACTGTTGCAAACGATCCCCTGAAAGCTTTTTCGGTGGAAACAGATGGGTTTTTATCCTGGGAAACAGAATTAGCCCTCGACGTCTGAACAACTTTTTTTGAAAAAATCGCTAAGCCGCGCGGTCACAATTTCAGAAAAAATCTGACGTTCTGCAATTCACTCAAAAATGGTGCCAAACTGTTGCAAACGATCCCCTGAAAGCTTTTTCGGTGGAAACAGATGGGTTTTTATCCTGGGAAACAGACTTAGCCCTGGACGTCTGCACAACTTTTTTTGAAAAAATCCCTAAGTCGATATCGTTATCGCTGTTATCGTTATCGATATTGTTATTTTTCTGATGAAAATAGAGATCTTTACTACTTCACAACTACTACTTTACTACTGCTTTACTACTGCTTTACTACTACTTTACTACTACTTTACTACCATGATACTACTACTTTACTACCATGTTACTACTATTTTACTACTACTTTACTACCATTTTACTACTATTTTACTATTACCTTACTACCACTTTACTACTGCTTTACTACTGCTTTACTACTACTTTACTACTACTTTACTACCACCTTACTACCACTTTACTACTATTTTACTACTTCACTACTACTGTTGCAAACAATCCCCTGAAAACTTTTTCCGTGGAAACAAATGGGTTTTTATCCTGGGAAACAGAATTACCCATCGAAGTCTAAACAACTTTTTTTGAAAAAATCCCTAAGCCGCGCAGTTACAATTTCAGAATAAATCTGACGTTCTGCAATTCACTCAAAAATGGTGCCAAACTGTTGCAAACGATCCCCTGAAAGCTTTTTCGGTGGAAAGAGATGGGTTTTTATCCTGGGAAACAGAATTAGCCCTGGACGCCTGCACAACTTTTTTTGAAAAAATCCCTAAGCGCGCGGTCACAATTTCATCAAAAATCTGACGTTCTGCAAATCACTCCAAAATGGTGCCAAACTGTTGCAAACAATCCCCTGAAAGCTTTTTTCGGCGGAAAGAGATGGGTTTTTATCCTGGGAAATAGAATTAGCCATCGACGCCTGAACTTGCGGAACAACCTGTTTTTGAAAAAAACCCTAAGCCACGCGGTCACAATTTCAGCAAAAATCTGACGTTCTGCAATTTACTCAAAAATTGTCCTAAACTTTTGCAAACGATCCCTTGAAAGCTTTTTCGGTGAAAACAGATGGGTTTTTATCCTGGGAAACAGAATTAGCCCTCGACGTCTGAACAACTTTTTTTGAAAAAATCCCTAAGCCGCGCGGTCACAATTTCAGCAAAAATCTGACGTTCTGCAATTCACTCAAAAATGGTGCCAAACTGTTGCAAACGATCCCCTGAAAGCTTTTTCGGTGGAAAGAGATGGGTTTTTATCCTGGGAAACAGAATTAGCCATCAACGTCTGCACAACTTTTTTTGAAAAAATCCCTAAGCCACGCGGTCACAATTTCAGCAAAAATCTGACGTTTTGCAATTCACTCAAAAATGGTAACAAACTGTTGCAAACCATCCCCTGAAAGCTTTTTCGGTGGAAACAGATGGGTTTTTATCCAGGGAAAAAGAATTAGACCTCGACGTCTGAACAATTTTTTTTGAAAAAATCTCTAAGCCGCGCGGTCACAATTTCAGCAAAAATCTGAAGTTCTGAAATTCCCTTAAAAATGGTGCCAAACTGTTGCAAATGATCCCCTGAAAGCTTTTTCGGTGGAAACAGATGGGTTTTTATCCTGGGAAACAGACTTAGCCCTGGACGTCTGCACAACTTTTTTTGAAAAAATCCCTAAGTCGATATCGTTATCGCTGTTATCGTTATCGATATTGTTATTTTTCTGATGAAAATAGAGATCTTTACTACTTCACAACTACTACTTTACTACTGCTTTACTACTGCTTTACTACTGCTTTACTACTACTTTACTACCATGATACTACTACTTTACTACCATGTTACTACTATTTTACTACTACTTTACTACCATTTTACTACTATTTTACTATTACCTTACTACCACTTTACTACTGCTTTACTACTGCTTTACTACTACTTTACTACCACCTTACTACCACTTTACTACTATTTTACTACTTCACTACTACTGTTGCAAACAATCCCCTGAAAGCTTTTTCCGTGGAAACAAATGGGTTTTTATCCTGGGAAACAGAATTACCCATCGAAGTCTAAACAACTTTTTTTGAAAAAATCCCTAAGCCGCGCAGTTACAATTTCAGAATAAATCTGACGTTCTGCAATTCACTCAAAAATGGTGCCAAACTGTTGCAAACGATCCCCTGAAAGCTTTTTCGGTGGAAAGAGATGGGTTTTTATCCTGGGAAGCAGAATTAGCCCTCGACGTCTGCACAACTTTTTTTGAAAAAATCCCAAAGCCGCGCGGTCACAATTTCAGCAAAAATCTGACGTTCTGCAATTCACTCAAAAATGGTCCCAAACTGTTGCAAACGATCCCCTGAAAGCTTTTTCGGTGGAAACAGATGGGTTTTTATCCTTGGAAACAGAATTAGCCCTGGACGTCTGCACAACTTTTTTTGAAAAAATCCCTAAGCGCGCGGTCACAATTTCATCAAAAATCTGACGTTCTGCAATTCACTCCAAAATGGTGCCAAACTGTTGCAAAAAATCCCCTGAAAGCTTTTTCGGTGGAAACAGATGGTTTTTTATCCTGGGAAACAGAATTAGCCCTGGACGTCTGCACAACTTTTTTTGAAAAAATCCCTAAGCAGCGCGGTCACAATTTCAGCAAAAATCTGACGTTCTGCAATTCACTCAAAAATGGTCCCAAACTGTTGCAAACGATCCCCTGAAAGCTTTTTCGGTGGAAAGAGATGGGTTTTTATGCTGGGAAACAGAATTAGCCCTGGACGTCTGCACAACTTTTTTTGAAAAAATCCCTAAGCCGCGCGGTCACAATTTCAGCAAAAATCTGACGTTCTGCAATTCACTCCAAAATGGTGCCAAACTGTTGCAAACGATCCCCTGAAAGCTTTTTCGGTGGAAACCGATGGGTTTTTTATCCTGGGAAACAGAATTAGCCATCAACGTCTGCACAACCTGTTTTTGAAAAAAACCCTAAGCCGCGCGGTCACAATTTCAGCAAAAATCTGACGTTCTGCAATTCACTCCAAAATGGTGCCAAAATCTTGCAAACGATCTCCTGAAAGCTTTTTCGGTGGAAACAGATGGGTTTTTATCCTGGGAAACAGAATTAGCCCTCGACGTCTGAACAACTTTTTTTGAAAAAATCCCTAAGCGCGCGGTCACAATTTCATCAAAAATCTGACGTTCTGCAATTCACTCCAAAATGGTGCCAAACTGTTGCAAAAAATCCCCTGAAAGCTTTTTCGGTGGAAAGAGATGGGTTTTTATGCTGGGAAACAGAATTAGCCCTGGACGTCTGCACAACTTTTTTTGAAAAAATCCCTAAGCCGCGCGGTCACAATTTCAGCAAAAATCTGACGTTCTGCAATTCACTCAAAAATGGTGCCAAACTGTTGCAAACGATCCCCTGAAAGCTTTTTCGGTGGAAATAGATGGGTTTTTATCCTGGGAAACAGAATTAGCCATCAACGTCTGCACAACTTTTTTTGAAAAAATCCCTAAGCCGCGCGGTCACAATTTCAGCAAAAATCTGACGTTCTGCAATTCACTCCAAAATGGTGCCAAAATCTTGCAAACGATCCCCTGAAAGCTTTTTTGGTGGAAACAGATGGGTTTTTATCCTGGGAAACAGAATTAGCCCTCGACGTCTGAACAACTTTTTTTAAAAAATCCCTAAGCCGCGCGGTCACACTTTCAGCAAAAATCTGACGTTCTGCAATTCACTCAAAAATGGTGCCAAACTGTTGCAAACAATCCCCTGAAAGCTTTTTTCGGCGGAAACAGATGGGTTTTTATCCTGGGAAATAGAATTAGCCATCGACGCCTGAACTTGCGGAACAACCTGTTTTTGAAAAAAACCCTAAGCCACGCGGTCACAATTTCAGGAAAAATATGACGTTCTGCAATTTACTCAAAAATTGTCCTAAACTTTTGCAAACGATCCCTTGAAAGCTAAAGCTTTTTCGGTGAAAACAGATGGGGTTTTTTCCTGGGAAACAGAATTAGCCCTCGACGTCTGCACAACTTTTTTTGAAAAAATCCCTAAGCAGCGCGGTCACAATTTCAGCAAAAATCTGACGTTCTGCAATTCACTCAAAAATGGTCCCAAACTGTTGCAAACGATCCCCTGAAAGCTTTTTCGGTGGAAAGAGATGGGTTTTTATGCTGGGAAACAGAATTAGCCCTGGACGTCTCCACAACTTTTTTTGAAAAAATCCCTAAGCCGCGCGGTCACAATTTTAGCAAAAATCTGACGTTCTGCAATTCACTCCAAAATGGTGCCAAACTGTTGCAAACGATCCCCTGAAAGCTTTTTCGGTGGAAAGAGATGGGTTTTTATGCTGGGAAACAGAATTAGCCCTGGACGTCTGCACAACTTTTTTTGAAAAAATCCCTAAGCCGCGCGGTCACAATTTCAGCAAAAATCTGACGTACTGCAATTCACTCAAAAATGGTGCCAAACTGTTGCAAACGATCCCCTGAAAGCTTTTTTGGTGGAAATAGATGGGTTTTTATCCTGGGAAACAGAATTAGCCATCAACGTCTGCACAACTTTTTTTGAAAAAATCCCTAAGCCGCGCGGTCACAATTTCAGCAAAAATCTGACGTTCTGCAATTCACTCCAAAATGGTGCCAAAATCTTGCAAACGATCCCCTGAAAGCTTTTTTGGTGGAAACAGATGGGTTTTTATCCTGGGAAACAGAATTAGCCCTCGACGTCTGAACTTTTTTTGAAAAAATCCCTAAGCCGCGCGGTCACACTTTCAGCAAAAATCTGACGTTCTGCAATTCACTCAAAAATGGTGCCAAACTGTTGCAAACAATCCCCTGAAAGCTTTTTTCGGCGGAAACAGATGGGTTTTTATCCTGGGAAATAGAATTAGCCATCGACGCCTGAACTTGCGGAACAACCTGTTTTTGAAAAAAACCCTAAGCCACGCGGTCACAATTTCAGCAAAAATCTGACGTTCTGCAATTTACTCAAAAATTGTCCTAAACTTTTGCAAACGATCCCTTGAAAGCTAAAGCTTTTTCGGTGAAAACAGATGGGGTTTTTTCCTGGGAAACAGAATTAGCCCTCGACGTCTGCACAACTTTTTTTGAAAAAATTCCCAAGCAGCGCGGTCACAATTTCAGCAAAAATCTGACGTTCTGCAATTCACTCAAAAATGGTCCCAAACTGTTGCAAACGATCCCCTGAAAGCTTTTTCGGTGGAAAGAGATGGGTTTTTATGCTGGGAAACAGAATTAGCCCTGGACGTCTCCACAACTTTTTTTGAAAAAATCCCTAAGCCGCGCGGTCACAATTTTAGCAAAAATCTGACGTTCTGCAATTCACTCCAAAATGGTGCCAAACTGTTGCAAACGATCCCCTGAAAGCTTTTTCGGTGGAAAGAGATGGGTTTTTATGCTGGGAAACAGAATTAGCCCTGGACGTCTGCACAACTTTTTTTGAAAAAATCCCTAAGCCGCGCGGTCACAATTTCAGCAAAAATCTGACGTTCTGCAATTCACTCAAAAATGGTGCCAAACTGTTGCAAACGATCCCCTGAAAGCTTTTTTGGTGGAAATAGATGGGTTTTTATCCTGGGAAACAGAATTAGCCATCAACGTCTGCACAACTTTTTTTGAAAAAATCCCTAAGCCGCGCGGTCACAATTTCAGCAAAAATCTGACGTTCTGCAATTCACTCCAAAATGGTGCCAAAATCTTGCAAACGATCCCCTGAAAGCTTTTTTGGTGGAAACAGATGGGTTTTTATCCTGGGAAACAGAATTAGCCCTCGACGTCTGAACTTTTTTTGAAAAAATCCCTAAGCCGCGCGGTCACACTTTCAGCAAAAATCTGACGTTCTGCAATTCACTCAAAAATGGTGCCAAACTGTTGCAAACAATCCCCTGAAAGCTTTTTTCGGCGGAAACAGATGGGTTTTTATCCTGGGAAATAGAATTAGCCATCGACGCCTGAACTTGCGGAACAACCTGTTTTTGAAAAAAACCCTAAGCCACGCGGTCACAATTTCAGCAAAAATCTGACGTTCTGCAATTTACTCAAAAATTGTCCTAAACTTTTGCAAACGATCCCTTGAAAGCTTTGTCGGTGAAAACAGATGGGTTTTTATCCTGGGAAACAGAATTAGCCCTCGACGTCTGAACAACTTTTTTTGAAAAAATCCCTAAGCCGCGCGGTCACAATTTCAGCAAAAATCTGACGTTCTGCAATTCACTCAAAAATGGTGCCAAACTGTTGCAAACGATCCACTGAAAGGTTTTTCGGTGGAAAGAGATGGGTTTTTATCCTGGGAAACAGAATTAGCCATCAACGTCTGCACAACTTTTTTTGAAAAAATCCCTAAGCCGCGCGGTTACAAGTTCAGCAAAAATCTGACGTTCTGCAATTCACTCCAAAATGGTGCCAAAATCTTGCAAACGATCCCCTGAAAGCTTTTTCGGTGGAAACAGATGGGTTTTTATCCTGGGAAACAGAATTAGCCCTCGACGTCTGAACAACTTTTTTTGAAAAAATCCCTAAGCCGCGCGGTCACAATTTCAGCAAAAATCTGACGTTCTGCAATTCACTCAAAAATGGTGCCAAACTGTTGCAAACAATCCCCTGAAAGCTTTTTTCGGCGGAAACAGATGGGTTTTTATCCTGGGAAATAGAATTAGCCATCGACGCCTGAACTTGCGGAACAACCTGTTTTTGAAAAAAACCCTAAGCCACGCGGTCACAATTTCAGCAAAAATCTGACGTTCTGCAATTTACTCAAAAATTGTCCTAAACATTTGCAAACGATCCCCTGAAAGCTTTTTCGGTGGAAACAGATGGTTTTTTATCCTGGGAAACAGAATTAGCCCTCGACGTCTGCACAACTTTTTTTGAAAAAATCCCTAAGCAGCGCGGTCACAATTTCAGCAAAAATCTGACGTTCTGCAATTCACTCAAAAATGGTCCCAAACTGTTGCAAACGATCCCCTGAAAGCTTTTTCGGTGGAAAGAGATGGGTTTTTATGCTGGGAAACAGAATTAGCCCTGGACGTCTGCACAACTTTTTTTGAAAAAATCCCTAAGCCGCGCGGTCACAATTTCAGCAAAAATCTGACGTTCTGCAATTCACTCAAAAATGGTGCCAAACTGTTGCAAACGATCCCTTGAAAGCTTTTTCGGTGGAAAGAGATGGGTTTTTATCCTGGGAAACAGAATTAGCCATCAACATCTGCACAACTTTTTTTGAAAAAATCCCTAAGCCGCGCGGTCACAATTTCAGCAAAAATCTGACGTTCTGCAATTCACTCCAAAATGGTGCCAAAATCTTGCAAACGATCCCCTGAAAGCTTTTTCGGTGGAAACAGATGGGTTTTTATCCTGGGAAACAGAATTAGCCCTCGACGTCTGAACAACTTTTTTTGAAAAAATCCCTAAGCCGCGCGGTCACAATTTCAGCAAAAATCTGACGTTCTGCAATTCACTCAAAAATGGTCCCAAACTGTTGCAAACGATCCCCTGAAAGCTTTTTCGGTGGAAAGAGATGGGTTTTTATCCTGGGAAACAGAATTAGCCCTGGACGTCTGCACAACTTTTTTTGAAAAAATCCCTAAGCGCGCGGTCACAATTTCATCAAAAATCTGACGTACTGCAATTCACTCCAAAATTGTGCCAAACTGTTGCAAAAAATCCCCTGAAAGCTTTTTCGGTGGAAACAGATGTTTTTTTATCTTGGGAAACAGAATTAGCCCTCGACGTCTGCACAACTTTTTTAAAAAAAATCCCAAAGCCGCCCGGTCACAATTTCAGCAAAAATCGGACGTTCTGCAATTCACTCAAACATGGTGCCAAACTGTTGCAAACGATCCCCTGAAAGCTTTTTCGGTGGAAACAGATGGGTTTTTATCCTGGGAAGCAGAATTAGCCCTCGACGTCTGCACAACTTTTTTTGAAAAAATCCCTAAGCCGCGCGGTCACAATTTCATCAAAAATCTGACGTTCTGCAATTCACTCAAAAATGGTCCCAAACTGTTGCAAACGATCCCCTGAAAGCTTTTTCGGTGGAAAGAGATGGGTTTTTATCCTGGAAAACAGAATTAGCCCTGGATGTCTGCACAACTTTTTTTGAAAAAATCCCTAAGCGCGCGGTCACAATTTCATCAAAAATCTGACGTTCTGCAATTCACTCCAAAATGGTGCCAAACTGTTGCAAAAAATCCCCTGAAAGCTTTTTCGGTGGAAACAGATGGTTTTTTATCCTGGGAAACAGAATTAGCCCTCGAAATCTGCACAACTTTTTTTGAAAAAATCCCTAAGCAGCGCGGTCACAATTTCAGCAAAAATCTGACGTTCTGCAATTCACTCAAAAATGGTCCCAAACTGTTGCAAACGATCCCCTGAAAGCTTTTTCGGTGGAAAGAGATGGGTTTTTATCCTGGGAAACAGAATTAGCCATCAACGTCTGCACAACTTTTTTTGAAAAAATCCCTAAGCCGCGCGGTCACAATTTCAGCAAAAATCTGACGTACTGCAATTCACTCAAAAATGGTGCCAAACTGTTGCAAACGATCCCCTGAAAGCTTTTTCCGTGGAAACAGATGGGTTTTTATCCTGGGAAACAGAATTAGCCCTCGACGTCTGAACAACTTTTTTTGAAAAAATCCCTAAGCCGCGCGGTCACAATTTCAGCAAAAATCTGACGTTCTGCAATTCACTCAAAAATGGTACCAAACTGTTGCAAACCATCCCCTGAAAGCTTTTTCGGTGGAAACAGATGGGTTTTTATCCTGGGAAATAGAATTAGCCATCGACGTCTGAACTTGCGGAACAACCTGTTTTTGAAAAAATCCCTAAGCCGCGCGGTCACAATTTCAGCAAAAATCTGACGTTCTGCAATTCACTCCAAAATGGTGCCAAACTGTTGCAAAAAATCCCCTGAAAGCTTTTTCGGTGGAAACAGATGGTTTTTTATCCTGGGAAACAGAATTAGCCCTCGAAATCTGCACAACTTTTTTTGAAAAAATCCCTAAGCAGCGCGGTCACAATTTCAGCAAAAATCTGACGTTCTGCAATTCACTCAAAAATGGTCCCAAACTGTTGCAAACGATCCCCTGAAAGCTTTTTCGGTGGAAAGAGATGGGTTTTTATCCTGGGAAACAGAATTAGCCATCAACGTCTGCACAACTTTTTTTGAAAAAATCCCTAAGCCGCGCGGTCACAATTTCAGCAAAAATCTGACGTACTGCAATTCACTCAAACATGGTGCCAAACTGTTGCAAACGATCCCCTGAAAGCTTTTTCGGTGGAAACAGATGGGTTTTTATCCTGGGTAGCAGAATTAGCCCTCGACGTCTGCACAACTTTTTTTGAAAAAATCCCTAAGCCGCGCGGTCACAATTTCATCAAAAATCTGACGTTCTGCAATTCACTCAAAAATGGTCCCAAACTGTTGCAAACGATCCCCTGAAAGCTTTTTCGGTGGAAAGAGATGGGTTTTTATCCTGGAAAACAGAATTAGCCCTGGACGTCTGCACAACTTTTTTTGAAAAAATCCCTAAGCGCGCGGTCACAATTTCATCAAAAATCTGACGTTCTGCAATTCACTCCAAAATGGTGCCAAACTGTTGCAAAAAATCCCCTGAAAGCTTTTTCGGTGGAAACAGATGGTTTTTTATCCTGGGAAACAGAATTAGCCCTCGAAATCTGCACATCTTTTTTTGAAAAAATCCCTAAGCAGCGCGGTCACAATTTCAGCAAAAATCTGACGTTCTGCAATTCACTCAAAAATGGTCCCAAACTGTTGCAAACGATCCCCTGAAAGCTTTTTCGGTGGAAAGAGATGGGTTTTTATCCTGGGAAACAGAATTAGCCATCAACGTCTGCACAACTTTTTTTGAAAAAATCCCTAAGCCGCGCGGTCACAATTTCAGCAAAAATCTGACGTACTGCAATTCACTCAAAAATGGTGCCAAACTGTTGCAAACGATCCCCTGAAAGCTTTTTCCGTGGAAACAGATGGGTTTTTATCCTGGGAAACAGAATTAGCCCTCGACGTCTGAACAACTTTTTTTGAAAAAATCCCTAAGCCGCGCGGTCACAATTTCAGCAAAAATCTGACGTTCTGCAATTCACTCAAAAATGGTACCAAACTGTTGCAAACCATCCCCTGAAAGCTTTTTCGGTGGAAACAGATGGGTTTTTATCCTGGGAAATAGAATTAGCCATCGACGTCTGAACTTGCGGAACAACCTGTTTTTGAAAAAATCCCTAAGCCGCGCGGTCACAATTTCAGCAAAAATCTGACGTTCTGCAATTCACTCAAAAATGGTGCCAAACTGTTGCAAAAAATCCCCTGAAAGCTTTTTCGGTGGAAACAGATGGTTTTTTATCCTGGGAAACAGAATTAGCCCTCGAAATCTGCACAACTTTTTTTGAAAAAATCCCTAAGCAGCGCGGTCACAATTTCAGCAAAAATCTGACGTTCTGCAATTCACTCAAAAATGGTCCCAAACTGTTGCAAACGATCCCCTGAAAGCTTTTTCGGTGGAAAGAGATGGGTTTTTATCCTGGGAAACAGAATTAGCCCTGGACGTCTGCACAACTTTTTTTGAAAAAATCCCTAAGCGCGCGGTCACAATTTCATCAAAAATCTGACGTTCTGCAATTCACTCCAAAATGGTGCCAAACTGTTGCAAAAAATCCCCTGAAAGCTTTTTCGGTGGAAACAGATGGTTTTTTATCCTGGGAAACAGAATTAGCCCTCGAAATCTGCACAACTTTTTTTGAAAAAATCCCTAAGCAGCGCGGTCACAATTTCAGCAAAAATCTGACGTTCTGCAATTCACTCAAAAATGGTCCCAAACTGTTGCAAACGATCCCCTGAAAGCTTTTTCGGTGGAAAGAGATGGGTTTTTATCCTGGGAAACAGAATTAGCCATCAACGTCTGCACAACTTTTTTTGAAAAAATCCCTAAGCCGCGCGGTCACAATTTCAGCAAAAATCTGACGTACTGCAATTCACTCAAACATGGTGCCAAACTGTTGCAAACGATCCCCTGAAAGCTTTTTTGGTGGAAACAGATGGGTTTTTATCCTGGGAAGCAGAATTAGCCCTCGACGTCTGCACAACTTTTTTTGAAAAAATCCCTAAGCCGCGCGGTCACAATTTCAGCAAAAATCTGACGTACTGCAATTCACTCAAAAATGGTGCCAAACTGTTGCAAACGATCCCCTGAAAGCTTTTTCCGTGGAAACAGATGGGTTTTTATCCTGGGAAACAGAATTAGCCCTCGACGTCTGAACAACTTTTTTTGAAAAAATCCCTAAGCCGCGCGGTCACAATTTCAGCAAAAATCTGACGTTCTGCAATTCACTCAAAAATGGTACCAAACTGTTGCAAACCATCCCCTGAAAGCTTTTTCGGTGGAAACAGATGGGTTTTTATCCTGGGAAATAGAATTAGCCATCGACGTCTGAACTTGCGGAACAACCTGTTTTTGAAAAAATCCCTAAGCCGCGCGGTCACAATTTCAGCAAAAATCTGACGTTCTGCAATTCACTCAAAAATGGTCCCAAACTGTTGCAAACAATCCCCTGAAAGCTTTTTCGGTGGAAAGAGATGGGTTTTTATCCTGGGAAACAGAATTAGCCCTGGACGTCTGCACAACTTTTTTTGAAAAAATCCCTAAGCGCGCGGTCACAATTTCATCAAAAATCTGACGTTCTGCAATTCACTCCAAAATGGTGCCAAACTGTTGCAAAAAATCCCCTGAAAGCTTTTTCGGTGGAAACAGATGGTTTTTTATCCTGGGAAACAGAATTAGCCCTCGAAATCTGCACAACTTTTTTTGAAAAAATCCCTAAGCAGCGCGGTCACAATTTCAGCAAAAATCTGACGTTCTGCAATTCACTCAAAAATGGTCCCAAACTGTTGCAAACGATCCCCTGAAAGCTTTTTCGGTGGAAAGAGATGGGTTTTTATCCTGGGAAACAGAATTAGCCATCAACGTCTGCACAACTTTTTTTGAAAAAATCCCTAAGCCGCGCGGTCACAATATCAGCAAAAATCTGACGTACTGCAATTCACTCAACAATGGTGCCAAACTGTTGCAAACGATCCCCTGAAAGCTTTTTCCGTGGAAACAGATGGGTTTTTATCCTGGGAAACAGAATTAGCCCTCGACATCTGCACAACTTTTTTTGAAAAAATCCCTAAGCCACGCGGTCACAATTTCAGCAAAAATCTGACGTTTTGCAATTCACTCAAAAATGGTACCAAACTGTTGCAAACCATCCCCTGAAAGCTTTTTCGGTGGAAATAGATGGGTTTTTATCCTGGGAAATAGAATTAGCCATCGACGTCTGAACTTGCGGAACAACCTCTTTTTGAAAAAATCCCTAAGCCGCGCGGTCACAATTTCAGCAAAAATCTGACGTTCTGCAATTCACTCAAAAATGGTCCCAAACTGTTGCAAACAATCCCCTGAAAGCTTTTTCGGTGGAAAGAGATGGGTTTTTATACTGGGAAACAGAATTAGCCCTGGACGTCTGCACAACTTTTTTTGAAAAAATCCCTAAGCGCGCGGTCACAATTTCATCAAAAATCTGACGTTCTGCAATTCACTCCAAAATGGTGCCAAACTGTTGCAAAAAATCCCCTGAAAGCTTTTTCGGTGGAAACAGATGGTTTTTTATCCTGGGAAACAGAATTAGCCATCAACGTCTGCACAACTTTTTTTGAAAAAATCCCTAAGCCGCGCGGTCACAATTTCAGCAAAAATCTGACGTACTGCAATTCACTCAAAAATGGTGCCAAACTGTTGCAAACGATCCCCTGAAAGCTTTTTTGGTGGAAACAGATGGGTTTTTATCCTGGGAAACAGAATTAGCCCTCGACGTCTGAACAACTTTTTTTGAAAAAATCCCTAAGCCGCGCGGTCACACTTTCAGCAAAAATCTGACGTTCTGCAATTCACTCAAAAATGGTGCCAAACTGTTGCAAACAATCCCCTGAAAGCTTTTTTCGGCGGAAACAGATGGGTTTTTATCCTGGGAAATAGAATTAGCCATCGACGCCTGAACTTGCGGAACAACCTGTTTTTGAAAAAAACCCTAAGCCACGCGGTCACAATTTCAGCAAAAATCTGACGTTCTGCAATTTACTCAAAAATGGTCCTAAACTTTTGCAAACGATCCCTTGAAAGCTTTTTCGGTGAAAACAGATGGGTTTTTATCCTGGGAAACAGAATTAGCCCTCGACGTCTGCACAACTTTTTTTGAAAAAATCCCTAAGCAGCGCGGTCACAATTTCAGCAAAAATCTGACGTTCTGCAATTCACTCAAAAATGGTCCCAAACTGTTGCAAACGATCCCCTGAAAGCTTTTTCGGTGGAAAGAGATGGGTTTTTATGCTGGGAAACAGAATTAGCCCTGGACGTCTGCACAACTTTTTTTGAAAAAATCCCTAAGCCGCGCGGTCACAATTTCAGCAAAAATCTGACGTTCTGCAATTCACTCCAAAATGGTGCCAAACTGTTGCAAACGATCCCCTGAAAGCTTTTTCGGTGGAAAGAGATGGGTTTTTATCCTGGGAAACAGAATGAGCCATCAACGTCTGCACAACTTTTTTTGAAAAAATCCCTAAGCCGCGCGGTCACAATTTCAGCAAAAATCTGACGTTCTGCAATTCACTCCAAAATGGTGCCAAAATCTTGCAAACGATCTCCTGAAAGCTTTTTCGGTGGAAACAGATGGGTTTTTATCCTGGGAAACAGAATTAGCCCTCGACGTCTGAACAACTTTTTTTGAAAAAATCCCTAAGCGCGCGGTCACAATTTCATCAAAAATCTGACGTTCTGCAATTCACTCCAAAATGGTGCCAAACTGTTGCAAAAAATCCCCTGAAAGCTTTTTCGGTGGAAAGAGATGGGTTTTTATCCTGGGAAACAGAATTAGCCCTGGACGTCTGCACAACTTTTTTTGAAAAAATCCCTAAGCCGCGCGGTCACAATTTCAGCAAAAATCTGACGTTCTGCAATTCACTCAAAAATGGTACCAAACTGTTGCAAACCATCCCCTGAAAGCTTTTTCGGTGGAAACAGATGGGTTTTTATCCTGGGAAATAGAATTAGCCATCGACGTCTGAACTTGCGGAACAACCTGTTTTTGAAAAAATCCCTAAGCCGCGCGGTCACAATTTCAGCAAAAATCTGACGTTCTGCAATTCACTCAAAAATGGTCCCAAACTGTTGCAAACAATCCCCTGAAAGCTTTTTCGGTGGAAAGAGATGGGTTTTTATCCTGGGAAACAGAATTAGCCCTGGACGTCTGCACAACTTTTTTTGAAAAAATCCCTAAGCGCGCGGTCACAATTTCATCAAAAATCTGACGTTCTGCAATTCACTCCAAAATGGTGCCAAACTGTTGCAAAAAATCCCCTGAAAGCTTTTTCGGTGGAAACAGATGGTTTTTTATCCTGGGAAACAGAATTAGCCCTCGAAATCTGCACAACTTTTTTTGAAAAAATCCCTAAGCCACGCGGTCACACTTTCAGCAAAAATCTGACGTTCTGCAATTCACTCAAAAATGGTGCCAAACTGTTGCAAACAATCCCCTGAAAGCTTTTTTCGGCGGAAACAGATGGGTTTTTATCCTGGGAAATAGAATTAGCCATCGACGCCTGAACTTGCGGAACAACCTGTTTTTGAAAAAAACCCTAAGCCACGCGGTCACAATTTCAGCAAAAATCTGACGTTCTGCAATTTACTCAAAAATTGTCCTAAACTTTTGCAAACGATCCCTTGAAAGCTTTTTCGGTGAAAACAGATGGGTTTTTATCCTGGGAAACAGAATTAGCCCTCGACGTCTGCACAACTTTTTTTGAAAAAATCCCTAAGCCACGCGGTCACAATTTCAGCAAAAATCTGACGTTCTGCAATTTACTCAAAAATTGTCCTAAACTTTTGCAAACGATCCCTTGAAAGCTTTTTCGGTGAAAACAGATGGGTTTTTATCCTGGGAAACAGAATTAGCCCTCGACGTCTGCACAACTTTTTTTGAAAAAATCCCTAAGCAGCGCGGTCACAATTTCAGCAAAAATCTGACGTTCTGCAATTCACTCAAAAATGGTCCCAAACTGTTGCAAACGATCCCCTGAAAGCTTTTTCGGTGGAAAGAGATGGGTTTTTATGCTGGGAAACAGAATTAGCCCTGGACGTCTGCACAACTTTTTTTGAAAAAATCCCTAAGCCGCGCGGTCACAATTTCAGCAAAAATCTGACGTTCTGCAATTCACTCCAAAATGGTGCCAAACTGTTGCAAACGATCCCCTGAAAGCTTTTTCGGTGGAAAGAGATGGGTTTTTATCCTGGGAAACAGAATGAGCCATCAACGTCTGCACAACTTTTTTTGAAAAAATCCCTAAGCCGCGCGGTCACAATTTCAGCAAAAATCTGACGTTCTGCAATTCACTCCAAAATGGTGCCAAAATCTTGCAAACGATCTCCTGAAAGGTTTTTCGGTGGAAACAGATGGGTTTTTATCCTGGGAAACAGAATTAGCCCTCGACGTCTGAACAACTTTTTTTGAAAAAATCCCTAAGCGCGCGGTCACAATTTCATCAAAAATCTGACGTTCTGCAATTCACTCCAAAATGGTGCCAAACTGTTGCAAAAAATCCCCTGAAAGCTTTTTCGGTGGAAAGAGATGGGTTTTTATGCTGGGAAACAGAATTAGCCCTGGACGTCTGCACAACGTTTTTGGAAAAATCCCTAAGCCGCGCGGTCACAATTTCAGCAAAAATCTGACGTTCTGCAATTCACTCAAAAATGGTACCAAACTGTTGCAAACCATCCCCTGAAAGCTTTTTCGGTGGAAACAGATGGGTTTTTATCCTGGGAAATAGAATTAGCCATCGACGTCTGAACTTGCGGAACAACCTGTTTTTGAAAAAATCCCTAAGCCGCGCGGTCACAATTTCAGCAAAAATCTGACGTTCTGCAATTCACTCAAAAATGGTCCCAAACTGTTGCAAACGATCCCCTGAAAGCTTTTTCGGTGGAAAGAGATGGGTTTTTATCCTGGGAAACAGAATTAGCCATCAACGTCTGCACAACTTTTTTTGAAAAAATCCCTAAGCCGCGCGGTCACAATTTCAGCAAAAATCTGACGTACTGCAATTCACTCAAAAATGGTGCCAAACTGTTGCAAACGATCCCCTGAAAGCTTTTTCCGTGGAAACAGATGGGTTTTTATCCTGGGAAACAGAATTAGCCCTCGACATCTGCACAACTTTTTTTGAAAAAATCCCTAAGCCACGCGGTCACACTTTCAGCAAAAATCTGACGTTCTGCAATTCACTCAAAAATGGTGCCAAACTGTTGCAAACAATCCCCTGAAAGCTTTTTTCGGCGGAAACAGATGGGTTTTTATCCTGGGAAATAGAATTAGCCATCGACGCCTGAACTTGCGGAACAACCTGTTTTTGAAAAAATCCCTAAGCCACGCGGTCACAATTTCAGCAAAAATCTGACGTTCTGCAATTTACTCAAAAATTGTCCTAAACTTTTGCAAACGATCCCTTGAAAGCTTTTTCGGTGAAAACAGATGGGTTTTTATCCTGGGAAACAGAATTAGCCCTCGACGTCTGCACAACTTTTTTTGAAAAAATCCCTAAGCAGCGCGGTCACAATTTCAGCAAAAATCTGACGTTCTGCAATTCACTCAAAAATGGTCCCAAACTGTTGCAAACGATCCCCTGAAAGCTTTTTCGGTGGAAAGAGATGGGTTTTTATGCTGGGAAACAGAATTAGCCCTGGACGTCTGCACAACTTTTTTTGAAAAAATCCCTAAGCCGCGCGGTCACAATTTCAGCAAAAATCTGACGTTCTGCAATTCACTCCAAAATGGTGCCAAACTGTTGCAAACGATCCCCTGAAAGCTTTTTCGGTGGAAAGAGATGGGTTTTTATCCTGGGAAACAGAATGAGCCATCAACGTCTGCACAACTTTTTTTGAAAAAATCCCTAAGCCACGCGGTCACAATTTCAGCAAAAATCTGACGTTCTGCAATTCACTCCAAAATGGTGCCAAAATCTTGCAAACGATCTCCTGAAAGCTTTTTCGGTGGAAACAGATGGGTTTTTATCCTGGGAAACAGAATTAGCCCTCGACGTCTGAACAACTTTTTTTGAAAAAATCCCTAAGCGCGCGGTCACAATTTCATCAAAAATCTGACGTTCTGCAATTCACTCCAAAATGGTGCCAAACTGTTGCAAAAAATCCCCTGAAAGCTTTTTCGGTGGAAAGAGATGGGTTTTTATGCTGGGAAACAGAATTAGCCCTGGACGTCTGCACAACTTTTTTTGAAAAAATCCCTAAGCCGCGCGGTCACAATTTCAGCAAAAATCTGACGTTCTGCAATTCACTCAAAAATGGTACCAAACTGTTGCAAACCATCCCCTGAAAGCTTTTTCGGTGGAAACAGATGGGTTTTTATCCTGGGAAATAGAATTAGCCATCGACGTCTGAACTTGCGGAACAACCTGTTTTTGAAAAAAACCCTAAGCCACGCGGTCACAATTTCAGCAAAAATCTGACGTTCTGCAATTTACTCAAAAATTGTCCTAAACTTTTACAAACGATCCCTTGAAAGCTTTTTCGGTGAAAACAGATGGGTTTTTATCCTGGGAAACAGAATTAGCCCTCGACGTCTGCACAACTTTTTTTGAAAAAATCCCTAAGCAGCGCGGTCACAATTTCAGCAAAAATCTGACGTTCTGCAATTCACTCAAAAATGGTCCCAAACTGTTGCAAACGATCCCCTGAAAGCTTTTTCGGTGGAAAGAGATGGGTTTTTATCCTGGGAAACAGAATTAGCCCTGGACGTCTGCACAACTTTTTTTGAAAAAATCCCTAAGCCGCGCGGTCACAATTTCAGCAAAAATCTGACGTTCTGCAATTCACTCCAAAATGGTGCCAAAATCTTGCAAACGATCCCCTGAAAGCTTTTTCGGTGGAAACAGATGGGTTTTTATCCTGGGAAACAGAATTAGCCCTCGACGTCTGAACAACTTTTTTTGAAAAAATCCCTAAGCCGCGCGGTCACACTTTCAGCAAAAATCTGACGTTCTGCAATTCACTCAAAAATGGTGCCAAACTGTTGCAAAAAATCCCCTGAAAGCTTTTTCGGTGGAAACAGATGGTTTTTTATCCTGGGAAACAGAATTAGCCATCAACGTCTGCACAACTTTTTTTGAAAAAATCCCTAAGCCGCGCGGTCACAATTTCAGCAAAAATCTGACGTACTGCAATTCACTCAAAAATGGTGCCAAACTGTTGCAAACGATCCCCTGAAAGCTTTTTTGGTGGAAACAGATGGGTTTTTATCCTGGGAAACAGAATTAGCCCTCGACGTCTGAACAACTTTTTTTGAAAAAATCCCTAAGCCGCGCGGTCACACTTTCAGCAAAAATCTGACGTTCTGCAATTCACTCAAAAATGGTGCCAAACTGTTGCAAACAATCCCCTGAAAGCTTTTTTCGGCGGAAACAGATGGGTTTTTATCCTGGGAAATAGAATTAGCCATCGACGCCTGAACTTGCGGAACAACCTGTTTTTGAAAAAAACCCTAAGCCACGCGGTCACAATTTCAGCAAAAATCTGACGTTCTGCAATTTACTCAAAAATTGTCCTAAACTTTTGCAAACGATCCCTTGAAAGCTTTTTCGGTGAAAACAGATGGGTTTTTATCCTGGGAAACAGAATTAGCCCTCGACGTCTGCACAACTTTTTTTGAAAAAATCCCTAAGCAGCGCGGTCACAATTTCAGCAAAAATCTGACGTTCTGCAATTCACTCAAAAATGGTCCCAAACTGTTGCAAACGATCCCCTGAAAGCTTTTTCGGTGGAAAGAGATGGGTTTTTATGCTGGGAAACAGAATTAGCCCTGGACGTCTGCACAACTTTTTTTGAAAAAATCCCTAAGCCGCGCGGTCACAATTTCAGCAAAAATCTGACGTTCTGCAATTCACTCCAAAATGGTGCCAAACTGTTGCAAACGATCCCCTGAAAGCTTTTTCGGTGGAAAGAGATGGGTTTTTACCCTGGGAAACAGAATGAGCCATCAACGTCTGCACAACTTTTTTTGAAAAAATCCCTAAGCCGCGCGGTCACAATTTCAGCAAAAATCTGACGTTCTGCAATTCACTCCAAAATGGTGCCAAAATCTTGCAAACGATCTCCTGAAAGCTTTTTCGGTGGAAACAGATGGGTTTTTATCCTGGGAAACAGAATTAGCCCTCGACGTCTGAACAACTTTTTTTGAAAAAATCCCTAAGCGCGCGGTCACAATTTCATCAAAAATCTGACGTTCTGCAATTCACTCCAAAATGGTGCCAAACTGTTGCAAAAAATCCCCTGAAAGCTTTTTCGGTGGAAAGAGATGGGTTTTTATGCTGGGAAACAGAATTAGCCCTGGACGTCTGCACAACTTTTTTTGAAAAAATCCCTAAGCCGCGCGGTCACAATTTCAGCAAAAATCTGACGTTCTGCAATTCACTCAAAAATGGTACCAAACTGTTGCAAACCATCCCCTGAAAGCTTTTTCGGTGGAAACAGATGGGTTTTTATCCTGGGAAATAGAATTAGCCATCGACGTCTGAACTTGCGGAACAACCTGTTTTTGAAAAAATCCCTAAGCCGCGCGGTCACAATTTCAGCAAAAATCTGACGTTCTGCAATTCACTCAAAAATGGTCCCAAACTGTTGCAAACAATCCCCTGAAAGCTTTTTCGGTGGAAAGAGATGGGTTTTTATCCTGGGAAACAGAATTAGCCCTGGACGTCTGCACAACTTTTTTTGAAAAAATCCCTAAGCGCGCGGTCACAATTTCATCAAAAATCTGACGTTCTGCAATTCACTCCAAAATGGTGCCAAACTGTTGCAAAAAATCCCCTGAAAGCTTTTTCGGTGGAAACAGATGGTTTTTTATCCTGGGAAACAGAATTAGCCCTCGAAATCTGCACAACTTTTTTTGAAAAAATCCCTAAGCAGCGCGGTCACAATTTCAGCAAAAATCTGACGTTCTGCAATTCACTCAAAAATGGTCCCAAACTGTTGCAAACGATCCCCTGAAAGCTTTTTCGGTGGAAAGAGATGGGTTTTTATCCTGGGAAACAGAATTAGCCATCAACGTCTGCACAACTTTTTTTGAAAAAATCCCTAAGCCGCGCGGTCACAATTTCAGCAAAAATCTGACGTACTGCAATTCACTCAAAAATGGTGCCAAACTGTTGCAAACGATCCCCTGAAAGCTTTTTCCGTGGAAACAGATGGGTTTTTATCCTGGGAAACAGAATTAGCCCTCGACATCTGCACAACTTTTTTTGAAAAAATCCCTAAGCCACGCGGTCACACTTTCAGCAAAAATCTGACGTTCTGCAATTCACTCAAAAATGGTGCCAAACTGTTGCAAACAATCCCCTGAAAGCTTTTTTCGGCGGAAACAGATGGGTTTTTATCCTGGGAAATAGAATTAGCCATCGACGCCTGAACTTGCGGAACAACCTGTTTTTGAAAAAAACCCTAAGCCACGCGGTCACAATTTCAGCAAAAATCTGACGTTCTGCAATTTACTCAAAAATGGTCCTAAACTTTTGCAAACGATCCCTTGAAAGCTTTTTCGGTGAAAACAGATGGGTTTTTATCCTGGGAAACAGAATTAGCCCTCGACGTCTGCACAACTTTTTTTGAAAAAATCCCTAAGCAGCGCGGTCACAATTTCAGCAAAAATCTGACGTTCTGCAATTCACTCAAAAATGGTCCCAAACTGTTGCAAACGATCCCCTGAAAGCTTTTTCGGTGGAAAGAGATGGGTTTTTATCCTGGGAAACAGAATTAGCCCTGGACGTCTGCACAACTTTTTTTGAAAAAATCCCTAAGCCGCGCGGTCACAATTTCAGCAAAAATCTGACGTTCTGCAATTCACTCCAAAATGGTGCCAAAATCTTGCAAACGATCCCCTGAAAGCTTTTTCGGTGGAAACAGATGGGTTTTTATCCTGGGAAACAGAATTAGCCCTCGACGTCTGAACAACTTTTTTTGAAAAAATCCCTAAGCCGCGCGGTCACAATTTCAGCAAAAATCTGACGTTCTGCAATTCACTCAAAAATGGTGCCAAACTGTTGCAAACAATCCCCTGAAAGCTTTTTTCGGCGGAAACAGATGGGTTTTTATCCTGGGAAATAGAATTAGCCATCGACGCCTGAACTTGCGGAACAACCTGTTTTTGAAAAAAACCCTAAGCCACGCGGTCACAATTTCAGCAAAAATCTGACGTTCTGCAATTTACTCAAAAATTGTCCTAAACATTTGCAAACGATCCCCTGAAAGCTTTTTCGGTGGAAACAGATGGTTTTTTATCCTGGGAAAGAGAATTAGCCCTCGACGTCTGCACAACTTTTTTTGAAAAAATCCCTAAGCAGCGCGGTCACAATTTCAGCAAAAATCTGACGTTCTGCAATTCACTCAAAAATGGTCCCAAACTGTTGCAAACGATCCCCTGAAAGCTTTTTCGGTGGAAAGAGATGGGTTTTTATGCTGGGAAACAGAATTAGCCCTGGACGTCTGCACAACTTTTTTTGAAAAAATCCCTAAGCCGCGCGGTCACAATTTCAGCAAAAATCTGACGTTCTGCAATTCACTCAAAAATGGTGCCAAACTGTTGCAAACGATCCCTTGAAAGCTTTTTCGGTGGAAAGAGATGGGTTTTTATCCTGGGAAACAGAATTAGCCATCAACATCTGCACAACTTTTTTTGAAAAAATCCCTAAGCCGCGCGGTCACAATTTCAGCAAAAATCTGACGTTCTGCAATTCACTCCAAAATGGTGCCAAAATCTTGCAAACGATCCCCTGAAAGCTTTTTCGGTGGAAACAGATGGGTTTTTATCCTGGGAAACAGAATTAGCCCTGGACGTCTGCACAACTTTTTTTGAAAAAATCCCTAAGCGCGCGGTCACAATTTCATCAAAAATCTGACGTACTGCAATTCACTCCAAAATTGTGCCAAACTGTTGCAAAAAATCCCCTGAAAGCTTTTTCGGTGGAAACAGATGTTTTTTTATCTTGGGAAACAGAATTAGCCCTCGACGTCTGCACAACTTTTTTTAAAAAAATCCCTAAGCCGCGCGGTCACAATTTCAGCAAAAATCGGACGTTCTGCAATTCACTCAAACATGGTGCCAAACTGTTGCAAACGATCCCCTGAAAGCTTTTTCGGTGGAAACAGATGGGTTTTTATCCTGGGAAGCAGAATTAGCCCTCGACGTCTGCACAACTTTTTTTGAAAAAATCCCTAAGCCGCGCGGTCACAATTTCATCAAAAATCTGACGTTCTGCAATTCACTCAAAAATGGTCCCAAACTGTTGCAAACGATCCCCTGAAAGCTTTTTCGGTGGAAAGAGATGGGTTTTTATCCTGGAAAACAGAATTAGCCCTGGACGTCTGCACAACTTTTTTTGAAAAAATCCCTAAGCGCGCGGTCACAATTTCATCAAAAATCTGACGTTCTGCAATTCACTCCAAAATGGTGCCAAACTGTTGCAAAAAATCCCCTGAAAGCTTTTTCGGTGGAAACAGATGGTTTTTTATCCTGGGAAACAGAATTAGCCCTCGAAATCTGCACAACTTTTTTTGAAAAAATCCCTAAGCAGCGCGGTCACAATTTCAGCAAAAATCTGACGTTCTGCAATTCACTCAAAAATGGTCCCAAACTGTTGCAAACGATCCCCTGAAAGCTTTTTCGGTGGAAAGAGATGGGTTTTTATCCTGGGAAACAGAATTAGCCATCAACGTCTGCACAACTTTTTTTGAAAAAATCCCTAAGCCGCGCGGTCACAATTTCAGCAAAAATCTGACGTACTGCAATTCACTCAAAAATGGTGCCAAACTGTTGCAAACGATCCCCTGAAAGTTTTTTCGGTGGAAAGAGATGGGTTTTTATCCTGGGAAACAGAATTAGCCCTCGACGTCTGAACAACTTTTTTTGAAAAAATCCCTAAGCCGCGCGGTCACAATTTCAGCAAAAATCTGACGTTCTGCAATTCACTCAAAAATGGTACCAAACTGTTGCAAACCATCCCCTGAAAGCTTTTTCGGTGGAAACAGATGGGTTTTTATCCTGGGAAATAGAATTAGCCATCGACGTCTGAACTTGCGGAACAACCTGTTTTTGAAAAAATCCCTAAGCCGCGCGGTCACAATTTCAGCAAAAATCTGACGTTCTGCAATTCACTCAAAAATGGTCCCAAACTGTTGCAAACAATCCCCTGAAAGCTTTTTCGGTGGAAAGAGATGGGTTTTTATCCTGGGAAACAGAATTAGCCCTGGACGTCTGCACAACTTTTTTTGAAAAAATCCCTAAGCGCGCGGTCACAATTTCATCAAAAATCTGACGTTCTGCAATTCACTCCAAAATGGTGCCAAACTGTTGCAAAAAATCCCCTGAAAGCTTTTTCGGTGGAAACAGATGGTTTTTTATCCTGGGAAACAGAATTAGCCCTCGAAATCTGCACAACTTTTTTTGAAAAAATCCCTAAGCAGCGCGGTCACAATTTCAGCAAAAATCTGACGTTCTGCAATTCACTCAAAAATGGTCCCAAACTGTTGCAAACGATCCCCTGAAAGCTTTTTCGGTGGAAAGAGATGGGTTTTTATCCTGGGAAACAGAATTAGCCATCAACGTCTGCACAACTTTTTTTGAAAAAATCCCTAAGCCGCGCGGTCACAATTTCAGCAAAAATCTGACGTACTGCAATTCACTCAAACATGGTGCCAAACTGTTGCAAACGATCCCCTGAAAGCTTTTTCGGTGGAAACAGATGGGTTTTTATCCTGGGAAGCAGAATTAGCCCTCGACGTCTGCACAACTTGTTTTGAAAAAATCCCTAAGCCGCGCGGTCACAATTTCATCAAAAATCTGACGTTCTGCAATTCACTCAAAAATGGTCCCAAACTGTTGCAAACGATCCCCTGAAAGCTTTTTCGGTGGAAAGAGATGGGTTTTTATCCTGGAAAACAGAATTAGCCCTGGACGTCTGCACAACTTTTTTTGAAAAAATCCCTAAGCGCGCGGTCACAATTTCATCAAAAATCTGACGTTCTGCAATTCACTCCAAAATGGTGCCAAACTGTTGCAAAAAATCCCCTGAAAGCTTTTTCGGTGGAAACAGATGGTTTTTTATCCTGGGAAACAGAATTAGCCCTCGAAATCTGCACAACTTTTTTTGAAAAAATCCCTAAGCAGCGCGGTCACAATTTCAGCAAAAATCTGACGTTCTGCAATTCACTCAAAAATGGTCCCAAACTGTTGCAAACGATCCCCTGAAAGCTTTTTCGGTGGAAAGAGATGGGTTTTTATCCTGGGAAACAGAATTAGCCATCAACGTCTGCACAACTTTTTTTGAAAAAATCCCTAAGCCGCGCGGTCACAATTTCAGCAAAAATCTGACGTACTGCAATTCACTCAAAAATGGTGCCAAACTGTTGCAAACGATCCCCTGAAAGCTTTTTCCGTGGAAACAGATGGGTTTTTATCCTGGGAAACAGAATTAGCCCTTGACGTCTGAACAACTTTTTTTGAAAAAATCCCTAAGCCGCGCGGTCACAATTTCAGCAAAAATCTGACGTTCTGCAATTCACTCAAAAATGGTCCCAAACTGTTGCAAACGATCCCCTGAAAGCTTTTTCGGTGGAAAGAGATGGGTTTTTATCCTGGGAAACAGAATTAGCCCTGGACGTCTGCACAACTTTTTTTGAAAAAATCCCTAAGCCGCGCGGTCACAATTTCAGCAAAAATCTGACGTTCTGCAATTCACTCCAAAATGGTGCCAAAATCTTGCAAACGATCCCCTGAAAGCTTTTTCGGTGGAAACAGATGGGTTTTTATCCTGGGAAACAGAATTAGCCCTCGACGTCTGAACAACTTTTTTTGAAAAAATCCCTAAGCCGCGCGGTCACAATTTCAGCAAAAATCTGACGTTCTGCAATTCACTCAAAAATGGTGCCAAACTGTTGCAAACAATCCCCTGAAAGCTTTTTTCGGCGGAAACAGATGGGTTTTTATCCTGGGAAATAGAATTAGCCATCGACGCCTGAACTTGCGGAACAACCTGTTTTTGAAAAAAACCCTAAGCCACGCGGTCACAATTTCAGCAAAAATCTGACGTTCTGCAATTTACTCAAAAATTGTCCTAAACATTTGCAAACGATCCCCTGAAAGCTTTTTCGGTGGAAACAGATGGTTTTTTATCCTGGGAAACAGAATTAGCCCTCGACGTCTGCACAACTTTTTTTGAAAAAATCCCTAAGCAGCGCGGTCACAATTTCAGCAAAAATCTGACGTTCTGCAATTCACTCAAAAATGGTCCCAAACTGTTGCAAACGATCCCCTGAAAGCTTTTTCGGTGGAAACAGATGTTTTTTTATCTTGGGAAACAGAATTAGCCCTGGACGTCTGCACAACTTTTTTTGAAAAAATCCCTAAGCCGCGCGGTCACAATTTCAGCAAAAATCTGACGTTCTGCAATTCACTCAAAAATGGTGCCAAACTGTTGCAAACGATCCCTTGAAAGCTTTTTCGGTGGAAAGAGATGGGTTTTTATCCTGGGAAACAGAATTAGCCATCAACATCTGCACAACTTTTTTTGAAAAAATCCCTAAGCCGCGCGGTCACAATTTCAGCAAAAATCTGACGTTCTGCAATTCACTCCAAAATGGTGCCAAAATCTTGCAAACGATCCCCTGAAAGCTTTTTCGGTGGAAACAGATGGGTTTTTATCCTGGGAAACAGAATTAGCCCTCGACGTCTGAACAACTTTTTTTGAAAAAATCCCTAAGCCGCGCGGTCACAATTTCAGCAAAAATCTGACGTTCTGCAATTCACTCAAAAATGGTCCCAAACTGTTGCAAACGATCCCCTGAAAGCTTTTTCGGTGGAAAGAGATGGGTTTTTATCCTGGGAAACAGAATTAGCCCTGGACGTCTGCACAACTTTTTTTGAAAAAATCCCTAAGCGCGCGGTCACAATTTCATCAAAAATCTGACGTACTGCAATTCACTCCAAAATTGTGCCAAACTGTTGCAAAAAATCCCCTGAAAGCTTTTTCGGTGGAAACAGATGTTTTTTTATCTTGGGAAACAGAATTAGCCCTCGACGTCTGCACAACTTTTTTTAAAAAAATCCCAAAGCCGCGCGGTCACAATTTCAGCAAAAATCGGACGTTCTGCAATTCACTCAAACATGGTGCCAAACTGTTGCAAACGATCCCCTGAAAGCTTTTTCGGTGGAAACAGATGGGTTTTTATCCTGGGAAGCAGAATTAGCCCTCGACGTCTGCACAACTTTTTTTGAAAAAATCCCTAAGCCGCGCGGTCACAATTTCATCAAAAATCTGACGTTCTGCAATTCACTCCAAAATGGTGCCAAACTGTTGCAAAAAATCCCCTGAAAGCTTTTTCGGTGGAAACAGATGGTTTTTTATCCTGGGAAACAGAATTAGCCCTCGAAATCTGCACAACTTTTTTTGAAAAAATCCCTAAGCAGCGCGGTCACAATTTCAGCAAAAATCTGACGTTCTGCAATTCACTCAAAAATGGTCCCAAACTGTTGCAAACGATCCCCTGAAAGCTTTTTCGGTGGAAAGAGATGGGTTTTTATCCTGGGAAACAGAATTAGCCATCAACGTCTGCACAACTTTTTTTGAAAAAATCCCTAAGCCGCGCGGTCACAATTTCAGCAAAAATCTGACGTACTGCAATTCACTCAAAAATGGTGCCAAACTGTTGCAAACGATCCCCTGAAAGCTTTTTCCGTGGAAACAGATGGGTTTTTATCCTGGGAAACAGAATTAGCCCTTGACGTCTGAACAACTTTTTTTGAAAAAATCCCTAAGCCGCGCGGTCACAATTTCAGCAAAAATCTGACGTTCTGCAATTCACTCAAAAATGGTACCAAACTGTTGCAAACCATCCCCTGAAAGCTTTTTCGGTGGAAACAGATGGGTTTTTATCCTGGGAAATAGAATTAGCCATCGACGTCTGAACTTGCGGAACAACCTGTTTTTGAAAAAATCCCTAAGCCGCGCGGTCACAATTTCAGCAAAAATCTGACGTTCTGCAATTCACTCAAAAATGGTCCCAAACTGTTGCAAACAATCCCCTGAAAGCTTTTTCGGTGGAAAGAGATGGGTTTTTATCCTGGGAAACAGAATTAGCCCTGGACGTCTGCACAACTTTTTTTGAAAAAATCCCTAAGCGCGCGGTCACAATTTCATCAAAAATCTGACGTTCTGCAATTCACTCCAAAATGGTGCCAAACTGTTGCAAAAAATCCCCTGAAAGCTTTTTCGGTGGAAACAGATGGTTTTTTATCCTGGGAAACAGAATTAGCCCTCGAAATCTGCACAACTTTTTTTGAAAAAATCCCTAAGCAGCGCGGTCACAATTTCAGCAAAAATCTGACGTTCTGCAATTCACTCAAAAATGGTCCCAAACTGTTGCAAACGATCCCCTGAAAGCTTTTTCGGTGGAAAGAGATGGGTTTTTATCCTGGGAAACAGAATTAGCCATCAACGTCTGCACAACTTTTTTTGAAAAAATCCCTAAGCCGCGCGGTCACAATTTCAGCAAAAATCTGACGTACTGCAATTCACTCAAACATGGTGCCAAACTGTTGCAAACGATCCCCTGAAAGCTTTTTCGGTGGAAACAGATGGGTTTTTATCCTGGGAAGCAGAATTAGCCCTCGACATCTGCACAACTTTTTTTGAAAAAATCCCTAAGCCACGCGGTCACAATTTCAGCAAAAATCTGACGTTTTGCAATTCACTCAAAAATGGTACCAAACTGTTGCAAACCATCCCCTGAAAGCTTTTTCGGTGGAAATAGATGGGTTTTTATCCTGGGAAATAGAATTAGCCATCGACGTCTGAACTTGCGGAACAACCTGTTTTTGAAAAAATCCCTGAGCCGCGCGGTCACAATTTCAGCAAAAATCTGACGTTCTGCAATTCACTCAAAAATGGTCCCAAACTGTTGCAAAAAATCCCCTGAAAGCTTTTTCGGTGGAAACAGATGGTTTTTTATCCTGGGAAACAGAATTAGCCCTCGACATCTGCACAACTTTTTTTGAAAAAATCCCTAAGCCACGAGGTCACAATTTCAGCAAAAATCTGACGTTTTGCAATTCACTCAAAAATGGTACCAAACTGTTGCAAACCATCCCCTGAAAGCTTTTTCGGTGGAAACAGATGGGTTTTTATCCTGGGAAATAGAATTAGCCATCGACGTCTGAACTTGCGGAACAACCTGTTTTTGAAAAAATCCCTAAGCCGCGCAGTCACAATTTCAGCAAAAATCGGACGTTCTGCAATTCAGTCAAAAATGGTGCCAAACTGTTGCAAACGATCCCCTGAAAGCTTTTTCGGTGGAAAGAGATGGGTTTTTATCCTGGGAAACAGAATTAGCCCTCGACGTCTGAACAACTTTTTTTGAAAAAATCGCTAAGCCGCGCGGTCACAATTTCAGAAAAAATCTGACGTTCTGCAATTCACTCAAAAATGGTGCCAAACTGCTGCAAACGATCCCCTGAAAGCTTTTTCGGTGAAAACAGATGGGTTTTTATCCTGGGAAAAAGAATTAGCCCTGGACGTCTGCACAACTTTTTTTGAAAAAATCCCTAAGTCGATATCGTTATCGCTGTTATCGTTATCGATATTGTTATTTTTCTGATGAAAATAGAGATCTTTACTACTTCACAACTACTACTTTACTACTGCTTTACTACTGGTTTACTACTACTTTACTAATACTTTACTACTACTTTACTACCATGATACTACTACTTTACTACCATGTTACTACTATTTTACTACTTCTTTACTACCATTTTACTACTATTTTACTATTGCCTTACTACCACTTTACTACTGCTTTACTACTGCTTTACTACTACTTTACTACTACTTTACTACCATCTTCCTACCACTTTACTACTATTTTACTACTTCACTACTACTGTTGCAAACAATCCCCTGAAAGCTTTTTCCGTGGAAACAAATGGGTTTTTATCCTGGGAAACAGAATTACCCATCAACGTCTGAACTTGCGGAACAACCTGTTTTTGAAAAAAACCCTATGCGCGGGGTCACAATTTCATGAAAAATCTGACGTTCTGCAATTCACTCAAAAATGGTGCCAAACTCTTGCAAACGATCCCCTGAAAGCTTTTTCGGTGGAAACAGATGGGTTTTTATCCTGGGAAACAGAATTAGCCATCAACGTCTGCACAACTTTTTTTGAAAAAATCCCTAAGCGCGCGGTCACAATTTCATCAAAAATCTGACGTTCTGCAATTCACTCCAAAATGGTGCCAAACTGTTGCAAAAAATCCCCTGAAAGCTTTTTCGGTGGAAACAGATGGTTTTTTATCCTGGGAAACAGAATTAGCCCTCGACATCTGCACAACTTTTTTTGAAAAAATCCCTAAGCCACGAGGTCACAATTTCAGCAAAAATCTGACGTTTTGCAATTCACTCAAAAATGGTACCAAACTGTTGCAAACCATCCCCTGAAAGCTTTTTCGGTGGAAACAGATGGGTTTTTATCCTGGGAAATAGAATTAGCCATCGACGTCTGAACTTGCGGAACAACCTGTTTTTGAAAAAATCCCTAAGCCGCGCAGTCACAATTTCAGCAAAAATCGGACGTTCTGCAATTCAGTCAAAAATGGTGCCAAACTGTTGCAAACGATCCCCTGAAAGCTTTTTCGGTGGAAAGAGATGGGTTTTTATCCTGGGAAACAGAATTAGCCCTCGACGTCTGAACAACTTTTTTTGAAAAAATCGCTAAGCCGCGCGGTCACAATTTCAGAAAAAATCTGACGTTCTGCAATTCACTCAAAAATGGTGCCAAACTGCTGCAAACGATCCCCTGAAAGCTTTTTCGGTGAAAACAGATGGGTTTTTATCCTGGGAAAAAGAATTAGCCCTGGACGTCTGCACAACTTTTTTTGAAAAAATCCCTAAGTCGATATCGTTATCGCTGTTATCGTTATCGATATTGTTATTTTTCTGATGAAAATAGAGATCTTTACTACTTCACAACTACTACTTTACTACTGCTTTACTACTGGTTTACTACTACTTTACTAATACTTTACTACTACTTTACTACCATGATACTACTACTTTACTACCATGTTACTACTATTTTACTACTTCTTTACTACCATTTTACTACTATTTTACTATTGCCTTACTACCACTTTACTACTGCTTTACTACTGCTTTACTACTACTTTACTACTACTTTACTACCATCTTCCTACCACTTTACTACTATTTTACTACTTCACTACTACTGTTGCAAACAATCCCCTGAAAGCTTTTTCCGTGGAAACAAATGGGTTTTTATCCTGGGAAACAGAATTACCCATCAACGTCTGAACTTGCGGAACAACCTGTTTTTGAAAAAAACCCTATGCGCGGGGTCACAATTTCATGAAAAATCTGACGTTCTGCAATTCACTCAAAAATGGTGCCAAACTCTTGCAAACGATCCCCTGAAAGCTTTTTCGGTGGAAACAGATGGGTTTTTATCCTGGGAAACAGAATTAGCCATCAACGTCTGCACAACTTTTTTTGAAAAAATCCCTAAGCCGCGCGGTCACAATTTCAGCAAAAATCTGACGTACTGCAATTCACTCAAAAATGGTGCCAAACTGTTGCAAACGATCCCCTGAAAGCTTTTTCTGTGGAAACAGATGGGTTTTTATTCTGGGAAACAGAATTAGCCATCAACATCTGCACAACTTTTTTTGAAAAAATCCCTAAGCTGCGCGGTCACAATTTCAGCAAAAATCTGACGTTCTGCAATTCACTCAAAAATGGTGCCAAACTGTTGCAAACGATCCCCTGAAAGCTTTTTCGGTGGAAACAGATGGGTTTTTATCCTGGGAAACAGAATTAGCCCTCGATGTCTGAACAACTTTTTTTGAAAAAAACCCTAAGCGCGCGGTCACAATTTCATCAAAAATCTGACGTTCTGCAATTCACTCAAAAATGGTACCAAACTGTTGCAAACCATCCCCTGAAAGCTTTTTCGGTGGAAACAGATGGGTTTTTATCCTGGGAAATAGAATTAGCCATCGACGTCTGAACTTGCGGAACAACCTGTTTTTGAAAAAATCCCTAAGCCGCGCGGTCACAATTTCAGCAAAAATCTGACGTTCTGCAATTCACTCAAAAATGGTCCCAAACTGTTGCAAACAATCCCCTGAAAGCTTTTTCGGTGGAAAGAGATGGGTTTTTATCCTGGGAAACAGAATTAGCCCTGGACGTCTGCACAACTTTTTTTGAAAAAATCCCTAAGCGCGCGGTCACAATTTCATCAAAAATCTGACGTTCTGCAATTCACTCCAAAATGGTGCCAAACTGTTGCAAAAAATCCCCTGAAAGCTTTTTCGGTGGAAACAGATGGTTTTTTATCCTGGGAAACAGAATTAGCCCTCGAAATCTGCACAACTTTTTTTGAAAAAATCCCTAAGCAGCGCGGTCACAATTTCAGCAAAAATCTGACGTTCTGCAATTCACTCAAAAATGGTCCCAAACTGTTGCAAACGATCCCCTGAAAGCTTTTTCGGTGGAAAGAGATGGGTTTTTATCCTGGGAAACAGAATTAGCCATCAACGTCTGCACAACTTTTTTTGAAAAAATCCCTAAGCCGCGCGGTCACAATTTCAGCAAAAATCTGACGTACTGCAATTCACTCAAACATGGTGCCAAACTGTTGCAAACGATCCCCTGAAAGCTTTTTCGGTGGAAACAGATGGGTTTTTATCCTGGGAAGCAGAATTAGCCCTCGACATCTGCACAACTTTTTTTGAAAAAATCCCTAAGCCACGCGGTCACAATTTCAGCAAAAATCTGACGTTTTGCAATTCACTCAAAAATGGTACCAAACTGTTGCAAACCATCCCCTGAAAGCTTTTTCGGTGGAAATAGATGGGTTTTTATCCTGGGAAATAGAATTAGCCATCGACGTCTGAACTTGCGGAACAACCTGTTTTTGAAAAAATCCCTGAGCCGCGCGGTCACAATTTCAGCAAAAATCTGACGTTCTGCAATTCACTCAAAAATGGTCCCAAACTGTTGCAAACAATCCCCTGAAAGCTTTTTCGGTGGAAAGAGATGGGTTTTTATACTGGGAAACAGAATTAGCCCTGGACGTCTGCACAACTTTTTTTGAAAAAATCCCTAAGCGCGCGGTCACAATTTCATCAAAAATCTGACGTTCTGCAATTCACTCCAAAATGGTGCCAAACTGTTGCAAAAAATCCCCTGAAAGCTTTTTCGGTGGAAACAGATGGTTTTTTATCCTGGGAAACAGAATTAGCCCTCGACATCTGCACAACTTTTTTTGAAAAAATCCCTAAGCCACGAGGTCACAATTTCAGCAAAAATCTGACGTTTTGCAATTCACTCAAAAATGGTACCAAACTGTTGCAAACCATCCCCTGAAAGCTTTTTCGGTGGAAACAGATGGGTTTTTATCCTGGGAAATAGAATTAGCCATCGACGTCTGAACTTGCGGAACAACCTGTTTTTGAAAAAATCCCTAAGCCGCGCAGTCACAATTTCAGCAAAAATCGGACGTTCTGCAATTCAGTCAAAAATGGTGCCAAACTGTTGCAAACGATCCCCTGAAAGCTTTTTCGGTGGAAAGAGATGGGTTTTTATCCTGGGAAACAGAATTAGCCCTCGACGTCTGAACAACTTTTTTTGAAAAAATCGCTAAGCCGCGCGGTCACAATTTCAGAAAAAATCTGACGTTCTGCAATTCACTCAAAAATGGTGCCAAACTGCTGCAAACGATCCCCTGAAAGCTTTTTCGGTGAAAACAGATGGGTTTTTATCCTGGGAAAAAGAATTAGCCCTGGACGTCTGCACAACTTTTTTTGAAAAAATCCCTAAGTCGATATCGTTATCGCTGTTATCGTTATCGATATTGTTATTTTTCTGATGAAAATAGAGATCTTTACTACTTCACAACTACTACTTTACTACTGCTTTACTACTGGTTTACTACTACTTTACTAATACTTTACTACTACTTTACTACCATGATACTACTACTTTACTACCATGTTACTACTATTTTACTACTTCTTTACTACCATTTTACTACTATTTTACTATTGCCTTACTACCACTTTACTACTGCTTTACTACTGCTTTACTACTACTTTACTACTACTTTACTACCATCTTCCTACCACTTTACTACTATTTTACTACTTCACTACTACTGTTGCAAACAATCCCCTGAAAGCTTTTTCCGTGGAAACAAATGGGTTTTTATCCTGGGAAACAGAATTACCCATCAACGTCTGAACTTGCGGAACAACCTGTTTTTGAAAAAAACCCTATGCGCGGGGTCACAATTTCATGAAAAATCTGACGTTCTGCAATTCACTCAAAAATGGTGCCAAACTCTTGCAAACGATCCCCTGAAAGCTTTTTCGGTGGAAACAGATGGGTTTTTATCCTGGGAAACAGAATTAGCCATCAACGTCTGCACAACTTTTTTTGAAAAAATCCCTAAGCCGCGCGGTCACAATTTCAGCAAAAATCTGACGTACTGCAATTCACTCAAAAATGGTGCCAAACTGTTGCAAACGATCCCCTGAAAGCTTTTTCTGTGGAAACAGATGGGTTTTTATTCTGGGAAACAGAATTAGCCATCAACATCTGCACAACTTTTTTTGAAAAAATCCCTAAGCTGCGCGGTCACAATTTCAGCAAAAATCTGACGTTCTGCAATTCACTCAAAAATGGTGCCAAACTGTTGCAAACGATCCCCTGAAAGCTTTTTCGGTGGAAACAGATGGGTTTTTATCCTGGGAAACAGAATTAGCCCTCGATGTCTGAACAACTTTTTTTGAAAAAAACCCTAAGCGCGCGGTCACAATTTCATCAAAAATCTGACGTTCTGCAATTCACTCCAAAATGGTGCCAAACTGTTGCAAACGATCCCCTGAAAGCTTTTTCGGTGAAAACAGATGGGTTTTTATCCTGGGAAACAGAATTAACCATCGACATCTGAACTTGCGGAGCAACCTGTTTTTGAAAAAAACCCTAAGCCGCGCGGTCACAATTTCAGCAAAAATCTGACGTTCTGCAATTCACTCAATAATGGTGCCAAACTGTTGCAAACGATCCCCTGAAAGCTTTTTCGGTGGAAACAGATGGGTTTTTATCCTGGGAAACAGAACTAGCCTTCAACGTCTGAAGAACTTTTTAACAGCTTTGCTTGCGTCCCAAATGGTTCTTTTCTCCACTGTGGTATTCAAATTTATCTCAAAGTAGTCTTTCAAAGTCTTCTGGGCTTTTTTGACGAATTCCTCATCTCTAAAAAGAGAGTCATTCATCCTCCATCTGAAGGAACCAATTGGTTGTAGGTTCATTACCATCTTTACAGCATTATGGTCGGAGCAAGTCTTTGGGCAGATTTCCACTTTTGTTATCTTTGGTGCCAGTTCTCTAGTGGTCCATATTTGGTCAATTCTAGTCCAAGTCTTTTTGGCTTCAGAAAAGAAGGTTCCCTCTTTTTCTAAGGGATGCTTCGTTCTCCAGATGTCAATCAAGTCTAAATTGTCAGTCAGTTTAAAGAAAGTCTTCGGTAGTCTTCCATCATTGGTGACTACCTGTCTTTGTGCGTTATCCATATTCGTTGAAACTACTCCATTCATATCTCCCATTAAAATCACATTGTACTCCATATAGTCCAACAATGTCTCATGCAACCTTTTGAAAAATTCTGATTTTCCTTCATTGGGCGCATATTTCTTTCCATGGTATTGAATTTCAATGGCCAGATACCTTCCTTGCTCATCCTTAAAAACAAATTTTGGTGACAGATCTTCTTTAGCATAAATTACCACTCCTCTTTTTTTAACTTTGTCCGATGAGATAAATTCTTGTCCCAACTTTTTGTTAATTAAAATTTTCCTATGTAACCTGGTCACATGTGTTTCTTGCAAGCAAATCAGGTCCAATTGTTTTTTTTTAAATATATGATAATAGATTTCCTCCTCTGGCCCGAGTTCAAACCGTTACAATTCCAACTCAAAAGTTGCAGAGACATGTTGTATTGTTACTATTCTGTTCCTCCAGCTGCTTCCGATAATTTCTCCTCTTCCGATCCCGGTGGTGTCTTCTCCTTTAGGTTCAAATTTAATATTGCCTCTGCTGTCTTTTTTCTTCTTTCCTCTAGCAGATCTACCGTGCCTTTCTGTAGGTCTTCCCCATAGGCCTCCAAAAAACTGTTTCTGTCTTCCACTGATTTTATTTTAATCTTCCTTCCTTTGAAGTTGAAGGAAAGTCCTTCTGGAAACTCCCACCTAAAGATGATGCTGTTCCTCCTCAATTGAACAACCAAGTCTTTGTATCTAGCTCTGAGGTCCAGAAGGTGTTTGGGAATGTCCTTGAAAATTTCAGCTCTAGACTGGGAGATTTCCAACGGTTTTTGGAAATGTAGTCCCAGGATCTTGTCCCTTTCTTCTTTGGATCTTAATGTAATCAAGCAGTCTCTGATTTTGATCCTTTTGTTTGTTTTTCCCAGTCGAAAGGCACTTAGTATTTTGAATTCTTCTTTTTCCGGATCCAATCCCCAAAATTCCTCAAATTCTTGTGTCAGGAGGTCCCGTAGGCTCTCTTTCTCAATTTCTGGCACACCTCTGATCCTCAGATTTGCCTGCCTGTCCTTCAGTTCAATCATGGAGAACCTTGCTCTGTAATCCTCAAGCTGTCTGTTCATAGGTGGTAATTTCTCCTCTGTGACAGCGACAGCCTGTCTGGCTTCCTCGGCAATCTTTCTTGTTTTTGCAGAGTCGTCCAATAGTTTTTTAATTGAGTCTGTATTCTGCCTTATGCTAATAGTATTTTGATCTATTTTAGAAGATGCTTCTGCAATCCCCTTGTTCGTTTCTGCCACTTGTTTTTTAGTTTCTGCCACCTCTCTTTTCGTTTCTTCCACCTCTTCTGTAAGTTTGTCTATAGCTCCTTGCAGTCTTGCAAAGCCTGCGCTAATCAGTTCATCTGTGGTAGACATTCCTTTCCCTTTCGGTTGTGAGGTGGCACCTCCTGTAGGATCGAAAGATCCTCTTCTTCCTGGCAGAAAGGATTTGCCTGACCTTGTAGTTTTTTCCTGATAAAATTCTCCTTTTTTTCCGCCATAAGATAAACTTTCCCACAGTCAGGCTGCAGCTGCACTTGTTATCAGTTGAAGAGTTACAATAGAGAGTTACAGTGGAAAGTTACCAGGGAACTTTGTAACAATGTCCATGCCCACCAGGGGGACCCCAGAATCCCAGAGTCAGAAGAAGTAAAATGTCTTTTAGCTTCCTTTCAGGGCAATATTGTATAGATATTTAAAGTTCAAATTCTTGTTGTAGCAATTTCAACTCTGTCACAAATGTTTCTCCTTTCAAAAGCCGTCCACAGTCCCTTTTCTGAGGCTTGTACTTTCAATTTTGACAGCTCAGGACCTGGGAGCCTGAGCGGTGATTCTATTGCTGCAGCCTCTTTCCGTCCGAAAGTTGAGATTTTTTCCAATTTCCCCCCCTCTCCTTATCCTTGGGGGGGATTTGGTCCTTCCCAGGACTTGAGATTAATTTTTACAGTCTCTTCTTTTGAGATATTAGTAATACAGTTTTTACTTTTTGCTATTTACAGAGCGGAAGGCTGACTTCCTGTTTAAGCCTTTCCGCTTCAAGTCAAATCTTTCCTAGTGAAATTTAGAGTCCCAATTTTCTTCCAATTCCAATTCTCCGAATTTAAATCCTTAAAATTTACTTCAGTTTACTCACGTTTGTTCTGTTTTGTAATCCAAATTGTAACAGGAAGAGGTTGAGCGCTCTCCGGTCCCGGCAATGCGACGTCGCTCTAAGAAGGTAGCAATAGCCTTGCAGCACCGCGCTGGCCCCCGACCTCCAGGGCTGTTTTCTCGTCCCGGAGACGTTCTGGAGCCGCGCTCTTGGTGCCCGCCGAGTCCCACGGCCGTAGGCTTCCTCTGCCTACAGTTTCAGGGGGTTCCCACGTCGCCGAAGCGGTAAAACCCCGTCCTTCTAAGGACTCTTCCTCCGAGAGTCAGAGGAAGGCAGCCATGACCGCTGGCGCTCAAACCCGGAAGTGCAAGGGGCACGATCCCCTGAAAGCTTTTTCGGTGGAAACAGATGGGTTTTTATCCTGGGAAACAGAATTAGCCCTCGACGTCTGCACAACTTTTTTTGAAAAAATCCCTAAGCCGCGTGGTCATAATTTCAGCAAAAATCTGACCTTCTGCAAGTCACTCAGAAATGGTGCCAAAGGGTTGCAAATGCTCCCCTGAAAGATTTTTTGGGGGAAACAGAAGGTGTTTTATCATCGGACAAACAATTAGCCCTCGACAACTTAACCAGCGGAAAAGCATTTTTTTTGAAAAAATCCCTAAGCCGCGGGGACAGAATTTCAGCAAACATCTGACCTTCAAAAATGGTGCCAAACTGTTGCAAATGCTCTCCTGAAAGGTTTTTCGGTGCCTGCTTTAGGTGTAGAGACCGATGCGAGAGAGATCCTATAGAAACCGATACGAGAGAGACATGTTTTGTTGCAGCTGGGGTAGATGAAGGCATCTAGTTGTGCTGCTGCAGATACACCACGTCGTATCTGACCTCTGTGCTCCTTCCCGTGGTCATTTCTCCTCTGGTCACTGCTGTGGATGCACTACCTGACTGCCTGTCTCCGGGCATTGTGGTTGTCTGCAAGAGATTCACGCATGGCAGGGTTGATGTTGCCAGCATTATAATTTGAATGCTATGGAGTTTAGATCGTAATACAATAAAATACAATATGTAAGGAATTAAAAAAGCAGTAAAAAAAAAAAAAAGCTTACTTACAGCACCTAGCATATTGCAATTGCTGAAATAGGCAGAAAAATAAATAAGTGGACATTTAAAGCATTGATTCAAGCATCCTGTTCTCACAGTCCCCCAACCAGATGCCTGAAAGCAAAACTTCGGCAACATCTCCCCACTTGTGACTCCCAACAGCTGATATTGAGAAACACAATGTCTCCAACTGTGCAGATAGAACATATCCACTGTGACTAATAGCCATTGATAGCCTTTTCCTCCATGAACTTGTCTAATTCACTTTTAAAAGGGAGAGTTGGTGGAACAAGTAGAACTGCTGTAGGTTGATGGCTCTGCTTAGCTAAGGAAATGCCTCTCAATGGACAAGCAATTGTAGAAGTTGAGGGCCATTGAGGAATCAGGGCTCAACTACCCTTGCCTGCCCCCCATAGACTGTAATCTTGTACTGAGGCTGAAGCTGGAAACACATCTAGGCCTGTTTTTCTCCCTGGGAGAAACTGTAGGGCTTGTTGCAGATATTAATATTGTGCAGTTTGAAGCAACTGGAAGAATGAGAACGTACTCTTTTTGGAAATGAATTATTGTCCAGACCCTCAAAAATATTATTCAAACTTTCACTGGCAGAACTCTTCAAAACAGAATATAAGCATCAAAGATACGACCCAAACATCCATAAAATGTATTGTGCTGTCCAGCATAGGCTCAGCAGCTTACACAATACGAAATGATTCAAATGGGCCAGTAAGCAAAGGTCAACAGCCTGCATTCCAGCCTCCATTGGCCTTAGACTGTTTATCTCCCTTCAGGAGAGCTGCATTTACATCTATACTCTATTGAGTTTGTGAGACAAAGGACACAAAGGCAACTCGTCTCGAAAATGGAGATTTTCAACCCAGTACCTCTCACATGATCTAAGGTTACAACACTTACATGTTAGCTACCAGAGCACAACAATCAGTTAGTTAATTAAAGCCAAGGTAAACACTCTGAGGGACGTGGGTAGCGCTGTCGTCTAAACCACAGAGCCGAGGGCTTGACAATCAGAAGGTCGAGGGTTCGAATCCCTGCAACGGGGTGAGCTCCTGTTGTTTGGTCCCAGCTCCTGCCCACCTAGCAGTTCAAAAGCACATCAAAGTGCAAGTAGATAAATAGGTACTGCTCTGGTGGGAAGGTAAATGGCATTTCCGTGCGCTGCTCTGGTTTGCCAGAAGTGGCTTAGTCATGCTGACTGCATGACCTGGAAGCTGTCTGCGGACAAACACCAGCTCCCTCAGCCTATGGAGTGAGATGAGCGAGCAACCCCAGAGTCATCCACGACTGGACCTAATGATCAGGGGTACCTTTACCTTTTAAACACTCTGAGCTCTTGCTAAGTATCAACTAAGTTGACAAAATAGTTCAAGGTGAACTAAGTGTTCACCTTGACTACAATATAGCCCCATAGAAAAACATCATGTTAAACCTTCTGCAATATACATTTAGGTATTTTTCATTGATGTGCCAATTAAACAATTCTTATTTAACAGGACTACAATGCTAAGTTCAAAGGTAAGCCTGTGACTGCTCAAACTTTGAATCACCTGGTGTGATATGAGGATATCAAGTGATTGATAGGTAGATGGACATTTCCACCTGTCAAAAATGGTCTGTCAACAATGAACCAGTTCTGGATTCGAGGCTCCAGTTGCAAAAGGTTCGCCATCCCTTGGTTGAAATTGTGTTTTATTTGAAACAATGTTGTTGTGATTGCATTAGCTGAAAGAAATGGAATATGCAAAGTCACCTTGAGCAATTTTTGTCTTCAGCTGTGGAACTGGTTTTTCCTCCTTGTCTTTTATTGCTCACAACTGGTTTCCCCCTTTCTTCTGTTCATCTAAAGACATGAAAATCTCTTTGTGCTGGGAGCCGACTGTTCTCTCGGTTGACAGCTGACATTAATACCAACATCATATCACGTTGGACATCATGGCTCTGAAGATAAAATAATATTAAAAATTGGTGCCAGAGGCCTTTTACATTTCCAGACTTTGCAGACAGTATTTAGGATTTTTTTTTATGTTTATGTTTTATAAAAACTCAGTCTAAACATTTCAATAGATTGTGGTTATTCCCCCCCACCACCAGAAATAATTTGTCTAAATAAATGTCTTGTGTACTTTCACTATAATTTATAGTTGTTAATAGATGTTTCTGCCGAAGGACTAGACAAAAATATCAAAAAGTTAGGCAAACATATTTTGATTTATGCCATTTGTTCCATAGACTTCTGCTACAAATGCAAATTCACTGGCTTAGCTGAGGATTTTGTTATTGCTCTGCTTTGAACACCATCTCAAGGCCACATTGCATTTAAAGCACCTACCTTTTTGGAACTCATTTGAAGTCATCCTGTCCACAAATACCCAGGAGATAGTCTCATTCAGTTCAATGGGACTTTCTTCTGAGTTGGGGTGCATAGGATTCCTATGTCACCTTGTTCATCTCCGATAATGCTGCAGCTGAAGCATTTTATAATGCAGGACTGAACGAATAGATTTCACAAGAACTTTTCAACAAGAGAACTTTTGTTTATTATTACCCCCATAGAAAACATGTGTGCAACCCCAGCGGAAACCAAGCATGATACAAAATTGTCCATAGGCATGAGATAAATTTGCATATAAAGACGACTCTTCCTAATTTGGACTTTCACAAACAAAACATGAACCAAAGCACAGCCATCCTGTGGAACGTGAATTTCTCTGAATTTTGCAATGCAATTCTCCGGCCTAGTGATGAACATGCTGAGGTAGAGTGTTCTTACAATCCAAATATTGGTGAAAATAACATTCAAAAATGCATTATATTAAGGGAAATATATTGTCCTTGGGGCAATGCGTAGTAGGCAAAACTACATGCAAAAATGTATATATTTGCACCCAAATCCTGATGGATTTGCATGAGCATGTTTTCTTTACCAAATCACAAATATATGTATACTGTATGGGGAATTGAACCTGGGATTGGAATATTATCATTACTATTATTTTTTAAAAGGAAAGAATCAGAAATTGGGAGACTTGTCCTTCGCTAGCATCAGATGAAGATGATGGCCTTTCCCTGATGGACCACAGCACCTGATATCCAGAGCTGCCCAGCCTTACCCTCCAAACACAGAATTCACATTCACATTACATAACTAATAGCCATTGGTTGATCTATCTTGCATACCCATACCCAATGCTCAGTCATCAAACATTATGCAGAGTTTTTTTCCACAATCATGGCCCTGTAGTCTCCATATCCCATGCTCCACCGAGATCAGTGCGATACATTACTGAAGCATGTTGAGATTTTCTTTTTTAAAAAAAAAATCTAATTCTGCTTTCAATTGTTGCTTTGTGGTGTTTTATGTACATGCATGCAACATTTAGAATAGGACAAATTGTTTCTGATTGCTCCTTTCTCTTGCTGAAATTGGCATTATTAAGAAGATTCACTATATCACAGATGTGAAGGCCTTGCACAGAAAAACTTTCAAGCAAATAACATTTTAAAACCAACTGTTACAATTGATTTCTTTAAAAAAAGAAATACTGTGATTATTTAAATGAATTAATGATGCTTGTTTTCACTGCATGACACAGAAGACATAATCCTTCTCTGCTTAAGCACAGTTTGAGAAAGATCTAATTACGCAAGTAACATGTTTTTTATATCTTCTGCCTTGCTTTTATCTACTCTCCTGATTTGTTTATGTGGAATTAAAATGCATCCTAGTGCATTTTAGAATGTTTTATGAAGCTAGTGCCTGAAGTATTAGGAAGGGTTTGCCTTTTTTTTTTTGCCATTTTCTGCTAAGTGAAGGCTGCTTTATAAAGAGGCAGTAGCCTCTAATTTTTTTGTGGCCCTGCTTTTCCTTCTACTACATTTGTCTTACATATAATAAACATGTAAGAGTGTCATCATGCTGCAGTTTGCTTGGCCACCTACAGGGGACACTGTGAACTGAAGCAATGAGGGATGTGAGAAAAACTAGAAGTAACATGATGGGTGACAGGAGGAGCACAATGAGGACAAGGAAGGTGCCCAGAAGTGATGGTGTTTGGGTGAAGGGAATCAGGAGAAGTGGCTCAGGGATGAGGTAGATGCCCAGAAGTGAAAGCTGGTCAGCATTTGGATCTGCAGTGGTGGTGGGATAGTGAAGGGGAGAGAGGAGTCTGCATATGGAGCGAGCAGAGGTGCAGCCCCTAGTTTTTCAATAATAATATAGCTTCATGAGCACAGATCAGAATTCAGAGTAAGGCTGCAAATTCCATTCATACTTACCTGGGAGTAAACCTCATGGAATCCAGTGGGACTTACTTCTGAGTAAATATGAATGTGTCATCTTATCAAGCTTCAGGAGACTGGGTTGTGAAGCTACTTTTTAATTTCCCTAGTCTCTCAAATTTATACAGTGGTACCTCGGGTTACATACGCTTCAGGTTACAGACTCTGCTAAGCCAGAAATAGTACCTCGGGTTAAGAACTTTGCTTCAGGATGAGAACAGAAATCGTGCTCCTGCGGCGCGGCGGCAGCAGGAGGCCCCATTAGCTAAAGTGGTGCTTCAGGTTAAGAACAGTTTCAGGTTAAGAACGGACCTCTGGAACGAATTAAGCACTTAACCCAAGGTACCACTGTATAACCAAACACAAGCACCCATTTGAACAAGACAACTTGTTAGCAGAGGAATTTCTGCACTAACTTTCTTTAACTACGAAGGACACACTTGCCTGTTCCCCAAAGCCATGTACCGTTACATAATTGTATATCCAAGCCGAAATCAGTGAATAGGCTATTGCTCACCTCTCTGTAAACTTATGTTCGTTCTTGAGCATTTATTTCCAGGCCTGTAATGTACCATAATCTTTACAATGTGTCATTCTTTGAATGCAACATTCTTAAAACGTCTAATGCATCATTCTTGGTAATTTTAGCCTTTTATGGCACTTGTGGCTTTGTTAGTTTAAAGTGAGGGTGATTTGGTTGCTAGAGAATCTTTTGAATTGACAGCCTGGTACACATAGTTCTTGTAAGCCCATTAGGCCGAGGGTTTTCCTTAAACATCCCAACAGTCATGGCAAGAGGGTGGAGAAGGGGGTTGCTACCATCTTAAAAGCTTGGACCTTTGCATACACTGAATGTCTTGATTTCGTTTTGCCATAGTAGTTCCTAGGAAGAAAAAAGAGTCTTTCTCATATGATGATAATGATGATGGTGGTGGTGATTGTGATTGTGATGATGATGATGATGATGATTTATTACTTATACCCTGCCCATCTGGCCGGGCCTCCCAGCCACTCTGGGCGGCACCCAACAGAATATTAAAAACATGACAAAACATCAAACATTAAAAACTTCCCTAAACAGGGCTGCCTTCAGATGTTTTCTAAAAGTCAGATAGCTGTTTATTTCTTTGACATCTGATGGGAGGGTGTTCCACAGGGTGGGTGCCACTACTGAGAAGGCCCTCTGCCTGGTTTCCTGTAACCTCACTTCTCGCAGTGAGGGAACCACCAGAAGGCCCTCGGCACTGGACCTCAGTGTTCGGGCTGAACGGTGGGGATGGAGACGCTCCTTCCGGTATACTGGGCTGAGGCCGTTTAGGGCTTTAACAGTCAGCAAGGATCAAAGTGACAGGTGGTTGGTTTCACTCGTCCAAGCAGCCTGTCCACATCCTTGGAGGTAACAGATTGAAATTGATCCTATGCAATTTGACTAGACAGGACTGTAACACTCTCCCTCCCCGTCCCTGGTCCCACAGTGGAGTCTACCTCTTTCCGAATCTGAGCATCTTTATTTGCAAAAAAACTTTGCAAAATCATTGCAGGAGATCTTGGGGTCCTTATTGGGCCCCGATTGCGCAGGTGGTTCTGTTAAATTGTGAACCACTTAAAAGAGCCTCCTGCTACTGTTTTCTACAGATGCAATAGAGTCGGTGAAGAAGGTCCTCTTCACCGTCGCCATCACCACTTGGTAGGCTCAACGTAGAGTACCAAGGCATTTAAAAACCAAAGTACCGCTGTATCATCGTAGTGTAACTTTGAATTCTTCCTTGTGACTGAATGGATATGTCAATTTCAGTTTCCCTCTGTTTTATCTTTTTTCCATTCTTATATTCAAGTCTTCATGAAAAGTCATTAGCATATCAGCACACATTTTTCCTAATATATAGTTTTTTTCCATCAATCTTCCCCAATTCATGCATTTACGTATTTTTGGTATACATCATTTGACTGGGGAATTACATAACTAAATTCATAGAAGTACAAATGTCAACACAGTAGGTTTGAGTAAAGTGTGGATAAGATAGGGTTACATTAAAATTTCTCCTCCATCCCAAATAGAACCACCCATGAGTGATAACTCACACAGCTTAAGCAGTTAAAATTGTCGAAAGCAATCGTTTACACAAATCATGCATAAATGGAGGTTTCCATAAGAACTTGCAATTTATGTCACATTGGCAACATTTCACAGAAAGTGCGATGCCTATAATGAGTGTGTTAAGAAACATAAGGCTTTACAGCTCTTCTTGTTATACAAGTAATATAGAATAGTCAGAGCAAGTTTCTTTTGCTGCTCATTATTTAACAAAATACTATTGGGGGGGAAGCAAAAACAACGTCTGTAATTTCCAAGACAGCCAATTATTCATATACTTTTGCAGTTATTTGAATAATAAAAAGGGAACCTACACAGACTCATTTAGTTTCCAGAACAATTTGATTTGCACGCACAGTACATATTACAACACATATTACAAGGTGTAATGAAACTGCCAGCAGTTCCTATATAAAACATAATTGTGCCCGAAAAACAAGAAAGATGTCAGATTAAATAATCATGATTATATTGTAATTGTCTCATAAAAATATATGGCTTGTCCCCAAAATGACCATAGTTTTCAATGTCAATGTTTATATCTATAGAAATGCTCTCCTTCTCTCTTTGTTTCATTTGTTCTGGACTGAGATCCAAGTTAGGACTGTGGTCAACACAACCATAGATGTTTCTACTTTGCGTCCTTATTGGCAGTTGGTAGACACTGGTGTGGTTGGTTGGGAGATAAGGAAGAAATAGAAGTGCTCTTTTCTCTGGGTGACCTAATAAGGGGGCAAAATGAATTGGTCTTATCCCTTTATAAAGTCATCTAAGTTGGTGGCCATTACTTCACCTTGTGGCATTGAATTACAAAGTTTAACTATGACTTGTGTTGCAAAAATGACAAACCAGCAGAACAGGGAATAAAATGCAATAAAATGCAAACCAGGCCAAATTTCCCCACCTATTCCCATTGCCAGCCTTGTCTCAGCAAGCCCTGGCAAAGGACTTTAAATACACAAGATGAACAAAATATGTTAGTTATGTTAGTTCAGATCCTTCAAGTGTCACCATTTTCCAGGGACAGTCCTGGATTTACAGAAGACATCCCAGTTTCTGATTTGATTCCAGAATGCCCTGCTTTTCCTTAGGATGTCCCTATTGCCATCAGAGAAATGTTAAGAGAGTATAGAATAGGACATTCCTATTTTCATTGGAGAAATGTCAGAGGGGGCATCCGTATTTTCATCAGAGAAATGTTGGAGGGTGTGCTAGCTTTCCCCACACTATGTCTTCTTGCCCTTTGAAGCAAATGGCAAAGCCCAAAGGTTTTTTTTACCAACAATCCACTGGGTTGAATCCAATGGTGTCCCTCAGCTGACATGCAAGCAGAAAATGGAGGGAAGCACTTTCTCTGATCCCCACTTCAGGCACTTCTAGAACTGCTCCAGAGGGTTGAGGGACTCTGCAGAGGAGATTTGGGGGCAAGTACGAAGGATTGCAGGGACCCGCGTGGCGCTGTGGGTTAAACCACAGAACCTAGGACTTGCCGATCAGAAGGTCGGCAGTTCGAATCCCCGCGATGGGGTGAGCTCCCGTTGCTCGGTCCCTGCTCTTGCCAACCTAGGAGTTCGAAAGCACATCAAAGTGCAGGTAGATAAATAGGCACCGCTCCGGCGGGAAGGTAAACGCCGTTTCCGTGCGCTGCTCTGGTTTGCCAGAAGTGGCTTAGTTACGCTGGCCACATGACTCGGAAGCTGTACGCCGGCTCCCTCGGCCAATAAAGCGAGATGAGCACTGCAACCCCAGATTCGGCCACGACTGGACCTAATGGTCAGGGGTCCCTTTACCTTTACGATGGATTACAGGCAGTGAAAATTGCTCGACTCTCTTTTCCACAGACAGAAGCCTTCCTGTCAGCTGAACACACTGAAGGATAAAAACCCTTAACGTTAAATGCAAATTAGATACTTTCCCTACAAAAGCTACAAGCAGAGAGCATTACTATTTTCTTTTTTTAAAGAAGATGATTTCCAATTCTATTGCTATCATTCTCTGGAGAACATTGCTCATTTATGTGATACTAAGTTGAGTGAATAAGTCCATTTTTCAAAAAAAAGAAAGGAAAGGCCCATCTCCCCCTCAATATGTGTTGAGTGGCAATAGAGCCAATTGAGAAAAAGATTAGAAGCAAAGAGTGAAATGCCTAGGATACTTTAATTTGGAAAAGGAGACAAAGGAGAAGAGACACGGCAAGATGTACAGAACAGTGAATGACAAAGATTTCAGTTCTCTGCTGCTATGTACTTTCAGAGAAGAACAGACATTGAGCAAAAGACATGTGGTTAATTCATACTGGATACAAGGAACCATTTCTTCCCTCAGAATGAACCAGCCATTATTTACACCTCTGGGACACACAAGACATTCTACCAGTTAGAACGTATTACATATGCATTTCAGTGGCCAAACTATGAAGCTGTTTTATACCAAATCACACCATTGGTGCATCCAGCTCAATATTATCTACATTGATTGGTGGTGGTTCTTCCAGGAGATGCTGAGGGTTCAGCCTGGAGCCTTGTGCACCCAAAGCAAATGTTCTGTCCCAGAGCTGTGGCCGTTTCCCTAGTGAAATCAAGGCACCAATTAACTTTCCCCGCTGCAATGAATGGGGACTTCTGTGAACCCATCTGATGTCTGATTTATTCCAATAATGCCAAGAAAGGCTTGCTCATAGATGATCCTCAACTTGACAACAGAACATTGAAATAGTTTCTATTCGAGATCCACCACTTCTTGTAGCCTTATTGGAGTTCACCGATTGGGTCTGCGTTGCTCCGGGACAGGAGGAAGGAAGTCAAATGACACCAAGGTTGGTTCAAAGAAAGAGTTTATTCTGCTCTCCGGAGCAGCAGAAAGGCACTTGCGTGGTGAGTCCACTGCAAGTCCAAAGAAACGAGAAATTTCATGCAGTATATATATCCTTCAGGCACCCTCTCCCCCTTTCCCAGCCACGTCAGCCTATGTAGGCAGGTTGACATCACATATGTTCTTGCTCTGGTATTCTTAACCATAAAAGGGTATTCCTTCCTGTACTTCTGACCATAAAAGGATCTTCCTCTTCCTACTCTTATCTTGGAGGAAGAGGTCATCATCTCCGAGAACACACTCTGGCGCTGTTCCCAGATTGGGTTTGTGCGTCTTTTGTGGTCAGGACATACGATGAGGCACAGACGTGTCTTCTCTATTCTACTGGTACAGTACAGGGTCATCCCTTGCCTACCGTCACTGATAAAGGAGAGAGCTGTTTATACAGCTGTGTCAACAGTTCAAGTTTTATGCATTTTAGAGTGCTCTCTTGGAGAGAGAAGGGGTGGGGGGGTTGAGTCAGTTTTAAACTGACTGCACAGAAACCCATTCCTTCATTCTCGCTGCATTTCTGAAACAACGCAGAAGATTGTTGTTTAGATATGCTTTTAATTGTTGTTGTTTTTGCAGGCTATATTACCCTGTTTTGTTTTATGGTTGTTGCTTTAAAAAATGAGGTCAATTTGCTATATGCTTTCTGGATAATTCTGCCAGGGTGCACATTTTTAAATAACTATAATTGCTACAATTATTCTAAGAGGAACTATAGGCACAAGCCAACCAAAGTGAAGGGAAATTAATTTGAATTTCTTTCAGAGGTTGAAATGTAAGAATTGAAATAAATGGGCGCAGTTGAAATAAGCATGCCATTAAAAGAAACATGGATAGTTTCTTCTTCATCCTCATTTTTGTGAAAGATTGTGTAAACTGGCATCACCCATGTCATAGGTTATCTTGCAGATGGTATGCAGCCAGATAAGGGTGTGACCTATGGATGGATGAATTGGGTGGTACCCAGCTAGGTTTTTCTCAGAGTAGATCCATGGACATGAATGACCCTTAGTCATGTTTCTTAATTTCACTGGGTCTACTTTGATTAAAACTTAATTGAATACCACCCACTGCTTCCACATGTGTTCAGTCATTAAATCCATCCCACCCTGTTTCTGCATTTAAGATACCAAGCAAACCATAGCATCTGCAGTAGGAACAATCCCTGCTGAGAAGATTCAGCAATTGATTGACAGGGTATGCTCACACACAGAGAGAGACACAAGGCCTTGGAAGCATAGGTACAAAACATATCTTGATAGTAAAAGTGAAGGGACCCCTGACTGTTAAGTCCAGTCGCAGAAGACTCTGGGGTTGCGACACTCATCTCGTTTTACTGGCTGAGGGAGCCGGTGTTTGTCCGCAGACAGCTTCCAGGTCATGTGGCCAGCATCACTAAGCTGCTTCTGGTGAAACCAGAGCAGCTCATGGAAACGCCATTTACCTTCCTGCTGGAGAAGTAGCTATTTATCTACTTGCACTGGTGTGCTTCCGAACTGCTAGGTTGGCAGAAGCTGGGACAGAGCAACGGGAGCTCACCCCGTCGTGGGGAATCAAACTGCTGACCTTCCAATCGGCAAGCCCTAGGCTCTGTGGTTTAGACCACAGCGCCACCAGCGTCCCCATCTTGATAGTAGGGAATGGAAAATCTAAAGCACAGAGTCAGGACTACATTGTCATAAAGGATTTTAGAGCAACTGCAGACATCCGGGGGAGGGGGGTGCACACAAAGTAGTGCCTCTGGATGTTGTCATACTGCAACTACCTATAGCCTGGCCATCAGTTACAGGCTGAGGTCGGCAGCAGCTGGCATAAAAACATATGGAGTGCAGGATTGGCTCCCCCTGCTCCAGACATACACTTGAATGTACAGACATTGCATTCAAATGTGCCCACTTTCTAATGCATGTGCTTAGGATTGCAGCCTCAAGAGCATTTCATGTGGGTTGCTTTTTTAATAACTCATAATACCCCATCTTGATCAGGGGTGCCAACTTGAATAAAATATTGGGGGGCCCAGGTAAGTTCCACACTGCATAATTGATCACAAGATGCACACACGTACATCATTTGAATGTCAATGCTCATCAACTGGGGTGTGTGTGTGTGTGTTTGTGTGTGTCCCAGCCTCTTCAAATATTTTATCGGGTTGGGGGGAGGTTGAAGGGACCTTGGCCCCTGAGAGTTGACTCCTATGACCTCAAAGAGTCAGTCGGCATCTTAAGTAGCCAGCCTTGCAGAACTCAAGAGTAAGATGGAGTCCGGCCCCCTCTGCCATTGCAGCAGCTTTTGTAGGTGGAGTCAGTCAGGCCAGGTTGGTAAAAGGTCAGTGAAGCAGGAAGCAGATCTTGTAGGACTTGCAGCAAAGATGGTAGGGGTCAGTTGGTTGTCAGTCTGTAAGTCCTGGTCTCTCTCTCATTATGGCAATATATGCAATACAGTAATTGAGAATTGATGCTTTTGAATTATGGTGCTGGGGGAGACTCTTGAGAGTCCCATGGACTGCAAGAAGAACAAACCTATCCATTCTTAAGGAAATCAGCACTGAGTGTTCACTGGAAGGACAGATCATGAAGCTGAGACTCCAATACTTTGGCCACCTCATGAGAAGATAAGACTCCCTGGAAAAGACCCTGATGTTGGGAAAGATGGAGGGCACAAGGAGAAGGGGACGACAGAGGACGAGATGGTTGGATAGTGTTCTCGAAGCTACCAACATGAGTTTGACCAAACTGCGGGAGGCAGTGGAAGACAGGAGTGCCTGGCGTGCTCTGGTCCATGGGGTCAGGAAGAGTCAGACATGACTAAACGACTAAGCAACAACAACAATTGGGAAAGGGATTGTTGCAAAGTTTTCCAGAATTTTCTGCCCTCTCCCTCCCCCCTGAAATGAGGGGGTGTCTTACCATGTTGTGTGCGTTTCTATTTTTTTTAAAAAAATAAAACTTCATTTCTTGGATCAGCAAGCTAATTTCCTGTTTACTCAGCTTATTAGGTAGGCAGTGCCTCGTCCTACCCCCCTTATGTTTTTAATTGCCTGCTGCCTATTTAAGCCTTAGGTGACAGAACTCACATAATGTGGCAAAGCAAGCTATAAACATTAAGCAGGAGAAAAGAGCTATAGGAACCACAGGTGTCACGCTAAAAAGTTACTTCTACCCCAAAAGCACTAAACAAAACTCATGGAGTCCGGAATTAATATTTTTGTCTTGGAGATCATCAAAACTTTGCCAGGCTTTTGTCCCTTTTCACACGGAATTTTGCAGTATACTTGGTAATTTTACAGCTTGCTCTGTTTACATACAGTAACTCAATAACACTTAGAACAAGTCTGTAAATCAGAAAGACCAGCACTTACTACTTGCGTACTAAAGATGGGACTGTTTCTTCAGCCTGAGTTCCATTCAGTTTGTTCCCAAGTAAGGGACGCGGGTGGCGCTGTGGGTTAAACCACAGAGCCTAGGACTCGCCGATCAGAAGGTTGGCAGTTCAAATCCCTCAGATGGGCTGAGCTCCCGTTGCTTGGTCCCTGCTCCTGCCAACCTAGCAGCTCGAAAGCATGTCAAGTGCAAGTAGATAAATAGGTACCGCTCCAGCGGGAAGGTAATTGGCATTTCCGTGCACTGCTCTCGTTTACCAGAAGCGGCTTAGTCATGCTGGCCACATGACCCGGAAGCTGTACGCCGGCTCCCTCGGCCAATAAAGCGAGATGAGCACCGCAACCCCAGAGTCGGTCACGACTGGACCTAATGGTCAGGGGTCCCTTTACCTTTAAATGGGTATATGATTGCATCCTGAGATTGAAACTTGTCTGTGAGTATGGCCATTTATGTTGAAGCTGAGATTTGGAATTCTTTACTGCTGATAGGTCACATGCTTAATATTCATGCTGCTAGTTCACACACTTAGTTCAGTGCTACCTTGGTTTAAGAACAGCTTGGTTTATGAACAACTTGGATTAAGAATGCTGCAAACCCAGAAGTAGGCGATCCGGTTTGTGAACTTTGCCTTGGAAGCTGAACATGTTCTGCTTCCCTGTTGAGTGTGTTCCATTTGTAAATTGAGTCCCCTGCTGCTAATCAGAGGCTTCCTGTTGAATCTGTCGGCTGCTGAGTCCCGAGGTGATATTTGGAGCTTTTGTTTTTGCTATATTTATTTTTTGCTTTTTTGTTTGTGTGGTTTTTCAGTTTTTTGACTGTGACTTGTTCTTCGTTTTATGGGACTGACATGTGACTGTGGCTTGTGACTTCATTTTTGTGACTGTGTGGAACCCAGTTCAGCTGCTGATTGATTGTGTGACTGCAGAAATGGATAAAAGCCCCCCCCTCCAAACAATGACTATCAGTGCATGTAATATTTTTTATTATTTTTTAATCATCTACAATACTGTCTTATTCATTTTATAGTACAGCACACTGATTATTGCTTTCATATTCTGGATCAATGGTCTTGCTAGATGGTAAAATTCATGTTAAATTGCTCTTTTAGGGGTTATTTTTAAAAGTCTGCAACGGATTAATCCATTTTGCATTACTTTCTATGGGAAAGCACGCCTTGGTTTTAGAACGCTTTGGTTTTGGAATGGACTTCCGGAACAGATTAAGTTTGGGAACCAAGGTACCACTGTATATGCTGCATCAGTTCTGAGATCCACAGCAAAAATAGGCAGTATTAAGTGGTGACCTTTAATACTAAGAGTAATAAGCATGGATATGTATTCTGCAACTCCTTTCATGCCAGCACTTCCATTACTGCATTTAACTTACCCTCCAACGTTTCTCCGATGAAAAAAGGGACGTCCTATTCAATAATAATAATAATAATAATAATAATAATAATAATAATAATAATAATTTCTTTATTTATATGCCAGCCATTAAACACTGAATAACTTCACTATACTTGTCTGCCTTCAGATGCCTTCTAAAAGTTTCATAGTTATTTACCTCCCTGGCTCAGGGAGGTCTCATAATTCCATACTCTCCAACATTTCTCCTATGAAAATAGGGATGTCCTAAGGAAAAGCAGTATATTCTGGGATCCAATCAGAAACCGGGACAGCTTCTGTAAATCTGGGACTGTCTCTGGAAAATAGGGACACTTGGAGGGTGTGGTTTAATGCCTGCCTTTTCACTAATCTTTAGAGAAGGCCTGTCATAAATTTGCTATTTATAATTTTTGACTTTGCACATGTCTATTTATTTTGCTTTTTGTAGCGATGGCATCTTTTAACCATCTCTCTGTTTAAAAACACACACATGCATAATACCCTCAGCAGTGTTAGCAGTAGCTAATCAGAACACATGAATATCTATGTCTAAATCAATGGTTGTCAACTTATGCTTCAGGGAATCTTGGTGGACATTCTTGCTGGGAGTAGACCAACATGCATCTTCGCCCGAAAGAAGGTTGAAGTGGCAAATTCCCTCCCTCCAAAAGAGGGAACACATTAGCCAAGCAAGCCCTCTGTGTTCCGAAAGGTGAGACCAAGAATATGCCCTAGATTGTTCTACCATTCCATTCCAGGGGTCCTTCACAGATGAACCAATGTGAAAAGGCATATCTATCTATCTATGTTTGGAGGCAACAGTGGTACACACTTCATAAAACACACCTGCCGCTGTATTTCATTACATCTTCTGGGATCACAGCAGCATGCAATCTCTGCCTGGTCTAATTCACAATGACTCAGGCACTTTGCTAATTATGTGCATTTCTAGAATTCTTCTAACTCACCTCCCACACACAGCAGACTTTGATTAGATGTGCCCAAATGGAAAATAATTTAATCAGGATATCATTTTTAATAAATCTCACAGGCTTATTGCCAGCACATTATAGGTGCCCAGTCATTTGGCAAAGCAACACCCTTCTGAATGGCACACACACAAAAATCTTTGCTGTAAGGTTAAAGGCACACCCCGCATATAATTCTGGTTCCTTGTATATTTCATCAAATGGAAAATGAAAGGTTTTGCTGAAGCTTATGATATTTATATGGGACAAATGTGTCTCTAGCTTATTAAACAACAAGAGATTTGACGGGGGGGGGGCTCATTTGAATGTACTGTATTTCAGGGGGTTCTAATAAAATCAGCTGAAATTGGCAAAAAAATCATGCCATTAATTCAAGAAGAGCTTATGATAAAATGACAGATGCATTGCTGTTCATGAACAGCCACATCTGGCCACAGAAACCTACATTGTAGACGCAAGTATTTATGTCAGGGGATAGACAGCAAAAGCTCCAGATCCAAACACAGCTGAATCTGGAGCCAAACCAGGGCTTAAACTATGTTAGCCCAAGCCCGGATGTGTTTTTGGTGTGTGCTCCCCTGATATACACATACTCCTACAAAGCAGAAGCTAGTGACGTTCACCTCATTGTCAGGGAATGTTCTGCAGGCAAGCAAGGAGCATTGCTGGAGTTCAACAACAAATTTTCTCAAGGAAAAAACACTCAAGGAAGGTGCGTGGCAATGCTGGTGAGGCCTGCTGAGGAAGAGGGTGGCTGTTGGGAAGTGGAAGCCTGGGAGAGTCCTAAGGGCCAGTGTAGGGGCTACATTTGGCCCCTCGATCTGAAATTGTCCATCCTTGCTTTACACAGCAGTGAGCATTAATCTAGGGTTACCAGACGTCCCCGGTTCCTGGGGACAGTCCCCAAATTTGCAAATCTGTCCCTGGACAAATTCCGTCCCCAGAATGTCCCCAGATTTGCAAATCTGTCCCTGGAAAATGTGGCAGCAGCAGCCTCAGCAGCCTGGAGCCAGCCTGGTAGCGCAGTTGGCTCTGGCTGGCTTCAGGAGCTGCTTGCTGCCGTGGCTCCCGCCATTTTTCCTCGCCAGAAGTCCTCATATGATGTGTATTTTGCCACTGCCAAAGGGGAAATGGGGATGTCTGGCAGTACAGATCTCCTGCCCCCTTTGTTTTGACTGATCGAGGAAGGCTCGGGAGTCATGGGTGGGTGGCACGCCATTGCCCAGGAGGGGTGCAAGGCATGCGGTTTCTCTGCTGGGCAAGGTGCAAAGCCCTTCTTTTGCACCCTGTGAAACATAAATGTGCAGAGTTGTTAAAAAACTGGGCAATAGCATACCACCCGCCCATGACTCCCCTGATTTCCTCCCCCCTTCCCCCTTTGTTTTGACTGATCGGGGGAGGCTTGTGAGTTGTGGCTGGCTGGCTGTTGCCCAGTTTTTTTAAAAAAAACTGTGCATTTATGTTTCACAAGGTGCAAAAGAAGGGCTTTGCACGTTGCCTGGCAGAGAGACTGTGCGCCTTGTGCCCCTCCTGGGCAATGGCTGCCTGCCCGCGACTCCTGAGCCTCTCCCGATCCGTCAAAACAAAGGGGGAAGGGGGCAGATCATCGGGGAAGGCTCGGGAGTTGTGGGCAGGTGGCACACTGTTGCCCATTTTTTTAAAAAAACTGCACATTTATGTTTCACGGGGTGTGAAAGAAGGGCTTTGCACCTTTATACAATATGCATGTGTGCTTGGGCCCAGGGTCTTTTGCCTCACCATCCCCACTACTGACTCCCTGTTGCTACTCAGGTTAAAAAAAAAAGTGTCCCCGGATTCATTGGAATAAATCTGGTAACCATATATTTATCCACTTAATTTGAAAGGTGAGAGAAAGTCACTTGGGACTTTCCTGTTCTTTCTTCTATGTCCCAACGTCCTGCTCTGACAGCACTGCTGGATGAATGCTCAAAGCACTTGAATCTTCTCTGCCTGTTGTATGCTGCCTGAACGTGAGACCACATTGCAAAAAATAAAATAAAATAAAATAAAATAAAATAAAATGATTCCACTCCCATCACCCGAACTGCAGAAACAGGCATCTAATCTCTCTCAGTCTTTGCTCGTCTTTGAACTTTCTTCAAAGTCACTTTCCATTGTCATTAACTTCCCATGACACTGGTGCCATGTTGCAGTGAAAAATGAACAGGAATCTTCCTTCAGATGTAGGACATTTGTCGTCACAAAAATAGTAATAATACAAAGGGAACAGGGTGCCCTTGCTTTAGGTCAGAGAAAGCCGTCTCTGAAAACATCCCAATGTTAAAATGTTCCCAGTTTGTGGCACAGCCCTTCTGAAACTTAGATTCGGCTGCATGTTAGAAGTGTTGTGGGGAGCAGAACTCCTGATTCAAAACATTAGCCTTCAAAGCAAATTGCTTGCATTTACCGCGGCTACTGGTGGCTTGAGATGCTGTGGTACATGATTGAAATGGTGCTTAAGGCAGGGATAGGGGATCTGTGGCTCTCTAGGTGTTGAATAAAATTTAGTTGAAACCTAGCGAACCAGCCAAAGTGTAATGTGGGTATTAAGGTAAGTATAGGATGTGGGTGGCGCTGTGGTCTAAACCACTGATCCTCTTGGGCTTGCCAATCAGAAGGTTGGTTCGAATCTGTGTGAACGGGTGAGCTCCCGTTCCTCTTTCCCAGCTCCAACCTAGCAGTTTGAAAACATGCCAGTGCAAGTACAGTCAAACCTTGGTATGCGGTCTGCCTCCTCTTCAGCAAATGTCCACAGCAAACCCAGAAATACTGGAACAGGTTACTTCCAGGTTCGCTGCTCGCACAAGTGCAGAAGCGCTAAATCGCGCCGCGCACCTCACCATGCGTCATTTTAGGCTTGCGGACGGGCCTCTGGAACGGATCATATCCGCAAAATGAGGTTTGACTAGAGATAAATAGGTACCACTGTGGCGGGAAGGTAAACGGCATTTTCATGCACTCTGGTTTCCGTCATGGTGTTCCGTTGCTCCAGAAGCGGTTTAGTCATGCTGGCCACATGAGCTGGAAAGCTGTCTGTGGGCAAACGCCGGCTCCCTCAGCCTGAAAGTGAGATGAGCGCCGCAACCCCGTAGTCGCCTTTGACTGGACTTAACCGTCCAGGGGGTCATTTTTTAATGTGGGTGTTAAGGTAAACATACATACTGAAATAAACTATCATTTGTGCAAATAATGAAAAACGCAAACTATAACATTATAAAAAGAAACCCAGTGATTCTAAATAATGAAAAATGTATCATGTTTTGTCTTTCAGTAGGGTAAGTACCTGGATTTTCTATGTTCAATAAATTTTCATGAGGAGATTAAATCTGAATGGTTGAAAAACAATGCAGTATATTTGGATCAATTGCATTGCCTTTGCAATAATCGAGGAAGCCTATCCAGTTTTCTGAGAATCTTTGCTTTCCTTCAGTCATTCTGATATAATGTGTTAATTTTTCCATAAGGGCATACTACCAGCCAGGGGGCATTTAAGAGCAGGCTGGCTGAAGCGAAGGAGGGCTCCCTTGTGACTCTTAAGGATGGCTGGCACAGGGAGGAAATGGCTGCCCCAACCTAATTTATTGCATTTATCTATCCCATGGATCTTAATGGTGTTATCTATATAGTTCCCTGGCAGTCTCCCAGCCAGACGCCAACCAGGCCAAATCCCCGCTTAGACTCAGCATGGCTGCTGCATTATGCGTTCTCAGACCATGCGCAGGGCTAATGTGAAATAAATTTGTATTTAATATAGATTAATATTTTGAGATAACAAAGTGTGTGGTGCGGAAACTTACAGTGGAGCGAAGCACCATTCATATCGAGAAGGAAAGGTCATCTCCAGCACGTTGCTTTTCATCCCAAATTGCTGCAATATATCTGAACGATAAACATCATCACAATTAAAAAGTGTGCCTTGAACTCAGGACCCCACAGTCAAAATTTGACCTTCTTTGATTGGGGAACTGGAGTTAATTCACCTACCAATGAAAGGTGCAATCAGTTATACACATACCTGCATGTAAGCCCCACTGAACTCGCGGAAATCCTCTTGTGAGTAGACTTGGACTATAAATCTATGAAAGCCTCAGAGAGGTATCCTGGCCCAGCTAGGAGCCTTCTTCATGGGAAAGAAAGCTTATGTACACATTTCCCTGGTTGGTGAGGAACTGCATCATGAACCCCATGGGGTTGCATGTGCAATCCTTTAGCATCAGTATGCCAGATAACTGGTGACAGAACTAACAAGCTGTTGAGGTTGGGTGGCTCCTCCTCTGTGTCAGACAGCTGATTGGCATGATCTGACAGGTTTGTTCTTTTATGTTCAGGATAGCCGTTGACTCTACACATAAGCAAAAGCAGCTCATTCATTCCAGGGTATCCATTCTTCTGCCACCTTTTTGATACATAAGCATAATATTAATTTACTCCTCCCCCCCTCCCCGCTTTCTTATGTATATTTATTTTGTACTTTTCAAGTTTATACATCTCACTAATTTTACACATTTCAATAATTTTACAATCATTTTGACATTTCAAAACTTGGCTTCCTTCCCCCTCTTTCTGCGGTTCCTTACATTTATTTTTAATATCTTCTGCATATCCAAATTAACTTAATTTGCTCATTTGTTCATCTTCTTTCTGCAAACTCCATAAGGTTTTGTATCCATTCTTCCTTTGTTGGGACTTCTGCTTCTTTCCATTTTGGGGCAAGTAATATTCTTGCCGCTGTAGTAAAGGTAAAGGTAAAGGTAAAGGTAAAGGACAAGGACCCCTGGCAGTTAAGTCAAGTCATGAACGACTCTGGGGTTGCGGCACTCTTCTCGTTTTACTGGCCGAGGGAGCCGACGTTTGTGTGCAGACAGTTTTTCCGGGTCATGGGGCCAGCATGACTAAGCTGCTTCTGGTGAAACCAGAGCAGCGCACGGAAACGCTGTTTACCTCCCCACTGGAGTGGTACCTCTTTATCTACTTGCACTTTTTGGGGTGCTTTTGAACTGTTAGGTTGGCAGGACCTGGGACTGAGTAACGGAAGCTCACCCTGTCGCAGGGATTCAAACCGCCGACCTTCCGATCTGCAAGCCCTAGGCTCAGTGGTTTAGACCACAGTACCACCTGCATCCATACATGAATAAGCTTCTATACATTTTAATTAGTTCTATCCCTATAATTCCCAAAAGCTGCTGTTTAGATTATTTTAAACATCCTTTTCATTTCATTATATATTCATTATATTTCATTTCCCAGTAAGCTTTAACCTTTCTACAAGCTCTTGTAGAGATTAATTTATTCTTGACCCCCAACCATAGGAGCCAACTCCTAGGGGCCAAGATCTCTTCAGCCCCCCAATAAAATATTTGAGGGGGCTGAGCTTCGCCCCAAGTTAATGGGCATTGCCATTCAAATGGTGTGCACACACCGTATCATATGGTTGGTTATGTGGGGTAAGGCTTACCTGGGGCCCCCAAAATTTTATTCAAACTGGCAACACTGCCCCCAACCCATGTTTATAATCAGAAACAATTTGCTCCTTTCAGCAGCTGCACTGTGCCCTAAAATTTCTTGATGGATAATCTGATTTGTTCTATTTAGATAATGAATTTTGATTTGCTGGAGGGATTTCCAAAAAGGTGTGGTGCCCCCAAGAAGCAGAAAGTTGGAGAATTTCCTCCCTTTCTTTTATGAGGCCTTCATTTCCCTCTGACAAGTGATCTATGAGAATGACATTACTCAATGTTTATTTTATCTCAGCAGTTTCCGGATCAAAGCAAGTAATTTTACAAGTACACGCTGTCTCTTGTCTAACTAGCATTTCAACAAGCTCTGGGACTTCTTAATTTTAAATTCTGAGCATAAATTTGTATCAAGTGTTCTCAAATGCATCGTCGTTAAAAAATCACAGACATCTGCCACTTATCCTTCCTTCTGTCAACAGAGCTTAAACTTTCCAAAGCAACTCTGAACTTCCTGGCAAATTCTTTGCTGAACACTGTTCTCTGCCAGGCTGAACTGAACTGAACTGAACTGAATGAATCTTTATTTGCATCAGCCATCAGCCATAGCAATAAAACAACAATACAATATACAAAGAATAGAAATAAAAAGTCAGTTATATAAAATATATTTTAGGTTTTTGAATCAGTAGTCAAATACTGGATCTTATTCTGATTGCCCCAGCTAAAAACCTTGCAACCTTTGCTGTCACCTTCTCATCTTGATCTGCCAAGAGAAAGCACATTGTGGCAGTGGTTGGGCGAGCCAGAATGGACAATAGAAGTGGGGTGATAATCTCATTCCTCAAGTCTTTATAAAGAGTGAAAGCCAGAAGGGCATGCGCCACTGATTCGGTACTGCCATCTCCACAGGGACATAAGCGTTTTTCGTGTGGAATCTGTTGGAATCGTCCCTCAAGTACAGCTGCGGGCAATACATTCAATCTTGCGAGAGTAAAAGTGTGTCCATATTTTAGAATTGCTAGGTTATGCAGATAGGGTGCCAGAGAGTCGAAATGGGAAGGTGGAAAATAGTCATACCTTGGGCAAAATTTCCTTATTGTGGCCAAGTTGTTCTGACACTTGATATCATTTAGGCGCTGACAAATTAGACTGTTTGCTTTACTAAAATCCAAAGTGAGTAGCTGTTGTGGTGATAAACCACAAGAGTGAAATTTTTGATGGACAATTTTAGTCCAGGTGCTCTTGTGACAATCTTGCAGCACTAGGGATATTAGACTGGGGGGATTTGAGTTTAGGTGAAGCCAATAGTTAAGTGTTCTATGCCAGATCCATAATTCTACCGAGGGAAGATTAGCCTCTACCAAGCAATTTTATTTTATGTGTTCCATCCTTCTAGGCAGGTAAAGCCTCTTTCTACTCAAAGTCTTTTCAAGTTGTGTGGCCTGTTGAAGTTGAGGGTTGTTTTGCTGCTGCTATAGTATGGTTGCATTGGCTGGTGGGTGTGATAGAGAGATAGATAGAGTGCTATTTTCCCCCAGAAAAAAATGGTGCTGGAACTCACCATGAACTTAAAATGGCAATAGGGCCCATCTGAGAAGTGCTGAAATGTGAGTTCCAGCTGGAAAAAAAGCCCTAGATGGATAGATGGAAAGAAAGAAAGAAAGAAAGAAAGAAAGAAAGAAAGAAAGAAAGAAAGAAAGAATCCTTCAGCCTAACAGCTGAATGTAGCACTCTATGTCTGTTCCATAGAATTCTCACCTGGCACAACTCTGAACCCACCTTGAGTGCTTTTGCTTGGTTAAGAGGGGCATAAACTGTCATAATGCCTGTTGCTACCCTGGGTGGAGTGAGTATGTTGAAACCTCTGATTTTTGTTTGGCAGGAATGTATACAATTGTTGAATCCTGACAAGACAGAAGTACTGTTTTTTGGGGAAAGGGGGCTGGCAGGTGTGGAAGACTCCCTGGTACTGAAAGGGGTAACTGTGCCCCTGAAGGAGCAGGTGCACAGTCTGGGAGTCATTTTGGACTTACAGCTGTCCATGGAGGTGCAGGTCAAATCTGTATCCAGGGCAGCTGTCTGCCAGCTCCATCTGGTATGCAGGCTGAGACCCCTACCTGCCTGCATATTGTCTCCCCAGAGTGGTGCATGCTCTAGTTATCTCCCACTTGGACTACTGCAATAAACTCTACGTGGGGCTACCTTTGATGGTGACCTGGAAACTAATCCAGAATGCAGTAGCTAGACTGGTGACTGGGAGTGGCCACTGAAACCACATAACACCAGTCCTGAAAGACCTACCAGTACATTGGCTCCCAGTACGTTTCTGAGCACAATTGAAAGTGTTGGTGCTGACCTTTAAAGCCCTAAATGGCCTCAGTCCAGTATACCTGAAGGAGTGTCTCCATCCCCATCGTTCTGCCTGGACACTGAGGTCCAGCTCTGAGGGCCTTCTGGCAGTTCCCTCACTGCGATAAGTGAAGCCATAGGGAACCAGGTTAAGGGCCTTCTCGGTAGTGGCACTGGCCCTGTGGAATACCCTCCCATCAAATGTCAAGGAAGTAAACAACTATTTGACTTTTAGAAGACATCTTAAGGCAGCCCTGTTTAGGGAAGTTTTTAATGTTTGATGTTTTTATCGTATTTTTAATATTCTGTTGGGAGCTGCCCAGAGTGACTGGGGAAACCCAGCCAGATGAGTGGGGTATAAGTTGTTGTTGTTGTTGTTGTTGTTGTTATTATTATTATTATTATTATTACAAAGGCAAGAGTCTTATTCATTGCTCCACCTGCATACCCTGTGGCCCGTAGAGGTGTCCTCATGGTGCATTGCAGCCCTCTGAATGAAAAAAAGACTTCCTACCTCTGGTTTATATATGCTCCATTTTTAAAGACTTTGATATCAACTTGAACGACTACAAGAAATGTCCTATATACATTTACTTGGAATTAAGTGCAACTGAGTGCAAATGTGCATAGGCATGGTCAGTACCTTTTTTTCTGGAAAAAGGTGGGGATACTCACCACAAACTTTGTTCGTTGGTTTGTTTGTTGGTTTGTTTGTTATGAGCCCAGTCACAGTGCCACTCTGCCACCCCCAGGCAGTGGCTAAATGTAAGATGTGATTTATAAACTCAAGCAGATAATGATCTGGATTAGAAATGGCCACAACTTTATTGATCACAGATAAAGGTGGATTTTTTTGGCTCAGGAATTGGGTACATATCCATGCCAGTCCCCCCGGACAAAAAAAAATTATTATTATTTAATTTTAAAAAGGTAAGGGCCGGCTCAAAACACAACCCCCCCCCCCACCCTGGACATGGCAGCCAAGATGCTTTATAAATAGGCAGACATTTCTTAAAACCTGTAGATTTAAGCAGTCCCCCGATAGAAGTGTTGTCTTCAAGGAAGGATGCTGTGCTGTTTCCTGAATATTTCTGTCTCCAAAGGAGGAACAGCAACATGTTACATACACTTCTGTGATTCTTCCTAGCTGCTGCCTGCTGCTTTTGGTCCTCAAGTTGAAAGCTTGGAAACCAGTGGATGGATAAAAGACATTGGCACAAACCTGAAAATTTGTTTTCACCTATATTTCTCTACCAGTATTAAAAGCCCCAATTCTTGTGTAAGCATACTGGTGAACGCATTTTGAAACAGGTAGAGCCTTTTTAAAAAGGGGGGGGGGGCGAGAAGAGAGAGAGAGAGAGTCCATCTTTTAACCCATCTTTCATAAAAGCGCTTCATACAATACATGAGAAGATCAAATAAGGCAAAGCATATTTCCTGATGAGGCTTTGTTTCCATGAGTTTGGGGAATTTTTTGTTTAGCCAGTTGGTGCACTACAAAGGATGTAAAATATTGATTAAGACGGAGGTTGGTTTGTTTTTTGGGGAAAAAAAGAAGGAACTGGATTTGCAGAGGTTGGGCAAGAAGCCAAAGCTCCCTAGTGGAGTTGTCAAGTTCCAAGAGAAGAAAGCTAAAGGAGGAGAAGCCGTGAACGGGAGATGGCACGTCTGCACAATAGATTTGGAAGTTGTAGCAAAATGTGCGATAAAACCTTCACAACTGAGGTGACTATTCAGTTTTCTAAAACACCGCACAGATAAAAGGAAACAATTTCCGCATCCTGGGGTTGGGATATCTGCGAGATGTTGTTTATTTTCTTTAGAATCACGGTGCTTTTTATTTTTCTTACAAAAAAAGAAAAGAAATTAATTTCCAGTTTCTAAAATAGTAATAGCAAAGGCTTCACAATGATGTAAAGGCAGTGGCACATCTTTGAAAAAGCTGTTGCAAAGAACCAAGGGCGGCTGCTCGCAAGAAGATCCTGGACTCGTCATATTACAGGGCATTCATATTTCTTTGCTTTTCCATTTTTTATTTTTTTTAATTACGGCACTTTTGGGAACTGTTTCTAAAGGAACCGCTTTGCTGCTAGGGATGTCAGAGAATTTCAAGGGAAACAGAAGCGGAGATTGTCTAGGTTTGCTTATTTGCCCAATGTCTAGAACAGAAATAAATGCAGCGAATACAATCAGTATTTGCGTCTGTTGTTCCTTTCAGTCTGCAAACGATACATAATTATGATTTCCCCCATGTGCTTCCTTTGCATGGGAATAAATGGGGTGGAATTGCATAATGACAATGTAATTTATGTGATTTATGCAATTTGTTTAGTTTTAGTCTAGTATAATAAAAACACAAGAGAAATGATATAGAAAGCAACCGTCAATTCCACATTTTGGAGTAGTGAATACTATGTTGTTGTATAGTTCCTTTAAATGTTTTACAGCCTTGTGAGGTTCCTTCTGGCTTCCCATAATTTTACCCTATTGTGCACACGATGTACACACCATTTTAATGTAAAACACATACTTTTCAGTGCATTCATCCATAAAATAGCCTCTTTGTAAATAACATACATACTTGGGTGCAAGCTTTTTGTGCTGCAAAAATGCATAGCAAATTCTGAAATGGGTCATGAAGTTGGGGGTTTCGTTCTTGATCCACAAGCATTGGATCAGGTCAGTCCATTGCGAAGAGCAGACCAAATAAATTCCTCCTTATGTCTGGTCTCTGTGAGTTACTTTATGGTTCCATCGAGTCATTGTTTTATAACTGCCATGGGTTTATTATTTTGCAGAAAAGGGACGCAGGTGGCACTGTGGTTGAAACCACTGAGCTTCTTGGACTTGCCAATCAGAAGGGCAGCAGTTCGAATCCCTGTGACAGGGTGAGCTACTGTTGTTCTGTCCCAGTTCCTGCCAACCTAGCAGTTCAAAAGCACACCAGTACAAGTAGATAAATATGTACTGCTGTGATGGGAAGGTAAATAGCATTTCCGTGTGCTCTGGCTTCCACCACAGTGTTCTGTTGCACCAGAAGTGGTTTCATCATGCTGGCCACATGACCTGGAAAGCTGTCTGTGGACAAACGCCAGCTCCCTCGGCCTGAAAGCGAGAAGAGCACTGCAACCCCAAAGCCGCCTTTGACTGGACTTAACTGTCCAGGGGTTCTTTACCTATTTTGCAAATTATGTTTTATTATGTTTCCTGGATTTTATTGCTTTATGGTTTGTATGTTGCTTTGTTGTCGTTTGGCTGAGAAATGTGACTATTAACAAACTTTCATCACAATGTAATGGGAAGATTCAGTAGAGGGGTTTTCAAGACCCTAATAATAACGCAGAGATGTTGTGAAGCATTAAGCACCATCCTAAATATATTAGTGGAGGACCAATAGTCACCCCATAAGAGAACTGTGCAGATGGCCCTCTGTCCCACTAGTTCACTGATCACACAAAGCCAGGGGCAGGATAGTGGTTGTTGTCTTTACCCCTGCTAACAAGGAAGCCCATTGGCACCACCTTAACATTCAGCAGTTGTCAGGGAACTGCCATCAGTGTCCGAGGGAGAGAGCAAGCTCCGAAGGGATCCCAGAGAGCGTCCCGGGAGTGGGAGGGGCAGCCCTTCTTCTGGGGAAGAGAATCAGCGTAGCTCCAGTGGAGAAGGGGGGGAGATGGGAGAATCGGTGAGGCGATCCCATTACTCCTTGCCGGGGACCAGCGGGGAGAGAAGGGGTCCTCCGCTGCTCACTCCCTCCTTGCGCAGAAGGCTTCTGCGCAGGGAAAGCAGGTGAAGACTGGGCGTCAAAGAACTTATTTGCTGGAAGAAGTTTAAGAAATGCCCACTGATGGATTCTGCCAGCGATTGAGACGGTCACGGGCGAGTGGCTGCCCGGACAGGAAAGGTTCACTCAGGCAACCCAGCCAGACGTTGGGACAAGCTTACGCACTAGCAACCCCTAGAACCATTACAGCAGTGGTGTGATGGGGGCCTCTATGGATACAACACTTCCACAATAATGATGAACATGCAAATGTTGAGAGGATGGGACTAGTGGGTGCAAATTACTCCTCTTCTGCATGTTCACTATGCACACATGCATATGCCCTTGCAATTGTCCAGTGAACTGGAATAACACGAGGGTATCCCCAGCCATAAACCCATCCAACACCCCTGAAAGTTCAGCAGTTACAAGACATTTCTGACTTCTGCAATCCCAGAATTTCATGACTGCAGACACACTGCTCTGCAGTGATAGCATCATCAGGTGCATACTTCAAACCTGTGCATTCCTCATGGTAATCCATCTGATCCCTACACCGGCCATGACCACTCTCAATGCTGGCTGTGGTTGCTGGGAATCAAAGAATAGCAACATCCAGAGGGCCACAGGTTCCCCATCCTGACTGTAAAATAAACCAGTGTTATGATCTTCATATTACAAAGAGGGGATTACGTTTTAGATCAAGGATGAAAATCCTCTGTCCCAGTGGTGAAATCCAGTCCTCCAGATGTTTCTGTCTGGGCCTTGAAACTCTCCCCAGGTCACCCACCTTCCTGGCTTTGCTTTGCATCCTCCTTGAATGTTTTTGCCTGGTTGGAAAGTGTTCTTGTATGATGATAATCCTTACCTGGATGGAGAAAGGTATGCAGGTTTGTACAGAAAGTAGTGTTGGAGAAAAGCAAATACACTTCCTTGCATGTGCTACTTTAAACCACACAAGGACAATGTTTGTCTAGCAATTTAGCCAGCACTTGTTTGCAGATTCTCTAAGTAAACTCCACCCCAAAAAGCTGATCCATTTTGTCATGTCTTTCTCTCAACATATTGAGCTGTTTTCTCTCATCTCTACTCATCCTGCAAATAGTTCCTGCTCCTGCATGAATAATGCCTCTGAACTCCAGAAACTGTACATGATCATTTCAGTCTAAGATACAAGTTCTCCTAACAAGTAGCACATTCATTGCTCTGCCTGCTTTTGCCTCTGGCACCACCCATCACTGTAAGCTTGCCTAGAAGTCAATGCAGTCCTCAGGCTGAAAAGGATTTCCCATCCCTGACCTAGAAAGAGTAGCTTTCCCCAAACCACCCTGTGTGTAAATAGCGAATATTTCAAACCAAGGACATCTCAGCTTGCAGCATCTACTCCAGTCTGTAAACTACCCTGTATATCCTCCCTGCAGCCAGAAATTCAGACCTAAGCTGTGTGCTACATCCCAGTGCTGCTAAATTGTGAATTGGAACACATCACCAACTTCTATCCTGAAAAATGAACTAGCCAACATTTCTTGCAATGCTTTGATCTCAAACAGGGTGGGGAACCTGTGGCTCTCCAGTAATTTCTGGATGCCAGTGTCCAATCACCCTGGCCATAATGGCCAATGGTTAGGGATAATAGGACTCAAAGTCTAACAACACACAGAAGGCCACCGTTTTCTCATTCCTGTTCTAGGTCCAGAAAAATAAGCTAGTAACAGTTGAGTGCAATTCCAGCTACACTGTGGAGTTTAAACCTGGACCCATGTCCCCCAGGTTACGACCTGCCCATTTTTTATCAGATCAATGTTAACTTTGTTGCAGCATGACTCTCTATTAATTTTTCTAACATCGCTTGTATCAAAGCACCAAAAAAAGTTACTTAAAAAAAGTCAATTGACTGTGCATCAGAAAGATTCCACTTGAATGCCTTTGCCATAAAAATGCTATAGCTCTTGAAAGATGGTCCTTTTTAACTTCATATTTATGCATTCATGGTTTATTAATGGCAAGGAATCACTGAAGGGTAAAGATATACAAAACGGAAATGAAAACTGAGTGGGTAAAATATATTTACAAGGTACAGCATGCCTAGAAGTAACCTTAAACAACCTTTGGGGTTTATGTGGTGTTATGATTGCATGGGCCTTCTGCTGTCTTTTAGCGGAGAGGATTTAAGATCACTTTGTTACCTAGAAATATACGGCTAACAGTTACTGTATACATCATAGTGGTTTGTATTCAGTGCTGCCACAGGTCATCTGTGGCAAGAGACAGTTAAATTCATCACCAGAGTTCTGCCTGAAGAATCTGGTAAGAAGAACAAATAGAACAGTTTGCTACACAGTTCACTGACCTGAAAGGCACAGCTTATTCCAACCTCCTGCAATAAACGTCCCCATGAGTAGTGGAAGCAAGGATAAATATGCAGAAGAAGTAGCCATAATGGTGCCCTCCAGATGACCCCCCCCCCCGATGTTGTTGGCCCCTGATTTCTATCAGGCCAACACAGCATCTAGATGGAACTACTTTGGCTATCCCTGGTCAGTAACTGACAAAAAGGAATTACCCCATCTCCTCTCCAACCTCTCTCTCTCTCTCTCTCTCTCTCTCTCTCTCTCACACACACACACACACACACACACACCTCAGAGCCAAAATATCTGGCAACAGGCTCTGGGTAAAGCATGATAGTTGGATTTTTGTATTCTCCATGCAACATTTTCCCTTCATACATTCAATTAAACTGTATAGGGTGTATAAAGTCAGACAGGGATGCTTGAGGAATTTGATCATTGTGGTACCAATGAAAAATGACCTCATCCACAATTCCTGGGCTAAGCTGTGGATCGGAACTCAGTGTTCACACTTCCTAATTGCTCTGATAGAGCTCTCAGCTCAAATCCCACCCCCACTACATAATATGTTTTAAATGGCATATTTTGAGAGAATAAACATTTACAGCAGTGTATTCAAAGATGCATTTCAGTGCATTTTGTGTGTGTTTATTTATTAAACGATCAATCCAACAAGAGATTAATGCAGAAGGAGGATGGGACAGTTGGATTTTGGGGTGAAGACATGGGAAAGGGTCATGGGAAAGTTTGCCAGTTTGCCAAACTGAGTCCCAGATAGCAGTGAGAAGACTTTCCCACCCCCTTCCTTTAAATTGCACCTCTGGTTTACTCTGCCCTGTGTTCTAACACCACTGGATTCTGGTTGAACCAGAGCTCTGTTTGGCCATTATTGTCCATGAAGCTACAATTGTAGAATGAAAAGGAAAAATAGGACTAAAATCGCAAAGAGAACATCACTATTCTTGGAAACAACTGAAACACTCTCTTTCCCATTTCTCACCCAAAGGAGGGAGCAACTGTCTCAAGATGGGAACTGATGTGCTTCATTAGAAAATGTCTTTCATAATATTTAATAACAAGGACAGAAGGATTCAAATCCTTGGTCCACCACACTGGGGAGGGTTTCGATGAGGCAGATATCTCTCACTGATGAGGAGCATCTGCTGTCACAGAAGCCCCTGCTCCAACCATAAAAGATGCAGAAGCTACTACATTGCCTACTCCACTAACAACAACAACAACAATCACCTTGAAACTCCAAAGCGGAGCATTTTGGAAGTGGGAAAGGGCAGAACTGGGGTATCTAAGATTCACTGGACCCCAAGCTGGCCCTACAAGCCACAAGTTGCAGCAAGAGAGCTGATCTGGGTCCAATTGTTGCTCCTCTCTCTGGAACTAGCATAATAAAACAACTTCCTTTTCCGGCTGCATGAAAAGCAGGATTCTGTGTTTGGCAGCATCACCATCACTCTCTCAAGTCCTGCTGCTGCCTGGCTGGGGTGAGGATTGCATCCTTAGTTGTTGAATAACGTACAGTGATCTAATTGTTATTGAATATTTCGATCCCTCATAAATGCACACATACATTGCTCCAATAAGGTAACTATTTACAGAGCCATTCAGATATGTATAGGGGAAGAAAGTGCAGGGGTGCAAAGGGTCTAAATCCAGTAGCCTACCCCCCTTCAAGTCAGACAAGGAGGTCAAATTATTTTGGGGTGTTTTAATAGTTGCAAAACATTCATCTTTATGGTGAGTCTGTGGAGAGAGACGGCTTGCATTGCAGCTGCATATTTGCCACCCCACTTGCCCACAAACATGAGAGACCTGTCAGTAAAAGCTGGGTGAGTTTTGCCTTGGTCACAACATTATCACAAAGAAGTGGTCCACATGTTGTTTGAGTGGCCTGGAGTGTGATTCCTAGGAATGTGCACATCCCAGAACCTCCAAGTGCCCCTATTTTCCAGGGACAGTCCTGGATTTACAGAAGCTGTTCTGTTTTCTGATTTGCTCCCAGGATGTCCCACTTTTCCTTTGGACATTCCTATTTTCATCAGAGAAATGTCAGAGGGTATGAAGTTATGCAACCCCACAAGCCATGGAGATAAATAACTATGAAACCTTTAGAAGACATCTGAAGGCAGCCCTGTATAGTGAAGTTGATTTACGCTTTATTATGTTTTTATATACATAGGACCCTTAGGTTACGTTACCTTCGGATAATGTAACTTTTGTTTTGTGAACGTAGCAAACCCAGAAGTGTATACTTCAGGGTTTCGCCAGGCATGCATGCGCAGAAGTGATATGTTGCGCCATGAGCGTGCGCAGAAGGGGCACCTCTAGATGCAGACTTTTTGGGGCACGTATGGACCCCGGAATGAATTAAGTTCATATCCGGAGGGTCCACTGTATGTTGGAAGCTGTCTAGAGTAGCTGGGACAACCCAGTCAGATGGGTAGGGAATGAATGAATGAATGAATGAATAAGAGAACAGGACATCCCTATTTTCACTGGAGAAACGTTGGAGGGTATCACATTCCCAATAATGCTTTGGAGATGTGTGTGTGTATGTATGCACACGCTTGTGTGTTTGTGAAGCTGTGAGCATGCAGTATATTACTACTAACAGATCTGGAAGCAAACCAAAGATCATTCATACTGTGGGCTTGGTGTGTATATGTGATGAACAAAGGAATATGTTTGGAAGCATCTTGGAATTAGGCCAGAAGAGAAGGTGATACTGCTGGTTTAAGTGTTTGCATTTGTGTTCTTCTGTTGCTGGCATCACATTCTCTTTATTTTCAACAGTTTTGATTTACTAAAAACCTCGCTGTGTTTCAAAACTCTAATCGCTTTGTTTTGCCGTAGAAGGGGACGTCACATTATGAATGGCATTTTATTTTTACCGATAGGGGCTTCTCTTTTCAAAGTACTATAATGCAGAGTGGTTTTGGGGGTGTGTGTGCCCCCCCCACTAAAAAATCAATCAGACACACTCTTCATATGTGCACAGAAGATTGCTATTGATGTAGGCATCTAGACAGCACCTTTGTGCTAGCTGGAAGCCGACTGTCTGCCACTTCCTTAAATACATTCTTAAGAAATGCCCTGCTGCAGAATGCAAGCCGGAGGCAATTCACACAATCTGCATACAAATCTGTACCTAGTGCCATGCTAAATATTGAAATCCTCCCCAGCTGTATTTACTGTGCTGTGATTTCTGACAGCTTTAATATAGCCAAACAGGCGACATTAGCATTGTCGCCGCAAAGCCAATATGGAATTTGGGGGGAAATACCATTCATACAAATTAGTTATGCCCACTATCAACAAAGTTAAATATTTCATTTGCCTTTAACTTTTTTTTAAAGTCTCTGGAAACTTCAGCTGCTGCAAAACAAGGCAGTTAGGGTTGCAGCCAGGCCCTGCATTTTGGAACATACCGGTACATATGCCTCTGAGGTTGACAATTTTGCGTTGCTTACAGGTTTGTTTCGGAACACAATTCAAAGCCCTGCTGACTGGCTACATGGTATGGAATCAGGATATACATGGGAGCCAACATGAGATATACATGAGAAGAAGAAGAAGAAGAGGAGGAGGAGGAGTTTGGATTTGATATCCCACTTTATCACTACCCGAAGGAGTCTCAAAGTGGCTAACATTCTCCTTTCCCTTCCTCCCCCACAACAAACACTGTGAGGTGAGTGGGGCTGAGAGACTTCAATGAAGTGTGACTGGCCCAAGGTCACCCAGCAGCTGCATGTGGAGGAGCGGAGACGTGAACCCGGTTCCCCAGATTACGAGTATCGCTCGTAACCACTACACCACACTGGCCACACCCAATGACATCAACATCACAGGGCTCACTTCACACCACATTGCTATCAGGATTCTGGTTGAATGGGACACAGGACAGGGCATTTGAGTGTGAAGACCACCAAACCCCCTGAAAAAAAATCACACAGGACACAGAATATTTGTTTAAGATTTTTGGCATTAATTTGGCCACAACTTTATTGATTACAGCATGTGAGTGGTTCCTTAGGCATTAGTTCGGACTACCTGAATCTGCACCAGCAGGAACAGGACTGACAACTGGACCTCCAGAGGTCAATAAGGGAAAACATACTGGGGGAGCACAGAGGCGGATTTCTGCCTCTTAGTTCACCCCTAGATGCTCCCAGGAACTCTGGCATGGCCCTACCCCTGAGAGGGGATCGGACAGAGCAAATCGAGCCCCTGGATTCCTTTAACGGAATTCCCTAGCAGCAGCAGCAACAAAAATGAGGGGCAGGCACAGCCAATTCATACTCCCCTCCACCAAAGAATGAACCAATGCCTAACCGCCAACCTTGCAAAGTTGTGACGATTTGCTGCATGGTAGGCAAAAACCAAATGGCACCAGCCAAACAGCCAAGTGGCAAAATTCCTACCGGGCCCCTGCTCCAAAAACAGACGACCCCTAGGCAGGCATACCAAGGTCAAAAACACAACCTTAAGTTATAGGCAGGGAGGGCAGGAGATGCGAAAGAGAAAGTAGTTCACCTCGTGCAGCCCCTTAAATAGCCCCTTAGTTGCCAATCAGACCCCAACCGACAGAAAATTTTCCCCAGTAACAAAGAGGCAACCAATAAGGTACGGAGGTGATCCAAACAGCCCCCCCCCCAACAAGAAGGCAGTTGGCTGATCTCACTGCAACATGTGGCTCTCCATGATTTGGAGGACACAATTTTCAGTTGTGGTGCTCAGTTGCTACCTAGGGTTGCCATGTGTCCTCTTTTTCCAGGACACACACTCTTTTTCAGGGGTAAAATTTATGTCTGGGTGGATTTTTTTAAATTTGCCAAAATGTCTCTGGCTATACTTTCTGGATGAGACATCAATGTAACTGGTGGTTGAAGACTTGCTTCCCTCTTCTCTTCTACTGCCATACCCTCAGCAATATATCACAGCTTCTATAGCCTACATATAGCAAAGGCAAAGGGACCCCTGACAGTTAAGTCCAGTCGTGAACAACTCTGGGGTTGCGGCGCTCATCTCACTTTACAGGTCAAGGGAGCCGGCGTTTTTCCGCTCCGCAGACAGTTTTTCCGGGTCATGTGGCCAGCATGACTAAGCCACTTTTGGCGCAATGGAACACCAACACCAGAGCAGTGCACAGAAACACAGTTTACCTTCCCACCAGATCAGCACCTTTTAATCTACTTGCACTTTTTGGGGTGCTTTTGAACTGCTAGGTTAGCAGGACTACATATAGTAGAGGTGTTTAAAATGAGAGTTGCCATAGCATCCTCTTTTTTGCTCTTCAAAATATGGCAACCCTTGGAATGCTGTCAAGTCCTCCATCTCCCACTTTTTTGTATTTTTGTATTTTTTACTCTATGTTTTAAAGTTCAAAAAGTACATTATTTTATGTGCACTAAACATGGCGAGACATAAATAAAAGAGAGACAATGAAAGAGAGAAACAGAACCCATGTAGAAGGGGAAATAAAGTGGGGAGGGGATAAAACCCCAAACTGTATATTTTACAAGGTTGTTATTGTAGTTCCCGAGATCTTAACCCAGTGCTTTTTTTCTTTAAAAAAATGTTTAGGCGTACTCTCGTTTTGACTCAAGAAAACCACCATTTTATAGTTCAAATCGGGGAAAATAAATATAGTAAATGGACAAAAGTACAAAGATTTACAAAATGTTTAGGGGAATGCGTACTCCTGCGTCCCCCAGAAAAAAGCACTGTCTTAACCTATTACAGTATTTGTAAGAATGGATCCCAAATATAATTGAATTTGTCCATGGCAAGTCTGTGTTTTATATGCAAGTTGTACATATGTTGTGAGTTTGTATACGTCTTCAATCCTCCATCCCCTTTTTTGATTTAAGGTTTCCTCCTTCTGTAACTGTAATATTTAGCTTCAGATTCTCTAGTTCCTTTTTTATACTCTTAATTACAGTATGAATTATAGGAGCACAGAAGTGCTCCTACAGTTAAGGTGAGCAGCAGCACTGAATTTTCCAGAGAGCTGAAAAGGTCAAAGTTCCCATCAACTGCCATACACAATCTACCTGGTGAGGTCTAAAACCTGGCTGAATTTTTCCTACGAACTACTGATGTAAGCAACAAACATGGATAGGTAAACTCACATATAGCAGTACAATTAGGATCAAATTTTCCCTAAAACATCCAAACATGAACAATTTGTCATAATGCACAGCTTCACTGCACATCTGTTAAAGCACCAACAATAACTTTCTATTTCCTGGCTTTGTGGAGCTTGAGCCAACAGGAGACAGACCCAACTCTGACCTTAAAGCAAGTTATTTCATCATTGAATCTTTTAATTGATACTATAAGCTTCATTGCTGGGGGGTGGGGCGGGGCAGGTGGGGACAAAAGTTGGGAGATAAATATTACAACAATAAAGAATAGAGGAAAGTCAAAGAACCACTTTGCTGGGTCAGACAAAAAACTTTATAATCTGCAATTGCTTCAAAAGAAAAAGGGGTGAGTAGATTTGTTGAGAAGAGTCCTCTTTGAGCATTCAGCCTCGTGGGTGTTGTTAACGAAAAAATCTGAGGGCTCCCTTGGACAAAAACAAAGACACCAACCAGGATTACTTGGAGCAAAACAGCAGCCTGTAGGCTTGGCCTTTATTGAACTGTTGCAACAGGGTGCTCCCCTCACTTGCAGGAGAGAGGAAGGACCCAGAAAATGGTGTGCAAGGCCTTATAAAGACTTTTGAGATTACCACCCTGTAGATCAAGACACCCCCAGAAACATCACACATACATCACAGAAGGGGCGTAACCTAAGACCACCCCTCAGATACATCACACCTACATCACAGAAAGGAGGGGTTGAGGGAGGAGTTGTGTAACCTGGCTGGTTCCCCCTTTCCCCCTCCCCATGAGTACTTTCCAGGTGACAGAGGGGAGTTTGCAGTTTTCTGCCCCCAGAGGGAAGAGGTGATTATTGTCCTTTGTTCCAGTCCATGCTGAATCCACTCCCATATGCAAGTTCTTTGTGGTCTTGATGGTCTTCTGTCTAGGACCATCAGGGTTGGCATAGCAACTGGGCAGGGCTTCTGTGTATGTGCTGGTATGCTCAAGGGATTATGGCTGCCCTGTATCAAACCTTCCCCATTTTGTAGTCCTTCCTTCATGGAGTAAAATAAAAGTGGAACAGTGCAAATCCGATGTATGGTTGATTTTCTATGAATTTATAACAGAAGCGTAGCGTATGTAGTGTGTGAGTGTGAGTGTGTGTGAAGTTTGTACAAACTGAATGATGGGGGGGGGGGGTTCCTGCGACAGTGTGAAGGCAAAACACCAAGTTTTCTCAATACCCTATTCACATTCCACCCCTGACCTTTCCAGGCTTAGAAGCCTTGTTGCAACCAGGAGCCCTGATAAGGCCATGTTCCTGATCACAGATTGGCTTCTAAGCATATTTTTTTGGAAGCTCCTTAAAAGCTCTGTCCAGAACTATGAACACATGAAGGCCAGGAACGGAAGGTGCAAGCATGTGGGCAGTGCACATTGAGGTCATTGGGGGCAGCGCTAGAGACTCTACCGCTTGTCCTCTGCGCAAGTTATGCCCTCACATGTTCCAGCTGAAGCCTTGAAGATGGCTAATGTCTATGAGCCATGACAGTTCAGAAATGGGAATTCGGTATTCAGAAGCAGCCTGTCTCTGATCGTTAGGTGTATGGGAAAATCAATAGCAAAAGTCTATCTTTATCATGCCCTCTTTGTAACTGCCTAGAGGCATTTGGCTGGACACTGTTGGGAAAGAATACTGTCATTATTTGTGCATTGTTGTACATTACCTTGTTTCATTAGAAGATCACCCACATTTCTATACTTGGAGGTGGAAACGATGAGCTGCTTTTGTAGATCACGTCAAATTATCCCAGTGGTTTAGCCCCCATTTTAATTGGTCAGTTCAAATCATAGCATGTGAAATGTCAACTAACTTTGAAGCCTCTCTTTTTTCTCTTGATGCCAAAAATTTCTGGTATCTGCTAAAGTTCAACACTCCGGTTTTTGAAAAGTTCTCTGCAATTTTTCTCAGTCTCGATGTGCCTATAAGGATAAGTGCATTTATGAGAATGAGAAATTAAGTCTAAATTGGGGGAGGGAGATGGTGAAATGACTGGAAGATAAAATGTGCCCCCAAAGTGATACCATTAATTGGACATCTTGCATGGGTTTAGCACAGTTTATTTCCCCCTCTTTCCCTCCCCCTCCCCCATACGTACACCAGGAAAGGATATTCAGATAGGGCTGTGGCTATATCTGGTGTAAAGCCATATCATAAAATTAATTATACCCATCATAAGTTTGGCCCAAGGACAACTTCTCTCTGTTGGGAAAGATGTCAAAAAGCAATTAAAATAAACCTGATAGGAAATATTATTGAATTCATATACTCTGGTCTCTCAGGCAAGGTTTGGACAAGTTATAAGCATTTATAATGACTTTCAAAGGAGAGGGGTGCAGACCATCATTTTCAATCTAAAGACAAATGTGTGTGTGTGTGTGTGTGTGTGTGCATGTGCATCCATTTGTAGGTGTGTTGACTAGCTAATCCACAAATATTCTAAGCCTGTTAACATAATATTGAAGAGGGAAGGCACATTGCTAGACCTGGTTACTTTGTAAGTGGGAAGATCCATGAGTGTGAAGGCATTTTTTAAAAGTCCAGTGGGTGTGCTAAAGACTTAGGACAGGCCTGCACAATCTGTGATCCACCATATTGAATATAGCCCACCTGTCATATGCAGTAAATAGGCCTCTTATGTTTTTCAGCCCCAGGTAGGCAGCAAAAAACCCTGAAGATGTACTACTAATATTGCTACTACAACTACTATATCATTTATACCCCACCAATCTGTCTGGGTTTCCCCACCCACTCTGGACAGCTCCCAACAGTATATATTATTATTATTATTATTATTATTATTATTAAACATCAAACATTAAAAACTTCCCTAAACGGGGCTGCCTTCTTCTAAAAGTCACATAGTTGTTTATGTCCTTGACATCTGATAGGAGGGCGTTCCACAGGGCGGGCGCCACAACCAAGAAGGCCCTCTGCCTGGTTCCCTGTGACCTCACTTCTGGCTGTGAGGGAACTGCCAGAAGGCCCTCGGCGCTAGACCTCAGTGTCCGGGCTGAATGATGGGGGTGGAGACATTTCTTCAGGTATACTGGGCTGAGGCCATTTAGGCCTTTAAAGGTCAGCACCAAGACTTTGAGTTGTGCTCAGAAACGTACTGGGAGCCAATGTAGGTCTTTCAGGACCTGTGTTATATGGTCTCAGCGGCCACTCCCAGTCACCAGTCTAGCTGTAGCAAGCCCTTGGGCTGATGGGTTGCATTCAGCTAGTAGTGTCAAAGAGTACACAGGCTAGGCTTAAGATTTCAACTGCTGAACTGGCCAGATCTTGGGATAAAGGGCTCGTCAAAGAATAGGACCAAATTAGGTGTTCAGTAGCTTTACTGTCTTAAACTGTTTTATTTAAATGGAGAAATAAAGATCTTCCTGTGAGGGCACTGCAGTATTTAGCATACCGCTTGTGTCTTGATGAACTTGGGGCTGTTTCACTTGGAACCTGGAGGCATGATGCTCACCAGAGCACATCTCTCCCGGCCTCTTCTTTAACCTTCAATACTTAGTTAAGTCTTTTAAATTATTCCTTCTGATCTGGGCTTTTTTTTTTCCAGCTGGAAGTTCCAGCAACTCTCAGTTAGGCACCATTGTTGTCATTAAGAACAAGGGAGGTGTTCATGGTGAGTTCTGGCACCTTTTTTTGTAGAAAGATAGTAAAGGTAAAGGTAAAAGGTAAAAGGTAAAAGGTAAAGGACCCCTGGACAGTTAAGTCCAGTCAAAGGCGACTATGCGGTTGTGGCTCTCATCTTGCTTTCAGGCTGAGGGAGCTGGTGTTTGTCCTCAGACAGCTTTCTGGGTCATGCGCTTCTGGCACAATGGGACACTGTGACGGAAGCCAGAGCACATGGAAATGCTGTTTAACTTCCTGCCACAGTGGTACCTATTTATCTACTTGCACGGGCGTGCTTTCAAACTGCTAGGTTGGCAGGAGGTGGGACAGAGCAACGGGAGCTCACCCTGTCGCGGGGATTCAAACCACCGGCCTTCTGATCGGCAAGCCCAAGAAGCTCAGTGGTTTAGACCACAGCGCCACCCACATCCCCAGAAAGAAAGATAGTATTGCTTCTGATAGTGATACAGCCATGATCGCTGCTGTGCTTGTGTTAGCATGTTACTGGTGGCTAGAATTCATTGTACGACTGGGAGACCTAGAGAACTGTGAGTTGTCCAATTGAGAACTATCCAATTTAGACATAGCCTTGGAATTCAGATATAACGTAAGCAACGGTAAATACATTGCCTTGGATATCTAGCCAGCTTTACAAATGACCGCAAGCCTCTGAGTTCTACAGTTCTACAATGCTTCATTTGTAAAGGTTGCTCACACCTTCAAGGGCATGCAGGATAGCAAAGGATTCATAGCCACATACATGCTCCAGTGGTTATTGATTAAGCAATAAATCCAAACAAAACATTGTATGCCTTGCAAAACTATTTTAAGATAAGGTCAGAGTTTAGAGTAAAGGCCCGAGGTTCAAAGCGGATTATGAGAGACGAATGTGTACCACATATTAAAAGGTGGTGAATTAAATCCAATTTAATTAACTAAATTATAAATAAGCATAGTTCATAACTGTCAAAGTAGGGCATGAACCAGACAGACCCCAATCCAGCCAACATTGGTTGTGGTTGAATCATATTGAAAGCAAAGGGGCAGAAATAGCTGTTGAGCCTTCCTGCAGATTCCTAATGAGATCTAACTTCTAGGTGTGACTGCATGACTGCTTCAGGTTTCATAACATTTAACTGGAGGGACCTTGTTGGCTTTGATAAGACAAACACAAAGTGATTTTGAGGATTTATAGCTTCCACGGTCTTGCACATACTTCTGTAGAATAAAAATAAATAAATCCTTGAATTTCTACTCCATCTTTTCCATCCCAGAATGGAACCCTCAAGTTGGCTCGTGCACCATAATGAAAACAAAAGCCATGATAAACATCCACCTGAAAACAAGAAAACCAGAAAAATATATATCAAAACTAAAATACCAGAGGAAGAAAAGAACTCATACGAAGGTCAGGACTACCAAAAAGTCTTCACATAGCAATGGAAGTCAACCAAAGGAGGGCAAGATGAATCGATTGGGTCAGATGAGTCACATTCTGAACTCTGCTATAGAGAGGAAACCGGGCTGAATGATAGAGGTGGAGACACTCCTTCAGGTATACAGGGCCAAGGCCGTTTAGGGCTTTAAAGGTCAGCATCAACACTTTGAATTATGCTCGGAAACATACTGGGAGCCAAAGCGTGTTCTCCTTCAGGGAGAGCACGTGTTGCGGTGGGGTCTACTGAGCCACCCCTCTGTTACCAGGCAGGGTCTCTAAAGATGGCCTGGGGCAGTGATTGGTTCACTGGGTTGCTGGGGTAAAAGTTATGTTGCAATTTTGGTGGGAGGGGTAAAAGGTTTAAATACTCTGCACGCAGCCTTGTACTTTCTCTTTTGCTGCGTGCAACGGATCACCCGCCCACCCACCCTAGAGTAAGGGGTTGTTGTGTTGACCTTGCTATGCCTGTCATGGGGTCGTCTGCCTTTGAGCAGGGGCCTGGTAGGAATTTTTCCACCTGGCAAATTGGCTGGCTGGGTGGTTTTTGCCTACTGCTAAGCAAATCGTCACAACTTGTAAGGTTGTGGTTAGGCATTGGTTATAAATCTGGTGGAGGAGGGGTTAGGATAGGCTGTGCCTGCCCCTCCATGGTTGCTGCAGAAAGGGAATTCCGTTAAAGGAATCCTGGGGCTTGCCATCTTTTCGTCCAATCCCTGGAATGGGACTAGGGCCAGCAAGCCTTCGGGGAGCAGGCAGGTGAGAGTTGAGGGTCTGTGACTCAGCTCCAATTCCTCCCCAACTTGCTTTCCCCCGCACTGTCTTTCTGTGGTGCCCGGAAGTCAGTTCTGTCCCCAGGCGGGGGGACAGATAGTCTTAACCAATGCCTAAACAACCACTCACGGTTTGTATTTGAATAAAGTTGTGGCCAAAATCATGCCAAAAATCTTAAACAAAAATTACGTGTCTGTTGTGATTTATTTGGGGGGTGGATTGGGGACCTCGACACGCAATGCAGATCTCTCAGGACCGGTGTTATGTGGTACCGGTGGCCAGTCCCAGTCACCAGTCTAGCTGCCGCATTCTGGATTAGTTGTAGTTTCCGGGTCACCTTCAAAGTTAGCCCCATGTAGAGCGCATTGCAGTAGTCCAAGTGGGAGATAACTAGAGCATGCAACACTCTGGCGAGACAGTCTGTGGGGAGGTATGGTCTTAGCCTGCGTACCAGGTGGAGCTGGTAGACAGCCGCCCTGGACACAGAATTAACCTGTGCCTCCATGGACAGCTGTGAGTCAAAAAGGACTCCCAGGCTGCGCACCTGGTCCTTCAGGGGCACAGTTACCCCATTCAGGACCAGGGAATTCCCCCACATCCGCCCGCCCCCTCTCCCCCCAAAACAGTACTTCTGTCTTGTCAGGATTCAACCTCAATATGTTAGCTGCCATCCATCCTCCAACCGCCTCCAGGCACTCACACAGGACCTTCACCACCTTCACTGGTTCTGATTTAAAGGAGATATAGAGCTGGGTGTCATCTGCATACTGATGAACACCCAGCCCAAACCCCTTGATGATCTCTCCCAGCGGCTTCATATAGATATTAAAAAGCATGGGGGAGAGGATGCTGGGGGATTGAACCTGGGGCATTCTTCAATTAAAGCATATTGTATACCACTGAGCTACAGCTTTCCCCAAGTAGGTGGCAGGATCTGCAGAGGAACATCTCCTGCCAACTGCAATGAACATTTGGAAGAAACAGTCCTTTAGGGAACTTGATCTCAATACAATGCACTTTTTCTGTGCCAATGAAGGAGGTTGATTGATTGATGGAACTCCATTTTCTTTTGCTTCGGACAATGTAAATTATCTCAGCTGGTTGATTTCGAGCATCATCACCCAGTGAGACATTGTTAAATCCCTACTGACACTATTTTGTTTTATTTTATGTGTAGCTCTTTCTCTTTGAATCATTGCCCTTATTGTTGACTTGAATAAACCCCACAAGAAATATCTACTAAGGTATATACTTGAAAGGTACAATCCCCACTTTCCCTTTGAATTCTGTGACTTGTTGATTCCTCTCCCCACCCCCTGCTTAATAATAGGAACAATGTTAATGTCGATGAAGTATATGCACATTAAATAGCCAAAGCTGTAATCCAGTCTTCATCTCTGCTTTTTTCCTTAATTGTCCTTCAGAAGCTGTTTATTACCTCATCTAGTCTTCCACTCTGAGCATTATCTTTTCAATAAATCACCCAGTCTAATCATTAAAAGGCAGAATTGGATTCAGCAGTACGACTAATACATCCATCACTTTCTCTTTTATGACATTTGTCTGGCTTTTGAATGGATGTTCCTTGGGATCAGCTCTACATCTTCATCCGTTGTTTATCTAAAGGATATATTATGGGCTGCTTTTGGAATCTTATCTGAACCAACGAGCTCCAAACTTTCAGTGTCCATAAAGCATTCTTGAATAGCATGTTGAAAAATGCCATATATTCAAAGTGGCATTTATTAATCTTACAGCTGTTTAATAATTTACTACAATCACATTGACATATTACATAACTACCATTTAAGATTCCTGCTCTCCCATTGTTTAATTAGCTCAAATGCAAATGAATTACTAAAATGGGCATCAAGGTGGTAATTTTGATCAATAAAATGGGTTTTCTTTCTTTCTTCTAATCTCAGAATTCATATGCCACTTGGAATTTTAAAAATTAGTTGCTTCATTTGCTGTTTATATGAAACAGTAAAAATATCAAGGTATGAACAATGCGTTCCTAAAATGTTGACTGATAGGAAATGATTTAAATAGAGCTTTGACAAATAAAAATAATACAGATTTCAATGAGCCTAAAAACAACCCTGCAATGTAGATTATTCTTATATTTCCATGCAGCATATAGGAACGGGAGTCTGGGTCTGAGAGAGAGAGAGTGTGTAGCTTTTTAAAGGTATCCTTGTAAATTCATGGCAGATGTTAGAATTGAAAACAAGGCCTTTAAATAGTGGTTTATGCCAGTATTCTAGGTTGCCAGGTCATGTAACCAAGCTGTCATAATTGATGCTTAATATGGTGTTATTGCATCATACTCCATTCATCCCCACTTAGTTTCTAACAGCTGGTCTACATAATGGGCCCATTGAACATTCACAGTCCCCGCTGGGCTTTTTCTTTGGGGGGGGGGGGGCTGGGTGGCAGCTTCCCCTACCCTTATTTTCTGAAGAGACTTTGTACTTCTGAATGCCTACACCTTAGGCGTGGATGGTACTGCTTTGGCTACACAATGATCCACACTCAGAGTATGAGGGTTGCCAATGTGTAACCCATGCACCCTTCCTCAACCTTACCTAGTGCCTACTGAAGTTAAGCTTGAAAGAAGCATTCTTTTGTGGCCAGTGTAATATGTTGTGACTAAGGGGTGCAGTGTTCATCTCCACTTTCATGCTGAAGGAGCCAGTGTTTGTCAGTAGACAGCTTTTCTGGATCTTGTGCCCAGCATGACTAAACTGCTTCTGGCGCAACAGGACACCGTGATGGAAGCCAGAGTGCACGGAAATGCTGTTTACCTTCCCATCACAGTGGTACCTGTTTATCTACTTGCACTGGTGTACTTTAGAACTGCTGGGTTGGCAGGAGCTGGGACAGAGCAACAGGAGCTCACCCCATCGTGCGGATTCAAACTGCTGACCTTGTGATCAGCAAGCCCAAGAGGCTCAGTGGTTTAGAGCACAGCAATACTCACGTCTCCTTGGTTTTGATGTGTGTGGTGCCCATGACGATTCCTCTGGTTTGCGATTGTGCCCACAGGTCCAAAAATGTTTGTGACCCCTAGTCTTCAGGATACATTTTGAAAGAATTCAGAGTGAGTATCTGAGACATTGAAGCAATGAATTCTCAGTAACTTCAAAAAGGTCTACTTCACAGAATACCTTCTGGAATAACTAATGGAAACCAAGCAATCCAGTGCTTGAAAACTACAGACAATGGAAGATTGAGTAATATTTTTGAAAAGAGTTGCAATAGGTCATGTGAAAATAATTAGGGGAAAAAATGAGATGGGTGAAGGGAATCTTTACTGGAAAGGTCATGAAGTCATTAATAGGAAATATTTGGTCTTGAGAGATGCCACCAACATGTCACCTGAATAATAATAATTAAAAACAAGAACTCATACATTGACCTAATAATGAAACGTATGTTGTAGATATTTTTCCACATTTATTATGCTATTTTTGTGATATACAAATGACATGAGAACGTGATCCATGCAGATTCGCAACCCGCAGCGTCCACAACCTGCAGCGGCACATCTGTGCATGCGCGGGTTGCGATTCGGCGCTTCTGTGCATGCGCAAAGCATGATTTAGCGCTTCTGTGCATGCGCGACCACCGAAACCTGGAAGTAACCTGTTCTGGTACTTCTGGGTTTCGGTGGTCCATATCCTGAAAAAACACAACCTGAAGCGTCTGTAACCCGAGGTATGACTGTATACTTATTTGTATAACATTATTATTGTTTACAAAACCCAAAAATAAAAAAAGTAAAGAAAATTTGGGGATTCTTTCTCAGGAATTGTGAAGGTAGATAAAGAATTTCAAAGAAAATGTAATTGAATTTCTCTGGTGGGCTTTACACACTTTTGTTCCCAAGTGGATTTAACCAGGGAACTCTGGCTGGCCTCTTAAAGCCAGCTAATAGTAGTTTGTTGTTGTTGTTGTTGTTTAGTTGTTTGTTGTTGTTTAGTTGTTTAGTCGTGTCCGACTCTTCGTGACCCCATGGACCAGAGCACGCCAAGCACTTCTGTCTTCCACTGACTCCCGCAGTTTGGTCAAACTCATGCTGGTATCTTCGAGAACACTATCCAACCATCTCATCCTCTGTCATCCCCGTCTCCTTGTGCCCTCCATCTTTCCCAACATCAGGGTCTTTTCCAGGGAGTCTTCTCTTCTCATGAGGTGGCCAAAGTATTGGAGCCTCAGCTTCAAGATCTGTCCTTCCAGTGAACACTCAGGGCTGATTTCCTTCCCTTCAGAATGGAGAGGTTTGATCTTCTTGCAGTCCATGGGACTCTCAAGAGTCTCCTCCATCACCATAATTCAAAAGCATCAATTCTTCGGCGATCAGCCTTCTTTATGGTCCAGCTCTCACATAGTAGTTACCAGTATATAATGGTTTCTCCAGTGGTCTTTCCCCTCACTGACAAATTGGGTCCATTGCTTTGAAACAAGTGATGGAAGGTCTTCTGGCTCTTCATGCACTTGTACAATGTCCAGAGTTTGCTTTCTTTGCTTTTGAATGTAACGGGAGGAAGACTGAGCTTTTGAGCCTGCTAATTTCAATAAGCACGCATGACTGAATGTACCATTTTATTTCTATGTAATATTTTCTAGCTAGTGGCATTTAACTTGAAGCCAGACCATTAAAGTTTCCAGATTTAATCTGCTTGTCAGTGTGCTTTATGTTAGGTTAGTTTGCACTGCAAGCTTCAATAAGGATTAGAGGTATCTTTCATTAGCTGTTCCCCATGTCCTGTTAACTCCCATTTTATTAACATAGTGTAATACTGTGGGTGGTGAAAGAAACCCCAGGAACGTGACATGAATCACACACACAAAAACCAGTCTCAATTGAAGGTGTAAATATATGGATGTTCGGAGCTGGTATATATTTGATAGCATTCAGAATGGTTTCTATAAGTCAGGGTGGCTTTGAGGGCCTGAGCTGGCTTCTGAATGAGACAGTATTTGTGCATTTTCCCTTGCTTGAATTTCTGCTACATGACCTTAAGAAAAGACTTGATTGCATCTCAACAGTGAATACTATCTTGTGAAATGGACCATCTCCTACTTGACCTTCTAGAACAAGTAATATGCAACTGGAACAAAAAACATTCACATCCAAATTTGAACTGGGCATCCAGTACCAATTTGAGTCAACATTTGAATGTTCTGGAGCTGATAACAGAATCAATTTTTGTAGGGTGTGTGTGTGTGTGTGTGTGTGTGTAAAGGTAAAGGGACCTCTGACCGTTAGGTCCAGTCACGAACGACACTGGGGTTGCAACACTCATCTCACTTTACTGGCCAAGGGAGCCGGCGTACAGCTTCCAGGTCATGTGGCCAGCATGACTAAGTCGCTTCTGGTGAACCAGAGCAGCGCATGGAAATGCTGTTTACCTTCCCGCCGGAGCGGTACCTATTTATCTACTTGCACTTTGACATGCTTTGGAACTGCTAGGTTGGCAGGAGCAGGGACCGAGCAGCGGGAGCTCACCCCGTTGCGGGGATTCGATCCGCCAACCTTTTGATCAGCAAGCCCTAGGCTCTGCGGTTTAACCCACAGTGCCACCCTCGTCCCTGTGTGTGTGTGTATGCACACACACACATACAGAGAGAGAGAGGGAGAGAGAGATTTTGTATGTTGGGTTGTAATTACCACCCATTCTAAATGGGAATAAATGGAGTTGTCCCAAAAAGAACCCCTAAAATATCTCTTTAAATGTTTCATTTGCACTGGTGTAGAATACAGGTACAATTAGCCAGATGGGTGGGGTATAAATAATAAATTATTATTATTATTATTATTATTATTAGGCTGATCAGATATCAAATTGTATTGCCAATATGGTGCTAATTTACCAAATTCCACCCATCATTACCATAGATTTCAGCGTGTTTTTCAGAATGCATAAAATAACATTAATTCAGTTTGTCCCTTATGCTGTTAAAGGTGTGAGTGTGTGAGAGAGATTGTGTGCAAAATGGGGTACATCTGGCCTCCTTTTTGCAACCAGTAACAATAGTAGAGGCTCTCATCATTTTTATTCAAATCTGATACGCTGTAAGAATGTTTAATTTTCAAAGGCTGTCCCCCCAGGGATCTAGCTGTAATTACGAGCTCTAGCACATGATGAGCATTGCTTTCTACGGGTCATTCCATTGCCTGATTTTTTTTTAACCTTTTCATTCATTTGTCATTAGATAAGAAAAGCTTCTCATGAATCTCTGAATACTAAATTTATCTCTTTTTCCCCCTAAAGAAAAGCCATTGACTTTATAATATGTGTCTTAGATTAGCTATTCCCCCCCCCCTTCCTCCCCACCTCTCCACTTATACTTGAAAGGATATCCAGCATATTTTGGTATATAATTATGCAAGCAGATAATTCAAAGCTCACACTGTACTTCGGCTCTATAACTTTGTGTAATTGCTTTCAATCTTAAAATGCTGAGAGCCAATTAAAATGGAACATTACGGGAATGTTATTAATTCAGTTACCAGATTCAGATGCAAGCTCTGAGATACCTAAACTGTCCAAGAACTTAAAATGCCTAAGGGCAGTCTTAGCAATTCTCATAATACTTTTGGATAGGTAGGCCTGTCTCAGGCAAGACATACATTAATTACGAAACTTAGAAAACAAATACAGGGTAAGTAAGCCATCGGGGGTGTCCCAAGTTTCCCCCCCCCCCTTTATCCTGGGAATGTGGAACCCTTTCACAACCAAGGGCAGTGGTGGACCTTGGCAGCCCAAATTTAAGTGGTGTCCTGTACAAAGCCAAAATCTGGCTCCCACTCTTGCCTCTCATCTTCCATTGGCAGTGCCTGTTCTGACACCCCCAAAAGCTCTAAGCCCAGTGCAACTGCCCTGGCTACCACATACACACACACACACACACCCCAAGCTGCCTCTCCTAAGGGACTGGCTGCATGAGAAGGAGTGGTGGAAGCTGCCTGACCAAGAGCCCCCCAGAGAGAGAGAGAGTATTTGGGTCCTGCATGCTGGTGGTGGAAAACCAGCCACACACCAGAGGAGAGGAGGAGCTGGGAATTACTGGAGGCAAGGAGCTTGAGAGATAGTGAAGAGGTAGAAGCAGTCAGATGCTCCAGCACAGGGCAGGGGCAGACTGCAATTCTCCCACAGTGCCACTCTGACAGTGAGGCGTTCATTGCATGTTGCCAAGCAGAGAGGCAGGGAGCTACAAGCCAGCCCAGACAACTGCTTCATTAAGACAGGAGCAAACTTTAGGAGACTCCGTGTGTTCTTTGTTCTGCTTTCCTTAATAAAGAAACTAACTGTGTTATGTACTGAAGGTCTCACCCTGGGTCAGCAGGGGGATACAGCAGATAGTTATGCAAATGAAGGATCGAAAGTGACATTCAGTGATTGGATAGTTTTAGAAAGTTGTTACAGTAACATTGTACTGGAGCTCTGTATAAGCAGGCTGACTGAACCCTTCAGCTCAGTTCTGTTCTGGCCTGTGAATAAACAAGAGCTGTTTGGAGAATCGCTGTGTCGTCTGATATGCTCACCCACAACTTAACAAACTGTAAGTCAACCAAGTGTTTCTCCCTCTTTCTCTGACCTGCAAATGACCTGCTCTCCCTGTCGGCTCCCTGATAGCCTGAGCAACCTTCATGGAGGCACATGACAGTGATCAGAGGGGGCAGAGTGGAACAGCAATTAATGCAAAATTTATCTTTTGCACACTAGGCTAATTTTTTCACACTCACAGCTCTCTCTATCTACACATGCAGGAAGCATGATTAGATCTTATTTTTTATTTTTAATTGGTTGTACAAAATAAATTTATAACAATCCAAAATACATATCCATATTTAGATATTTCTCCAAATCCCTGGACTTCCCACCTTCCCCTCCATGGGTCCTATTGTTGTTGTTGTTTAGTCGTTTAGTCATGTCCGACTCTTCATGACCCCATGGACCAGAGCACGCCAGGCACTCCTGTTTTCCACTGCCTCCTGCAGTTTGGTCAAACTCATGTTGTTAGCTTCAAGAACACTGTCCAACCATCTAGTCCTCTTTTGTCCCCTTCTCCTTGTGCCCTCAATCTTACCCCACACCAGAATTTTTTCCAGAGAGTCTTCTCTTCTCATGAGGTAGCCAAAGTATTTGAGCCTCAGCTTCAGGATTAATTTCAGGTTAATTTCCTTCAGAATGGATAGGTTTGATCTTTTTGCAGGCCATGGGACTGCCAAGAAACATTACAAAGAAAGTGCATGCTCCTCCAATCCCTGTTAAGTCCTTTGTGTGCTTGCTTGCTTCCTTCTTGAAGCCTAGATTTGCTTTTCATAAACTTGCCCTGCAAAATGATTGGTTCCCTGCTCATATTCAGTGGTCATTCTCAAAGGCAAGTGGGGTGGAATCCATGTTCATCAAAGTAACTATTCTCTCAACAGCAAGGCAAGGACAGTAAATTGGTTTGGTAAAAGCACTTTGAATTGGTATTCTGTATCCCCAGTAGATCTGTGACACCTGTCTTTCATAATGTTACCAGTAATTTATGTGTTTTTTTCATGCTTACAGACTCAGTTGGATGTTGCAAACTTTTGGTTAAGAACATAATCCTTGGCTTTCTTAGTAATCTGTTAAAAAGCAAAAGCTGGAGGATACCATCTCCTGGTGTGTCTGAAAATGTGAACAACATGCAAATTTTGGGAATGCATTTATTCTAAGTGGCAGGAAGCTCTGTTTAAAAGTTCTAGCTGAAAGAGTACAGAATGCTATAGATTTATGCACGTTGAAAATTGAGGACTGCTGCATTTTGTTTTATATTTTTTATAAATAAGGATGTGCAGAATTTCACAGATATTCCTAAATTGATGAAAAGTGACATTACATGTTCATATATATATATGGAAATAAGCAATTTTGTCTTGGGAGGGATATTTTGATAGGACAATTCATTTGATAGTTCAGGTGCTTGCATTAGTGCAAGCAGGGTGAATGATTTTGAGAGACTGGTTTTGAACTCATGTCAGGGTTCAAAGGTGGATAAGGAATATCCACAGGGGGGTGACTCCCATGACTCCCATGTTAAATGAATGTATATTCACAGCCTTAAAGCAGTTGAAAATTTCAGGTTTTGGAAGCTGATTGAAGGGTTTTTTAGTGCAAATTTCCAGCATTTGTAGAACCTGACAACCTGGCACTATTCTCCTTCTTGGTTTTGTGAGAAATAAGTTTTCTCTCACCTTTCATTCATCCATGTATGTATGTATGTATGTATGGTGTGTCTATGCATAGATATTTATTTGTAGGGTTTACTTCTACATCCTGAAAAATTCCCATGGATGCCCATACATAAGAACATTCGGCAAGGTTCAAAGTTTCCCGAAGAATCTGGGGTCAACTTGAAATTGGACACATCTTTTCAAATTCACATGTTGATGTCATCACCCCTCAAACTTGGTCAGCGCCACCTCTTTAAAAGCCTCTTCCTGATAGGAAAACAAAGTTGACAGAAGTCTTATATTATGTGTGGGGGCCTTCTGCTCTTTATCTTCTGGCAGTTCCCTCGCTGTGAAAAGCCAAATTACAGGGAACTAAGTTACAGGGAACCTTCTCGGTAGTGGCACCCACCCTGTGGAACACCTTCCCATCAGATGTCAAGGAAAAAAACTATCTGACTTTTAGAAGTCATCTGAAGGCAGCCCTGTTTAGGGAAGCTTTTAATGTTTAACAGACGATTGTATTTTAATATTTTGTTGGAAGCTGCCCAGAGTGGCTGGGGAAACCCAGCAAGATGGGAAGGGTATAAATAAATTATTATTATTATTATTATTATTATTATTATTATTATTATTATTATCTGTGCCAAGGATCAAGAACTTGATGCCCTTCACATCTAGACTCTAGCTACCTCTGAGGACCACAGGTTCCTCAGTCCTGATCTGTAGTTATCTCTCTCGTTGCAGTTAGGAGTTGAAGGAGTTGAAATAGCTTATTTTGACGACATCAAATTCTTCCACGTTTCTTTGCTTATCCGTAAGGAACTTCCAAATATGGAACAGGTAAAAAGCGACAACAACCCGCACAGCATTTTGAGTGTTAAGTGTAATATGTGTCTCTCCTCACTTAGTTGGGGTCCGCCCCCGCCGGAATGAGCTGACATTTAACAAACATTAAATAAAATATTATGTTAGGATACAGGATGCTTTCTCTTATTTTATTCTATTTTAAAATGCTCTCATGTGTCATCCTTAAGTGAAAACTATGATTTGTTATTCCAGTTTATATCACTATCTCTATATTTCTCTTGGTTTAATTGCCTGATAAAGCATGCCAGTGCCTGTGATCTCTGAACTAGAACACCAATATCTGATGGCAGTTGAGCAATATCGGTCTATCACTTAATTTGTACTCATCACTCCCTGCCTTGACCTAGTTCAGTCAGCAGTTCTGAAGACCTTTTACATAAATGGCATTAATGCTCTTTCACACTGAATCATGCCACATTGCACAAGCATCCATCAACATGTTTTTTCCCCTAACTCCCGTCGAGAACTAGCACAAATTACCCCTGAATATTTTCTACTTCATCATTATGCACAGATGAAAACAAAGCCAACCTCGCCAGCCACACAAAAAAACTTTAGAGGTAAACAGTTTGTTACCGAAAGACAGAGAAATGGTTCCTGCATGCAGGTACATTTATATCTACTTTATATATTGAGGGAAAACGTTGTCCATTTGTTCTCTGTGTGCCTTGTGAGATATCAACGGCAAACTCGGCCCAAGAGTGCCAGAGGAGGGGGCAATAGTTTGGGTCAATGATTGGACACCTGCCACCATTTTAAATCAGGATGGAGGTGCAAAATGTGATTTTTGGCATAACTTTGCGCAATTTTTGGTTTGATGGGTCAAAATTGTGTCCTTACAGAACAAGTTAAGGAGAAAATCTTCGTCTTTCTACTACACATTGGTTTATATAATAAGACAAAAAATATCCTGGTGACAATATTGGATAGTACAATTTCTCTCCATTGCTCAAAGATTATCATATGCACCTATTATTGTCAGGGACTGTGCTGAGGAGGGCTGCACTGAGGAGGAATGGAGGGAGTCTGCCCCTCCCCCTGCTCCTGATTTGGATTCTGAAGCTTCCCAGGAGCAGGGAAGTAGTATAGATTTGGAAAAGTGGTTTGCAGAGGGACGCAGTTCAGAAGGCAGAAGCTGGGAAGTACTGGATGGGGAACAGCTAGGAGAAGCAGCACTGGGAGAGAGAGAGTTAACAGATCCACAGTCTCTGGACAGCATTTCCGCCCCATCCCCAAGGACAAGGAGAGCTCAGAAAGTGGCAGAACAGAAAGCACAGAGGGTACAAACTTAGATTACAAAACGTACAGATTACAAGTGACATAGATTAATAGGGACAGAAGGGGGTGGGATCCTGAATTGGGAGCACTGCCATTCCTAGGAGATGTGTTCTTTGTTCTCTCGCTGTGATTATTAAAGTTTCTAACTGGTAAGAAGACTCCTTTTCCTTTGTTCTGCTTATCTACTGCCATGGGGGGAGGAAGCTGATTCCCTGAAGCCTGACAGCCAGCCAGAAGTGTGGGAGCTGATCTTTCCCATCTGATAAACAGTCCACTAGGAAAGGAGGATGTTTGTCAGTTGTGTCATGGTCCTCTTCACCTGATAGCTTAGTTTATATATACCCCCCGTCAGCAGGAGATTGCATCATCGTGGGATGGCAATGTCCAATATGTTTATGTCTCTGTACAGGCAAGGAATGAAACAGAGAGTAAGAAGAATTCATGCTGTGACTCATCATATTTTGCGGTTCCATTCATGTTTAATTCCTCATGTGTTTTCATGTATATGGTTTGCAAAGTTTACCTTGAAGGCTCGCCACATTAGAAGCAACTTGATATTTGGATCTGGGTCATCCACCAAATTAGACGGAGATGAAATATGCTGTGGTCATTTTATGAAAGTCTGTGGTGGTTTTTTGAATGAAGCTTACTCATTCTTCCGTGCCTAATGAGCCACAGCCTCATTAAAAAGAAATCACAATAAGCTCCCAAAGCATGGAACGGCTAATGTACAAGCAGACTAGGGAAGGCCCACATTTGTAGCTGGTTGGTAGACAAATCAAGCTGAGGAGGAATGAACTTAAAATTTAGATTTGGATATTTAGTCACTGAACTATTTGAGCAATGGAACTTCCCTCTCCGCTCCCACACTATCTGCTAAACAGCTGATCAGCTAGATTTCATTTTTCTTAAGTGCATTTCCAACACATTGCCCTTGTGAGAATGATTTTTATAGGAATTATTGTGTCAGAAACTCTACCTGTTATTATAAGTGAATAAACATATTAATGGGATGTGCTACCAATGTTGCCACATAGAGTGTTTCTGCTCAGGATTCCAGCAAGCCAATCAGACATGACCTTTTCCAGGGCACTCCATTACATTCTCCTTCACCCAAACCTGAAATTTCCCTCTGTAAAGCCTTTCCTACTCCCAGGAGGGAAGGAGTTGTGAGCGGGAGATGATTCCTGCATCATGCAGGGGGCGCTCCGCCCCCTGTTTCAACTCCAGGGCTGGCGCCACACCCCTCCCCAGTTGGGCATCCAATAGGGGAGCTTGACAGGGGAGTGGCTTGCTGCTCAAACGCAGCCGCGCCAGCCATCCCCACCATTGCACACACATTTTCTTTGAGTCACCCACCCTCCACTCCCTTTAGATTAGCTGTTCCTGAGACTTTGCTATGGACCTCTGGTTGGTCGCCCTGTTTAACCAGGGGGGCTGGTAGAAGTTTTTTCCAATTGGCTAAATTGGCCCGGCCTCTTGGTTTTTTTCGCCTACCTCGTAGCAACCGTCACAACTTTCATGGTATTTGGCGGTTAGGCATTGGAATGTGTTGGTGTTTCGGGGGACAAGGTGTGGCCATCGCCTTCCCCAACAATTTTGGGTATTCCGCTAAAGGAATCCGGCGGTCGTGGATCCTGTCCGATGCCCGTGTGGCGGGGGGCCATGGCACGACCCTCGGTGACATCAGGAAGAGAGCCTATAGTTGGATTAGCATCAACAGGCTTCCCCTACTGGTGGTTAACCCCTCCTCACTCATCCCTCCACGAGTGGGTGGAGTCTAATGTTCCGTGGTCCAATGCCTAAGCCAATACCTTCTCACATGCTGTAATCAATAAAGTTGTGGCCTTTACCTTACCCATTAACCTACATTCTGTGTCCACGTGTCTTTATTCCCCAAGCGGGGATCGAGTCCTCGAATCACAACTGCTGGTCAATTGAGAAAGCGACCATACGTGGAAACATCACCTTCTACTGCTGGTGGCAGTAGTAACTATGAGTTAAGATATCATATGTCATAGGCTATATGTCATAGGCAGAATGCTTCTAAGTACCAGTTGCATTCATATCCATCTTGAGGACTTTCCGTAGGCATGTGGTTGGCCAATGTTTGAACAGGATGTTGGACTAGATGGGCCAATGTTATGATCCATCAGGGCTCATCAAATATTCTACAGACATATAGAGCTTGGCTGGATGGGAATGACAAAATTGAAACATGCCACTTTCTCTCTGAGTAATTACTTCTTCTAATAGCATGTAAAGAGGATGTTTTGATTTCTTCAAGTGTATAGAACAAAGAGCAAAGAAAAAAAGAGAGGCAAATATGGAACTGAATGCTAAAGTGATCACAGACAAAGGCAACTGTTAACTATGAGAGGTATATGTTTGGCTATATTGATGCACTTAAAAATAAACAAATCAAAGCTAAAACCTTAAAACGTTCAATGGTGCAAGGCTGTTTCCCTCAATGGGAGCTGGACAACAACTTTGGAAATTTGTTTGTTTGAAGTGGCACACACACACACACACACACACACACGTTTTTGCATACAGCAGGAGCAGGCAAAATATTAATAGTAATGAATGAATTTCCATTTCAAAAGAGAGGAACTCATTACAGTGTCAGATGCTGAGATTATCTGAGGCTGCAGCTTTGTTTAAGCAGAAGCTGCCTTCTAGACAGATCAGAGGCTAGAAAGCAGATGTCTTCAGTTAAATGCTTTCTGACTGGATAAGCATTTTCAAATGTGATGGCATGCAAACTCTGCACTTGTCAGCTGAACATGGAAGGTGGGAATTTAAGGTCTCCTGTTAGAGCAGTCGCTTTCTGGGGAACCTGCAGGGTTCCTTAGAAACTTACCAGAAGCTCCTTAAATTAGCAGAGGCTGTAGATAAGCTTCCCTGAAAGGCAGCTTGCCTACCCGTTCTGAACTTCTACTACAGTGCTGAGGACTATTATATGTGCACCAGCCTTCTCCAAGTAGATGTCCTCTAGATGTTTTGCCTACATGCCCATCAGCCCCAGCCATCATGCTGTGGTTAGAATATTGCTCCCCAGGAACAATTAGTATGTTCATGTTCCAGAGTTTATCCTTTCAATGACCCACTGAGGTAGTTCATTTGAAGGGATGTAAGTCCATGTAAGACGCATGCCATAAGTTTAAACTTGTGGCATGGTTGCCAGGCCACCCCTTTCAGGAGAATGCCAGGCTATCCACCAGGCTGGCAACTATCCTTCATGCACAACTGCTGCCCCTAAAGGGCTTCTGTGGCTTTTCTTATACTTGCGTCTTGAGGCCCCAAGCCAGCCCCTATGAAATAACTACACACAGACACAGAATTAAGATTGATGGGTAACATTAAGGCCACAACTTTATTGATTGCAAATTAAATGTGAGTGGTATTGGCATAGGCATTGGCTGAAGACTATGACGGATGACTACCCCAGTTGACAGAGTCTATGTAGGTAAACCCATCGGAGCAGCAACATCGGGGTTTTGCCCGACAGAAGCTTAATGCGAGGTTCCTGTGATCCCGGTGGTCTGCCCATCAAGCGGACTTTGGACGAGATCTGGGACCCCCCAGATTCCTTTAACGGAATATCTTTCCATCATTGAGGGGCAGGTGATGGCCACACCTCCCCTCCACACACAAAATTAAGCCAATGCCTAACTGCCAAACCTGGAAAGTTGTGACGATTGCTAAGGGGATAAGCAAAAAAAAAACAAGTGGCCCGTGCTAATTTGCCAAATGGATAAAAATTGCTACCCGGCCCCTGTCCCAAGACAGGAGACTCACACATCGTCCAAAGCAAGGCCGAGAACCTACACTAAGGGCAGGGGGGCGGGTGTTCAGCAGCACCAATCAAGTGCCTAGGGCACTCTTGCGCTGACGCTTGTATAATTCCTTAACCACCCCCACCCCTTTCCTGATTGGCTGTGACCCATGATGCCTATTTAGAGAAATGAAACTTAGACCTAGAAACGAAACCTACTTAGTCAGGGGTGTGTCCAGGGGCCCAGTCGCAAGAAGGACTGCCTTCTGAGGATGATCCCATCTGTCCAGGCCTCGATTCCATCGGCTGGGCATTTTCTGCCCCCTTTCATCACGACTGAAGATACAACAGCAGCTGTGGATGTTTGGATTGGTGGGAGAGAACAAAGGACAAGAGGAGACAGAGCTAGCTGAGCAGTACAAATTCAGCCATTATGTACCCAGTAAAAGAAAAAGGAGGCTAATAGGAGCTTTGGGGGTAATGCGTTAGAGCTCCCAGATATTCTGGTCCCAATCTTGACTGCCACCTCTTCCCTGCATATTCTAAAATAAAAAAATGTGTTGTGTATTCATGAAACTGTTATTTAGCTTGAAGTTTGACTTGAAAGATAAGAAGAAGGAGAGAAGGAACCATTGAAACTGTGATATCTAGGCTTATCTGGAGTTTTAAAAAATTCAAAAAAGGAATTACAGAACTCCACATAATATGAAGCATTGGGGAGTGCTCTTTGTGTGCTTGCACCTAAAGAGATGACAAATAGTAACAAATAGCACTTTCTGTTCACCTCCACCCCCATGAAACACCAGTGCAGCTGCAATGTTGATGCCTGAACATCAAGCACTGAGGAGGACATAATGGATGACAGCACAGAATTTATTGGCTGTGTCTCTAGCACCATCTGGGAGAGATCAACAGGTAAAAACTAATGATGAGATTGAATTCTGCATTGATTCCCAGCATGCTCCAGGAAGGAACTGCAAAAAAAAAAAAAAGAGGACTTATCAATCTTTTCTCATAGCCACATAACCCAAGTGGGATTTTGTGACATCTTTTTCATCCGTATGTGTTCTACAAAGCTTCCTAGGACAGGCATGATGGCATCTCCTCCTTCTCATATCTACACATTTCTTCTCTCTGCCACACCCATAGGCCTCATGTTCCTGGTTTTGTTGTTGTTTGCAACTCAGGGTTAAGATCCAAGGCTCCTCAGCCACCAGCTATCTTCCTCACCCATTTCAGGTGCTCTAACTTTCTCACCATTGTTTCCTTGTCAATTCAGATTCTGAAAATGGGTAAAGAATGCAAAAAAATAAATAAAAAATGTTTATATTAGGAGAAAGTTGCACTAAAATGCTCATGAATTTTCATGAGGGCTTAAAGAAAATCATAAACAGATGTGGAAATGTGGACAACTGAATTTAGTATTGGAAAAATGAGAGACAGAGATAAATGGAAAGATTTGTTCATTCCTACTAGGCAGCACCTCTATTCGCTGTGCTTCACTCCTAACTTATAAAACAATCTCCTTTTGCTTGCTTTGCTCTTGAGTCTCAGGGCCTGAGCCCTATGAGAGTTATGTCAGTTAAAGTGGCATCAAAACAATACAGATTTGTACATTGGCAGGACCAAAACCGAGTTAAGCTAGAGCCCCAAATCTATTGAGATCTTCAGTGCAGGAAAATATCTTTTCAGGGAGTGCTACATTTGCATAACTTTAAAATAGGCATAATTGGAATCTGTAACTTCACTGGACTTCAGTGTGCTTGAGGGAGAATACAAATGAATGTTTGTATGAAGAAGAATACAAATTTCTAATTGTGTGTCCCCCCCCCCATTAAAATATGAAAAATGCAGTAGCAGTTAGGACATTTGTATAAGTGTTGGATGAGCATTTGCACAGAGCTTTTACAGTTTTTCTTTTTAAAAAATAAAATAGCATTTTTAATCACTTAATGCTTTTTCTAAACAAGAAAACACTACTGCCATAAATTAATGATTCACATTAATCTCCATAATTTATTAGATTTTTGGAAGTTACTACAAGGGGCATTTTGTTCTGTAACCATGTTTCTGTGGATTATTAATGAGCATGTTAAACGAAAACCAGGAAAATTAATTATATCCTAAAACTATTAATGGTTTAAATATGTGTCTTGAAATCTGCCATTTTGTCAGGTTTTCCACTTGAAAAAAATATATTTGTGGAATGAGTTTCTCTCTCTCTCTTAACCTTTTCATACATGGTGTGTGAGTGTATTATCATATTTATAAAGTGTTATGCATTTATTGAGTTCAGTTAAGACATGCCTTGCTCATTTGAACAGATCAAACTGCCAAGTGAATGGAACACAATGTGATGACAGAACACTAGCTTAGCTAGCTTTGAAAATGGATACAATGAATTCGCAGGGGATAAGTCTATCATCGACTCGTAGCCATGATAAATAAATGAAACATCCATTAACCGGATGATGGGGTCCAATGAAAAACAATGGCTGTGCTCCCATGCCTGCTTGTGAACTTACAGAGAGATATTTTTCAGGATTGATACTGGAAACAAAATGCTGGACTAATGGGCATTGTGGTAACATTGTGGTACCAATGTTTTAAAGTTATTTTGCACTATGTTGTAAATACTGTGGTGATCCATGACTGAAGTTATGACTACATTGATTCAGTGGTACCTCTGGTTGTGAACAGGATCCATTCCAGAGGCCCGTTCGCAACATGAAAAGAGCACTTTTGCGCATGCACATGACATCATTCTGCGCTTCTGTGCATGTGTAAGCAGCGAAACCTGGAAGTAACCCTTTCCAGTACTTCCGGGGCGCCGTGGGACGTAACCTGAAAGAACGTAACATGAAGCGGATGTAACATGAGGTATGACTGTACAACCAACTCAGTTCACTTAGCTACAATGTACACCCAAAGTTGTGTTTTAAAAAGCCAATGAGCATCAAGGCAGTTGAGAACTTAGTTGCCAAATATCATGAGGCCAAGTGTGATAGTGTAACTTGCTCTTTCCATCACAGCCCTTTGAAAATAATGAAGTCTGTTGCCTTTAGTATGGCATGAGCTTTCATGGGCTGGAGTATACAGTAGAACCGCTACTTACGTCCCGCTCTACTTAGGCCCGTTCCAAGTTGCGACCACAACAAACCCGGAAGTAAACACAGGGTTTGCCATGATTCTCACATGCGCAAAAGCAGTTGCCACCGTCTGCACATGCGCAAAAGCAGCTACCGCCAAATGCGCCTGTGCACAACAGCGTGTCTACCAGTGACCCGTTTCACCATAAGGATGGGCCTCTGGAACGGATTGTGGTCATGAGTAGAGGTTCCACTGTACTTCATTGGATGCATGAAGTGTAATTATAAATAGGTAGGATTATATCCATATGGTTGGGGGATGGATGGAGAGGTCAGAGGGAAACGAAGTGCAGAAAAGCGAGACAGTGAAAATTATGCGAAAGCAAAACAGTTCCAGTGAATATTCAGAAGGCGGCATTGGTGATAATGCCAGCATCCTGGCTTTAGCAAGCTAAAGGGAAAGGGAAAGGGATGCAGGTGGCACTGTGGTCTAAACCACTAGGCCTCTTGGGCTTGCCAATCAGAAGGTTGGCAGTTCAAATCCGTACCGCAGTGGTGAACTCCCATTGCTCTGTCCCAGCTTTAGCCAACCTAAAAGTTCAAAAGCACACCAGTGCAAGTAGATAAATAGGTACAACTCCAGCAGGAAGGTATACGGCATTTCTGTCATGGTGTCCCGTTGCGCCAGAAGCGGTTTAGTCATGCTGGCCACATGACCCGGAAAGCCGTCTGTGGACAAACAGAGGCTCCCTTGGCCTGAGAGCGAGATCAGAGCAGCAAACCTATAGTCACCTTTGGCTAGACTTAACCATCCAGGGGTCTTTTACCCTTTTTTTAGCAAGCTAAGCAAAATACATTGTGAGAGAAAAGCCTGTAATTTTTATTCAAGCCACAGGCGATAGAACTGAAAATCCCCTTTTCCTTCTAGTTTGGAGTCAGGTATCCCATTAGCAGAATGTTTTGATCAGAGGAGACATAGCACTTTCCTACCTTTTCGCTTAAAACATTTTTGGCTGGGTCCATAAATACACTTGGCTTGTGTCTGCCAGCAGTCGCCTGGCAGAGATAATGGGCACAACCAGAGGGGACGCAGCTTTGCCATCTGCTGCAACTAAAGCAGTGTGCCTCTGCTTTGCCACAATCTCCCACAACACCTGGGAGGGGGTAACAGCAGGTCTTGCGCTCATGCGTTCCACGCCACTGACACACACCTGGTATCCCTGAAGCAACGCTGCCAAGTTTCTGGCGACTCACTCCGAAGGCTCCCCTGATAACAGCCTTCTCTAATCAGTGCCTCAGAGACACACATCCCAAAACAATTAGCGTGGATATCGGAACACAGAAATACAGACTCAGGCGCAGTGCTCTACGTTTCATGGCATCGCTTAACAAGCAGACATCTGTGTCTTTGCAATAGCTTAACACGAGCATCTGAACAGGTGACAATGAGGACAACCCACCAGTTCTAGGCCCATGAGTTTGCCTCTCCATGAGCCAACCAGCCAGTTTTGCGTTTGGCTAGCGTTACAGAAAAAGGACGATGGAGAAAGTGGTCCTGGCAGTGATTTGGCTGCTAAATGAACCTGTAAGCAACACATCTGCTCTAACTATTCGTGAACAGTCCATGAGATCCCCTTGAAAATATTACGGCCTTCTAAGCAATCAAGGATTGAGGCGAAACAGGGGCCCAGCTGTCATGGTATGTGGTACACAGGTAATCTAAGGTCAGCCATGTAGGGACATCATTATTAATGTAATAAAAATACAGCTGCTCCAATTAAACTTTATTGGGAGCCAGTTGTTCATGAAAACATAATGGATTTTTCAAAGCTCCCTTTCATTACGCTCCCTGCGAGATAAACTGTTCAAATTCATTTGGAAAATGGGAGGTATTGATTAGATTCAGTGATTAACTGAACGTTGACAAGAACATTTATCATATTAAGATATTTCTCAGTAACAAGGACTTGATGGATCTTTATTCTGTGGTGTTAAAGGTGATGCATTATGTGATAGGCATTTTTCTCACGTAAAGACAAATGCAAAGTCAAGCTGGCTTCAGTTATTCCAAGAGCCCATTCGCTTCCATGGACTGTGGCTTCTTATTAATCAGCATGTTTCCAATTTTTCTCTTGTAAAGGCTCTTTAAGCTGAAAACTAGTTAATTAAATAAGGGCAAAGTATCATCTCATGCAGATGGGTGTTTAATCTATTATTATTTGTACCTATTAAAGATTAATTTTGAAGGCCTGCATCCCAAACAATAGCTTAAGTGATTCAATCCAGCATTATGAACTAACCACTGAAGAATTCTAATAAGTGATTTAAATAAAGGGTTTTGACTTTTCATATGGCTCTGTCACTTACCACTCTACAGAAAATCTAAGCTTGCCCATGACTGTACATGTAGCAGAAATCTGTGCCTATTCCTGATTGTGTGCTAAGTGCAGAGGTGTGACACATTTGTTTTTTAAAAAAATATTTAATACATTAATACATTATACTTTGGATTGTATTTTTAAAAAATAAATAAATAAATATTTGGGGTAAATTCAGACATTACTTAATCCCGTTTTCCTGACTGTACATGATTATTTCCATGTTTCATGAGATCTTTCACATCCACTGGATTATTTTTTTTATAGGAACTTTGAGGAACTGATATCCCTCACCTTTTAAAAATTAAATAATAATAATAATTTTGTCGGTGCGGGGCTGGAACAGGTATACACCAAGTGCTTGAGCCAAAAATCCACCAATCTCTGTAATCAATAAAGTTGAGGCCATTTTTAATCCAGATCATTGTTGCTTAAGTTTATTAATCACATCTTACATTTAGCCACTGCCCGGGGTTGCCACTACAACTGGGTCAGCAATAAACAAACAAATGAACAGACTCTGTGGTGAGTTCCCCCACCTTTTTTCCAGAAAAAAAGCACTGCATGTGACATAAAAGCCACTTCTAGTAAACTAGCAGAATCCAGCAGAAGTTTAGTTCAGATTTCCATGATAATGGCTTCCGGGGTGGGTGGGTATCTATCTATCTATCTTCCCTGGAAAAGACCCTGATGTTGGGAAAGAAAGTCCCATGGACTGCAAGAAGATCAAACCTCTCCATTCTTAAGGAAATCAGCACTGAGTGTTCACTGGAAGGACAGATCCTGAAGCTGAGACTCCAATACTTTGGTCACCTCATGAGAAGATAAGACTCCCTGGAAAAGACCCTGATGTTCGGAAAGATGGAGGGCACAAGGAGAAGGGGATGACAGAGGATGAGATGGTTGGATAGTGTTCTCAAAGCTACCAGCATGAGTTTGACCAAACTGCGGGAGGCAGTGGAAGACAGGAGTTCCTGGCATGCTCTTGTCCATGGGGTCACGAAGAGTCAGACATGACTAAACAACTAAACAACAACAACATCTATCTATCTATATCTATCTATCTATCATCTATCTATCTATCATCTATCAACCATCTATCTATCTATCTACCGTATTGGCTCGAATATAAGCCAGACTTTCTTTTTCCAAATTCCAATCCAGAAAAGTTAAAGTGGGGCTTATATCCGTGACCTTATGGTATCACTGCTGAAACAATTGCCCAGGAGGGGCATTGGTGTGCAGGACAATGGTGTGATGCCCACCCGCGACTCTCAAGCCTTTCAGGGAAGGGGGAGAAGCCACCATCAAAAGCGGTGCAGCTCCCCCCAGGAAGCAGCCTGGGAGCGTAGAGCAATGACGCACAGCCCGCCTGCCGCTCCCAAGCCTCCCCCGGCCCCAGCTTGGAGAGGTAGTAGTGCCTGGAGGTGGAACACACCCACAAATAAAATAAGAATTTTAAAGGTGTGGGTTATTTGTCGGTGTGTCTTATATTCAGGCCAATACGGTATCTATTTAAGCACCCTATATTTGGAGGTCTCAGGGTGGTTCAATGGTGTCTTCTGTTGTGTCACACCATGTCCACTGGTGTGAATGAAATTTAATGCAGCATAGCAGTACATTGACGAAAAAGCCACAGTTCCTTAATACAACAAGTACTGCAATGTAACAAGTACTGGGATGCGGGTGGCGCTGTGGGTTAAACCAAAGAGCCTAGGACTTGCCGATCAGAAGGTCAATGGTTTGAATCCCCGCGAAGGGGTGAGCTCCCACTGCTCGGTCCCTGCTCCTGCCAACCTAGCAGTCTGAAAGCACATCAAAGTCAAGTAGATAAATAGGTATCGCTCCAGCGGGAAGGTAAATGACATTTCTGTGCACTGCTCTGGTTCGCCAGAAGAGGCTTAGTTATGCTGGCCACATGACCCGGAAGCTGTACGCCGGGTCCCCCGGCCAATAAAGTGAGATGAGCGCCGCAACCCCAGAGTCGGTCACGACTGGACCTAATGGTCAGGGTTCCCTTTACCTTTACCTTTTTACTGCAGTGTAAAAGGAATGTTCAAAACACAGACAGATTAATGGAAACAGGAAAGTGAATGCAATAATCCCTATATCTGAATGCACCCATAGGAAGCATTCTGTGAAGCGACCTTAGGAATTCATTCACCATAACATTTTATCTTCATCAATAAAGTTACAATTCTAACCTCACTTTCCTGGGAGTAAGCCTTGTTGAATTCAGTAGAACTAACATCAAAGTAGACTGCGTTAGAATTCTGCTGAATGAAAAGCCACCACTCTATATATCTGATGGTTGACCTGTTGTCTGTTCAAAATATTCTTATGACATAATTAGGGACTGATGGATATTGCATTCAGGACTCATGTGTAGGCTGATCCATCAATATCAATGGATGGAGATTACAGTGGTGCCCCGCAAGACGAATGCCTCGCAAGACGGAAAACCCGCTAGACGAAAGGGTTTTCTGTTTTGGAGGTGCTTCGCAGGACGAATTTGCTATGGGCTTGCTTTGCAAGATGAAAATGTCTTGCGATTCCTGGGGGTTTTTTTCCCGCTCCCCACCCCCTTTTTCTAAGGCACTAAGCTGCTAATAGCCTTTTAGCAGCTAATCCGCTAATCCCTTAAGCCTTTAATAGCCGCTAATAGCCGCTAAACTGCTAATCCGCTAATTCGCTAATGGACTTGCTTCGCAAGACGAAAAAACAGCGAGACGAAGAGACTCACGGAACGGATTCTTTTCGTCTTGCGAGGCACCACTGTAGTTGTCGTTGTTGTTGCTGTTGCTACTGCTGCTGCTGCTTGTATATCCTATTTAAGCATCTTTGTTATTTCTGTTTCTATTGCATAAATTGCTTTGAGACACTTAAATGCAAAAATGTGACTAAGAAATCAATTGAAACAACAATCACAAATGCTTATTTACCTTATTATTTAGCAAAGTTTTCATTTTTTTTCATTATATGATACAGACACTAACTCAATTACACCACAGATCAGGTCTGCCACAAAAGAGAAACAACTTTTTATTGAAGAAAACACTTATTCTGCATGTAGCAAATTTTCAGGAAGAGTGTGGCACATATTCCTGTAGAGATATATGGTTCCCCACCCAACATTTTTTTGGAGCAATGGTCTTTGAGGACTAGTTCACATTTATAGGTTTACCATCTGATGATTGCACCATCACTGATGATTTACATCTATGGATGGAGCATTGCACTGATGTCACTGGCAACATTTTCATATCACACCATATGCAATGAATGTGATTTATTTTTTTTAAAAAAAACCAACAACAACAACCCAGAGGTCATTCTGCATGCCTTCTCAAGCAACCAAAGTCAGATTATCTGTTTGTAGGAGTTTATAGAAAACCCACTCAGATGGGTGGGATATAAACAATAAAATTATTATTATTATTATTATTATTATTATTATTATTATTATTATTACTGTAAAGATGGCCCATTCATATGTGCAAGTGCCTCTAGACTTGAAGTGGGTTTGAAGAACTGTGTTTATTGGTTTTAGATCATCCTGGTACACCCTCAACCATCATTAGTCTTTAGGTAGATGTTTCTCCATCTTGACTCAGCTAAAACCCAGATCCGCCCCAAATCAGGCCAGTTCAGTTTAGGATTTGGTATTCAGCAAAATCCAGTGTAGAGACTCGCTGTGTCTGTTGCTAGCATACTTTCCTCTCGCTTTTGATGTGCAAAACAGACGTGGCCATTGGGAAAGATGTAGCCACAGAACCGATCCCCTGAGTTACACCACTCCAAACAGGAAGGCAAAGAGGAAGAAGGGTAGAAAGTGACCTTTCTAGGAAGAGGTCTTTGCGGTACTTAATTCTGATGACTGACTGGGTGAGAGCTGAGCTATAAAGCTCACCCACCGCCCTGTTTTGCCAAGATATGAGCAGCAGAGTGTAATCAGTCCTAAAAGTAAATTAACATCACTGTCAAATGCCATTGTAAACCTATTGTTTTGTGTCCCGTAGTCAGGATGAATTTGTACTGTGGGTTATATTCAGAGGTTTATTAAAGAAGGACGTTTTAGTCATTTTGATTTAATCTTTGCCAGGACTTATGTTACATATTTTGGCTTGCCTGGAGAAGCTGTCAGGAGACATAATTTATGGGAAGACCTAGAGGGCAAGCTATGCAACGAGCCACCCCCTCCCCTGTCTTTTGCCCTTTTATCTCCAGACAAGGACTTTTCCTTCGCACAAGAAGAGCGAGCTAGACTAAGGAAGACATGGGCTTCATTTCCTGCTTTTATTATTTTGGATTGTTCCAAGTCTTCAATAACTACCCCAAAATCAACATCGTGCCTCTCATTCTAATGAAATAACATTAGAATTCCCTTTCATCTGTGCACTTCATTAGAAATCCTTGCAATTAAAATCCATTTCTCAAAAGCTACATTTGCATATAACATGCCCTCATTTAGTGGAATGGTTTGAAAAACACTTTTAAAAATTGTTCAGATAAATGGCAGTCCTATACCTTGTTTACACATAGGTATGCACCTAGTGTGGTTCATCTCCTCTTCATTTTCAGAGACATGTTGAGTTATGGATGCTCTCTATGTGGTTCTAAGAGCTGTGGTGGTCCATAGTTCTCACTTGGGGAGGGGCCAAAATGTGGGAATTAGATTCTAGTTCACATTTACAGAGCTATGCGAAAGGAAGAGACCAGGTTGTTTAACCCTTTAATTAGCTGCCTTTCCCTCCTATAAAAATTGAGGGTGCTGGTGGCACTGTGGTCTAAACCACTGAACCTCTTGGGCTTACTGATTGGAAGGTCAGCGGTTCGAATCTGCACCACAGTGGTGAGCTCCCATTGCTCTGTCCCAGGTTTGGCCAACCTAGAAGTTCAAGAGTATACCAATGTGAGTAGATAAATAGGTACCACTGCAGCAGGAAGGTAAACGGTGTTTCCGTGCGCTCTGGCACTCGTCACAGTGTTCCGTCACCCCGTAAACGGCATTTCTGTGCACTCTGGCACTCGTCACAGTGTTCCATCACCCCAGAAGTGGTTTTGTCATACTGGCCACATGACACAGAAAGTTGTCTGCGTACAAATGCTGGTTCTCAACCTGAAAAGTGAGATGAGTGCTGCACCCCATAGTCGCCTTTGACTGGACTTAACTGTCCAGAGGTCCTTTACCTTTTTACCTATAAAAATTATGCGAGACACTCACTTTTAAAGTTTAAATAACAAAATAACATTTACTCAGCGTGTTTGGACTTGTTAAATAAAATAAACAAGACAGGCAGGTGTTACTGAGTTACTAATGCGTATTCAATAGATTTGTACCTAAGACAAAAACTGTTACAGACTGAATAACTCTTAGGCAAATAGCAGCGCAACAGAAGAGACCTACTGCTCAGCATTTTGGATGCTTTCATATTTTAAAGGTTTAACAGCCTATATTTTCATGCTTCACTTTGCTGCATATTTTGTGGTTTTAATTCTCTGCTGGGGTTCTATCACCCAAAAGTACTTGCACAAAACCTGGATCTGTATCTAGGAAATGCTCCTTTCTCGCCACCAATATTTCAAAGCCCTGCTGAATCATTTGTGAAGCTTGCAGCTGATGATGGGAGGATCTGCCAGTTTTGGTTCTCTTGATTCCTCATTTTCCCAGTCTTCAATTCAGTTCTCCACATTTTGCTGCAAACTGCATTTAAAAAAAACCAAAAAACCCACCATCTGCATTTTAGGGCAAATTTCTCCTAATAGACACATTTTCCTATGTATTTTAGTCTAATGTATACACATTTATTTCTTTTTTGCAAGCAATATCGCCAAATATAATGGATTTTTGTATGCTATTTTCACTACCTTCATTTTTACAATCGCTTATAAAAACTTCCTAGTTCACAGCCAGGGATCAGGAGGAAATTCATTTCAGTTTTCATTTTCAGTTTGCATGATTAAGTTGCTGTGTAAACTTAATCATTTCCCACTTTCCAAAACAATACACAAACAGAAACACAATGTGGCCTTTATCCAAATTGCCCAGATGCCTTTCTTCAAAAAGAAAAAGGTGTCAGGTCTTCCCACATCATGTCTATTATATTTGATCCTTCACATGGAAATTGTTTGATTTTTAAATATATATATATATTTATTAAAATTGAAATTGTTTTAATATTTGAGAATGGGAATTGTTTGATTTGAAGCAGATGCTTCTTAGTTTACAACTCAGTTTTAAAAGTGAAACTACAACGACTCCGTTATGATTTCCTTTTGCCCACCAATGATTCAATTTGGCATCAACATTATTATTTTTTTACACTGTGATATCTGTTAAAAAATGCTGCACTTGGGACTAATTTGAAAATGCTGTTTGTTTCTATGTGCAGATTGCCTGCTGCATGGAATCAAAGTTACAAAAGTTCCTAATTCGTGTCTGTTTCCCTTGGGTACACTTAAGACGCTTAAAGATGTCTCACATTTCCTTAAGTTTGATTTGACCTCCAGTTTCATCCTCCAAGAGGTGTTATGTCAGAAATGTGTTTACACTCTACATCAAACACAGAATGAGTTACACTATTGTACCAGTTCAAATCACTTGTCATGTTCTATTCTTATCACTGGTCATATTTTGTCACAGTGGGTTTTAGGGACAGCCATAGCCTTTTGGTAGTATAAAGTGCAGAAGAACATGTGAGACATACTGCAGTTTACTTTTTCAGACTTATGTATCAACTTTCAACCATACTTTACCACGTAATGGTTACATTTTTTGTTGCCGATTTTGTCAGTTTGCATTTCTTAGTGCAGAAAGTTTTGATCTGATGTGTGGAGGTCTTTCCTATTCTGACTAATGCAAGAGGATTCTAGAAGCTACTAGAAGCTTCTCTGTGTGAGAGAAGCAGGCAGAAGGGTCATGATTGTTTGGGTTATACCTTATGGGAAGCTGGTCTGAACTAGTTCTCTTATCTCTTCCAATTAAGGTCATGCTGACTATAAATATAGGCCAGGAGAAGCCTTGGTTTTACTTTCGTTTTCTATCTCTCTTCCTTCGGGTGTGGTGTTCTGTACATGGTATGCTTAGTGTTAAGTTTTAGTTTTGTTATAAGTTTGTAAGTTTTTGTAAGTGCTGCAACTGGATTTCTTGTGGAATTTGCCAATCCTGAATGTACTTGGATTTGTGACCATTATGCTCATTTGCCTTCAGCACAAGTAAAGTTCTGCTGGATGAAGTACTATTGCCGCTGGTCTATTTTTGGGAACTCTGCTACATATTTAAGGTTTTCCTCCACACGTGTGACAGATTTTTCCTTTCCAGAAAAGGGGCGGGGGTAGAACTATTATGCAGTGAATTATGGAGTGAAGGGGGAGGAAGGGGTCATGGACGGGTGGTAGAGGTGGTTGCTTGCCTGCTGCTTGCCCTTTTTGGCTGGGTCCTGGAGCACAAGCCCAATTGGCAGCAGCAGCAATGGCAGCCTTGCCTTGCCTCTCCTCCTCCAGCTAGTTCTGCTCAGGCGGGCAGGTGTGAGCAGGACTTCTCAGTTGGGCCCAAGCCAATGAGGGCCTGGACTCCCACCCTCACCACCTCAAGAGCAATCAGGAGCCCATGTGCCAACCCCCAGCTCACCTCACCTTGATACTGTTATGCAGGGAATGCTCTGGGGTCAATTTTAGGGTCCCAAAAAGGGGGCTATGACTATTATGCAGTGGTGACCAGTATGCAGTTGTCAGGGACTGTGCTGAGGAGGGCTGCACTGAGGAGGAATGGTGAGAGTCTCCCCCTCCCCCTGCTCCTGCTCCTGCATCTTCCCAGGAGCAGGAGGACAGTATAGATTTGGAACAGTGGTTTGCAGAGGGACATAGTTCAGAAGGCAGAAGCTGGGAAATACTGGATGGGGAACAGCTAGCAGAAGAAACACTGGAAGAGAGAGGGTTTACAGATCCACAGTCTCTGGACAGCATTCATACACACCCCTTCTCCATAGTCCTGGAGAGCTCAGAAAATGTCAGAACAGAAAGCACAGAGGCTACAAATTCAGATTACAAGATGTAGGAGTGACGTAGATTAAAAGGGACGGGGGGGTGACCCTTAATTGGGAGCACCGCCATTCTAGGAGACATGTTCTTTGTTCTCTCACTGTGATTATTAAAGAAATTAACTGGTAAGAATCCCTTTCATTTGATCTGCTTATTTATGGCCATGGGGAAGGAAGCCGATTCCCTGAAGCCGAACAGAGGTGAAATATTGCGAGATACAACCATAAAAACCATAATGTGTGTTTCCAAAGGCTTATTTGTGATCTTGAGCACATGTGGTTTATAAATTTAACGAATCACCATCATCTTAACTCATTTTACCCAAACCAAGGAGTTTGCCCCTTGCACTCTCTGAAACGGTGACCCGAAAGTAGATGGTTCTGCTTGGTGTCACCCCTTTATAAATGCTCCCGTAAAACAATGATTGGAAGCCTCAGTCCTTCCAGATATTATTGGACAACAAGTCCCATCACCCCTGGGTGGATGGAAGCTGGACTTCAGCAACATTTGTAGGCCCACGTTAGCTGCGCCTGCCCTATGAAAACCAAATGAACATAATGCATGCAGTGCCCCTAAATAGCAACTTGAAGTGGCACTAACCACAAACACCTCTTTCTGCTGCCTACTTTCCATTAGTCTGCATCAGCTAAATTTAGGCTCCGCTAATATCTCCCCTCCCTCACAGAAACGTTTATTGGATTTCTCCTGGCAGTACTGCCTGTGTAAATCACACATATTGCTGACTCGAAACTGAGTGTATGCCGATTGAATCCTCTAGTTCACAGAAGGACTGTACATTCCGCACACTACCGGGATTTAGCCTATGGTTCCATCTACTGATTAATGCTACCCGTACAAATATAAGTGAGGAAATTGTCAACCGTGGCTTGTGAATTTTATTGTGAAACCTACTGGTATCATTCATTTTTAGAGTTTTAATCATGCCTTTGTCATTGATGGATTGATCATATCAGATTTCAGCTGCAGGTAATCTCCGTGATTGCCTGGCTATGATGTTATGTTGCTGATAAAATTCTCCAAGAGATGGTTTGGCCTTGCTGAATACCATGCAGCTTGGTGCTTGAATTTGTTCCAGAATGGTGCACAACAAACTGCAAATTTCATGCCTTCATAGCAAGTGACCTCTTATACACATGGAATTAGACTAATGATAGCCACACATGTGCTTCTTTGAACATTGACATTTTGGTCCTTAGAGATTAGAAAGAAGCTTTCCATCTCATTTCTACAGCCCAAATGTGTCCTTCCTCAGCTCTCCGTGTGGCCTTGGTGACTCTCTGCTGCCGGCACACTCTCCCAAGTCACTCCCATTCTTGCTTTAGCACAAGCTGTTGTGTTTTTAACCATGCTTCTTCATTTTGTATATGTCCCAAACTTCTGTCATTTTATTTGGTGCCTTAATCGATGATTCATTCCTGTATTCAAATATTTCTGGCTACAATTAAAGTGGAATGCAAAATGTCATTGAATTTATTATCTCCCAATGTGACATTCACATATTATTCTTATTTTTCTCTTTGTCAAAAACATTTAATTGCTCGTCAATTTTCATGGGATGCATTGTTGAGTTGTGATCTTTCATGCACTGGAGCTACCAAGCAGATTCTTTTTAGAACTTATTATCATAAGTACAATGAGGAACATCTCACCTATCATACGAACGCACAGAGAATAATTTTTAGAAGAAGAGAAGGTATACAGCATGTGATTGTGAAACGTGATCATGTCTTTCATCTGATAGTCTTCTCCAGTCAAATGGCTTTTGGAGCACCTTTAAAAGCCTGCAACACCACCAGGCATGGAACATGGGATGAGCTAAGAGGGTTCTTGCAAATCATGTTCAAGAGAAAATGAAAATGGAAAGGAGATGTTTCAGCCATAGATGTGTAAATCTCAGGTCTAAGCTCCATTTACTTGATGGAAGAAGTTAAATTCAAATAATTATTTGTTTTCAAGAGTTGATCTCATGTTAAAATGCCTATGTTTCCAATATTTGCAGCTCCAAATTTTATGTGGAAGAGGCAGAACATGTTAGGATTCTTGCTCCGTGTTTGCAGTCATGGGATTGTTTTCTATCACATGATGGTGTATGTTTTCATTCCACAGCGTAGGAAGTGATGGAGACAGGCTGTTTGTATTACTGTGTTCCTTGAAGTGGGACTATTGTCCTTTGTTGTTTTTTTCTTTGCTGTCTGATGAGAAAGAGGAAGGAGCTAAGTCAGAACGCTCTGAGTGTATTATATGTAGATAAAGTAGATTAGCCAAAATGCTGTGCTATTGAGTCTGTTACACATACTGCAAATACTCTGCAGGATCCCTAAGCATGCTAATGCCTTTTGGTATCAGTCGCTGTGATGTTCGGGCTGGAGAAAGCTTTTGAAGCTCCTGAATGACCGACCAGGAGGGAGAGAACATGCCAGTCGGGTCCTACATGCGAGTAGGACAATCCTAACAGAACACTGTGTAAATTTGCCAGAATTGTGTAGAAAGTGGGGTTGGAAGCAGGTCCAGTATCAGTCCCTGGGCCTCATGGGTAGCTACCAGGCTCCAGTCCCTTGTCAGCCACTATTGGTCCCCCCCCCTGTCTTTTAAATGCATTTTTATTAAAGATTTTCTTGATTTACAAAAGTATGTGCAATGTTAAGTCTTGCCCTGGGTCTTCCTTTAAAAAAGAGAGGCTGGATCTAGGAGCTGGGTTGGGAAGAGCTGCTCTGCTAACTTTCTGGCAGGAGAGTTACCAATTACCATGAGGGGCAAAGTGGTGGGTAGGTTGTGGAATAATAAATCTTGTCCTGTTGGTGCATTTGCATCTTGCCAATCTCCCCACTTTCTGACCCTGCTACCCAGGAAATAACAGCAACCTACCTGCCAGGAAGCTAGCATAGCAGCTTTCCCCACTTTAATATTCCTCAGTGCCCGGAAGAGATGCTAAGCTGGGGACATTATGGAAATTTTAAGCTGTGGTTCCCAGACTCAGCCACCAGCAAATGGTTGGATCACTGGTGCTACCTCTCAACACCAACACCAGACCCATTAGGACCACTGATGTAGAAAGGGAGCATTTTTTCTGATACCTGGAGTCAGCCCTGTTCAATCTAAGGAACAAGTTGGGTGAACATGTAGGGAGTGCAGAACCTTCCATTCTGCACTGCTTTTCAGCCCCATTGCCCAAATATTTTTTCTCCTAGCCAGACACATTATTGCTAATGAGCCAGTCTTAGTAATAAACAACCCTGAGAAATATAATGTGTCCATCTGTGTCTGTTTCAGTGTGTGGTTTGCAATTGTGCACTAAATTAACTTTTTGCTTCTCAGCATCAAAAGGCTCTCTGCCTACCACATACTTTTGATGTGAATATAGACTTATGTGAATGTGGCTGCCATTCTGCCTAGTTTAGCTTTTGGTTTCCAGAGCTGCTGTGTGGCGCTTTGGTCTAAACCACTGAGCCTCTTGGGCTTGTTGATCAGAAGGTTGGCGGTTCGAATCCCCGCAATGGAGTGAGCTCCTGTTGCTCTGTCCCAGCTTCTGCCAACCTAGCAGTTTGAAAGCATACCAGTGCAAGTAGATAAATAGGTACCGCTGTGGCAGGAAGATAAACAGCATTTCCATGCTCTCTGACTTCCGTCACGGTGTTCTGTTGCATCAGAAGCGGTTTAGTCATGCTGGCCACAAGACCCGGAAAGCTGTCTGTGGACAAATGCCAGCTCCCCCTGCCTGAAAGTGAGATAAGCATCACAACCACATAGTCACCTTTGACTGGATTTAACCATCCAGGGATCCTTTACCTTTAACTTTTACTATTTTCAGGTGGGATTCAATGAGGGCACATTCAGGTCACACAACTAAAGCTGATTTGGAACTCTTGTGCAACAAAACTGGCTACCCCCCACCTGCAAATTGGACTGTCTGTGAAAAGGACAGTGATGGGGAAACACTGGAAAGTGTGATACAACCTTTGCTTGATCCAACACTGAATAATCAAGGCAAGTCAGGAGGAATGATCAATAAACTGGTTGTAATTAGGCCGCTTCCAGGTAACCTAACTAGATAATCTCCTGTGAGAAATTTAAGAGTCGCACATGTCAAAGGTTATCTGAATTTTCCATAATCAAATCTTTGTCCGGTCAATACATTTCTGCCCCTTTAAATAAAAACCAAGTAGAACTCTGAGAAAGAAAAAACTTCTGAGGCAGTTAAGGAGGGGTTTTGGGTGGCAAAATTCTTTTTAAAGGCTTCTGTTAAACCACAGGAGTAGTTCTGTAAGAAAAGAGAAATTAATTTGTTCATATCATCCTTGACTCAAGTGTAACACATATACAGAAGGTAATACCCATTTCTAATTATTCAACAATAAGTTCAGGAATGAAGGATTTGTGTAGTGTAAATTCCTACCTTAAAACAGCTCGGAGACTGACTTAAGAGAGAAACTGAAGAAGCCTGGTTGTCATGCAGGAAATTTAAATTTTTACATGAAAAATGAATGTGTATTTAGATGTCTATTGATATGTTAATGCTCTTGACAGCCCTTCAGTCTCTTAATTGGAGATTATGAAGACTTGCTGCAAATGCATATTTACAACCACGATAGTGTTTTATTCAAGGATCAGGTTAATTTTAGAGTATGTTTTTCACTTTGAATAATCCTTGCTCCTTTACAGATTTTTCTTTTTAAATAAAAATCTTTTCCTCTTCAGAGACCAAAGCAAAATTCCCAGGCAAGTAGAATCCTATTTATATTGTGGGATATTTATTCTTCCAAGGGATGTTAGTGATGTTAGAAGAGGGGCAGTGCAACCGGTTTGGGGACAGATCATGCTCCTTCTGGGATAGTTTGTCTACCTTTGGTCCCCATCCTGCACTCAGCTTTCATCTGTGGGCCCCTAGAAGCTGTCATACCCCAGGAAACGGATTTGACTGGCCAGCTAAACCAGGTGAGGGTAGCCAATGGGCCTTAAACCCTCAGTGGGTTAGGGACTTGTCTATCCCCTGCAAAGGCAGACTTTGGTGGATTGAGTTCATAAGACCAATGGTCTTGGAGGTGGTTTCTGCACATGCTGTTGAGGGAAATGAGAAGTAGATGGGGCTTGTTAACCTGGGAGGGTAGCCCTTATGGCTATAGTAATTTGTGATACCATGATGAAATCTAGCTGTCTGCAAACAAATGCCAGCTCCCTTGGCCTGAAAGCAGAGATGAGGATCACACCCCATAGTTGAATTTGAGCTCACTCTGTCACAAGGATTCAAACCACTGACCTTCCGATTGGCAAGCGCCACCCGTGTCCTGTTGCTCTGTCCCAGCTCCTGCCAACCTAGCAGTTCGAAAGCACGCCAGTGCAAGTAGATAAATAGGTACTGCTGTGGAGGGAAGGTAAACGGTGTTTCTTTGTGCTCTGGTTTCCTTCACAGTGTTCTGTTGTGCCAGAAGCTGTTTAGTCATGCTGGCCACATGACCCGGAAAGCTGGCTGTGGACAAATTCTGGCTCCCTTGCCTGAAAGTGAGATAAGTGCTGCAACCCCAAAGTCACCTTTGACTGGACTTAACCGTCCAGGGGTCCTTTACCTTACCTTTTACCTTACTCATTTGTGAGCAAGGCATCAGGAGTAAACCCTAAGGAATAATCCATATCTGCTGTCTTGTGGAATGTCTTGAGGAGAAGAAAAGGCCAATGAATAAATCCTAATAATAATAATAATAATAATAATAATTTATTTATACTCCGCCCATCTGGCTGAGACTGGATAAAATTGTGGAGAATAATACCTTTTACTAGCTGTTTGTCATGAAAATGTAATGGGTCGTTCATGTCTAGGGATAGTATGCCTCCTCGGGTCAATTTTTATGGATTCAAAATGGTGGAAAAGACAGTGACAGCCATGCCCTTTTGGTGGGATTTCAGAAGGCCCCTGTCTTGCTACTTTGGCAAAGAAGATGCTCTGCTACATGTAATCTTGGTGAGATCCACTAGGGCTTTTTCGGCCTTTTGCAGGTTCATTTGCAGATTGTTTCTTGGTGCGCAACAACTCTTTTATAAAGGGCAGTTTGTTTACAATTTTCAGGCATGAAAGATGGAAATTGTCTAGGGATTTTTTTTAAATGACTGAAATTGCATTTACAGTATAGATAAACAATACCTGAAGGAACAGATAAATATCATTTTTTCGGAAGAATATAGGAAAACTCAAACTATTGCTTGTGACCAATCATCTGTGTAGGCCTAGGAGACAAAATAAGTGATATTACTGTAAAGAGCACGTCACATATGAACCCATCTTGACTGTACCAATATCTTTAAAGGTAAAGACAATCAAGTAAAGAAAATCCTCCTATGTATTAAGACATTCTGTGACACAAAGTTGAGTTCTACCACGGAGATGCAGCCTTGAGGATAGCAGCACACTTAAGTACAAAACATGCCTTGGGTATATGAATTACTCAGAAATGGAAAGCTCAAATATTACTTCAGAGTAGTGACTGGGTAAATGTACCTTGGGGAATTATGCCTGTTGCCAACATAACCTAGAAGAAGATTCAGGAGAGAGATAAAAGGCGGAAAGGTCATATTTATTAAACATAACAAACAGAAGATCTGCAAAACAATAGTCAAATGATATAGGTGTGGACCGTTCAGATTGAATTAATGTGTATGAGGGATGCATCCCTCCACTCTCCTGGTCATATAAACAGTTGCATCCCATGGCTCCCCAGCCAAGGATTGGGTCAATGTTCTCCCTCCATGCTAAGTTCTCCAGCTACCATGTCTTACAATCAAGGGTGGTGGCATTGTAGTCTCGTAATCTGGGGAACTGGGTTCGATTCCCCGCTCCTCCACATGCAGCTGCTGGGTGACCTTGGGCCAGTCACACTTCTTTGAAGTCTCTCAGCCCCACTCACCTCACAGAGTGTTTGTTGTGGGGAAGGAAGGGAAAGGAGATTGTTAGCAGCTTTGAGACTCCTGAAGGGGAGTGAATGGCGGGATATCAAATCCAAACTCTTCTTCTTCTTCATTGTAGTCACATGATGACATCACACAGCAAAGATTTATAGAAACCAATGAGTAGGGGGAATATTTTTCTCCAAACCAATTCTTGATGTGTTTAGAATATAGCATTTTTCCCCTTAGAGGAAAAACTCCAATTTTTCTTCGATGAAAATTGGGACATCCCATTCTATAATGATATTTTTACTATTTATACCTTACAAATCTTACTGGGTTGCTCCAGCCACTCTGGGCAGCTGCCAACTTATATAAAAACATAATAAAACATTAAAAAACTTCCCTATACAGAATTGCCTTCAGACGGCTTGGGGGGGGGGGTCGGATAACTCCATACCCTCCAACATTTCTCCAATGAAAATAGGGACATCCTAAGGAAAAGCGGGGCATTCCAGAATCAAATCTGAAACTGGGACAGCTTCTTTAAATCAGGGATGTCCCTGGAAAATAGGGGCACTTGGAGGGTCTGAAAGCAGCTTCACTATAAACTAGAAGCCAGAAGAGAAAAAATGATTTCATTCATTGATTCTGTTACAAAATAAGTCTGTCTTTCTTTCTTTCTTTCTTTCTTTCTTTCTTTCTTTATCACTACCCGAAGGAGTCTCAAAGCGGCTAACATTCTCCTTTCCCTTCCTCCCCCACAACAAACACTCTGTGAGGTGAGTGAGGCTTAGAGACTTCAGAGAAGTGTGACTGGCCCAAGGTCACCCAGCAGCTGCATGTGGAGGAGCGGAGATGCAAACCCGGTTCCCCAGATTACAAGACTACCGCTGTTAACCACTACACCACGCCGGCTCTCATTTAGAACAGGCTTCCTCAACCTTGGCCCTCCAGATATTTTGAGACTACAATTCCCATCATCCCTGACCACTGGTCCTGCTAGCTAGGGATCATGGGAGTTGTAGGCCAAAAACATATGGAGGGCCGAGGTTGAAGAAGCCTGATTTAGAAGAATGCATGCATGCACCCCAATTCATTCTCCAGCCTTTCATTGGGAATGAAATGGATTTAGCTATGAATAAATGTATACTGATTCTAAATTCAGTTTGAAAGCAAATGTAGGCAGACTGTGTCTGCTTCCTGTATATGACTCAGATGCCTCCCTTTTATTGTATTTATTTTCCAGTAAACTTTCAGGGAAGGCAATGCGATATATATGTCTCCTTTCTTTCTAATTGTATACTGGCTAGAGACGACACAGGTATTTTTTTTCTATGTGTGCCTAGAATTTCCAGAGAAAAGAAGTCTCAACTCGGATGTCGCTGAAGCTCATCACAAGAGTCACTGGAACTGATTCTAGTCTCAGGTAAATGACTGCAAACCCAAAGTCGTGGGGGGGGGGAGGAGAAAGAGACACACACAGAGCAGCTTAAATGGATTATTACAGTGCAATCCTGTTCATGTCTACTAAGAACTAAATGCCATAGAAATCAATGGTGCTTATTCTCAAAAACACATTTTATTTATTAAATTTATACGCTACCCTTCAACTGAAGATTGCAGGGTACTTTACGATATAAACACACAAAAATACATACCATAATAACGAACAAAAAGTACCGCTCCCCAATTTAAAGGGCCTGGGGAAAGTGGGACCTAAAGATATGTAAGGAAGGCACCAGGTGAGCAATATGCTCCAGCATTTCACTGATGAAAATAGGGACGTCCTTTAAAAAATAAAAAGATTTGTGCATCTGCTCTAATCTTGCTCCTTTCGAAAATTTATTTATTGCTGTGTATTTCTTTTCTTTTTTTAAATGTACCAAAGAATAAAATAAATGAGGGATTAAGAGGTTTTCTCAGGATGGTGGAGAGTATGTGTGTCGCATTGGTGAAGCGGTGGCGGCACTTGCCCGTCTCCTGATGTTATATGTTCTGGTGGGAGGGACACAAAAAATGGGAGGGGGATGTTGAGGAGGGTCAGTTGGGGCGGGGGAGTGAGACATGTCCCTATTTTCATCTGAGGAATGTTGCAGGGTATGAATTCAGGGAAGATAAAGTTTTCAATTGGGATACTGCCAGGGAGACAAAGTCCATCATGACTCCACATCGTGTCCGGACGTCCATTGATTTCCCGTAGACACGCAGTATCAGCAATTAGCGACACGAGCTCCAGAAATAGCTTGTCACATTCCAGAGCCGTGCACGCTCTATCAGCAGATAATGCACAGCGAAAGATGCACTCAGGAGAGCATTATTTACAAGTTTAATTCTGCGTTGATCAGAACAAAGAAAAACATGACTGCCTGCTTCAGTGTTTTGGCAGAGAGAGAGAGGAAAGCAAAGGCACAACAGAGACATCCTGTGAAACAGGAAATACGCAGACTCTGTGACTCACAAAGCCTGCTCCCTTTTAAGGTGGAACGGAAATATCCTAACATGTTCTACATCCACTGTTTGAGGCAGTAGTGTCAGGCTTCAGGGGAATCAGATCCCTCTCCTGGTGATAATCAGATCAAACAAATGGAGCATTCTTACCAGTTAGTTTCTTTAATAATCACAACAAGAGACAAAGGAATGCATATCTCTCTGGAAATGTTCACCCGCTCCGTCCCCATTAATCTGTTAGAATTCCTGCTCCATGACTGCAGTCATGGGATTGTTGTCTTTCACATGATGGTGTATGTTTTGACTCCACAGAGTGGGAAGTCACAGAGACAGGATGTTTGTGTTACTGTGTTCCGTGAAGTGGGACTATTGTCCTTTGTTTTTTTATCTTTGCTGCCTGATGCTAGAGAGAGAGGGAGCCATGTTGCAGTGCTCCGTGTGTTTATATGTAAAGAAAGTAGATTAGCCAAAATGCTGAGTTGCTGAGGTCTGTTACGCAAGCTGCAAAGACTCTGCAGATCCCTAAGTGTGCCTGTTGGCATTGGTCACTGTCATGTTTGGGCTGAAGAAAGCTTTTGAAGCTCCCGGACAATTGACCAGGAAGGAGAGAACATACCAGTTGGGCATTTGCCTCTGTCAAGGTCCTACCTGAGTGTAGGACAAGCTCCTAACATAATCTACGTCACTGCTACGTTGGGTAATCTGAGCTTGTTGCCATTGTGCTTTCTGTTCTATCACTTTCCAAGCCCCTCTAGTCGTAGGTGGGGGGGGGGGCAGGAATGCTGTCCAAGGACACTGAATCTGCCAGTTGTCTCTCTCCTGGTGTTTCCTCTTCTAGCTGTTCCTCACCCAGTATTTCCCAGCTTTTCCCCTCTGGACTATGCCCCTCTGCAAACCACTGTTCTAAATCAATACTGTCCTCCTGCCCTTGGAAAGGTTCAGAAAAAGGGGGGCGGCTCCCATCATTCCTCCAATAGTCCAGCTCCTGACAGGTAAACTCACTGGGAATCTTAGGTGAAGAAAGTTCAGGCTTTCAGGTTTTCAGGCTTCCCACGCGCATTGGTGGACCAAACACTGTGCGAGCAGAGTGTTGACTTAGATGGACCTTTGGCCTCCTCCAACAGGGTTTTTCTTATGCTTTTACCTCCATCTTAAAGTATCAAAATACACCTTTAAATATGCATTTTGAGAAAAGATGCACATTTTTTAAAAACAAATCTCGAAAAATATTTTAAGGTTTTTCAAAGGATTATTAGAAAAATGGAACCAGATGGAGTTGTGGGTAATAATATGTGAAAGTTGCAAGGACCAGAAATAGGTAAGTCATCCAAGCTTAATTTTAATCCTTTGTATCCTAATATAAGACACAGGGTTGTAGTCAGTTCGCTTTTACACAGAGTATACCCATTGAAATCAATGGGCCCAAGTTGGTCATGACTACTCTGAGTAAATGTGGATTGAAAACAACTCATGTTTTATATTTATATTCTCTCACACAAATATATATAATTCCATGGCATAGCATATCCATTTGGAAAAAGCATTTATTTGGAATAAATCAGTCATGTTGACCTAGATGGGTCAGTGTTGGGAATCAGAAGCACAAGGGACCCAGCTAGTCAGAATACATTTTAAATAAATTACATTAAGATGAAAACCATTTTCCCCGATTATAGTTATTCCCTCCTTATTCTTATGCAGATTCAAATCCACATTTGCAAGCTCCTAATATGTGAAGTGTCTACTCACAAGACAGGGCCAAATCCCCAAGGCAGCAATAAAGCATTTGTTCGGAATTTTAAACAGCTGCCCAAAATATGAATAGAAGTATTCTTCGGTGAAAGTATGCAGCGAAAGTTCCAAAGATTCTGTTAAATAGAATTCAACATGTTTCAGGTTCCTGCAACACTTCAGCACAAATTGATATAATTGTAACCGCTGAAGGATACCTGTCTTCTAAGATCTTCAAACGTTCTTCAGCAAATGATCTCTTTGGGATTCTGTAATGATCTTATATTAAACCTTGATGGAATCAGTCAAAACATTATGGGATTCCTATTCTAAAACGCCTTCCTAATTTGTTTTTCAAGCACTAATAAAATGCTCTTTTATTCTCTTGGCATTTATTCACAGTATTTTGGAATGATAAATTACATGACAACATAAGGCCATTTGCAGTTTTCTCTTTTGCAATTTGTGCATTTTTTCACCTTTGTGAAATAAAATTATATATATATAAAAAATAGATAAGTGGGCCAAAACAACATCTGAACTATCATGCTGTTATATTGTACTTCCTAACTGCTCTTTTGTTCATCAAAAGGAACCTATAATCATAACATCAAAAAGGTTCATTCTTGTCCAGGCTTTGATCCTGGTTAATGTGAAATATTTTCTGGCCAGTCCTAATAAAGACTGGGTTTTTTTTTGTTGTTTTTTTTTTAAATGATTACGGCTGTAATTCTGCATTGACAGTGCATTTATGATCTGTGTGAAAAATTTAAGTCCATGTTTTACGTTTCTATATAGTATGTCTTTGTAAAAACAAAAAACCAAGCAGAATATATATATATATATATATATATATATATATATGCAGGTTTTGGTGTCCTCGGGTGTCTTCCCGTGTAAAAGTTGGGGTGTCTAGGCGACGTTTCGACGAGGTCTCACTCGTCATCTTCAGGCTGGTGCTTTCGGCTTCTTGTTACTGGAACAGAGCAGGATCTCAGTGTTTGAGTTCCTATAAATACTGTTGAGGAGGTGTGGTGTATAGCCTCCAATGTTCTGGGCAGAGAGGAGGTTCCCAGGCTAGTGTGCCTTTTCTTCTTTTGTTCCTTAATTACTTGAGGGATATCTTGAGTGATTTCTTGAGTGATTTCCTGAATCCCACTTAGGTGGGTCATTAGGTGTGGATTAGTTGCTAAATTACAGACACCATCCAGTAGCCAAACCAGGGTGGCACCTCCGGATGCTGCACCCCCCTGCAATCCCTACACAGATCTGGCTGGCACAGGCCACAAAACCACAGCTCGCCCCTATACACGAAGCCAAGCCAGAGCACAACCAAGTGCAGTACAGCCATCTTCTCAGAAAAACTCTTCACAAAGTTCAAGAGTTCAAGACACGAAGGCTTTAGCAACTAATCCACACCTAATGACCCACCTAAGTGGGATTCAGGAAATCACTCAAGAAATCACTCAAGATATCCCTCAAGTAATTAAGGAACAAAAGAAGAAAAGGCACACTAGCCTGGGAACCTCCTCTCTGCCCAGAACATTGGAGGCTATACACCACACCTCCTCAACAGTATTTATAGGAACTCAAACACTGAGATCCTGCTCTGTTCCAGTAACAAGAAGCCGAAAGCACCAGCCTGAAGATGACGAGTGAGACCTCGTCGAAACGTCGCCTAGACACCCCAACTTTTACACGGGAAGACACCCGAGGACACCAAAACCTGCATTCCTGTACCCGTGAAAATCTACGAAAGCATATATATATATATATATACACACACACACACACTGATAAAAGAATAACAATAGAAAATAATTGTTTCAGCATAATGATGCTGATCTGTTTTTCTTCGCTTGAAAATATTATTTTCTTCACTAATAACAGCCAAATACAAGCCATGCTTACTTGAAAGCCAGTGCCATTGTGGTGTGCTGGATGGCTGTCTGAGTAAATTACATGTACATTGAATTACAGTCCAGTTCTATTCAGGTTTAGAAATGACATCTGACTGATTTCAGTGCAGCTCACTTCTCCAAGTAGGTTGATATAGAATTGTAGCCTTAATCCCATTCACTCCAATCTTGTGATTTCTGAAGAGACTGGGGAATTCTAGTGGAGATTCTGCTGTGGGTGCCTGCTAATTCAGTATTGTGTATGGATAAATTCCATTGACATGAATGAGGGCTCCAGTATTCACAGAAGCCAAGCATCAGAGGGACATGGGATTGATGATTATGGCCATCAATTAACTTTAATGGTATCAATTATGCATCATCGAAGGTGACTGCAGTGACAATCTAAAACTTGTTGATTTAGATTCCTTGCTCAGCTAGCCACTAAACTTATAGATTAGCCTAGATTAACCATTCTACCACTCATTGTACTTGTTGTACTCAACCCTTGGCATGTCCGGTTGGGCAGAGATTGCAGATAATGCTGAGTTAAATGGACCAATCACCTGACTTGGTCTAAGACAGCTTCCTGTCTCCTGGTTATAAAACACAACTGCTGTTTTCAAGAGACATGAGAGCAATAGCAAACTCTTGGTGGCAATAGAAAGTCTAGCTGTTTTAAGCAGGGATACATACATATCAGGTTCTCACATGGAGCAAATTTAATCTGTATACTGCCAGTTTTTTTCATGTCAATCTCTGGCTTAAGGCTATGACTTCAGGGGTGGCAGCAGAGTGCAACTACCTTATCTAGTACAAGATCTGAATTTCTCCCATCTGACTGCACCCCCCCCCCCAAAAGCAACAATTTTGCTTATAATAAAATGAAAACATGTCACACTATAAGCTCTGGTGTATAAGCATTGTGATAAATAGTTTCTGAACTGGGGGCCAGAATTCCATGCACATCATTTGCAGCCATCATTTGCAAAGGGTTCATTGCAAAATTTGAGACAATAGAGTCCAAAAGTATTGGAGCTACCAGTTAAGAAGGACAAAAGAAAATCTTTCTTTTTCCTAATACAAGGTGGGAGGAGAGAGAGAGAGAGAGAGAGAGAGAGAGAGAGAGAGAGAGAGAGAGCACAGATTCAGGAATGATGAGCTAAATGAGTGCCTGGCCTGACAGATGAGGTGGAAGTGAATTACAGCTGAGATCATTATGTTTCCAGTGTTTCTGAATCTAAATCAGATCTGCAAGTTGATCTTCATGCAGAAAGGGACAACTTTATTTCACAGCTGCAGCTTCTTCTTTGGCGATCACTCGTAGCCGAGTAAGATTGTCTTCCATATACACGGTTTTAACAATGACAAGACAGGGTTGAGCATATTCTTAGATTGAAGATATTTCAAGGTTTGTATTTGCAACATTCATCCAAATGAAAATATAAAGTCTATCTTTAAATCACCCAAAGTTTGGAGGGGCACTTTAAGAATGAGTTAAGGGGTAGCAGGCCAATGACTTACCTGTGACACAATCACCTTCCTCTCCACACTCATCTTCAGTACTGTATTGGCAACATTTGACTAGGAAAGAGCTTTGGGATCCTGAAGGATCTATATATATATATATATGTAAACTGATATATAGATATATGTATACTGGTAAAATTTATTACCTGCTCTTCAACCCATGGTCTCAGGGCAGGTTACAACAATTAAAGCACAATATTAAAAGCAGTTTAAAGGAACTTAAAATCACAGAAGGTGGGTCCCAACGAAAAACATCTCAAGTGTCCAAAGCCAGGATAAAGAGGTGTGTCTTCAGCATTCATCAAAAGCTGTATAATGAAGGTTCCAGACATACATCTGTGGGAAGGGAGTTCCACAACTTAGGGGCTGCCCCAGAGAATGCTCTCTCCAAGGCCGCAGCCTCCTGAGAGTGGTGGAACAACCAAGAGGGCCACTTTTGCCAATCTTAGCAACTGTAGGGAAGGTGGTGCTCTTTCAAGTATTTGAGGGCTGATTTATTTAGGGCCTTCAACACTCATGTAAGCAGAAACAAGCTGGCAGCCATTGCAGCTGTTTTAAAATGGGTTATATGAAATGTAAATGCAACTCCAGCCTATAGTCAATTAGCCTTTGGGATGAATTGAAATGCCCAAGTCATCTTCAAGGGCAGCTCCATGTAAAGCACATTGTAATAATGCAATCTGGAAGCTACCAGAGCATGGAGTACAGTGGCCCAATCATGTCTGCCGAAAAGAGGGCATAGCTGGCAAACTATCAAAAACTGAAGATGGCACTCCTAGCTACCAAGGTCACCTGACAGTGTTGAATCCAGCAGCACCTCCAAGCAGTGGACCTGCTCCTTCTAGGGGAATGCAATCCTGCCCAGGGCAGGCCATCTCTCCGCCTCCCAGCCAGGAGCACCTAGGCCCCATAACACCTCAGGATTTAGCTTCAGTTGATTGGCCCACATCCAACCCATCACTTCCTCTAAGAACTGGTCTGCTTCTTTTAATTTACTTGGAACTGAGAAACAGAGCTGGGTGTCAACACGTTGGCTAGATGAGGACCAACCCAAGACATTCTGCTGCCTGAGGCATACAAGTTTGTACACACACACAGCTCTGCCCATATCCCTGATTAGCCTCCTGCATCTGTTGTTTAATAGTAGGACTGGCCCCAACTAGGACGTAAATCTCAGAGTGAATCTCATTTCAAACACATTTCACAATATTTCCTGCCAGGATAAGTACTTACATGGGGGTGGTGTGCATGGAAGAAGAGAAGCATTGTTTGTGTGTGTTCATTCACACAAGTTCAAATGCATCCTGCCCCACCCTGTTCAGAGATGAGTTTCTCGAAACCATAGGGAGCATCCTGAAGTCTCCAAAGCTATAGTGTAGATGTAGGAAACAGTGGTGGCCCTTAGGGCCTCAATGCTTTGTGGTGTCAAAATTCAGCACCACCCTGCCTCTTGTCTTCCAGTGCCACTGAAACAGTTGCACTCTCCTAGAACTGCCTCTGCGGGGAACCTGTGACCCTCGAGATGTTGTTGGATTTCTCATCAACCCCAAACAGGGATGATGGGAACTGTAGTCTATCAACATCTGGAGGGCCATAGGTTCCCAATCTTTCCCCTAGTGCATGCACTCCTTTTAACAAAACTCTTTAAAGGTACCTGCAAATTCCTCCCTAAATACAAAACAGAAACAGCAGTTTACTAGGGATAACTCCCCAAAACAGGGGCAGTTGGAGTGTATAATAATTTGGTTGTGTTCCATTACGACTGGAAGGATTTGATAATTTATATGGGGGTCCAAGGTTCATAAATAAGAGCTACCAGGAAGCTACTTGGGATGTTTGGCTGTATAAATCAGTTTTCTCTATATCATGTTATTTGTTGCACATTGTACGGTGTTATACTGCAAGGCCAATATTGCTAGCTGCTTCTACGTCCCTGTATACATAAATCAAGAGGCAGTGTGTGAACAGTACATATTAAATACAATATTGATTCTACTTGCCTTCCCAAGAATGGACGAGGGAAGCAGTTGGGTCACAGCTATGCTGGAATTGTTTTGACCTGACTTGGCACTGCTTGAAGAAACTCATAATGCAAGCAAGAGGGAAAGCAAGGGAGGAAATGAGAATATGGGCTGGAGAATTAATGGTCTGAAGAGAGAGAGAGAGGAAACAAGAGGGGTTGAAACACAGCCATCCATACAGCAGGGTAGTTCATGGATCCACGTTAATGTTCTCCTGAGATTACTTTGTTTTATTAATGAAGAGACGGGCCGAACAAAAAAGAGAGGAAGATGTGCCATAAAACAAAGTCCAGAACACAATGAGGGCATACAGAAGAGAATACACAGAATTACCAACCGATATGAAAAGAAACCAGCAAACTCTCTTTTTAACCTCTAGGCGTGATGCCAGATTTTTGCAGCTAAAAGACAGCAGTGACTTGATTGCCAGAATGTCTGAGTAAATATGAGCAGCATCCTGCTATGTTTGCATACGTGCTTCAAGTGTGCTTCCAAGCATGTGTGCCAGGTTGTTAAGTCGGTCCCACACCGCCATGTTTTGCATGTTTCTGCACAGGAGATCACACAGCGCTCAGGGAGTAGTTTTTCCAGAGCTGCCCTACGCAGGCTCTTCTGAGTCAAAGGGAGGAGCACAGCGGGTGAGGACAGAGCAACATAGCAATGTCAGTTGTGAGGACCGGTTTTGTACCTGGTATAGTGATCACACAGGGTCCCCGAACGTTTCACCATCCCTGTGCCACCACTTTATTTCTCGCTGCCACCACCCAGGCCCTACCTGGTACAATACTGAATCCAGTCACAGTTAAATTGGATCATAAACTTCTGTTTATTTATTGCGGTTTAACAAGCGTGTGGTTTCATAAACGGTATCGGTCCATTACAATCATGGGGTGCCTATCCAGACCTATAACTTCTGCTACCTGCTCTCACTCACTAAACCACCTCTCAGATATTTACTTGTCTTCCTAGCTTCTAACTGTTCCTGACTCAGCTTATTTCATTACACTAACTCAACCTACCCACAGACTCTATCCCAATTCACTCCCACTCCAACCAACCACCCAACTCCCAATGAACTCCCCCCTTCGCTCCTCCCAGAGCTGGTTTTATAGTCCCTCTGACTCCACCCCCTGGGTTCTGATTGGGTAACCTGTTTAACTATTTCACCTCCAGGATTCTCATATGTTAACGTCACACCTAGCTCCTTTTGTGGCCCTGCCTCCTTTGTGCTCCGAGCTCCCACTGCCTGCTCCAGGTCCCAGAATTTTTCACATCAAAAAGTTGAGCGCAATCAAAATCTGCAATCTGGGTTTACTGGCTTTTGCAAGGAATATTTAGATAGTGTATGTAAAGGTGTTTGAATACCTGACCTGCCTTTGCTAAACTCATTTAAAATCATCCTCATCATTTATAAATATACTGATCTCTCCATCTGTTTCTTATTTTGTTTCTGTAGCTCTCTCTGTTTAAATTCCTGGCCACTTCCTCCATCAGTCTCTCCTCTTTCACGTAAGCACCTCTTTTTCTCTCTCCCAACTTCGCTTCCCCAAATTTTGCTTGTTACCGGTCTTCCTTTTCACAGTCTCCATTGTTTCAACAGCTCTAGAGATGGACATGCTTTGTAATTGTTTTTCACACTCCTAATCATTGAAAATTTCATTTTTATTCTCTCCTGGTTAACTAAGGCTGCAATCCAGCAAAGATTTACCTGGGAATAAATTTAGCTGATCTCACCGGGATTGACTTCTGAGTAAATGTGTGTAGTAGGATCGATGCTTTATTTATTTAAAGTGCAATCACTAGTACAGATTATATCACCTCTCTTGAATGCCTTCCCACGTACTCCCTCCTCTTCTCTATGCTCTGTGCAAGCTCAGTTGCTATCAAATCTACCTTGCTCCTGTCAATCACAATCACACCTTTACACCTTCTGCCATGCTGGGCCCCGGTGTTTAAAATAGCCTTGTCTCTTTGTTTGCTAAATGGCTTCTCTTTCCCTTGTTCAAATTTTACTTCTGCCATGAACTCAATATAGGTAAACCCTATCTTAATATAGATAAACCCTTTGGCACTATGGAGATCATAATATTTATATATCTGTGTTGAGGTTTACTGCGATAATTGCAGTAATTCAGGTCATTTGTCACAGAGCAAGCCGGTTAGTAAATCACACAGTTCAAATCTGGAGTTAACTCTTTATTAGCGAAGTATGATCTTCCCACACTTGGCTGAGTTTGAGTCCTGATGAGCACAGCAGCTCCTGCCCTGTAGGTCCGACTTCATGAAATCAGTTGCTCGGACTAAAAGTCCCCAACTCTCCACAGCCATCTATGACTCCTCTTCAGGGCTTATTGCAAGCAATCAGAGACTGCGCCTTCATGAAGCCTGTCTTTGCTCTTCTCATTTCATACCTCTCCTGGTCCTAGAAGTCAATGAGGGAGGGGAGGTTGTCACAGCAGGAGGGCAAGATACTCATGACTCTTCACTAGCCTGACTCATCTCTGCCTCTTGACCTCCCTCTTCCCATTAAGCTGCTTCAGCTTCAGCTTCAGCTTCTGATTCTTCACTTCTCTCTTCCACAAACTCCCCCTGTGGGAGCCAGTGTGGTGTAGTGGTTAAGAACAGTGGACTCGTAATCTGTTGAACCGGGTTCGATTCCCTGTTCTTCCACATGCAGCTGCTGGGTGACCTTGGGCTAGTCACACTTCTCTGAAGTCTCTCAGCCTCGCTCACCTCACAGAGTGTTTGTTGTGGGGGAGGAAGGGAAAGGAGATTGTTAGCCGCTTTGAGACTCCTTTGGGTAGTGATAAAGCGGGGTATCAAATCCAAACTCTTCTTCTTCCCCCCACTCACTGAGCCCTGTTACCCCTACAGCTTCTGACACCTCCTCTTCCTAGTCTTTCCCCTCTTCTCCCTGTGAGTACTCATCATTGACCCATCACCACTCTCCAGGCTCTGAGCCTTCTTTCCTTGGTAGTTCCCCAGCCAGTTCCTCTGTGTTCAACCAGTCCATGACAACATGGGCTTGGATAGCTCAGCTGGTTAGAGTGTGGTGCTGAGAATGCCAGAGTTGCAGGTTAAATCCCCACAAGGGACAGCTGCATATTCCTGCATTGCAGGGGGGAGGGGGTCCCTTCCAACTCTACAATTCTATGATTCTATTATCGTTGCTATTTCTAGATTCTTTTATTTCAGGACTACAGCTCCCTTCATCACTGACCATGTTGCCTGGTGCTGATTTCTATCTCTCGAAATACTTTCCTACACTCCATGTGTTTAAAGCACTTGACACTTCAGCACTTCAGCTGGGAAAAAAACCTGAATGTATTCAGGGCTGCAGGAAGGTGGTATGGTGTGGGGGACAAGAAAACTGAAATCCCTAGCAATTTTCAGGGGCTGCACGGCAAAATTTGCAGGTATTCAATAACTCACTGGCTTCAGAGAAAATCCTCTTCTTGTGGTCAAAAGCTGGTGGCTACCATTTTGCTCTCAAAGGCCCCCAAAGTGATGCTCTGTGATGAAGCAGGATTGCTTTTAAGGTGGTTTCTAGGAAGAAAAATGGTGGCCCATACTATTTTCCACTATATTTTCACCAGAAGTCCATCTTAGCATATAGTGTCACTCGGATGGCTCTGATGGTCTAGTGGTTGCCAAGAGAGGAGCTCCCATGGTGGCAATCGGTTAGATTCATTGTCATGCTGAGGTTAACATTCTGTCAGTGCAATCATTTCTTTTTGTGCTATTAAACTTTCTCTCCCCCCCCCCCAATCTGTTTTGTAGTTCCCCCACCCAGCCTTCTGGAGCAAATTGGGGGATGATGCAGGTTACATGTTGTGGAGTGAACAGGGAAGTCCTCTTGTGCAAGCAGAAATAATTGTGTGAGCACAATTATTTAGTTAAATACTGTCCAGTGAGGAGATGTCACCTCCCTCAAAATCAGAAAATGGGGTGGCAAAATGGATGAGCATTTGTTGCCAGACTCCTCCCACTGGTGACCCCTTATCTGCATAGTCACACCCCTTCATTTGCACGTCTACAGTCTGGGCACCTTTAAGTGGTGCAGTGCTGGAATGTGATCCTAGTGTGACAGAACTCAAATAAATGACTATATAAATCTGATATTTTGGTTCAAAATGGGTGTGAGGAATCTCTGGCCCTCCAAATATTGTTGGATTCCAGTTACCATCAACCCTAGCTGGTGGTCAAGGGGGATAGGAATCGTTGCCCTCTAGAAGTCGTTAGATTACAAGTTGTGTAGGACATATTCGCCTTTGACTGGACTTAACCATCCAGGGGTCCTTTACCTTTTTACCTTATACTACTGCTGACAGAGGAATGAAAGTTTTAAGAGTATATAATGCAATTACTGCAAGGTTTGCTAGAGGCAGTGTAGCATACAATAGTTTGTTACCTGCTCTCCTTCTGACTTCCATGGCAGTCAACAGAATTCAAGTTCACTGCAATCCTTCAATGGATATTGACTACCTAATACGTTAATATTAGTGAGGCTGAAAGAGTCATATGGTGCTGAAGAGTTGACATATTCCCCTGCGATACTGAGATAATATACTGTATCTTTCAGTAAGTTGCCATAAATATCATTTGGTTGGGGGCAGAAGAAGAGATTGATTAAGCCAGCCAGGAGAAAAGGAGAAATCAATCAATTTGGAATTAATTATGTCAAAGCTTTAAGTGCTGTTTTTTCACCAAAAAAACATATGGAGAATGGACAGGTGAGCTAATGATTATGAAGCACTCCAAATAGAGTTGTGAACAATTACTTGAGTAGACATTGAACTTGGGAATCCATTTAGATATGATTGATTCCACCGTTGCAATTGAACTGATGAATTGATTCTATAGTTGTTTTGGTCCTTGAGGTTCACTAAAGATTAAATACTAGATATATAACAGCTGAAGGTAAGTATCTGCTCTTTTCTTCAATAACTCACTTTTAAAATGGCATCAAATTCCCATCAGCCACAGCACTGTGTAAAAGGCATTGATTTGTAAAGTGCATGCAATAGGTAAAGCCCATCTGCTCTCTAGTGGTAGGAGCACGGCAGATACCTTGCCTGGTTCTTCTTCTTCGTGATCTGTAACTTTAAAGCATGGTTTGCTTCTGTTATTTTACATGATGGGATTGTATCCGGACTAGGCCAGCCTGTGATTCTGGTAAGTTGTTTTTTTCTTTAATAGCAACATGAGGCAAAATAGAACTTTGTCGGTTGAGCACATTTTCTCTGTTAGCTGATACATGGCAGAAGTCTTTTCAATGACATAACAGAGAAAGAGAAGAGTTAGCTGGGCAGCTGCTACAATATAGCTTTTATTTTCTCAGATATAATCTTTGTGAATCTGTGTCATGGCAGCATAAGGGGAAAGAAGGGAAGAATTGGTATAAGGGAGGGCATCATGCAAGGTGTGGCTATAGAGGAAGGAAGGTAGCCCTGTTTGGATAGAGTCTGTCCTTATTCACTATGAGTGATTACTTAATCATAAGTTTATCATCCAACTTCCAACCCTGATCTGGACCTGGACACAGACAAGTCAGGCTGGAGTTACAGCATGTGGACAGCTCCTGTTTGACACTTTGTTCTTACATGGTCTGGAGCAAAGCTGTTCCTTCCAGGCTCTACCATCTTCCTGAACAGCCTTAATGGGATAGCCCTACAGCCTGCAGCCTGCATGGGTAAGCATTCAGTCAGAAGCATAATGTTTCTAGTTTGGATGGGGCCAGTCACTTAATGGAATCCAGATAAGGGTGTGTGTGCTTACTCTGGGGATCATAGAGACCTCTGCCTGAGTCAGCTCATGCTTGTTGCAGAGACCAAGATGAAGAAATAGCCCCTCTGTGGCTTGTGCCACTAGGCCTCCCGATCTGCCTGGCTCCACTGCCTCTGGGTCAGAATTCTCACTGCAACTTGAGGTTGGAATTGTGGCAAAGTGCCTTCTGAAAGAATGTTTCCTGTTGCAAAGTCTAGAGCTATATTATCGCTCCTTTGACGTGAAAGTCTATGCATCCAATGCTTTTCTTGCTCTCCATCTTGAATAGCAGTGATCCGTACAGGGATACCCATTTAACTTATGGGCGGCGATCTCATCTAGCATATTTGCAAAATTTCGCCATGTGGAAAATTACCCAATTTTGTCATTTTGAAAGTCAGATTGGGTTGTCGGGGCTGTGTCCTTGTACTGGAAACTTGGGTTCGTTTTAGATGACAAAAATTATTGAACTGCAGCTTGGGGACTGAGCTGTGGCACACATGAGGGATCATTAAAATGGGAAACTGGCAGAGCTACTGCATTTCTTATCTCCAAGACCTCACTGGGAGGAAAACAACATACCTCAGATTATTTTATAGGGAGGAAACACACACCTTAACATTGCTTTCTGGCATTTTACAGTACAAATTCAGCAATGGGAGAATGGAAAATCTTGAGATGTTGTGCCATCTCATTGTCTGGAGGTTTATGGTGGGGAAATAACTTTTGATGGGCATGTATGCTTCAAGAATAGATAATGCTGCCTTTTGGCAGGGGGTTAAAGGAGATGATCAAACATTCTCTTCCAGCTCTAAAGCTGCGTTCAGAGAGACATATGTATGTGCTGAAACCACCTCCCTGCATTGGGAGATGGTTTGGGGAGTCTGCTGATTAAGTCTTCCTGATTCACCATCTCATGGTGAATTAGATACAAGTCAACTGCCAATGATGGGTTTTAGGAGGCTAAAGTAGAAAAAGCCCCCTGAAAAAGCTCTGGCATGCATGAAGAAGGCCACACAACCCTTTGGATTCCGTCTAGTCTGGCCAGTGCACAGTGCAGGCTGGGCCATTTGGGCAAATGAGGCACTGCCACCAACCACTGTCTGTCCTCAGTGTTGCCCTTGTAGAACCCAGCAGGGAGCAGCAGGGAGACAAAACTCCTGAGTGTCTGCTTGTCAGTGACTGCCTCCTACTACTGTTGGTCTCCATGCCAACCCAAAGGGCACCAGCCATCGCTGACATTGAGCAAGGGTATTGTGAGGTTGGAAAGAGCCAAAGCTCTTGGGCTGCCACAAGCCCCATAGCAATACATTTAATGTCTGAAGTGCAACACATCTAATATGTGTTTTTAGGAGTTGGAGAAGGAGGGCCAAGAGGCTCCATGTTCATGACATCATGGAAGCAGAGTGAAAATGGTCAGGTTAGTGCATCTCCCTACTACTTTTTACTTTTATTTACTTTTATTTTATTTATATACCACCCTATACCTAGGGGTCTCAGGGCGGTTTACAAAATAAAATCAAGATATAAAACCACAAAATACATAATAAAAATAAAAACAACAACCCAATAGCCCCCCTCCTAAAAAAACCACATTTTAAAAGGGCATAGGATATCAATCAGATCAACCAAAGGCCTGGTTAAAAAGGAATGTTTTTGCCTGGTGCCTAAAGGTGTATTATGAAGGCGCCAAGCCAACTTTCAAGGGGAGAGTATTCCACAGATGGGGAGCCACTGCAGAGAAGGCTCGTTCAGGTATTGTCACCCTCCAGACCTCTTGAGGAGGAGGCACAGGAAGGAGGGCCTCAGAAGATGATCTCAGGGTCTGGGTAGCTTCATATGGAAAGAGGCAGTCCTTGATGTATTGTGGTCCTGAGCAGTTTAAGGCTTTATAGGTCAAAACCAGAGGTAGCCCTATGTGTCGCTATGTGATAAAAAATATATCAGAGCCGTTTATAGCAATAAAACATAAAATGGTATGATAGAAAACAGATAAAAGTTAAAAACAGACATCAAATAATAATTGTGGAAGCAGTGCTTTTTTCCAGGGGTACACAAGAGCACGCAGTACCGTCACCTTTTTTCTTCTAGAAGAAAAGCACACTGTGGAAGGTTGTATTTTTAATTGCCTGCATATGCCTGACAGAATAGAAACATTTTCCACAGACATTGCTAACAACATGCATTCAGCAGGCGGTTTATAATGCTTGCTGCAGTATTTAAGCAAGAAACAACACAAAACGGCTGATTATGTTTGCATCTCGGCTATTAAACAATGTCATAAAGTCTTGGCACAGCCGTTACTTATGAAACGTTTCTACAAAATTGTAGCAAACCCCAAGTTATAAATGTGTAATTAATATTAGCTGGAGATCAATAACTTGAACCCATGAGTGCAGAGAGAAAATGGAATATCTTATTGCATTTCTAATAGACACAACACCCCTTATAATTTGTAGGAATGAAATGAAGGTTATATGGACTGCATACACCACAGTGGTCAACAATTGTGTGTTTATTGTACTAAAACAGATTGTGCAGGATGCCAATCACTATCAGACCCCCTTAAAAAGTGGCATCCTTTAGTTAAACATACTTAGGGCTAAATCACTCAATCAGGTCCAGTGGTCTACCGGCTGCAACTGTTTGCCGGCCCAGTAACATGCACCAAGATGCTAATTTTGCTGCTAATTGTACTTGCAATTATGGATTAACTTTCATGTTCTTTATTTCTTTTGGCTCAGCAGGGGCTGCTGTGCTATGGTCACATGACTTCAGCGGGGATGCAGATTTAGGCTAAACATTAGAAAAAACTTTCCAACGGTAAGAACTGTTGCAGATAGGCTTGCTAGATGGTAGACTATCTTTTGATAGATGCATTGAAGGGCCATCTGTCAGAAAGTTGCACTGAAGATCCTGCTCTGAGCTGGGGGTTAGGCAAGCAGACCTAGAGACACACATCCACACTACAGATTTAACGTCGTATCATACCAGACATGGATTCCTTCAAAGAATCCTGGGAACTTTTGTTTGTTAATTGTGCTGAGCTACTCCTAGACTCACACCCTAGAGCTACAATTTCAGAGTCTATAAGGAAGGTAAAATGATTGTTATACCACATGAAATTGTAGCTCAGTGAGGTGAATACAACTGTCAGCACCCTTACCAAACGACATCTCCCAGGATTCTCTGGGGGAAGTCATGACTGTTAAAGTGATATTAAAGTGGTATAATAGTGATTTAAGTGTATGGTGCAGATATCCAAAGATACGGCCTTCTGCTGTGTGTACATATGTTTCTCTCTGTAAAAAAATCTGAACTCGTGCACACACCCCAGCAGTTTTTCGCATTCACTTTTTACATCAAATACATAAATTGTAATGTGCCTAAAAATGTGTGAAATATCCATGAAGGTATGGAAGCTCTCTCTGGTGACTCATTTGTGGGATAAATTGCAGCCTCATACTAGAGCAGGCTTCCCCAACCTGTGGCCTACAACTTCCATGATCCCTGGCTATCAGGACCAGTGGTCAGGGATGATGGGAATTGTAGTCCAAAACATCTGGAGGGCCGAAGGTTGGGGATGCCTGTACTATAGCATTATTAACTTTAGTTAATGTGTGAAGGGGTTAAGACCATTGAGTAAGTAGAGTAAACAGTTTCCCAGGACTTAGCTAGGTCACAGCCCCTCACCTCCAGTGACAAACAGTTAGGAAAATTCTTTGTCTGATGTTTGTCCTCTTCCACCATGTGAAACCCGACCAGATAGGACGTGTGAGCTTGATCACTCCAAGCTTAGACCACGTGTTCAGAAACCTTCCCCCATATTTTGTAACCCAAGATTTCTTTCTGTGTTTTCTTGCTGCTGTATGCAAAAACACATGAACCTGACCTTTGGGAAGTTTGTAAGTAAAAACCATTTTACCTTACGAAACTGTGTAGTCTAATCTATGCTAAGGGAATTGAAAGCGGAAGCACTGTAAGCAACTTAACATGGGAGAATTAAAAAGGTCTAAGAGCTTCTATTCCCACACTTTACTTTGCTGCATGCTTTGTGTTTTAAAACCTCTGCTGGGACTCTCTCATACCAGAGAGTATTCTGTCCCATGTTTGGATCTAGGGATCCAGCGAATTCTTCTTTACACCGGTCATAACCAGCATCATCCACATGCTGCTCAGAGAGTGCAGCCATACAATCATGAACTTGAAAAGGTGAATCAACCCACTAGGACAAAGCAAGAGAAATGTGTTGAGTTCATCTCGGAGTAGCCATAAGGACAGTACAGCTGCAAATATGGATATGGGCAGTGCTATTTAAATGGCATTAAGCCACAGTGTTTTCAAACCCATGCACTTCTATAACTTCATCAGAACTGTTTTTAGGATTTATTTTATGTTCTTCTTGACAGAAGGCAATGAGCCAATTCAACCTTTGGCCAACAGCTACATTTCATTGAGATATAACCAGCTCTTGGTGGCAAGCAGATTCACTTACTTTCGCAACTGTTGAGACTAGACTTCGCAATATTATGCATGCTCTTAGTGCTAAATTTTCTCTTAAGGAAAACTCTCTTTCCCCCCCTCCCCTTCTCCTCTGCCATCATGGGCCTTTAGACATTTTGATATCTTAAAACGGCTGTGTGATTCCAAAAGACAGCTTTTCTGTTTTAATTAGAGTGCTTCTTATTGAATATGGATTGCCAAGTCTGTATCACATGCTGGGCCTGTGGGCCTGTTAATGACTTGGTTGTGAGATGTTTACAAGATTACAAGTGCTATTGCCCACAGTGAGAGGGGTGGTAAGCGTTACTTAAAACTAGGGGATAATTTTTGGACAGCAGAAGAAAATACATCTTGACACATTCCGATAGACTGGATTGGTGCTGCTGTTTTCTACTGATCTCCACCCCATGCAAACCAGAATGCTTTGTGGGATTACTTCACTGCAGACTTGCAACACTTACATTATGGAAAGCTTATATCTGCATCTTATATCTGCAACTTAAACTTATTTCATTGTAATTCCCTTCCCCCAGGGAAGTGTTTTCTTTGGAGGGAAGCCGGGGAACCATAAGAGGGAGTGTTCAGAACCCTCATCAAAATACAGTTTCCAGTATTCTTTTGAGGAAGTGATGGTAATTAAAGGATTTTTTTTTAAAAAAAAAAACCAACAACACCTGATTGCCATCTCTTGAGTTTAAGTGTCCATTGACTGATGGTATTTGGCCTACTTATTGGTTGAAACAAGCAAATTCATAACAGAAACAGTTGCCAGAGCTCTCTTTTCTGCTGCAAAGAGCTGTAAAGGGGTTTCCCCCCTCAATTTAATCATTTCTGTTCATCACATATAAGTACCATATATTTTATCTCCATGCATGTTAGAAATTGTGTGATTTTTTGTCTTGTAGGTTGTTTTTACCGGAGCTGTGACTGTATAATAAAATTTGTCTATTGCAGGATGATATTTTGTCCTCTTCCTTCAGAATATTTAAGAAATTATCAGTGCATGATCTCAGAAATGTATCAAAGCATTTGCTACATGGAGAACAAAAGGGAAAGTGTGTAGCTGTTTGTTAGAAGATGGTTACCTGCAAACCCTATGAATTGCTTCAATGGGACACTATTTGCTTCTTCCTGCTTCATTTTGATAACCTTTTTGTATGACCTTTTTTTAAAAAAGGGGCTTTTTAATTCATGTCCAACAGAATTAAGGCTCACTTTAAAAACGGAAGGAAGAAAGACCTGTTTGACTCCTCTCCTCTCCGTTATTAACCTGTCTGTCTAAGTAGCCATTCACTCAGCTTCAGGCACCTATCTCCCTTTGTTACTAGTGTTCAGCTAATTTGCTTTATCTCCTCTGTGATGTGAGCACTTAATTAAGTAGCCTAATTAACTTTTAAATTGCTCCGACTCTCAGCAGAATGATGGGCCATCATGAGGTTTTCCCCGCAATGCTCCCCTAATCGACCTGGCAGCTGTTTTGGTTTGCTACTTGTGTCAATGTGTATGTGTTTTGTCATAGTGGGGAGTAGAATGTACTAGAGACACAGGGAACTACCTTAAACCAGGCTCACCAATATCAATATTATCTGCTCAGACTCCTAGCTGCTCTCCAAGGTATTCACACTGGGTTTCTCATACCACCTGCTCTTAAAAAAAGGTAAAGGTACCCCTGACCGTACGGGCCAGTCTTGACAGACTCTAGGGTTGTGCGCCCATCTCACTCAAAGAGGCCGGGGGCCAGCGCTGTCCGAAGACACTTCCGGGTCACGTGGCCAGCGTGACATCGCTGCTCTGGCGAGCCAGAGCCGCACACGGAAACGCCGTTTACCTTCCCGCTAGTAAGCGGTCCCTATTTATCTACTTGCACCCGAGAGTGCTTTCGAACTGCTAGGTTGGCAGGCGCTGGGACCGAACAACGGGAGCGCACCCCGCCACGGGGATTCGAACCTGCTCTTAGGAATGTCCATATTTGTTAATTTTTGTTTCCCTTAGTTTCTCATTTTTTTCGCTATTCTTAAGTTCAGTTCTTTCCACCTCAGTTTTTTTAAGTAAGTCCTCATGAAAATTGATCAGCTTTTAAATTTCAACTTACACCCCCCCAATATGCAATTCCCCCTGCATCCAATTTTTTAAAAATGAAATATGCTCATTTTTGCAATGTATGCTATTTCACTTTAACCTGATATATGCATTTCTGTACCCAACTATATGCATTACTTGGCTGAAGAACTGCATTTCAAAATTAAGAGAAATGTGAATTTCAAGAGATAGCTGTGTTTCAGTCTGTATATTGTTATAGGAAGTGCTAATTAAGTAGGTCTGCCCTTGAATGCAAGCAATCAATGTTTTCCCTCATCTGTGCATGCTGCCTGGTTTCTTTACATTATTTTTTTAACTAAGGGATGGAGAACTTGTGGCCCTTCAATAGGATTCAACTCCATCCAGCATGACCAAGGATCAATGATGATGAGAACTAGAGTCCAACAGCATCTGGAAAACCACAATCACCATTGCTTTTTAACTAGACTTCACAGGGGCAAACCCTGAGATCTTCTGCAAACACATACTCTCCAACATTTCTCCAATGAAAATAGGGATGTTGTTGTTGTTGTTGTTGTTGTTGTTTAGTCATTTAGTCGTGTCCGACTCTTCATGACCCCATGGACCAGAGCACACCAGGCACTCCTGTCTTCCACTGCCTCCCGCAGTTTGGTCAGACTCATGTTTGTAGCCTCGAGAACACCATCCAACCATCTCGTCCTCTGTCGTCCCCTTCTCCTTGTGCTCTCAATCTTTCCCAACATCAGGGTCTTTTCCAGGGAGTCTTCTCTTCTCATGAGGTAGCCAAAGTATTGGAGCCTCAACTTCACGATCTGTCCTTCCAGTGAGCACTCAGGGCTGATTTCCTGAAGAATGGATACGTTTGATCTTCTTGCTGTCCATGGGACTCTCAAGAGTCTCCTCCAGCACCATAATTCAAAAGCATCAATTCTTCGGCGATCAGCTTTATGGTCCAGCTCTCACTTCCATACATCACTACTGGGAAAACCATGCCTATACGGACCTTTGTTGGCAAGGTGATGTCTCTGCTTTTTAAGACGCTGTTTAGGTTTGCCATTGCTTTTCTCCCAAGGAGCAGGCGTCTTTTAATTTCGTGACTGCTGTCACCATCTGCAGTGATCATGGAGCCCAAGAAAGTAAAATCTCTCACTGCCTCCATTTCTTCCCCTTCTATTTGCCAGGAGGTGATGGGACCAGTGGCCATGATCTTCGTTTTTTTGATGTTGAGCTTCAGACCATGTTTTGCGCTCTCCTCTTTCACCCTCATTAAAAGGTTCTTTAATTCCTCCTCACTTTCTGCCATCAAGGTTGTGTCATCTGCATATCTGAGGTTGTTGATATTTCTTCCAGCGATCTTAATTCCAGCTTCGGATTCATCCAGCCCAGCCTTTCGCATGATGAATTCTGCATATAAGTTAAATAAGCAGGGAGACAATACAGAGCCTTGTCGTACTCCTTTCCCAATTTTGAACCAATCAGTTGTTCCATATCCAGTTCTAACTGTAGCTTCTTGTCCCACATAGAGATTTCTCAGGAGACAGATGAGGTGATCAGGCACTCCCATTTCTTTAAGAACTTGCCATAGTTTGCTGTGGTCGACACAGTCAGAGGCTTTTGCATAGTCAATGAAGCAGAAGTAGATGTCTTTCTGGAACTCTCTAGCTTTCTCCATAATTCAGTGCATGTTTGCAATGCAGGGTGTCCTACTCCACAACAATAATAATAATATTAATAATAGTAATAATAGTATCATAGTAATAGTAATAATTTTATCATTTATACCCCTCTCATCTGACTGTGTGACTTCCAACATATATAAAAAAATAACAAAACTATACAGGGCTGCCTTGAGATATCTTCTAAAGGTTGTATAGGTCCTTATCTCCTTGGCTCGGGGGTCGCATAACTCCATACCCTCCTACATTTCTCCGATAAAAATAGGGACATCCCAAGGAAAAGCGGGATATTTTGGGATCAAATCAGAAACTGGGTTGGCTTCTATGAATCCAGGATCACCCCTGGAAAATAAGGACACTTGGAGCATCTGCAAACATGAACTGCTGCATGTAGCCCCTCCCTATCCCTCTCTGGGTTCAGCAAGTTTTTTGTTTGTTTGTTTTGGAGCCAAGGACCAGAAAATTTCCTTACCCCACATTTTTTTTTGGGGGGGGAGGGGGGTTAGCTGGTATGATGCTTCCAGAAGTTATTGGATTCCAGCTCTGACCATCCCTGACTGGCCATGTTGTCTTGGGCTAAGTGCCTTCTCATTAAGGCACTGCTTACTGAAATCCAATTAATTTCAATGTTTTCTCTGAGTTTCTTTTGAATGTCTTGCCTGCAATCAGCATGGAAGGTACATGCCATTGTCTGCATAGGAATTTTCCGTTAATCTTATTCTGGCTGAAGCTGTTTTCAACTGCTTGTGTATTACCTCCTGTAATCAATGGAGAATTGCCCATGTCACTGGCCTTGACCTTTTAGGTTTGCTGCTGAGATTGCTAACAAGCAAAATTAGGTTGAAAGTAGGAGAAGAAAGGCCCCAGAATGGCATTTACGTTAGTCAATCTAGTTGCTAGGAGCAACTGCAACCTACTTATTTGACTGGCAACCACTTGTGTGGAATAGAATGTTCTTTTTGCAAACATGCAAATTGGACAGGAGAAAGAGGAGACCGATTGGTTGAGCTGCATCGTTATACTACAAAAATTTGGAGTTCTGATGAAAAATGCAGATGAGTATTATAATTTGGCAGTAGGTACAGAGCTGTTTGTATGATTCTAGCTTATCTAAATAATGGGTGCAGTATTGCAAAAACAAAACAAATAACCAGGCACTGAAAAATAGAAAACCAAATGACCAGTGAACTCACATGGACAAGCAAGCCCTGGAAATGTTTCTTCTAGCTGTCAAAATGCCCTGGAAATATTTGTTGAAGAATTTAACAAGGAAGGACCTTTGTAAGAGATTTAGGGATGCATTCAAAAGGTCTACTCTGAATAGATGTTAAATTTATGGGCCTAAATTAATCAGGCTATTAATTTCTATGCGTCTACTCTGAGCAAAATTAGCTGAATACGACCCTTATATTTTTATTATTTTATAAAGTATCTAAAATATTTTATGTATATATAAATTATAATATATATATTTGAATGATAAGACAGACCCTGACTATAGGCTTACACGCTAATAAACATGAGGCAAAGAAATAATAATAACTGGCAGGGGGAGCAATAATCACTGGTTTTATCTTTCACTGGCTAATGGATGAGATTAGGTTGATCTTCAGTTTTCTATGATGTTCTTCCTCGGATGCAGCTCTAGGTCACCTGGTTGGTGGCAGAAGCCAAAGTGTGCCTCTTGTGTAATAACCAGCCTATTATAACCAACATGCTTAAGTCTAATTAATGCATGCAGGTGTTAATACCATAGAGTAAGCTACCTTGCCAGAATAAGCTTTGTCCACTTCCCCTCACCTTGGGAGGAACTAGGCTATTGATTTCCAAATAAACATGGATAAGATTGGATGGCACATCCTTTTGCATTCTATATCTATCTATCATCTATCTATCTATCATCTATCTATCTATCTGTCTATCTATCATCTATCTATCTATCTATATCTATATCTATCTATCTATCTATCTATCTAATCTATCTATCTATCATCCATCTATCTATCATCTATCTATCTATCATCTATCTATCTATCTATCATCTATCTATCTATCATCTATCTATCTATCTATCATCTCAGCTCTGCTCTGCTCTCGCTCTCTCTTTTTGCTACTCTGTTCCTATATAATTTTATTTTTTTAGTTTGACAAAATAATAATAAATAAACAAGATTTTTTTTAAAGTGAGTAGCATTTCTGATGCAAGGAGATCCCTGTTCCACTGTATCAAATATGCACTTTCCATGTTTCAGAGCTATGCCCTAATCCTGCCAAGAGTTTTCATCTCTTTTGTGATTTCCCTGTATCAAATGTGGGGATTGGTTCCCGTTCAAAAGGCTGCATGGCTTTCTCCCAATAAACCACTCAGGTCTATGTCTGTCAAAGTGCAGTGCCTTTGAGAGATCACAGACACTTTGTCCTGAGGAACAGGGAGAGCTTGTTTGTGCTAATTGCGCCCCAGTTTGATAAATGAGTAAAAGGACAGGAACAGTACAGCACTACTAGAGCGTATTCTTTATAAAATGTGTGAATGAAGAAAAGAAGGAGAACAATGAAGAAATGAGCATATGCAGACTTCCCACACAAACGCTGAAAAGAACAATGCAAATTGGTGAGCTGGGTTTATTCCATGCACCAGAAATCTTCATCTCCAAAATTTCAAACCCTTAGGAGTAGGGCTGCTTGCCCTGCTTCAGGTAGGCAGTGTCTGAGGCCCTTCATAGGCTGCCCTCCATTTCCCTGGTAACAAGGAGTCATGTCCACCAGCTGACCATTGTAAAATCCCTAGTGTAGACTGCCAAGGCTTAAAGTTTCAATTGCCCAGTCATGGGCTGCCAAGGGGGGCAAAGCCTGATGGGCAGACCTGGGCACAAAAGTTCTCACTCTGGTCCTCCAAATGGGGACAAAAGCCGACTGCACCCAGCACTTGCAGTGCAGTTGGCTGAAGAGCAAACACTCCTTCCCTTCCTCTCTTCATGCTGTTTGGATTAATGTAACCTTATTTTGCTTCCTGTGTACTTTGCTTTGACTTTGCTATTGCTTCCCAGTGGTTGCCATATTCAGACCAGGGAAGGAATTTACCTGGAAATATATTAGGCCCGTTTGGAGGTTTTGCCTTCCTCATAGCAAAATGTCACAACTTTGGGCAGGTAAGGCATTGGGTGGCATTTTATTCATGTAGGTCTTGGGTGAAGGGGTGCATCGCACTGACTGGTGAGCAGGTATGTACTTGGGGTACCCCATTAGAGGGCTCTAGGTGGAAGTCTCTGTCCAGAAGCCAAGTGTGGAGCAGACAGGTCATAGAGCTTCTAGTGGCAGTCTGGGGCTGGTGTCTCACCAGTCGGTACTTACCTGGGTTTTCTTCTTTTTTCCATTTCTGAAGATGGGGACAACATTTGCCTGCCTACAGTCTGCAAGGACCTCACCTATCTATAACGATCTCTGGCAAGCAAGCAGCCTAATAAGCAGCAACGACTCTCCGTCAGTTTCATGTGAGTTTAATTACAAGAAGAAGCACATCCAGAGCCTGGCCCTGCCGCCTGCTCTCGTTAACAGTAGTTGCTCAGTATGACTCATCATCCCTCCCCCGACAGGAAGAATGCCAAAATCCCGCCTTCTCCTCCCCTTCCGTTGTTCTCTGAGCTTCTCCTGTCTCCTAATTTGGGGGCTGAACGACTGGCCTGTATCCTCCCGACTCCCCGAAGACACAGCCTCAGCCTCTGGTTTGTCTGCTGGTTGCTTGGCAATGCTCGGGCTGACTTCCAACTCTTCCTCTCCTTGGGAGCTAACTGCTAACTCTCCCTGGGAAGGAGAGGGGCTGGGCTGTCCTCTGTAAACTCTGAAAAACAGGTCTCAGACGCAGAGTAGGCCCTTTGCTCGTGTGGCTCAATTTCTGAGACTAACTCTTCCGCTGTGCCCCGGGGGGGGGGGGGGGCAGGTTCCTGACATTGTCACTAAGAAAGAAACAATTTGAACATTAGAGAATGGAGCTATGATACTTTTAGTCAACATCAACGTATATTTAATAGCCACTGATGTATAGTAACAAAGAGAAGAATACTATTGGAACATGTAATAAGATCTTTTTAAAAAATAATAATCCTATTTTGGATTGCTGTGAAAATGCCAAACAGGGTTATGGAGCATAGGTTTCAATGGTCATTATCCTCCAATTTGGAAGCTGGGTTTCTCCTTCAGGAGGCCAAATGATACACAGGTGCACAATAGATGAGGAGGAAGCTGTGTGCATAATCTATAAATCACGAACTAGAATGGCTGCCAATGAGAGTTCTAATAATTGCTACTTGTCTCTGACAAGGAACATCCTGCTTTTTGCCAAGTGCATTAGTGTCCTATGGCAGCAAGGGAATGGTTAGGGGGATCACACACCTCTCCCTCCTGCCTGTTATTGTATTGTGTGCACCTGAGTCAGATGAATGGCGGCGCAGCCACAGAATACTGTTGAACATGAACATTTGATTGACTCGGGAAATAAAGGTGTTCTGCTGCTCCAATATCTGTGAAGGAAAGTTGTCAGTCAGGCTGGCTGAAATGTCACACAGGCATTGGGGCAGAAGTAGCTTTCTAGAGTGGGCTGAAGACTACGAATGACAAATGATTAACTACAGTTGCATGCAGTCAGTGGAAACCAGATTCCTTCAGTTTCAGCCGCTCCTTGTTTCTCGGCGTTCTCCGTCGGTAAAGCCTTTTGTCCCTCTCTTCAGCGAGGCATTTAGAGAACCAACAGTTTATCAGCGTCGTCAATAAAACAGTAAAACAATAAAACGTTAGCTAAGAAAAACAGGAGCAGTGGTGAGGTGATAAGGCAGCCAATAAATCATTAAAGCTGTAAAATTTAGGGTCCGAGAAGGTCCGAGAAGGGTAAAAAACTACTTTAAATCTTAATTAAAAGCAGGCGAACCTGACTATACTGCTATCTCCGTCGCCATCTTGCCTCATCTCTCCGCTAGGGGGACTAGGCTAGTCCCCTAAATGTTTCTGGTAAATTACCATATTTTTCGCCCTATAGGACGCACCTTCCCATAAGGCGCACCTAGTTTTTTGGGGGGGAAATAAAGGGGAAAAAATTATTCCCCCCCCCCAGGCGTGGGGTTGGGGCGGGGGAAGCCCGAGCTTCCCCCGACCCCAGCCCCCAAACAGGCAGCTCTCTGCAAGCCGTGGGAGCCCAGCGCTGGCTCCCGCTGCTTGCTGAGAGGTCCGCGAAGCCTGGAGGTGCTGAGCTCAGCAAGCGCAGGCTTCAGCATGCAGGCAACTCTCCGCAAGCAGCGGGAGCCCAGCGCTGGGCTCCCGCTACTTGCAGAGAGGTGCGCGAAGCCTGCATTTGCCCCATAGGACGCACACACATTTCCCCTTCATTTTTGGAGGGGGAAAAGTGTGTCCTATAGGGCGAAAAATACGGTAGATTATTACAGTATGAATGCCTGGTGCCTCCTTCCTAAAGCCCAGGAAGCTTCTGACCAATGTAGGGAGGAGGTGTGATGCTTATGCATGTGGTATCAGGGCTTTGTGGTGTCAGTCCCCCCCCCCAATTGCCCTCGCAAACTGGCACCTCTGACCCTAACCGTTCCTAACCCTTCCCTACAAAATAGTTAACCACACACTACTGATGAACTAGATGGATTTAGTACATCTGTATACCAATATAACTACTCATTCTACAAAACCCCATAATCTTCTGTCTCTCGTCAGTTCTATCTAATGACTCGGAAACTACAGTTAATCCAGAATGCGGCAGCTAGACTGGTGACTGGGAGTGGCCGCTGAGACCATATAACACCAGACCTGAAAGACCTACATTGGCTCCCAGTACGTTTCCGAGCACAGTTCAAAGTATTGGTCTGACCTTTAAGCCCTAAAAGGCCTCGGCCCAGTATACCTGAAGGAGCGTCTCCACCCCCATCGTTCAGGCCGGACACTGAGGTCTAGCGCCGAGGGCCTTTTGGTGGTTCCCTCACTGCGAGAAGTGAGGTTACAGGGAACTAGGCAGAGGGCCTTCTCAGTAGTGTCGCACACCCCGCGGAACACCCTCCCACCAGATGTTAAGGAAATAAACAACTATCTGACTTTCAGAAGACACCTGAAGGCAACCCTGTATAGGAAGGTTTTTAATGTTTGATATTTTATCATGTTTTTAATGTTCTGTTGGGAGCCGCCCAGAGTGGCTGGGGAGGCCCAGCCAGATGGACGGAGTATAAGTAATAAATTATCATCATCATCATCATCATCATCATCATCTTGTCAATCTGAAAAGCACTTGGCTACTTCATTAGCAAGCAGGTTTTGGGAGAAACCGGAATGCTGGAGCAGCATCAATGTCTTTCTTTGAGCAAAAGTTTTCTACTGGCAAAAATTGTAACAGGATGCTGGGGAGATGCTGGATGACCAAGCTGCAGTAACCACTAGTAGTCTGACCTGTTCTAGCATATAAGTAGAGCCGAATTACCTTTGATCTATTGTCTAAATGGATATGCTTATCTCACTTGCCAACCTATCTAGCAGGGCGCTATGGATGAATTACAGGGTGGAGCCAAAGTAACCTTTTTGCCAGCAGTATGAAGCTATTGATATAAATGGAAAAGCCCCATTCAAACGGCATACTTCATTTGAACACTGCCCTCTGAGACCAGAATAAATTGGGGTGCCAAAACATCAATAAGAGCTACATGCCCACGCTCAGCTTCAGCTTCCTTTTCCTCTTTGTGTTGCCATATTTCAAATAATTCGGAAGCTTATTGAGCTCAAATAAAAGTACTGGTGGTGGTGGAAAAGCGTATTTCAAGTTCTGCAGAAAATGTTATGTGAGGTTGTTCCTAAATAGGTTCAAACTGCAAAAGATTGTTCAATTTGTGGACATGGGGGGGGGGGAATTGATTTGGGAGCCAGTCTTGTGAAAATGGCTTCAGAATTTAAATCTTCATATAAAATACTTTCCCCACCATTTGAACGAAATCTTGAAGAGCACTGAGCACTGGTTAATTCATGTTGTGTCAGAGAAGTTTATTGTCATGGCTATAGTTAAATGGTGGAAAATCCATTTAGAAATGCAATGATATTAACACATTTTCCTTCTCCCCTGTTTCCACCTTTGAAAACAGAGAAGGAACCCAAAACGTAATGTATAAACTAACTGAAATACTATGACAAAACTAAAATCAATATTTCTTCATCCAGTCCACCTTTTCTCTCTCTTTTTCCTTTGGTCCAAACTAATAACAGCCTGTTGGATTTCTCCAAAGTCTACATTAACAAAATGTGTAACATTGTTTTAAAATATGACAGGTTTGTACAGTGGTACCTCGGGTTATGTAATTAATTCGTTCCGGAGGTCTGTACTTAACTTGAAACTGTTCTTAACCTGAAGCACCACTTTAGCTAATGGGGCCTCCTTCTGCTGCCACACCACCGAGCACAATTTCTGTTCTCATCCTGAAGCAAAGTTCTTAACCTGAAGCACTATTTCTGGGTTAGCGGAGTCTGTAACCTGAAGCATATGTAACCTGAAGCGTATGTAACCCGAGGTACCACTGTATTGTAGTTTGCTGGGTGATAATGAAAAGATTTTTTTTCTTCTACCGGACATAAATGAGGTTTTACATCAAGTGAAGAATGCACAACTAATATTGGTTTCACTTATTAGCTCCTGAATTCCTCAGTTAGAGTTGAGCACTTTGTGCATTGCCATTCCAGATTTCATAGGAGACCTGAGCCAGAAAAAAAACTTTAGAAGATACCATGGCTCAGAAGCTCTTTTTTTTCTTTTCTTTTCTGATATAGTTCCAAGCTTGATGGATCAGGGGAATGCTGTGGATGTAATGTATCTTGATTTCAGCTATTCTTTTGACAAAGTACCCCGTGATACTTTTGTGGAGAAGCTGGTAAAATGTGGACTTGACAAGTTAATTGTTAGGTGGTTGACTGACCAAACCCAAAGAGTGATCTCTAATGGCTTCTCATCATCCTGAAAATAATTGACAACCAGGGTATTGCAGGGTTCTGTCCTGGGTATGTTGTGTCTTTATAACTGACTTAGATGAAGAATTGAGGGAATACTCATCAGCTTCTCAGATGACACTAAACTGGGAGAGATACCTAATGCCACAGAAGCCAGAATTATGATGCAAAATGACCTTAACAGATTGGAGAACTAGGCCGAAAATAACAAAATGAATTTCAATAGGGACAAATGTAAGGTTCTACACAGGCAGGAAAAAACAGCTGCACCAGTTTAAGATGGGGGACACCTGGATTACCAGTAGTACAAGTGAAAAGAATCTAGGGGTCCTAATAGATCACAAGTCAACAGTGTAATGCAGCGGGGGGGGGGGGACTAATGCTATTCTAGGTTGCATCAACATAAGTATAGTGTGAAAATCAAGGTGGAGGCAGCGGAGGGAGTATGTGGTGAAGGCCTGACAGTTGTCCTGTAGTTATGTAAGTGGGACTCTGCAAAGTACTGTCCCACTTACCCACTTACTCTGCAAAGTACTGTGTCCAGTTCTGGGCACCACAGTTCAAGAAGGACACTGACAAACTGGAACGTGTCCAGAGGAGCGCAACCAAAATGGTCAAAGGCCTGGAAACGATGCCTTATGAGGAACGGCTAAGGGAGCTGGGCATGTTTAGCCTGGAGAAGAGGAGGTTAAGGGGTGATATGATAGCCATGTTCAAATATATAAAAGGATGTCATATAGAGGAGGGAGAAAGGTTGTTTTCTGCTGCTCCAGAGAAGCTGACACAGAGCAATGGGTCCAAACTACAAGAAAGAAGATTCCACCTAAACATTAGGGAGAACTTCCTGACAGCAAGAGCTGTTCGACAGTGGAATTTGCTGCCAAGGAGTGTGGTGGAGTCTTCTTCTTTGGAGGTCTTTAAGCAGAGGCTTGACAACCATATGTCAGGAGTGCTCTGATGGTGTTTCCTGCTTGGCAGGGGGTTGGACTCGATGGCCCTTGTGGTCTATTCCAACTCTATGATTCTATGAAAACCATTTTAAGAAAGGTGTGGTGTCACATATGATGCTAGCTTAAATTAGACTTTGGGAATCAATCCTAACTATTTCTTAGCGGCCACTATATCTCATATGGATGAAGAATAAACTTGAGAAAGAGGGAAGGAGGGAAGGAGAGAGAGAAAGACAGAGAGAGAGAGAGAGAGAGAGAGAGAGAGAAAGAAAGAAAGAAAGAAAGAAAGAAAGAAAGAAAGAAAGAAAGAAAGAAGGTGGCCCAGGTAGGTTTGGTTTGCAGAATGGTGTCTGATGTCTCTCTGGAGAGTTTATTCTAAAGCTAATGTGGAATATTTTTTTAAGTCCTGAAGCTGCCTTCTATCTGTAGACAATACCAGGAAATGTCACAAGCAAATAACACTGCTCTCTCGAGCACATGGTGAAGAGACAAACGTTGGACTGTAGCTTGTGCAGTGAATGCCAACAATATTGAAGCTGAGGTAGGTGGCTCCAGGGAAGGTTCTGACTGGAATGGCAGCTCTGCCAGCTGCTTGTGCACTCAAGAATACAACATGATAATAGGAGCACAGGAAACTCTCCTATATGGAAGCAGAGCATCAGTTCCTGAAGCCCAGTCAGCTACATTGACTGGTAGGTAGCATTTCTCCAGGGTTTCTGGTGGGAGTCTTTCCCAGTCTGGCAATCCCATGTGCTCTGGCTCTGAGCCATAGCCCTTCCTCAAAGTCACTGCTGTCTGCCTCTTCCTTTGCACTTACACACAATATAAACTATTGAGGTTCTCTAGTTGCTCATAGGTCGTTGGAGTACCAAAGCACTCGTCTGTCAGAAGAGAGAGCAGCTGCTTTAAATTTCTCATGTTTTTAATACTAGATTAGAGTAGCTGTGTGTGTGTGTGTGTTACTTATATGCATTTTTACGCACATTTTACCATACTTGAGGCACTTTTGTACACAGCACTTAATTGGAGTATTGTATTGCAAAATTGAGAGAAGTGCAAATTTCAAAGGTTGCCTAGATTTCATTTTAAGAAAGTGAAAATCTGGTAGGAAGAAGAAGAAGAAGAGTTTGGATTGATATCCCGCTTTATTACATCCCGGAGGAGTCTCAAAGCGGCTGACATTCTCCTTTCCCTTCTTCCCCCCACAACAAACACTCTGTGAGGTGAGTGGGGCTGAGAGACTTCAGAGAAGTGTGACTGGCCCAAGGACTAACTAGATCAAGGGAAGTAATAGTGCCACTGTATTCTGCTCTGGCCAGACCTCACCTGGAGTACTGTGTCTAGTTCTGGGCACCACAGTTCAAGAAGGACACTGACAAACTGGAACGTGTCCAGAGGAGGGCAACCAAAATGGTCAAAGGCCTGGAAACGATGCCTTATGAGGAACGGCTAAGGGAGCTGGGCATGTTTAGCCTGGAGAAGAGGAGGTTAAGGGGTGATATGATAGCCATGTTCAAATATATAAAAGGATGTCACATAGAGGAGGGAGAAAGGTTGTTTTCTGCTGCTCCAGAGAAGCGGACACGGAGCAATGGATCCAAACGGAGCAATGGATCCAAACTACAAGAAAGAAGATTTCACCTAAACATTAGGAAGAACTTCCTGACAGTAAGAGCTGTTCGACAGTGGAATTTGCTGCCAGGGAGTGTGGTGGAGTCTCCTTCTTTGGAGGTCTTTAAGCAGAGGCTTGACAACCATATGTCAGGAGTGCTCTGATGGTGTTTCCTGCTTGGCAGGGAGTTGGACTCGATGGCCCTTGTGGTCTCTTCCAACTCTATGATTCTATGATTCTGTGATTCTATGACTGGCCCAGCAGCTGCATGTGGAGGGGCGGAGACACGAACCTGGTTCACCAGAATACGAGTCCACTGCCCTTAACCACTACACCACACTGGCTCTAAATGCAAAAATAACTGAATTTACCCCCCATGGCATGCCAGTGTAGTTTCCTGCTGGACCACGGCTTACCGGTATGGTAGAACATGGAAAGACCAGCAATATGGGTTAAGATTCAACCCATGCTTTGTACTGTATCAGTCCTATACTGAAGCTATTTCCATTTGAGACAATCCCCTGAAAACTGGTTAAAACCTGATTTGTCTGAATGTATAACTTTTCCCCGAGGAAGCACACCTAGTATAAATCTTATCTTTGAAGGCATAACTGACATTATAATGGACACCTGTATGAACTTTATAGTAGTCTAAATGTTTTAAAAACATGAATTGGTGCTTGTTGGCCTGAGTTTCAAATCACTGGTGTCAAATTTTGCTTTCCTTTAAAAATGCTTTCATATAAATCTCTACACTCTGAGCAGAATATATTGATCTGTTTCAAGTTCAGGATTTATGGTGACCTTGGAACCACCACACAGCTAAGCACTGCTTTCAGAAGTTGGGTTACAAGACAATTGAGACAGCCCTGTTAGTGATCTTCTAGTGCAACTTTTCTTTCATTTCCCAGGTTCTGTTGTTGAAAGGTGACAGCTTCTTGAAGCCATGAAAGCAGCGATATCACTGTAGCACTAAAGAGATAGGAGTCTGTTTCCCGCCCCCTTTTAACTGCATCGAACTACAGTGCTATCCCTGTCTTTCCTGTATTGTGTGTAGACTATAGCATGACAGTTTATCGTGTTTTCAATCCCTTTTTTAAAGTGTGGGTCTTGTGAAAGAGATGTCCCTCCCCCAGGATATAGCATATAATTTTAACCCTAAGCCTTGAGTGAAGACAAAATATCTGGATTCCTTTAATAGCAAAATGATGCACAGAATAATACCCTTATCCCTTCTTATTATGGGCAATGCCAACTTGGCGCTGTCTGAGGTGACATTGTGTGAGGTTAGCACAGATCAGCAGACGACGTCAAATCTGGGAGGCTGTAGAATGAGCTCCCTGCCACCATTACCAAGGTGCTCAGCAGCTTTTATTGGCAGTAAATTCATTCAGTGGCATGTCGAATTAGGTGATTAGCATAGAGAAAAGTGTCATAAAAAACAAGTGGCTCAGAGTGTGTGGCTACACAAGGCACAGAGTGTGCTGCGGACCTCATTATGCTGAATTAAGAGGATCTCTTGTGCAGTACATTCCCCTGTCAGGGTAGGAATGCACTTTGGTGATTTATAATTTTGATTATTATGATCTGTTCTGCTTGAGGAAGCCTCTAATTCATCAGGCAAAGAATTCTCAGATGCATCATTGTCTCCCTCCTGGATTGCATCAGTTTGTTGCAGGAGAAATTTAAGCTTATCACAACATTTATTTATTTTAAAGACACACATACACCCCAGATATTAAATCTATTGCTGCAACCTACCGTCTCAGCAGATTTAAAGGTTACACTTAATAAGAATTTGCCACACGGACGTATTTGGCTTTTTGCCGTCCATACCGTTGAACCATTAGATTTCCACATAGAAATGGAAACAGTGCCTCTTACCCCACCTTTTTTTTTTGAGATGACATTGTTCTTCCAGATCAAAGCTCAGAGGTTATATTGATCCTGTTGTGCACATCTGACTGGCATTGCAAAGAGCTATCAGGATTTGTGGCTTCAGAAACAGGGCAGAAAAGCCATCTGGCCCTTTCCTAAAATTCACTTCTCTGTGCTGCAATCCCAATAGTGAGGATCCACAAATGAATGAAGAAGCCCATTTATTTTTCTCCTTTCCCCTGTGTAATAAGATCATGGAAAAGCAGTGACAGCAGCGCTATGTGTACAGGATGGGAAATAGGAATGTCCCTAATGTTGCTACCTTTGCTTGATCCCGCCCAGCACATTATTTCAAACTAATGGAAGCAGAAGTCTGTTCTGAAAATCGTATGTTCTGCAGCTCATCCTCTCTTGGGAAAAGTCTTGGAATGAAATTTTGCTGCAAAATGACAGCTCAAACTCATTGCAGGAGAGAGTCCATTAAAATATTTATTGCCAAAGAGGTCCTGAGCAAATCTGGACTGTTACATCTCTTTTAAAAAGGGACTCACCCAGTTTTACAATCTGGATGCAAAATATTGGACCAAATTTATTATAACATGTATAGTGACAACACTTATGCTAGAGTGTGTTTCTCTTGGGATGGAGCAATTGTATGTACTCTCTTCAGCAGGAACAGCACATAATGCGCCCTTTATGGTGTGCTTGGATAGAGGCTCAGTATGCATGCTCTTCTCTGTGTGTGTGAGTAATCAGACCTTTGCATGTCTGTGGTGGAAGGGTCATAAATGACAACACCACCGAAAGAAAAGGGACCAGGTGCCAGTTAGGGATAATAGTCTGCCAATTTCACTTTCTCCCACTTCCACATTTTCCCAATCTTAAATTTAGCTTGAGTCGCCACAAAAAAAACACCACTTATTGGTCATTTCTTATTGCACACACATTTTATATGCAATTTTACACAATACAAGACTTGTTCTGTGCCCCAAAAGTGCCCGGTGGCACTGTTGCCCATAGATTGCAACAAAATACTGGGCAAGGTTTTGCCCAGCGTCTTGTTTGTGTGGTTGGCTCATGGGAAAAATCTGTCCCATGAGCCTTTGCAAAGGGGAGGAGAGAGCCCAGTGCTTTTTTCTCTGGGGGTACTCCAGGGTATGCAGTACCAGCACGTTTTTTTCTAGAAGAGAAGCACTGGGAAAACCTATATAAGACTGCTTCCCCCAGAGCTAGCCATTTTGCCTTGAGGGCTATCCATCTGTCCACCAAGGGTGCCAACTCCAGGGGGCCCTGGGGGCTCAGGCATCCACAATTTTTCTTTTCCTGTTAGTTCCCGGCCTCCCCCTTCCACCACCGTCACTTTGCCTGAAAGGCAGATGTGCCTGAAAAATGCCATGCTGGTGAAGCCCCAGACACCTACCATCTTAATTTGCTCAAAGGGCTAAATTTGTATCTATACATATAAATTACCCCTTTCCCCCCGAAAATAAGACAGTGTCTTATATTAATTTTTGCTCCCAAAGCTGCGCTAGGTCTTAATTTCAGGGGATGTCTTATTTTTTCATGAAGAAGAATGCGGTACACATTTATTGTCTAATTGTGAGTCAGCTAGACTCCGTCAGGGCAGAGCAAGCAGCAGGCGGCAGCTTGTCCTTGCGGTGGCATGGGCTCTCTGATTTAAAGAGACCTTGCACTGCCTGAACAGCTCTGGCTGCACTGCGGCCAATCAGTGAGCTGTGCGGCGGCACCCTCTGCTACAGTCCAGAGGAGTCAGACGCCTTATGGTAGCTTTGGGGGCCTTATATTCCGGGGAGGCCTTATGTTCAGGGGAGGCCTTATTATCGGGAAGGTCTTATTTTCAATATTTTAATGTTGTATTTTAATTTGTTTTTATGTTGTAATCATTCAACTTGTTTTTATTATTGCTTGTAAGCTGCTCTGAGCCTGGTCTTGGCTGGGGAGGGTGGGGTATAAATAAAATTTATTATTATTATTATTATTATTATTATTATTATTATTATTATTATTATTATTTTCGTGGGATGCCTTATACTACAGCGAGAGGCAAGACTGTAAGTAGGTCTTACTTTTGGGAAAGACAGTAGCATATACATGGGGGGGGCATTGGCCTGTGCTTTGAGTCTTTTGAGTACCCAGCAATGCCCCTGGCTGCATCCATGTGGGATCACATGACTGGGAATTCCTGGGAATGATGCAGCTGGGGGATCAGTGTGTGAGAATTTATGGCAAACAAAAGACTTACCAGCTTTTTTAAAAAAGGGAGAGCCTTACAAAGTTCACACAGAAGCATAATATTGCTTACTTTAACTCAACTGTGGAAACAACTCAGAGGCTATTAAGGAGAAAAAGGATAACAACAAGAAGATTGAAAGATGGGACTGGTGAACACTAAAAGCAGCAGAAATATGAGATGATTGGACCCTTACTGAACTCGAAGCATGGGGACCCCTAACAAAAATATATAATTTGGCAAAAGATTTGGACTTTAAGATATGTATTGGTATAATTTGGAATAATTAATGTGATATGATTGGATTGCTAAATGGAAAACTTAATATTTTTTTTTTTTAAGGAATTATGCAGGTGGGATTCATCCCCTGAAAAGCAGCTCCCATGGGATTGAAAATGAAGGGAAGAGGGATGAGAAACTGGTTTTAGTTGCTGTAAAAAGTTAGGTGCTGGTACTCATATCCTGATAAATTCTAAAATGCCTCTCTGAACCTGCACCTCTTCCTGTGCCCATGCCCATCTTTACTGATTTTGCGATTAACTTTTAATCAAAAAGTTGATAGTTCATATTTCTATTACATATTTTTTATTCTTATTAATATTTCTCTCTCTCTCTCTGCCCTTCCCTCCCTTTTTCCATATGTGTGTATACTATGAAGATACTAAGAAAACTTTTATATAGAGAATGGTGTGGCATGGAAGCCAAAATTACTGTGTATTCCTTCTGAAGCATCCACATAACTAGTATGAAATTGGATCTCTTTCTCCTCAAAATAGTTTCAGAGGGGAAGTTCACAAGGTGGATGGTAACACATCGCCTGCTCCATAATCAATATGACCAGGAACATACTTTAAAAAGTGCTGGATTGTATTCCACAGAACACAGAGGTGAAAATATTGGAAGGGTATCAGGCAATGGCTGTAAGCCACATAATAGAAAATATCAAATTAGCCAAATGCTGGTCTTGCTTGGGGCCCCATACAAGAAAATAAGTGGATTTAAGGTTATTTTGCAATCATATGGGTAAAACATTACTGCCTCTGTTCCACTCAAGTTGGGCTGTCGCAGAAGGCCTCAGGTTTCATCCCTGGAATCTTCAGGTATGGCTGAAAGAGAAGCCTGTGTATAATCTTGGAGTGTCACTGCCAGTCATTGTAGACAAGACTGAGCTAAGCGGATGAATGGTCTAACTCAGTATAAATAGCATCCCATGTTCCTAAATTGCTGCAGTTTGCATGTCCATCTCTGGTCAGCATGATAAATCAGACAAGCAAATGTGATTCATTCACATTACTGTGGCTGTTTTTATGTCAGCAAACAATAACATAATTACCATATCTTTTGCTCTATAAGACTCACTTTTTCCCTCCTAAGAAGTAAGGGGGAAAGTGTGTGCATCTTATGGAGCAAATGCAGGCTGCGCAGCTATCCCAGAAGCCAGAACAGCAAGAGGGATTGCTGCTTTCACTGCACAGCGACCCCTCTTGCTGTTCTGGCTCCTGAGACTCAGAATATTTTTTTTCTTGTTTTCCTCCTCCAAAAACAAGGTGCGTCTTGTGGTCTGGTGCATCTTATAGAGCGAAAAATACGGTAACTACTTGTCTGTATAGTTTGACATTTCCTTTACATTGAAATGAATGAAAGTTACATAAATAAGTCATATTCATATAACATATATATATATATATATATATATATATATATATATATATAATTAGTTTTTTTAAACATATCATTTTCAACAGTAATGAAACATACTTTTACATCTTATTCAAATTTTTGACTTCCATCAATCCTGTCTGATATAACTCATATAACTTTCATTCAGTAACAGCCAGAGAGGTAAATAATGCAGTATTTGGCAGAAACTGAACTGCAGTGGAATGGAAACAGCATTGAATACTGATCATGAAGGAAATCTAAGCCTTCATACACCCCTACACTTAAGCACTTTCTGGTCATGCGTTCAAAAGACCTTTCCCAATTATGCCGTCTTTTGAATCAACCTGGCAATTCTCTATTTAGACTCGATGAGCAGTTCTTTTTGATCTGGAAGTACCTTTGGTAAATAGCAATTCTTCTTTTAGATGGTGGGATGTGTGGGTGGTGACTTCTCTTGTGAGGTGATTACATTTATCAAGCCTTTGGGGAGTCTGAAGTGAATTTGGAACTCTGCAATGCTTCCTAACACATAGTACCATATATATTTTATAGCACTAATATCCCCCCCCCCGACATGTAAAGAGAGAGCAGAATCTGTCCACATGCATTTCTGGAGAGGGAGCAGAACAAAAGCTTTAGCAGTGCTGGACAACAGATATAAGGATAAAGGTAAAGGTAAAGGGACCCCTGACCATTAGGTCCAGTCGTGACCGACTCTGGGGTTGTGGCGCTCATCTCGCTTTATTGGCCAAGGGAGCCGGCGTTTGTCCGCAGACAGCTTCTGGATCATGTGGCCAGCATGACTAAGCCACTTCTGGCGAACCAGAGCAGCGCACGGAAACGCCGTTTACCTTCCCACCATAGTGGTACCTATTTATCTACTTGCACTTTGACGTGCTTTCGAACTGCTAGGTTGGCAGAAGCTGGGACCAAACAACGGGAGCTCACCCCGTCGCGGGGATTCGAACCGCTGACCTTCTGATTGGCAAGTCCTAGGCTCTGTGGTTTAACCCACAGCGCCACCCGCACCCCCTGATATAAGGATATGAGTGCCTTAAAGCAAGGTTAGCTTTTGTGAATGGCCGCCTACAAGGGAATGGATGGGAGCGTTTGGAGCTACCATAACGGGAAGTGCATCATCCCCCCTCCTTTTATTATTATTATTATTATTATTATTATTATTATTATTATTTAGAGCCATTTCTCCGTGACACGTAGACCAACTGCATTATGGTAATGGAAAGGTTTGTTCCTGACTGAGGTCATAAATCATGAGTAAATGCCTGCTTCCTACCATTCTGCCAGCTCTCTCTCTAGAAATAATCTGGCGTTCCAAAGGTTACTAGAGATATCCAAACATTTATGATGCAGAATTAATAACTTCAAGGTCAGAAGAAGAGAGGCCAATTTAGACTCATTCATCATGTCGTCTATATTGATTTCTGGAACTTAAAGGAACTTGAGTCATAATTGCAGAGATAAACAGAAGTTATGGACTTTCCCTTTCACAGATGTAGCTCTTTAAAAAGCCTGTATATTGTATATTCATTCTCTCTCTCTCTCTCTCTCTCTCTCTCTCTCTCTCTCTCTCTCCTCTCTCTCTGGATTTTTGCAATATTAAAAGTTAATTGACAATGGGTGTAAAATGACAGCATGAGAGCTCACCTGGGACACTGGTCATTGGACTGTGTCACCACTAGGTATTGAAAGCCACTTTCCAGATTGGGGTAAGTCCTTAGGTCCTCAAAGCCCCCCTGTCTGGCCCTCTCCCTGTTTTATACTCCTTTCACAGCCACAGCCCCCTCCCTTGGCCACAGCCCTGCTGTAAATAAAGTGGGCTATCTATGTTCAGTTGTCATTCAAGCTAAAAGTTGCTGCAGTGTACAATCATGATGTTAGACAAGGGGTTCGCCCACTTCTGCTCGTCTTGTGCCTTGAAAGTACGGATCCACACAGTTTCCTACATAATTCACACTTTGTAGGCATGGGTCCAAGCAGTTTCCCCCTTGCCCTGTTCCTTTCCTAGGAAAAAACTGCTCTTTAACTCTATCTGCAGAAAACGCAATTGCTGTTTTCTCTGATTGAGTGCTAAAGAGCAGCTTTCCCCAGGAGAAAGCAGGAGGACAAGTGGAGTTGTGGGTTAAGCCCTGGGATATGGATCAAAATTAAACCAGAGCAGGACTGATGGAGAGGGATTAGGTTTGGATCGTTTTTGGTTTAGCACAGGGGCGAGCAAAAGGTTGTTTGGGATCTACTGATAGATCACTGGATGATTTGAAGTATATCAGCAAGGGGTTTAACCATTGTTCCCAATCTTTTTAACAATTTTAATTATGTTCGGCATATCTGGAAGGCACGGCATAAATGAACGACCTCTCTAATGCTGCTAGTTCCTATTTGTATGACCCTCGTTGTGTACAGTTCTGTACTCATGAAATTCAATGTCATCAAGACCGTACATCTCATAATTATGTGGATCAGATGCCTTTATGCCATATTCAGTTATCTGAATTACATCAGAAACAGAATATGTGGCCTTCAGATGACTTCTGAGAACTCTTGCAAAGTTCAGATATAGCCACAGGCTAAGATATTTTTTTAAGCAGCATATGCATAAGCTTCCTCAATAGTTTTCAAACTCTACAATTTCAAAGTCTAAGGCATTAAAATTGGATTTACAGAAAAGAATTAGTGTGTGTGTGTGTGTGTGTGTGTGTTTATAGGCATAATGAACTGAATAAATGGCAACACATGAGCCAAGTGGTTAGTCAGAATGTCTCTATGGATATGACTTCTGCCCAAATGTTCAGACAACTCATTTCATTATTTTTTCCATGTAGTATTGTACTGCAAAGCCTTGTTTAGAGCAGACAGCAAAAGATAACCCTTATTCCCCTGAAGTTATCATTCAAAAAATCAATTCAACCCACACCCTGTAATTGACAAGATACAATTACAGAACTGAATAAAGGAAATTACTTAACTCTTGTAGGGATTTTGAGAATGGAAGAGCTACTGAGTGCTTGCCATATGATTCACTTGGGCAAAAAGTTTTTTGTTTTTTGTTTAAAGAACACTTTCTATTGTAGTAATAACACAGGGAAAGGTGCAATGTAAAGGCCAAGTCTACTTTAATAAGTCTTTGAAAGATGATCACTCCCAATACAAATTAAAACCCATAATTTCTAGGTCGTTGGGCAAATTTTCTTCAAAGTGATCCCTCCCTGAATGACTCTATTTGTTTCACCACTATTTGATTGTCCTCTTCCTCTGGACCCAAATTACATGGAGGGCCTGATGGAGATGAAGTTGGAAGCAAATCCTGTCACTGGTCCCTCACTTAAAAGATGCAAGCGAAACTTAGGCAGCATACATCTAAAACACATTGCTTCTCCCTAAGGATTCTTGGAACTGCAGTTTACCATTCAAAGAGCTACAGTTCCAGCCCCCTTAACAACAGAAAAGTGCCCAGATCAATGGAAGACAATAACACAATGAAATTCAAAACAGTAACAATTTATTGCACGTTGATTCAAAATCCATTAAAAACAATTTAGTTTGAGGAATGCAAGAAAATCGATCAGCTTGATCCAGTGACACCAGAGAGAGACATTTTCAAATAACTCAAGGGCTGTCACATGGAAGATGCAGCCAGCTTTTTTTCTCCTGCTCTGGACGGTAGGACTCAAACCAATGGCTTCAGGATACAACAAAGGAGATTCCAACTGAACATTGTTCAACAGAGGAATGGACTCCCCTGGAAGGTGATGGACTCTCCTTCCTTGCAGGTTTTAAAGTAGGGATTAGATGACTATCTGTCCTGGATGCCATCTTTCTTTCTTTCTTTCTTTCTTTCTTTCTTTCTTTCTTTCTTTCTTTCTTTCTTTCCTTCCTTCCTTCCTTCCTTCCTTCCTTCCTTCCTTCCTTCTAGTTCTGCCCCATCTCAGTCCATATTTCATGGCTGCTTAAATCATCTGTCCCCCTCCTGATTCTCAGTGCCTCTTCTTCTGCCAGTCTTTGCCCAGTTGAGATGTCCAAATACAGCAGCAATTCCTTCAAGGAGGAAAATCACAGTTCCTCAATGATGATGTCATCTGGATGGAAAAGAATGAAAAAGAGAGAAAATCTGTTCAGTCCTCTCGGGCTTCTTGTAGCTGGAGTCAGTCTGGTTGCTGCCCTCCCAGGCCAGGTGGGAAAGGCCTGCCAGGCAGGGAGCAGGTCCTGCAGGACTCCCAGCAAAAAGACCTGGGAGGTGTGTCTTGGGCAAACAATGGACAGGGAGTTCACTGTCCCCAAGGTGTGGGGCTTACCTTCTTTCAGATTATTCCTGAAACAAGTCAGCTCCAGCCGAATTACTGTGTTCTGCAGAGGAAAGACAAATATGAGTCAGTTGACTCTATGTACCCCACCCTGGATGGGTGTAAGAGAAGCAGCCCCACCCAGGAAGGATGGAAGCAACCAAAGAACTGAATACAGGAAGGCAAAATACTTACTCTTAGGTTTGGGAATCTTTGAGAAAGGGCCAGCAGCAGGGATATACTGCTGGCCGCTAATTTCCTTTGATCTTCACTCCCCAAAAGGGCGTAATATCGGAGGTACTGCGGGATGAAAGAAATGGGACAGTTAGTTGGGTAAGGGACAGGGGGGCAACCCAAAAACCACTCCTGGTGCTATCGGGATACTTACAGTAAGCAACTGGAGAAAGGTGCTAGTATTGGGGGCTTCTAGGAGGAGACCCCCCCCAGCAGGCTCTGGAATGGCCTCTTCAGTTCCTGTGGGAAAAGAGAGAAGAGAGGTTGAGTGCTACTGGGTTAAATTTTGTAAGAGTGTGGGAAGAAGAAAGAGCTGTGCAAAGAGAACTTAAAGCAGAGGACATACCTCTTTGTCCTCCTCTGCGCTCCCCAGAACTGCCTCTGTTGTTCTATGGAGGATTGCACTCACCATAGATGGACTGAAGTGGGGTCTCATAAAACTGGAGAGAGAAAAGGAAGGGGTTAGACACTGCCTCCTCCAAGTCTCCCTTGTCCCCTTCTCCCTCCTGCCTGACTTGCCCACCCAAAGCTCCCCCTGGAGTTCTGCCCCCCTGCAGCCCCGCCCACCCCAAAGACCCCACTCACCTCAACTGCAGGAGGGCCTCGAAGGCCAGGGCCAGGCTCAGGGGGCGATCCCTGAAGTAGTCCAAGTGGCCGAGGATGTCCTGGAAGAGAGCAGAGGAGGAAAGTCAGCTCCTTCCGGGAGTCTCCGGAGGATGGCTCCAACCCCAAACGCCAGCCCCTCTCTGCCCCTCCCTCCCCATGGGTGTCCCTCACACCACCCATCACTCACCAGAATAGATTTGGCCATCTCCTCCTTGGAGTACTTCAGGGTTCGGATCCCCCTGAGCCAAGCTGCCTGGCAGTCCTGGACGATCCCCAGGAGATAGAGCTGATCTTTGTCTAGCAGCTGAAAGGCAAAAGTCAGGCTGTTAGTTCCTTGTGGGGGAGGGCTCCTCCACATCTGAGAGTGCAGAGTGGAGTGCAAGAGGGGGGCAGGCTGAGGGATTCCCTCCCTGCTCTCGTTTTATCCAATACTCACCGCAACGGAAGGGATGTGGATTCCCAGCACATCTGCAAAATGAAGGACATGGGGACAGGTGAGTTCCTCCCTGAGCCCCTTGCAAGGCTTTTCCAAGAGTTTTCTCCTGGATTCCAAGTCCTACTACAGGAGAAGAACACTCCAGGCCTTGGGGGCCAATCCTGACCTCCTGCACCCAGAACATGGCTCCCCAGGGAAGATGCCCCTCCCACTGACAACTGTCCCCCTGCCTTGCCCCACAGCCCAGCCCCCTGCTTCCTCCAACAGACCCCACAAAATGGGGTGGTTGCTGGGGGGGGCGGTTGGGTTTCCAGACGCTGTTGCAGATAAGGCGGGTTGGATCCAGCCATCTGGCTCTGTGCATCTTTTTACTAGATTCCCCCCAGCCCATTCCTGCCCTCCTCCATCCCCAAAAGGAGGGCCACTTGCTCACCCGACACCGCGGGCTGCTCCAGGACTTCTAGGGGGGCCACCTTGTTGCAGCTCATCAGGCACCTTAAGCGCCTGAACCTAGAAGAGACGGACAGAGGGAGCGACTCAGAAGCTGGCAGCCCCAATTCGTGTGTGTGGGGGGGGGGGGAGAGGAGGGGCATCTGGCCCAATTCCTGCCATCTCTCTGCAGTTCTGCGACCTGAAAGGGCATCGCCAGAGCTGGAAAGAGGCAGCCCAGAGCACAAATGGCTGGCAGAGAGAGAAAGGAGGCCCCAAGTGCTATGGGTTCAAGAGCTCCAGCCCAAAGGAAAGACAAGCATTGCCAGCTGTTAAAGGGCTGCTCTGCCTCGTCTTCTTAGCACAGCCCTGCACTTCCTTGGTGAGGGAGGAGACCCCTAAGAGGGTCCTCCAAGCATCAAGGTGTCCCAGAAGAGAAGCAGAACATGAGGAAGGGGGTGGAGTCTTCCTTGGAGCCAGAGAGACCCCCAGGAAGGGGAAGAAGGCCAATGTTGTAGGGCAGCTGGAGAGATGCAAAATGGAGCCAGGCAGAGGTGTAGTGGTTGGAGGGCTGGACTGGGAGGACCTGGGAGAGCTGGGTTCAAATCTCCACTCAGCCATGAAGCTCCCTGGTGGACCAGAGAGCTAAAGCTGTGGAGGGGACCCAGGACTCACACCCCGCCCCCAGGAGACCAAGAGATAGCAAAGGAATGGTACTTACAGTTTGCACATCTTCTTGATGAAAAATCCCCCCCCCCCCATCTAAGCTAACTACCTAGCTAAAATTCCCACCCAAGCCTGATCCCAAACTCTGATCCCACCCCCACCCCCAAACCCAGCCTTAACCCCAAGCCTAACCCCCACCCTAACCCTACACTTACCCCTAACTATTCTTCTATAAACAAAATAAATATATTCAAAAATGTGCACAAATGTGCACAAATATGCACAAATGTGCACAAATATCACAAACGCACAAAATGCGCACAAATATGCAGAAACGCACACAAATATGCAAAAAACAAAAAACAAAAAAATCAAAAAAATCAAATCAAATAAAAAATAAAAAAATAAATCAAATCAAATCAATCAAATAAAAGTAATAAATAAAATAAAAAGAAAAATAGCAAGCAAACCTCTCCTCTTCTACAACCACCACTACCACTTCCTCTCTCCTGACCTTTCCTCACTAACCCACAATGGCCGTCTGGAAGTCAGAGGCTTTTAAGGGAAGAGCAAGAGATGTCACAAAGAGGGCAGGTCCTTGTCACCATGGCAACCCCTCCACCTGGACCTGGTCCCTCCTGAGAGGTGATGCTTCTCTGTCAAAACTTGGAGGCGCCTTCTGTTCCGACTGCAGCTGGGCTGCATCTTCTATCCACAGATTCACATCGGCATTTCACATCCTTCTTGCTGCAGCCCCATTTCCAAAGGGAGACCACCCCCACATCCTTCAAGGCAGCCTAGGTGTCTCCATAGCGTAGCATTGGACCATCTGCTTTGCATGCAGGCCTTTTGTCCTGGGAATGTCCGTCCCCCCCATTTGAAACCCTGGATAGCTGCTGCCAGTCAGCGCAGGCTAGTTGAAGAAGGATATTGAGCAGCTGGAAGGTGAGCAGAGGAGGGCGACCAGGATGATGAAGGGTCTGGAAACCAAGCCTGATGAGGAACAGTTGAGGCAGCTGGGTATGTTTAGCCTGGAGAAGAGGAGAGAGGGGAGCCATCTTCCAATATCTGAGGGCTGAAAGAGGGAGCAAGCTTGTTTTCTGCTGCTCCAGAGGGGAGGGCAGGAAAGGAGATTCGGACTAAACATTAGGAAGAACTTTCTGATGGTAAGACTCTCTGGGACGGTGGTGGACTCTCCTTCCTTGGAGGCTTTTAAGCAGAGGCTGGATGCCAATCTGCGAGGGATTCGGCTGCAATTTGGGGAGCGCATAGCACGGGCCTACTTTACAGGGTTGTTGTAACCACACAGGGCTGCTGAGCATCCGAAAGTGCCTGACAAATGTTGAGCCTTCCATTTCATTGTGGGGAACAGCTGTGGCACATCAGGAGGCGTCCCTCAACTTCTGTTTCTTCTCTCTCCTGCAGCCAAAGGGACCAGGCTGGATTACCAAATAGGCAGAGTAGGCACTGGCCTATGGGCCCCACACTTTTTAGGAGTCCCACAACAATGGATCAAAATAATATTGATTTGATCTTGAAAGAAAACGACAATCAAGCTTTCTTAGTTCAATGTTATTCCAGTGTGTGCATGAGGCCTGCCCCCTGCCCAGATTTTGACTGCCAAGGGGCCTCCACAGGGTTTAATCCAGCACTGCTCCATGAACGGCCCAGTATACCTGAAGGAGTGTCTCCAACATTCAGCCCCATTCCCACCCACTGAGGTCCAGCTCCAAGGGCCTTCTGGTGGTTCCCTCACTGCGAGAAGTGAGGTTACAGGGAACCAGGCAGATGGCCTTCTCGGTGGTGGCGCCCGCCCTGTGGAATGCCCTCCTATCAGATGCCAAGGAAATAAACAACTATCTGACTTTTAGAAGACACCTGAAGGCAGAGGCGTAGGAAGGGGGTTACCATGGGGGCAGTTTGCCCTGGGTGCCATCACTGAGGGGGCTGACAAAATGGAAAAATATGTGTTCCCCCCCCCCCCAAAGTAAAGGACGCCGTGCCGCAGCACTCCTGTCTGGGCAGCTGCCTCAAAGCGAATGAGAGAGACACTGGGGTGGCGCTGCTGCAGTTGTAGCCGGAGGAGGAGGAGGAAAGAAAAGAAAAGAAGAGGAGGTAGAAAATAACACTTGTAATTGCAAGTATCTTATTTTTCCTTCTTTTAATAATTTCAATGTGGGGGGGGGGGGACAAGAAATATTCTGCACCAGGTATCACCTGACTCTGCTACCCCACTGGCCACAACCCCATAGTCGCCTTACCTTTACCTTTTACACTTCAAAGGGCAATTCCATATAATATGCAAGTAAAAAGGCATAGGACACCAGGCAGTCCCAGCTGTGTTCCCTGATATGCTCTCCCCCATGTCCTCATCCTAGGACATGAGACAAACAAATGGTGCTGGTCTTCCCACTACTCTCCAGGGCTCTTTAAAAATTGTTAATGATATCCCCTCCAGGACATTCTTATTACATAAACCTTCCTCTCACTCCAGTTTATTTTTCTCATTATGATATTCAGCTGAGATAAGGCCTCTAAATCCACAATTCAATTTTCATCACAAATTTGAAATGTAGTTCTCATTTAGTCTTAAAACGACTGACTTAAATTCAACCACGTGCTTCCCTTTTTAATCAACCTACCTACTCCATGAATAAAACGGCGCTAGCTGTACCTAGAGTGTTCTAGTGCTGCGTTTTTCACTGTCAACAGTTCATTATAAGTCCTGGGTTATGAATAGGGGGATTTGACCAAACACAGGAGTTTGAATCAAATATTTAACTGAACAGAATAAATTCCTTGTGAAAACTTTGCTTTTCTGCCCCAGCTGGGAATTGTGTTATTTCTTATATTGCCCTCTAGTCTCTGGATTTGGAGCTGGTTTAAATTTTCCTTCTGTAGATCTGTTGGCGACTGATCGAGTTTCACAGCGCAAATCCCAGAGAAATTAGTAGGAATTTATTAAACCCGCTGGACGTTGCCTGCCTTTGGCTGCAGAAAAAGAGGGGTTGTTAAACTATGTTACAGGCCAGAACTATGTATCACTTAAAAGCATTTCCAACTCACCCTCCCTCACAAAAAGCCCAAGGTGTGGCCATAGCTGTCAACCTTCCCATTTTTTTGCAGGAAATTCCCTTATTCCAGCACCGTTTCCTGCCGCTTCCCACTGCTATCCCGGATTGTTAGATATCCCATAGACTGTCCCCGGGACAAGTGAGGCTGCTGCCCCCTTATTTTCAAATATGAAAGTTGACAGCTATGGATTTGGCACAACAAAAACAAAGCTAATATAAAACAAAAATTGGCAACAGCACAATGTAAATGTATACAGGGCAGGAAATGTACCCACAAGAAGAGCATATAGCAATCAGCAAAAAAAGAACGCCAGGTGACAGCAATTTCCGCTCACGCCCTCCAAGAGGTGGGCAGGGTTTGCGACACCACGTGGGCTTACCTGGCCAGGTGCTACACACCTTGCTACAGGGTGGCCGTTGCCCCACCCCCAACGGGCTTCCAGCTGGGGGGTGGGGTGAGGGCCAGAAAAGGTCTGATGCTCTTCGGCCCAGGCTCACTTTGTTTTCTTACCAGGTTCGTCACTGGATTTCTCTCCTGGAAAGGGAAGTTAGCTTTACTTGGGACCATGGGATGGCTACAGAGGCCTCCCGTGGCTAGCGGCGGGCGGCACGGCCTTCTTCTGTGCTGTGGGGTAGCCTCCTTTGGTCAGCGCCACCCCCTGTCATCTGGGGGGGGGGCAACGGGGCTGCGCGAATGGCACGGCCTTTGCTAGGCCGCATGTCGGCTTTCCAGGCCTCACGCAACTGGCACTGGCCCCCCTTATATGGTGGGAGGATCAGGGCTGCGGACACGGAGTGGCCTTTTACTGGGCTGCAGGGTAGCCTTCCTGCCCCCCCCCCTGGCTTCAGGCCTTCTTAGGCCTCCCACAGCTATAGCCATTCTCTCCCCCCCTTCCCCCAGGATCAGGTGGGAATTGGGACCATATGGCTTGCTTCTGGGCCACTTGATGGCCTGCTTAGGCCTTCCACGACTGGCACCACTTGCGGGAGTGGTTTGGGGGATTCAGAGGGAGGCCTGGGGTCTCCTCCCAGCGCCAGGACAGTCCCTCCCCTCCCACCCTTGGCCTGCTGGGGGTGCTTTGGGGGTGCAGTTCTTGCTGCTAATTTATTGCACGTACATAGGTTGCTGGTTGCTGTCTCTTAATTAATAGGATATAATTAACCACTCCTTTCATTCCTGGCCCATTGCATTGCATGGGCTGCCTCCTGGTGGCTTACAATTTTGGCCACCAACACATGGCTTGGTTGGTGCAGTTCTTGCTTCAAGCGTATGAGAATGCAGGAATCTTAACGTATTATTTTGCTTGCTTTTCAGGATTTCCTTTAGCGGCATGTGTGCAGTAAGGTTGCTGGTTCTGTCTGTTAGACCTTCATTTAGTTATCCAACTGTTAGGTAGATTTCAGCTTGCTTCCACAGTGTTACATTGTCAAGTAGCTGGTAATTCCTTGTTTCCACATGCTGGTTACGCCATCATGTCTCCTGCTATGGCAACTGGGCACAGTGATATCTCTCCCCCTCATATGTGTAGGTGCACAGTGAGGGGCACTGTGCAGGCAGCAAATAAGATCAAGGGTTCTGTCTACCAGCAGGAAGGTCGCCCTTATCCTGCGTGCCAAGGGCAAAGACCCTTGGCAGGGGCTGGGCCTAACAAAGGTGGCCGACTAGCCAAGAAGGCTAGATGGCTCCTCCACTTCAGGTGTGGGGCTTAGCAAGAAAAACCGTCCAATTATTAGCCAACAGCCATTGGCAGTGGTATAGTTTGTCACCTGATGTCTCCCCTGACTGCCGCAGCCTGGAGGGTGGCACCTCTCAGTCAAGCGGGGAGGAAGGTCACAACTTAAAGCATTTAAATCACCACTTGCAGCAGCATCTGGCATGGGCTGAGGCCTGCTTAGATAAGTACCCACGGCACTGCTCTTGTAAGAATAGGTCACCGGTTATAAGTTCTTCCAACAGTTCCTCCTGTTGGAAATCAAGCCTATATCGGGAGTAACTGGCAACACTCCCAGGCACCCGGCTTGGTCTCCTGTTGACCTCCCTGGCTGCATTCCCCAGCAAGATCCAGGCTAGGTCTCGATAGGCGATTCTTCTCAGCATGGGAAGAACACACCCCTCCCTCCTGCTCTCCCGGCAGGGAAAAGGAGATAGACAGAAACGTATTTACATGCTTTTATTCCTGTCTTTGCAGCATTACAGAAAACATGACTGCTCTCTTCAAGCTCCAGCAGTCGAGTGACAAACACCTCCTGTACTACCTGTACAAGAGCAAGAGGAAGAGCTCATATTACACTCTGAGCTAATTTCGGTGCATTGCCCTGTGAATTGACTGTCCCTCTGTTTCCCACGGAACAGTCCCAACATTCCATCATGTGATGTTTTAAAGCTAGCAGTTTGCAGCTGCATTGCATCGATATCATAACACCTCCAGCCCTGACTTGTGCAGAGTGCGCCGCCAGAAGAAGAGAACATGCAAGTCTAGAAAGCACAGTTGCAAGTGCAAGAGAGATTCATTGAATGCTTTGGATTTTTCAGGTAGAGTGATTACTCCATTTGTGAGTCAGAGGAATTCTGCAACGGGTATTGGGTCACCACGCTCAAGTCCTCTGGGCTTCCAAACTATATTTGGGAATATAGAACCTGGCACCATCACTGTGCCTTTGGGGCTACTGCACCATGCGGTGAAGATGGGCTGGACGCCAGGGGGAGGGTTCATGACTTCAACTTTAAGTGCACAGACCAGCCTCCGGTGTCCATCTGAAGAGGAAGGTACACACACGCATTCTCATTGGTGATTTCATGGATTTATTCCCTTTGCTTTCTCTGGCATCTTCATGCAGCACAAGATTTAAGCCACGTCTAATACTGTCATTTCTGTAGATCTTAACTTGAAGACATGTTACTAGACGAGAAGGGGCTCCTACAAGTGTTTAAGTCACAAGCCATTATAAACCGACAGAAGCACATTGAATCTAATCCTGTATCACGCTGGCAGCCAGTGGAACTTTTAGACCCATAAAGAAGGATAGGTATTCGCATACCTTAGGTGATTTGCGTTAGGATCTAAACCCAACTGACCCCAAGCATCTGGCTCTCCCTTGTCAGAGGACTCTGCCTCATGTCCCACTCAGGTACCAGGATTTTTATGAGTGGTCAAAAGATGTATTTAATGTGTTTAGATTCAGGGTGATTACCCTATGAAGAACATATGGTAGGACAAATTAGTCAGGATATATAGATCTGTAAGCACCACTTCTGCTCCCAGTGTTCCACATGTCCCAACTTTGCTGGCTCCATCCCTAATGGAGGGTCGTTCTTCACACATTCACCTGAACATGCTCAGAAGCCTCTCAATGATCAGGGATCCTGTGTAATGGGAGCTCCTGGTTGTGGGGTGGATTCCAAGTATGCTCAGCTGAACACACGAGAAGTCCCCATTCAGATCTTCCACCCAACATGCAGACATTTTGGGCTGCAGCCCAACGAGGCAGGGACACTGGCATGGGTCTAGCAGGTACAGCCCCATTCCTCATCACATTTTTTTAGGGGAATGCCTGAATAGGAATGAGATCTGCATCAGAACCACTGTTATTCAGCTGCAATTTGGATAGCTACAGTATATGAAGTCCCCCTTTTCACTTCTGTGCCTTCTCACCTTGAACCGAACCATATAATAATAACGATAATAATAAACTAACCTGTATGCAAGATGCAATATGCTCATATTGCATTATTGACTCCTAACTCATAAGCATTCAGATTGAAGTTTGCTAGTAAACGAAGTTTATTTTCGTATTTGGCAAAATATGTTGAAGTAATTTCACCCTATTAAGTTGGTGGGCAGGTTGTATTAATATTATAGCAGCATGTTATAGCCAGTGCCTATTTAAAAGCTGCAAAAATACGATAGTTGGAGAAGGTTGCTTACCTTATCACTAATTATCTGATTTCACACCATCCTCAAATGTGCCCTAGTTTGACCTCCAATTCCTCTTGAGAACTGCAAGAGATGGTTTGTAGAGGAAAAGCTGTAACTTTCTAACAGTACTGGGTCAGAAATGACTTTATTCTTCATCTAGTCCAGTAGGTCTCATGAGATGAGCTAGGCTTCCCTAGGGAGATACATACATACATACATACATACATACATTTTGATGTATTTTAATATTCTTTTGGAAGCCGCCCAGAGTGGCTGGGGAAGCCCAGCCAGATGGGCGGGGTATAAATAATAAATTATTATTATTATTATACTCCTTTACAATCAATTCCTAGGTCTGCAAAGAAGCACAGCAGCAACCTATCACTTTTCAGTGAGCCCAAAACATAGATAGTTCTTTTCAGTCCTTTATTCTTTCATGAATGGCTTTGGCCCTGTATACCCGAAGGAGTGTCTCCACCCCCATCATTCTGCCCAGATACTGAGGTCCAGCTCCGAGGGTCTTCTGGCTGTTCCATCACTGTGAGAAGTGAGGTTTCAGTGAACCAGGCAGAGGGCCTTCTCAGTAGTGGCATCCACCCTGTGGAACGCCCTCCTATCAGATGCCAAGGAAATAAACAACTATCTGACTTTTAGAAGACATCTGAAGGCAGCCCTGTTTAGGGAAGTTTTTAATGTTTGATGTTTTATTGTGTTTTTAATATTCTGTCAGGAGCCGTCCACAGTGGCTGGGGCAACCCAGTCAGATGTGTGACATACAATTATTTTTATTATTATTATTATTATTATTATTATTATTATTATTATTATTATTATTACTGCAGTGACTGTGTCCCACATGGCTCCTAGCCCTGCAAAAGGAAGTGCAGGGTATCTTTCCAGGAAGGCTTTTTTAAAGGGAAATTCCCTTATTCCAAATAAGATTCCTCGCAAGAAAAGGGAAAAGTTGACAGCTATGCCTCTTACCCCTGTCTGTTTCATTGGCTCACCACCTAATAGTTGCTGCCTGCCCCAAAGCCAGGTTGGACAACTGCTAAGGAGACCCATGATTGGAATACAGCATCAAAATCACCACACCAAGTATGTAGCAGGATCAGGAGCTGTGATGGGGAGCAGAGCCAACTACTAGATGGTTTCTTTGGGAAACCTGTTTTTCTGCAAAATGCTACAAGCATTGCTGGCACTATTTCTAATAATATTAATAATAGGCTGATACCAATGAGCACATAAGAAAAGAGCAGCAGCAAGGTAGGAAACAAATATTAATTAATATAGAGAAAGAAGGGCAATAGAGGATTAAACAAAGTTTAAGATACTGGAATTCTTTGCTATGTAAAGTGTAGACATCAAATGGAGTAAATTAGTGGTTCAGAGGAATAATTATGCTAATACAGCTCTGCTCTGAAAGGTGGTAATAAGTCTAATTTTCCAGGCAATAGGCAATTTGACTTCTAATTATTTCATTTATATTACAGTACATACACTGTACTATGAATCATTTAAACCATATCTTGCCGTTTGATTTCACCCACAGCAGCCCATGTATGTGTGTGGTGAGGAGGAGGAGGAATCGCAAATCGATGACACCAGCTTAGGTAAGTTTTAATTTCAAGAAACACAACATAAAAGTACTGTACCATCAATGTGTTGAGAACAAAGGGACATGATTTCTCTGCATTTCATTATTGTAGGGTTGCCATATTTTGCAACGTGAAACTTCAGACCTTTTTCTTTTTGGCAAAGTTGTTTAGCTTTTTTGCCCAAAGTTGAGAGTTGTTGCCCAGATGCTGTTTACAAGGGCTGAAGACCAGCTATGGCTGGGGAATTTTGAAGGTTTGGCAACCCTATTGCAGACTTGAATTTTGGGGATCATTTAATAGAATTCTTTTTGAGGTTTGCTACATTTTGCTGGGTTTGGAAATCATTTTTTTGGGCTGCCCCCTGCGCCAGATGTGAAATTTTCCCTGGGCAAACCGCTCTGTGGCATTTCCTGTCTAGCCTGCTAAATCATTTCTATAGAGGCATTTGTTGCTGGGAGGGGAAATCTGTTGTATCTGTCATGAACAATACTCTGGGTGCAGGTGAAATATGGAACATGCTTCCAGAAACAGATAGAAAGGAGATGTAGTACAAGCTCCATATGGGGATGCACAACAGCTGCTTTCCTAAACTCTTAAGCTGGTTGTCACAGGAGGTTTAGAGAATGATAGTCCGTCTCCTTTACTGTCTTAGGCTTCTAGCTCAGTCTGGCAGCAGTTATCCACTGACCAAACACCTAATCTGTTACCAGATCAGTTTAACTGGAAATGTCAACAATTGAACCTAGGACCTTCTACATGTGAAATATGTGGTCTGCCACTGAAACATGGTCCCTCCCCTATGGTCTGCAGAACCCCTAAGCATGTACAGTCTATTTTCAGAGTGCCTGATAACTTGTACAAAGCTTATAGATATCCCCCAACATTTCTCCAATGAAAATAGGGACGTCCCGTTCCATAATTAAAATTTTACTATTTATGCCCCACACATCTTACTGGGTTACCCCAGCCACTCTGGGCAGCTTCAAACATATATATATAAACATAAAAACACTTCCCTATACAGGTTTGCCTTCAGATGGCTTGGGGATTGGATAAATTTCATGAAGTACATTCTTATGGGATTTATGTGTTCATCTTGAGAACAACAATACTTGAGTGAAAGCATCCTGGAAAATCAGCTGGTGCACATAAAAAGAAAAAAAATTCAGAAGGACGAGTTCTTTAGTATTATTTAGAACAAAGATACACCTTGATAACATTGGGGTGTTTGTGGAGTTTGCATTAGTGGTGGCATGGATTAGATTGGCGGGGATGAATGGTATCGGGAAACAGAGGAGAAGAAGAAGAAGAAGAAGAAGAAGAAGAAGAAGAAGAAGAAGAAGAAGAAGAAGAGTCCTGTTGAACTCTTAGAGTCCTGCGTAGGTGGTGTTCTTGCACATTGCCTTCCAAGCAACCCTGGTACGGATAGCTCCGAGTCTCTAAGTGATGTCATGACCTTCATATCTAACTATATACATCCCCTGTTTATCACCGCAGACTAGAGGAATGTTAAGTGCACTCTATATAATCTCTGAGTACCAGCCTATCAATCATAGATCACTATGTTCCTGTACCCTCTCTATCTAGTGATGTATAATATCTGCATGTAACCCCTCATATGTAATATTGTAATGCCTGTACGCACCCCACGTGGAACACAGGAAGGCCATATTCTAGTCATACAGGAAAGGAATACTTTACAGAGGAGGAGGAGGAGGAGAAGAAGAGGAGGAGGAGGAGGAGGAGAAGAGGAGGAGGAGGAGGAGGAGAACATCCCGCCTTTCACTCCCCTTAAGGAGTCTCAAAGTGGCTAACAATCTCCTTTCCCTTCCTCCCCCACAACAAACACTCTGTGAGGTGAGTGAAGCTGAAAGATTAGTGTGACTTGCCCAAGGTCACCCAGAAGCTGCATGTGGAGGAGTGGGGAAGTGAACCCGGTTCACCAGATTATGAGTCCACCGCTCTTAACCACTACACCACGCTGGCAGTTTAGGGTCAGTAAAGCTGCAGTGTAGGGGTACACCTGTCTGTTGAGCACCTTCTGCAGTTGGTTTTTCTCTCGGTTCAATTTTTGAGGCTCCCTCTCTTCTCTAGCTCCCTCTAATTGTGAACTGAGATGTCGAGGGCTGATAAGAGTCAAATAAGGGGGGCTGATAGAGTCAAAGGAACGACAGGGGGATTTCAGTAGGTTCAGAAGAACACTAAAGTCTGCCAAAAAGGAAAAAAAAAAGTGTGTGTGTGTGTGTGTGTGTGTGTACAGATACCCTAAGGGGACATTCCTCCCCAACAGCCCAATGAACATGGTCACTAGCAACAAAATGTTGATATCACTGAGGGGAAGGGACCCTGAAAATAGGGTGGTGACAGCCAAGTAGAATGGAATGTCCTGGGGAAGGAGATGACTGGAACAGAAAGTGAGGACTAGAGATGCAGGGTGATTAATTAAGTTTGCTTTTAAAGGTAAATTTACCAAATTTGTACTTTCCAAAACAGCATGTGAGCTGAAACACAACCATCCTTCAAGATTTGAAATTAGTTGACCTTAGCAGGGCAATTCTCCAGCCCAGAAATGTGCACCAAAATGCACATATTAAAGTGTAAATTAAAAAGTTTGTATTTGTGAATATAGCATACGAAAAAATGCTTCATATTAAGGGAGGGGATATTTGCTAAAATGTGTAATTAGGAAGAAATGCATAGGGAAATGCACTAAAATTCACACTAAAATGCTCATGTTTTTATTGTTGTTTTTTAAAAGCATATTGCTTAAAAATGTGGAGAACTATATTTATGACTAGAAAAATGAGTAATGGGTTTAGCAAAATGGACTGATCCCTGTATAACCAATGAGGATGTGCAGCAGATGATATAATATAATTATAGAATTGTAGATGTCAGGGAACTGCTATCGGAGCGGGAGGCGGTGAGGGGGCTCCCGGACGATGGTGGAGAGGGTCCTAGTAGGAGGAGGGATAGCCCATCCGCTGGGGAAGGGAATCAGCGTAACACCAGTGGAGAAGGGGAGGAGATAGAGGAATCGGAGAGGTGGCTCCAGGACTCTTCGCAGGAGACCAGCGGAGAGGGCACAAGTGCTCCTTTGCCCACACCCACCTTGCACAGAAAGCTTTCACGCAGGCAATGGGGGAGGAGACTGGGCGTCAAACAGCTTTTATGTTGGAAGCGGTTTAAGAAACGCCCACTGACGGATTCTGCCAGCAACTGAGGCAGCCACGGAATAGAGGCTGTCCTGTCAGAAAGGGTTCAACCATGCAACCTAGCCATGAGTAAAGGCAACTTACGCACAAGCAATCCCTAGAACCATTACAGTAGACTTGGAAGGGTCTATGGAAGTCATTTAGCCCAACCCCTGCAACACAGGAATCTTTTACGCAAATGGGGCTGGAAGCAATGAACGTGGGATTAAGAGTCTCATGTTCTACGAACTGAGAAATTATTTGACTGGGAAGCTTCAAAAAATAATAATGTAGTCTTCACAGTCAGTGTGGCCCCATTTTGATCAAGGGACAATCGCTATCCTGCAAGCAGTCTCACATCAAAATGTGGCCCCCACACAGTACCTCTGAAACTCTTTGCCAATCCTTTCCCTCTGCCCTTGCCCAATATAGCAGGTGGCCGACACAGCTATCTCCTTAGTGGGGAGGATCAGGAGTGGGATGCCAACATCCCTAAGAAAACATTTATATTTTAAGACATAAAAATAAAATTGTAATGGGAAATAAGCAAAGTATGATCCATCTCATGGAGGCATCAGGGAGTTTAAATAAATATACATTGACAATCTAGATTTAATGTTTCTGGAATAATAAAGTTGAACATTTGGGGAGGAGCTGAGAGTGCTAATGGCATCTGTATTATACGAAACTGACAGGTAAGTGATTCAGTGTCCTGAAAAGAAAAGCTATTAACTCTTATATGTATTCAATAAAAGTACCTCTTCCGCGTCTGCATACTAAGGGCTTTTAAAATCCTTCTGTTTGGGTGGTTTTCAACCATCTTGGAAAATGGTTGTCGCCAGAAATGCACTCAGCATTGTTTATTTTATATCTCATTGCTTCCTGAGTCATAAAAACAATAAAAACAATATTAAATCATAAATACATTTGTATGCCAAGTTGTCCATTTTCCACATAGGATGTAAGAAGACTGTTTTCTGTTCTGCCTTGTATTTGAGATACAGTGGTACCTCTGGTTAAGAACTTAATTTGTTCCGGAGGTCCGTTCTTAACCTGAAACTGTTCTTAATCTGAGGTACCACCTTAGCTAATGGGGCCTCCCGCTACTGCCGCGCCACCAGCACACAATTTCTGTTCTCATCCTGAGGTAAAGTTCTTAACCCAAGGTACTACGTCCGGGTTAGCAGAGTCTGTAACCTGAAGCGTTTGTAACCCAAAGTGTTTGTAACCTGAGGTACCACGGTATGCAGCGCTACTTCTGTTCGACTGCAGTTCATCTTTCACCCAAAACTACACTACTCATCTCTCTGCTCACTGTGGGAAGCTAGGGAAATTGCATTGTCATTATTGTTGCAAAAGTTGGGTGCCAGCCCCACTCTCTGCCAAGCGATAGCAAGATCCCAGGGGGTTCCAGGCATTCCCCTAGGGTCTGTGTTCCTTTGGAGAACTAAGGCACAGCAGAGACTGTTGTAGCTTTAAAAAATATGGTTATTCATCTGTGCAGTCTGCATGGAGGGAATCCATATTTTACAGCATGGTCATTTCAAGAGGAGATTGTACCCCACAATAGTGAAGCCCGGAAGTCCAGGGCATTTCTCCCAGTTATTCTTCAGCCAGCCTGCCCAAGATGGATGCCAGTCTTTTCTCTCTCCCTTCTTCTTCCCAGAAAACCCTGCTAAAAGTTTTCTTTTCCTGTTGTCTCACACCCAGTTAGACTGACAACCTTCCAAATCTCTGTTCATACCTCAGGGCAAAGAGGGAGGACAGTCCCCTTGCATTGCCAATGGCTCTCGATGTCCCTGTATTGTTTCTTAATGGCCCTAGCTTGGCCAGGTCATTTTGCATAGGCTAGCCCAGAAATTCCTCTGCAGATTGTATTTCTCCCTTCACATCCCAAATAATCAAAATCCTACCATTTATTTCTAGGGTTTAGGGGGGAGGGTACACCCCAAATCTATAGCACCATATTACTCCACCCCATTCATTTCAGTGCAAGGGGGGGTGCAGAATGCAGATCCAGGGTTTGGTGGTGGTGAATAATCCATTACATATTTTTTGCGTCTCAAAAGCACCAGCAGAAGTGAATGCAAATCCTATTCACAGAACTGATTTCCGCCCCAGATGTAGGACCAATTAAGCAAACATCAGCAATTTCCTCCCTGGTTTCTGTTTTTGTTGAAATTCTCCTACATCGCTACTTCCTAGTTTGAATTTGTAGACACTTGAGTTCTTGTAGCACTCATCTGAGGATCCATTTTTGTGAAAGGGTAAATGGTTAGCGAATAACTTTCCTTTGTGAGCTCCCAGACAAATCTATTGGCTGCTGTTTGGAAGAAGCAGCTGGAATGGGTGGTCTAGCAAGACAAGTTCTTGATGGGGTTCTTATTACAGCTTCAGCCTTATCTAATTCCCCCCAGTAAAATAAAATGCATGCTTTACAAAATGCATGCCTTCCTGTTCTTGAAGAAAGGTTCTCATTTTGTTTTCATTTTAACTTACCGTGTTTTTATTTTTACCTTCAGAAGTTCCACCTTTGAGTCACTAAATCTGCCCTAGATATTCAGTAATGACAGCCATTGCTGCTTGCATCTGTAATAGGACAGGAGAGTGATTGGTAGAATAAGTGAATCCTCCCATGTTATTTCTCCTGCATCATAAAACTTGTGCCTGATATATTAATATCCGCCAGCTGAAGCCCTTATGAATAACCTTTCCCCATCTCCTCTCACCTACAAATAAATGAGATTATGCAGAGTGATGGTAGGTCTCTTGCAGCTCACGCAAAGCATTTAGCCAAAAAGCCTAGGCACAATATTGACACATTCCTTGTGCACGGTATAATTTCAAAAGTTTGACTATTCCCGTCTCTCTTTTTGATAGTACAGCTACAGTGCACACAATGCGCATTAAATGTCAAGGCCCTTAATTCAGAAAGCAGGTTAAGGTGTCATCATGTTCCATTTGCTAAAAGGTGCTTTAAAAAATACAGGCACCAGTCAGAAAATTAACACACTCTTGAATGGAAGGCTGTGGGAATTGTTATTTCTCCCGCCCACCCAATTTCAGTGGTTATAAAAGACAGTTCTTTACTCGGCCGAACATAGCTGGGATTTCGCTCTTTTATTTACCAGTCACATCACTTCTGGAGTTCCTTTCCTCTCTCGTGTGCATTCCAGTGGATAAAAGGTAAAGGGACCCCTGACCATTAGATCCAGTTGTGGCCGACTCTGGGGTTGCAGTGCTCATCTCGCTTTATTGGCCGAGGGAGCCGGCATACAGCTTACAAGTCATGTGGCCAGCATGACTAAACCACTTCTGGTGAACCAGAGCAGTGCACGGAAATGCCGTTTACCTTCCCACAGGAGCAGTACCTATTTATCTACTTGCACTTTGGTGTGCTTTCAAACTGCTAGGCTGGCAGGAGCAGGGACCGAGCAACGGGAGCTCACCCTGTCGCGGGGATTCAAACCGCCGACCTTCTGATCGGCAAGTCCTAGGTTCTGTAGTTTAACCCACAGTGCCACCCGTGTCCCATAATTCCAGTGGATGGATTGCTGCAAACATATTTTATCTGACAGAAGAAATATATACGTAATTGTATTTATTTGCTACGTTTTTATCTCACCTTTTCTGCAAGGCACACTCCAAGACAGTGCACATGTTCTCCCCTTCCACGTCTTATCCATACAGCACTCCTGAAAGGCTCCTCAACCTGGTCTGAGGTTCCCCACCCTAACCTACTTGGTTTGGCAGTTTCAACTTCTTCTTGATCCGTATTCCTCCCTCCTCTCCCACCTTGCTTTTCTCCAAGAAGTTAGAGCCTCCAGAAGCACTGACTGTTGCTTCCATCATTACGTTCTATTCCCTGAACTAAAAGCTGCCATGGTTTGGTGGCGGTCAGTTCCCCCTTGCTGCCACAGGTGCATTAATGGACTTCCTTGGAAGGTGGTGGACTCTCTTTCATTGGAGGTTAATTAGAGGTCTAGTGGCTACCTGTCAGGGATTCCTTAGCTGTGATTCCTGCATTGCATGGGGTTGGACTAGGTGACACTTGAAAGGTACTGTGATGTTTGCCTCCTAGGATGGGTCATAAGGAAAGGGTTAAAATGGGTGTGATGTGATTGGCCAGTGAGAATGCAAGGGGGGAGTAAAAGTTAGAGTGGGAAGTTTTGAAAATCAGTTGAGGTTTGGGAGTTGGAGAAGGAAGAGGGAGGAATAGGCAGTGGGTTGGTTGAGTTGTATTGTGAGAGAGTGAGAGGAATTATTAGGGAGTTAGATAGATAGTTGGGAATAATTCAGTTTGGAGTTGTTAGGAACTAAGATTGACAAGAGAAAAATAAACTGAAACCATACGCTTGTTCCTGCATTTGAAAATAAACTTGATTATTTGTTAATGTTAACAACTGTCTGGACTCCGTGTGTACCCAAGAGAAAAGGGGTGGTGGCAGTGAAGAAAGCAATCACAGTGGTGGCACAGGGTCAATAGATCGTCAAACGTCCGGGGGCCCTGTGTGATCGCCACAGGTACTTTCCCACTTTATGATTCTATGACTCCACGTGATTCCTGTTAAGTATAATTGTTTAATCACACACAAAAACGGAAAGTGCTTCTTTGTGTATTGCTAAGGGTTTAACATTGGAAAATTCCATTGGGGTATGCTAAAGCAAAGTAAAGCATCTAAATGGGTTACCTGTTGGTGCTCTCTGCTAGCTGACATGTGGTGTTTAACCTTAGATCAGACAAGTGAAGTATTTAGTTGAATATCACCATTTTGAAGGGAGTTGCCTTTGGTCTTTTGTTCCCAGCCACAGTGGGAGAAAGATGTGCTAATGAAGTCTCTCTGAAAGGGAGAGAAATCAGCCTGATCTAATCTGATCTGCTGGTGACATTGTCTGCAAACTGTTATCTATAGCAGTCTCACTGCTACAGGTACATTTTTGTCCAGCCTATCTGTTTATGGCTCAGTAAAGTTAGCCAAGCTGAGCCTGAATTCAGCCTGCTTTATCCAGTCACTTCTGCTAACATTAGAAAGGATTACAATGTCTTCTCTAGAGTGGTCCAATTGTTCTTCTGCTCATCTATAATGGATACAACAGTGAATGCGTTTTGGATTTGGTTGGCTGCCAAGATCAAATAATTGTCAGCATCGAACAGCTTCACAGTAACGTGGGGTTTGGTTGATGTAAATTGAGACACTACTTAGATGATTATTAATTCAGTTATTTAAGTAATCTCAAAGAAGATTTAAAGGCAAGTCTATCAAATTCACACTTTCTGAGATGATGAGAGAACCAAAACACAGCCATCCCTTGAAATCTGAACTTAGCTGAATTTTGAAATGCAGTTCTCCAACAGGGTTGCCATATTTCAAATAGTGAAAATCCGGACACTGCTTTGAGCTTTTGTGGGCAAAGTTGTTGAGCTCTTTTGGCAAAATCACAAAAAATAATAAATGAAGTTTTTGAGCTATTTTTAAAAAGCAAAGAAGACACTTGCGATTTCCGCCCAGACACTGCTCCCGACTGCAGTATTCCAGCTATTTTCCAGTGAAACAGTGTTTATGAAAATGCATATATTACGCAGAAGTGTGCATAAACATACTGAAAATATTGAAAAATATTGAAAAATAAGACAGAAAAAATGCATTTCATTAGGAGAAATTGCTTGTAAATATGTGTACATTGATCAAAGCTGCATGCATAAAACATGTGTTTTGGACTGAAATGCTGAAGAATTGTCTTTAGGACTTTTTAAAAACATGATTGCAGATTGCTGCAGAGCTGAATTTAAGATTTGAAAAGTGAGAGAGCCTTTACTTCTTAGTTGGACTACAACTCCCATCATCCCTAACCATTCACTCTGCTTGCTGGAGCTGATGGAAACAACAGTCTAACAAGATTCCGAGGGCATCAGTTTGGGGACATATTGTGTAGATCATGCTATGCTGCAGAATGCTATGTACAAGCAGGTCCTATTGAGTTGAATTGGAGCTGACTTCAACCACTCAATAAGCAGTGGCAGAATGTGAGGGGGAAAATTCATTACATATTTCCATTTGCTAAAACCTGAAACATGCTCACCAGCAAGGAAGTGGATGTTTCAAGCAGTCTGATGAATGTTCATGGTTGAGTGGACTATTTTTATAGAATAGTAATTGATAGTATGTTTCCTGGTAATTCGGTTATTTAATTTAATTTGGATATGCAGAAAATATTTAAAATAAATTTAAGGAACTGCAGAAAGAGGGGGAAGGGAGTCAAGTTTTGAAATGTTAAAATGATTGTAAAATAAGTGAACTATATAAACCTGTAAAGCATAAATAAAATTAAAAAACAAACAAACTCAGTTTTATTTTTATTTTTCTTAAAAACTTTTACATCCATGGTTGATTTCTCCATATAGGGGCTGTGTTAATTATTCAGTAATAAATAATTTCTAGATCTCTTTCCTATGATAAATTAGGACGACTTCTTTTTTTGCCCCAATGGAATGGCACTTCTTTTTTTATTCAATGAAATTGCGTTACTCAGATCTAACCAAAAATCCCATAAGTCACCTTCTCTGTCTCTCTCCATAACAGGCAGACGGGGAGATACTAATTTTCAGTTGAAACCAAAATCCTCATGTGGCTGCTCAGCTCTTTCATCATTTTCAGATGTCTGTTTTCCTCTCAAGGCCACACCAGGATCACTGCAAGAGGAAGTCAAAACAACAGTCAGCTTCTATGGTTCTCAGCTGGCCAACAACTATACAGATTCCCCAAAAAGTTTCATCCCAGGCAATATGGCTACCTTCCTGCTTCCTTCTGTATGGCATGAAAGTGGCCAAATTAGCCACTTCATCTCAGTCTTGTGGCAATTTAAACAGCCTGCAGGGACAAAAATCCACTGCTGGGATGAAGCCACCCCACCTTCCACTGCAGAGGACTACCTTGCCCCAAAGGGTCTTCTGTAAGGATGGGCTACCCTCTTGCCCTGATTGCTTTTGTTCATCCCATCACAGAGGTGCCACCTTGCAAGGGAAATTGGGGTGATGATGTGCCTGTGACATCGTGCATGTAAATTCAGGACCTTGGGAGGATGCAGTGGCAACACAGCTGTAATGATCTCAGGCAGGCAAGCAAGCCCCAGTAAGAAGTAATGACTCTCCGGTAGTTTTATGTTACTGTTATTTACAAAAACTCATCCAGAGCATGGCTTCTGACCTGCTCACATTGACAAGAGTTGGTCAGTCTGAATCTCCACCCCTTTCACAGCAGGAAGGATGCCAAATCCCCACACTTCCCCTCTTGCCCTTCTGTTGTCCTCTGACCTTATCCAGTCTCCTAGAATGGGGACTGAGAGGCTGGCCTTCCCCCTCCGAACTTCTACTCAACACACTCTCAGTCCACTGCTTATCTGCTGATTGCCTAGCAATGCTCTGACTGCCTCCTAACTCTCCCGCTTCTTGAGAGCTAACAGTGTCATTTCTGGGAAATGATATATAATGAATTGAAGAGAATGTTTAAAGTAACTTAAAACAACAACAACAACAACAACAACAAACAAGAGGCTTTTTTATTAGGTGTAACAGGAACAGAAAAAGGGACGCGGGTGGCGCTGTGGGTTAAAGCCTCAGTGCCTAGGGCTTGCTGATCGAAAGGTCGGCGGTTCGAATCCCCGCGGCGGGGTGCGCTCCTGTTGTTCGGTCCCAGCGCCTGCCAACCTAGCAGTTCGAAAGCACTCTTGGGTGCAAGTAGATAAATAGGGACCGCTTACTAGCGGGAAGGTAAACGATGTTTCCGTGTGCGGCTCTGGCTTGCCAGAGCAGCGATGTCACGCTGGCCACGTGACCCGGAAGTGTCTTCGGACAGCGCTGGCCCCCGGCCTCTTTGAGTGAGATGGGCGCACAACCCTAGAGTCTGTCAAGACTGGCCCGTACGGGCAGGGGTACCTTTACCTTTACCTTTAACAGGAACAGAAATTCCCAAAGAACAGAAGAAATTATTTATGTACACCACAACAGCAGCCCAGGTCCTGTTAGCCCAAAGATGGAAAGAAGAACAGTTGCCAACAATAGAAGAATGGCAAACAAAACTTATAGAATATGCAGAAATGGCAAAACTGATGGCAAAACTCAGAGTCTCTGACAATGAGAAGTTTAAAAAAGAATGGGGAAAAATTATTTATATGTGCAGAAATATTGTAAACAAGTTGTTACATTGGCAGGGTTCAATTAAGCACTTGTAAGCAGAGGAACTAGAAAATGTCAAGCAGTAACAATTGGATAAAAATGATAACAAAATGCAGAGATTGATGTAAGATGTAAAGAACCAGTAGAAGGAACTCTGGAGGTTCAAAGAACCTCAAAAGAAGGCTTGTAAAATAGAAGGATTCCTTATTAGAAATCCAAATGTTAGATTGTGGTTTGTTTATTGTATCCTTATTGTTTACTATCTGTGAAAATTAATAAAAAATATTTACAAAAAAGAGAGCTACCAGTGTCTTCTTCGGGAAGGGGGGGGGGTCGAACTACCCTGTCTCAACTCTATCATCCAGCTCTCATCTGCAGAGTCTGTCTCTCTCTCTCACTTAGCTCAGTTTCTGAGACTGACTTTTCCCCTGCGCTCGGGTGAGCCACGTTCCTGTCAACAACTTCAATGGCTTGTAGAGCTCCTCCTCTCTGATGCTCTCTGCCATTGCCACTGGCTGGGGGCTGCTTCCCCATCTTTCCCTTACGTGGCAGGAGAAGGAGGAGCCACTGGCCACTGAAGCTGTGCCATGTTCAGCTCTGCACTTGGCCTCCTATGCCCCCTGATTTTTTAAACTTTGCTCCCCCACAAAAAAAGATTCAGGGCCCCCAAGAGCTGGGCCCCTAGGAATTGGTATCTATGTCCCATCACCTGATCTCAAATGTTCCCCACATTCCGGGACTCTCTTCCAGCTGTGTGAGTCTTTCTATATACCAGTTGAACTGACATGACTTCCCCCACAAATAATCATTCAGATGGTAATTCACCAAGGGTGCTGAGAATGTTCTCTTACACCATTCTCCACTGTGGCAAGAGAGATGCATTTTGTGTGAGCATAGATCTCCATCTGCCACAGACTGCAATAGCACTTCTGTGCCCTCGCAGGGCTCTGGACAGCAGCCAAAAGACCTACTTTCAAGTGTTTGGAAATCACAAACGAAAGCTCCATATAGCTCCATTAAGTATTAAGTGATAATGCAATAAAACAACTCTGGGGGTTGTACAATAAAAGAGAATTACAAAATTAAACCATTCAGCCAGAAACATTCACAGCTTTCCAGATGTTTGGAAATATAAACAGATATCTTCAGCAAGGCACCTCATTCTCTGTTCCAAGGTTAAGATGCTCTCATCCGCTGAGATTGCATTGAACTTCATTCTTCGGGAACTGAATATATCTACTCTGTGGCATGTTTCCATGTACAGGGTGAAATACCTGCTATAAGGTAAAAGGTAAAGGCGACTATGGGGTGTGGAGCTCATCTCACTTTCAGGCCGAGGGAGCTGGTGTTTGTCCACAGACAGCTTTCTGGTTCATGCGGCCAGCATGACTAAACCACTTCTGGTGCAATGGAACACCATGACAGAAACCAGAGTGCATGGAAATGCCATTTACCTTCCTTCCACAGCAGTATTTATTTATTTACTTGCACTGGCGTGCTTTCGAACTGCTAGGTTGGCAGGAGCTGGGACAGAGCAACGGGAGCTCACCCCATCACGGGGATTCGAACTGCCGACCTTCTGATCTGCAAGCCCAAGAGGCTCAGTGGTTTAGACCACAGCGCCACCTGTGTCCACCTGCTTATAGGTGTTGGGGTGCTATTGGTTTAGCACTGGTGCTATTCACAGAGCTTTGCAATACAATCTTTTTGATGGTTTGGGTTTTTCAGGAAGAAAGAATCTGTACTTTATGTACAGATGTACTGACTATGATTTTTATTTTTATTATTATTATTTTCAGGGACAATCAGTTTCCACCCTCAGCTCATAAAATAGTTACTCTATAGCATTTTTATCAGTTACACCAGGGGTAGGCAACCTAAGGCCCGGGGGCTGGATGCAGCCCATTTGCCTTCTCAATCTGGCCCGCAGATGGTCTGGGAATCAGTGTGTATTTAGATGAGTAGAATGTGTCCTTTTATTTACAATGCATCTCTGGGTTATTTGTGGGGCCTGCCTAGTGTTTTTACATGAGTAGAATGTGTGCTTTTATTTAAAATGCATCTCTGGGTTATTTGTGGGGCATAAGAATTCATTCATCCCCCGCTCCAAAAAAAATATAGTCTGGCCCAACACATGGGCTGAGGGATGGTGGACCGACCCATGGATGAAAAAGGTTGCTGACCCCTGAGTTACACACTCAAAAAGAAATCCCCCAGGAGCAGGGCTGGAGCTCATCATGAACTTCTCCCTTGTTCTCTTAGAATGGTAATGGTGCCCGACTGAGAGGTGCTGGTACTGAGCTCTGGCTGGAAAAAAAAGCCCTGCTCTGGAGTAAAGTCAGCCCACCTAAGTCCCATTAAACCAGGGGCAGGAAACCTTTGCAGTGCTGTGCACCAGATCTTCTACAGGACTGACCTCATGGGCCAAATTTGACAGATGGGTTGTGTCATCCACTTGTCAATCACCCAACATCACAGTGATGTCGGGTGATTTGGCACTTTAAAGTCCCTAAGTTGGGAATTCAAAGCACTGTGCTAAAAGGGGGGGGGGGCCTTCATTTTAGCAGGTGTTTCAATGCCAAACACTTTCTGATCACAAGGCTTTCTCCTTTATGTTAGCAGGGGGTTCAATGTGCTGGCTTCTGATGAACTGAGCAGGATTTGATGAGCAGGGGTTAAATTCTGCTGTGTTGGCTGTTTGTCCCTGTCCCCACATTGCTGCTGTTTTTACTGCAAAGGGGCATAGAGATAAAAATTTCTGGATTGAATCCACTAAGTCATACTCAGAGTTGACAACAAATATTGTTTCACATCCAATGGAGGTGCATATGTAAAAAGCCTAATTTAAACTCACATCACCTAGGTCATAAAGAGGAAACCTGTAGCTCTCCAGATGGACCCCAGCTCCCACAATCCCTAACCATTGGTCTTGCCGGTTGGGGCTGATGGAAACTGGAGCCCAGTAACATTTGGAGGGCCACCAAGTTGGGTACCCTGACTTGGATGGTTTAGAGGTGTGTTTAGAAACTAGGAGAGGATATCTTATATATTATCCTTCCTTACTCATGTTTTGAGCTCAGCAGAGTACAACCCTTTGTCAGCAAAACTAGGGAAGCTGTTGATAAAGTAGCTTTAGCCTTTTAATTTAAGTAATCCAGGATGCTTTATTGCAGACTGGATTTCCTGGTATTTCTCCCTTTTCTCCCCTTTAAAACAATAAACATGCAAAACAGCCTTCTTATTAGTAAATATAGATTTACACACTCAGTTTCACAGTAGCTGTCTTGAGGCAGGCTTAAAATGTAGTTACAGAAATATATCGTGGTTTAGATTAGAATCGGCATCTGAGCTGTGACTCAGACTCAGCACGTGTCCTACATCCCTAGTCATTGATGAAGCACCAAAGAGAAGAGATCAAGTAGCTGGGGTCAGAGAGAGAGCAGTCCAGGGACATGACCAGCTTATATAAATTGCTCCCCTTTACCTGGCTGGGCAGGGTGGGGCTGGCTCTTATAAGGAGGATTTCCTGTAGGCTCTGTGAGATCCAGATTCCTCTGTCTGTGTATCTTTCTAGCAATCAGAAGCAGTTGATTTTGACTGCCTTCTTTTAGGTATCCCACAGGTGGACCCAACAACTGGTGTACATTTTGCTTTCAGCCTGGTTCTGACAGATATTGGATTGCACCTATTTCCATTCAGATAGATGTGCAAGACGACTTTATGTAAATAATTGGAAGGAACTTTTTTGGAATAAGTTGTAACAAATAAGACTTGGAAAACACACGCCATTGGAATGCTGTTCTGGATTATTAGATGCACTGTCCTTCTCTTCCCCATTCCCATGTTTTCAACGGTGCTGCAAAGTTGAATAGCATTCAAACAATTGCTTCTGATACTCCTACAAAGAGGAGTTTCTTTTGCAATCAGCGCTTGAAGAGGGAACGTTCATAATCTCTCAGCAACTGTGTTGGGGAGTATGCTACACTTGTGACCGGAACATTATGAAAGCCACTCGATCTGGTAATGGACCAGAAGGAGGAGGTTTTCTCTCACTGTCATTAACTTGTAGGAAAGAGAAGGCTATGGTGTGTTTCCAGATGGTATTTTAATGGAGTGGAGAAGCAGTTGGTCATACTACATGAGTTCCTGAAACTTATTGTATTTCCACACTGATATTTGTCATTTATTTTAGAAGCAAAGTATATATAAAAAAAGCTGTGGAAATGGCAACACACCTTAATGTTATTGTCGGTGCTTCCGAGACATTAAATGACACTCCGGTAGTCATCGGATAGAGTACAACAACTGTAGAATGAGCGGGTGACTTAGATCAGGGAGTCTGAAGTCCTAGCTATACATTATATTAATGGCATGATTAGCAATCATGTCACTTAAAAAGCAAAAGAAGCAAGAAAACAGGACTCCCATGAGGGATGGGATTCTTCATTGTCAGCAGCCCAAACACAGAGAAGAATTTTAACTGCAAACATAATCTTGGTAATAAATTTTTAAAAGGCCCACATTCTAATTCACAATGAACCTGGAGTGGGGAGGTTTTACTCCTCTCCTCACGTGTGGTGGTGCCAGGGCCAGTCCACCCATGAGGCAAGGTGAGGCAACCACCTCAGGTGGCAAGATCCACAGGGCAGCAGATCTCGCCTCCAAGGAACGCATCGTTCTCTTCTGCCACCGTGATGCCAACAACAGTTGCAGTGCACTGACTGGAGACCAGATCTGCCCCAACCCTCACTTTTTTTTAATTAAAGATTTTCTTGTTTTACAGAAGTATGTGTAATGTCTCTTGTATTTTTTCCGTGTAACATTTTTACAAATCAGTTTCATTTGTTGAGACATTGGGGGGAGGGGGGGAGATGGGGAGGGTGCACCTCCACAGGCATATACCTCCACATGTGGTGGGAGTGCCCCAAAATCCAACTATTCTGGACAACAGCCATACGAGAAATATGTAAAATAACTAAGCAAGTATTAGACATCACCCCAGAATTGGCCCTACTAAATATCTTCCAAGACAACAATGCCCATTTACACCACAAAGCACTCATAACCCAACCCTCACTTTTGACGATATATGAACACTCCGAGAAAAGCATCTGATGAAGATCCAGTAGGTCAGGTGGTACTGTTTTTAAGTGCTCAGTTCCCAGTGCTTCCCTGCCTCAGTGTGGTCCTGTTGTACCTGAAGATCTTCCTGGCTGTCCTGGGAAAGGGGCCCCATTTGAAGGGGCAACCAGAATCCCAAATCAACTTTCTTCCATGCTCCATTTGGAGTTGTCCACCCACCACCATGAGAGCTGGGCAAAGTGACAGGGCTCTAGGTTAAGATCAGGGGCTGTTTTCCTTTTTTAAAAAATGAAGCTAGATCTGTTATGGCAGCTTCTTCTAATGCAAGGTGTTGGGGTTTTTTAATTGTCATTATGAAGGGAGGGGGAAAACCAAAACATTTAAATCATAAGTTCTCCCAATGCTGCAAATTCAAACCCTTATAGCTCCTTGTAGCTCTATATCACTATCTGTATAACTAATCTTGGCATATATGAACTGGGTTAAAACATGGGGATGTATCTACAGTGGTACCTCTGGTTACATACTTAATTCGTTCTGGAGGTCCGTTCTTAACCTGAAACTGTTCTTAACCTGAAGCACTACTTTAGCTAATGGGGTCTTCCGCTGCTGCCACGCCGCCGCCACACGATTTCTGTTCTCATCCTGAAGCAAAGTTCTTAACCCAAGGTACTATTTCTGGATTAGCGGAGTCTGTAACCTGAAGCATATGTAATCTGAAGCGTATGTAACCCAAGGTACCACTGCAATTCTGGGCCAGAAGGGAGAGGAAGTTTTATTTTGCACATGGAAGTCCCTTGCAGCAGTGGATATGGTCCAAGGATTTGATATTATTATTATTATTATTATTATTATTATTATTATCAACAACAACATTAACAACAACATATATCTGTCTCCAAACTTGGCACGGCCTTCCCCTTTACATTGGAGAATAAAACCCTTGTAAATTAATGCCAAGGGCAAATTTCAGGAAATCACTCCATTTAACCGGTAAACATATTTTATTTTATTCTCGCCAAGGGGCCATTTTAACCTTTCAGCAATCTCTTTTTCCAGCAACCATCAATAAATAATTGAACCAGCACAGTTATTTAAATAGGCTCAGCAAAACAAAACAGAAAGTTAACAAAACATATCTCATTCTTTGGAAGTGAGATTAAAACCACCCGAAACAATTCCATCTCTGTAATTCCCCAAACTCTAAGTCAGGGAAGTGCTAGAATGCCATGACAGAAACTGATGATTTACCCTAAGAAAGCAAGCAATTGAAGTGCCCTGTGAACTGAAGTACCTACTTACAGGGGAAGCTGCTCCCTCTGTCTACTGGGAAAGACAAGAGCTCAGTGATGGATCACGCACTTGACATGTAGATGGTCTGACACGATGGCCTGAAGGAGAGTCTCCACCCCCATTGTTCTGCCCGGACACTGAGGTCCAGTGCCGAGGGCCTTCTGGCGGTTCCCTCGCTGCGAGAAGCCAAGTTACAGGGAACCAGGCAAGGGTCTTCTCAGTAGTGGCACCCGCCCTGTGGAACGCCCTCCCACCAGATGTCAAAGAGAAAAACAACTATCAGACTTTTAGAAGACATCTGAAGGCAACCCTGTTTAGGGAAGCTTTTAATGTTTAATACACTATTGTATTTTAATATTCTGTTGGAAGCTGCCCGCATTGGCTGGGGAAACCCAGCCAGATGGGCAGGGTATAAATAAATTATTATTATTATTATTATTATTAATCCTTGGAATCTTCAGGTGTGGCTGGAAAAGACCCTTGTCTGAAGGTCACGGAGACAGACAGTACAGACAACACTTAGATGCACCAGTGCCCTGACCAAGTGCAAGGCAACTTATTTACTGTATTTATGTGGGATATTTCTATGACAAAAAAATTCTGAAGTGGGCTCCAGTCCATGGAAGTTTATGCAGTTATAAATCTGTTAGTGTTTAAGCTACCTTATGTCGTTTCCTATGCTCATCCTGTTCAACATAGACCCACTGAAGTTAATGTACCGAGCTAACCTAGGTTCATTAGTTTCCATGGGTCCAGTGGCATAGAGTGGGTTGCCAGCCCCTGGGGCCATGCCGGAGGCTGGGGGTTGGAAACAGATGGTAAAGACATGCACATTCAACTGTCTGATGGCGTACACAGAGATAAGAAGAGCCATTACGTGTCTCGACAGGTCACTTCCTAGTTTGCATGGAGACTCCATTTTCACTGGAAGCGCCCCGCTGTATTGAGGCAGTGCCAGGTACTGAAATTTTGCACCCCTAACAAATTTTGGTGCCCACGGCAACTGCCTCTGTGGCCCCACCACCACCACACCACTGCATGGGTCTTCTTTGAGAAGAACATAGTTCATACCTCTGCTGCTTTTGCCACAAAAGGTCTAAACATGGCTAATCTTCTTGTTTCGTTTTCAGGAGGTTCATTACAATCTTAGTTGACTAGCACAACTCCACTCTTGTTTGTACCATGCAGTAATTAATTGATAAATACAGGTATATCAGAAAAACAAATTTGATTTGGGGAGAAAAGTTTCCTAGACTCTCCAATGTGGTGTGATACTCCAACTATGATATTCTGCTATAGTTACAAGAGACACCTGAAGGCTCTTAGTGCCAGCTTCTGTTGACGTGAATGAGTCCTGAGTACTTTGTGGATATAACACTTGGTAAAGTAGATGGGAGATGATCTCTTGAAGAATGTGTATTCCCCTCAAAGAGATTGAGAGAGACGGATTGCTATAACTTCAGAATCATAAGGGAGTTATGTTTGCAGTTTATGTACCGAGGAAGACAAAGAAAGAACAAACTTACAGGTCTTTGAGGGGCACCCTACTAAAGAAGACTTAAAGGTAAAGGGTAAAGGTACCCCTGACCGTTAGGTCCAGTCGTGGACAACTCTGGGGTTGCGTGCTCATCTCGCTTTATTGGCCCAGGGAGCCAGCATACAGCTTTCAGGTCATGTGGCCAGCATGACTAAGTCGCTTCTGGCGAACCAGAGCAGTGCACGGAAATGCCATTTACCTTCCCGCCAGAGTGGTACCTATTTATCTACTTGCACGTTGATGTGCTTTCGAACTGCTAGGTGGGCAGGAGCTGGGACCAAACAACGGGAGCTCACCCTGTCACAGGGATTTGAACTGCCAACCTTCTGATTGGCAAGCCCAAGAGGCTCAGTGGTTTAGACCACAACGCCACCCACGTCCCAAAGAAGACTTAGAGGGCATTAAATGCAATATGCATGGGAACCATTCAGTAGAAAAAACTAATGGTGTTGATGGTGGTGGCAGAATGAATAGAAGCAAAGGAATTGTTGTGGTAAGCGCTCAGTGGCTAAAATACAATATTTCCTGGAGGCACTCTCACTATGAGTAGTTCCTGAAAGGGAATATAATTCAGGCTGCAAATGTAGGAGTTGCAAAAAATGCAGTATATACCTGCTTTGTGCTGTATTCGGAAAATGTACCAGAACTCTTATAGTCAATCTGCTGTTTATTGTTTAGCCAAAGGTCACTGCAATAATAAAATAGATAAAATAAAATGCAACACAGTGCTTAACAGGAAAAGTCAGGAATCACGTCATAAATTCCAATAAAAAGTGTGTTTCATCAAATCAAGGCAGCCTCCCAGGCTTTTTGCCATGCTATCCTTTACGAAGGCATTTCTCAATTTTGGGGAAGCCGTGACAAATTGGACTAGCCTGTGACTAATAAACTTGTCAAGATCACTCACAAGGACCTTGATATTTTTGTCAGATTATTCACATTTCATGACCCAGATAACAAAGTGTCCAATAATTTCTTTAGTTTTAAATAACAGGTAGCTAAGTTTTGGGAAAGCACAGTTTGAAACTGAAGAACAGGAAAGATCCATCCATCATGAACCATAATGTTATGCTGGGCGCAAAAAATAACTCTAAATTGTGTGAATTTTAATATATGAGTTTTTGAATAGGAAATCTAAATAATGTTTTGTAAAGCTGAATCCTGTAACTGATTTTTAATTACTATTCAAGCATGTGTCAAATGTATACTGAATATCTCACTCCCAGTGATATCTTCTGGTTGAATTTTTCTTTTTTAATTTTCTGGTTAATAGTCCAGAATGGATGGATGGAGGTCTAATTGTTAACATAGGATCTCCTGGTGAATGGCAATCCATCTGTGCTTTTGAATGAGATCAGAGCTTGAAGAAAATAACTAACACTTTCCTAGTCTTCCTAGGAGAAGAAAAACTATTTGAGTTTGACTAATCCCCTAGTTTATCCATGGACTATTTCATTTATGCTGATTGTTCTACAAAAGACAATTAGGCTTTTAGTGAAGAGTTATAGAAATTTCTGCATAAGTAAACCGTTAAAGAAAAAGAATTTTAAAAATATAATAGATTTGAGGGAAAGAAAAAAATGAAACTTTACCTAAAATCAGTGCTTTTTTCTGAGGGGTACACAGGGGTACGCATACCCCTAAACATTTCATGAATCTTTGTATTTTTGTCCATTTACTGTATTTATTTCCCCCAATTTGAACTATAAAATTGTAATTTTCTTGAGTCAAAATGAGAGTACCCCTAAACATTTTTTAAGGAAAAAACACTTCCTAAAATCAACCATTTATGGTCTCAACTGAAATAAATAAATTCCCTAAAAGATTGACATTTCCCACCCTATTCTAAGAACTGAATATTTATAAAGGGGACTGGCAGGTTTAAGAATTAAGAGAGTCCTGTCAATACTTGTATATCAGAGTTTTATTCCGAGGATGTCTTGATTAATGCCATCAAAAGTTGCAAAATTGTTTCTTTTTACGGACTCAAGCAGATCTGGTAATACCATGATTCATGACATAGCTTTGAATGGCATTGATCCTTTCTTTTTTTGGATCTGCTTTATTAAAACTTTTGCAGTGATATCCTGTGATTTAGCACGGTATTCTAACATGCTAAAGAGAGAATGAGCAGACACTTTGGATGGCACATCCAGAAAACATAAAAGTTATTAGGCGCTTAACTCATCTTAAAGTCCTTACTCGTGAACTTGTATCAACATCGCTTATGAATACAAAAAGTCCAACCAATATTGGTGGCCACAACGATAGAATTGCATATAAATATTTCCAAGATGACCCCTCTGAATATGATTTAATTGGCTACAACTGTTTAGGTGTGCAATGTGTATGGAAAAAGACAGGTGCGCAAAATTGACATTTTTTTAATCAGAGAAAAGTCATTCATAACATTTGTTAAAGATTGGAAACCCCTCATAGATGTTTTGCATGAAAAAGAAATAATGATATCTGGATTTGACAATTGAAGATAATGTTTGTTTGGTTTTGTTGGGTGTTATTTTGAATTAGACGAAGTGAATATTGTTTTATATAGTGGACAGATGAAGAATTGGAAGTTCTTTACTTTCTGAAATTTATTTTTCTCTCTTTCTCTTTTAGCCTCTTTTCTATTCTTTTTTATTTATTTCTTTTCCTTTCTCTATTTCTTTCTCCCCAGCCCCTTCTGTGTTTTTATTGCATCTAGATAAAAGTCTTGGTTGGGTGGAAATATATTCAGCTTTGTATTTTTCTCTATAAACTTTAATAAAATTTATTTAAAATGAAAAAGAAAGAAAGAAAATGATGGGTGCACAAATAATCTGATCTTTGTGAATTTCTGTATGTACTAATCTGATTCACACCTCCTGGATTAATGTGTGGATCAAATCAGTGTAGTGCACTTTCAGAGTATTGAGCTAAGACCTTGGAGACAAGGGTAATAATAATAATAATAATAATAATAATAATAATAATAATTTATTTGTACCCCACCCATCTGGCTGGGTTTCCCCAGCCACTCTGGGCGGCTTCCAACAAAGATGAAAAATACACTAAAATGTCACATATTAAAAACTTCCCTGAACAGGGCTGCCTTCAGATGTCTTCTGAATGTCAGGTAGTTGTTTATCGCTTTGACATCTGATGGGAGGGCGTTCCACAGGGTGGGCGCCACTACCGAGAAGGCCCTCTGCCTGGTTCCCTGTAACTTGGCCTCTTGCAGTGAGGGAACCGCCAGAAGGCCCTCGGAGCTGGACCTCAGTGTCCGGGCAGAACAGTTCAAATCCCTGTGCAGCCACAAAGCTCATTATATGTTAATTTCCCCTAATTTCCCTGCTCCTCAGTTTCTCTTCCCTGGAAGCCATTCAGACAGCATTTAATGTCCCTGGAATAACAATAATCTATTATTTATACCTTGCCCATCTGGCTGGGTTTCCCCAGTCACTCTGTGCGACTCTCAACAGAATTATTGATAATAATAATAATAATAATAATAATAATAATAATAATAATATAAATAAATAAAAATAAAAAACGATAAAACATTAAACATTAAAAACTTCCCTAATCAGGGCTGCCTTCAGATGTCTTCTAAAAGTCAGATGGTTGTTTATTTCCTTGGCATCTGATGTGAAGGCATTCCACAGGATGGGCGCCACTATCGAGAAGGCCCTCTGCCTGGTTCCCTGTAACCTCACTTCTCGCAGTGAGGGAACCACTAGAAGGCCCTCAGTGTCCAGGCTGAGCAATGGGGGTGGAGACGCTCCTTCAGGTATATTGAACATGTGTGTGCATTGGAATCTGCACACAAAAGCTGTTACACATCCATCAGTGTTGGCTGTATCCAAATACAAAGCATGCAAGAAAGGTGTAGCTGACAAATTAATGACATTTCACAAATTCATTAACAACCCTTGCATTACTTAATGATCGCATGATTATACAAATAGAACAACTGAAAAGGATAATTTTAGAGAACAATGAGAGAGCAGCAATAGAGTAATTGTTTAGATTCAAGCAAAATGTAAAAGGAAATCAGTTATATTGGACATGTGCTAAAAGGCTTAAAGACTGGAACAGAAAACGGATGAGCATTGCACAACAAATTCTCAAGGTACTTGAAGTCACGGTCTGTTTTCTACTATGGGGAGTATTTAACCAAGTGGACATATGTTAAGTAACAATTGCAGTCGAATATCTGTTATCAGCTCAGCAAGGCACCTAAGTTAACACAGAAAGCATCTTTATGATCCAGAAAGCTTAGAAATGACTAATCTTAAAAGGAAAAAAAAAAAAAACCTGTCACAAGGTGAGTAGTTGGAGAAAACTAAGTAAATAGAAATGGGCAAAAGAAAACCCATATATCTTGATTCAGAACTAGATGGTTCAGAGCCTTTTGAGGCGTTGCAGAAAGGAATTACGCTCAAGAAGACCTAGTTTGAATTAGATATTCTCCTAATACTTCATTGTTGCTTCTCAAGCTTGCAGCTGAGGAGGAAGAAGGAGAAAAATGAGATAACTTGCAAGAGCCTAAAGTCTCCAGCTGACTTCCGTGAAAGTTACAAGGATGCTTGACTCCACTACTGTCCATGGAAAGTCTGAATTCAAGGGGGTGTTGTTTTTGTCATAGTTGTTGTTCCAAAAAAACCAGTCCCCCAATTCAGCAACACAGTCATTGAGTTTGCTCAGAAGTCTTCAGAGCACAGTGTGGGACCGAGAAGCTCAGTTCACTTGGATCTCTGTAAATGCCCTGAAACTATGTATGTAATGTGGCTCGGCTCAGAACAGTGAGTACAGGAGCCATTTTAGCAAACAGAAATACACCCCCTATGTCGGAATCAATGCTTGTAAGAACAGGGATCAGTAACACATGGCCCCAGAATCCAGTAACATGTCTAATGCAGACAGTGCCTATAAGTTGGCCATTAATTTCCCCTTGCAAGTAAATAGATTTCCTGCACCAAACATAAACAGCCTTGATTGAAACAATACCATCTTTTTTTATTTCTCAGAAAATCTAGGCCTATTCCTTTTGGCAAAAACAGACCCACCTTATTAAAACAAGATCTGATTTCCTAAGATGCCCATGTGAGCTTGTCTTAACATGGTGGAAGAAAACTGAACTGAGGTGACTAGGAATGCAACTTGTTGTCAATTTCCACCCCAATGTGTGTTCCTTTAAAAAAAAGGGACTTTCTCCCATTTTGTTGCCCTTTCATTCTGCATAACAACCCACAATTTGACTTCTGTTCAATTGCAAGTATTTACATAATTATCAGTTGGTACCTCATTTTTCGTATTGGATTTAGCAGTGTTACAAAATAGGTGCCGGTACTCACCATGAACACCTCTCTGGTTCTCTTAGAATTGCAATGACACCCATCTGAAAGGTGCTGGAACTGAGTTCTGGTGAGTTCCAATTGGAGAAAGAGCCCTGGGCTTTAGATGCAGGTCTAAAGGGGTGGAGAACTTCTATTTGCCTGGTGCTTAGGAAGGGACAAGTAAAAAACTTATTATACTTTAAAAAGCATTACAGTATGAGACCATATCAACTCAGAAGTTCATGTCATTGAATTAAATGGGATTTGCTCTAGGTAAACAAGTATAGGATGGTCATAGATGCAGCATCTAATGATCATCTCCTTCCCTTTGGATGGTCATTTTGGGAGTGACTAGGCTGGGGTCTCTGAACTAGATACTCCACTGAAGGTCTCTTTTTCTGTTCACACTGGTGTCTTTTGGAACATAGGAAGCAGTCTGTTACCACATCAGAGCATTGGGGCTCATTTAGTTGAGTATTGCCTTCTCTGACCAGCCAGAGTTTCAGGTACAAAATTTACCTCAATGTGGAAAACAGATTTGAAATTCATGGCATGTTGTGCGCTGAAAGAAAATTGTGTGAAAATGATGTACCGGTGGTATTTAACTCCTAGCAAGCTAGCAAAAATGTATAAAACAAGTACAAACACCTGCTGGAAATGTAAAGGAAAAGAAGGTACCTTTTATCATATGTGGTGGTCATGTAAAGTAATAAAGGCTTTCTGGGAAATGATATATAATGAACTAGAAAAAATGTTTAAAGTAACTTTTGTAAAAACAACAACAACCGGAAGCCTTTTTATTAGGAATTATAAGTACTGACATCCTGAAGGAACAGAAAAGACTATGTATGCGACAACAGCCGTGCGGATGCTACTAGCCCAGAGATGGAAAGAAGAAAGAGTCCCTACCAGAGAGGAATGGCAAACTGAGCTGTTAGACTACACTGAAATGGCAAAACTGACCAGAAAGCTCAGGGACAAAGAAAACGAGGAATTAAAGAAGGAATGGGAAAATTTTATAATTTATTTAGGAGACCATTGTAGAGTGGGTTTTCTGGATCCCTGTGTATGCCTAGAAAGGGATTCGTCCCCCCCCCCTTTTTGCGTGTGTCTGTCTGTTCTCTTGCTGCATATCTCAGAGGCGCTGCGTAGGTGAAAAGCACTCACTTTGTGCCTTCTCTGTTCGGCCCTGGCTATGGTGCGCTGGTACGGATAGATCCTAAGCTAAGCTGATGTCATGACCCTGTAATCTAACTATAAACTTCCCATGTTTATTACCACAGACTAGAAGAATGTTAAGTGCACTCTTATAATCCCTGCGTAATTATAAGCAGATGAAAACATTAGCAGGGTTTTAATCTCACTTGTAACAAATACTATGGACAATATGGATAGATATAAAAGATAGATTACGAAATAATATGCAATTGAAAATGTTGACAATAGGACCCATGGAGGGGATGGGGGAAGTCTTGAGATTCAGAGTAATCTCTTTATATGGGTGTTTGTTTGGTATTGTTATAAATTTATATTTGTAAAATCAAATATAAACGATTTCAAAAAAGAAAAAAAAAGGAAATTTACCCCAATGGTGGGGATTGCACCTGAGATCTTTTGCATACGGACATGTTCTGTCACAGAGTTTTGACTTTCACCCCTAGCTCATGCCAGGAAAAGTAACTCTGATGCACACTGGGAGGGGGTCCATGATTTGGGATAGGGCTACATCGTTGGTTGGATAGGAAGCTCCTGGGAATGGGACCAAACACACCAGTTGCCAGCCCACCTATGTGTGCCTTAAAGGTAAAGGTAAAGGTACCCCTGCCCGTACGGGCCAGTCTTGACAGACTCTAGGGTTGTGCGCCCATCTCACTCAAAGAGGCCGGGGGCCAGCGCTGTCCGAAGACACTTCCGGGTCACGTGGCCAGCGTGACATCGCTGCTCTGGCGAGCCTTAGGGCCATGTGTGCCTTAGGGCCATGTATTAGCAGCCCCTGTATTTCTTCAACATACCATATTTTTTCCATCTATAAGACACCCCCATGTATAAGACGCCTCCTATTTTGGGGGACTCCAATTTAAGAAAATGGGGGGAGATCTATCCGTGTATAAGACGCCCCCAAATTTTGGACATTATTTTTTTAGGGGAAAAACCTAGTCTTATACACAGAAAAATACGGTACTAGTACTGGATAGAAAGGAATATTGCTCTGCTTTATGCCTTCCTTTCTCCCAGCATGCAGTTACTATGTCAACAACAACTACAACAAAGGGATTCTTGCCTGCTGTTGCTGTTTCTTTGCATCTCCACATGGAGAAGGAATATTTTAAACAAGTGCTGGCTCAGGTTATGGCCAGCCCTTGGGAAAGAATGTGATTCTGAAGCAGACTGCGCTGGAGATGTAGCAGCTGCTCCTCTTCCAAGGATCCGACTCTTTCTCCCACGGCAGCTTAGCAGCAAGAGAATGGAGCTAAAATACTGTATATTGTCAGAGACCAGAGGGTGAGGCTAAGGGCTTCAAAGAAACAGCTTCTCTCTAGTCTCTCTAGTCTCACTGATATGTGCCCAGATTCTCATGTACATTCTAGACAAAAAAGTCTTATGGTAACTTACCTATCATTTCCATTGACTGAGGATGTCGTCTGATGGTGATTCTATTTTGTAAGGTATGATATCCCTCCCCACCCTCATCCCAAACATCTTGGGAGCCTGATCAATATTATTAAACAAGAAATGGAAAGTCTCAGGTTTTACCAAGTTGATGGATACGTTCAAAAGAAATGCTCGCCATATCAGAACTGAATGAATTGCAGTTTGTGAAGAAACAAGCAAGAATTATTGCACATAGCAGGAATATATGAATTACAGTCCTAGGCTGACTAGGAGGCAACTTTAGGGCAACATGGCCAGTTCCACCATGCTGGGCGCTGATGCAAGGGTGCATCACAGGGCACCACAACTATGACGTATTGAATCGAGAGAATGGAAGGTGAGAGTTAGCCGGGGTGTTTGTGTGATTTTGGCCCTCTTTTAAGGGCTGGGTGGCTGCCTCCCTTCCCCTTCTTTTCCCAGCAGCAGCACTCGCCTTCCTTCCCTGTGTCTCAGTCGGGCGTGCCGGCGGGTGGCGCTGTGGGTTAAAGCCTCAGCGCCTAGGGCTTGCCGATCGAAAGGTCGGCGGTTCGAATCCCGGCAGCGGGGTGCGCTCCCGTTGTTCGGTCCCAGCGCCTGCCAACCTAGCAGTTCGAAAGCACTCTCGGGTGCAAGTAGATAAATAGGGACCGCTTACTAGCGGGAAGGTAAACGGCATTTCCGTGTGCGGCTCTGGCTCACCAGAGCAGCGATGTCATGCTGGCCACGTGACCCGGAAGTGTCTTCGGACAGTGCTGGCCCTCGGCCTCTTTGAGTGAGATGGGCGCACAACCCTAGAGTCTGTCAAGACTGGCCCGTATGGGCAGGGGTACCTTTACCTTTACCTTTTAACGTCACATGACATGTCCTGCCACTGCCTTTCGCTCAAGCACTAGCTCAGTGGTGGCACCCCCAAAAAAATATTGTGGGGATTCAGCCCCCTGCCCACAAATATTGAGGGGGCTATAGTCCTTTACACCCCCTTTAGCTGCCACCCCTGGTCTTAGTGTGACTTATTGGTCACTTGAAGGCCATGTAGGAATTTTTGGCTGATTCATCTTTTAGTGTGTTGGATTTTTTATTTCTATTTTTTACCATACTGAAGATTTGGGTGCTGTACTGTTAATTAGGTTAATCTGATCGTTGATTTGGTCCGTTTTGGCAGTTCAGGGGTGGGAAGAGGAGTAATTGTGTACCTCTTTAGGTAAAAGGTAAAGGTAAAGGACCCCTGGACGGTTAAGTGCAGTCAAAGGTGACTATGGGGTTGCCGCGCTCATCTCGCTTTCAGGCCAAGGGAGCAGGCGTTTGTCCACAAACAGTTTTCCAGGTCATGTGGCCAGCATGACTAAACTGCTACTGGTGCACCGAGGGCCATGAAGAGTTCAAGAGCGCATGGAAATGCCATTTACCTTCCTGCCACAGCAGTACCTATTTATCTACGTGCACTGGTGTGCTTTCGAACTGCTAGGTTGGCAGGAACTGGGACGGAACAACGGGAGCTAACTCTGTTGTGGGGATTCGAACCGCCAACCTTCTGATCGGCAAGCCCAAGAGGCTCAGTGGTTTAGACCACCACTTTTCTGGGTGATGGGTGGCCCAGCATAGACCTTTCTACTCACCTTCATGGTGTGACCCCTTGGGAATGGGTTGCAGACTGGGTAGCCATGCCTGTACTTCCTGCAAACAGGGTTTGGGTCCCTCAGAGGCTGTAGTTTGTTCAGGTTTGCTCCTTCACCAGTAGTGTTTTATCTGTGCAGGGTTTTTATGGGTCTTACTCTTAAATAAAGTGGCCCAACTTTAACACAGCCTCTGTTCCTGTCTCTCTATTTGGCCACCAAGTCACAAGTGTCACTTTGCCTATTGGACAGAAGAACCACAGGTTGGAGAGTTGTGCCACCAAATTCAGATAAGTGTGAGTTTTGAAGGATGGCTATCTTTTGGTTCTCGTATTCCTTCAGAAGGTACACATTTGATAAATAAGACTCTAAATGTGAACTGAGTCAAATTTCTTCCCCTCCTGACTGATGGGATAGAGACTGACTTTCCCAAAGGTAAGGCGGTTTCAAATAACAGATTAAAAAGGTGTTAAATTATTGTGCCAATTGATTAAAACACTGCTGGAAACAACTAAATAATTATTATGTTTCCCTTCTAACTTAATATGGTGTGTTGCTATTTTCTTCCTTTTTTTAACTAACAAGACACCACAGTATCCTCTGGTGATTTGAATGACAATTTGCAACTTCAAAAAGAAAAGAAAAGCTTTGCCTGTCCAGTTTAGTCTAATTATGCTAATTGTTAACCATACCTACTTTTTGAACTGTTAGGTTTTTTAAAAAACCAAATGCTAATGAGAGAGTAATAACAAAACAATTGTTGTTTTGCAGCTGGGTCACCATGCAAGAATTCAGAAGAAAAATGTAAAAATAATAATCAAGTTCTCAATGTTTTCCTATTTGCTATACTGGAGACTTGGGACACTAAATTATTGAGCATACAACATGGCTATTAGTAACCTTGATACAGTAGGTGCACAAATGAATCTTGCAAAACACAAAGTCTTCCTAATCCCAAACTGAGAAGCATGAAAATCATGCATTGATTCCTAGACTCCTCGGATAAAGTAAGCTGGAGGCAGTTCAATGAAAGGCACTCACTCAACATCCGAGCCCCACCCCCCTGGCCCGGCCAGGTGATACTTGAGGGTCAGTCCTGTACAACTGCTTTATATAAATCTCCTAGATCTGTATCATTATCTGCAGTAGCCTGGGAAGTACAGAAAGAGCTCATTATGGCAGCCCCATAAGCCTTTCCCCAAGGACAGTTGAAAAATGCACGCAGCTATGCTGTTGCATGATTTTATGCACATGCCAAACAGATAAGCAGTAAATAGCATGATGCCCAAGTTGTTATGATCAGCATAACTACAATCCCTTCCATGGTTTCACACAAGGAAGCACTGTTGAATTTAATCATGTTTAGTGGTGCTGAACATTACACAACACTCCCCCCCCCCGCAAAAAAAATCAGAAACATGTTGTTGTTGTTTAGTCGTGTCCAACTCTTCGTAACCCCATGGACCAGAGCACGCCAGGCACTCCTGTCTTCTACTACCTCCTATAGCTTGGTCAAACTCATGTTAATAGCTTCGAGAACACTGTCCAACCGCCTCGTCTTCTGTTGTCCCCTTCTCCTTGTGCCCTCAATCTTTCCCAACATCAGGGTCTTTTCCAGGGAGTCTTCTCTTCTCATGAGGTGGCCAAATTATTGGAGCCTCAGCTTCAGGACCTGTTCTTCCTGTGAGCACTCAGGGCTGATTTCCTTCAGAATGGATAGGTTTGATCTTCTTGCAGTCCATGGGACTCTCAAGAGTCTCCTCCAGCACCATAATTCAAAAGCATCAGTTCTTTGGTGATCAGCCTTCTTTATAGTCCAGCTCTCACTTCCATACATTACTACTGGGAAAACCATAGCTTTAACTATATGGACCTTTATCGGCAAGGTGACGTCTCTGCTTTTTAAGATGCTGTCTAGGTTTGTCATTGCTTTTCTCCCAAGAAGCAGGCATCTTTTAATTTCGTGACTGCTGTCACCATCTGCAGTGATCATGGAACCCAAGAAAGTGATATCTCTCACTGCCTCCATTTCTTCCCCTTGTAGAATTGGAAGGGGCCTGCAGATTATCTTGCCAAGTCCCCTACAATGTAGGAATATGCAGCTGTCCCGTATGAGGATCGAACCTGCAACCTTGTCATGATCAGCACTATGCTCTATCCGACTGAGCTAACCTCCCCTCGGCTGTTGAGGAGAGTCCAATGTTGAAGTGATGGTAACTTTGACGGTGGGTGAATTTGATTGTCACCCAAATCTCTGCTGAGCGGTAGAAGATTCCAGGGGTCCCAACAGTAAATCAGAGTTGTGTTTTTGTTGGGAAATCAAGGCACAGCAGAGGCTACTTTCAATACAGTTTATTTACACCTGAGTTTTAAGGAGGGAGAATTCACAGCATTTACAGCCTAAGAAGGGTTTGTCCTTCCCAGAAGTGCAGTGTTTGATTCAGAGGCTTCCTCACTGCCATTCCCATTTCTCGCTGTAACAGCCCTCTCCAGCCAGCCTGCATGGCTGCTGCCCGTCAGTCCTGCATGGAATTTTGGTCACTTCCTGCTCCTTCTTTCCTAAAACCCCTGCTCCCCAAACCTCTGTTGTAAAAGGGCATCACACACACACCAACCATGGTTCACCCACCCCCACCAACCATGGTTCACCCGCCCGCACCAGCCGTGGTTCAGCCATCCCCACCAATAGTGTTTCACCTGCCCCACCAACCATGGTTCACCTGCCCCACCAACCATGGTTCACCTGCCCCTACCAACTGTGGTTCAGCCACTCCCACCAACCGTGGTTCACCTGCCCCTACCAACTGTGGTTCAGCCACTCCCACCAACCATGGTTCACCCACCCCCACCAACCATGGTTCACCCGCCCACACCAGCCGTGGTTCAGCCATCCCCACCAATAGTGTTTCACCTGCCCCACCAACCATGGTTCACCTGCCCCACCAACCATGGTTCAACTGCCCCTACCAACTGTGGTTCAGCCACTCCCACCAACCATGGTTCACCCACCCCCACCAACCATGGTTCACCCGCCCACACCAGCCGTGGTTCAGCCATCCCCACCAATAGTGTTTCACCTGCCCCACCAACCATGGTTCACCTGCCCTACCAACTGTGGTTCAGCTACTCCCACCAACCGTGGTTCCCCACCAACCGTGGTTCACATGCTTTCCCCTATCTTTCCCCTCTTTCAGCCCAGTCCTACACTTTGGGTATCTAGGCACCAGCCCATATCATCTTCACAAAAGATGAAATTGCTTCTGCAGCTATGAGTAAGCTTATCATAGCAGTGTTTTCCCTAAATTAAAATGCAAATGTCAAAGACTATAAAATTCATGTTGGGGGAAAAAGTGAAGGTTATAATCCTGTTTTAAAGAAGGTATGGCTTTCTTTGCATTTATACACTGTTCACGTATCTACTGGCTAAGCCAGGATAATGTGGTAGGAAGTAATGAAGCTCTTTGGGTACAAAAAGAATGGTGTCAAATAATTTGAGGAACAAACAGAGATAGGAATGGTACCATTTTTTCCCCCTGGGTCTCTTTTTACAGTGAAATACTCCTTGTCACAGCAGGTGGTGCTTTCAGCTCTGAGCTGTGCAAATTTAAAGAGAACTGAACTTCTTATCTCAACACTTAATTTAAATCATTTTTATTGCACATGTTGTAATAAAGATCTGCTGGTTCCTTTAATTCAAAAAAAAATTAATATGCTAAATACTTGGGACATTCTCCTGGCTGGTTGGATATTTTAATTAATCTGCCCGGGAACCCTTTTTGTTGGTTATTCGGCCCTGATCCAGTTCACCACTGCAAAGAGCTAACAATAAAGCTGAAAGTGGGTGGCATTGTCTTGTTTCAATTCCCGAAATTCTGAAAGTCTGTAGATATCAGTTCTTACCAAAAGAAGAAGGAGATTTCATTCAATTGTTTTATGTATGGATGTGGCAGATGAAAATTATTGTGTGGGATGGGAGTTTCCACATACTTTTCCCTGTAAAAAATGTTCCCTACATGGTTACCTCAAAGTTTTCAAAGAAGAAGAAGAAGAGGAAGAAGAAGAAGAAGGTTCATAGTTTGCATGCTTATTAAGGGCTGAACTGTTTATCAAGCATTTATCCCAATTTGCTTGCACAAAGCCTGCACAGAGGTTAGATTATATCCTGCCTTCACTGAGCATTCATCCATATTTGCTAGTGTAATATTTATATATCTTCCCATTTATTGTTCATCCCACACTTTTCAATGCATTTTCCTGTCACTTTCCAAACCTCAAGAAGTCTGATTTTTTAAAAGTGGATTTGTTGTGATATGGCAACAGATTTCTTTATTCCACTTTAATTGCACAAACCTGAATTTATGGTACGCACTTGAATCACCCCCATACAACAGCGAATTTAGGAGCATCCTCAGGTGGTCACATAACAGGGTTGGTTTTTTGGGGGGGGGGTAATATGCATGTGAATTTCTACCTCTCCTGCCATTTTCCACGACCACCCCTCAAATTGTCAAAATAGAGACCACCCAATGGTTCAGCACAGCCTTAGTTTCAGAAACTGGAAATTCTTTCCAACTCCATTCTACTAAGCTCAAAGTTGTGTTATGTTATTTATCTGTTCCATGAGTGGCAGCAGGGATGTTTAGAAGCAACAACAGCAAAGTTTGCTGTGGCCCAGAAAAGAAAATATTAATTCCAAACTCATGAAAATACCTAAGAGAGCTTCCTTCCTTCCTTCCTTCCTTCCTTCCTTCCTTCCTTCCTTCCTTCCATTCGTTGCCTTGCTTCCTTTCCCCCAACATACAGTATGTGCAATGATCAAGAGATTTTGTGACTTTTATCACGAAGCCTTGGGTGAGCTCATGTAGAATGATGCCACTAAGCGTCAGGCAAGATTAATATGCCAGACAGGGTGGGAAGAGCGTACATGTGAGGATGGCAATTCATCTTAGTCCCTTATGTAGGTCATGATGAAGAGTCTGAAGACACCCATCCTGTGATGCTATCCCACGACTATCATATAATGCCCCAAATCAGGGCCAGGCCAGGAGAAGACCACCAGTCCAAAATTCAATTGAATGGAGCATTAGATTTCTTAAATTGGGGAATTTGGTAACACCATCCAAAACAACACAATGAAATGTTTTCCAGTGCTAGAAAGAGAGGACGCTTGGTTACATAGGAAGAAATGGGGGGAGGGAGAGACTGCAGTAATTTATATTCTGGGACTTAATACTGAATATACTTCAGCATAATAAATGTCTGTTTTTTATGACTCAAAGGACTTCTCAGCTTTAGATGGAATTAATGCGTTCCTTGAGCCAAGAAGAAAGAATTGTGACGAGAACAGATGACGAGAACATTAATGGTGGTCTGGACAGAACAGGCCCCAAAAGCCTAGAAGAGCAATGTATGATGCGTGATTCTGACATACTATTAACTTGACTATTCTCATTCAACATTCATTTAGTCTGCTGAGACACCATGCAGAACATAAAAATGACACAGTTCCTGACAGAATGTCTTACTATCTACATTAGATGGACAGAGCCAGACAGGAATGAGGAAGACAGAGCTCTGGGACTGACAATAGGCAGTGGATAATTGGATGGCAGTGGGAAAGCAGGCTATGAGAAGGAGGCTTGGTTCAGGAAGTGCTTTGCTAAGGACTTCAGCTCATACAAGGGACAAACATCTGGGAGTACAAAGAGCTGCTGCCAGGCTCATCATGGTCAGACCAGCATAATCATCCAGATAATATCTGCAACTGCAGTAGCTCAAATAGGAGCTGCTAGCTATACAGGAATTGCTGCAGTTGCAGATATGCTAGCCACACAAACTCAGTGCAGGCATTCTGTTGGATGTTATGCTTACATGTGCATGGAGGTGAACACACTCTCTGCTCCCTTGAAGTAAAGGGAGATCTATACTTGTGCCACTACTGAGAGGGCCCTCTGCCTGGAACCACCAGAAGGCCCTCAGAGCTGTACCTCAGTATCTGGGCTGAACAATGGGAGTGGAGACGCTCCTTCAGGCATACTGGGCCGAGGTTGTTTAGGGCTTTAAAGGTCTACACCAACACTTTGAATTGTTCTCAGAAACATACTGGGAGCCAATGTAGATCTTTCAGGACCAGTGTTACATGGTTTTGGCGGCCACTCCCACTCACCATCTAGCTGTTACATTCTGGATTAATTGTCGTTTCCGGGTCACCTTCAAAGGTAGTCCCACTCAGAGTGCATTGCAGTAGTCCAAGTGGGAGATAACTAGAGCATACACCACTCTGGAGAGACAATTTGCAGGCATTCTTGTACACATTATTTGACAGAAGCATGAACAGAACTATGACTTTTGAAGATGGCTATATTTCAGGTCACATGTTGCTTTGGAAAGTGTGAATTAGATAGCATCACCTTTAAATGTGAACAGAATCTAGCACACACACACACCTCCTCCCATAGAGAATCCTGGAGGGCAGAATTGGTCCCTGGGCCTGAGGTTCCCCATATCTCATATATGTTGAAGGAAAAGTGAAGTACAAAATAAGGGTGCAGAGTGCAACCATGGACAGGATCTCAGCTGTACCTTTTCTCCCAGTATATATGAACTGGTGCTCAGCAATCTTTAACACATGCCTTTCTGTCTCTCAGATAGGCTTCCTGCCTGCATTGCAGAAGCCTTTTGAAAATCACCCCATCGTTCCCCGCCCCCCAGCAATCAGTCTGACAGATGACAACCCAAACATATTTTAACTTATGACCTACACAAGATTTATTCCCACATACGGCACATTTTGGACCTAGTGATTTAAAGAAAAAGTGGCGTAAAACATTTGTCTTTTTGACATATTCTGTTGTCAGAATACAAAGGCTTTTCTTGGTGGGGAGCCTTCAAGAAATGGCAGGCTCTGGAATGCAGATCCTTGGAAATGATGGGGAAAGAGGCTATTTTTGCAGAGTTGGACAAACAACTTTGGTTCTCTGGGTCAGGGTTTGATTATTCTTGCCTGCCTCCATTTTTAGTCCTTGCATTGGCTTGGTCTCTTCGTCCCACTAATGTTTAATCTTCCTTTGATTCCTAATTCACTCAAGGTAACACTGTAGTGCTCAAGTGTAGTGCTGCTTGCATAGAATGCCATCAAACTGTGAAACAGGAATAGGGCTTCGATTGGCCCCACTCCCGAGTGTTGCATTTCAATACCTGCTCTGCCCTCCAATCTCCTCTGTACATTAAGTATAGCTGTCTAAAATCCCCCTTGTGTGTGAGGGATTGTACAATGCCAAGCCCTCAAAGTGTCCCTATTTTCCAGGGACAGTCCTGGATTTTAGAAACTGTCCTGGTTCCTGTTTTGATTCCAGAATGTCCCACCTGTCCTTGGGATGTCCTTATTTTCACTGGAGAAATGTTGAAGGGTATGGTTGTTGTTGTTGCTGTTTAGTCATTTAGTCGTGTCCGACTCTTCGTGACCCCATGGACCAGAGCACGCCAGGCACTCCTGTCTTCCACTGCCTCCCGTAGTTTTTGTGTATATTTTTTTATTGTATTTTTATTGTATTTTGTGGGTTTGCTTCACTTTTGGTAAAATAGAAGACATAAGGTGGAGTGGAAGGTCCCATCAGGATTTGGAACATGGAATGATGGGGAGGTTAACCATCTTCACCTTCCCCATGGTCCTTATGATCTTGATTCAACACTCCTCCCCCCCCATTGGCTTCTATTTCATGTTTAAGAACAGATAAGCACAGCACACATTTCATGTATCATCTAGTTCGATCCCCAGGCTTCCCAGAGAAATATTGTTGATTGGGACAATTTGCAACTGCATTGGGTGGCAAGATAAAACCCGTAAGGAAATTATTCTGAGGTTATTGATGGTTACTAAGGATGGTACATTTATGATCTTTCTATAACATTCTCAGTTATGAATGGAATGTGATTCCCTTCCTTTTCTGCAACACTGGGTGCTCACTACCACAGCCAGTGCATTAAGGCTTTTAATGAAATGGTCTAGAATCTAAATCGTTGCAATGGATAAACGGCTCCATTGACTATTATCCCAGGGCTCAGCATTTCCCTCAGCTTACTACCTGTAATGCCAGAGTAAAATCCTTGCAACAATAGTTGAAATGATCACGCTTAGCCCTCTGATTGAAATTAATAAGATGTACAGACCAAGTCTGTATACGATTACTCAGAAGTGAGTTTGGCGAGGCTTACTTCCTAGCAAGTAAGTGTGCATATAATTGCAGCCTTAAAGGGCCTCACTTTGGCTGGATGATGCCAATAGCTTATGCAGCAATACGGCAGCTAATGTGCTCAGTTTTAAGCACATATTTGCTTGCACAGCAAATCTTGGGCCTGGGCCATAAATTCGTGTGAATTTTAATGATATGCTTAATGGCACCTTCCTATTATTATCCCATCACCAGTTCTTTGTACTCAAACTATCTAGTAAAATCCCAACCGGCTTACATTATGCTGTCCTTGATCCCTGAAGCTTTTGGAAAAGAAAATGGGCAATAAATTCCAGATTCAATATAACCAAATGGAAAAGATAAGACAAGATGATATGGATATGTAGCAGAAACGACTTATACACACACACACACACACACCAAAAAAAACCCCCACACCTCACTATGTTGAAATCATATATGCACTTGGTTTGGTTATTTCTAAAATGTATCACTGAGAAACACTGCAACCTATTTAAGACCACACTTTGTTCTGCTCAGCCCCATAGCCTTTATATCCATCAGAGAAATTGCAGTTCGGATAGGATTTAGCAGGTCGTTCATTTATAGATGATGATAACGACAAACAAATCTTTACTCACCGTGCCTTGCAAGCTCAGCAACAAATCCGTATGCCACAGTAAAACGGATGGCCCCAGCTCAATAAATATAGCTATTGTGCAAGTCCATTGTCATCAAATGACTGGGATAATACGAGAGCATATTCCTCAGCTTACACTATCAGTGATACTTCTGCTTACTGCAATGATATATGTCACATCAGACACCTCGTTCTGTACTGGAGTGCTATGCACTGATTCATGCATGCAACAAACTTGACTATACCATCTGCAACCAAGTTTGCAGCAATGCTCTAACCTTGCCCTTCCCACATCACCTTAACTCCAAATGATGGGCACCTTTTTCTGCTTTTGGGATCAGACAGTTGCATGCATATGTGAAGATAAACTGTCTGTATGCTTCAAGAGAGAAATTTGAAAATGTAAAGGGGTGGTGCATTTGAGACAACACTGAAATAATTTGGGTGTCCAATCAGGAGCTGGCATATTGGACAATGAGTTTTGATGCCCACCCAATGGAGATGAACTTAGTAGGATGAATCACATTGTTCATGAGATAACCATAATGATCTCTTAGTAGCCAGAACACACAAACTCGTATAAGGACCCACGGCACAGTCTAGCAGTAAAAATCTCCAGGGGGAAATCAACTAAGTTTTATGCAGGGTAGAGCTTTTGAAATGAATAAACCTAACTTAGTCTACTCTGAGTCACATTTAGTTGAATACCACCCATTGTCTCTAGTCCTCTCCAGTTGTCTCTCTCAGTTTTGGAATTGGAGAATACATATTCTGAGAACAGGGACCCATCTTCTTTTCTTTACTCTTTAAATCGGCACTTAACATCTAGAGCAGGGTTTCCCAAACTTGGGTCTCCAGCTGTTTTGTACTACAACTCCCATCATCCCTAGCTAGTAGCACTAATGGTCAGGGATGAAGGGAACTGCAGTCCAACAACACCTGGAGACCCAAGTTTGGGTGTTAGTCCAACAGTTAGATGTGATCCAGCAAATTCCACTCCCAGCTGGCTAGGGAATACAGTATGACATTAAATAATCTCTTGTCAGTGAAGGAGGCACCATTGGATGAAACCATTGGATGAAACCCATATTTTACTCTTTCCCACATTTTCCTGCTTCACAAAAAGAATGGACATGACTGAACCAAATCTAAGTAAGTTTATGCCCCATAGATTTTAAAGAAGAATAGTTTGTCATGTGCTTAGCAGTTTCACTGAGATCAGGGGCTATTGAAAGCTGAAATTCATATACAGTGGTACCTCGGGTTACATACGCTTCAGGTTACATACGCTTCAGGTTACATACTCCGCTAACCCAGAAATATTACCTCGGGTTAAGAACTTTGCTTCAGGATGAGAACAGAAATCGTGCTCTGGCGGCGCGGCAGCAGCAGGAGGCCCCATTGGCTAAAGTGGTACTTCAGGTTAAGAACAGTTACAGGTTAAGTACGGACCTCCGGAACAATTAAGTACTTAACCTGAGGTACCACTGTAGATGTTTTCTCATTTAGGGAACATCCTGTATCTGTTTCCTCCACATTCCATTTCCAGTTTGGGACTTGAAGGACAGGGAAAGATCAGCTTGCCTACTGCACATTCTCAATGGTACTCTGTCTTTAGCTCAATTTTTAAATCTAAAGAGAATTTTCATTAGAAAGGGAAGGTGCTCAAAGTATGCTCAAAGACAGCCCACCCATACTTTTACCATGCAGGTAATGAAAGAGAAAGCTTTCCATGCAAGTTGAGAGAAATTAAGCCAGAATAGGACACAGTCTGTATGAATCTCAGGTATGAAGGTCTTGAAAGAGTGGCCATTATTTTAAAGGTATGAATGCAAAAACAGATCATGCTAATAGTCTTTATAAAAATAAAATAAATTAAAAAGAAGGATGCAATTTTGACTCGCCTAAAATATATATACATTTTTAAAGCTTTTTCATGATAAGTTACTTGACGTAATGTTTTCTAAATGTGCTGTTCTGGTTTCCTTGTAAGATGCTGATGGTCTGAATCCTGACAGGAGAATAAAATTAAATTTGACAGTAGGAGGAAAATGAAAACAAGATGTGGTCTTAAATTTTGTTTCCCAGAAAAGTAGAACAAATTGAACAAAATTACAAGTGATGTAGCGTTATTTATGTGTCTGGGTCACTAAAGTAATAACTAATGGAAGTTTATGACTACAAATGAAATGGTATCAAAAATTTACCATAAATATCTTGATTATAGATTAATAATGAAGGTATATCATTCTAGTGTGGCAAAAAAAGACTCTGGTCTGAAGTTATGTTCTGTATAATAGCTTTTTTGCACGCATCTCAGAGATAAGCAGTTCTATTTGTTCTGTTTTATCTCATCATCCTGTTTCATAAGAAGCTAAAAAGAGCAATGCAAGATGGTTTGTTTACTCTCATTGCTAAATGAAAAAGAAAAAGAATGAATGAACAAAGGAGCCCCCTAAGCTTGATCACCTATGGAATAGAAAATGCACCTCTTTATCTTCATTTATGCTGGGGACACTCAAGGCATGCGTGTAGCTGACACCATGCCCTCCAACATTTCTCCGATGAAAATAGGGACATCCTGTTTAATAAGAGTACTAATACTAATAATACTAATAATAATAATTTTATTTATACCCTGCCCATTATTACATTCAAAACTTCCTTATACAGGGCTGCCTTCAGATGTCTTCTAAAGGTTGTATAGTTACTTATCTCCTTGGCGTGGGTGTCACATGACTCCATACCCTTCAACATTTCTCCAATAAAAATAGGGACATCCTAAGGGAAAGTGGGACATTCTGGGATCAAATCAGAAGCCGGGGTGGCTTCTGTAAAACCGGGACCTTTCCTGGAAAATAGGGACACTTGGAGAATCTATGGCATGCAGCCCCCTGAACCCATAACAAGAAAATAAGACTCTGAGCTGGTTATTGAAGACTCATAGCTAAAGGTATGAAGAATGCTCACTAAAAAGTATTTAGTACAAAACATTTTATCTTTGGTGTTTGATCCGTGGGTTCCCCACCCCCCCAAAAAGGCATGTTATTAGTCTGAGTTTCATGTATTTTTCAACAGGGCCTTAGCACTGTATGCTAGTGTGTGTGTGTGTGTACACACACACACACACACACACACACACAGTTAAACAATACTGGATGGTTTGCCTATCAATGGAAAATAATCATAATAATTGACTACAGTGGTACCTCTGGATGTGAACAGAATCTGTTACGGAGCCCCGTTCGCATCCAGAAGCGAATGCAACCCGCGTCCGCGCTTCTGTGTGTGCGTGGGTTCGCAATTTGCTGCTTCTGTGAATGTGCGTGACTTCAATTTGACCGTCTGTGCATGAGCGAGCAGCAAAACCCGGAAGTAATGTGCTCCGTTACTCCGGGTCGCCGCAGTGCGCAACCCGAAAATACTTATCCCGAAGCTACTTCAACCCGAGGTATCACTGTATTCTTATGAAAATGTCTTGTAGCCGATAAATAACAAAACAAAGAACTAATATAGCAAGTATCTTTGTCATTTCTTCCTGTGAAATAGTATACATTAACACGGGCACCTTTTCAAATTCTTATTTATTCAAGTCATTGCAACCTCAACACAGCTGAGGTGAAATAAGCGATCGAGTTAATAGAATTGCCTAATGGGCACTAGAATTTTTAATTGTGCTTTCTGGGTCCAATTACATCCCAATTAATCAAGAAAATTGGAAGGCTTCAATGAAGTGGGGAGGGGTTTACAAGCCAGATCTGAATTCATGCATCAGAAGGAGAAGAGGCTAAATTCACAACTTGACTATTTCTCTGTGTTGCAGTCTAATGGGGCAATGGTGCACAGACAATTGCTTTCTGCTGCCAGAAAGGGTTTAATTGTGCATCATACCTTCTGAGTATGCAGCATGCAGTTTTTCATTAAAGTGCCACAACTGTGTGGAATAGAACACACTTGTGTGTGCTAAAGACCAAGGTTCAATCCCTGGAATCTTCAGATAGGGTTGGGAAAGCCGTTGTCTGAAAAATCAGAGAGCCTCTGCCAATCATTGTAGACAAAGCTGAGGCAGGTCAACCAATGGCTTGACTTGGGACAAGGCAGCTCCTATGGTCTAATGCAATTTCAGAAGCTCACATTTGAAAGACCCTTCACATTACATAGTTGGTCAATGTGAAGATAGGTTTTTCTTATTTCCAGCTAGACTGGTGACTGGGCGTGGCTACCGAGACCATATAACATTGATCTTGAAAGACCTATATTGGCTCCCGGTACATTTCTGAGCACAATTCAAAGTGTTGGTGCTGACCTTTAAAGCCCTAAACAGCCTCGGCCCAGTATACCTGAAGGAGCATCTCTACCCCCATCGTTCTGCCCAGACACTGAGGTTCAGATCCGAGGACCTTCTGGCGGTTCCCTCACTGCGAGAAGTGAGGTTACAGGGAACCAGGCAGAGGGCCTTCTCAGTAGTGGCACCTACCCTGTGGAACGCCCTCCCATCAGTTGTCAGGGAAATAAACAACTATCTGACTTTTAGAAGATATCTGAAGGCAACCCTGTTTAGGGAAGTTTTTAATGTTTGATGTTTTATTGTGTTTTTCATATTCTGTTGGAAGCTGCCCAGACTGGCTGGGGAAGCCCAGCCAGATGAACGGGGTATAAATAAATCACCACCACCACCACTATGTCTCCACAGTAAGAAATTTGTGCATGGTGACATTCCATGCATTCCTCAGGGTCATTGGTCAGCATAGGAAAGGACCTCCAGTTGTCTGAACTGCCATTGGTGACAGCAAAATGGAACCTCAGCAGATTATTTTTCAGTTGAATCAAAGCAGTTTGCAACATAAAAAGAAGGAAATTATTAATTGTAACAATAAAAAAAATGGGATGCAGCATTAAACTTGAGAAGCGAAGTTTTACTTTGCTGATACTGCTGCTTTAGATTTGTTGTCGGTTGTTTTAGATTGTATGGTTTAAATTTTGTGTTTGTATTAACTAGGGATGCTTAAGGAATTCAGGCTTCATGAACTCCAATAGGAACTGACCTGACCTGAACCTCCCGGAGTTGTCCATGGGATTTTATACTATGGTGAATGATGCAATGCAATTCTAGGCACAAAGATCTCTTTTTTAAAATGAGCATTTGGGAATGAAATACTTTTAGAACTATTTCCTTTAAGAAAAACAGTGTTCAGTGTAAATATAAATTATGTACTATGGTTCTTTTCAATGCAATTTAATATAGAAGTGGGATGGAATGGACACAAGGGTAAAGACATGGAAGTGACCCGGATCAGGAAAATAGATCTTTCTCTCTGCAGCATTAACCTTTGTGTGTGTTTCATCCATCAACTGAGGTCCTGCTCCAAATTTCTTGGCTGTCCGAGGTCTTGCAGACTTAAATAAGGAATAGGGCTGTTTCAGTAGTGGGAGCCATTCTGTGGATTGCCCTGAGGGTTTGCTAAGCCCTCACAATTCAGCGTCCCCAAGCTTTTGGGCCAGTGGGCACATTTGAAATGTTGAAAAGTTGTCATTGACACCAATCCCAAGATAACTGTCATGGGCATGTGGCGTAACACAATATGGCTGCCACTTTGAAAAGAACAGGAGAAAGAGGCAGTGGGAGATATGCAACTAAGTTTTCCTCAGAGTACATCCACTGAAATCAATGGACCTAACTTTCCAGTGGCCAATACTTTCGGTGTACTACTCTGAGGAAAACTTAGTTGAATACTACCAGGTGGGTCATCCTCCTGGAAACCCAGAAACCAAGCACTGTTGTGTGGAATGTCAACCAATCAGGAAGAATTATAGAGTTCAAAGATAGAACCTGATAGTTAATAGGGCTTGATAGAACTTGAATGGGACTTAGGTAAGGGTCATGTAGGGCTGTAATTAACAACAACAACAACAATTTATTATTTATACCTAGCCCATCTGGCTTGGTTTCCCCAGCCACTCTGGGTGGCTCCCAACAGAATATTAAAGACACGATAAAACATCAAACTATAATAAGTTCCCTAAACATTTCTAAAAGTCAGATAGTTGTTTATTTCCTTGACATCTGATGGGAGGGCATTCCACAGGGTGGGAGCCACTACCCAGAAGGCCCTCTGCCTAGTTCCCTGTAACCTCACTTCTCGCAGTGAGGGAACTACCAGAAGGACCTTGGCACTGGACTAGGTGCCTGCTTCATCTCCTTTGTCAGAGTATAGCACAGAACAGGGCTTATGGTATTAAGGGGTCTATTTCTTGTTGCTATAAAGTGAGCCTCGCCAACTTGGGGAATGGTCAATAATGCTCCTGCAGATAATCTCAGTGATTGAGCTGGGATATGAGGGTTCAGGTGATTCCTGAGGTATTCTGGACCTAAGTTGTTCAGGGCTTGTATTCCATCTTTCTTTCCTGACTAACACAGGTCTCAGTTATTTCAGTGGGTCTACTCCACACACGACTAAGGCTGGATCCAACCCATGGGACCAAGGTACAGCTAACTTACTCCAGCTCAAATTCATTTAATCCCTGAGATCCTCAAACTGAACTGAATCATCAGCAGTCCCAGAATTCAATTCATTCTTTACATGCTGATAATAGGCCAGGTGATACTGAGAGGCTATTTGCTCATGGAATAGTTACACCCCCTATAACACCATAGAAGCATGAAATCAATCAAAGAGGAGAGAATACATAGAAGCAAGATAAGCAGTACTGACTCAGGACCAAATCAATACTCTGGAATACTGTTCTCTAGGGATCTATCACATCCACTACAAGAAGAGAACCTAGGGAATATTTTTGTCTTGTTTTGTTTATAAAAATCACAAGCTGCTGTTACTGGATCAGAATTAAGATAGAATCTGTTCTGTGCATGGCACAGCACTATTTTTTTTTTAAAGGTAGCAATATTTTTGCTCCTCATATTGCCAACTGGAAAATCACTCAAAGTCATAAAAAGTGTACTGTAGCAGACTAAACTAGCTTAGGGCTGTTCCAAGAACTTACAAAAAGATTGCCCGAGGGCATGAGAGATGGATAGCAGAAATGGGAGGTCTACAGTTCTTTAGTGGTCCAGTGTTTGTTCAGTTTGAGTGACACTGACAATCCTGACCATAAAAGAGGCGAGGGAAGAATTTTCAATAGCCACCTGAACTGGCATTTGAGGAATCAAGCAATAAAGGAAGGTTTAAAGGGAGGGGGGTTTCTTGGTGACTTGAAAACCACCACCTTTATCATTCTATTCATATGGCATCCTGTCATCATCCTATTCATATGGCTTTCTGTCACTGCTTGAAACGCTTTCACTGTGCAAAAGAGACAGGGATCATTTCTAATTTATAGCACTTAGCAGAAGGAGAATGAAAGTGAATAAATCTGTGCAAAAAATTCTCTTTGTACAAATTTCTGCTAAATGAAGTATAATTTGTTTGTTGACAGAAGTGAAAGGGGAGGATGGGAGGAGATGCTAATGAACAATTAGACTGATTGAAATTGTGCTAGAGATGGTTGGTTTTTCAATATTCGTATTTATTCATATGTGGCACTCAATTGCTTCTGCTTTCATAGAAGACGTTGACCCTATGCAAATGTAATGCATAACCATGATTTGTCTTCCTTAACCATGGTTAGCATTACATCTCAAAATCTAAACCAGAACTAGGGAACCTGAAGTGCTCCAAATGCTTTTGAACTACAATTCCTATTAACTCCATCCCCATCCCCGGATAGGGGTGATTAAGGTTGTAGTCCCTCAACAACCAGAGGGCCACAGCTTTCCCATTAATGACCTAAACCATGGTTAGGGGTTGGCAGTGGTTGAGATCAATGATGTGGTTCATCTTATGTATCAATGTCAACTAGCTGTTGAGAACTAATGTAGCTAGTGGTGGCTAACTGTGAACTAGGAAGTCCCTTAGGAAAGTCCATTGGCACATCTGTGAGAGAACTTTTTGGTTCAAGGGGCAAGGAAGTGGGGCTTGGAAGCAGAGTCTGACAGTCACAGAGCTATAGTGAATAAAGGGTTATTTGTCTTGGTAAGTCGTGGTATCAATTGTCCTTTAATAACTGGAGAGGCACAAATCTGCCAATTCTGATTTCCCCGTTTCTCAATGTTATCATTTTAAATTTGGTGGATACAATTTCTGTATCGGTTTGAGAGTGTTTCTCCGCAAAAAGTTCTCATGAAAATTCATCATTTTGGGGTGCATTCCTCCTAATATACACATATTTGTTTGGTATATGATTTCCTTTTGTGTACATACATATTTCTTCAAGCAATTCCCCCAAATATAATGCATTTCTAAAACTTGTTTTCATCAACGCATGCATTTTTATTCCTACTTTCCCCTTTTACTCATTTTGGTACAAATTCTTTTAATTGGAGAATGGATTTTGGTACAGAAAGTCCACTCGCCCATGTTGCAGAAGCGGTGTGGACTGGCACTGTCCCCCCTGTGCAACCCCATGGTGGTGCTGGGTGTGGGGCCTGGTCATATCATAGCCTGCCTGCAAATTGGCCAATCACAGGCAGGCTACTGTGCAGGACCTCCCCAGAGGAGGGGCCAACCCTATCAGCAGACATCACTTGGGTCTGCACTCAGGGAACAAATAGAGGGCCGGCCCAGACCTCTTCACCCAGTTTGTCTTTTTGGTTCAGAAAGTGCAAATGAGGAAGGTTCGTATAAAAATGCAAAACAAATAGAATTTGTCCTCCCTAAACAGGACCCTCTTTTTAAGCTACCTAAGTCACAAACAGGGATGCGGGTGGCGCTGTGGGTTAAACCACAGAGCCTAGGACTTGCCAATCAGAAGATTGGCAGTTTGAATCCCTGTGATGGGGTGAGCTCCCATTGCTCGGTCTGAGCTCCTGCCAACCTAGCAGTTCGAAAGCACAAAAGTTCAAGTAGATAAATAGGTACCGCACCGGCGGGAAGGTAAACGGCGTTTCTGTGCACTGCTCTGGTTCACCAGAAGCGGCTTAGTCATGCTGGCCACATGACCCGGAAGCTGTACACTGGCTCCCTCGGCCAATAAAGCGAGATGATTGCCACAACCCCAGAGTCGGCCATGACTGGACCTAATGGTCAGGGGTCCCTTTACCTTTACCTTTTAAGTCACAAACAGGCAGACAATCCTGAATCTCTGCAGACAGTACTCATATCTCCTATGGAAGAGGTATGCAAGCTCTCCTTTGATACATAAGAGCAGATGCTCAGAAATCGGAAGTGTGAGTCACGACCACTTCCTTCTGCACACCCCACCCCCACCCCGTGTTGCAACATGCAAAGCCAGCTTTGCTTTCATATATTTGAAGCAAATGAAGCATCCACTATGAAACTGGCTCGCTCCCAAGTACTCCAGCTTAACCGATTTATGGAATAATTGTACATCTGGAACATCTACTCGGAATTGCAGGGTCCATTGACAGCTGGTCATCTGCCGCTCCTTCAGTTCTATTCATCATACTTTGCACAGTTATTTCTTTGGTGAAGGATTCCAAATCAAAGGCTTGTGATACTAATTTGATCATTCTTGTAATGACATTTCATTTGCCTTTGCAAAGTACACAAGGAAGTGCTTTGCTTGCCTGGGAAAAGGCCGTTATCAAATTATGTTTCCACCTTTTCAATCCACTAATGATCCCTGCTGTGTAACAAACATGCCTGTCATTCAAGAGTTAGAAGCATTGTGGGATGTTTATTATTTCCATTTCTAATTTTAAAGGGAAAGCTATTACGCACAGAGCATTTTTGCGCATGTGGCAAATTATGTGTACTTTAGCTAGGAAAATAATTATTAGGCTACATTTGCTTGTATGGAGTTTTGTATGATGCCACTGAATAAACCTTGAAACCAGTGAATGCAACTGTACATCTTCGCCTTTTTAACACAGAAGAATCAGAGCAAGCTAGGAAACCCAAGGTCACAGACAGAGCTGGGTTAACCCAACAGGCTCCATAGAAAGCTAGAATCAGAGCTGGAAGGGACCACGGGGATCATCTAGTCCAACCCGCTGCATAGAATCATAGAATCATAGAGTTGGAAGAGACCACAAGGGCTATCGAGTCCAACCCCCTGCCAAGCAGGAACCACCATCAGAGCACTCCTGACATATGGTTGTCAAGCCTCTGCTTAAAGACCTCCAAAGAAGGAGACTCCACCACACTCCTTGGCAGCAAATTCCACTGTCGAACAGCTCTTACTGTCAGGAAGTTCTTCCTAATGTTTAGGTGGAATCTTCTTTCTTGTAGTTTGGATCCATTGCTCCGTGTCCGCTTCTCTGGAGCAGCAGAAAACAACCTTTCTCCCTCCTCTATGTGACATCCTTTTATATATTTGAACATGGCTATCATATCAACCCTTAACCTCCTCTTCTCCAGGCTAAACATGCCCAGCTCCCTTAGCCGTTCCTCATAAGGCATCGTTTCCAGGCCTTTGACCATTTTGGTTGCCCTCCTCTGGACACGTTCCAGTTTGTCAGTGTCCTTCTTGAACTGTGGTGCCCAGAACTGGACACAGTACTCCAGGTACTGTGTTTCATGGTTGAACAGGATTTAAACCCGAGTATACATATGCAAACATTCTAACACATGGTTGTACAGCCCATAACCAACAAAGTCAAATGGGGTCCACTGCACATTTGTCATAGTTGCTGTTGCCTAAAGATACCCCCTTCTCTCCTTTCTGCCCTCTCGCACACATTGCATATGCAGCCTGGGGTTTGAGGGAGAAACCAGGAGACTTGTTGAGTTCACGTGTTAATCTGACCCTTCAGTTTCCAAAACCAGATCCTGAGGCAGACAGTGCCTGACACAGAAAGTCCTTGGGTCTACTCCAGTGCCAGTCCTACTCAGAGTAGACATATTTAAGTTAATAGACATGATTAAATTAATTGCGATACGTCTGCAATGAGTAGAACTTAGTTGGCTATAACTGTTGGTTTCTGGGGCTTGGTGCATCTCCCAAAGTGGTGCCTTCCAGATGTTTTAGACTACGGTTCCCATGATCTCTGACCACTGGTCATACCAGCTGGGGCTGATGGTAGTTGGAGTTCAAAAAAATATGGAGGTCACCATAAGGCTGTTCTAACCCATGTTGAGACACCAGCATGCACGTTGTGTGACCCTCATCTAAAGATGATGATGTGTCCTGAACCCATGGCCTACCTGGCAGAAAGTCAGTATGTCAAGTCCCTAGTCCAAGGTCAATCCAGGTGTCCAAAGTCCAAACTGAAACACAGTCCCACAGAGCTTCAGGAGCATTCAAGCTGGGGTCCATCAACATGGACAGTTGAGCAGACACAGCACCTCAACTCTGCTGCCCTTACATACTTGGCATGCTGATTGCAGAATCTGGGCTTGAGGAGGCAGGTGATCCTCACCTGTTCCAAGCCTACTCCAGCTGAGGAATCACACATCTCCTCCCAGAGCTAGTGAGCCCCACCTGACCAGCTAGGGAGCTGGGGTTTGGGCCGTTGGCTTCCTCTGCCTCCTGGAGTGCCTTGCCCACTACAATAATAATTTATTATTTATACCCCACCCATCTGGCTGGGTTTCCCCAGCCCACCATGTTTGTGGAGACAGGGGCCCCTCTGACTCTGGGTCCTGCTGCTCTGGTTCCTGTGCACTGACCCCCATCCTATCATCATCTTCCATCACCCCATGAGTACTTCCTACACCAACCTCTCCTTCCATATCCCCCACTTGCCCTGGTGTGTCCCAGTCCCGGCTACACCCCTCGCTGGGATCCTGTTCCCTTTTTCTTCCTCCCCGTTGTCTTGCTAGTTCTTTCCACTGCTGAAAGGCAGTTGAGACACAGTTGTTAAGGAGAGTGGCTCCTGTAGAAATCATGGTGCAATTCAAAGTAGTAATGAACAACTGGAAAACATTTTGTCACTTGGCACAAATCCAAGTGCTCAGATTGCATCTTTTCATCGTAGGGTAATACACTACTTACACTATTACTATTAGTCTCATTTAATTAGTAACCTCCTCAGCCAGCATTTCACATCCTTAGCACCCTTGTTTGGGAATCACAGAGAATTGAATGCAATTAAGCACAATTACTTTAAGCTTGCATCACTGTAATCCAATTACTCAAGATGTTTAGTCATTTAAAGCCAAATCCATGGGAGGAGATAAGTGCTTGCAACTTTGACTGAATGCCCTTAACTCCTATTAACATCAACGATTCATAAAATGTCTTCAGTGGCACACAAAAGATCTGCCTCCTAACACCCCAGTCCCTTTAGAGTCAATGGGAGTTGGATGTCTGACTTCATTTATAAACTAATCTCATTCAAGTCTAGCTGCAAACAGTGAATACAGTTTTGTTGACTAAAATAGGTGCAGATTACCTTAGGTAGATGAACACATGAGCCCAAGAGTCATTTTAAAATGTGATTGTCAGTACCTGGAGAGAGAGAGAGAGAGAGAGAGAATATGGTTTTGGCCGTCACAATATTAATCTGCAATTGGCAGCATCCAAATGTGAATAATGGCATCCATCAAATTTTGGAGCATGCTTATATAAGGTTGCATAAATCACAATGTTACTTTTCCCACTTAGAAATCTGATCACTATGTAAGGTAGCAGTTTGAAAAGTTTAAGCCACAACCAAAGTCATATCCAGAAATATTTACCTCAAAATACAAAGCAAAATATAGAAGTGCTGTGCAGATGACATCGGTAAACCTGAATAATGATCGAGGTGCCATATTAAAACACAAACCCTGTAGATTTGCTGAAAAATGATAGTGGTTTTGTTTTTTGTTTTCCAATTTGCCAGAGGAATTTGAAAAATAGCAAAACTGATGTTTCCTCTATGTTTGTGAGCCTTCTCCAGCCATTGGTGGAGCTGTTGTGATGTCACTGAATCCTAGGAGGGGGTGGATTGGCTGATGGAAAGCAGCTCATAAAATATGCTCTTAAGAATTATGGGTGGGTCTTATTCTGATAGATGTGAGGGTGAGAAGGGAGAGGCTTTGCAGGACATCACAATGATAGGGATGCAGGAGGTTCAATAACATGGTGGAAGAAACAGGAAGTTAGGGAAATAATATACTTTTCTTATTAATTAATTTATTTTATTTGTATTCCACCCTTCATTTGCAGATCTCTGGGCAGTTCACAATACAAGATATGGAAGCAAAGTGAGCAGGAAACTTTAGAAGTCTGTGGCCTAAATGATTTTTCTAAGACAGAAAGCCAGCCTGATACAGTTGTTATACAATAGAACTAGGGCTGTATACACACCATACTTTTTAAAGCACATTTGAAACCCCTTCTTTTCCTCAAAGAATTATGGGTGCTGTTCTCCCCCCCCCATCAGATACAATTCCCAGCAAAACCTAAAAGCAATAGTACCCATAATTCTTTGGAGGTGCTTCAAATGAGGGTTAATGTTCCTGATGCAAAATGTGGAGAACTAAATTTAAGATTTAAAAATGAGGAACTGGGAGGACTGAGATTGACAGATCCATTAGATGTTCTTCGGCCACTCAAAACTACCTCACTGGGTTTCTGTTAGAATAAAATGGGGGGGGGGGAGAGACTCACATTTCGCACCTTGAGCTCTTTGGAGGATACATGGAATATAAATATAAGAAATAAATAATGATATAACAATATGTTTAGTTATTTCTGTTTTTCTTTTTAGAATTCACACATACCTGCATGACCATAATGAGGCTAAAGGGGCGCGCATGAAATCCACCTTTATTCTTGCCATCAATTTCAGTGCTACACATATAATAATAATAATCTCCATTCATATAATAATAATCTCCATTCAGCATCACTTGCACCACTGTAAATTTTGCGGTTTTGGGGGGGCTTAGGAGGGGAGTTAAAAAAGAGAAAAGCTTTAAAGGTTCTCCCCTCTTTATAGCATCTTATACAAACAAAGAACTAAAATCCATCTCCTGTTAAAGGTATAAAGTTGCATTTTAAAAGAAAGCATGCTGTTGATCTAAATTGGGAAACCAGACTAATAGAAGTGATCAATTTCCCTGCAAAACCCATTATAGAAACCTGGGCTAAGAAAGGACAATGAAATACATAAGCAAATGTGTGATTTCTGTAGTTGATCATTCACCATGCATACAGCCAGCTTGGCCAAATCTCACGCTTGTCCTGGTTTTACTCCTGTGTAAATTTATTGACTTCAGCCAAGCACCGTCTGCAATATTCACACCGGATTTACACCTCTGAGAGATGAAAATATGGCCTGCCGACTCCTTTATACTTGGCATGCATATTACCGGCATCTCTCAATGGAAAGTTTCAAGTTTTGACCACCCTGTTGCTTAACTCATAATGCTCTTTCACTGTATATGCCTGTAAAACTAGCTCTTTCACCACATGACCACATGTTAGTTGCTACTTTTGTTCACAGTCAATGTGCTCCCCATAGATCTAATTAAATTACTTCCCTCTGCTGAATCTAGTGTTTAGATTATAGATGCACATTTTAGAAAAGACTATGTGTCTTACCAGATACAATTGGAACAGTGTCTGCTGCGCACCCATTGTGCATGTAAGTGTAAGGCACGTCTGTTTTCAGATGAACTTAATTCACTAGGGCTTAAATTCAATCCTATGTGGGGAAACTTTCTCCTGTAGATAAAACAATCTAAAAGTATGTTGGAAGTAAGAGAAGCAGTAGTAACTGAGCTGGTGCCATTGGACTTACAACATATGCCTCTGTAGCAGGAAGTCTATAGCCAAATGATGTAAGATCCATTTAACGGAAAATATGGGGGTTTTTTAAATAATATTTTTTATTTGGTTTTGCATATTAAGTTTACAATCATGCCACCACACATCCAAAGTTACAAGATTCTCCCAAACCTCTGGACTTCCCACCTTCCTCTTGATGGGTTCTATCTAAACCTTTTCTACTGCGTCTTTTTAAAACAAACTACCGTATTTTTCACTCTATAAGACACACCAGACCACAAGACGCACCTGGTTTTGGGGGAGGAAAACAAGAAAAAAAAAATATTCTGAATCTCAGAAGCCAGAACAGCAAGAGGGATCTCTGCACAGTGAAAGCAGCAATCCCTCTTGCTGTTCTGGTTTCTGGGATAGCTGCGCAGCCTGCATTCACTCCATAAGACGTACACACATTTCCCCTTACTTTTTAGGAGGGAAAAAGTGAGTCTTATAGAGCAAAAAATACGGTACTTTTTTTTTTTGGTACATTAAAGTGTTATTGCAATCCTGTTAATATTATTATTTCTACCCCGCCCATTTGGCTAGGTTTCCTTCCTGGCTGGGCGGCTTTATTAAAGTTTTGGTCTTCCTGGTTCCTGAGCTTTCCGGTCAGATTTGCCATTTTGGCATAGTTCAACAGCTTCATTTGCCATTTTTCTCCAGTAGGGACTTTATCTTCTTTCCACCTCTGAGCTAACAACATCCGCGCAGCAGTTGTCACATACATAAAAAGTCTTTTCTGCTCCCTTGGAATCTGGAAAATATGGGGTTTTGCTCTATATGCTCTTAACAACAATATCAAAGGTTTTAACCATGCACCGAGGTGTGTTTCCCTCATTAGTTCAATGCCAGCCATTCTTATTAATCCCCCTTTTCCTGCCCTGCTTGCAAAACACATTTATCTTCTCTTCTTTCCTCATTAACCTCTACCAACCACCGAGAAACACAGACATAATGTTACGCTTACACCATCTCCCTCATCATTGCCTTATTTCCATACCACCTTTGCAGACATTTCTCTAACTGCAAGAGGCTGCAGGTTCACCTTTTGCTAACAAGGGATCATGGCTTGAATGTAAGCAGTGTACTCTGGCTTGTAAACGTTCCCGCTCGGCTTTTCCCCTCGCCTCCTCACCCCGCCACCACCCACTGCTGAAATCCCACAATACTGGAAACAAAGGCAATCAACTAAAACATGTGGTATTAAAACACCTCCGAAGACAAGCTGTTCCCATTCTCAGAGGAGGGTAAAATGTTAAGGAAAATGTACCGGCAGGATCACGAGCGTGAATTATGTTAGGTTTATGTAATGAAGACAAGCGAAATACCCCAAGGTTAATTGAACAAGTCTCGGTGGACCATGTCTATTATAGTATGTTCCTGCCATTGTGATTTTCTTTGTGTGCGAATAAAACTTCTTTTTGCTGACTGGATCTCATTTCTGTTTATTTACGGTATCCAGTCTTCTCTATTGAAATCCAAACTTTGATATGCTTTATTACGTTCATGTGGCCTTCTCTTTATAGAGCCTTGGGCAGAGACTAAGGGAAGAAAAATGGAGAGGTCTATGGGGGGGAAATAGACCTACTTATTGAGCATTCATTCTGATTTGTCAGTGGGGAGATTCAATGACATTGCATCAAAGCAAGTGTTATCCCACACTTTCTAACATATTTGACCATCACTTTCCTTATTGCAAAAAGCCAACAAATTGGGGGTGGGTGGGTTTTTGCACAGGACCTTCTGATCAACTATTGTACATCCTGAATTTGCCAGTATGTGACTGAATCCCACCTGGAAATAATAACAGTCTGGAGGCCCCCCAAAAAGAAAGTAGTCTGACCACGGAGAGTGTGCAGCAGCTTGAATGCAAACTGATCTCTAACATCTTTGTTCCATTCTTCAACCTCAAAAAGAGGCTTTCAGAGATGAGTAATAATATAGCATTTGCCCCGAGCTTTCAATCTAAAAGTAAGAACAGAGAAGGCAAAGGGATGGTCATCTCGCTTTATTGGCCGAGGGAGCCAGCGTACAGCTTCCGGGTCATTTGGCCAGCATGACTAAGCCGCTTCTGGCGAACCAGAGTAGTGCACGGAAACGCCGTTTACCTTCCCGCCGGAGTGGTACCTATTTATCTACTTGCACTTTGATGTGCTTTCGAACTGCTAGGTTGGCAGGAGCAGGGAACAAACAACGGGGGCTCATCCCATCGCGGGGATTCGAACCGCCGACCTTCTGATTGGCAAGTCCTAGGCTCTGTGGTTAAAACCACAGCACCACCCGCGTCCCTGAGGTGAGGGGAGAAGCCCTCAAAGTAATGCCTGTTATTCTGGCTCATGGTAGAAGGCAGAGTTATGATGTCCTGCAGTCTCAGAGCAACTGGGCGCTCTTCAGTGAAGTTGTTGTGAAAGTTGCTTTCTGCAATTCCAAGGGGAATGGTAACTCATACATCTCTTTGACTTTTCATGCTTCTTCTAGAATGATAGCCACTTGTGATTCAGCTGGTAAGGCCAAGTCCATGTCTCTGTCTATGAGGATGTGTTGCATAAATTGCTAGTGGGGATGTGATGCACAGCTCCCATCTGAGGTCCTGACACTGATCATTTCAAAATGATGAAAGGGCACAACCTTTAAATAAATTTTGCAAGTAAGTCACCAACCAATAATGTGAAACAGAAGCGCTGAATATTATCAAAGGAGAAAAATATGTGCTTGTTGTTACCATGTTTTAATGGCTCATAAAATTGTCATCTGAGGCTGGCATTTACCATAATTATAATAACTAAACCCCTTCATCTTTAAGAGGAATTCCATTAACTGCCTACATATGACTCCAACTGCGGTATATTCTTGCATGAAACACAAATATATAATTCAATTGCTTAAGGTTTGTTTTGTTAACTAATTAAAAAGGGTTTTTAAAAATACAACTAAATGAATGTGTCATTTTGGCTTTGCTTTCATGTCTTATTCAAAATTGATGTTGATATTTGATATTTCCTAGTGTTTACTATTAAATGTTTTTATCAGGAAAATACTAATATCTTTTTTTCAGAGTTCCCATCCTGATTGGGACAGGGCTCAGACTGTGTTTGTGGTGTCATATTTCAGACCTAATTTAAAGTATATGAAATAGCTGGACTTTTTAAAAAATATAAATAAAACGGATCTATTTACTTATTCGGGATGTAATGCCACAATGTAAAGGGGTTATGTTCACAAAGGACAAACATGGTGAACACAGAATTTTCAGGATGTAGTATATGTTGTTGTTGTTTAGTCGTTTAGTCGTGTCCGACTCTTCGTGACCCCATGGACCAGAGCACGCAAGGCACTCCTGTCTTCCACTGCCTCCCGCAGTTTGGTCAAACTCATGTTTGTAGCTTCGAGAACACTGTCCAACCATCTGGCCCTCTGTCGTCCCCTTCTCCTTGTGCCCTCCATCTTTCCCAACACCAGGGTCTTTTCCAGGGAGACTTCTCTTCTCATGAGGAGGCCAAAGTACTGGAGCCTCAGCTTCACGATCTGTCCTTCCAATGAGCGATGTAGCATATACAGTATATCGTACAGCCTTTTGAAAATGAGTCTTGTGAAAGAGCACATGCAAATTTCTCACACACGCACCCAAGTAAATGAAAGTGCTTTTATGGATCTGGGCTCACTTTTTTTCATGGAATGATCTTCTGCTGGGTCAGAAATAGCTCTTTAGTTAGTGGGAAGGGAATTCTTCTACTAAAAGGGAGCTTTTCCATTGAAGTCAGAAATATCCGCTCACCTGGGATTCCAGGTCGACAACTGTTTCTGCATGGCAGGTCCAGGGAGGCTGCCATCTTCTGGCACGGAAGTGATGGTCACCTGGCACTGCCCATTTCTAGCCACTTCAGGCCTTCAGGTAAGGGCGGACAGGGCCCACTTAGCCAATCAGAGGCAGGGACCTGAGGAGCTATGGCCCACTGGTGTTGTTGGACTACAACTTCCATGACCCCTGGCCATTGGTTATGCTGGCTGTGGCTGATGGGACACAACTAGTGGACACAGGTTTCTCCATTCCTGATTGTAGTCAAAGAGTGCTGCACGTAATATTTGCATGTGGTTAACAAGCATTTCCAGATCTTTGAGCTACATTAAATGTCTACCGTTGGCCCGTTCACCTGCCAATGCATTGTTTCCTCCCACGCTCAACAGAAAATGACAATAAAGATAGCATGCTATCTAAAAATATGTTGAAGTGGTAGACAACCACAAATCCATCAGCTAGCAGACAAGTATCTTGTAACTATCAGAATATACTCCCCACCATAAAAGTTCTCTTTTTGTTTCCTTTACTCAATGTAAGTGTTTACCTTCTTCTCTTGGTTACATCTAACAGAAAGGGGATGTTCACCTGGACCCAGGGGGTTGAAGATGCCTCTTCAGCTCTTGTCACACAGCAGTTTATTATGTTGCATTCCCCTAACCATTAATTTCCACATTATATTTGAGCTTCCATACAATGTAAAAGGCACTTCCAGAAATATAGCAGAATGTAGCAGAAGTTTAGCACTCATTTCTGTGTTGCTTGCTTCTGGGGCGAAGGAGGGGGGGCGAGTTTGCAAATAACATGGAAATGAGTACTAAATTTGTGCTATGTTTCCTGAAGTGGTTTTTACATCATGCAAAAGTTCAACTATAATGGAGAAATCAACAGGGGGATGTCAGGAAAATTTAATGGAATGCTGTGGGAATGCAGCCTTTGAGCGATCCAGTCACTTTAAAAGAGGCATAGATGATGATGATGATGATGATGATGATGATGATGAAGAAGAATATACTACCCTATACCCAGAGGTCTCAGCGCAGTTCACAGAATAAAATCAAGATATAAAACCACAAATACATAATCAAAATAAAAACAACAACCCAATAACCTCCCTACAAAATTCTGATTGCGCATTAGTTTCAGAGATGGAGATCAGATCCCTTCCTGTCAGTACGGCAAATATTATTTAATATTATATTATTTATATTTAATATTATTTAATAGATTAGACCAATAGCAGACAGGAGAAGCCATATAAATGCTCTCTCAAAGGCTGCACTGCTGCGGCGAAACTGGATGGGGCTAGGCAGTTGTGAAGTCGGGGTTGTGCAGATTCACCAGCAAAGCCAATCTGGCACTCCCAGCAGAGTGACTACACAGGTCCTGTTCCCACTATGTCAAGGTAACTGGCAGAAACGCTTGTGTGGAGAGGATGTCTCTGCCCAACCACATCAGCCACTACTTGATGAAACCATTATGGAAGAAACCTAAGCTGGACCTGGAAGTGCTGAGAATGGCTTGGGACTAGGTTAAGGATTACCTCCTCACATATACAGTGGTGCCCCGCAAGACGAATGCCTTGCAAGACGAAAAACTCGCTAGATGAAAGAGTTTTCCGTTTTTTGAGTCGTTCCGCAAGACGAATTTCCCTATGGGCTTGCTTCGCAAGACGAAACGTCTTGCGAGTTCTTGCGAGTTGGTTTCCTTTTTCTTAAAGCCGCTAAGTCGCTAAGCCATTAATAGCCGCTAAGCCGCTAAGCTGCTAATAGCCGTGCTTCGCAAGACAAAAAAAACCGCAAGACGAAGAGACTCGTGGAATGGATTAATTTCATCTTGCGAGGCACCACTGTATCTATTTGAAACCTTGAAATTATCTCCTGAAGTCCTTCTCTGATTATTCTAACCAAATGGGATGCAGTATGGAGAGGGACTTTTCAGTGGTGGCATGGTAGATATGAGATGTACCCTCCAGAGAGACTTGCCTACTGCCTATATTGTATTATTTCATTGCAAAGTGAACCAATATTTGTAAAGATATTAAGTTAGCATTTTTAAAGATATGTTCATTTCTTGGCATTTTCAGATCTATGACATTTTTGTGCCCTTTTGTACTTCGTTGCATTTATTTATTTTTCTTCTGTTTGCTTTGAGCCAGTGTGGTGTAGAGGTTAAGAGCGGTAGACTCGTAATCTGATGAACTGGGTTCGATTCCCTGCTCCTCCACATGCAGCTGCTGGGTGACCTTGGGCTAGTTACACTTCTCTGAAGTCTTTCAGCTCCACTCACCTCACAGAGTATTTGTTGTGGGAGAGGAAGGGAAAGGAGAATGTTAGCCGTTTTGAGACTCCTTAGGGTAGTGATAAAGCGGGATATCAAATCCAAACTCTTCTTCTTCTTCTTCCTTTTCTTCTTGAGCTGCATGTTCCCCATTTGCCTTCATGCTGTATTATTTTTGTGGTATTACTATCATTTGTATTAAATTTACTGGAAGACAACCTGAGGAAATGAGCAGCATCTAAATGTATCAATAAATGCATATATTTGACAAGAAGAAGAGAGTTTGGATTTGATATCCTGCCTTTCACTCCCTTTAAGGAGTCTCAAAGCGGCTAACATTCTCCTTTCCCTTCCTCCCCCACAACAAACACTCTGTGAGGTGAGTGGGGCTGAGAGACTGTGACTGGCCCAAGGTCACCCAGCAGCTGCATGTGGAGGAGCGGAGACGCGAACCCGGTTACCCGGATTACGTGACTACCGCTCTTAACCACTACACCACACTGGACAAGAGGGTAATGATCCTCAACACATGGGGAGAGACATCTGCCATCACCATTTTGCAGTCTCCAGTGGGTGACGTTGATCCTTATCTTCCCCCACCTCCACAGGGCAAATTTCACAAGGATCATTCACCTGATGTCACAATGATGCCAGGTAAGCTGGTTTTGTCCACACAGCTGCTTGGCTGAATATTGGGACTTGTGAAGTGCTCAGCTGGTTTGGGGGATTTGCATAGCTCTGTGTATGTTTCTTAGGAGAATTCAGGGAGGCAGAGATTAACTCAGTCAGCAATGTGAAAGTGTGCTGCTATGAAAGCCCTCTCAAAATAACAATTCCCCCTTCCCTCACAGAAGCTGATTTCTAAACTGTTTAGTGTGTTTTTTACCACCAAATCAGCCAATCAGTATCAGAGGTTTCACCACAAGCATAATATAATATAGACTAAGATTAATGAACCAAATAACATATGATGATATACATAATATATACATATTAAAAGAATTAAACTCTCTGTTGCTGAGTAAGGAAGATTTTAAGCAACAACCATTGAAAAGCAGGGTAATTTATAGTATTTTAAAGGTCTATAGATTAACAATAAAATTCACTTGTTTTCACCATTTACTGTTTTGTTTTTACCTTGTCCTGTTCCCATACTTTTATTAATGCAAATCAGACCTGAGTCTGCTTGTCAATAAATTCCCCTTGTGAGTAATGGCATGAAATCCAGTTTCTTATTTGCTTATATTTTGGAAGTAACTCGCCTTGTTTCTAGGCTAACCAGATTGTTACTTGGAGTAATGGGACATAAGCCACAAAACGAATATGTTATATGAAATAAGTCTTTTTTTATTAAAAAAAATGGAGTAAATTATATTTATAGAGTAAAAACTGCTGGCTGATGAAGAGAGAAAAGAGAGTGGTTGTAAGATACAACCAGCAGAAAAGCATCACTTTCAACTTTTCCGCTCTGAATGACCCTTTCCATCAACTGACATTTGTCTATTATGGCCTACTCCAACTTGGAGCACTCCTGATGTTTTGGACTACAACTAGTCAGGGGTGATGGAGACTGATTATTGTGGAGGGACCAGGTTGGGGAATGTTGATGTCAGGGACCATGCTGAGGAAGGCTGCACTGAGGAGGAATGGTGGGAGCCTCCCTCTCCCCCTGCTCCTGCTCCGGATCCTGAATCTTCCCAAGAGCAGGAGGACAGTATAGATTTGGAACAGTGGTTTGCAGAGGGACATAGTTCAGAAGGCAGAAGCTGGGAAACAGCTAGGAGAAGAAACACTGGAAGAGAAAGGGTTAACAGATCTATAGTCTCTGGACAGCATTCACACACATCCCTTCTCCAAAGTCACGGAGAGCTCAGAAAGTGGCAGAGCAGAAAGCACAGAGTGTACAAGCTCAGATTACAAAATGTAGAAGTGACGTAGATTAATTGGTTCAGAAGGCCATGGAGTCCTTAACTGGGAGCACTGCTATTCTAGGAGATGTGTTTTTTGTTTTTTCACTGTGATTATTAAATTTTCTAACTGGTAAGAAGACTCCTTTTCCTTTGTTCTGCTTACAGTATCTACTGCCATGGGGGAGGAAGCCAATTCCCTGAAGCCCGACAGTTGACCCATTAGATGAGGACATTGGCTTTTTATTGCAAGGCCATGTAATGGTTAAATGGACATGTCACACATTCAGGGCCAGCTCTATCATTAGGCAGAATGAGATCATGAGTGCCAAATGCAGTAGATGCCAGAGGACAATGGCAAAAGACGTTGGCTGTTCTTTCTAACCTCTTGGCCCAGCTGTTGCACTCTGTTGGAGGACAGAGCTTTGCATGCTACACATAGCCCACCTTGCATCTCCTAAACTAGCCTGTGGCTTCTGAACAACCTGCCACCACCAGTGTTGTAAGAATCATCTGCCAGTGCATTTAAATGAAATGTGGTGTCTTCAGTGTAGTCAGCAAAATGTATTGGACTAGTCTTTCATACTATGGAATTTATTCAGGTGTCCACGGAGATAACTGCAACACTTTGGCTTGCTTTTAGCAAAATAAAAAGGCTGAAATATGCCTCTTGGAAGGAGGTAGCACATATGAATAGGGATATTTAGATTTGTCTTGTCACCCTGAAGAATAAAACAGAAATTAAAGTGAAAGTAAGAAGGTGCTTGGAAGTTAAGCTGCATCCTAATGATCAGATAATGACATTCTAGGGATGTCTGCCTTCAGGAGCTGTGGAAGCAAGAAACCTTGTTAGATTTAAAAAGGAATTGGTAATATTCATGAAGGGTGCGATATGATAGGGCTTATTAGTAGAAGTTTTCACAGAATTTGGAGGGTCCTGTTCAGACCAGAAAATGTGCAGGAGTTTTTAAAGAGATTAACATCCAGAAAGGCAGGTTTGTTTTCTCTAGTGAGCAGAGACTACAATGGAGAGATCCCTGTTTTTAAAAATTCCACCATATTCTGTTCTTCCTGTCTCAACATTGTAATAGGAAAAGTTTCTGTGTTCCTCAGATCCTGTTCGGTATAAGATCAGTGTCAAACTGGAAGTTATGCTAAATTTTTGTATGCAATTAACGTGTCTGGTTTTTACTTCTAATACAGTCGTACCTCCGGTTAAGTACTTAAATTGTTCCAGAGATATGTTCTTAACCTGAAACTGTTCTTAACCTGAAGCACCACTTTAGCTAATGCGGCCTCCCGCTGCCGCCGTGCCACAGGAGCACGATTTCTGTTCTCATCCTGAAGCAAAGTTCTTAACCTGAAGCACTATTTCTGGGTTACCGGAGTCTGTAACCTGAAGCGTCTGTAACCCGAGGTAGCACTGTATAGGATAGCTGGATAGCTCTAATAAGGATGGGAACCATGACACAAAAGCATGGAAAGTTACGGTAATTGTTTCTGACTATACCCAGTTGCACAGAAAATTGAGCCCATGAAACTATTTTTCCTTGGAGTGAAGGGTCCATTGAAGTTTTCAGTGGAGGGATTTTCATGACTTAAGAGCTTCATCAATTCCCTATGCAGCACCCTGTAGCTGTTCATTTAAAGTAAAAATCAGAGAGACATTAAATGTCTGCATGGTTTTAATGTATCATCTTGTTTGGCCTTCAGAATGCCATCTTCCTCTCACAGCAGCTCTGTAAACACATATTAGTCTGAGATATAGCACCCAATCCAATAAAGTTGTGGACTGATCTTAAACATGTTTACTTGGAAGTTGTTTTTGTTTAGTCGTTTAGTCACGTCCGACTCTTCGTGACCCCATGGACCAGAGCATGCCAGGCACTCCTGTCTTCCACTGCCTCCCAGTTTGGTCAGACTCATGTTAATAGCTTCGAGAACACTGTCCAACCATCTCGTTCTCTCTCGTCCCCTTCTCCTTGTGCCCTCCATCTTTCCCAACATCAGGGTCTTTTCCAGGGAGTCTTCTCTTCTCATGAGGTGGCCAAAGTATTGGAGCCTCAGCTTCAGGATCTGTCCTTCCAGTGAGCACTCAGGGCTGATTTCCTTCAGAATGGATAGGTTTGATCTTCTTGCAGTCCATGGGACTCTCAAGAGTCTCCTCCAGCACCATCATTCAAAAGCATCAATTCTTCAGCGATCAGCCTTCTTTATATTCCAGCTCTCACTTCCATACTTCACTATACTTGGAAGTAAGCCCCTCTTATTCAGTGGGGATGACTACCATGCATAGGAACATTTCAGCCTCATTGGAATCAAAAGAGCAAGTTAGTAATGATTATCTTAAATCGTTTTAATTTCAGTGTGACCAAAGTGTGCTTAAGTCACTTCATTGTTAGTCCCATTGAATTCAGTAGCAAAACATGTGTTGGATTCAGGTTACACATTTCACATACAAAAGATGAACAGGTCAAATCAGTGATGATACACTGGGTAAAAGACTTGGGACATAATATACAAATGATAGACTGGGAGAAGTTATGGAAAACAGATTTGAAATTTACGGCATGTTGTACACTGAAAGAAAATTATATGAAAGTGATGTACCACTTTTGTCTCCAGTTAAGCAAGCAAAAGTGTATAGAATGAGTTCAAATACCTGCTGGAAATGTAAAGAAAAAGATGGTACCTTTTATCATATGTGGTGTGGTGGACGTGTAAAGTAATAAAAAAATTCTGGGAGATGCTATATAATGAATTGGGGGGAAAATGTTTAAAATAACTTTTGTTAAGAAAGAAGAAGCTTTTTTATGTGGAAATATAGGTACCGACATCTCAAAGGATCAGAAATGACTCTTTATGTATGGAACAACAGCCGCTCGGATGCTACTAGCCCAGAGATGGAAAGAAGGAACAACCCCGAATAGAGAAGGATGACAAACCAAGTTGATGGATTATGCAGAAATGGCAAAATTAACTAGAAAGCTCAGAAATCAAGAAGACAAGAACTTTAAAAAAGAATGGGGGAAAGTTTATGATTTACTTACGAGACCACTGCAAGCAAGTTAAAACATTGGCAAGATTTTAACCACACTTGTAAAGTAACAGAAAGAATGGATACTTTAGAAGGAAAAAAATTGGATAAATCTTGATATGCAGTTGTAAATATTATCATTAGGACCCATGGAAGGGATGAGAGGAAGTCTGGAGATTCAGAGCAATGCTGATATTTGGACTTTGAATTGTTGTTTGTAGTTTGTTTAGATTATTTGAAATCAAATAAAAATTGAGAGGGGGAGTGCTTACACATTTCACTGGCCCGAGGCAATAGTGTCCAGCCCAGGGCAATGCACTGGAAATCATGGCTGAGTAGGAATTTGAATTTGTTTTCCAAACCCAAGTCCAATAATTTAGCCTCTAATCTAGTTAAATTTGGAATATGCCCCCCCCCCCCGATTAATTCCTGAGGGCACTATGAGCCACCTCCGCAGCAGATCAGCTTACAGCCAAAGTGCTTATAACAGCTTCTCTTGTGCTTTGTGATGTACACCTCCTGCTCATTTCAGTTGTGTATGGATTGCACAGGAGAGATACTTAGTTGATTGCACCTAAAATTGTTAGCGTAAGAACTCCAGGAAGGTCACTGCTGTGCTTATGTGGTCCTGTAGAGATGACGATGGATTGGTTTTCATCAGTACACGGGTTCCTACTTTTGGAAGGACTTTCCTAAGTCACCTTTAAACTACCCGTAATACCTTAACTTTAGAGCAGAATGAAAAATCACAGTTATGCCCTACTTTGAATTAAAACATCTATTTTTATCATGCACTTTGATAGGTTTTAGTGAATAATCTTAAAGTGAAACAAGTTATGAAAATGAAAGAGAGAGGGAGAGAGGAGACATTTTGTTATTTCAGGAAATTGATATTTCTTTCATCTTGTAACAATCTTTCCTGTTTAACTCTTTTCTCTGATAAACCATCTCATTTTTGGCAATGATCTCTTCCACATTTTTCTTCTGCCCATCATCCTTTCCCAGCTGTTAATTTTTTGCTTTACCCTTCACCATTTTTCTCATTCTCTTCCCTCAGTTCTTTAATTCTAAGGGTTTTTCTAAGATTTAGCGTGATAAATCAGCTGCACTTTGCTTATCTATCCCTCCTTTTGCAGACCCCTTCACCTTGATGTCATTTTTATTTACCAACTTTTTTTTATTCCTACCTTTATATTACTTGCTTTTCTTCTTGTTTCTTTTCCTGCTTTTTTTTTTTGAGAGAGCTTTTTGTATATTTGTCGTCGTCCAAAGCCATGACTTGTGCACATGAACTCATTTTGTGTTTCTTTTAAGAACAGATTTATACAGTTCTCTCATCTTTTCTACGTTTGCATCTTTCTTCTCCATTCAACTTTAAATCATCTTGTATGTCTCTATTTACACCAAAACAATCCTCTTCATTTTGAGGGGGGAGGGGTGGTAATTGTCTCCTTCTCTTCCCCCACCCTTTCTTTCTAAATTTCTTGGGTGTGGTATTTAATCTTGATTTCTTGGGTGTGGTATTTAATCTTGATTAAATCTTGCTTTGTCATTTTTTTCTTTACTAGCTGGTTTTAGCCCACCATTCAACAGAAATAACATTGTTTAATTAACCACTTCTTTCTGTTCAAAGGACAATACCAGTTCTTATCCAGCTTAATACTATTCTCTCTTTCATAATATGTTTTCACACTTCCGTTTTCTCTTCATTTTCTTAACCTTATAAATACTACTTTTTAAACTCTTGTTAATAGTCTCCTCCTCCTCTGTACTGTAGTGGGAATTACCAGAGTGGCTTTTTGTTATTTACAATTGTCATATAAGTTATCTTAGTCTTTGGTATTAATTATCGTAATTAGACTGAATCGATTTTGGGAGGGCCTTCCAATCCTGTGATTTTATAGCTGTAAGAAAGGAGATCACTAAAGGAGTTAATCTTAGCCTGGACGATGCCATTCTGTTGAGAGAATGGATGGCTAAAATGTTGATCATGTACAGGTGATGAGTTGTCTTTTTCATGAGGGAAAAAAACTTCTGAGAAACTGAAAAACAGTTTAAATTGTAATAATACAAGAGTTGCTTGTAGAATAGGCTAGATTGTGAAATAAATAAGTTGGGAGAATAAACTGAAATAATATGATTTAACCTATTAAATAACAATGATGAAAGATTTAAAAAAATGTTGAAAGATGTTCCAGTAGCACCTTAAAGACCAACTCAGTATAAGCTTTCTATAAATGATTTATCCTACTTAGAATTCCTTGGGAAACTTCCAGAACTGGTCAAGTTTGAGAGAAAAGAAAAAGAGATAATTATGAGCAATGCAATTTCTGAGCATTTTTTAGGATTCCACAGAAAACAGGGGAGAACAAATTTATGACTAAATTCATTAAAAACTAGCACACAAAGGAAATAGGACGATCTGCTCATCCATATTTTGAGCTCTCTTAGAAATTTTCTTCCTTTTTTGCAAATGTATTCTATGAGCAGGGAAGTGATTATTTCACTTAAAACTTGACATTGCATCTGCTGTATTATCTTCATTTATTCTTCTATCTAATCATTTCCAAATAGCAGCGTTCAAATCAGATGCAAAGTGAAATAGCAATGTGGTTCAATAAATCCTCTTTTTTTAAAGTATCTTCAGAAATGCATCCCAGACCGCCATCTCTCCAGTAGCACAACTGGCACAAACAAGGAGGATGGAGATTGAAATAAATTTTATGGACACTGAGCTAGCAGTGTGCAGCAATTCTTTCAAGTCCTCATAAGTTATTACCTAGAGCTGTTTCACTAAATTAATGACACTGACACTTTTAGCCCGGAGATTATTTTCCAAATTTGAACATCAAAAAGCTAAGAAACGTAATAGCACACTGAACTTTTGCATGTTAAAAGAATAATTGTCCACAGCTCCAAGCTACAAACTGAATAGGCCTGCAATTATCACAATACAGGATTCCTATTATGCAGTAGCACCATTAAATAAACACAATAGTTTAAACCTAATTTTCTATATTATGCCACTCATACTTTATTCTATACCGTCGTTTAAAACTGAGCCATGATGGAGACAGTTATCTCTCTATGTTAATGAACCTGGATGCCATGCAGATGAAGTAACTTTATGTCTCTTTTGAAGTCAGGATGGATAATTCAGAAGAGTTGATGCTTTACAATTCACCCAAGGTGTGGTACTATCTGATCATCATGCAAATCCTAACATAGTCTGGTAGTTAATTCTCTACTTCAAAAGTACTATAAATATTGAAGAGTGAACAAATTATTAATTCACATAGCAGAAGCTATTGCTTCTGGTTTTAACTGTTTCATTATATCTCACTTCTTCAGTTGACTGCCACCCTGACAATCGTTTTGGCTCCCCCCCCCCTCTCATGCCTGCAATATGAGGGGCTTCCTCCACTCTTACTCCAGCAGTGTGTAGATTTGGAAGCTGGCCTGCCACCATTTCTGGGTTCATTGCTTGTCTCTTTCACCTTTATGCTGCCACTGCTGCAGAGCCCAAGGCTGATGACTGCTTTACAACCTAATACTCAAACTGGGAAGCCAGTGTGGTGTAGTGGTTAAGAGCGGTGGACTCATAATCTGGTGAACCAGGTTCGCGTCTCTGCTCCTCCACAGGCAGCTGTTGGGTGACCTTGGGCTAGTCACACTTCTCTGAAGTCTCTCAGCCCCACTCACCTCACAGAGTGTTTGTTGTGGGGGAGGAAGGGAAAGGAGATTGTTAGCCGCTTTGAGACTCCTTAGGGTAGTGATAAAGTGGGATATCAAATCCAAACACCTCTTCCTCCTCATCTTCTTCCCCACGGCCATCGCTCCTCCTACAGCTGATCATGGTAATTTGCAGTGGTGGCAACACATTCTGAGGCCGGCCACAGAGGAGGAAGTTGATTCTCATCATTCTGTAGTTCACAGTGCCACCTGTGAGTAATCAATTAAATTTCTGCATGACCACAACCTTACATTTTTATTATATGTATAGATATTGTTGTTATGTTGCATTATGTTGATGTATTATTGGACACACACACACACATTTATGTACATTGTTTAAAGATTTATTGCTTAATTATGTTACTTAAAATGTGGGGGTTTAGCAGTAGTAGTAGTAGTAAGGTAAAAAAAAGGTTGCGGCGCTAATCTCTCTTTCAGGCCAAGGGAGCCAGCGTTTGTCCACAGACAGCTTTCCAGGTAATGTGGACAGCATTACTAAACCACTTCTAGTGCAACGGAACACCGTGACGGAAACCAGAGCGCACGGAAATGCCATTTACCTTCCCGCCGCAGTGGACCAGTGTGCTTTCAAGCTCCTAGGTTGGCAGGAGCTGGGACAGAGCAATGGGAGCTCACCCCGTCATGGGGATTGGAACCTCCAACCTTCTGATCAGTAAGCCCAAGAAGCTAAAAGATTTAGACTACAGTACCACCCACGGCCTTTACCTTTATTATTGGTAGTAGCAGCTGCATTGAATGTAGATTGTTTCTTACATAATATATATTGACTTTTCTGAGATGTAAACTACTTTGTTATTGTATATAAACATAAATGTAAAGGACCCCTAACAGTTAAGTCCAGTTAAGTCCAGTCACAAATGACTCTGGGGTTGTGGCGCTCATCTCACTTTACTGACCAAGGGAGCCGATGTTTGTCCGCAGACAGTTTTTCCAAGTCATGTGGCCAGTATGACCAAGCCACTTCTGGTGAAACCAGAGCAGCGCGCGGAAATGCCGTTTACCTTCCCACCGGAGTGGTACCTATTTATCTACTTGCACATGCTTTTAAACTGCTAGGTTGGCAGGAACTGGGACAGAACAACAGTAGCTCACCCTGTCACAGGGATTCGAACTGCTGCCCTTCTGATTAGCAAGTCCAAGAGGCTCAGTGGTTTCGACCACAGTGCCACCTGCGTCCCTTTTCTGCAAAATAATAAACCCATGGCAGTTATAAAACAATGACTCGATGGAACCATAAAGTAACTCACAGAGACCAGAGATATGGAGGAATTTATTTGGTCTGCTCTTCGCTATGGACTGACCTGATCGTGCACCCCCCCAAATGTTGCGCCCGGTGCGGCCGGCCCCTCCTGCACCCCCACGCTACGCCACTGGGTTGGGGTGGAGTTGCTCTCCTGACACTGATGTAGCTTCAGCTTTCCTAGACTGTGGGGCAGGGCAGTCATGAGATTGGGGCTGCAATGGAAATCTGGCTCTTATTCAAAGAGATACTGGATCTGCTTAGATGCATTGTGTAATACCTCAAGTCACCATTTTATGCTGTGACATATAACTTCTGAGTGATGCTTAGGCAATTGAGAATCAATACCTTTAGTACCAGGAAGGACTGGAGAACTTAACAAGGTTTTATGAAGTATGTAGCATGCCAAGGATAGTGAGGCATGTTCATTCAAAGGAAAGCTGGCAGCAAAATTGGTATTTAAAAGGATGTATAACCTTTTAAAGGTCAGCCATTCATTCCTCCTTTCTTTCCCTGTCCTGTAGCTGAAATAAATGTCTCCATAATTCCAACAGGGTGTGTGTGTTGCAGGAACGGATAAAGGCCGTATACTTAGCACACTGGGCAGACATTTTAGACACCAGCATAAAATATTTTATTTCCTCATCTCCTACACAACCTTAACAAACTCACCTCGTACTACAACATTTTCTGGCTAGTATAATAATCCAAATGAATAACAAAATTGTAGTTTATACATGACTGGAATTGTCACTGCTTGGTAGTGGCGCCAGCCCTGTGGAACTCCCTCCTATCAGATATCAAGGAAATAAACAACTGACTTTTAGAAGACTTCTGAAGGTAGCCCTGTTTAGGGAAGTTTTTAATCTTTGATGCTTTTAGCGTGTTTTTAATATTATGTTGGGAGCCGCACAGAGTAGCTGGGGAAACCCAGCCAGATGGGCAGGGTGATTATTATTATTATTATTATTATTATTATTATTATTATTATTAGAGTGGCTGGCCTCACCCTAATCCATAATATCATCTCCTGGAGAGGGCAGGAGGGTAGTTTTGTCTGTTTTACTTTTCTTTGATTATCTGTAACATTCAAAAACAATAACAAAATTATTTTTAAAACACACAGCCACAGAGTCACTTTTATTAGGGTCACAATTACTTGGGATGGGAATTACCAGCAGAAACGAAAGTTTTGGGGGCATTATCCAGCCCCAAACTAAGGGCTTGTATTTGTGCATATTTGTTTTTTAACTGGGAGAATAGAAAAAGAGACATTTTGAATTCAAACATAAGAACCACTTGTGCCAACTGAAGTTCACATGCAAGCTCTTCTGTGCTGGTAATGCACTGTGAAGTTCTTCTCTTTAGAATGAAATGACCCCTTGACTGAGGAGGACTTGACCTGTGAGGCGACATGCCCAGGGGTGAGGAATTCTTCCCTCTTATATAAAAACTGTTTTTTCTTGTCCACACTTAGGTTAATCTATCTGATCCTCTAGTTTGTCATATTTCAATAAATAAAAATATTACTCAATAAATATTACCACTTAAAAAAGGTGTCTTGAGTTTCTTTATGGGTGTAGGGGAAACCACACTTTCCAGATTTCAGCTCACTTTTAGGGCCATGTACTCTTAATTAGTTAATTATTTGTACATCAGCTTTCAGGTCTGTACCTCTCTGGCAAAGCACTTCACCCTTAGAGGGACAGCGTAACCCAAATTTTAAAGAAGATAACATAGAAGTCCACAATTGCAGCAGCATCAAATAATTCAATAAAAAAGCAAGCACTAGTGTAGTAATAATAATAATAATAATAATAATAATAATAATAATAATAATAATAAATCATTTATACCCCACCCATCTGGCTGGGTTTTCCCAGCCACTCCGGGTGGCTTCCAACAAAATATTAAAATACAATAGTCTATTAAACATTAAAAGCTTCCCTAAACAGAGCTGCCTTCAGATGTCTTCTAAAACCTGGTAGTTGTTTTTCTCTTTGACACCTGGTGGGAGGGCGTTCCACAGGGTGGGCGCCACTACCGAGAAGGCCCTCTGCCTAGTTCCCTGTAACTTGGCTTCTCGCAGCGAGGAAACTGCCAGAAGGCCCTCAGCACTGGACCTCAGTGTCCGGGCAGAATGATGGGGGTGGAGACACTCCTTCAGGTATACTGGACCGAGGCCATTTAGGGCTTTAAAGGTCAGCACCGGCACTTTGCATTGTGCTTAAAAACGTACGGGGAGCCAATGTAGGTCTTTGAAGACAGGTGTTATGTGGTCTCAGCAGCTACCCCCAGCCACCAATCTAGCTGCCGCATTCTGGATTAGTTGTAGTTTCTGGGTCACCTTCAAAGGTAGCCCCACGTTGAGCGCATTGCAGTAGTCCAAGTGAGAGATAGCTAGAGCATGCACCACTCTGGTGAGACAGTCTGCAGGCAGGTAGGGTCTCAGCCTGCGTACCAGATGGAGCTGATAAACAGCTGCCCTGGACACTAAAGTAGTAAAATAGCAACTTAATTACAACTTGAAAGCCTGAGCCAACCTCATATTATTCTGTTAAAAGTCTATGTCTTCAAAGCCCATTGAAAAACCAAAAAGGTGAACTTTCCATTTGGGGATTTCCATAATGATGTCAGCTGGTCCTCAGGTTATAGCAGACTCCAGATATAGGAATCCAACAATCTTTGATTATTGGACAGAATGATAGTATGGATGAGATCCTTTCATTGTCACCTGGTTGCTGTTTTTGCCTTGAAATCTGGACAAGCTTTGTCCTTTATTCCAGCAAAGGATTGAAAGTATTCTTAACATCAGTTCATAGAGTTGAATCTACAGATTTGATTACATATGCAGTTCTTCACTTGTTGACTATAGGGTAAAGGTAGAGGGACCCCTGACTGTTAGGTCCAGTCGCGAATGACTCTGGGGTTGCGGTGCTCATCTCGCTTTACAGGCCAAGGGAGCTGGCGTTTGTCTGCTTCCTCAGATACTTTTTCCAGGTCATGTGGCCAGCATGACTAAGCCACTTCTGGCAAACCAGAGCAGCACATGGAAACACCGTTTACCTTCCCACCATAGCTGTACCTATTAATCTACTTGCACTTTGACATGTTTTCAAACTGCTACGTTGGCAGGAGCAGGGACTGAGCAATGGGAGCTCACCCCATCACAGGGATTTGAACCGCTGACCTTCTGATCGGCAAGCCCTAGGCTCTATGGTTTAGACCACAGCGCCATTGACTATAGCATACAGCAAACATGTGTGTTCATCCATCACAGGTTAACATTACTAGTTGGAGCATTCATATCATCAACTCAAATACAGTGTAATCAAGTGATAGGAAATCAAGTGAGTGACATGTATGCCTGAATTGATCTTGTGTACCAACATGAAAGCAGAGCTATTTAACAAAAATTCCTGGCACTCAGTCTTGTGTGCTGCTTTTCAGACTTAGAGCTGGTGGGAAAGGAACGTCAAACTGAATTTGTGACGTGTGACTCTTCCAGATTTGCTATTCACAAATCGCCATCTTCATTGCTATTGGGGGGGGGGGGAGCGCACACAATTGTTTGCACCACAGATGCTAAAGCTTTTCCCATACAGCTGCAGTTGCTAGAACTAGGCTCAGGTCATCCACATAATTTTAAAAGATTCAGAATGATGCCCAACCATATCCAAATAAAAGAGTAATCAGGACGACTTTGGTTAAAAATATGAAGTTTCAGTCTACTTTACAGTTTAATCAGGGCTGTCTTTAGCATATGCAGTGCAGGGGTGCAAAGATCCACCCAGCACCCCCAATGTTTGTTTTGGGGGGAGGCAGGTCAAAGTTGCTGAGGCAGCGATATCGCTGTCTTTCCATTTTTGAGATCATACGATAATGAAAGACACCACTGGGGGGCGCCGCCAGATACGTTGATTCTGCAGCTCTTCTGCAAAAGACATCAGAAACGACCCATCGACCCCATTCACCCGGAGATTGTGGTTAAGCGCTTAGGCAGCTTCGGCGGCAGGCGCCCCCCAGAATTTGGCATCCGGGTGCACCGCACCCCTTGCACCAGTGGCGTAGCGCGGGGGTGCAGGGGGGCCCAGCTGCACTGGGCGCAACATCTGGGGGTTAGGGTTAGGGGGCGCAAATCCACAGGTTAGGGGCGCAAATCCATGGGTTAGGGGGTGCAAATCCACGGGTTAGGGGGTGCAAATCCACGGGTTAGGGGGTGCAAATTACTTGCCTTGCCCCGGGTGCTGACAACCCACGCTACGCCACTGCCTTGCACCCCTGGGTAAAGATGGCCCTGACTTTAATAGTCAACCTGCTTCATTTTGTTTGCAAGTGTGTGTGAGAGAGAGAGTGAGAGATGGGACATCTTCCCTGTACTACCGATATGATGTGCATGATTGTGTGACCTCCAAAAGTCTGCTTGAGTTTCTACCCAGAGATTGGATAAGCTCATTCAGCATTTCCTGTAGCAATACTGAGTTGCTAATTTAATAGCTCAAGGGGGAAAATGTACTGCAGGGCTCAGGGAAACATTCAGCTAAAGGTAGCTAGTTGAATTAATAAAAGGGACTATGGGAGTTTGATGTGCTTGTTTGCTCATATGATTATTTATTGGTTATTTATTTATTCCGTTTATACGCTACCCTTCATCCTGAAGGAGCTCAGAGCAGTGAGACTTGCATATCACTGATGAAGGCCTGTACATTGCTCTTGCAATGTGTGTGAGAGAGAGAGGGAAAGAGAGGGGGAGAGAAAATATGCAGTTTCTGAAGGAACTGGACACACACACATACACATTCTATGTTAAAGAAAACTAGAAATATGAAATATATTCAGAGTCGCAAAGTGATTTCATGCTCTTTATTCAGCTCATAGTGGTGAGGAGAAATGAATGAAAGTCCCCCCAAAGTATCTGCTTTATATACATTATTTACACAATGGGCTGCCCATGATTGGCTAATTCCGGAATTCTACTGTAAGCCAATCAGGTTGTGGATTCACTTCTATCTGGAGCATGATTGGGTGGTTCCTGCCAACCAATCATACTGCTGCATTGTTCTAGGACCAATCAGACTGCTGCATTCTGAATCCTATTGTTCTAGGACCAATCAGACTGCTGCATTTTGGATCCTATTGTTCTACGACCAATCAGACTGCTGCAGTTTGGATCCTATTCAACTCAGTACATAACAAAATATTATATGGATTGTCAGAAAAATTGTTTGGCTATACTCCTGGCCGATTCTTTGCCCACATATGCCACAATACACAAAGACAGCTCAGTCTCTCTCTCTCTCTCTCTCTCTCTCTCTCTCTCTCTCTCTCTCTCTCTCTCTCCCTCCACCTCTCTCTGTGTGTAGGAACACAAATAGGAACCAACTCTAGGGACCAAGGTTCCTCCCCCCCATAAAATATTTGAGGGGGCTGCCCCCCAAAAGTTAATAGGCATTGCCATTCAAAAGTTGTGTTTGTGCCACATCATGTGTTGAATTATGCAGGCTAGGGCTTACTTGCCCTCCCCCCAATATATTATTCAAGTTGGTACCCGTGTGTGTGTGTGTGTGTGTGTGTGTGAAACAGTTAATTCTTTGAGAATAATTAGTGCATGGAAAGCATTTCTCTGCTAGGTAGGTGGTAGAAATTTGATGGAGCTGAAATTTTAGAAGCATTCCTAAATTTAATTAAATGAAAAAATAAAGTTGGCATTGTAATGCCAGCACTTTCAAACCTTGACATGAACATATTGGTAGCTGTTGCAGAACCATACACATTTTCAGTGAATTGTTCTTCACCTGAAGTGAAGAAGCACAGCTTGTTTCTGCAACAACAAAATTCTTGCTTGTTTCAACCTTTCATAACCTTCTACCTTCTCATTTTTAACTTTTCTGCACCGAACCTTCTGTACTGTAACCTTGACATATTTTGTGTCAATTTGCAATGAAATGAAACAAACATTGATGGAATGACTGTGTGTGTGTCATACACTCTTAAGACTACATAACCCATTTTGCAGTGTGACAGCAAGTGAAATACGAATGCATGAAAACAGCTGGGATCTTTTAACAGTTTAGTTAAGAAGCACATCTTACTAATCCTCTGCCAGTTTTTAGACCATGTTCTCACTTTTATACAGCAAAGACTAAGCACTGATTAATTTGTCAAAAATTATATTGAACTTTATCTTTCTGAGAGATCTGAATGATCTCTGGCTTATCTGTAAAAGCAGAATGATCAAAATAGCTGAAGTGTTATTTCAACTGCATGCACAATAATTGGAGGAAAGCCTTCAAGATTTCTGCTTTTTTTTTTGCTCTCTCTTTTGGCAGGTTTGAGAGATTTGTGTGATTCAGATAGAGCCAAAGTTATCATTATATATTATATATTATAAAATGCCAGGAATTGGTAAATAAAATTATTATGACTGATAAGATAAAATTATTTCTGCTGGTAGTACAGTTCTCCCTTCTGGAATGCAGTAGGTTGTATAATTATTTTTTTCTGATCTGGACCATATTCATTTGTGATACAGCTAGTTTCACCCACGTCTTGCTTCCATGGTTTCTGTGTGCATGGGTGTAAATAATTCGCTGCAGGGAAGACACAGGGTGTGTGTGTGTGGGGGGGGTGAATTTGGACAGAAATAAATTCAGAAATGCTCTGTGCTGGACACACAACTGCCTGTCAGTTCACTTGTAATGACAGGTCACACACCTTTCTTTAGAAATCTGCTTTTTTCCATCTCAAGTTTTTGATCCTTTTTTTTTTTGGTAATCACCTACTGTTCATTGTTAGCAATGTGTGACATTTTATTTGGAAGTTTTGCCTTTGCAGCCTTAGAGGAATCCTCTGCTAGATAGTCCTTGGTCTTTACCATCCCGACAAGTGTTCAAGCAGAGCTTATCTTTTCTTTTTAAAAAAGTGTGTTAACAACTCTCATACTAGCTGCACCAGTTGTTGCTTCCTCTTGATAGCATCTGAAACTTTTCTCTCTGGAAGTGTGTATTTTATATAACAGTAATGGTTAGAAGCCAGCGACCTGCCGTGCTTCTTTTGGGTTCCTTCGGTAATGGCTCCTGCTGAGACAAATGACTACGAGGTCACATACATCTATTTCAGAATACGCCTTCCCTGCGCTATTGTCTCCTAACAGCTTTGTCCTTCACATCCTGTGCGCTGAGTCTTCCTAACAGTATTTACCAACAAAAATATGTGTGCACATATACAACTTGAAGAGCCAAACTTGAAGCTACCGAATGTCTTGCTATTTATGTAATAGATCACCAGGTTATTGATGAGTCCTACTCATGACTCCTATGCTGCAAGGCTAGGTTTCATATCTATGTTTTCATTGCTAAGTAATAGGGTGTGGGAGAGAGGCATCACAGATCTCAAACACTACCGATGGAGCTTAATATTAGAACTGATACAGTGCAGTGGTTATTAACATTGGCCCTGAGCCAGAAACTGCTTGCTCTTGATATCGCTTTGGAAGCCACTATGGTCTCAGTGCCTCCTCTCCATCAGTAGCATGGGCATAATCCTGGTATAGATTGGGTGGCTGATTTTTTAAAAATGCCAAGATTATGTATATGAAGCATTGAGGAAAGATACTAATTAAATACTAAGACTAGGTTCCACAGTAGGGGCTGGATAACATGTATGATAACTTCTATCATCCACCTTTCTCTTCAAGTGGCTATACCCCCAACCCTAAAAAGTTCCTTCTTGAGGATGGGAGATGCTTCCAGAATAGTATAGGGTTACCAGACGTCCCTGGTTCCTGGGGACAGTCCCCAGATTCACCAGTCTGTCCCTAGGACAAAATCTGTCCCCAGAATGTCCCCAGATTTTAATTAATGTCCCCTGATTTATGCCTGGGGACTTCCGGCGAAGCAACATGGTGGGTGCCATGGCAGCAAACAGCACCAGAGGTCCCGTCCACGTCAAAGCTCCAGCAAGCCAATTCGCTGGCTGGGGGGGGGGGGCTATTTAAACCGAGGCGCAAGACAGAGAGCTTCTGGCTCGCTTCCTTGATCAACACTCCCCCCAAAATCACGCAGAGCCACCCACAGCAGAATAGCGCTCTTCTGCTGTGGGGGGGGGGGGCAAGCAAGGCAGTGAAAAAGAGGAGAAGCCTAGAAAAGAGCTGTGCTGCATTGCAAGACAGACAGAGACGGAGCCTTGTGTGTGTGTTTTAATGCGTGTTTTCCCAAGACCAGCAAGCGCCTTTACTCAATCTCTCTCTCTCCCTCCACCCCAACCTCTTTTGGGGGGGTGTTTGTGTGTTTGTAGATGGGCTTCTCCGCCTGCCTTGTGTTGAGGTGCACACCCTACAACTTTGGGGTTCCTCCCCTATAAAAGGTCAAGAACTCTGGGCAACCCTTTCCTAAAATAATAAAGCATGAAATTAAAAAAAAAAGTGTCCCCAGATTCCTTGAAAAAAATTTGGTAACCATAGAATAGTACCCCATAACACACATCATTGTGTAGACATGGGGCATGTGTGTGTGTGTCTTTCTCTGGGGAACATCACTCATGTTTTTGCGCATGGAACTTAATGGAACTTTTATCATTTTCATAAGATCTTTTAATGTCACCCATTCACCGATGATATCAAAGGCTCTGGAAATTAGTTTTAATGGAGAAACTTGTGAAATAAATTCATGTCTACACTGCTCAAGCACATAGAAGCACATTGACAGCATAATCAAAATGGCTGTTAGTATGTACTTGAAAATTGGGAAAGGAGTACGACAAGGCTGTATATTGTCTCCCTGCTTATTTAACTTATATGCAGAATTCATCATGCGAAAGGCTGGGCTGGATGAATCCCTAGCCGGAATTAAGATTGCTGGAAGAAATATCAACAACCTCAGATATGCAGATGACACAACCTTGATGGCAGAAAGTGAGGAGGAATTAAAGAACCTTTTATTGAGGGTGAAAGAGGAGAGCGCAAAATATGGTCTGAAGCTCAACATCAAAAAAAGAAGATCATGGCCACTGGTCCCATCACCTCCTGGCAAATAGAAGGGGAAGAAATGGCGGCAGTGAGAGATTTTACTTTCTTGGGCTCCATGATCACTGCAGATGGTGACAGCAGCCACGAAATTAAGAGACGCCTGCTTCTTGGGAGGAAAGCAATGACAAACCTAGACAGCATTTTAAAAAGTAGAGACATCACCTTGCCAACAAAGGTCCGTATAGTAAAAGCTATGGTTTTCCCAGTAGTGATGTATGGAAGTGAGAGCTGGACCATAAAGAAGGCTGATCGCCGAAGAATTGACGCTTTTGAATTATGGTGCTGGAGGAGACTCTTGAGAGTCCCATGGACTGCAAGAAGATCAAACGCATCCATTCTTAAGGAAATCAGCCCTGAGTGCTCACTGGAAGGACAGATTGTGAAGCTGAGACTCCAATACTTTGGCCACCTCATGAGAAGAGAAGACTCCCTGGAAAAGACCCTGGTGCTGGGAAAGATGGAGGGCACAAGGAGAAGGGGACAACAGAGGACGAGATGGTTAGACAGTGTTCTCGAAGCTACAAACATGAGTCTCACCAAACTGCGGGTGGCAGTGGAAGACAGGAGTGCCTGGCGTGCTCTGGTCCATGGGGTCACGAAGAGTCAGACACGACTGAACGACTAAACAACAACAATGTACTTGACCAGTGGAAACATGAATTAGTTTCATGAATTTTTCCATTAAAGCCAATTTCTAGAGCCTTTGATATCATTGGTGAATATATTCCATATGGTGACACTATCAATGCGAGACAATTCCAATCTTGTGGCTAACATGGACTGTAGGCTGTCCTCAAAAAATGTTCAGTGGAGTTCGTATTAGACAGGTTTATTTGACTCTTCAAACATGTGTTTTTAGTTATTTTCAATTGTCCCACAATTGTACTGTTTTTGTAGCAGTGCATCCATTTCTTCAAACTCTCCAGCCTTGTTAAACTTTTGAAGCAATTTTGGCAACTATATATGGTCTTGTGGGAGTTACAACTAGGGCTGAATGAAAATAATTCCACTAAATGCTCCACTCCATTTTGCCAGATAATTTCAGGGGCTGAATTCTCCAACAGTCCGAAAGGAAGACTAGCAATTTTCTACAGAGATATTTCAGCTCACTTAATATTGAATGAAACTATGTTGTTAGTTCATGCCAGTGGATCAAAAAGGCAATGGGACATGAGAGGAGGACTGGAAGAAGAAGAAGCCAAGGCCCCCACTTCGTTCTATAGCATTATAATATATTGGCTTGGATCCACATTTGCACACAAAATCCACCAACCTATTTGTAGGTAGAAATGTTGGGGAGGGGGCAAATATATGGGGAAGGAGCTGGAATTTTTCTGTTGTTTGATGGAAATCTCCCTCCAACTTCAAACAACTTCAAAACAGTTCTTTATAAGAAATTTCAGCCCAGCTCTAAAACATGTTTGCTTGACAACCTTAAACTGTGTAACCTCTAGTGGTGGTTTTCTTGCATCAGTGACCCATTAAAAAGCAAATGTCATGGGCAGATTTTTGATACCAGCTCATAGTGCTTCAAACACAGCGCTATGTATAGTCAATTCATGGCAAAACATCAAACCGTGATTAATCAAAGGGATGAGAAATCAAATGATATGCATGTATATATGAAATGTCCATCAGAGAGTGGGTAAAACCACAGCATTTTACCAAGATTTGACCTTTTCTCAGGATTGGAGAACATCTGAAAGAAAATGCACTAGGCTTAGTAAATGACAAAAACAAGGCTATAAATAGATAGGCTGCACCTTCCCGATTCAGTCCTAACCATTATCTCCCTTAGCATCCTAATAGCACTGTCAGCTTAGACATGATCGAAGGCTTTATTTTGAAAATGATGCAGTGAAAAATCATGTACTTTTTAATCCACTTGCTTCTCTAAATTGATCATTTATTTTAGAAATATCGCCTATTCATCAAGCTTTATGCCTTTAGTTCTTTGATGGGAACATTCGGTGCTTCTTTGCAGTGCTTAAGACACAAATGCCAATGTTACTCCGTTAAGCTACTATTAAGAAGACACCATGTGTGTTAACTATACTTTGCAATGCAAAAAGTAAGTAGCATCAGATTTTTAACTGGGCAATTGGAATAGTTTAATGATGAACTGAGCAAAGGTGTCTTGATGCCTAAGTAAGTTGTTAACCCTGATCTTCTCCCCAAACTTTATAACTAGATGTTTTACATCACAACCCTATGCATATCCATTTAGAAGTCCAAGTAAGTTCAACTGAGCTTAGTCCCGGGTAAGAATTCAATTTAATAATTGTACTGTTTGCTGCAAGAGATTTATAGCATACATGAACTTATGGACAATCAAAGAAATATGCAGCTGAAAAGCAGTACATTTAAAGTGATGTTTGTGGTGAAATGGAAAACTGATGATGATTCAGTCATGTCATAATCTCTGCTTAATACCCATCAAGCAAATATGAATGTGTGGACCAGCCTATCAACACAAGCTTAATGCCCTCAGCATAAATGAGTAGAACTGCAAAGTGTCCAAGGCCTCTTCTGGTTTTCAAAGATCTTATAAGGGTTCAAGTTTCATAGGGGGGGGGTGAGCAAACGTACATTGGGCCAACTCCAAATGTATTTGGGACCTCAGCCATTCCTCTCTCCTCTCCCAACCTTCATGTGCTCAGCGCAGCTCAGTGCTGTGTTAGAATCCTGTCCTGCACTATACATTTTAAGCAGGATCCTACCACTTTACACAGCCATACCCACATCAGCTTCTCTTCTCTGAAATTCCCAAGGTTTTCCCCAAGCAATCAGAGGCTGTGCCTGTGGGCAGCCTGTCAATGCTCCACCCATTTTAGCCATCTTCTGGTTTGGGCAGAACGAGGGAGAGATACCTGTGGCACTTTGCCAGCCTGACTCATCTCTCACTCTTGACCTCCCTCCTCCCATTCACCTGCTTCATCTTCATCTTCTGCTCCTGATTCTTGTCTTTATTTGTCACAGGTTCTCTCAGCTCACTAAGCCCTGCTCCCTCTTCAGCCTCCAACACCTCCTCCCCTGGTCTTCTCCATCTTCTCTCTCTGACCACTCATCATTGTCCCACCACCACTCCCCAGGCTCTGAGCCTTCTTCTCTTGGTGGTTCCCCAGTCGGTTCCTCCCATCATTCCTCTGTGTTCAGCCAGTCCATGATTCCTGCTTTACATCTTTAGGGTTCCTGACCAGTGTTGATGAGGCAAATGCAGGTGTATAGCACCAGGTAAGTGTGAAATTTCAGAGAGAAAAGGGACTGGCAATGAAGCAGTCAAAGCACTCCATTCATTCTCTCCTGTCCTCATCAAATCTTAAACGCCCCTTCCTGAGGGTACTTTGCATGAGAAAAGGATACATTAGGGCTTCATTACTGACAGCTGCAGTGGAACGAGCAGTTTGCCCCTTAGGTAACATTAGGAGAGAGTTTAGTGTACAGTCGATCCCAGTCAGCTTTGTTGTGTCTTTTACTACCAGTGTCTGAAAACTAACGGTAACTATTCATGGAATCTGTCCCCAAAGGGAAGTTTGCTGGATTTTTTGAATTATTGATGTCAAACCTGGGCCTTATATTACAGCAATGACCCATATTGCATGCAAAGAATCTGGTTTCAGGCAAATGCAAAACTCCCAATTGTCATAAGGTTCATTTTCGGTCATATTACCACTTACCAGCTTCACATTTGTCATACTCTCATTAACAATCTGAACCTCGGGGAATAGCCAGGATTTTATTAAACTGACACAGCGATTCCAATATAATTTCTTCTCCCAGAATTGGGTCTGATTTTCACATTTCTCCCCGTACCTGAGAATGCATAGCCAAACAGGTGTGTAACCCATCAAATGTGAAGGGTATGCCTAATGAAACCACACAGAGAGCCAGGATGATATAGCTGTTTAGAGTGTCTGAGATGGAAAGAAGATAAAGTCCCTACCAGAGAAGAATGGCAGATTAAATTGATGGATCATGCTGAAATGGCAAAAATGACCGGAAGAATCAGAAATCAGGGAGACCAAAATTTTAATAAGGAACAGGGGGAATTTATAATTTATCTTAATAACCATTGTAAACAGCTAAAACCGTTCGTAGGATTGGAATAACACTTGTAGTTGAATGGTGAATTGAGATGTAAATGATCTGGGTTATTATGAAAGATGCAAGACCCACAAAGGGGAGGAGGGAAGTCCAGGAGATTCCTTGGAATCTTGTCTTTATGTTGTATGTTGGATATGTGATTGTAAAACTTTAATCTGAAAAACTAAATAATAATAATAATAATAATTTATTTATTATTTTTAATAGAGTGTCAGGCTAGCATCATAGAGACTGAGATTCAAATTCCAACTCTACCATGAAGCTCAATGGATGACCTGAGTCAGGCATCCCGAAACTCAGCCCTCCAGATGTTTTGGGACTGCAACTCCCACCATCCCTAGCTAACAGAACCAGTGGTCAGGGATGATGGGAATTGTAGTCCCAAAACATCTGGAGGGCCGAGTTTCGGGATGCCTGGCCTGACTCATGCTAGATCTACACAGCTATTTCTAGAGCTGAGGCAGCCCACCCTCTGTACTCAAGTATTCTTCCACTTGCATTTTCTTATTGGGTTCAGGCTGGAGGAGGAAGAAAACATTATTTCCCATATTGCCAGAGGAAGTGCCATGCTTAAGGGCTCAAAGGCTCGTAACCAGAAGAAATATAATCATTCAGCAAAAAAAATGAAATGAAATATATTAAGATTTCATACTTGAAAATATTTTAGAAGGCATCTGGGGATACGCTGGGGAAAAAATAGAGAAGCAAAAGAAATCACTGAGGAAGTTATAAAAACACTTCCATTTAATGAGGCAAAACAATTCAATAATTCAATATAATGATATATGCTGACACAGCCAGGTGTGATGTATCACACATAGGAAACTTCATAAAGATGCATCATTTTGTACAACAGCTTAAAACTCTTGGAATAAAATAAAAGCGATGCTAATTAATCATATTGATTTTGAATTATCTGGTGTGTTAGCTGTAGATTGGAGAATCAAGATGGCATGTCCAAACTCCCACTGGTTTACTCACAAGCAATATTTTTTAAATGACAGGATAATCATAAAAAGACCAGCGCACTCATTGATGAATGTGCCATTGAAATGATCCAGACATATCGAGGGAAATTAAAATGGGAGATCTGGGGGTGTCTTTGCCATATTCTTTAGGTTCTCATTGTGTCCATACATGTGAATATCCATAGCCCTGTTCAGATGTTCTCAATATTAGCAGGGGGAATCAGGGAGGGGGCACAATGGCCCCTTCCCCAAGATCCCTAGGTGTGTGTGCCTGTGAAGGGGGATTCTAACTTCTGCTAGGAAAATATTTTTTAAATACTCCATGCAAAGAGGACAGGCTCCTAGTTTGTCTGAATGTAAAGTGTGTTAATCCAAATGTACTAACAAGTCCCTTTCAGACCTTCCTGCTCAAATTGGGAACATCCAAGATCTGATATGGCTAAAATACATATCTTTTCATAGTATGCCTAGAAATATTTCCAGTATCTAGAGCAGAGTCAGCAACCTGTTTCAGCTGTGGGCCGGTCCACCGTCCCTCAGACCATGTGGTGGGCTGGACTATATTGGGGGGGGGGGGGATGAACTAATTCCTATGCCCCACAAATAACCCAAAGATGCATTTTAAGTAAAAGGACACATTCTACTTATGTAAAAACACGCTGATTCCTGGACTGTCTGTGGGCCGGATTCACAAGGCAATTGGGCTGCATCCGGCCCCTGGGCCTTAGGTTTCCTACCCCTGATCTAGAGAGTCATAGTCTCACTGATGAGTAGAATTTTATTTTATTTTTCACATCTGTGTTCTGGTTGTCCCAAACACTTAATAGTGCCAGTGGGGACACTGTTAACAAATCCTGTGCTGTTATTTGGTTTATTTTAATAAACACAGATTCTGCAAAGGAGGGTTACCATAGGACATTTCCACCAATGATGAAAATGTCACCACAATACTATTTTGAGCATAGCTTCTTTTTAATGCTGAAATTATATTCATTGTAGGATTATCCCAAGTTTCCCCCCAACCAGAGTCATCTGGAGTATCTCCTATGTCACTTTCCCTGCAGTCTTTTAAGGCTCCGTAAAAATATTCTGTGTAGTTTAGATGTCAATCCTGTCATGGTAAGAACACTTGAAAGTACAAGTTGTTCAAAATCTGCAAGATGCGGCCAGCTTGAGCCTCATTTCATGTTGTGATATAAAAGAGGTCATTTGTTTTGGGGCCAGCCAATTACACCCTACGGTTCCAAGTTTCTCCTGCTATACCCTTCCTCTTATCTGCTTGGCGTTCAAGTAAAAATCCTTTAAATGATATAACCCCCTTTCCCCCCTCCAGCCATGGAGTCTGTTCTTACTTTATCATCCTGTCTTTTATATATATAAAAATAATAGGGTAAGCAGATATATGTATAGTAAGTTCCTGGGTCAAGGAGAAGAAGAAGTTCCTATAGAGGTGAAAGACAGGGAGGAAGTCATTGTGGGCCTGGAAGCTGGAGCTCCTTTTCCACCATACTTCTCTGAAATAAATCTGTTCACGTTTGAATTTACCTAAAGGACCTAGAGTCCTACTGGGGAACAACACAGTAAGAATATGAAAGGGGCTAAGCTTTTCAGCTTAGGGACGTGGGTGGTGCTGTGGGTTAAACCACAGAGCCTAGGACTTGCCAGTCAGAAGGTCGGCAGTTCGAATCCCCGCGATGGGATGAGCTCCCGTTGTTTGGTCCCTGCTCCTGCCAACCTAGCAGTTCGAAAGCACATCAAAGTGCAAGTAGATAAATAGGTACCGCTCTGGTGGGAAGGTAAACGGCATTTCCGTGTGCTGCTCTGGTTCGCCAGAAGCAGCTTAGTCATGCTAGCCACATGACCCGGAAGCTGTATGCCGGCTCCCTCGGCCAATGAAGCGAGATGAGCGCCGCAACCCCAGAGTCGGTCACGACTGGACCTAATGGTCAGGGGTCCCTTTACCCTTTACCTTTAAGCTTGTCATACTGCAATTGTACATCTTAAGGGTCACCTTTAAATAACGGTTAAGTACCCAATCTAAAGTCTTTAACTGTTTGCCCATTAAGGGAGTAGTATGTCTTAGAACTCCCATATTATACAGACCTTTTCTATATAGTTTGCCTTAACTAGACAAAAGTTATTTTTTCCCCTACTGTAACATTCAAATGGAGGAAGGTCCTCTGATGACAAATGAATCAGGCTGTTTCCATTTCTGTTTCTCATTTTAAAAAATGCTAAACCCGCTCTGCCACATTTCCACAGCATTATGCAATTCTTTAAAATTAATAAATTGTGAAAATTTGTTGCATTTTAGCGCCCATATCTCCTAATATACACATTTTTGCCCCATTTGCATGTTTTTGCAAGCAATTTCTTCTAATATAATACATTTTATTGCTATTTTCACTAATGTATGCACTTTTATGCACACACACCCCAATATACACATGCTTGTACACTAGATTCAGTGGCAGAACAACACTGCAAAATTCAGAGAACTGTTAATTGTGAAGGCTAGCTGTCTTTTGGTTCACCTAGTGTTTGAAGAAGTGTCAGGGAGGTTTGCATTAAGAGGTGAACACAGCTTAATTTCTCCCCCCAACTCTACTTCTGAAATCCCTTCAAACAGAGAACTGTCCCCTGCATAGTAGGTCACCTGATTCCCCCATCAGGAATTTTTATGTGGAATCTGAATTAGCTAGTTAGGGCTTGGCGTAGAATTGTGTCTTCAGTGATCTATAACAAGGGAATGGTTTTGAAAATAGAAAGACAATGCACTGATATTTGTTTAAGAAGTTGGGGGAAATTAATTCCCTAGCACACTAAAGCATGGGACTCGTAGAGAATAAATCTATCAGTAGCCACAAGCCATGGTGTATGTGTACTCTCTCCAGTTTCAGAGACAGTATGAATATGAATGCCATTTGATGAGGAACACAAATGGAGCAAGAGATGTGATGCTCATATGCTGCTTGCAGGCATCCCAAAAGTATCTGGTTGGCCATTGTAAGAACAAGATGCTGGACCAGATGGGGTTTTGATCTTATCTAGCAGGAATCTTATTGTGTTATAAAATCATTTGAAGCTGTGAGGAACTGGAATTTAAATCTCTTTTTAGTTTTCATGATTCTACTTTTGACTGTCAGATTTTTGGAATTTGTATGGGGTAGAAATGTTCTCAGATTCCAAATGTACATTCTCTCTTCTTGTTCTTCTTCTTCTTAAAAAAAAATAAAAATATTTATGCTTTTCAGGTTTCTACATTTCACTAATTTTACAATCATTTTAACATTTCAAAAACTTGACTTCCTTCCCCCTCTTTCTGCGGTTCCTTAAATTTATTTTTAATATCTTCTGCATCTCAAAATTAACTTAATTTGCTCATTTATTCATCTACTTTAAATATATACTCTTAGAAAACTGCAGGTTATTACAATAATCCTGCCAATGTTCTTATCTGTTTACAATTTATCTGTAAATATTCAATAAACCCAATCTAAAGTCTTTAATTGTTTCCATTCTTTTATAAAAAGTTTGTTATCTTGATTTCTTATTCTTCCGGTATGTTTTGCCATTTCTGCATATTCCATAATTTTTTGTATCCATTCTTCCTTTGCTGGGACTTCTGCTTCTTTCCATTTTTGGGCAAGTAACATTATTGCCGCTGTAGTAGCATATATGATTAAGTTTCTATACAGTTTGGATAGTTCTGTCCCTATAATTCCCAAATATACACTCTTAATGCATTAATAACATCACAAGCACCAGGGGTATCGCTCCTCTTAGCGCTACCCAAGCAGAGCTGATGCTATAATGGATTCAAATTTATGGGAAACGTAACCACGATTTCGGAAATCAGCGAAGCTTTGTGTCTGTACAGAAAATCAGCTGGTGCTTTTTCCCCTCTGCAATGCATATGGAAATCGGATTTAAATGCGGAACAGTTGGCATTTCCAGAACAGCTTTATTGAAAAACTGTGTCTCATTATAATAATGTATGGGAAAATGCTATTCTGGTGTGCCAAGGAAGAATTGACCATTCTTCAGTAATCTCAATGTGCTTGTTAATAGTATGGGATAGGAACCCAGTGAGCCATGATTTTGAAGCAGATACACTTGATCCAATATGCCCAGACCAATGAGGGGATTGGAACAGGGTTTCACTTCAGAATCAGTGCCTTTCCACATTCCCACTCCATTACAGATTTGCATATGAAGTGATCTGAAGACTGCTTGCTGTCTTTTAAAGAGGTAATTTCAACCACGTAGGAGCAGCTAGCTAATATGCAGGGCCACTGTGCATATTGAGATCAATGTAAAAAGTATCTCTTTGAGCAATATGTCTTGATGTGTCATCGCTCTCATGTGTTTGCCTGTGCGCTCTGCATTTTATGTACATTTTACATTTTAAGTTCAGTTCCCCCAGGGCAGCGGTGTCAGTGCTATGCTAATACCTTTTCTCCAATTTCTCAGAAGTTTTCTTCTCCTGCAAAAGGAGGAGGTCTGCCTCTTTCACATAGGTTCTTATAATTTATTTATTCTTTTGGTGGGTGCAAAATGGCAGACCCTCCAAGCGTCCCTATTTTCCAGGGACAGTCCCAGATTTACAGAAGCCGTCCTGGTTTCTGATTTGAGCCTGGAAAGTTTCTTTTCCTTATTACATCCCTCATTTCATCAGAGAAATGTTGGAGGGTATGGTAGGATGTCCCTATTTTCAAATGTTGGAAAGTATGGAGTTATGGAGTTATGTGACCCCGAGCTAAGGAGATAAGTAACTATACAACTTTTCAAAGACATCTGAAGGCAGCCCTGTGTAACAAAGTTTTAATTTTTAAAAATGTTTTATTGTGTTTTTATATGTGCTGGAAGTCGCCCAGAGTAGCTGTGACAACCCAGTCAGATGGGCAGAGTATAAATAATAAAATTATTATTATTATTACTATTTTGGAGTAGAATGTCCCTATCTCCATTGGATAAATGTTGGAGGGTATGATAACCTTTAATTCTTCCTTGAGGGATAGGCTCGTTGCCTTAAGCACATCATGATTCTTAAAACACCTAGGACTTATTGGCACCCTTACTTGTAAAAAGGAACTAAGAAAATTCCAACTGCCTCTGTAGGCACTCTAAGCCATGTAACATATTGTTTCTTATTAGATTTGCTGCAGGTTCAATGGCTCCCAGCGGCACAGATGCTGTTATTGTCACATCTATTTGATGGATGCCTTTTATTTTTAGAAGAATTTGGTTGGAATAGCTGATTAGTGCTTCTGTTTTCTTAATTCAGGAGTTCCTTTGTCATTCTAATAAACAACCGAATATATGTGTACAAAGGGTAGGGAAAGCTCTCTTAGGCTTGAATTCCTGTTTAGTGTTACAAGCTAACGCCTTTTCTAATTTAGCATCAGAAAGATCAGCTTCCCTCACTCTGGTCTCTATTTGTTCACCAGTACAACATGTCCTGTGGACTAAGAGTGCAATTACATTTCAGTAAACCTACAATCCAAAGAATATTTAAAGGAATGTGTCTTTTGAGTAGAAAGTAGGCAGTTTCCCATTCAAACAGGTACTATCAAAACTCTCTTGATTACACCCTCCAAAATTATGAACCTGTGAAACGTATTGGGGTCTGCATTGGGTCTGTGTGTACCCCAAATGATGAGATGGGTCAAGGTGATTCAGGGCAGTCTTTCACATTTCACTGATTCAGATTACAATGTTAACAAGACATGTAGAGTCTACTTAACCCTCTCAGTAGTTATGTTGCCTTGATTTTTCTATAAAGCCATATGGTCACTCCCCACTTTTCTTTTCTGAGAAATGAAACCAAGTTGACTCAGGAGAGCTTAGGAAAATGGGTGGTTCTTTCCATTTGACAGACAGACCTAGCTTCTAATCATAATGAATAATTTCCCCAGCACACCCCAGTGGCAGTGATTTGGGGGAACACGTGAGTCATCATTCTTCTCCGAGATTTGATTGCAAAAGCAAAGTGTAAACAGCAGGGTTAGATTCTTTCCCCCAGCAAATAATTACAAACCACAGCTCTCTCTTTTGCACTATCATCCAACTGTATGGAAAAAAGGAAGGAAGAAATAAACAAATTAGGTAACTCATGGATGGTGGTGGGGGGGAATGCTAGTCAAAGCTACTACTAGAAGAATTAATATTATAATGAGTTCTACGGCATTTGTCTGCATGATGTCGGAGTCCCTTCTAATTCTTGGGGTCCTGGATACATCAAGGGTTAAAATCTAATGGAGGATTCTGATGCTGAACTAGTCGGGCAAGTTTCTTTGTGAGTCTATGGCTCTAAGTACTGTTGTTAATATAACAAAAGAAGTCGCTGTTTGCTCAAAGGCAAATGGGTGTGTTCTCTCCTTCACCTGGCTGGTGCTTAGAAGACCAAGCCAGGGCTGGTGTTGTGTTAATGCTATGAGTCCCTCCATCTTAGACCTATGTGCAAAATGATATTTAATCATGTTTGACCTCCTCCTTTTAAAAATAAATTTATTTAGTTTTTTCAGATTTTAACAATTTTCAAACCATTATCAAACAATCAACATAAAAAGAGAATTCCTAAGGGTCTCCTGAACTTTCCTCCTTCCCTTTGTGGGTCCTTATATTAGCGTTTTCCTCCTGCAACTTGTCTACTAATCCAAATCTTGTAAATCTCCATTATCCCCAAAATTCAACATTAAACTACAAGTGTTATTCCAATCGTACTAATAATTTTAATTGTTTTCAATGGTTTTTAAGGTCAATTATATATTTCCCCCATTCCTTATTGAAATTTTGGTCTTCCTGATTTCTGATTCTTCCAGTCATTTTTGCGATTTCGGCATAGTCTGTCAACTTAATCTGCCATTCTTCTCTGGTAGGGACTCTTGTCTTTTCCCCATCTCTGGGCTAATAACATCTGAGTAACAGTGGGCACATACATAAATAGTCTTTTCTGATTTGCTGGAATTTCGGCACCTAGAATTCCTAAAAGAAAAGCTTCATTGTTGTTGTTTTAAAATAAAATGTTATTTTAAACATTTTTTTCCAGTTCATAATGGACTGAAACGAACCTGCTCCTGCTCCTCCATTGCATCAGCCATATTGGCCATGAGCTGGGATTCAGCAAGCTCTACGGTCCTTTCCCCCCATGCCTTCCACTTTCTTGCAGCCCCATTACCTTTCTCCCCTGTGGCATTTCCTCCTGTGTGCTTCAGTTCCCTTACTCACAAATGCTCCATGAATATGATAAGTGTGGTCCGCTTGTTTGTTTGTTTTCAGTTCTGCATTCAGTTACATAGCAATGCAATGCAGACCTAGCAACAATTGTAGTACAGTGGTAACTCTGGTTATGAAGTTAATTCATCCCGGAAGTCCGTTCTTAACCTGAAACAGTTCTTAACCTGAGGTACCACTTTAGCTAATGGGGCCTCCCAGTGCCACCACACTGCCGGCGCACGATTTCTGTTCTCATCCTGAGGTAAAGTTCTTAACCTGAGGTACTACTTCCAGGTGAGCGGAGTCTGTAACCCGAAGTGTTTGTAACCTGAGGTACCACTGTAGTGGTATAATCTATCAACACATAAATCTGCCATGAAACAGTTGTATACTCGGGCTGGGGGGCTGGGGAAGAAATAATGGTGCAGTCTTGGGCTGCTCACCTCTCTCAGCCTCTCTCCCTACTTTATAAAATGGCTTTGACATAAATTCTACGAATGAATGTCTAGCTATTTGCACGCGTCGTCACGAGAAAGTGAGCAAAGTGGGGGGGGGGAGTGAAGTGTGATTTAGTACGTCGTCTTCAAAGCAGCCTATGACCTCTGTCCCGAAGGTAGTTTAAGGCAAAAAATTACTAAATCAGAGCTTGACACCTCCCTTGTGACAGTTGCTACTTACAGCAAGGCAAGCGTCCTGGCAGACCTCTCCTATTTCTTTTCATAAAGATTAGGTAAACATATGCCTAACATATGCCTCAGCGCCTAGGGCTTGCTGATCGAAAGGTCGGCGGTTCAAATCCCCGCGGCGGGGTGCGCTCCCATCGTTCGGTCCCAGCGCCTGCCAACCTAGCAGTTCGAAAGCACTCCCGGGTGCAAGTAGATAAATAGGGACCGCTTAGTAGCAGGAAGGTAAACGGCGTTTCCGTGTGCGGCTCTGGCTCGCCAGAGCAGCGATGTCACGCTGGCCACGTGACCCGGAAGTGTCTCTGGACAGCGCTGGCCCCCGGCCTCTTGAGTGAGATGGGCGCACAACCCTAGAGTCTGTCAAGACTGGCCCGTACGGGCAGGGGTACCTTTACCTTTACCTTTATGCCTAACATTCAAGAGAGAGGTATGTATTATAGCATGCCTGAATCATATTCATGTGCGAATTCCAACACGGAAGTACAAATAAAAATAAATGAATTATTGCCTGGTAACATCTAGACCCTGACCTCCTTATAACCTTGTAATAGAAGCTGAATACTTATTGAGGAGCAGGGCATCTGATCCCAAATCATTGAATCCATTGTAGCGCAAAGTTAAAGTCACTTACTGGTATAATTGTTTGGGGTTGGTGAAATGTTTGAGGTCAGTGGCATTTGCACAAGAGATTGCACAAACAGGTTGCTGGTAACTGCTTTGTTAACCCGTTTCTGCTAGACTCTAAATCTCGATGGAGATGAATGGATTTGAGTCCCACATTGGGCAAAAAAAAAATTCCTGCATTGTAGGGGGTTGAACCAAATGAAGTTTGTGATTCTTTCCATCTCTACAATTCTACGATTCTATGATTAGATTTCTCTGTTGCACAGCACAAAAGTTCACCCATTCACTAGTGGAAGAGTCCTTTCACTATTGGACAGAGAATGATGGACACAGCCCATAATCCTTCCCCTTTCTCCGGTTTCCTGAACAGCTGATTGATGGATTGTAGCTGTTTTTTTTGTATAGAAGTGCTAAATTAGATTGGGGAATAGAGATTAGTCAAGTTTATTGGGGGGTTTTTTTAATAGGAAAAAGCTATGTACATCACAACACAATATTATACCTGTCAATGCATAAGCAATTCCCATTGTTTTCCATGAGGTTTACCCCTAGGGAAGTTTGTAGTATTGCAGCCTTAAGTCATTATAGCTAATTCATAACTGCAAAAGTGCTCAATAAATTTTAATTTTCAATAAATGCTCACAAATTTATTGACAGCTGCACAAATTATGATAGCTAGGAAGTGGAAGGGGCAAGCAGAATATAAAATGGAAGAATGGTATAAAGAGGTGTGGGATATAGATATGAATGATAAATTAACATGTGCCATTAAGGTAAGCAGTTCCCATTGATTTCCACGAGGTTTACTCCCAGGGAAGTTTGTAGGATTGCAGCCTTAAGTCTTTATAACAGTAAAAGTGCTCACACATTCAGACACTCTTCAGCAAAAATCGAGCAGTCTCCACCTAAAACTATTCCTAAACATTATAATCAAATGATGATTATACATGGTTTACCTAATGATATGCTGGACAGTTATGTCAGAGGCTGTTCACCTAGAACTATATCTAAATATTTAATCAAATGATAGTTATGCATAATTTGCTTAAATTTATGCTACACAACCAGAGAGATAGCCATGTTTGACTGTTGCATCAGATAATGTGGACTTTATTTCACAGAACCTTAGGCCATAACACATTGCTTAGTCTATAAGATCTTTTACTTTTAGACAGGTCATAGGTTGTTTGTGTCTCTCTGTATGCAGCTAATTTTTAAAAAACTTGGAAACACAAAGAGAATAATTTAAAAAGGTTGTGGAGTTTGTCGCTGAAATTATCATATCAAAATCTAATAAATCTGAATAGGTGGTGCATTTGTGTGCTCAAGATGAGTGGGTATTAAAAATCAAAAAGCACAATCCATTTCATTGCAAGTAGCTCCATTGATCTCAGCTGGACTTATAATAGTCTTGCTAAGATAAGACACATTCCAATGCTTTTCAGTGTGAAATACAGCCCAATCCTATACCTGTCTACTCAAATGTGAGCTGAATTCAATGAAACACACTCCCAAGTCAATGGCTATAGAATTGCAGCTTTGCTCGTGACCCCTTTCTTTTGGTGGGGCTTTTTGGATGGCTGCTGTTGTTTTCCTTTTGAGAGGAAACCATAGACCTACCACAATGCATGAGTTTCAAAAGCCAATGGCAATATATGGAGTCAGGCTGCTGTTGAAAGGCAAAAGCCCCATTTGTGCAAACCTCAAAGGTCAGTGAAAACAATTCCACCTGGAGGCCATTACACTGTCTCTGTCACCCATAAGATCATTATAAGCAATGCAGTTGTTTTCCACTGGGGACACATTCCTTTGGTCTGTAGGTGGCAGCAGCCTGCTACAGTAACAGCCTCTGCATTGTCTCTTAGCGGACTTGTGGCTTTCAAAACTGGGATTAGTGATGCAATCAGTTATCCCTGCCGATCATTTGCTTGAATCTTGCAGACCTAATTGCAAAATACTACATCTTCTGCTGGTATGAATAGGCTGCAGGTAGAGCTACCATTGTTAAAATGCAGAAAGTTCTTTATCCGCTGCTACAAAGCTTCTGAGAATGTGAAGCAATCTTACATCACCAGGAGCAAAGCTTACTGATTAAGGGCCCCTCACATATTACATTTTAAGGTGAACATCTTCAGGATTTAAGAGAACATCTAAAAAGTGTGAATTTGACAGGGTAACAGACTGAGGACATTTCCATGCCAACTTGGAGATCCCAGGGTTGGCATGTGGGGCCTTCTATCCTTCTAATGTATGATGCTTGTCAGGGGTGACCAAAGATCAGTTATGACTCTATGTTGATAGTGCAATAGTCTTGCTGCAAACCTGGGTTTCTTCCTGTGCTAACAGCTCTCTGTGAAAACAGAGGACCCAAATGTTCTCCATTTCACATCTACTTCAAGTAAGTATGGGTGAAACTCACTAGAGTTTGCAATTCCATTTCCTCATCTTAAGCAGCAAGGTCCCATGGCCAATTTCATACCCTCCAACATGACTCCGTTCCTGCGTGAGTCATGTGACCCAAGAGATATCATGGAGCCCCAAACTGGGATGCCCTGGTTTTATCAGGACAGTTGACGAGTATGCAGTACAGATATCAGTTTGAATATTTGAAGGTTCTGGATGTGCACCCACACAAGCAATTATATGTATTTTAATGGGTTTGGATTCCCACTTTTCTGAAACAACATTCAAGGTTGCCTACATCTTAAAACAGGGATGGCGGGACCTTTCAGATGTTGCTGAACTATAATTTCCATCATCTCTGAACATTGGCTAACTCACTAAGAGCTGCATGCCAGTAGCGTTCATGGCCAAATTGGTCAACACATTCTCACGACTGTCTCACTCCTTATATACCCAACCTATCAATCTACTCTGCAGGGGAAGACCTCTTCTATTCTTCTTTGGTGATCACTCTTAGCCAAGTAAGATTGTCTTCCATAAAGACATGGTTTTAACAGTGAGTCTGTAAGTGACTAATTCTGGATCCACACTTCCTTCCACATTGGGGCATAGGTTTTCAGGTGGGAGTTGATCACAGTGAGGGTTTGCCAAGTGTGCCTTCCTCTTAGCATGTTTCTCCCTTTCATCCTGAGTTCAAGCGTCTTCAAAGCACATGACACCTTTGGAAAAGACTGTTCTCCAATTGGAGCGCTCCTGCATGTATCATCCTATATGAATCATGCATTGGTTCTGCATGATGTCGAAAATGGGTCTATACTATGGTAGCACCTACCTTCTGAGAATTGCTCCCATGGCAGATACTGTCTTTAATATATTTTTGGTGGCTTTTGAAGACCTATTTCCCACTAAGTCTTTTATGTGGAGATTTTAAGGCCAGTCTGTATCTGTATTGGATTTGAAATTGGTTTTCTTTTTGATGCTTTCATTGTTATATGTTTTCGGTGGTGTCATGGGAAGTGATTCATAAATGAAACAAAGTAAACAAGGTTCCTGTCTTCCAGGAAAGGATTCATTCAGTGCACCTGGCCTAACGAGAAAAAGGCAATGCTGGTCCTAATTGTCACCAGGCATCCGAGAATAAACCTGAATTCAGACAAAATCCAGACCAAGATCCTATTCAGAACACCTTCTCACTTTCAACCACCCACAGTCATAACTAGCACTTTTTACTTGAATCGTTCGTTTGCATTTATCTTCTAACCCTTGAGTTCCAGGCACTGGTTAGATATTTTGTTTTAAATGTTTTAAATAAATAAATATTCAGGAGTAAACAAAGCTGCATTAGAGACTAGGATACTTTGTGGTTCAAAATGATGTTAGAGGTTTCTGTAGATCTTTAAAGTCAGCAGTAGGCAACTCTCATCAGTCATAGCATGCGAGGAATTATAGGAGTTGAAATCCAACAACATGCAGAGGGGCACTTTCTTGGGAACCCCTGGTTGGCACCATTTCAGACTTCCATGCATCTGTGGAACAACATCTACCAATGAATTAATAAATCAATGAATTACATTTTGCCTCATCCTTGACTCTCTTAGGTACTGTATATTTTCCCTTAACAACAAGGGCCTATGAGGTAAGCTAGGCTGAGAGACAGGGAGTAGCCGAAGGTCACCGGGTAAATCCCATGGCTGAGGAGAGATTTGATCCTCCCAATCTCAATCTGATATTTTCCTCAGTACACTCTGCTTGGCTTCTCTTAAAAGCCAAGGAATTTTGCTGCCTTCGGAAAAGTATGACCTTGTGAGAAACATGGCTTGAACAGATCGTGAAGTCTGCATTTTGGAAACTAACCACCACATCATTCTCCCTGAAGTCAGTTTTGCACTGTTGACCCGTAAAGGCCTTGAAATTTACTTCATGCTATGTGTGGGCTGCTTTTATTTATTTATTTCCCCCCCTTTTCTTTCTTTTTTTGGTCCTAATTTGTTCACATGTTGCAACTGGCTCCTTAGAAATATTTCCACTTCCTTATCTGAAACATTTTGTTCAACAGCCTCTAGCTTCTGAATTTAGATCACATTAGCATATTTGTGAAAAACAAAACAACTGGCTAGCTTTCAAATGTCTTTGCTATATGCAAGTGCTAATTTAAGGACAGCAGTAAAAAAAAAAAAAGTACACAGAATGTTCCCGCGTAGCAGGAAAAATTATACATTTTGTCTGACCCTTCTGAAATGGCTGTCTCGGAAGCATACTCTTCTGAGTTGGGCTACCTCGATAACTCTGAATGAGTAGTCAGGGACATTAATTAAAGAGTCTCAATGGTACTTAATGACCGAGAGATATCAGTCACATTCATGCAGTTGCTCAGGTGTAGCATCAGAAATGGGTTTGGTGTGTTGCCACTGATCTTTGTATGTTGAGCACAGAAGTCTGCAGAGGGCTCGACATGAATGTGAAGTCAAATTCTTCAGGTGTCCAACCATATGGACCATCTCTGTGAACTCCCTTTGCAGACCTCAACATTCAGTCCCAGAAGTTGAGAGTGGCGTGGTGCTGCAACGTCAAGGGTGGGCTGGGAAGTAGCACCTGACTCTTACTGCTACATGTGAATTCTCTACTCCCCAATATAGTTTAGATTTTTAGCCTTGATCAGACCACAACTGAAATACTGTGTCCAATTGAGAAGGATATTGGCAAGATGGAACGTGTGCAGAGGAGGGCAACCAAGATGATCAAGGGTTTGGAAACCAAGTCTTATGAGGAACAGTTGGAGGAGCTGGGTATGTTTTGACTGGAAAAGAGGGTATTGAGAGGAGATGTGATAGCCATCTTCAAATATTTCAAGAGCTGTCATGTGGAAGAGGGAACAAGCTTGTTTCTCCTGCTCTGGAAGGGAGGACCCAAACCAATGAATCCGAATGACAAGAAAGGAGATTCTGACAAAACATCAGGAAAGGCCTTCTGACAGTAAAAGCTGTTTGACAGTGGAATTTTCTCCTGGAGGTTGTGGACTCTCTTTCCTTGGGGAGGTTGGATGGTCATTTAGTTGGAATTCCTGCATTGCAAGGAGTTGGACTCAATGACGCTTGGGGTCCCTTCCAAAACTACAGTTCTATGATTCTAATTCTGTGATAGCTTAGCAACAAGCTTTCAGAAGTTGACACCTCTCAAAGCTTAAAGGAGGATCAGAGAAACAGTTTGGAAGCAGATTTTCAGTATGATTTGAGACTGTAACAGTTGGGATTCTGCTTTGCATTCAGAAAGTCCAAGGTTCAAGACTTCTGTCAGAAACCCTGGAGAACCTTGATCAGTCAATATTAAGCTAGACTGACCAATGGTCTGATTCAGCTCTCTATGTTCTATGAGACAAAGTCAAAATGTTGCTTCTTAGGTTCTTATGAGAAAGGGCCAATGTAGACATGTCAATTATGCAGCTCCAGCTTCACATGGATATTTTTGGTTCTGTGAATACAGTTGTAAAAGGTAAAGGTACCCCTGCCCGTACAGGCCAGGCTTGACAGACTCTAGGGTTGTGCACCCATCTCACTTAAGAGGCCGGGGGCCAGCGCTGTCCGGAGACACTTCCGAGTCACGTGGCCAGCGTGACAAAGCCGCATCTGGCGAGCCAGCGCAGCACACAGAAACGTCGTTTACCTTCCTGCCAGTAAGCGGTCCCTATTTATCTACTTGCACCCGAAGGTGCTTTCGAACTGCTAGGTTGGCAGGCGCTGGGACCGAGCAATGGGAGCGCACCCCGCCGTGGGGATTCGAACCGCCGACCTTTCGATTGGCAAGCCCTAGGCGCTGAGGCTTTTACCCACAGCGCCACCCGCGTCCTTACGAATACAGTGGTATCTCGGGTTAAGAACTTAATTCGTTCTGGAGGTCCGTTCTTAACCTGAAACTGTTCTTAACCTGAAGCACCACTTTAGCTAGTGGGGCCTCCCACTGCCACCGCGCCACCGCCATGTGATTGCTGTTCTCATCCTGAAGCAAAGTTCTTAACCCAAGGTACTATTTCTGGGTTAGTGGAGTCTGTAATCTGAAGCGTCTGCAACCTGAAGCGTCTGTAACCTGAGGTGCCACTGTATAAGCTACAAGGAGTTTTCAGGGGCATCAGGACTGAAGGGACTGAAAAGCTAGTTTATTTTTTAAAAATATGATTTATTATGTAAATTTTCTGTTTTACAATTTCAGATAAGCATTTTACATCCTTAAGATATCAATGACTTCCCTTCTTCTCTTTCCATGGTTCATTTTACATATCCTATAACCCTGCATATTTTACAAAAACTATACCAATCGGTTTTCCATTATTACATCCATCAAAACTTATTTACACTGTTGAATTTATGTTAATGCTGCTAGCGTTTTCAGCTGTACACTATCATTTTCCACATATTCAATAAACATTTTCCAATCTTCTTTAAAGGTATGTTCTTCTTGTTCTCTTATTCTATATTTTAAGTTTGCAAGTTGTACATATTCTGTCAACTTAAGGTGCCAATCTTCTTTGGTTGGGACCTCACTCATTTTGCATTTGAGGGCTAACAGAACACGAGCCGCAGTTGTTGCATACATAAATAACATTTTCTAACACCTGGGAATTTCAGTCTGAATTATCCCCAATAGAAAGGACTCTGTTTTGGGGGGAAAGTAATTTTGAACATCCCCCCCCCAATTCATTATATATCATTCCCCAATACCCTTTTACCCTTTTACATGTCCAGAAAGGTAGTTTAAACCTTTCCCCTTCTATGATCCCCATGGAAACCACCATGTTGAAGCTGCTATCTCATTGGGAAGGGAGACTCAACAAACAGCATTTGGAGAGCAGTTTTCATCAGAGTGTGGTGGTGGTGGGGAAATTAAACTATTCCTTTCCACCCGCTGCAATCCAGTGCCTGTGGGGCCTTCTCTGCAACTCCTATTTATGTAACACAAAGCACACAAACAGATCCATGCAATTAATGTCACATCCAGTTTGGTCCATATAGAGCAGCCTTTCTCAACCTTGGGTCCCCAGATGTTTCTGGCCTACAACTCCCATCATCCCTAGCTAGAAAGGCCAGAGCTCAGGGATGATGGGAGTTGTAGTCCAACAACATCTGGGGACCCAATGTTGAGAAACACTGATAGAGAGAGAGGTAGAAAGGTGCGAGTTGGCAGATAGCAAAGCAACTTGGGGTTCAGAAGTTTCTTCTGGAGATCTAATGTGTTTCAGAAGGATTGGACAAAGTGAAGGAGTAGTGGGTTGTGAAACGACACTCAGTGATTGTAAAAAAATGGCCAAGCCTGTAAGCCTAACTATGTCTACTGGGAAGTAAGTCCTACAGAATTGGAAACCAGTCTTTCTACACTCTGCAAGATGGCTTGTTCCATAACCCCAAGGCTCCAATTTGCATAATGGAGAAGACATGCGTCCTTTCCCATGCACTAGTGGTGTCACTGCTGTACCCAAATGTACAACACCTACTTTGCACAATTTTTATTTCACTCTTGTGTCAATGTTATGGAATATTAATTCTGTTAGAGCTCTAATTTCCTGCTATTAGCCATCTCTGGTGATCAGAACACGTGAACCAGAGCTCAATCTGTTTTCAGCCTCCTCTGCAACATACTGCAACCATATATAATGCAACATTCCAGTATTGTTGTATTTTCTGGTGTATGTTTCTTTTTATCCTCACTATGTCCCCAGCTCTACATATGAAAAATGATCCTGTTTACTTGTTTCGTCCAAAGAGAATTACATGAGTCACTTACCCTATCCGATCTCAGTGTTTTATGCTTGTTTTTGTCATCTTCTGTGTCTTAGTAAAGGCAGCAGCAAGCAAGCAAGCAAACAAACAGCTGCCAAATAAGTTGGAGCCTGAACAGCAATTGTGGCACCATGGAGCAGGGATAGATGACTCTGTCAATTTTGCTTACTCTCCATTTCTCTTTTTTCCCCCAGATTAAGTTTCACTTCTCCCCTCTTTCCATACCAGTTTGACATTGTCTTAAAAAGGTAAAGGTAAAGGACCCCTGACAGTTAAGTCCAGTTGTGAATGACTCTGGGGTTGCATGCTCATCTCGCTTTACTGGCCAAGGGAGCCGACGTTTGTCCGCAGACAGTTTTTCCGGGTCATGTGGCCATCATAACTAAGCGGCTTCTGGTGAAACCAGAGCAGCACACGGAAACACCATTTACCTTCCCACCAGAGAGGTACCTATTTATCTACTTGAACTTTGACATGCTTTTGAACTGCTAGGTTGGCAGGAGCTGGGACCAAGCAACGGGAGCTCACCCCATTGCAGGGATTCAAACCGCCGACCTTCTGATTGGCAAGCCCTAGGCTCAGTGGTTTAGACCACAGTGCCACCCGCGTCCCATTTGATATTGTCTTAAGTCCACATACAATTCATACACATTTCACGTGTGTTTCATGAAGTATGCTCCATTTTATAAGTAACTCTGCCACCTTAAATCAATTCTGTATGCTGTGTTCAGTAATATAAGCGTTTTTCTGCACATTTCCCCCTGATATATGCTGTTTTGCATGCATTGGGCAGGGGTGGAGAACTGCATTGCAAAATTCAGACACATGCAAATTTCAAGGTGTTGTGAATTTCAGTTCACCTCTTGGTTCAGGAAGTGTGAATTGGGAAGATGCATGTGAAAATGTGAACTGAATGAATCCCCCCCCCAATCTTTTGGTGGATTTTAAAAAAAATATTATCAGTGCCCCTTATTCCTGTATTCCTTTTGTAATGTTTTCTACAGCATATGGAATAAAAGAACTCTGTGCTATTTTAATGCAATAACAACATGGTTGTTGCTTTATGTTTCTTTTTCCTTGCACTGTCCTCTATTATTGCTTCCTATAGTACACCAACATAACGCAACTGACAGTTTCTAGTTCTTGCTGCAAGTCTAGTTCTGGGCACATGGAGGGGAGAATTTGGCCAGGGTCATGTGGCCTGGAGAGCTGTGGAGAAGGCATTAGTTCCACCTCCCCATCATATTCTCCTCACATCTCATGGGATGGGATCATTCCATGGGATCTTGTGAGAAGGCCCTGTTTTGCCTCATGAGATTCCCACCCACCCTCAACATGGAGTCTCACTGATCTACTTCGGTCCCTGCTTAAACAGACCGGAAATGAATGTTTTCCTATCAATCTTAATTGACCTTTGGTTGGGTTTCTTTCTTTTTTTTAATCCTCTTTGCCTTTCCCTCAGTGAAAAATAGCTTATTTCTGCTAGGTGTTTGGTAATATTCTGTTACAATTGTAGGTGCAAATGGCATTGGGCAGGATCAACATTATAAAAGGGCCCTCATAAGGGGACTGAGGGGAGAATTAGCTATGACACCCCCTAAATTTAGGATGGTGTGCCCTAAGGTTGGTTTGGCACCTCTAACGATCCCTGGTAACGAACCGGCTAATCAGCAGTAAGCAGACTCCTGTCAGTTCAAGATAGCTTTATTTACAGAAACAAACATACAGAGCGAAGCTTCGCACTCCCTCTCAGCAGCAATAGATGTTCTGTTCTGAATCAGAGTTCCACCTCCAACAGGAATGATGCCAGAACCTCGTATTTTCACCCCTCCCCCTCCGCTCTTCTTTGCAGCGTTCCCAGTGTCGAGACCTAGGACTGGGAAATTGGACTGGCCTTTCCCCACTGTCAGTTTCCGAGCCTCTCTTATCTGTTTGCAGCCTGGCCTCGCATTGGCCTCTTCCAATTCTCCCTCTGCATCTGAACTAGGAGAGTCTACCTAAGACATAGGCAAACTTGGCACTCCAGATATTTTGGGACTACAAATCCCATCAACCCTGACCACTGGTCCCGTTAACTAGGGATGATGGGAATTGTAATCCCAAAACATCTAGAGGACCGAGTTTGCCTATCCCTGGTCTACCTTGTGAAGAAAGGACCGTGGGCTGTCAGCTTTGGAATCTAGCTCTTGTCCCTCATCAGAACAGTCAGCCTGTGGACTGTTAGCTCTGAAGTTTAATCCTTCTGCCTCATCAGAAGAGTTGGACTCTTGTTCACTTCCGAAGGCTAACCCTTCTGCTGGGTCCTGGGGGGCCACGTTCCTGACAGCACCCCTGCCTGCCTGGAATCCTCACCCAGTGAGACCAGGATGCTTGACTTGTACCACTTGTTATTGGCCTTCACAGTTCAATACACACCTCCTTACGAGTACATTACCTGAACTCTATGGACTAAGGTTGCACCCCACAATTCACTGCTAAGCAGTGTCTGTGGAGTCTCACCTATCGTAATTCATTGGGGGCACAACTTTAGGTTAGTTGTAGGGTATTTCAGCATGTTGTACAAGTCACAGTTCTTTTTGTCACAGTTGTATAAATGACTCACTGCCAGGGGCTTCGCAGAATAGTAATGATGCCGTTTTGAGAGTCAGTAGTGCCGCTAATCACTTTTCAGAGTACTTGTACCTTTTCTCATTCTCATACCCTAGACTGATTAAGGGAATTTTAGGAAATAATGTGTGAGGGGTTTTTTTATTCTTTTCTTTAAAAAAATATGGAATAACTTTTTATTTTCTCTCGCTTCGTTTCCCTAAGAAACAGCCAGCTTCTTTGTACTCAAACGTCTTCAGCACTTCATTTTTGTTTTAAGAGTGGTCATAGAGCCACAACTATATAGGAAAAACAAGTCCTACCATATTTTTTCAGATATATTCTCTCTCTCTCTCTCTCTCTCTCTCTCGCTCGCTCTCTCTCTCTCTCTTCCATAGCTATATATTGGGATCCAAAGATCTGCTTTAACCTGAAAAACGCTTTGTAAAAAATAACCAAAAAGCTACTTTAGATACATCTAATGAAGGGAACGTCCATATGCATATCACAAACTGTTTTCCCAATGCATTTCATATGAGGTTTCCAATGGGGCAGGATGGCCCACAGATGTGAAATCAAGTCCCAAACAGCAAACTGAATGGTGTAAACTAAATATAGGCATTTCTGCCCTACAGCCGCTGAACATTCAGCAAATTAAAAGAACTCCACACTTCTAAGGTAATATATGGGCTCTGTCTCTGTGCCTATTTATTTCACTCCTAAGAAGGTGATAGCTCAGCCACTGGAGGCTAAATCTTCCTCTAATCTTGAAAACCATGACAATGGATTATAATTTCCAGGATAGTCACTAAATTCAGTGCAATAAAATATTGTAATGATCTCGGGAGTTTAAAGAATTTACAGTATTCTTCAGGAGGTGACAGATGGAGCTAGGCATATAATTATGGATAAACTACCCTCCGCACTCTAGAATATCAAGCTTAAATCCAGTTCACACAGCAGCTTATGAACTAGCCACCATATGTTTAGGAAACCCCCAGGTGACTGTAGCAGCAGCTGTCAAAGTCAATAGCTACAGGCACTCTTAGACAGCCCTCTCCAACCTTATTGATGCCACTGCACACCAGTTATCCCTCAGTCACCTACCAACCGCACCTGGCTTCTGCTAATAGCAGAAGACAGGGAAATCAAAATGAAGAAAAGCCTCACTGGCTTCCTTATTGTACTCTGCTGTGAAAAGGAGCCATGCAGAAAGTACCCACGGCACCAAGAATGCAACAAGGAAGTTTTGCACAGGTGGCTATAACTTGTGGTTTCAGCAACAGCTGTCACGGTCACCCGGAGGCTTAAGAACATTTGGTGACTGGTTTAAAGGTTGACCTTAGTCACAGCTACAAAGCCTGCATCTTGTCATTAGTTTTTTGTATGAAACCTTTTTATTGCTTGTAGACAATAGCACCAGTGCAAAGAGCCAGACTCAAAGTAGAAGGCTGCATGTATTTGGCCCATAGCATTCAGGGGCTGGGATGAAGATGATCCACAAAGAAGGGATTTATCTTATCTTCAAGCAAGATGGCTGAGGGGGTTTGGTTATGTGGAAGGAATATTTGCGTCATTCTTGCAGCTGTGTTTTCAAAGTAGAATACAGTGGTACCTTGGGTTACATACGCTTCAGGTTACATAGGCTTCAGGTTACAGACTCCGCTAACCCGGAAATAGTACTTTAAGAACTTTGCTTCAGGATGAGAACAGAAATTGCATGGCAGCAGCTGGAGGCCCCATTAGCTAAAGTGGTGCTTCAGGTTAAGAACAGTTTCAGGTTAAGAACGGACCTCTGGAACGAATTAAGTACGTAACCAGAGGTACCACTGTACCTGTGTCTTGAAAGCTTTTGCATAGAAATGTGCTCAGAAAGGTGCTCTGTCGATCCTCAAAAGGACTGAGGTGAAGTCGTTTTGCTCTGCCACATCCCTGGCAACCCTCAAATCTTCGTCCTGCTGTGTCCTTTTGCAGATCACCACATAATTTTGTGAGGCCCCAACTTCTTGACAATATTGTGGGGGCTCTGGCCCCCATGGCCCCCCCATAGATGGTGTCCCTGGTGTGCAAGGAGCCTCCATGAATTCCAGAAGCTCTCCATTTCAGACATTAACCCTCCAATTCATAGAGAATCACAGGAAGATAAGAAGAAGAAGGGAAGAAGAGTTTGGATTTTATATCCTGCTTTATCACTACCCAAAGGAGTCTCAAAGCGGCTAACATTCTCCTTTCCCTTTCTCTCCCACAAGAGACACTCTGTGAGGTGAGTGGGGCTGAGAGACTTCAGAAAAGTGTGACTAGCCCAAGGTCACCCAGCAGCTGCATGTGGAGGAGCGGAGACGCGAACCCAGCTCCCCAGATTACGAGTCTACTACTCTTAACCACTACACCATGGGAGAGCAGAGCAAACATTCTCATCCCCACAACCTCACCTCTTTCTTGTTAAATTAACAACAAAGATCTCCCGAAAAGGACTTAAAGCATTTAGTTAAGTGGCATCATTTTCACTAAGGATGGAGCAAAAAGCTTTTGAAACTGGGGAGCTTGGCTGCATGCAGACGTATGCTCAAATTCTTATGAGTTGGTGGGAAGAGAAGGTCTCACTTTTTCTTGAAATAGCAGCTGTATTAAGTCATTTTTCACTGTGATAAGAAGCTCTGGCTACCCTTCCTCCTGCTTGAGTACAACCAAGGTCAGGACTTGGCATTTGAGATTGTTACTCTCCATCACCCTATGTGGGCAACCTATCACTTGTTCAATAATTCCTCTGCTTGACACAGCTACTCTTGAAAAATTAGCACAGCTTTTTGGGAACTTTACATATTACTGACACTTCCCACGCCACCAAGGTTGGCTTAATTAGAAACAACTTCCACAGAATACAGAATGAGGCCAGCGCTCAGAGTTTTACACCTACTTCTTATGTGGGCTGAAGGAGTAAGGCAGAATCGAATTGTAGTAATTATAGAGGCAGTTATTAAAAAGGAAGGGGGGCATAGCCATCTATTGGAGGTGATAGAATGAAAATCAGATACAGATCCACCACACTAGATGTCAGTAAAGTTACTATTTTATTATGTTTTATAGTGTCATGTTTTCCCACCCTGGGATCTACGGGAGAAGGGCAGTATACAAATTTCAATAATTGTAATAATAATGCTATTTCTTTTCTGGTTACGTATTCCGTTCAGAATATAATGGATCATTAATTTAAAATCAGCCACTATTTCTCACTTTTGTATCTCATTCTCCAAGGAGGTCAGGGCATGGGGGTTATTTCTGCTACCCTGAGAGCCAGGTTAAGCTCAGGAAGTGTAATTGCCCCAGTGTCAGCCAGTGAGCTGTTCAAGGTAACTCCCCATCAAAAGCAGTAGATATCTGCTTTATTCATCTTTAAGAGTGTGTGTGACTGTATACAGATACAGATACAGGCATCGCTGTTTCTATCAATCACTCTGCAGGCCTTTAGGGCTCTCTGTGGCATAGCTACCAACTAGCAAACTTGATTTGCAAAAGAGGTAATCTCAAATCCCTAGATTAAATTATATTCCTCAACAAGGACCAGCCCCCTTCACACACACACACACACACACACACACACCTGAAAACACTTCATGATCCAAAGCAGACCAAAAGCCTCTGGCTTTCCTTTTTTGCTCAACTGGTCCTAGTGAATGGAGTAAAACGTTAGGATATAAGCCTTTTGTGTGTAATGATGCATCTAGATTTGCAGTGACATTTTACAGAGAAAGAAGAAGGACATCTTCTAGGACTTGTTAGAAATAAAGATGGGGAAGATTGTCTCTCTGTCTCTCTCTTTTGTCTGGAGACTTCAGGGCTCAGCAGATACTGGTGACTGGCAAAGAATCAATTCTTTTATGGGTGAATTTGCCAGGAAGTTACTTTATAAAAACACCCTCTACAAGTACTAAATCCTGTGTTCCACATCCCTTCAGCTTAATATTAATACATTACTTTGATTCTCTGTATTTGGCTTGAAGTATTGCTAGTTATGCAATGAGGAATGGAGATGGGCTAGCCAGCTTTGAGGATACCCTATTTTCTGCATGCAGCTCTACAATTCTCATTCTTCTCCCTGCCATTTCTGAAACACTTAAGGTTTGAAATGAGCAGTGCTATGGTCCTTCGGGGATAGTCCAGTTAGAAGCTCGCTTGTCCATCAAAACAGCTGAGGTCAGAGGGGTTCAACACCTAGGAGAGGACAAGTGGAAGCTTACTCATGGCTGTCTGAGGAGCAGGGCAGCTGCTCGGGGCGTCAGATGTTGCTGAAGGGCAGAATGACACAGGCTTAGCAATGTTCCAAACTAAATGGGCAGATGGGGATGTGCATTCATACAGAGCGCAAATAGTCCTTTCATGTGACAACATGGTTTTGAATTTAACTGGATTACTCCGGGGGCAATAGCTTGTTATATGGGAAGGCAGCAAGCAAATGCAAACATTCTGCAATGGATGCATCTTCAGGTAAGTATCTGGCACATGGCCCCTTCAAGAGAAAAAAGCTATAACCCAGGAAACCAGCTCCTAGAAAGTTGACCCACATCAACTTGCTTAGAGTTGTGGCCTGCTTAGAGAAGTTTGTAACTCAACTGTGGTGACTCCCAGGCCTAATCAGAAATAAAGGTTTGTATCTGTTAACTCAGCTTCTAGTGAGTTTCCACATACATAATTCATACCTTACATTATACCAGTGCTATTTTTCTAGAAAAAAGAGGTGCCAAAACTCACCATGAACGCCTCCCTCTTTCTCTTGGAATGACAATGGTATCCACCTGAGAGGTGCTGGACCCAGTTGAGAGGTACTGGAACTGAGTTCTGGTTGAAAAAATCCCTACATTATACACATATGTAGACAAGCATGACACATGTTGGATGATTCCTGAAAACCATGGAAGCCGCAACCCCAGAGTTGGTCACGACTGGACCTAATGGTCAGGGGTCCCTTTACCTTTACTTTTAAGACTATTGATGAGCCTGGAGTTAATTTTTTAAAAAGAATAAATGCATGCTAATACACACAAAATGTATTTCCTCTTTAAATAATCAATTAGATACACCCACCCACACACCCCGGAATCATATAATGGTGGGCTTCGTTATAGGCTGATTTGTTGATAGGAAACACCTTAAATTAAGTGCCACTAATAAACTCTCAGACTCCCTCCCTCCCTTCTATAACCTACTCCTTTGTGTTGACTTTCCATTGTTCAGGCGTCTCGAGATGTGACTTCTGAAATCAATGTTGTTAAGAGGTAGGAAAGAATAGCACAAGATATTGTTTGCCTTGTTTGTCCGGTTGTCATTTATTGAAGCCCATAAACATTTTGTAGGATTTACGGTTAGTCAGCAACGACAAGCAAACAACAGAAGCATTTGAGGCTGTCAAATAAAGAGCTGTCACAAAGTTCCAGCAAATTTTGAACCGTGGCTTAAAGAGTCTGGCTTGGAAATTGTTGGCCTGGGGGGAGAAGGATCGGCAAATCTGTCCATGTCAGTTTTCTATCAGTTTCCCATTTTTCCAATTATAAATTCTGTTTCCCACATTTCCACATCAGTTTGCCTAAAAAACAAAATAAATCCTTATGGAAATTCGTCAGCATTTTAGCATGAAACTATCTTAATATACACATTCCCCACCTATAATTTGCAAGTGTCCATGTATGTGTGTGACACACAGAGAGAGAGAGAGAGAGAGAAAGAGAAAGAGAGAGAGAGAGAGAGAGAGAGAGAGAGAGACTTTTACTTACTAACACATTATAAGGGCTGCAGAACGTCATTACAATATTCAGAGAAGTGTGGATTTTGAAGGAAAGCTGTGTTTAAGTTCACTTACTGTTTACGAAAGTGTGAATGGTGTAGGTTCACCTTTCAATGTGAAATGAATTGAATTATTTCCCTAGCCCTAACCCATCCATAGACTTTTTTACCCACCCTCTCTAAACTTGAATTTACTAGATATGAGAGAGAGTGCACCAGGCAGGCATTTACATCCTCTCTTTCTTCCAAAAGTTTAAGACAGGAGACAAAATGCCACCTCTCTCTTCCCTTCAATTTGATCCTCACAATAACTGTACTGTGAAGCTTAGGCTGAGTGAAAAGCCCTAGGTCACCCAGTGAGTTTCATGACTTCATGGGGATTTGAACTTGGGTCTTCTTGATATGAATATAACACTCTAACCAGTACACTATGCCAAAAAGTATGATGGCTAACCTGGGTTAAAAAGAAAGAGATATGTAAGCCTCCCTTTACCTCGGAAAATCTCCTAATCTCACTGACATTAGGCTATTCTACAGAAATTTAGTCTGAACAGAACTCTATGTTCTGATTTGGGGGTGGGGGTAGTGGCAATTTTTGCAATATTTAGCATCCTTTTCTTTCTAGTAAAATGCCACTAATAATCTTGTGGTCTTTCTTCCAATATCTTCCAAATGTGTCATATGCACTTGATTCTTCTAAATGGGTCTTAGATATCCTACTGACAAAATTCAGTAGTCATTGGTGATTTGAATTGTTGTTGTTTTGATTTAGTACCCATTCTTCATCCCAAAGTCCCAGCGCAAGAAACAACCATTTTAAATACAATACCTTAAAAAGAGTTTAAAACAAGTCACTTGACATCACTCCAAACATGGTTGCTTTCATCCAAATTGTTTGACCTATTCAGAGAAGGGAATATAATATAAACTAAAAAAAAAATTATCTGCTTTATGCCTGTCTGATCATCATGGCTTCCCTGGAAATTGTAGTTTGTTTGAGAGTATTAAGAGTTCCCTATACCTTAATAGCAGTTCCTGAGTTCCCAGGAGAGATGGGATAACTCTTGAATCTGTTTAAGGGGGCAGTCCTATGGCAAGATCCACAAGAATGAGCAGCTTGAGATACAGTGGATCTCCCACTATGCTGGCTGCTTCTTAGTGCAGTCAGCACTTTGACACTTTGGGGCACTTTTTCCTTTGTGCATTTCTGATGTGCTCCCCATGACGCTGTTGCCTGGAAAATAAGGCCAAGGTATTTAAAAACTTTAACCTGTTTAACTGATTATCCACATACCATCTATGGGCCCCATAGTTTCTTGAGAACACCATGACTTTAGTTTTCTTGTAATTCACAGCCAGCTGTTCTCTTCAGTAGTATCCTGAGAATGCCCTCATCAATCTTTTTAGGCCTACTTTTGTTTGAGTTAGAAGTATTCCATAATATAATAATATAGAGATGGCTTTTGCGGCCAATTTAGGGGCATGATACTCTGGAGATGTTAAACTCTGGACAGTATCATTTATATATAAATTAAGCAATGCAGGAGCTAGGATACAACCTTGCTTAACTACCTTTGTGGCTGGTAGGGATCCTGTGAGCTGTCCATTTGTAGAACAATGCACTTTCAGCACAGTGTTTTCATATAGACATTGAATCAAGAACAATAATCTTTTATCTATACTTGAAGAGTTCAACTTCAGTCAGCTTCAGCTAGGATTAAGTCCCCAACCCCGGCTCAGCCAAATATATGCTGGTGTGACTTGTTCATCCCAGCTCATTTGGGGCTCATAGAATCATAAGATCATGGAGTTCAAAGGGCCTTGTCCAACTGCCTGCAATGCAGGCATCCCAACTAAAGCATCCATGACAGATGGCCATCCAACCTCTGCTTAAAAAGATGGCTGAGACAAGGGTGGTGTTTAGTCCCATAAAAGGGGAATTTGGGGTGTTGGGCAGGGGTGGAACCAGAGTGGGGTGGACTTAGGCTGGATTCTGTCCAGTTTAGTCACATGTCCTGGCAATAGAACAGTACAGTGGTACCTCGGGTTACAAACACCTCGGGTTACAAACACACCTCTGCTAACTTGGAAGTAGTACCTCAGGTTAAGAACTTTGCCCCAGGATGAGAACAGAAATCGTGCCACAGCAGTGTGGTGGTGGCGGGAGGCCCCGTTATCTAAAGTGGTATCTCAGGTTAAGAATGGTTTCAGATTAAGAATGGACCTCCAGAATGAATTAAGTTCATAACCAGAGGTATCACCGTATTTTAAAGACTGGTTTTCTCTCTGCCGGGCTGCTGAAAAGGATTTGGACTTGTGTCAGTTTACTCCAGCTTAATTTGCACCATCTTGCTTCAGACCATTTCCTTGCACATAGGATTGCTCTTTACATTTGTGATGTTGATATGCCCTGAGAGGCACTGGGTGATGATAAGTAGCCAATAAGATATTGAGTGATGTTCATTCTTTTGCAATTCAGTCCTCAGGTGTCTCTAAAGAACGGTCTGGAGAATCCTCTCTGACATGCCAAAAATTATGTAGAGTAAATTTCCCCGTCTGTTTCCAATAAAGTTAATGCGGTGAAAGCTCTGCAGGCTTTCAGAGACAGTTTTCAACAAATGATCAACCAGGGTCGGAATTCACCTGTCAAGTTTCATGGCATTGCTGTTCTGACTGGACCCAATTTAGCTATGGAGGGAAGCTCAGGCAAAATGTGTTATGGATTTATCTGATGGTGTCTGCAGAACAAGTGAATGCAGAATAAATGTTTTCTTACCCATCTTCGCTGTAGCCCTGAATAAGATCGACCCCAGTAAGGAGTAAGGAAATAACCTTTAAAATGGGTATGAAGTTTGAATTTAGGAATATATGGCGCGATACTTAGCTATGTACGTGATATCTTCCATCATGTGCACTCAGGTGGAAAAGTGAGGGGACCATTGTCAATGAAACACATGAGATGCATACTCCAACTCTAAAAAATAGCCCCAAAACTAGCTTAATGTGGCAATTTGACATTGTATTTTTATGCGCATTACCAGAAATGATCCTTTTCACATTCTTGTGTGTGTGTGTAGCAAGCTATAGTACAGAAAATGGAATATGGTAATAGGTCATATTTGTGCTTCAGATCCTTCGGGTAATCACATTCACATAGCTCCATATTGCTAGGAATAGGTCAGCAATGGCCAAATGGAGGACTGAGGGGCAAATATGCTCTTAACATGGCAGACTGTCCTTTTCAATTGTATGGAACTGTGAATTCTTAGGAAAGAGAGCTAAATTACATATGTAGTATGATTCCCACATGATGTATCTTGTTGGTCGGGTCCACCATTGGAGGGAGATCAAATGTATGTTTAGTTCCACATGCTTAAAATAAAAGGCACAGACATCTTTCTCCAAATCCAAAGCTGCGTATCATGGAAAAGAAGAAGAAGAGTTTGGATTTGATATCCCGCTTTATCACTACCCGAAGGAGTCTGAAAGCATCTCCTTTCCCTTCCTCTCCCACAACAAACACTCTGTGAGGTGAGTGAGGCTGAGATACTTCAGAGAAGTGTGACTGGCCCAAGGTCACCCAGCAGCTGCATGTGAAGGAGTGGGGAATCGAACCCGGTTCACCAGATTACGAATCTACCACTCTTAACCATACTGGCTCTAAGCATTCTAAGCATTCTAAGGAAGTATACGTGTCTCTCTGGATCTGTCTGTGTGTAATCTGTTTGTTTTCTTTATGCGGGGATCATTCAGTATGAAAAGGTACAACCTAGAAGCAGCAAATACAACATCTTTGGTTTCTGTGTCCATTTATTTATTTATTTGCTCTCGGAAAAGGTCGACTGGGAATATCATTTCTCTTACAATGCTGGTTTCCATTGGCATGATGGCACGTTCATCATTATGTATGGACCGTTCCATCAGTTTGAACATTTCTACACCATGGGAAGAAGGAATCATTGGAGGAAACCGAGGGAATACGGGGGCTGAAGGAGTAAGTAAACACTTTTATATCCCTATGCAAAAGCATTATTCTTCAAGCACTATTTGGCTGAAATCATTTCGTTCCTGTAGCAGTAGAACATAAAAGTTAATGCGGGCAATACATTGAGTCCCCTGAAGGTCAGGCTATGCAGATCCAATGACATTTTTATTTGATGATCGCAGGAGGGGGGGAAAGATGGAGTGTGTCTTCGTAGCTCCACAGCAAACACAAATTTGATGCTGCACAGACATAACATATCTATGTGTTCAATAATGTTAAGTAACGGAAGCCATTATGCCCCTGCTTTAGCTTTCAGCTCCAGTCATATAAACAGTCAGTAAAGACGTCCTCTGTTTGCTACGCAGCAAAGTTATGTCTGGCAGTGACAGATTTGTAACTCTCAGTGTGCAACATTTATTTGCAGAAGCAGAAATGGGGTGATTCCTCCTCCCCCCATCTCCATCTTCTTCCGCTGCACATTAATAGCCCCGTTCTAAAGCTGTGACCTCAGTACATCAACAGGCTGCTTTTGTCATATTGAGCCGCACTGTACATTTCTATGACAGCTGAAATCATGCGTTGGGAAAATATCACAAAAGCCTCTTACCGCTTCTGTATTAACATATGGACTGAATTAATTTAGAAATGCCTTTCAATAAAATGGCAAATGTGAGCACTTCATTTTAGTCAAAGTCAAGTGCTATTATGACAGAAAGGAGGATGGGATGAAAGGTTGATTAAAGCACAAACAGACTGAAGGGGTTTGAAGGGGTAGATGCAAACAGTAACCGTCTCTCCTTGGGGGGACATTTGCTTGAAAATATGTGTGGTGAAAAAGTGGGGAAGTAGGGTGTCCTCAATGTTTCAACCCTGCACCAAGAGGAAATTCAAAATTTGTGTGGATGGATGGTGCCAGTGATGGGGAACCTCAAAGATCTTGTTTGAGCCAGTGTGGTGTAGTGGTTAAGAGCGGTAGTCACGTAATCTGGGGAACCGGGTTCGCGTCTCCGCTCCTCCACATGCAGCTGCTGGGTGACCTTGGGCCAGTCACACTTCTTTGAAGTCTCTCAGCCCCACTCACCTCACAGAGTGTTTGTTGTGGGGGAGGAAGGGAAAGGAGATTGTTAGCCGCTTTGAGACTCCTGAAGGGCAGTGAAAGGTGCGATATCAAATCCAAACTCTTCTTCTTGTTGTTGTTTGGCTCCCAACAGCCTCAGCCAGCATGATGGTTGTGATTTGAGGACCCGCCCCCTTCGCTTGGGATAAGAAAGACACATGGACACAGTATTTTAGGTTTATGGGCTAGAAAAGCCCACAGCTTTATTGATTACAGCATGTGAGAGGTATTGGCTTAGGCATCAGAATAACAGCAAAGTTGACTCCACCCACTCAGAGAGGGGTGAGTCTAGCGGGGTTAATCACCAGTAGGGGGAGCCTGTTGATGCAAATACAACTGTAAGCTCTCCCCTGATGTCACCGGGGGTCGTGCCATGGCCACCAGCCCAGCATGGCATCGGACAGGATCACGACCGCCGGATTCCTTTAACGGAATACCCAAAAGTGAAGGGGTAGGCGATGGCCACACCCTGTCCCTTCCATACACCAACCACACGTTCCAATGCCTAACCGCCAATATCGAAAAGTTGTGACGAATTGCTAGGAGGTAGGCAAAAAAAACCAAGTGGCTGGTGCCAATTTGCCAAACGGAAAAAACTCCTACCAGGCCCCCTAGGCAACCAGGGCGACTAACCATAGGTCCATAGCAAGGTCAGGCGCAGAAAGCATGACTAAAGGGAGGGTGGGTGGGTGACCCGATGGAGATCCCGGCAGCGCAATGAGGGAAGGGGCTGCCGCAGCCGTGTTTAAACGGCTAAACCCCACCCCCAAGCCTGCCGCTGATAGGCAGGCTTACTGGGGGCGTGGCGCATTGTGAACGGTTCCCAATCACAACGCCTCCCCTCCGTGAGGAGAGGATTTATGGAAACCAAAGTCCAGAAAATCTGGAGAGCCACACCTTCCCCCAGCCCTGCTCTGTATAACCAGGAATTGATGATGATGATGATTATGTAGCATTCAATACCTACAGGTCTCAAGGGAGTTACAACATAAAATCACAATATGAAAGCACACAACGCATAATAAAAACAAAAAACAGCCCAAGAACCCCCCTCCCCAACACATTTTATAAGGGCATTGGATGTCAGTCAGCCAAAGGCCTGGTTAAAGAGGAACATTTTTGCCTTGCACTTAAAGGTGTATAATAAAAGCAACAAGCAAACCTCACTGGGGAGAGCATTCCACAAGTGGAGAGCCACTGCAGAGAAGGCCCTTTCTCATGTTGCCACCCTCTGGACCCCTCGTGAAGGGGACACATGAAGAAGGGCCTCAGAAGATGATCTCAGGGTCCTGGGTAGGTTCATATGGAAAGAAGCTGTCCTTGAGTTATTGCAGTCCTGAGCCGTTTAAAGCAGAATTCTCAATAATGGGGAGAATTTAAAGCACATTCCGCTTAGACAGTCTGACGGGGAGTTGGTGGAACTGATTTGCAGGGCCAGCCCAAAGCACTTTGCAGCCTCAGAAAGAATTGCAAATGGTGCCTGCCCCAACCCACCCTCAAAAAAAAACAAGAATTAAAGCAGGCAGGCAGACATGTATCTCTGCTTTTCCTTACCCCCCAGACACAAAGATTTAATACCGTCTTTAAAATTTCAGCTGCACCTCCTTGCATTTCCCAAGATGTAAAGAGGTCCAGGGAACGTTCTTTCATATGTGGTGGACTTGTAAAAGGGTTAAAGAGTAATGGGAAATGATACATAGTGAACTGGAAAAAAAATGTTTAAAAGTACTTTACCAAAAAAACGTTTCTGTTGGTGATAATTCAGACTGAAATTCCCAGGTGTCAAAAAGGTTATTTATGTATTCCATTACTGTGGCCTGTGTTTTGTTAATAATAATAATTATAATAATAATAAAATTTATTTATACCCCACCCTTCCCGGTTTAAAAAACGGGTTCAGGGTGGCTAACAGCAAATATAAAACATTGATTAGAATGCGACTTAAAAACAGCATCAAACAGCATAAAATACAACATAAAATGTAACATCAGTATCAATAAAATTCAAAAATTCAAGGGTCATTTTGGGAAGGGGGAAAAAACCCAGTTAGTAGACATCAGATGATCACCAGGGCTAACTGGCCAAGTTGGTCCTACTAGGGCCAGCAGGGAAACCAGGGAAGAATTTAAATGTGGGCTCCCAGAAAGGGTTTCTTCATAGAAGAGGAAAGGGGGAAAGGGAATAGAGGATCATGTTAATTCAACCTGAAGGCCAGGTGGGGTAGCTCTGTCTTCCAGGCCCCGCGGAAGGAGATCAAGTCCTGCAGGGCCCTAGTCCCATGGGACAGAGCATTCCACCTCATCAGAGCCATCACTGAAAAAGCCCTGGACCTGGTGGAGGATAGTCTGGCTTCCTTAGGGCCTGGGACCTTTAAGCTATTATTATTCATGGACCTTAGGGTCCTCTGTGGGACATACTAAGAGAAGCGGTCCCGTGAGTAAGAGGGTCTTAGGCCGAAACAAGAGAGGTCCCAACCAAAGCAGAATGGCAACTTAAATTGACATAATATGTGCAGCTTGCAGACTTAACATATAGAAAAAGAGAACAAGAAGAACATACATTTAGAGAAGATTGGAAAACGTGGTGCCCCCTGCGGCAGCCTCTCCTCTCATTGATCATTGTGGATGAACTGTTCATGCTGCCATAAATCCACCTCTGTTACTTGGTAACTATAGAATGTCAGGAATTCAAGAAAGTAAACATGGCCAGGGCAGTTGGTCATGTTTCAATGGAGGCTCCAAGACAACACAGTCTCTCAAAATACATCCTTGGAATTAGAGCGCAGTTCACAAAGCTTGCTTCACTGCTCATGGGGTTGCAAAATGGCTTTCCTCTGGATGCTTTGGGAGGCTTCAGTTCTCTGTTAAATTGTTAAATATGAGATGCCAACTGGGCTATCTGTCACAGGTCCACATCCTAGTGGACGGAGGGAGACTTTGCCAGCCTGATACCTGGGTAATTTTCAGGAGACTCCAGCCAGATAAAGGGATGATAGGGCAGAAAGTGATATCGGCTGATACTGGGTCACATATTTGGAGAGAGCCAGTGTGGTGTAGTGGTTGAGAGCGGTAGTCTCGTAATCTGGGGAACCGGGTTCGCTTCCCCGCTCCTCCACATGCAGCTGCTGGGTGACCTTGGGCTAGTCACACTTCTCTGAGGTTTCTCAGCCCCACTCACCTCACAGAGTGTTTGTTGTGGGATAGGAAGGGAAAGGAGAATGTTAGCCGCTTTGAGACTCCTTCGGGTAGTGATAAAGCGGGATATCAAATCCAATCCAAATCCAAAACTCCATTAAAGCAGAAAAGTTGGTAGAGGTAAGGTATTCTTCCCTATACGATGTTTTTCCCCTCTATACAGGAAAATATTTGTGCGTTGAGAGGAGCACTTCAGCATGCAACTCTTTGCCTACAGTGGTAAGGTAAAAGATAAAAGTAAAGGACCCCTGGATGGCTAAATCCAGTCAAAGGTGACTATGGGGTTGCAGCGCTCATCTCGCTTTCCGGCCAAGGGAACTGGCGTCTGTCCACAGACAGTTTTCCAGGTCATGTGGCCAGCAAGACTAAACTGCTTCTGGCACAACAGAACACCGTGACAGAAACCGAAGCACACGCAAATGCCATTTACCTTCCTGCCACAGTGGTACCTATTTATCTACTTGCACTGGCATGCTTTTGAACTGCTAGGTTGCCAGAAGCTGTGACAGAGCAACGGGAGCTCACCCTGTCGTGGGGATTCGAACCGCCAACCTTTTGATCAGCAAGCCCAAGAGGCTCAGTGATTTAGACCACAGCACCACCCGGTACAGCCCTGGGAAATGAAGCGGGGACTTTATCACTTGATTCCATTGAATGCATAAACTTGCCTAAGGCCTATATCTGTTCAAGCCAAAGGCTGATTTGCTGGAAAATAGCCTTTGTACCAGGAAGAGGAACCCCGACTTTTGTGGAGAATCTGAACCATCCACATTTCAATACATTAAAACCTTTTAAAATTTCAAATCATGATGGAACTGCAAACCCAATCTGCACACAGAGAGCAATGATGAGGGTATAGCACTGGAATGCATACTAATAGCACACACTGTTAAATCAGTAATCTTGATTTTGACAGGTAATCAATGTCTCATTTAGTGCATTACGCTACCTTTTAGGTAACAAACCACATACACATCAACTCAGAATTGGGCACCTCTGAGTATAAGCTTTCAAAGCGGTCACTGCAAAAAATATATATATTGGTGTCAAAACTTCCCTCGTCTGTTCATAGACCATAATTTGTGACACAATACTCTACATATTTGCTCAGAAGTAAGCCCAATGAGTTGAATGGGATTTACTCTCCAAGGTTTCTGCAGAACTAACATAGGCATTTGATTGCCAAAGAGGTCACAATTTATTTTATTTTTTATATTGTGCTTGACTGAGTGAGTCAGAGGGTCACAGCTCTGCTCTAATTGAAGTTTCTCTTAACCTGTTGTAGTTTGTATAATATTCCAGCATGACATGGTTTCCCTTGAAAATGAGCAGCTGAAGTAATATTCAAAATAAGGGGAAACACAAGCTCTGATTTACTAATTGACTGAGGAAATTATTTTTCGTCGTTGTAAACAAAGCTAATCATGCAGATACGGCATGCAAAAGTACAAAAACAATAAAATGAAGATCTGTATTAGCAGCTAGCTTCTCTCTCTCTTCTTCTCTGTATCTTGGAAAAGGGTTTATCTATCTATTCTCTAAGGGTTCAGACACCACTCAAGATATCATCACACCAAATAGAGTGAATCCAGGCTAAAGTCACAATTCAGTCCACCATCTTGATTCAAAATGGCACCCACAATCTAAATGTAGATGGTGCCCACGGCTTCTACCACTGAAACCTTCATGCCAAATATCTTGCATTACGGTATATTTTTGTTCAGCACTCATATTAAAAAGCTCTCAAAGTACATTAAGGACTCTGTTTTCTGTTCAAGCTTTGAGTGCTTGGAGGGCAAGTTTACAGGAGTGTGGTGCTCCTGTTTGCTGATAATTTATGTATATTTGACCTAATTTTCTGATTTTAATTGTTTTATTTTACCTTAAAGGGCACAAGGTCAGGGACAATATCTTGCCTTTTGGTTAATGGCATGTTGAACCACAGTTGTTGTTAGCCACACAAGAGTACCTGAAGTTTGTATGGTCATGGCTTCCAAATACATGTCAATGACATGTGCAATGGGGACACGTTTTTTTATTTCCTCTATACACCCATGTGCTGTAAATTTAATGGTTGACTGATAAAGCTCTCAGCATCTTCTTCAATATGTACTGCTTCTGCATGATAGCAGTTGACATTTATTCAACAGCTGAGCAATGGTTTCATCATTTTACTGTGACGGCAATCTCTGTTAATGGATGGTATCAGCTACTCGGTGAAAGATCTTTCTAATTTGACTTTAAAATCATTCAAAATGTGTAACTCATGGAGCTATAAATGATAAAGAAAGTGCATACCACTTGCTAGATACCTGTGCTGCTGGCAGAATAGCACATTTATTCTGCTATTTCTTTCGACAATAAGAACCGGACTCAATTCACTACCACTATGCCGTTCTCTTTTCATTTACTTATCATTCAGTAGCATCACTTTTCACTTTTTATCACTTCAGAGCATTTCCAGATGTTAATATTTTCCTACACAACTTGTGACCCATCAGGTTGTGATCCATCAACCCTATGTAGGCCAACCAGAAAATTATGGCCTGCTTCCATGTCTGACTGTCCTCTTAATATAACAGTGATAGGAAAGCAGAAGAAAAGAAAGTTTATGGAGTACCTAGTGGCAAGTAGGTATAGTTAAAGCTATGGTTTTCCCAGTAGTGATGTATGGAAGTGAGAGCTGGACCATAAAGAAGGCTGATCGCCGAAGAATAGATGCTTTATAATTATGGTGATGGAGGAGACTCTTGAGAGTCCCATGGACTGCAAGAAGATCAAACCTATCCATTCTGAAGGAAATCAGCCTGGAGTGCTCACTGGAAGGACAGATCGTGAAGCTGAGGCTCCAATACTTTGGCCACCTCATGAGAAGAGAAGATTCCCTGGAAAAGACCCTGATGTTGGGAAAGATGGAGGGCACAAGGAGAAGGGGATGTCAGAGGATGAGATGGTTGGACAGTGTTCTCGAAGCTACAAGCATGAGTTTGACCAAACTGCGGGAGGCAGTGGAAGACAGGAGTGCCTGGTATGCTCTGGTCCATGGGGTCACAAAGAGTCGGACACGACTAAATGACTAAACAACAACAACAACAGTATGTACAGCCCCTTTCCCCATTTTTCAATGTCTCTCCCTTTTAGCTGTACTTAAACCTCTCCCTCTTCCACTTCTCAGCTGCCTCGCGTGAAAAAGACAAAGGATCAAATAGTCCACAGTACTATTCTTGTGCCTTCTTGTTTAAAAGTGCCATCTTCCTCCCCATTCCTACATCACAGCTTAATTCAGATTTCTATCATTGGTTAGGAACTGGTTGGATGCAGATGAATGGTTGGGGGAACCAACTGGAGAACCCCAAGGGAAGAAGTCTCAGAGTCCAGGAGTGGCGGCAAGGCAACAATGAGTGCTCAGAGGGAGGGGCCTGGGAGGATGAAGTGTCAGAAATTGTGTCAGAAGAACACTCCACCACTGGAAGTGTCAGAAGCTGGAGACGTAGCAGGGCTTAGTGAGCAGGGGGAGTCTGTGACAGAGAGAATTCAGAATCAGGTGCAAAAGCTGAAGCAGGAGAGGAGGGGGGCAACAGACAGAGATGAGTCAGGCTGGTGAAGAGACACAGGTGTCTCCCCCTCCTGCTGCAACAAGCTCCCCTCTCCCAGAACCAAAAGAGGAATGATACAGGAGAGCAAAGACATGCACACAGGCACAGTCTCAGATTGCTTGGGGAAAGACCTGTAGAGGATGGGACTTTAGGCAGTTGTAGGGAGGTGGGGATCTTCAGCCTCAACAACTGCTTCATGGGGCAAGCTCTACTGAAGAAGAGTTGCTGTGCTCATTAGGTTTTGCAGATCCTGGTTTTGCTAATAAAGAGTTAACATCATTTACTTTGTGTGATTTACTGCTGGCTAACTCCTGTCATCAGTGTTTTAACCACCACTGGAGGTTCTCAGTGTCTCTCCATTTTTGTTCCCATGTCTTAGCTACTTCTATTGTGCAACCTGCCTTTACCTTTGCTCTCCTATCCTACCCTGAGTTCATGCAAACCCAGAATTGTGATGAGGCACTACAAATCCGCCAATGGAGGCTATGCATTGGCATTCTTCCATTTATATATATATATAGAGAGAGAGAGAGAGAGATATCACTCTGAAAAGAGTACTGGAAAGTTGAGATGCATTTCTTACTTACTCTGCAGTAGTTTTTCCTAGTCCATTCTACAACTACTTGTCAATAGCAGTACATTATCACGTCTGTATTAGTGATTGATAAATCTGCCCATTTCAGTTTCTCTTAGTTTCTCTCCCCACCCCCCGCTCTTAAATCCAGTTCACAAGAATATTGTGATTTCTTTAAGTCCTCATGAAAAACCATCAGGATTTTAGTATGCATTTTCGCTACTATACACATTTTTGAAAGCAATTTCCCCTAATGTAAAACATTCTGAGTGTCACTTTCACAAATATTTATGCACAATTAACCCCAGCATTTGTATTGGTGTGTGTGTGTGTGTGTGTGGAGTCTGATAAAAAAATCAGAAAAGTGTGGACTTTGAAAGATATCTGCATTTTGTTTTAAATATTGTTTCCGGATACAATTAGGAAGGCCTGCATGAAATGTGGACCAAATTTCTCCCTCATCCTCACAACCTTTACACATATGCATATATTCTACTTGACTTCTGGGAGTGCCTGATATAGCATGATTTCAACCCAATCATAATCCCGTCAAGATTTGTCAGTTTGAGAGAGGGAACAATTTCTTACTTGATTTGTTTCTCTATTCCTATTAATAGCTGTAAATCTCTGAACACCATGAATGGAAGGTATATGTAAATTTGTAATACCTACTTCCCATACTTCCAATGAAGAACATTTGTCATCATCTAAAAGCAATGATAATCTCTTTTCAGATTACTTTGTAGCTGAGATGCTGTGTCATCTGATGATTAACCTGATTAATGTTGCGTTGGAGTATTCTGTTGGAATTACTGGAAATTAAGCAAAACGAGACCATGCTGTATGCACAGTGACCTTTCAGGAACTCAAAAGAAAGCGTGTTTATTTGTATGTGTATTTTCATAAATGGGTCCCCCAATCTCCACCATTTGGAGCTGAGAGAGACAAAAGGGAAACCATTTATGTTTAGCCATGAGATTCAGCTAGCATGAGAATCCCTGATTGTCTTGGCTGGGTGATTCAGACCCTTGGTTCATATTTTTTACAATACAACTTTATTGTCTCTACACCCACATACTAAGCAACAACTGTAAAGTTATGGAAACAAATAGAAGGATCTGGAAATGTGAAACTATGCTAGGACTCTTTGGGACTCTGGGATGCTCTGAACCTCACTTCTGAGCAACCTAAAAACTAAAACTACATTATGAAGATCAGATTATTATGTCAAATTCCATATGTAATTTCACAAATACTTATGTGTTGTGATAAACAACAGGATTCTCCTCTGAAACTGATTTTCATATATGTCATTGTTGGTCCTGAAATGTACATAACAATAAGCAAAATGTGAAAACAGAGAGGAAAAGCCCATGCTCTCTAACTTATCATCACTAGTTTTCCAGGAGGATTTCTGATCTTTCCTCATTTGGTTCTTTGAAAAATGAAAGCTGAGATCTTGTAAATTGAAACAAAGCAAGAGAGCTTAGAAACTGCATCCTCCTCCGTCACTTGGTGGCCTTGAAATAATGAAAGGTCAGGGTTAGTGGTCGTCTGTCTCCATAATTTCACTAGCAATTGGCAAATACAATTTAGAAACTGCCATGGAGTGAAATTGATCTTGCTTCAAGGGGGGAGGGAGTATCCATCACTTAGGATTCCTTTACTCATATGTCACAACAAAAATGAATTCAAACACATTGGTTGCTCACCTTTCCTTCCTGAGAATCTACTCTTCAGTGATCCTCACATATTATCAGTAAAACTGAAATTGCTGCACACATCAGGATAGGCTCACCTGAAGTTAATGTGCATTGTAGATGCTTTGACTGCAATCCTGTGCCTTCTGCATGGGCAACTGGAGAATAAGCTGAGAAGTGGATCTTCATAGGAGTCAAGCAGAACTCTCCTCCACATTGCCATTATGGTGGTTGGCCTTTCCCATGCCAGGTATGCTCCAATGTAGCCAGGGAATTGGCCAGGGACTCTGCTTATGCATCCAGAAACTAATTCTTTTATGGGTGAAGTGCAAGCAGACCTCTGCTTACCATGAATTACCTGGATGCATTGGAATTTGCCATAAATATCAAGTGCTCACCCAACGTTGTAATAGCATGGAAGAAGAGGGACTTCTGTGACCTTTATTACAGGCCGCTCCATGTTGTGCTTCCACAAAGGGAAGGCCTGTCGAATGGGAATGTGTTGTTCCCTGCCCCTGCCATTGCTGTGTAACCCCCACTTCTGCTGCGTTCCAGAACGCCCCTCTTCTCATTGAACTTTATGAGAGAGAGAGAGAAAGAATTCCACAATGCTTTGCTGCTTATCTGCTCAGCCCTAGGGGTGGGGAAGATGAGGGGCAAAGTGGTTCATCACAATGCCCTCTCTCTCACACTGAACTTGGTGAGAAGGGAGTGTTTCAAAAGGTATGGCACTCATGTTCTCCACCCAGTGGTGTAGCTTGGGTTGCCAGCCCCCGGGAGGGGGGGAGGGAGAGAGGGAAACAGACAGTATGAATGCACATTTAACTGCCTAATAACACCAGCATCACCCAGAATATTGCAGCTGCAGAGATAATAGAAGAGTTGTTCCGTTGTCCGAGTTCACATGGAGAAGCTGTTTTTAATGGAGCCCAGCAACAAAAGCACGCAGGTGAATGAGGCAGCCCTGGGTGCTGACATTTTGCGACACTAACAATGTTGTGCCCGAGGCAACTGCCCCTGTGCCTCCCCATACTAAACCACTGTCTCCACCCCAGGGTGGGGAAGATGAGTGGTAAAGCCAAGTGCCAGGACACTAATGGAGTGGGAACACATTCCCCCATTCATCAAAGTGGTGAGGCAAGTAGGGTGCCATCTCTTGCACTTCTGCCACCTGAGGCAGCTGGTTCACCCTGCCTCATGGGCGGGCGGGCTCTGTGTCACAGACACACACATATGAAAGTAGCAGGATTGCAGCATCCAGAAGTGTTCACAGCTTTTGAGACTATACAATGAGGACCTCTCCTTTGTCTTCTCCCACTGTAGCCCCTGCATGCCTCTGAAATATTCAGTGGGGGATCTCCGCAACCTCCAAGGCAGATTTTGGTTCTGGGCAAGAGACTGCTTGACAGGGGGTTGGACTCGATGGCCCTTGTGGTCTCCTCCAACTCTATGATTCTATGATTCTATGACTTCAACAGGAGAAGAGAAAGGTGAATTCCCATTACAGGAGCAGAAACATCAGTTTGTCTGACACTGGATGCCCTCTATTTGTCTACTTCAGTGGTTCCTAAACTGTGATCCACAGACACCCGTGGTCTCTGAGTTTCATTCAGATGGTCTGTAGATTTGTGGCTGAAGATGGAAGACAACCCATCCATTGCATGGAATATTCATACTGATATGAATTGACTTGCATTTCTTAATTAATTTCTTATACAGTCATACCTCGGTTTAGAGATTCTTCAGGTTGTGTTTTTTCGGGTTACAGACCGCCGAAACCTGGAAGTACCGGAACAGGTTACTTCCGGGTTTCGGCGGTTGCGCTTGTGCAGAAGCGCTAAATCGCAACACACGCATTCACAGATGTGCCACTGCGGGTTGCAGGCACTGTGGATTGTGAACGTGCATCCCCCACAGATCACGCTCGCAACCTGAGCGTCCACTGTACTGTATTACAATTATATTGTATTGCATTTTATGAAATTCAAATTGCAATATAATAAAACACAATATATAAGAAATAAAGGAAGCAATAAAAACCCAATTAAAAGCCATGCAACATCTATAACTACCCATTGCAATTGCTACAACAGGCAGAAAGCTCATTAAGTGCTCCAGCAGGACCTACAACAATTTCAAGTGGTCCATGGGGCTAAATGTTTGGGAACCACTGCTCTACTTCTTGTGAGCAAAGAACAAGGACGGTTAAAATGTGTCCTTCAGACAAGTTATACTTTAAAAAAATACCAGTTTATCCTTCAAGAAAAGATGTCCTTTGACAATGCATGCATTTAAGAATATAATCTATTACTACAGACCCTTTATTAGAGGCCGACAGAAAGTATTCTTGAAGGGGGAAGGGGGAATAAGCCATGTTAGAAAAATATGTTTTGCTACATTGAGTCTAAATGTGATGTTCATTGAATTGTAAGGGGAATGTGTTTCTTCAGGATGCTCTAAAACATTATCCAATGATGAACATCAATTTGACATGCTGTCATTGTATGCTTCATGACTTGGATGAGGTCTGCAAGGCAACAAGTGTAAGGAGCAAAGACCGGATCCCAAAAGGCTAAATGTCATAACATTTGTTTAATGTAATCTCTGCATTAACATTGTTTTCTTGTTCAGGTTAGCTTTGACACCCCCCCCCCCAATAGAATATGTTGTCTGTAATCCAACACAGGAGTGTATATTCAGTGCTTTTTTCTGGGGGTATGCAGGTGTGTGTGTGTGTGTGTGTGTGTGTGTGTGTGTGTGTGTATATAGTTTCTTCTCTAGCACGGTGAACCTACCCCCAATGGTGGCCTCATTTCATGTCAAGGTGTTTTCTGAGTCTGAGACAGTTGGAGGATGGATGGTGGCTAACAGATTGAGGTTGAATCCTGACAAGACAGAAGTACTGCTTTGGGGGACAGGGGGCGGGTGGGTGTGGAGGACTCCCTGGTCCTGAATGGCGTAAATGTGCTCCTGAAGGACCAGGTGCACAGCATGGGAGCCATTTTGGACTCACGGCTGTCTATGGAGGCACAGGTCAATTCTGTGTCCAGGGCAGCTGTCTACCAGCTCCATCTGGTACGCAGGCTGAGATCCTACCTGCCTGCAGACTGTCTTACAAGAGTGGTGCATGCTCTGGTTATCTCCCGCTTGGACTACTGCAATGCGCTCCACTTGAGTCTACCTTTGAAGGAGCCGTGGAAACTGCAACTAATCCAGAATGCAGTAGCTAGACTGGTGACTGGGAGTGGCCGCCGAGACCACATAACACCAGTCCTGAAAAACCTACATTGGCTCCCAGTACATTTCGGAGCACAATTCAAAGTGTTGGTGCTGACCTTTAAATCCCTAAACGGCCTCAGCCCAGTATACCTGAAGGAGCGTCTCCACCCCCATCATTCAGCCCAGACACTGGAGTCCAGCTAAGGGCCTTCTGGCGGTTCCCTCACTATGAGAAGTGAAGTTACAGGGAACCAGGCAGAGGGCCTTCTTGGTTGTGGCGCCCGCCCTGTGGAATGCCCTCCAAACAGATGTCAAGAAAATAAAATACTATCTGACTTTTAGAAGACATCTGAAGGCAGCACTGTTTAGGGAAGTTTTTAATGACTGATGTTTTAATGTATTTTTAATATTTTGTTGGAAGCTGCCCAGAGTGGCTAGGAAAACCCAGCCAGATGGGCAGGGTATGTATGTATGTATGTATAAATAAATAAATAATATCAGACAGAAGCAAGTGTTTAATGTGTGAAGTAGAAGTTGGAATCTAGCACAGTGATTGGTTAGTTTTGTTGTTACCACCTCCAATAGTGGCTTCCTTTCCTTCCCCGGTGTAATGCATGTTCTTTGTACTTTTGTCCATTTACTGTATTTATTTCCCCCGATTTGAACTATAAAATGGTGATTTTCTTGAGTGAAAATGTGAGTACCCCTAAACATTTTTTTCTTTTAGGAAAAAAAGCAATGGATGTATTTGTCTGGGAATAAGATCCATTGAACCCATTGGGGCTTGCTTCTCAGTAGATATGCATAGTATTGCACACTTAGTTGACTTTATATCCTGTTGAGAATCAGTGGGGAAATCTAGTCACTTACGGAGCAATTCTAACTGCCCACTGGCTCTTTGGTGTGGTGGATGCTGGTGCTCCCAGTATCTGCAAGCTGGCCACTCACAGTGGCAGTGGGGGGGGGGGAATGGGAAGGTGGGCAGATTGGTCCCATGACAACTGGTGCCAGCTATGAGAGAAACTCTGGACCCACTCCTGCCCATTCCTTATCCTTAGAACAGCTGATTTGGGAGCTTAATAATAATAATAATAATAATAATAATAATAATAAAAAATTTTATTTATATCCCGCCGTCCCCAGCCGAAGCCAGGCTCAGGGCGGCTAACAACACTAAAATAGTGCAACATTATAAAAACATCATAAAAATTAATTAAAATCAAAATTGATGGCAACCATAAACTAAAATTTTTGTAAAGATTGCCAAAGGAGGGAGTCAGGCTGCACCCTGACCAAAGGCCTGGTGGAACAGCTCTGTCTTGCAGGTCCTGCGGAAAGATGTCAAGTCCTGCAGGGCCCTTGTCTTTTGTGGCAGAGCGTTCCACCAGGTTGGAGCCGCAGCCGAAAAAGCCCTGGCTCTAGTTGAGGCCAGCCTAACCTCTCTGTGGCCTGGGACCTTCAAGATGTTTTTATTTGAAGACCGTAAGTTCCTCTGTGGGGCTTAACACTAGGGGGGCTGCTGTCCACCTGCACATTTGGCAAGAGTACAGCTACACTGCCAGAAGTGTGATGCCTTCACTCAATTCAAACTTCCTTCAGCTTGAGGGTGTGTGTGTGGATTGCATCCCTAGTCAGTTTCAGTTAAATATAAGTTCCAGCTCCACCAACCTTCTCTTGCATGGAGCATCTAGAACCCTGCTCTGCCAGGGTTCTAAGCTGTACAATGACTCTCCACAAATGCAGGCGTGTACTTCAGAAGTTTGAGACTGATATGTGGGGCAGGTTGGCAGACTTATTTCCACACTGTGTGAATTAGTTTTACTCACGGGTAGAATGTCTAAGGAGGGCTTCACTTCCTCTAGACTGGGCATCTGAAAACTTGAATTCCCCAAACATTTTGACAGTCTTAAGTTTGATCTGGAGAAACCAAAGGACAAAATCTGTGTTCATCAAATACACATACGTGGTCTTTGCGCTATTGTTAACTTTTGATGGAAGACAAAATAGCCTTTGCTGTCAGTGTAATCTTGTAAGAATGGAAAAGCCTTCAACCATAAGTGGAAATCTATAGTGTGAAATCAGAGAGTTGGAAGTAATTGCTCTGTGACCAGAACACCTCCTAAGAGCTGACAAAATTATGAACATGGAAGGGAACAAAGATTGGTGACAAAATTAAATGAAGAATTAAAGAAGGGGGGGGGGTGATTTTTCAGAAAAGTCTGTGTTCCTTAAACTAAACAGTAAATCCTAACCTGGCATTTGCAAAATTTAATACATCATTGCTACAGTTGTATATGCAACCAAACTGAACTATATAATATCTAGTTCCTTCCTTCCTTTTTGCTCAGTTCTTTGAAGGACTGGAGCAGATTTACATAAAGTTTATTTACAGTTTCCTCCCCCCCCCAAAAAAAAAATATATATTCCTTCACACCAGCCCTCAAATCAGGATATATATGTATTTAATATTTTATTGTGAAAGTCTCAACTTTTTCTCAAAGAAGGAATAGTAAAGCACCAGTCTCAAGGAGCCCTCAGTCATAGCAAAGAGAATAATTTCATCAGGCTCAATCTTCTATCACCTGTAATGTTTCCTCTGGTTCTAAATCCATTTAAAACACAAGCTTACAGATGCACCAGAAGATTTGGGTTTCGGTCTTAATAGGAATCAAGGTCCTTGAGTTAAGGTCCTACTGTACGTGCCACCCCTCTGAGAGGTGTATACTAAAAATATAAAATAAAAGGCCGAAGGTAAATTGTACCAGAGCTGACAAACACTCAACATCTGGCTTTCGATGGCCCCCCTACTGTTTGTTTATTTCCCGCACAAACAGTTTGGCATACAAAATTATAGACAGGAGACCCCTGAGTAACTCTAATTTAAATCAATATCTGAGGCAAATGCTGATTTGTATTTGACGTGAAATGGGCCAAAGCATTCATATTGGCTAAAGCCACAGTCTGCTTGGTCTATGCCACTTGACTTTCAATTGTGTCGGTAACATATAACTTTGGGGGGCACGCAGCGAATCCATTTTGTGCTTATCCTGAGAGATGCATGACATTGGCTGTGTTTAAACTTTTTAATCAAATCTAATGTCTCCCTGAAATTCCCTCCGTGCTTTGTTTTGCCTCATTGTGAACACAGAAAAGTAAATTCAGCTTTTCCCAGGTAGTTATCTTTCTACAAGTCTGATCATGTCGAGTCTCCTCTTATTATAATTTCCCATACTTTATCTTTGGCTCTCTGTTGCATAAAGATGCCCTGATTAGCACAAGATTTATTGTGGTAACCTATGTGTGTCGAATATCAACAATATGGATAATGGGTAGGGGCTTTTTTGGTTGTTGCTCAAATTCCCACAACCGTTTACATTAACTCTGAGCCATTTCTTCCTAAATGGAACAATAAGGATCTGTGAAATTGCGTTGAGCCGTGATTGAATTCTCTCATAACGATGCTTTCGTTCAGCCACCTCCAACTGTGAATGAAAAGAATCCAAATCTAGAGTGAGATCTGACATCACATTTTTCAACTAAGCGATGGCTCCTGGAATGAGCAAGTGAGAAGAGGGAAAGCAAACAGAAATACAATTTCCCCTGAAAAGAGACCTCAACTCTGAACTGAAGAAAAAGTTAAGTGCTAAGAAAATAATGGTCTTCGTTGCATTTGTTTTCTGGTGGGGAAAACTTTTCCCCAGAGGTCATGGGTAAAAAAGAAAAGAAAAAGGAAGATAATATTGGTGAAATGCACAAATTCTAATGTTTGTCTTCCTCTCTATTGACCATCAGAGCATCATCATGACAGGATGCAAAGTGGTGACCATTTTGGATATTGTGATTAAAGAAAAAGTTTGATTGTTTCCTGACTCATCCTGCATTGAAATCGAGAGGCAAGGCAAAACACATGAGGCAAAACCTCAGTAAATACGATAAACTAATAAATAAATTCAGCCTGTGAATATGCAGCCTAAGAGGCAATATGCCAATTACTGTATAGATAGGTCTAGAGGCAAGAGTTGGAGATGATGGATGTTATTCTTGCCATTGTGCATTCCAAGCACACAAATCCAGCTGTTTTGTGTTTTTTAAAAAATCATTTTTATTTGATTTTACAATACAAAATTATTTTTTAAAAATCAAGTACATAACTATATACAGAGTTTCCTCCAAATCTCAGGACTTTCCCCCACCCCTTCCCTGGAGTCCCATTTTAAACATTAAAAACTGCATATTCTTCTATTATATCAATCCATATTTTCCATGGTAATTGTTACACTACAAGTGAAATCAAAATCCTGCCAATGTTTCCATCTGCTTACAGAGGTCTCTTGGATAAGTTATAAATCTTTCCCATTCTGTTGTAAAGTTTTTGTCCTCTTGGTTCCTGAGTTTTCCAGTCAACTTTGCCATTTCAGCATAGCCCATCGCTTGGTTTGCCATTCTTCTCTGGTTGGGACTTTGCCTTCTTTCCATCTGTGGGCTAACAGCATTCGATTGGCTGTTGTTCCATACATAAAAAGTCTTTTCTGGTTCTTTGGAACGTCAGTACTTGTAATTCCTAATAAAAACGCTTCTGGTTTTTTAAACCAAAGTTATTTTGAACATTTGTTTTCATTTCATTGTATATCATCTCCCAGAAAGCTTTTGCCTCCTTACTGGTCCACCACATATGATAGAAGGTACCTTCTTTTTCTTTACATTTCCAGCAGTTATTTGTACTTGTCCTATACATTTTCGCCAACTTAGTAGGAGTCGAATACCACCAATACATCATTTTCATGTACAGTGATACCTCGGGTTACAAACACCTCGGGTTACAAACACTTCAGATTACAGACTCCGCTAACCAGGAAGTAGTACCTTGGGTTGTGAACTTTGCCCCAGGATGAGAACAGAAATTGTGTGGTGGTGGTACGGCGGCAGCGGGAGGCCCCATTAGCTAAAGTGGCACCTCAGATTAAGAATGGTTTCAGTTTAAGAAAGGGCCTCTGGAATGAATTAAGTTCATAATCAGAGGTACCACTGTACAGTGGTACCTCGGGTTACAGATGCTTCAGGTTGAAGACGCTTCAAGTTACAGACTCCGCTAACCCAGAAATAGTACCTCAGGTTAAGAACTTTACTTCAGGATGAGAACAGAAATTGTGCAGCGCCAGTGGGAGGCCCCATTATCTAAAGTGGTACCTCAGGTTAAAACAGTTTCAGGTTAAGAACGGATCTCCAGAATGAATTAAGTTCTTAACCCGAGGTACCACTCTTTCACAAAGCCAGCTGTTTTTAATCATTCACACACCTCTTCATTCTCCACCCAGATGATGAAAAGTTAAGCAAGGCAAAAAGCATTGAAGAAGGGCATGGGGATGTCCAGTGGACATGGCCTAGGGAGGGAGCTTGTAGAGTCCTTAGAGCCAAACAGAGAAGCTGAGTGTTCCCTACCCATAACATATGGCAATGCATTCTGTGGATTGTGGGCAAACATTCATTTAGCCTTGTTCACAGACTGTGACTAGTATATTAAAGAACAAGTAACATATGCATAATGGTCCACAACATTTTTTGTTTCCTATTCTCCTCAAGAAGGGGGAAAGGCACGCCCAAACCAAATTTCTAATTCAAGAAAGCACATCTTTCCAGGCATGAATTAGCATTGTTGCCATCTCTTTTATGAGTTTTGATTCTCATTAGAGATCATTACTCTCTTGAGATAACGTACATCTCGCAGACAATCTAAGCGATGCCTCCTCAACCTTGATTGCAGTTTTTGTATTCCCAAATTATTGTCTGTGCACCAAGATCGATTAAGAATATAAAAAAGGGATAAAAAGCCTATGGTCTTGCACGACAAATTGCCTCTAAATTGTCTTGTGGATAAAATAACAATGAGGATCAACTTCTCCTTTCATTCTCGAGTGGGTTTAAAGTTGAACAGAAAAATCTGACTTGCATTAACCTCCAACTGATAGAGAAGAGTGGAGGTAATGAACATTTTTAAGGCATTGTAATGTTTCATAATACATGTTTATGTGCTGATATAATAGCTTAAGATAAGAATATTTAATAATGTGTAAAAATGCACCTTTCTCTTTATAGCATTGAATTTGTAATACATTCTGAAATGAGGGACTATCATGAGCATAAGCTTCACATAATTGCAGTGTTATCATATTTATTTCAGTTAGGAATTGGAAGTTTCTGGTTATTGTTTCAGACTTAAATGTTTACTGCAGGGTTTGGAGCAATTGCGGAACGGTGAACAAATGCACGAGAAAGAATGCAAAAACAAACGAATGAATGAATGATAGCATAATTCAATTAATCAATTAATGGAAGAATTCATTCATGTTGTATGTAAAGGTACCCCTGCCCATAAGGGCCAGTCGTGTCCGACTCTAGGGTTGTGCATTCATCACACTTAAGAGGCCGGGAGCCAGCACTGTCCGGAGACACTTCCGGGTCACGTGGCCAGCGTAAATATTAAAAACAATACAGCGTCAGACATTAAAAACTAAACAGGGCCACCTTCAGTTGTCTTGACATCTGCTGGGAGGGCGTTCCACAGGGCAGACGCCACTACCGAGAAGGCCCTCTGCCTTGTTCCCTGTAACCTCAATTCTCACAGCGAGGGAACTACCAGAAGGCCCTCGGCGCTGGACCTCAGTGTCCGGGCTGGATGATGGGGGTGGAGATGCTCCTTTAGGTATGCAGGACCAAGGCCATTTAGGGCTTTAAAGGTCAGCACCAACACTTTGAATTGTGCTTGGAAATGTACTGGGAGCCAATTAAGATATTTCAGGATCAGTGTTATATGGTCTTCGTGGCCACTCCCAGACAGCAATCTAGCTGCTGCATGGTGGATTAATTGCAGTTTCTGAGTCACCTTCAAAGGTAGCCCCACGTAGTGCACATTGCAGTAGTCCAAGCGGGAGATAACTAGAGCATGCACCACTCTGGCAAGACAGTCTGTAGGCAGGTAGGGTGTCAGCCTGTGTATCAGATGGAGCTGGTAAGCAGTTGCCCTGGACACAGAATTGACCTGCACCTCCATGGACAGCTGTGAGTCCAAAATGACTCCCAGGGTGCGCACCTGGTCCTTCAGGGGCACAGTTATCCCATTCAGGACCTGGGGGTCCTCCACACCTGCCTGTCTCCTGTCTCCCATAAACAGTACTGTGGTAAAGGTAAAGGGACCCCTGACCATTAGGTCCAGTCGTGACCAACTCTGGGGTTGCAGCACTCATCTCGCTTTATTGGCCAAGGGAGCTGGCGTACAGCTTCCGGCTCATGTGGCCAGCATGACTAAGCCGCTTCTGGAGAACCAGAGCAGCGCATGGAAACACCACCTATTTATCTACTTGCAATTGGACGTGCTTTCGAACTGCTAGGTGGGTAGGCAGGAGCAGGGACCGAGCAATGGGAGCTCACCCCATCGCGGGGATTCGAACCGCCAACCTTCTGATTGGCAAGTCCTAGGCTCTGTGGTTTAACCCACAGCGCCACCTGCGTCCCTTATGACTGTGTTAGGAAAAGCCAATATGGGTGAAGAATTATATCCAGAGTGCATCTGAACTACAAGGTCAAACACCTTTCTAATCCTTTCAAGATAATCTAAATAAAACTCCAGAGCAAACTAATGTTGAAACATTCTCATTACATTACGAAAAACTCATTCATCCATGGTTAGAGATGCAATCAATGCTATTATGTAGGACGTAGTTTCTAACTTAATATAGCACGATTCTTGGAGGAGGAATATAGTACCATCTTTGGAGGAGGCGACAAAAAAGAAAAAGAAAAGAAGAAACGTTTATTTGATGTTTCTAGGCAAAGTAGCTAAGGCAGATGGCGTATCTCCTGAGATCAACAAACAAGGTGGACAGCATAAGGCAGAGCAACTTACAAGGCAAATTAAAATGTTTAAGCAGCATGACACTGTGCCACGATATTTCCTCAATAGTTAACTCCTATCTGGAAGTATAAAGGGCTTAGGAGCAACTGAGCTAACCCTCACATCAACTTATTTCCCTCCCAATACATGTCAGACAGGTGCTGCTTAAGTTTTCTTTCCTCTGAAGACCTTCCTTTCATACATCTAATGGATATGACATTATTTTTCAATAGGAAACTGTTCTTAATTGCCTTTTGATTGGTTATAATTGCATGTGAAATTGCTTAGAGACATTTTATGGAAAGCGGTTTATAAATTAAATTAAATAAATAAATGGCGTACTTGTGCATGCCCCCTTTGAACAAATTACTTACTGTATTTTTTGCTCTATAAGACTCACTTTTTCCCTCCTAAAAAGTAAGGGGAAATGTGTGTGCATCTTATGGAGCGAATGCAGGCTGTGCAGCTATCCCAGAAGCCAGAACAGCAAGAGGGATTGCTGCTTTCACTGTGCAGCGATCCCTCAGAGCTGTTCTGGCTTCTGAGATTCAGGATATTTTTTTTCTTGTTTTCCTCCTCCAAAAACTAGGTGCGTCTTGTGGTCTGGTGCGTCTTATAGAGTGAAAAATACAGTATCTTTCTTCCCCGCTACAAAAGATCTAGAGAGTAAGAGAAAACTAATTTGGCTTATGGATAATCAAATAGTCTTATTTGGCTTTCACACACATACATACACACATACACACACACATTTTTTATTTTTATTTTCTAATTTACATTTCAAAATATTCATTTAAACAACCTTAAATCAATGACTTTCCTTCTTCTCTTTCCATGGTTCAATTTGCATACCATACATCCCTGCAAATTTTACATGAACTAAACCATTCAGTATTCCATTGCTACATTCATCAAAATGTATTTACACTGTTGAATTTATCATCATGCTACCTGTGTTTTAAAATGTACGCAATTTTCACCCATATGTGCAGTAAATATTTTCCAGTCTTCACGTTAGGCTTCCTAACATGATATTTCTATTGTTTTTAGTCTGTCGTACCACACAACAGTGGGCATTCGCTTTGTGGGAAGTTTGTTTCTGACAAATGTTATTGATGTTCCATTTGCATAACAAAAAAGGCTTGCACATTTTCACTCTGTGGTTAGAAGCAAGGGTAGCTTGATAGTGGAGCATAAGCATATGTAGCACCCCAAATTCAATCTCCAGGGAAAATAAATCTCTAGTACCATGGGCTGGGAAAGAAGACACTTAAGAAGATCTCCACTTAAGAACCACTGCCAGCCAAAGCAGATAACAGTAGCTGGACCAGTGGAATAAGATTGAAGATGGCTTCATTTGCTTGGGCTCCTCTTGTTTGCTTCTCTTGTTTACCAGAAGAGGATGACCAGGATGGCGAGAGGTCTGGACACCAAGTTCTATGGAGAAACGTTGAAAGAGGTGGGTATGTTTGGCCTGGAGAAGGTAAGATTCAAGAGGAGGAATGACATTGGTCTTCAAATATATGAAGAGCTGTCACACAAGAGATCCAGGCAGAATTGGAACCAGTGGCAGAATTGGAACCAGTGGGTAGAAACTGCAAGAAAACAGATTTTAGCTAAATACTTGGAGAAACTTCCTAATGACTGTGGAACAAACTTCCTTGGGAGTAGGAATTTTGGAAAATTCAGATGAAAGCAGAAAGAAGAGTAGAAATTGGTAATGTTTCATTTTAGTGCCATTTACAGAAAGCGAATTGGATCCAATGAATACAGGTGTTGTTTTCAGTCCACATATCATAGCGGAGATTTTTGCATAGTAGGGGTAATGAATACCGAGCGTATATCCCCATAGAAATGGCAGCATAACAAGGCACGAGAGACAGTTTCTACCTCCATCAAGCCACAGGGGCAGACTCATTCCGTGTATGGTTTACCCTCGAATCTGCCCTGCAATAAGGCAGATGGCAGCACGTTGAATCTAGCGAGGGTAAATGATCGTCTGTATTTAGGTATTTGTAATTTTGACAAATAATTTGCTGGGGTAAATCCTCTCCCATTATCTTTTATTGCTGGGTGTTTATTCATCTTGGTCACGTGGGCTGCATTTATATTTACACTCCTCTTCCTAGGCTAGGAGAGGAGAATCCGGCACTTTCAATTACTGCTTGTTAATAATAATAATAATAATAATAATAATAATATTTTATTTATACCCAGCGCCAAGACCGGGCTCAGGGTGGCTAACAACCTATAATAAAAACAAGTTGATTAAAATACAATTTAAAAGATTAAGGTACAACATTATTGTTGTTAGTAATAATAATAACATTAATTTTTATTTATACCCCGCCCTCCCCAGCCAAGGCCGGGCTCAGTAGTAGTATTGATGGTCCCCCTATATATATATATATATATATATATGTGTGTGTGTGTGTGTGTGTGTGTGTATATTCCTTTGCCATTCCCTTGCCCTGTTCACAGGTGACATGCTGAGAAATGTCTGGGACAATAGTGAGCATTTAAGTAAAATGGGTCTTTCAGTCTCTTGAAATGGGCATTTGTAGATGTCAAGTAGTGAAGTGACTCACAAGTACCCTGCCTCATAATCACTGCATGTGTTCTAGCCAGTATCTATCTGCAATTTCTGAGTTAAAATGTTGAGTCATGCGTTCCTACAGACCACAGCTATTGTTCTCAAGAACTGTGTGGGCAAACTCTGTTTTGGCCTTGGTGAACCAGCAAGAGCATGGAGCTCGTTTTTGCTTTCTTTTGATTTCACTGTGTTTTATGGAAACAGCACTGCGATGAAACCAACCATGGTATGAACTTAAAATATGTTAACAGTAGTGACTGACACACCAAAGCCTTGCTTCTAGGAGCCACAGGTGAGAGGGTGGGGACCAAAGGTGGACAAACTGCCCCGGCGTGTCCCCTGTCAGAGTTGCTATCCCTCCCCTAAAAGCCCCTAACACCCCTATTAAAAATAGGATTAAGAATAAGCCATTATATTCAAGTTGTTTGTCTCAGAGCGTCATCATTCTGCTGCTAATGCTTATAATCACCTTGCCCCATTGAAAGGTCAAAACGTAAAATGGCTTTTTTATTGCTTCAAATTGTAATCAGAGTAGGGGTTGCTATTTGTCCCTCGTTCCAATTATTTTGCACCAGGATTGGAAGAATGAGCTCTTCTCATTTCCGACACACAATCTAGTGAAGGGAACATGTTGCACTTATCTTGTCCTTCTGTAATATGGTGTTGGCTCCAATGTATCTTTGCTGATGCAGCTCCATCATTTGGTAATTAGCAACCTTGCCACACTTCCCTGCCTTATTAGACTAAAATTAGGGCAATGGCAATGAGAACAGAGGATAATGGTGGTGGCGAGTGATGAAAATCTATAACGTGGTTCTGTTTCTCTGCCAATCATTAAAAAGGAAATGTCCAATCTAGCAAAGTGTGTTCTCCCTCATGGAGAGCACAGGTTGCGGGCGGGGCTGACAAGACACCTAACTGTTACTAGGCAAATGGTTTAGCCATTCTTTAAGCAGGGGCGGGCTGTTACTGGAGTAATCTAGATGTTGCCATTTGTTGATTGACAGCCATATTTGTTAAATACAATGCTCGCAGCGAGGAACTTCCTCTTTTTGCTGCTTACTTTGGATCACCCGCCCCCCCTTCCCTAATTTTAGGCTGTTTGCTTGACCTTGCTATGCCTGTCATGGGGTCGTCTGCTTTGGGGCAGGGGCCTGGTATGAATTTTGTCCATTTGGCTGATTAGTGTGTGCCACTTGGTTTTTGCCTACTGCGTAGCAAATCGTCACAACTTGTACAGTTTGTGGTTAGGCATTGGTCTGGGAGCATTCTGGGGAGAGGTGAGGCATGGTTCCCAGTCCCGTCTCTCTCCCCACTGTGTGTGTGGGGGGGGGGGGCGGTGTGAATGTCAGAGCTGTCCCTGTGCGGTGTCAGTTAGTGCTACCAATGCCTATGCAACCACTCACATTGCTGTAATTTGAATAAAGTTGTGGCCAAAATTATGCCAAAAACCTTAAACAAAAATTAAGTGTCAATTGTGTTTTTCTTTGGGGGGGTGTCTTGGGGACCTCGACACGCAAAAGCTACACATATTAAACCACACATTCTATATTTGTAAACAATTTTTAACTTTAAAAATGCTTCAAGCTATACAATTTTTAACTTTAAAAATGCTTCAAGCTATACAGCCTAAAAATACTTAGGGCAAAGTCCAGCCACACCCCTCACATATCTCTCATGCACAATGTTCAGCACATGGGTGTTTCCTGCTGCTGTTAAAACACTGGCAGCTTCCCATAATTTGCACTTGAAAAAAGGCTGCATGTGTTTGGTACAATATGTTGCAGACTGCATGAAGCCCATAACACCATCCCAACAAAAACACACTCTCTCTCTCTCACTCTCTCTCTCTCACCACACACACACACACACACACACACTTCTGCAAAAGTGTTTTATCTTTGATTTGAAAGTAGCCAAGCATAATCCTATTCAATGGGACCTACTCCTATGTAAATGTGGATTGATTGCCATCAGCCATATGATCAGAATATGCAGTGCTTACTTGCTTCTTTTTCTCCTTTGAAACAAGGCTGCAATCTCAACATACTTACTAAGATGAAGGTACTGTAGAACATAGCACAATGAACTTTGGAGTAAACCGGAATCCAATTGTGCTGATTAACTTTTTAATTTTTTAAAAAGAATACTGACTAAGTGGTAAGTACAACTCGACACAGTGGAATGCACTTCTGAGTAAACATGCATAAAATTGTGCTGATTAACTGTTTAATAAAAAAACCTCTTCTATCCTTCCTAAATTTCCTAGATAGATTGTGTTTTAAACAATTAAACATGATTAAAACTGGAATGGGTATTTACAATCTATCGCGCCACACTAAAGAATAGGGAGGAAGTAGCAAAGAGAGTCAGGGTTGGGTAGTTGACCACATAGTTAACTCTGCCCTTTGAAATTGATGGGACTTAAATGTGCTTAACTTTTCGACTGGATGTTCCCTTGTGTTCCAACTGTGCAGGCCTACCGTATTTTTCACCCTATAGGGCGCACCGGCCCATAGGGCGCACCTAGGTGTGTTTTTTTGGGGGGGGAATAAAGAAAAAAAAATTATCCCCCCCCAGGGGGAGCTTCCCTTTACCCCAGCCCCCAGAACAGGCTGCAAGCCTTCCCCCACCAGCCCCGACAAGCTCTGGGAGTATTCCCCACCTCCCTCAGAAGCTGCACACTTTTTAAAGGAGCTGCACGGCTTCTACTGGCTTTTCTAGGAGATGGGGGAATTCCTCCACCTCCCTGAAAAGCCCGCAGGCTGCCATCCGCAAGCCTTGGGAGCCCGGCGGGAAGTCGTGCCGGGCTCCCAAGGCTTGCGGATAGCTTCCTGAAGCCTGGAGAGCGAGAGGGGTTGGTGCGCACCGACCCCTCTCACTCTCCAGGCCTAAGCGAAAGCCTGCATTCGCCCCATAGGACGCACACCATAGGTATATGCTGAAAGAGACATGAATATGGTTAAGAGGTGGCACATAAGAAAGGTGTGTTTAATAGACACATATGCAGAGGCCACATGAAAGAAAATTGAAAGCAACCAAAGAAGATGGATTAAGCTGTTCAGTTTTCTGCAGGTACTGTGAGTGAATGGAAAATGTGTTCCGAAATGTTCCAACTGGTTGCAAGGATCCCTCTCCCTAGTCTGAAGAGGGTGTAAAAAAAAACTGCCTGTTAAATGTGCTAATATCACAGAAGATACTGGGATGAGGGCAAGATGTTGAAGATGTTAAAACACCTTCCACATGAGTTAATAAAACTGTATTGGGTTGTTTACATATAAATTTGACGTGTAAGCAAGGGTGAGAGCACTAAGCTCCGACCCCTGAGTCACCATCATTGTCACTCGGGAAGGGAAAATATGTGAAATTGAGAATTTTCTCTGCTCGTGGAGACACAGAGCCCTTATTTTGCAAGATTCTAGATTGTTTAGGTAGCTTTCATGAGTGGTAGAGGCTTCCTGCTTCCATGGGTTTGTGAGTGAAAAGGACAATGACAGGAGAAGAGCTAGGGATGAAGTCTGCTTTTGTTTGTATTTCATTGAGAAACTACCTAATACGTACACATACTGATGAACATCCATCCTTCAAAAATTTCACTTCTAACTCCACTGGGCATCTTATATATTTGGTGATCACTCGTAGCTGAGTAAGATTGTCTTCCATGAACACGGTCTTAACAGTGAGTCCGAAAGTGACTGCAGAGGCCAATTCTGGATCCACACATCCTTCCACAATGTGGACATAGGTTTCCAGGCGAGAATTGATCACGGTGAGGGTTTGCCAAGTGTGCCTTCCTCTCAGCACATTTCTCCCTTATGTCCTGAGTTTGAGCATCTTCAAATCCCATGGCATCTTTGGTAAAGGCTGTTCTCCAATAGGAGCGCTTGCAGGCCAGTGTTTCCCAGTTGTCAGTGTTTACACTACATTTTAAAAGATTTGCCTTGAGAGAGTCTTTAAACCTCTTTTGATGACCACCAACATGGCACTTTCCATTTTTAAGTTTGGAATAGAGTAGTTGCTTTGGAAGACGATAATCAGGCATCTGCACAAGCCATCCACTGGACATACTTCTGAGTTAACATGTTCAGAAGTTCATTGTTATATCTGTCATGGCATCTGTCCTAAATCAGGTGTGCTGTGAGGAACCTTTGGCACTCCAGATGCTGCCAAACAACTCCCAACAGGGATGATGGACGTTGTAGTTCGGCAACATCTGGAGGGCCAAAGGTTCCCCACACCTAAATCATAGTGCAAAGGGGGCACTGATTCTTATTTATATCCTGTCCTTTCTTCCGCATAGAAGCACAGACTATCTTCTAGGATCTAGGAGTCTTGGTTGACCACAAACCTGACATGAGCCAACAGTGTAACGCGGCAGCTAAAAAAGCCAATGCAATTCTGGGCTGCATCAATAAGAGTATAGCATCTAGATCAAGGGTAGTAATAGTGCCACTGTATTCTGCTCTGGTCAGACCTCACCTGGAGTACTGTGTCCAGTTCTGGGCACCACAGTTCAAGAAGGACACTGACAAACTGGAACGTGTCCAGAGGAGGGCAACCAAAATAGTCAAAGGCCTGGAAACGATGCCTTATGAGGAACGGCTAAGGGAGCTGGGCATGTTTAGCCTGGAGAAGAGGAGGTTAAGGGGTGATATGATAGCCATGTTCAAATATACAAAAGGATGTCACATAGAGGAGGGAGAAAGGTTGTTTTCTGCTGCTCCAGAGAAGCGGACACGGAGCAATGGATCCAAACTACAAGAAAGAAGATTCCACCTAAACATTAGGAAGAACTTCCTGACAATAAGAGCTGTTCGACAGTGGAATTTGCTGCCAAGGAGTGTGGTGGAGTCTCCTTCTTTGGAGGTCTTTAAGCAGAGGCTTGACAACCATATGTCAGGAGTGCTCTGATGGTGTTTCCTGCTTGGCAGGGGGTTGGACTCGATGGCCCTTGTGGTCTCTTCCAACTCTATGATTCTATGATTCTAAATACAGCAGTGGTTTGGATACCTGTGGTTATTGCATCATCCCTGACCCCCAGTGGCTGGGGCTGATGGGGGATGGGGCTCCAACAAGACCTATAGGGCCAAATGTTCCCTACCCCTAAATCAACAAGAAAAGCTATCATCCAGCAATAACTGCAGTTGACTTTCTGCCTACTAATTCCATAATCAAAAACACTTTCTGGCCACATTGCTCCTTTGTCTGGAGAGCTATTTCAGACATGTTCTTTCAGAGCTTATCTGCCCTGAAAATCTGAACAGGCCTTCTGTCACTAGGTGCTGCTCGCCAGTGTTTCCTTAACACTATTGCAACAGTAGGAGGATGCAAAGGAACTCTGGATCCAATCCAATGACTTAACACAATTGCAGTTGTTCACAGGCACAGTTACAGCAATGACTCGGCTTGTATGCTCTGCTGATTCACAATGATTATCTCCCCATTGATAGAAAACACTTTCGGCATATTGTTGTGCCTTAGTTTCTGAGAAGCAGAGTATGTCTCCCCAGACATACAGCAACATCTGTATGCAGGAAACGCTGAGGAGCAATGCTTCGGTATAACAGCCTCCTTATGTTCTCCTTATGTGTATCTCTTTCAAAGCCTCAAGCCAAAATATATTTGGCGTAAATCATAGATGTGAATTGACTAGTGTGCATAAATGCTGACAGTTGTGCACATTCACTGAAGGTGATGATATAGCACACACATTGACAACTTTGATAAAGGATTACATGCATTGTGAACATGGATCACCACTGGTGAATATAAGAGGATATCAGCCTTCTTGTGGATTTTGTACACTGTCTAGGCAATATGCACAGATTACTGGAGAATTCGTTCCTAGGCTGGCCAGCATGTACCCTACATGATTAGCATTTCCTTCTTGGGGATATCTTTCAAAATCTGTTGGAAGCACAGAGGTTGGCCAGGCAAAATCCTCTATGCATGTTGACAGTTTGTACGCATTCTCCATTTTTTCCTGTGAAGGTGTGCAGCCACTTAGTGTTTGCGTCTGCATCTTTTACCTGAAGGAGTGTCTCCAGGCCCATCGTTCAACCTGAACACTGATGTCCACTGCAGAGGGCCTTCTGGCTGTTCCCTCGCTGCGAGAAGCAAAGTTACAGGGAAGCAGGCAGAGGGTCTTTTCGGTAGTGGCGCCCGCCGTGTGTAACGCCCTCCCATCAGATGTCTAGGAAATAAGCAATTATCTGACATTTAGAAGACATCTGAAGGCAGCCCTGTTTAGGTAAGTTTTTAATGACTGATGTTTTAATGTACAGTATTCTTAATCTTTTGTTGGAAGCCGCCCAGAGTGGCTGGGGAAACCCAGCCAGATGGGAGGGGTATAAATAATAATAATAATAATAATAATAATAATAATTCCCCATTAAAACTTCATGGACGACAAAGTATTGAATTCTGCCTTCTGCAAAGCAGTTTTCTGAAAGCGGAATGTAATGCAGAAAAAAAATTAAATTATAAGCCTACTAAATGGAAGAAATATATTCAAACTGATATTATTTTTCCTTGCCATGTCAGTGTGTTCTAGTTCAGGACCTGACATTTTAGTTCAAGGTTCTCCGCTTTGTAAGAAAATATATTTCAATTCCTTTTCTATTGCTCATAGCTGAATCCCACAGACAAAAATGTCCAAGTGCTTATTCAGGGCTTTCGCAAATGCTTTTCTTTCTTTCTTTAATGCGCTGCTGTACTGGAGCACTTGATGGAATGAGACAGAATTTAGACTCTATTTTTCTTTTACCTGGTAATAGGGGGACATATTTGCAATCTCTTCTCCCCTCCCCTCCATTCTCCTATCATGTGGAAGCCAGCCTGTGAGTGGGGAGGACAGTATGTTCAATTTTAAAGAGATTGAGGCTGAGTTCAAGACTAATCTGTGCACAAAAGTGGACAATTGAAAGTTGGACAAACTTTAGAAATATCATCCTGCAAGCTGGTAGCGACAGGTTAAAAGGGAAAATAATGCTTAAAAGTTCCCAGAGAAAGGTCAAATCAGTCCAAAAAGTACCAGAGAGGGTTATCCAATGAGCAAAGAGGTCAGGGGAAGAAATGTGACCTTTTCATGCTTTGTTCTATTGAAAGAAAGAAAGAAAAAATTGAAGAATTATCCTATGAAAAAGAATAATCAAAGCTACCTTAATTGTATAAGAGTATAAGTATTCAATTACATGGGCAAAAATAATTATCTAGTGTTCTTTATAACAAGGTACATGAAGTTCAATCACTTCACCAAACACATGATTTCTCAACATTAAATAAGCAAGTGATGCATTTTGACTCATAGCGTGGATCCCCTGTGGGGAACTGCAATTTCTGTGAAAGCCCATTTCTAAATTTCAGATTTGCCTTTTATATTATTTTGAAATGTTTGGAAGGCTGATTCATGTTCAATGTAGAATAAAAGTGTCTACATTCCACTCATTAATTGTTGCCTATTTGTTTGTTGGGGTGGGGAGAGGAAGGGAGCTCTAGGAACCTTCAAAAAACAAATCAAAACTGGAGCCAAAATAACTCCAATGAATTATAAAACGGGGTGTCAAAATGGATTCAGTTCCTAATTCATCTGCAGCACCTAAGCAAGCAAGCTTAGCGTTCTTTATAGCAGAGTAGATGAAGTTACATTAAAAAAAAAAAGTGACAAATACATGGTTGAAGACCTAGCTGTTGGCAGTTCTGAAGAACGTGGTTAGTGGAAGATTAGTGAAAACAACCCATTTGGTTCTCCTGAGTTGTGGGAATAGTTTGCTGGGTGATCATCTTTGTACAATGTTGCGGCCATCAACATTCTGTTTGCAGAAATTTCTTGGAAGAGGCTTCCCTGGACCAGGGGTGGGCAACTTGTGGTTCTAGAGCCATGAACTCAGCCTTGGGATCCAGGATGGAAGAAGAGCAGGAAAGAAATGTTAGAAAACAAGCAAGCAAGCAAACTAACAAAGTTTCAGGCAGTCCTTGCTCTCAATTCATGTAGATTATAAGGAGTGAAGTAGTGCAGTAGCAAGAAAAAAGAAAGGAATGAAGGAAACTAAGAACAGCATCCTGGCTCATGCCAATGACCTATGAGTCCAAAGTCCTCTTTTCATAGTGGCTAAACACTGTGAGAAACTACAAGGTAAAAAGGTAAAAGTAAAGGTAAAGAACCCCTGGACGGTTAAGTCCTGTCAAATGTGACTATGGGGTGTGCAGTGCTAATCTTTCTTTCAGGCCGAGGGAGCCAGCGTTTGTTCACAGACAGCTTTCTGGGTCATGTGGCTAGCATGATTAAATTGCTACTGGTGCAACGGGACACTGTGACAGAAGCCAGAATGCACGGAAACACCATTTATTTATTCACACAACACATAACCAATGGAACTTGCTCCCACAGGAGACAGATATGGCCATTAACCTGGGGTGGCTTGAATAGAGGATTAGACACATTTATGGAGCTTCATGCTATCAATGAGTATTAGCCATCATGGCTATGCTCTGCCTCCATGGAACATGGAGGCAATGCTCTGACTTAATTGTCAGAGGCAGTGTGCCAAAGGAGGCAAGAACACCTGCTCAGGTCCTGCTTGTAGTTTCCCGGGGACGTCGTTGGGGCTGTGGTCTAAACCACTGAGACTCTTGGGCTTGCCGATCAGAAGGTTGGTGGTCCGAATCTCCATGACGGGGTGAGCTCCCGTTGCTCTGTCCCAGCTTTTGCCAACCTAGCAGTTCGAAAGTATGCCAGTGCAAGTAGATAAATAGGTACCACTGTGGTGGTTAGATAAAAGGTGTTTCCGTGCACTCTGGTTTCTGTCATGGTGTTCTGTTGCACCAGAAGTGGTTTAGTCATGCTGTCCATATGACCCGGAAAGCTGTCTGTGGACAAATGCCAGCTCCCTCGGCCTGAAAGCAAGATGAGCACCACAACCCCATAGTCGCCTTTGACTAGACTTAACTGTCCAGGGGTCCTTTAGCTTTTTCTCTTTGCATGAGTTTGAGTGTTGTGAAAGAAAGAAGGGAAGGAAGGGAGGGAGGGAGGGAGGGAGAGAGGGAGGGGTAGCCCCACTTTCCTTTGGCTATGGCTCCACCCAATTTTGATTCGAGTTCTGCCTACTTCCAGCATGTGCCCCAATAAATTATCCTCAAGGGAATTGTGTCTCTCACCTTGGTCATAGATTGATGTACATGTCAGGTTGGAAAGTTTGTAGTTGTGTTCATTTATTGCAGCACTGACTGTCTCCCCCACCCCACCCCCAAATGTAATCAATGGTATACTACGGTATGCAATTCAGTTCTACCTGTGGTGTCTATCTTTCAGATTTCGTTTACAGAGCAGCAATTTAATCCAACGATGTTATTCAAATCACTTTACATTTAAAAGCGCAAAAAAAATTATCCACCATAAGTTGGCAGTTAATGACGAAGAAACATTTTGTAGGCATTTCACAAAGTTTGCACACTGCCTCTTTGTGGAAATAATTAAGCACCTTCATAAAAGAACGCAAATATTTTCGAAGCCAATATGCTGTCAACTGCTGAAACGAAAGGACGCGTTTTGTGAGAAATGCTTTCAGACGCTTATTCTTCCCCTACCCCAATGCAATCAACCACTTTGGGTAACTCATTTTGAGATTTTGAAGGCCAAAGACAACCTTTTCAATAATGAACATATTTTACACTCCACTGCTCTCCATTAACTAGCTGCCATTAGTGGCATTATGCAACATCTTTTCCAAATGCTGATATGCATTTAAATTGCAATAAATTGCAATATTTTGACAGCAAACCTTAGCTGCCTATATAGAACAAACATTTTACTCCTTTTCACAGTATTGTATATTTTTAAGTGCTCTGTGGATTTTCCTCTTTTATCCCCATACATGGTGGTCTGATGTCCCTGCCAAATTGATTATCTCTATCTGTCCCTCTACCCACCCATCAAACTATGATGTCAGTCAACTCTGAATAATATTTTAGGGTTATTATTGCCATATAAGTAAAGTATCCAATTAATGTACAGAACATACAGATATTTTTTTTTGGGGGGGGGGAGTTGGATCTCAACTAGCAGCATTAAAACGGCATGCATGCCAGAATATAACAAGGGATGCTTAAAACAGGGGTCAGCAAACTTTTTCAGCAGCCCACTGTCCCTCGGACCTTGTTGGGGGCTGGACTATATTTTGGAGGGGGGGAAATGAACAAATTCCTATGCTCCACAAATAACCCGGAGATACATTTTAAATAAAAGCACACATTTTACTCATGTGAAAACACCAGGCAGGCCCCACAAATAACCAAGAGATGCATTTTAAATAAAAGGACACATTCTACTCATGTAAAAACACGCTGATTCCCAGACTGCCCTCAGGCCAGATTTAGAAGGTGATTGGGCCGGATCTGGCCCCTGGGCCTTAATTTGTCTTGTTGTTTAGTCATTTAGTCGTGTCTGACTCTTTGTGACCCCATGGACCAGAGCATGCCAGGCACTCCTGTTTTCCACTGCCTCCTGCAGTTTGGTCAATCTCATGTTAGTAGCTTCGAGAACACTGTCCAACCATCTCGTCCTCTGTCGTCCCCTTCTACTTTTGCCCTCAATCTTTCCCAACATCAGGGTCTTTCCTAGGGAGTCTTCTCTTCTCATGAGGCGGACAAAGTATTGGAGCCTCAGCTTCAGGATCTGTCCTTCCAGTGAGCACTCAGGGCTGATTTCCTTCAGAATGGATAGGTTTGATCTTCTTGCAGTCCATGGGACTCTCAAGCGTCTCCTCCAGCACCATAATTCAAAAGCATCAGTTCTTCGGCGATCAGCCTTCTTTACGGTCCAGCTCTCACTTCCATACATCACTACTGGGAAAACCAGAGCTTTAAGCCATTAGTTTGCCTACCCATGGCTTTAAAAGTTTCCACCTGAGAGCAGAAATACATGAAAGCACTCTCCAAGGGAGAACATCCCAAAGCCATCACTGAACAGGTCCTTTCTTGTCATTACTAAAGTCTTTGAGGGCAGAAACGGGAAAATGCTGGAAAATATTTGTTCATTCTAAATGGTTCTGCCCCCCCCCCCCGCCCGATGCAGCAGGGGATCGTCTTTCAGGAAAAACTTTCAGGATTGGAGAGCTTGATGTAGGGGTCAGATGGGATTACCATGAGGAATTATAAAATATACATCAAGCCATCGTGTCCACGATGAAAGCATTGTGTTGACTGGGTTTGATATATTGACGATAATTTCTGATTAAATCCCATAAGATTCTACATTCATGCCCTTTTGATGCCCTTTTGCCTCTGCTGCCCATTTCTCCTTGCTCTTCACAAATCACGTACACACTGTGTCCTCAAAGACTGGGCAGTTTCGTCTTTGTAGTTTTCTGATATTAATCTAAGGATGTTAATCTTAGGGCCAGGAAACAGATCTCACATGAAGGTGATACTGATTGCTATCCTCCTGGCCATCCTTCTTATCATGTGTACTGATTGTTTATGACCTCCGGGGTTGCCAGATACTCTTCTTTGTAGTTCTCAACTTATTTACCCCAGAAATATTTGTGCTTAATTAGTTTTAGTGGTGTAACGTTTTCCCCACGTGGGGTTTGATGAAATGCTCAGAGGAAATATGATTGGTTCTTACGAGCACTGTGTAAAAGATTCTTTTGCTAATAAAATGGCCTGGCGAGGGGTGTGGTGGACGCACTTTCTCCGAGAGCCTTGCTGGTCAAAGCCTCGTGTCTTGTTTTTTAATCAGGGTCCAATCCTTCCTTTACTTTGCAAACGCAACAGCTTATAGAAAGGTTTATGTAAATTTAGGGTAATTTGTGGGGAAGAGAATCATTCTCTACATCAGACACATGATTTCTCAATATCAAGGAAGCCAAGTGATGCATTTTGACCCATAGCCTGGATCCTCTGTAGGGAAACTGCAATTTCTGGGTGAACGCCCATATCTAAATTTCAGATTTTCCTTTTATATTCTTTTGAAACGTTTGGATAGCTGCTTCATGTTCAATGCAGAATAACAGTGCCTACATTCCAGCAGCCAGTGACGAAATCCCCTCCCCCCTCAAATCATTAATTGCTGCCTATTTGTTTGCCAGGGGTGGGCTATAGGAATCTTTAAAAATCAAATCAAAATTGGGGCCAAAATGAGTGCAATGAATTAAAAAATGGACTGTCAAAATGGATTCAGTTCCTAACTTATCTGCAGCACCTAAGAAAGTAACATAATGAATAATGGAAAACGAAAGCAAAAGAATTGTAAATAACAAGCAACAGATACAAAGGAGAAAGTTTGGAAACATTTTCATGTCCATAATGGCTATTCATCTAGTCCTAATTATAATGCAAAATGAGTGACCACTACTTGGAAACAAATTTGAGACTCACAGTTTTTATACTACCATATTTGCCTCTTCAGTATTCTAGTTCCTTTCTCCCCCTCCTGCATTCCCTATTTTTTCATTATTATCACAGATAGGACATTGCATCTTTTGGACATTTTCCGTCACTTACAATAACACCTAATGACCCTTTCATTCTTTTAGAAAAAGATAAATTTGTGGTGCATTCATTTTCATGAACGGGAATCCCTTTAAAAGCTTCTCTTTAATCATTTCATGTAGGTTAATCCTTAACATCATCAGATCTTGTTATTAGATTTTAAATTTTAATGTGTAACTTTAAGGTTTTTCATATACAGCACCCAAACTCCCATACTAAGCAAGTTGTAAAAGTCTTTCCAGTAAAATCCTACAATCGTGATGTCATTCCTTCCAAACTCTGCTTTCTCTAATGTTGGAGAATCACACAAGGTTGAATCAAAATGAATCACTTGAATTTGTGTTTGCTGTTTATAAAAAGGTAGGTGTCAGGTTTAGGGGGCAGGAACAGTCATTCAAGTTTGCTTAAATCATGATTATGCAATCCAGCACTGGAATAAGATGAATAAAGGACAGACTTGCTCTGCCAACTGGACACAACTCCCAAGTAGCCTGATGCATATTCTGTTTGTTACTCTCTGTATTTTTTGGCTCAAGAATTGTGCTCATTATCTTGAAATGGGCAAGAGAACATACCACCAGTTGAGTTCTTTGTTGGTTGTGGTTTACCATGCAAACATCTGATTAACTAAGTTTATAGGAGCTGATGTTTGCCAGTGGGTTTTGAGAAAAGGTAATCTAAATTTAGTACACTCCCAGTGTAACTCACAATTGACTGCAAACACTTATCTCCATCCTCGTTGGGATTCATCTGGCAAAGTTCAGCAACACTAGGGCAGCAAAGGGCTTGCTTGATGTGTCAGCAAAAGTGCTCAACGGATTGAAACCACTTTCGTTTCAATTGCACATTTGTATTGCTTTAGACTGTCTGATTGCCACTGAATTCTCAGCCTATTTAACAGTGTTTTCAAAAACCTCTCCTTAGCCAGAGAATTTTGAGAGTCCACTGTGCAGCTGACCGTAGAAATGTGCTGAATCTTTTGTTTCAATTGGGCAGATATTTCAACAACGGTGCATTTGTAACCTTGCATATTTGGGATATTTATCTGTGAGAGCAGATTGGCAGTTTTCACCATGGAGAAATGAATAGTTGCTGCATGTTGCATGTACACTACTCTACTTGCAGTTAGCTTAATTGTCCATCATCTTTATTATTCAAAAGCACATACAGATCAGTATGATGCTGATCTGAATTTTTGCTGTGCATCGCCATCATGTGATGGTCTCAAATTAGCAACTGCTTGCACCTCCAGCTACTGGTTTTCTTCAAAATTCTTTTGTTTTAGGTCACTTATCTACAACAATAAATTTTCAGTATCTTAATTCAAAAGAGAGGCTAGGAGACCGTCAAACACAGGAAAGAAAGAGAGGTATCTCAGCAGTAGCAGGTGGTAAAAAAAAAGAAAGGTAAAGGACCTTTGGAAGGCTACGTCCAGTCAAAGGCGACTATGGGGTTGTGGCGCTCATCTCACTTTCAGGCGGAGAGATGGCATTTTGTCCACAGACAGCTTTCTGGATCATGTGGCCATCATGACTAAACCACTTCTGGTACAATGGGACACTGTGAAGGAAACCAGAGTGCACAGAAACACTGTTTACCTTCCCGCCACAGCGTTACCTATTTATCTACTTGCACTGGTGTGCTTTCAATCTGCTAGGTAGACAGGAGCTGGGACAGAGCAAAGGAAGTTCACCCCGTCGTGGGGATTCGAACCGCCAATCATCTGTTTAGCAAGCCCAAGAGGCTCAGTGGTTTAGACCACAGCGCCACCTACAGCAGCAGGGTTTACCTGATCTCCCATTTTCATTGTACTGCAGTTTACCAAGAGGGAGAGGATAAGGGTGAAGTGACAGCAAGTCCAGCAAAGTGCAAATACACTCTAGCGGAAAGACCAGACTGGCATGCCTCTTAAGTTTGCACAATGCCAACCTCACCGCTCCTTCAACCCTCCCCACACAAAAACAGCTGGTGTGTCATCCTGTTGCAAAACATTGATCCTTCTTTCTACAAGTACCATCGAATCCGGTCTCATGTTTGAATTCATCTGCAATTTGCAGCCTGTAAATGAGGGAAGAAGACCTGGGAATATTGCTTGTTTAAGAGACAGGATGCGCTTCCAGAACTGAGCTGATCTGCTAGGCTGACATTTTTTAAACCTGCATGCTTATCGTGCTGATAGCAAATGAAAGACATGTGAACATTTTGCTGAACTGAAACGTTTGATGCAAACCGGAGGAACCCTTGTCCTTTGAAATTCTGATGTCTGCCTTCCGCCTAAGGTAAAACAAAAGCATCCTGCATTTAGAGTCTGATGTTCCTTACATCTTTAGAGAGATTTGAAGAAATCACCCATGTTTTGACAGGTTTCGTTAGCAAGGAATGTTCACAAAGTGCATCTGTCACTTACTGGATCAAAAGGGATAGGTTCCAGCAACAGAGCTTGCTGGTGTTCATTGTCTTGATCCAATTTCATCCCACGATACTTAAGCAGTGACGGCAATTTATGTTTCATGGGCAGAAACATCATTGATTCGGTGACAGCAGCTTCTGGAAGGTGATGACTAACCGCCACCATGGTTTTGGACAGCAGACAACTACGACAGAAGTAAATGTTTTCTCAGTGACAACACATCAGCTTTTGTGCTGGATTGACCATCTGTTATAACTGGTGATGCATACAGCTCCCCCACTCTTAAGCCCCTTGGAAGATACCCTTTCATTTTCACATCTTCCCCACCCACATGAACGGTAAGTTTAATTTCCGCTTGAATCTCTTACTGCTGTTCCATTCCTTGTCCTTTAGGACCTGGCAAATGCTTAGTAGAAAATAGCTTCATTCAAGTAAAATGAGTGTGCTTTTTCTGTTGGCAAAATATGGTCCTTTGGGCTGGATCATCCTTTATACACTTTGCCTGACAGAGTGCATAACCGGTGCTCATAGGTCCTCTCCCTCTGCCCCTTCCAAATCAAGCAAAGCCATGTAGATGTATGTTACAACATTACACAGGGCACAAAATGATTGCAGCATCCAATCAAATGAAGACGCTCCAATCCATGCATTAAAAAAAGTAAAAAGGGAAAGGACGGAGGTTCAAATACTCACAACGGGGGAGCTCCTGGTGCTCTGGCCCAGCTCCTGCCAACCTAGCAATTCGAAAGCATGCCAGTGCAAGTAGATAAATAGGTACCACTGCTGCGGTGGAAAGGTAAACCATGTTTCTGTGCACTTTGGCACTCGTCATAGTGTCCCGTTGTGCCAAAAGCAGTTTAGTCATGCTGGGGGCATGACCCGGAAAGCTGTCTGTGGACAAACACCAGCTCCCTCAGCCTGAAAGCGAGATGAGCGCCGCAACCCCATAGTCACCTTTGACTGGACTGAACTGTCCAGGGGTCCTTTTCCTTTTCCTTTTCTTTTCTTTTACTACTTGTGTGTGGTCCCCGAAAAGTTCTCCATGAGCAAATGTGAGCTTTAGACTAAAAAAGGTTTCCCAGCCTGGTCTAATTTTGATCCAAAATATAAAGAACTTTTATCTTTAAATTTGTGTGCAATTTGGGGGCGAATGATGGAACGACATGACGTTAATAGTAACAATAATAATAATTTTATTATTACACCCTGCCCATCTGGCTAAAATAGGATTTTCTGCAGAACTCTGCGGGGGGGGGGGGTGAGTTTTGCACCAACTTCACTCCTCCTCCCAGTTTTAAAATGTCTCTGCCATTGCTCCATGCAGGTGGTGCAGTAAAATTAGGGTGGCATTTTAACTTTGCCCCAAATAATAAATGTTATCACTACAGTAACACAACCTATCTGGTCTTGAGCATTTTGAAAGGTGACGTGAACACTACCGACTAGAGAAGCATTTTCTCTTCACATCATGGGGATCCTAAACCCAAAACACATAGCGCACTCATCATGCAGCGAGGGAACCAACACCACACCAGCCATGAAAAAAAATGTAAGGTCCATTTGCTCCTCATGAGAGACACAAACAGCACCGTCTCCAAATGTACAAAGCTGGTTGGAAAGCCCTGCAGGCTGTTCAGTACATTACTGTAGGTGTTAATGGGCTGGAAAAGGTTTTCAGTCCATTAGTAATTTAGTCATAACTTCACTGTCACAGAACTGGAAGGAACCTCCATAATCATCAGTCCATCACATTGCCCTGAGACAGGATGTGTATATTTAAGTCACCCCCAAAGAGAGGTTTTACTCGTTATCTTAAGGATTTCCAGTGCAGAGTAGAAGAAGAGAAGAAGAGTTTGGATTTGATATCCCGTTTTATCACTACCTGAAGGAGTCTCAAAGCGGCTAACATTCTCCTTTCCCTTCCTCCCCCACAACAAACACTCTGTGAGGTGAGTGGGGCTGACAGACTTCAGAGAAGTGTGACTAGCCCAAGGTCACCCAGCAGCTGCATGTGGAGGAGCGGGGAATCGAACCCGGTTCACCAGATTACGAGTCCACCGCTTTTAACCACTACACCACACTAAGCTTCCAAAGTTAGCCTGTTCTTTTGCCGCTAGCGGAGATCTGTGGAACCTGTTACCCACCACTCTGAATGGAGGCCAACAACTATATATAGTGACTTACTAGTTCACTTAATAAGCCTCCTGTTTTGTTTTGTTTTCCCCTGCCTGCTTGGCACTGCAAAAATGGGCAGAACTCAAGCATGGCAGGTTGCCTGGATTTGGCTTACAGGTGCTTCCCCACTTACACACACATTTGACTCACGTGGGACTGCGCATGAGCGCGGTGCCAGGAAACAATGGAATAAATTGATCTGAACTGCAAAAAGGAGCATAAAAGGGCAAAAACAGAATAAAAAGAGCAGGGGGAAATGCAAAAACTGCACAGAAGAGCGGGATAATGGCTAGCAATCCCAGGAGCCTTTGCAACTGCAATCTCAGCAGCCTTTGCACTGACCTTTGAGCCCTGTGGAGAGTTTGGGTTTGAAAAAGGAGGTTTGGAGGAACCAATTGTGGTGGCGTTCGGTTGATTTTTGTGGATTTGGGGCGGAGTTTAGAATTTTAGGTGGTGTTCCCCACTCTATGCGATTTCACAAGGATGCATGATACCTGGGAACGTAACCTCTACATAAGTGGGGAGACACCTGTAATTAATCACGGCTTGCCGATTGGAAGGTCAGCGGTTCGAATCCCCGTGACGGAGTGAGCTCCCACTGCTCTGTCCCGGTTCCTGCCAACCTAGCAGATCAAAAGCATACCAGTGCAAGTAGATAAATAGGTACTGCTGTGGTGGGAAGGTGAATGGCATCCCATGTGCTCTGGTTTTCGTTACAGTGTCCTGTTGCACCAGAAGCAGTTAAGTCAGGCTGGCCGCATGACCCAGAAATCTGTCTGTGGACAAACGCCGGCTCCCTCGGCCTAAAAGCAAGATGAGCACTGCCACCCCATTGTTGCCTTTGACTAGACTTAACCGTCCAAGGGTCCTTTAGCTTTATCTAATCACACGTCATGTAGCTGAGTCATTCAAGGCACCAGCTACATCAGGGTTTGGGGACTCCAACGCAGCATGGCCAATGTTTAAGAATGATGAGGGCTGTGGTCCAGCAATGTATTGAGGGCAACAGGTACCCCACCCATACTCTGCTAAGGTGGATTTGCTTTCTGTCTCTCGGTCTTAGGTTAACTGCCTTCTTTTCTCCACCACCTCCTTGAACGGAAGCCAAGAGGAGCATTTGGAACTAAGGAGTAAGCCCGATATGTACTACCTCTGCCATAGTTGAGTTGTTATTACTCTTTTGGCAAGCCCCTTCCGTTCAGATACTTCAGATCACATGACTTAGGACAGGGGTCAGCAAACTTTTTCAGCAGGGGGCCAGTCCACTGTATCTCAGACCTTGTGGGGGGGTGGACTTTTTTTGGGGGGGGAGGAGAACAAATTCCTATGCCCCACAAATAACCCAGAGATGCATTTTAAAGAAAAGCAAATAACCCAGAGATGCATTTTAAATAAAAGGACACATTCTACTCATGTAAAAATATGCTGATTCCTGGACCGTCCACGGGCTGAATTTAGAAGGCTTGATCTTGCAAGGTAATAAAAGCATTCTGGGAAATGATATACAATCAATACAACAAAAATGTTAAAATATCTTTTATTTAAAAAACCCAAAACAACCAGAGGCTTTTCTATTAGGAATTGTAGGTGCTGATATTCCAAGGGAGCAGAGAAGACTTTTTATGTATGTGACAACAGCTGCACAGATGCTGTTAGCCCAGAGGTGGAAAGAAGATAAAGTCCCTACCAGAGAAGAATGGCAAATTAAACTGTTGGACTATGCCGAAATGGCAAAATTGACTGGAAAGCTCAGGAACCAAGAAGACCAAAACTTCAATAAGGAATGAGAAAAAAATATAACTTATATTGGAGACCACTGTGAGCAGTTGAAAACATTAACAAGATTGCAATAACACTTGTAACATAACGAGAACTATGGAGACAATGGAGTTATAAAAAACACTGGAAAAGATGCAGTAGAGAAGGTTTCACAACAGAACCCATGAAGGGGAAGGTGGGAAGTCCAGAGATTCTGAGGAATCTTTTAATTTTGGATGTGTGTTGTGGTATTACTATAATTTTATATTTGTAAAACCAAATAACAATTATTTTAAAAAGAAGAAGAAGAAATGCCTGGAAATGACGCCATGTTTTCTAGTGATGAAAAATCCTCCTTTACAAGCCCAGGCCCAAAGGTCAAACAGCTGGGTGATATTTTTTATTTAAAAAAGCCTGATTTGACTCATCATTTCCTAAACTGAAGATTCTTCAATAGCTGCAAAGAAAGTCATTAGAGGCCAGTGTTTCATTTAATGAGAACTGAGTACAGCTGAAGCCGAATAAGACCTTTTCAATTCAAGAATATGATTCATACTTTCAATAAGATCTGAATCCTCTGTGAGGCCTTCCTAGATTCAATTTGTATGGTCAGCATCACTTACATTTCCAGGCGAGTATTTTCGGACACCTCCCAATGACAGCATCAACAATCGAAAGCTCAAGTGTCATGGGGTTTTGTTTTCTTTGATTTTATCTGTTTGGCTTTTGAAGCAATTTGTATGAAAGGTTAAAGGTTTCTTAAGATAGAGGCAGCTGTAAGCACAACCAAACAGCATGATGCAGTTGGCTCACTCAAATTATCTGTTTTTGCCACTTTACAGTCTAGGTGGCATCAGATGATTCAGGGTGTAGAACTCTAAATTGGTAGGGCCAGCCACAATTACACTCGTCAATGCTGTAGTCCAACCATCTTACAATGAAATTGACTGGGTTTTACATATATTAGTAATTTACTTATGTATCTGCTTGTTTAAAAATGAGGTTGCTCCCTTTGGAGACTGTCATTTTTAAATATATATATATATTATTTATATGGTTTTTCAAATTCAACTTTTACAGAGATATATCAAACATAAATCATAAAGACAAAATCCCAAGGACTTCCCAACTCGCCTTTGTGGGTCCTACTGTTAGTCTTTTCCTCCTGCATATTTTATAATAATCCAAATCTTTTACATCTCCACTATGTCCAGAATTCCACCTTAAACTACAAGTGCTATTCCAATCCTGCTAATGATTTTAACTGTTTACAATGGTCTTTAAAGTAAAGTTATACATTTCCCCCATTCCTTGTTAAAATTTTGCTCTTCCCGATTTCTTATCTTCCGGTCATTTTTGCCATTTCATCATAGTCCATTAACTTCATCTGCCATTCTTCTCTAGTAGGAACTTTATCTTCTTTCCATCTCTGGGCCAATAACATTCATGCAGCCATGGCCTGCTCCTTTCTGCTCCTTTGGGGTTTCGACGCCTAGAATTCCTAAAAGTCTTTGGAGTCTGTCATGCTGGTGGAGAGGGGAGGTGATTTTTGCCCATACTCCCTCCCCTTTCAATATGCCTACAGCAGCTTCCACATTGTTCTAAGAAGATTTCAGGTGTATGCACACACTGGAGGTTAAGGGGAATTGGCAAAGAAACATTTCTCTTTTTTCCACTGATGGAGCCTCCAAAAGCTTTTCATCACTGTGAGGAACAGTATTAGGTACTACCAGAGCTCCCCCCCCCCAGCCAGAACTTGCCAGAACTCAGTTCTGGCACCTCTTTTTCTAGAAAAATAGCACAGAGTGGAAACAAACAAACAAAGCACATCTTATTTTTCAATAAACTACAGGGATACCTGAAAGTATGGCTTGCCAGTTCCTTTTCAGACAGAGGCTCTTTGGTCTTTAACACGGAAGAAATCCACTAGGTAGCCATGTCTCCATTATTGCAGTTCCATGATAAGGAGCACTACAGTAGTGAATTTGATGTCTCTTTGAAAAATAGGCAAATTGCATCAACTCAAGAGAAGAATTGGTGCTTTGAGTCTCAAAAGTCTTGCTCCTATTGATTACATATTCACTATTCCTACCTAGCGTTTGATAATTACATAACAAACCTGGGATATGTGTTGTTGCTGCTGTATTCCAATTCATATAGTGAGATTTAACTTTAGCTCAGTCAAGTAATCCTCAGAAATATGATGTAGCATTCCTGTGCTTACAGTGAAATAGCTGTAATGCACACTTAAGTATCTTTATCCTTCCACCAGGTTTATCTGTATTTATTCAAATGCTTTGGAAGCAGAACTGTAATTCAGCTTATTTCTTTAGATCCTTTTCCTGTATCTACCTCTTGGGAAACTGATGACTTTAGTTTTACATAATGGGGTGAAACGTTTTTCAAATAACCCTTTAGAGAGGTGGAGCCCTCCCACATTGTATAAAACTCAGATCACTTGCAGGGAAAAGAAATAATGACCATTGTGTGTTTCATAGCATACCAAAACATTTCCATCTCCTGCTCATTCTAGAAAGTAGACCAGTGTGGTGTAGTGCTTAAGAACGGTAGACTCATAATCCTGTGAACCGGGCTCGCATCCCCGCTCCTCTACATGCAGCTGCTGGGTGACCTTGGGCTAGTCACACTTCTCTGAAGTCTCTCAGCCTCACTCACCTCACAGAGTGTTTGTTGTGGGGGAGAAAGGGAAAGGAGATTGTTAGCCGCTTTGAGACTCCTTAGGGTAGTGATAAAGCGGGATATCAAATCCCAAACTACTACTAGAAAGACAAGGGAACAAATGATAACACCATTCATAGATACAGTCTGGTTTACATGCCATCTATCTTTTGCAACCTTCCCTGATTTACCTCTTAAATAATTATAAGGTCCCTATTCCAAATTAGTTTTCTTTTACGTCCTACATTAAACAAATTATTTTGAAATTGTTTGGTTGTATGTATGCCTTATTTTAAAAACACATCTGAAAGTTCTATCACACATTATCAAGACTCTACGATGTTTCTCAAACTTGGGTCTCCAGCTGTTTTTAGACTACAACTCTCACCATCCCTAACTAGCAAGACCTGTGGTCAGGGAAGATGAGAATTGTAATCTGAAAACAGCTAGAGACCCAGGTTTGGAAAACACTGGCTAATACTTTTATTACTTATGCCCTGCCCATCTGGCTGGGTTGTCCCAGTCACTCTGGGTGGCTTACAGTGCATAAAAAATCATAAAACATTAGACATTAAAAATTTCCCAATACAGGGTTGCCTTCAGGTATCTTCTAAAGGTTATATAGTTACTTGACATTTGAAGGGAGGGCTTTCCACAGGGCGGGCACCACTACTGAGAAGGTCCTCTGCCTGGTTCCCTCTAACCTCACTTCTCACAGTGAGGGAACCACCAGAAGGTCCTTGGAGCTGGATCTCAGGCTGAACGATAGGGGTGGAGACACTTCTTCAGGTGCACTGAAGCTATATTGAGGCTATTGGGTACATTCTCAAAGTGTGGGACCAGCAGGGTCAAGGGGAGTAGACATAGCTCCCACTGCAGCCCATCTATGCTTGGTGCCATTTATCAGAAGAGGGTGGAGGCAAGTAAAGTACGACTCTCAAAGAAACTCTTGGAGTAAGGAGGAATTTGCCCTGAACCCCTAACACCAAATGGTTTTGCACTCTCTAACTGTGATCCTGAAATACCTATATACTTCCAATCTTGAGGCCCTCTTGAAACTCACTCCACTCATCAAAGCGCCAGTTTGCGAGGGCAGAGATACAAATCACAGAGATATGTGAGATGTATGGCAACATCAGCCACAAAGTAATGAGATCATTTTATGCACTCGTGGAACATGCATTTTTGAAGAAGCAGTTCTGGCACATTTAATAAAACATTTCTTTGTTAGAGTTGCTTCTCCATTTTTCACATGGTTAATATTAAAATGTAGCTTTGGAATCAATGTATTCTTAAATAATTTCCAGCCTGCTAAGTAGACATAAAAACATTATATCTACTGTGGACCAAAGTCTCCTCTTAGTTTCCACTGTTCTCTTCTCTTCTCATGAGGTGGCCAAAGTATTGGACTCTCAGCTTCGGGATTTGTCCTTCCAGTGAACACTCAGGGCTGATTTCCTTAAGAATGGAGAGGTTTGATCTTCTTGCAGTCCATGGGACTCTCAAGAGTCTCTTCCAACACCATAATTCAAAAGCATCAATTCTTCAGCGATCAGCCTTCTTTATGGTCCAGCTCTCACTTCCATACATCACTCCTGGGGAAACCATAGCTTTAACTATACGGATCTTTGTTGGCAAGGTGTGTACAAATTTATATTCCAATTTGTAAAATTTTATCAGCAGCATCATTCCATTCCAGATATGTTGTATTTGTTTTAAAATACACTTACAGGAACAGAATTATTATTTAAGGCTAAAATCCTTACCCCACTTGCTTGGCACTAAGCCCTATTGAATTCAATAGGGCTTGCTTCTGAGTAAACATGGTTAGATTGTACCATAAACCTCATTCCAGGGAGTGACTGCACACAGGGCGACTTTGCTCAGTACTGGATGGTCCCAGGAAGCAGAAGGGAGATAGAGTTGCCTTTCCCTGCTGGCTGTCACAAGATTGCATGGGATGGTGACTGGGCTGTGAGATCTTACCAGAGGGTCAAAATGGCCAAGACCTTTAAAGGCCTTGCCCACAAGACCAAGGGCCATCATTTTACACACACACACACACGCACACACACACACACACACACACACTGATGTTAGAGCCTCAGTGAGCTAGCGGACAGGGCCAGAAAGGATCTTTTCCCTATCAACCTCAATTGCCCATTGATTGGTGAGTTTCCTCCTTTCCTTCAGTGAAATACAGCTTATGTCAAGGGGCTGACAGGACAATCAAGTCATTCACAGGTCAGAGAGGGAGACGCGAGGTTAATGTGCACTTAGTTTCTTTATTAAGGAAAGGGGGGGGGACCAAGGAAACTCAGAAAGGCAGCCTCCCCAAGTTGCTTGAACTGGCATGCAGCTCCTCCTTCACTCTCTACCGTTCTGAGTAAGAGATCCTCCCCTGTAATTTTCTGCTACAGCAAGCAGCAGGAGCCTCTCTCTTGCCTGTCTGGCCTGTTGCTCAGCAACATCTAACATCCTTCACTTTCTGGGTGTTAGTGGGGCTGGAGAGCCTTCAGCAGAGAGGCTACCCTGGAGAGATGCAGGGCATGGCTCTCCTCTGTCATCTCTATTGGAGCCTGCATCCAAAATGGAAACCTCATCACCTTGCCTGTGTTGGGCCACCTACCTGCTTCTGCCTCACCATGATTCCTCATGCTTCCTGCTTCTAGTACCTAACAGCTTGTCCCCTCCTCTGAGGCGTGGCCAGAATCCCACCACCGGGATCCAGAATCTAAGTCATCTTCTTCTGAGGCCTCCCCGGGTGGCTCTTAGGAAGGCAGCTCCCACCACTCCTCTTCATTCAGCCAGTCCCTGACAGCTTACTTCTGTTAGCTCAACTTTGTAAACAGGGCAGGATCAGCAAAGTAAGGGGCCGAGGAGGAGGATTAGCCATGACATGTCTTAAGCTTGGACTAGGGTCTTTGCCTAGCTGGAATCTCTTACCCTGATTGCCCAGTGAGACCCAGGATTCTTGGCTTGCATCACAAGCTTCAATGCTGGATAACTCAAATGGGGCACCCAATCCCGGTAGAGTGTCATTCCATCAGCAAGGGCTGAGTGAAATGAGCAACTGATCCTTGCCCCACTGCTATGTCATTCCAGCTTACCTTCTGCTAGTTAATAAAGATTTGGCTTGATTATCTTGAAGGACCTACACTGGTTCCCAGTACGTTTCCGAGCACAATTCAAAGTGTTGGTGCTGACCCTAAATCCCTAAACAGCCTCAGCCCAGTATACCTAAAGGAGCATCTCCACCCACATTGTTCTGCCTGGACACTGAGGTCCAGTACTGAGGGCCTTCTGGCGATTCCCTCACTGTGAGAAGCCAAGTTACAGGGAACCAGGCAGAGGGCCTTCTTGGTAGTGGCATCTGAAGGCAGCCCTGTTTAGGGAAGCTTTTAATGTTTAACAGACTTTTGTATTTTAATATTCTGTTGGGAGCCGCCCAGAGTGGCTGGGGAAACCCAGCCAGATAGGCGGGGTATAAATAATAAATTATTATTATATTATTATAATGCCTAGTGTCTGTCTCGGTTATTTCACCAGTCTCAAGGGATTACAAAATGTGCCTGCTGGGGAAAACTGTGACTTGACAGTGAATATGCACATAGATTTTTTTGAGGAGTTGGGATACCAGACTTCCTAGGGCAAGCAATTTTAGATTGATAGAAAACAGCAGCTTGGATTTATGAAATGAATCACTTCCTTACACAAGTACTTGTCTCGTGGAGAAAGGTATGAAGTGAACTATTTTGAAGAAGGGGGAGGTAAAAAGAACCAAACAGAGCTAAAGTGTTAGGAAAATGAAATGCAAGATCCAAACTACTCAGCAGATAGCTTTTCTTCAGTTGCAGAAAAGCATCATCTTATCTGGAGGAGAAAGGAATATGGACTGCCAATTGTACAATCTGTCACACACATCAGCAGTGACACTACTTACAGGAAATGTGCAAACCCCAGATGCATTGCATGAAGACCAAGACAAAGAGATTGCTTTTTAAGACCCATTGACACAAACAGAAAGCTTGAAAATTGCATGCTGTACTGGACAAACAGGAAATTGAATTCTATCTTGTCGGGCCAGCGCAGCATCAAAGAAGCAATAAATTGCACATTATGGAAAGGAAAGTCTTCTCATCTAATAAATAGTAATGTGACAGTTCAGCTGTTCCTTGGAAAAGGGAGTCACTGCTGGCAGAAATGTGGGATCCAAATAAAGAGCAAAAATTAAAGCTGCCTCCAAATTCTGCCTAGGAAAATGTGAAGCTTCCCATGGAAAATGTGAGGAAATTGCTTGAATGTGTAGAATACGGGTTTTATTTAAGCCAGGTGTGGGATATCTGTGGCCCTCCAGTTGCGGTTGAACCCTCAGTTCCTATCAGTCCTAGCCAACACGCCCAATGGTCAGGGACCATGGGCCTTATAGTCAAATATGTAAGGCCATAGGTTCTTCATCCCTGATTTAACATAGGGCAAATATTAAAATCTTTTGAAGGGGGAATCTCTAGATAGCCACCAAGCTCTGCCAAAATCACATAGAAAAGTTGCTAATCGTTCAGGAAAGGCAATAGTCATGATTGTTTTGTATAGGAAAAGTGTCAGGCCCAATCACTGTCATATTTGCTATATAGGAGGATCTTAGAGACAAAGGGCATATTACGTTGGAATTCCGTATTGGAATCCCCAGAGTAATTTGCTTTACTTTTTTCAAAAAGCATCTATGAAGTGCCAAATTCGGATTGGGGTCATAGCACAGGACCATGGGTCTGACTGTTTCCCCAAGTTATAAAAGTTTTTGTACACCACACCTTCATGAAAATATATCAAAATGGTACACGTGTGCTTTCTCTCACTTCTTGTTGTAATAGCTTTCGAACTGCTAGGTTGGCAGGAGCTGGGACAGAGCAACGGGAGCTCACCCCATCACACAGATTCGAACTGCTGACCTTTTGATCAGCAAGCCCTAGAGGCTCAGTGGTTTAGACCACAGCGCCACCTGCACTGGTGGAAGAACGGGAGTGCGGACCTGAACGTAGTGATAAGTACTGCACCCCATAGTTGAATTTGACTGGACTCAGCCATCCAAGGGTCCTTTACCTTTACCTTTTACCTGTAGTAATAGCAGTAGCACTAGGGGACAGGGTGGAGCAATGAAGAGGAGAAGGACTTTACCCCTTTCATCTTCCCACCCAGCAGTGGCTACAGGTTGGAAGAATGAAGGAGACAAAGAAGCTTCTTTATTCTCTTCAACCCCCTGCTACTTTTACCAACGGCCTCGGTCCAGGATATCTGAAGGAGCGTCTCCACCTCCATCATTCTGCCCGGACACTGAGGTCCAGCTCCGAGGGCCTTCTGGCGGTTCCCTCACTGCGAGAGGCCAAGTTACAGGGAACCAGGCAGAGGGCCTTCTCGGTAGTAGCACCCGCACTGTGGAACGCCCTCCCATCAGATGTCAAAGCGATAAACAACTACCTGACATTCAGAAGACATCTGGGAAGTTTTTAATATGTGACATTTTAGTGTATTTTTCATCTTTGTTGGAAGCCGCCCAGAGTGGCTGGGGAAACCCAGCCAGATGTGCAGGGTACAAATAAATTATTATTATTATTATTATTATTATTATTATTATTATTATTACCGCCACCGTGGGAAACAGGATACATCAAAGGTTGAAATCGGGATCATGGGAAGGCTTGTACAGTGGTACCTTGGGTTAAGAACTTAATTTGTTCCGGAAGTTCATTCTTAACCTGAAACTGTTCTCATCCTGAAGCAAAGTTCTTGACCAGAGGTACTATTTCTGGGTTAGCTGAGTCTGTCTCCTGAAGCGTCTGTAACCTGAAGCATCTGTAACCCGAGGTACCACTCTAAAGTCCTCCAGTGCTGTTCCTTTCAACCTTCAACACTGGAGGTTGGGAGGATCAGCACAAGGCAGCTTCAAAGAGCAGCAAGAGGATGGAAAAGCCATTTACATCAAATGGAAATGATCTACCCCTTCTTGAACAAGGACGCTAATTTCGTCAATGAGCTTGTGGGCAGATGGAAACATACAAACCTCCAGCAATGAAGGGACTGGCAGTCCTCTTCCAGCTCCCAGTGATTGTTTGTTCCTTTGAAGCCCCACACTTATTTATCCCATAACTGACATCAAGCATGACATCAGGTGTAGGGTGAGGAAGCATCTCGTTAAAAAAAGCCCCCCAAAACAGTCTCACAGGTGAAATTTCTTTGGGTTTTTACTCACCTTGTTAGCCATCTAAATATATTTTTGTTTTTACTAGCATGATTTTGTTGTTCTTGTACAGGCTACATATGTGTGCTTTCCTACTTTTGTTTATGAGCATTGATCTTAGTCAGATAGAAAGTTTTGAGGGAAGTCCAGAATTGTCATCATCGCGGGCAGGAAGTCTTGCTTTAGAGAATTTCAGTCCTAGTGGCTAGAGGAAAGAATGAATGGAAGGAAGAATGGATGCCTTTTTTTGGACAATTTAAAGAAATATTTAAAGAAAATAAAGGAATATTATAGTACTGCAAACTCACAAGCAGGATTTGAGCTGTGAGCTACAAAAGTAATTAGATTACATTGGTACCTTGGTTTATGAACTTACTCCATTCCAGAAGTCCGTTCTCAAACCAAAGCATTCTTAAACCAAGGCGTGCTTTCCCATTCAGCGGAGGACTCAGTTTACAAATGGAACACACTCAACAGAAAGCGAAACATGTTCTTATTCCAAGGCAAAGTTCACAAACCAAAACACCTACTTCTGGGTTTGCAGTGTTCTTAATCCAAATTGTTCATAAACTAAGCTGTTCTTAAACCAAGGTACCACTGTATAAGATTGTGGTTATGATTTGATAGCTAGAAGATAGGGTACAGGAAAAGAAGAAGAGAAACAACAACTTCGTGGGGAAAGGGATGGGAAGCCGACAAAAATAAGAGAAAAGACAAAATTGTGTTTTGACTGTATATGTTAAAAACATTGAAATTTAATAAACTATAACTGAAAAAAGGGAAAGTGGTATTCAGTAACCCTGAATTCTCAGTATTCCATTTATAATATATATTTACTTACTTATTTTCTTACATTTGCATCCTGACTTTCGACTGTCATGGATCTCAACCGGTTTACATTTCAGGGTTGTAACAATTATTGATATAATGTAAGTGAAGGACTTTGAAAGCTTAAAAAATGGTTTTATAAGTATATTATTTGTCAGGAGTTCATGGTATCTTTCTTAAGTACCTCCTTGATTAAAAGACATCATGACCTGGAAGTCAGTTTCTCAGATTATATATATATATGTATATATATGTATATATATATATGTGTATATATATATATATATATATATGTGTGTGTGTGTGTGTGTGTATATATATATGGCAGTATTAAAACTGGGGGACTGCTCACCATTGCCCTATCTTTGTTTAGGATCTCTTGGTGTTTAGCATCAGTACTCACCATTTGGATAAGAGATGAAACAGAAATTCAATAATAATGCAAATTACAGTATCTGATGCTTGGCTTTTTTTGGAAATGATAATTGCAGTATTTGTTCCTTGAAGTAAAGCTAATTAGAATCCTTTTGAATGCAAAAGTCACAGCCTCAAATGCAACTGTTGGATATCAACCCAGAAAACCAGGGATTAGCAGAATTAGCTCATTAATAAACATGCTGTTGATCAGCAGCACAAAACACTGAAAAATCACGTCGCAAACAAATTTTGGAATCCTGGAGTATTACAATCAAAGTAACAGAACATATATTAATCCCTTTAATCATCTTGGCATGAAAAGGTGCAAATTTGCTCAATTAAGAAGGATCAATATTTTATGAGAAGAGTTTTTAAATTATGCAAAATTAACACACAAATTATTCTCCTTAAAAACATGGCGTGCATATTTGTTTTCTAAGCAGGAAAACATATATCATGTGAGGGTCAAGAACGTGGAGAGGAGGCACAGTGCCCTTGTGCAATGAAGCCATATAAAACTCAGTAAGACCTGGTTTACTCTGTCCTTCATGCCAAGATTGTGGAGGCAGGACAGAATATACTTCCACTGCAAGCTGATCCCCTACATGGCACATGACGTCATGCACATGACGTCATGCACATGATGTCATGTGATGCCGCCCCCCTCCCTCAATGTGGGGGACAAGTCGGTGCCCCTACTCAGTGTGTATCATAACTCCAGTTTCTACTACCTAAGGTTCAGCTTCTTGTTTGCCCTACTAATACTGAGCTGAAGTATTTAGGTCGGAGCTTTTAATCATTTGAGGGTCTATGGTAAAATACCCCTCTAAACGTGCAATCTTTAATTAATACTTGCCGTACTGAGAGGAAAAAGCCACTAGAGGGTTAATGTGCTCATTTCCAAGCACAATTCAAAGTGTTGGTGTTGACCTAGAAAGCCCTAAATGGCTTTGGCCCTGTATGGGGGAGCGTCTCCACCCCCATCGTTCAGCCTGGACACTGAGGTCCAGCTCCGATGGCCTTCTGGCAACTCCCTCCCTGTGAGAAGTGAGGTTACAGGGAACCAGACAGACGGCCTTCTCGGTAGTCGCACCCACCCTGTGGAACACCCTCCCATCAGATGTCAAAGAAATAAACAACTATTTGACTTTTAGAAGACATCTGAAAGTGGCCCTGTTTTGGGAAGTTTTTAATGTTTTATATTTTATTGTGTTTTTAATATTCTGTTGGGAGCCACCCACAGTGGCTGGGACAACCCAGTCAGATGGTGGCATACAATGAATAATAATAATAATAATAATAATAATAATAATAATAATAACGGGACAAAAACAGTCCCTCACTAGTTGTCTGTTTCAGTTTTTCTTTATGTTTCCTTTTTGCTTCTGCTGTAAGCAGTAACAACTGATGTTATTTGCGTATTGAGGCCCCTTGACCACCCAGATCCCTAAGGTGTGAATAACTAGACAGCACACAGCACATTGGTTTTTGGGATCAAATAAGGCCTAACTTTATTGGCTACAGATGTGAGGTTCTTGCCATAGGCATTTTGGTAAGCAATGGCACATGTCACTCCCACCTGCCTGCTGGGAATGTTTCTAAGGGTGAAGCCAGCAAGGGGGGAGGGATGCCCTGTGACCTACGTCAAATTGGGGTGTTCCACAAACAATCCCCATTGGAGGAGTGGTATGACCCTAGCCCCTATATGAGCATCAGACAGGAGTGACTCCTCCCGGATCCTTTTAACAGGATTACCCATGGAAGGACAGGCGGAGACTACAACCTCACTTCCAACCAAGACTGGGCTTATCCAATGCCTATCCACCTTACAAAGTTGTGACGATTGCCATGAGGTAGGTGAAAACCCAAATGGTGGTGCCAGTTAACTAAGTGGGGAAAATTCTTGCCTGGCTCCTCAAAATATAGACGACCAACATTGTCCATAGCAAGGTTGTACCATCTGTGAAAAAAAAACCTAATTTGAGGGTGGGTGAGGGAACCAGCTCAGTGAGAGGTTGAAAGGCTCCGCAGACTGGGCATTTAAACTTCTGATGGGTGCGGTGGCAAGAGCTGCAATTGGTGAGTTGGTTTCATCCCGGCCAGACTGGCCAGAATGTATAAAAGCAGATCGGAAAATTGTTGGAGGTTTAAAGAGGGCAGAGGATCATATATGCATATGTGGTGGGAATGTGGAAAAATTAGGAAGTTTGGGGACGTAATATATAACGAACTAAAAAAGATGTTTAAAATCCCATTCACAAAATGACCAGAAGCCTTCTTATTAGGGATAATGTCAACTGAAATCATAAAAGAAGTAAGACCTCTCTTTATGTATGCAACATCCACAACCAGAATTTTAATTGCTACGTATTGGAAAAATGAAACTATACCTACAAAATCAGAATGGCAAGTTAAACTATTAGAATACCTGTGAATGGCAAAAATGACAGGGAGGGTAAGAGGGTATTCAATGCAAAAAGTAAATCAAGAATGGATTATATTCAAGGAATATCTGAAAAATGAGTCTTGCAATGAGTCTTGCAATGAGTCTTGCAATGTACAGATAATATATGTAAATTTAATGTTTCTATTTAATTTTTAATTTTTATCAAAAAGTTTTCTGAAAATAGTACAATAATATAACATTTTGTAAAATATATCAAGTGTAATTTAGCTTTTTTGTGAACTTTCAGAAGTCTACTTCAGGTCTTTTTTAAAAATTCCTTGTATTCTTTTTAAAATTTTTGTTATATGGGACAAGATATAAATTGTAATATAGTATATTGTTGTATAATTTTGTGAAATATGTTTAATAAAGATTTGAAATAAATAAATAAATAAACTCCTGCTGCCATTGGCCCATTCGGTGGCAGGGAGGTGATCTGGCCTGTGATAGGCTGCTTTGCCGCTCACAAAGCTGCCCGCCCAATAAGGGGGAAAACAGACTAAGTAAAAAAATCTGCTTTACATTTTATAGCTGTGCCAGTCTTCAATGAGAGGCAACAAGACTACTCAGTAACAATGCTAGGGGTATTTTCTTGTGGGGGGTGGGGGAGGCATGTGAGGCTGTTCCCATAGGCTTTTGAAGCGTAATTGAAACTGTATTTAAGGTGCTGACAATTAGCTATGTAATAGCAAGGAATTAATCAGCTTATATCAAAAGCAGCGGTACATACAAAAGAGATCCACTGCTTAGAAGACAATGATTCTGAAGCAGAAAAAGGTTAATTACAAATAACCATGCAAATCAGAAAATTAAAAGAAATGAATTAAAAGCAAAGCTTACAATCATTAAAATAAACTGATAACTGGTGACACTGATCTTCTTAAGTCCACGAGGGTTTTCTACCATTAGGAAAACATTGGGGAAATGTTATATATATATATATATATATATTTGCTTTTCGTATATATATGTAAATATCTCCCCCTATTTTTTTCTGTTTCTTTTTAATAAGAGGTAACCAGTGGGGTAAAACCAGTGGGATACAATAAAGGAAATGGAGGCCCCTCGACTGTCCTCGGGTCCAGTATTGGACCACTTTGACCGGATATCCCCAGCCGATGTGGACAGACTCCTCCGAGCTGGAAAGCCCACCACTTGTCCGAACCAATTCTCTCAATGGGGCTGCTGGTGACAGTGAGCTTTGTGTTGGTGTACCACTCTGGGCATCGTAAGCAACTTGGGAAAATGCCAGGCAGCTGCATTTTTTCCCCTCAAGCGCCTCTCAGGATGATCCATCGCGCCTCTGTACCGATGTGCTTCTGTGAGACATATCCGAAGATATATGCACACAATACTGTAGCAGAGTCCAAGCAGAAACTAGGCATAGAGGTGTGTAATCTAAGCTAATTTTTTATGTACAAGATCAAGTATTACAGAAGAAAAGGAAACATGGTCCCTCCCTCCTTCTTCTCCAAGAGAGAACAGAAAATGCAAAAGTACAACAATAACGGAACCGTGTAACTGAACTTCCGTTCTCATGACTCCAATAGTATGGAATGTCAACACAGACATGTGATGAGAACAATCACACATCAGCAGTGGAGAGAATGAAATCCCAACACTTTGGGTGTGCTAATGGCTGTGATGCTTTCACATCCATTGAAATTTTACTGAGCTGAAGTGGGATTCAACAGCAAAGAAACTACAAACATGCCACTCAGGCCTGAACTGGGCCTTTAACGTGACACTGACATCAGCATCAACATGCACACATAGTTCCCTATTGTATATTTCTATAGAATGTCTAGTGTTTCATATGAAACGCTGGGTGATATCAACCTGAGTCTTCTTCTTAGAGGAGCTGGGGTTTGGGAAAGATGCTCCATTGAAGTTGGGAGCAGCAGCACTGACATTGAAATGGAAAGGCTCAGAAAACAACTGGTAGCAGCATGACCCATGGAGCAGATGGGGCTCTTCCAGTACAAACCATGAGTACTTGCTCCATCTGCAACTGACAATATGTGTAGCATTACAAAGGTGCTTTGTCATCTGCCTGTTTTCTGTCACAGTAATCCATGAAAATGGCTTTAAAAATGGTACAACTGTACTTCTGGAATATCCAGATTTAAACTACTTATCAGCATTGATTTCACTTCAGTTCCCTGTGGTTATTATTGTTAGAAGGAAAGCCAGTTTTAAATCCCTTTTTCTTTTCATCAAAGAGGGTGCAGGGAGGAAGATGTTTAAGCATATGTGTGGCTTGCCTCGCTAAATGAAGCCATTATTTTTTATACCAAGTATTATTAGACCAATTAAAGTCTTAATCACACCAGTTAATCAGTGAACGTTAGCCTTTTCCTGTATCTCATCTGAATGCTGACACCCCCACCCCACTCCCCGAACTAACCTATTACTCACTGAACCATGTGCCTATGCAATGAAAAACACCACGCAGAGATGGTATTTCAGCTTTATTTAAAAGAGTTCTAATCTAACGGAATACTATGAAAATGTTAAGGAACAAAACAGCCAGGCTCCTCAGCTGACTCTTTCCTGAAATGCATGGAAAGTCTACTCAACTGAATTATAGTCATTAGTTCTTGCAGCAGGTGGCTGGAGGTGACCAAGCCAATCTCGGAACTTGTACTCCTTTGGCCGGTTGAAATCTGGTACTGTCACAGCTCAAGATGGCAAGGTCTGTAGATCAGAAGAATTTGGAACAGAGCTGTGTGAACAATTTTTACCCGTGTTTCAGCTTCCACAGAGGGAAAAGTTGCTTATCGTTGTGCTGAAGGAAATTAATAGGCTCTACACAGGGGCGCGGTTTGAAATGCCGTCCCGGGTCAGATGCACAGTTTTTGTTAATGCATGCTTGCATGTAAGGTCAGGATGGAGCAGCTTATATACCCATTGAAGTACCTTTTAAAAAAAAGCCTTTTCAATAGGTTTTCTGCATTCTGTGTCATATAATTGACTGCTAGAGATCCTGAGGTTCATACATTAGTAGAAGACAGAGGTTGAAAGAGATACTTCAGTTTAGCGCTGTGTTTATATTTTCAGCTGGTTGTGGGGGCATCTTTAGGGAGATCATCTAAAGCAGCGGTGTCCAAACTATTGTCAAAGAGGGCCAGATATGATGAAGTGAAGGGCCGTGAGGGCTGACCAAAGGGCCAACCTTTTTTTAGGGTTGAAGTTGTTGAGCTTTCTTTAGGATTTCCCTGCAGGAAATAAACAAACTTTGGACATGCCTGATCTAAAGGAAATTACCCTGAAACCTGGAGAAGACCCGGAGAAATACGGGTGAAATTATTCATGGGGGGAGCATAGCTCATTCCCCCCCCCCCCACGAATCATGCATGAAAGGGGTCCATCAGCAAGCATTGTGAGTCCAAATTAGCACAGCTGTCTGAGCGATGCCTACACATGAATAGCTGCTCAAACATAGCCATGATCAGTATCCAGGCTATATGCCTTGTTGTGCTGCCGCTCCAAGCAATGTGGTTTCTGGCATTACCCATAACTCCCCTATACCACATTTTCACTCTATACAAGATGTAGAACACTGAGCTGGGTCTCTGATGATAATGTTTATGATTTCCCTTATTCCTGCTGCCACCATATAGATTCATAGAGTTGGAAGGGACCCTGAGGATCAGCAATTCAGGAATATGCAGTTGTCCCATACGGGGATTGGACCTGCAACCTTCACATTATCAGCACCATGCTGATGTATGAAATACATCATACGCCCACAGGTGTATGAAATAAAGACACGGACACCAGAATATAAGGTTAATGGGCGTAAATGGCCACAACTTTATTGATTACAGGTAAGAGAGGTATTGGCTTTAGGCATTGGCCCTAACGTTCAAACCGGTCTAACCGGGAAGGGTTAAGCACCAACAGGGAGAGCCCCCGAGATGCACATCCGTAGGCGCTCCCCCAGGGGTTACCGCTCGGGGGCGCGCTTTAGGCCCTAGCCTCCGTAGGTTTCGGACGAGGCGACGCCCCCCGGAGTCCTTTAACGAACTACCCTTCGTGAAGTGGGGAAGGTGATGGCGCTCCTCCCCCCCGTCCTGATATGCATAACAATACCCCGCCAATGCCTAACCACCAAAACCGGGAAGTTGTGACGTATTGCTACGAGGTAGGCGAAAAAACCAAAGGCTTCAAAATCACAGCCAATTAGCCAAATGGAAAAACTCCTACCAGGCCCCTTGCGGCGACCAGCCGAAGCCCATAGCAAGGTCCAAAGCAAGCCTAAAGGGAGGGTGGGTGGGAAATTCCGTCGCAGGTGAGAAGAGAAAGGGGCGAGCCAGGGCTGCCCCGATCTTAAATTGGCCGGGAAGGACCGCCCCCCGCCAGCCATTGGCTGGCCCCAGGGGAGGTGCATATTGATGAGCTGGGGAATCCCTGACCCTGCGGTGCTTCCCAGCCCCGCGAGACTGCAGTCGCGGGGCGAGAGCCCGCAACCCCACCCCCTCTCTAGGTCGGGAGTGGCTTTATCAGCACCATGTTATTATTATTATTATTATTATTATTATTATTATTATTATACCCTGTCCATCTGACTATGCTGCCCCAGCCACTTTGTGTGGCTTCCAGTGTATACAAAAACATTATAAAGCATCACACATTAAAAAGCTTCTCCATGCAAGGCTGCCTTCAGATGTTTTTTAAAGGTTGCATCTCATCTCCTTGACATCTGATGGAAGGCTGTTCCACAGGGTGTGTGTTATCAATGCATATAATACATACAGTGGTACCTCGGGTTAAGTACTTAATTCATTCCGGAGGTCCGTTCTTAACCTGAAACTGTTCTTAACCTGAAGCACCACTTTAGCTAATGGGGCCTCCTGCTGCCACCACGCCGCCAGAGCCCGATTTCTGTTCTTATGCTGAAGCAAAGTTCTTAACCTGAGGTACTATTTCTGGGTTAGCAGAGTGTGTAACCTGAAGCGTATGTAACCCGAGGTACCACTGTATCTGAATATTTATGGGGTGAATATTTCACCCCAATGTGGCCAAATATGAGGAATGAGGTGTAATATGATAATGTACAATGACACAGACACAATAAATGATGGTTTTATGATTCCTTGGTGCACAAAAGCATCAGGTTTCAGGGGGTTTTTTCTGTTCCTTATTGGTTACTTTGTTATGTATTCAATCGTGGACAAAGCAGTACCCCTCCTATCCTAATAAACCAACCCTGCTTCACATCCGCCTGCAATTTCCACACCCACTCCCAAACCCAACTCTCCACTGACTCTAAACCAGACGTGGCCAAACTTGGCCCTCCAGCTGTTGTGGGACTACAATTCCCATCATCCCTAACCACTGGTCCTGTTAGCTAGGGGTGATGGGAGTTGTAGTCTCAAAACATCTGGAGGGCCAAGTTTGGCCATGCCTGCTCTAAACCATCTCCCACCAGCATTCTAACTCCCTTTAAACTTCTCTCCCAATCACCACTCACTACCAACATTCCCAATCGCCCCCCTCTCCCTCTCTCTACCTAACGTTTACCTTAATTCCTCTAATAGACACTTAGCTTAATCACACTATTATTAAATATGCATACAGTGTTATGTACATAAACATTAGAACATCCCTCAACATCACATGCACAATATGTGTAGCATAGGAAAATGTGAAGGGAACTACAGATACAACTTGTGTAATGTCAAGGAACAAGAAAACTGGGCTAAAAATTAAGCCTGGTAGGTATTCTCTGCTTTTGTTTGTTCTTGCAGTGCCAACTTTTTAAATTCCCCATGCTACATTAAGTCCCAAACTTGTGTTTTTAATGTAATGCTATTTGTGTTCAGGGGGTAGGGGGTGGCAAGAAACCCTTGGTTTTAATAGTATGCAACTGGTTTAATTATTGATAAAAGCACTGAGATAAAGAGAACATTTTTCTCTGCCTTAAGTATCATTACAGGAAACAGCAAGGCTTTTTTTCTTTTAAAAAAGAAAGAAATAAAGAAAAGGAAATTACAAGCAAACGATTAGTCCACCATGGATTTGTGCCTTTCAAGACATATTTGATGAATACGAACATAAAAACAACTGGCAAAGATTTGTGAATAAGAGGGCTGCATTGTACAGAAATTGAGACAGATGGCTCTCTCTGCTTCACATCTTACCACTGGCTCTTGTTTGATTTTCTCATTTTCCTAACCACTTTGGCAATGTTCACTCCGTGCGGGGAAGAATTAAATATTAGAGGAGTTATGTCCTGTAATAAGAATTTCCTCCTTGCTAAGAGTTCTTTGATCTGCCTTAGTAGCCTCTAGCTAATGCAGCATCTCAAGATAAGTTTCCCCCAGCAATGATTTTTCTCATTGGAAGCCAAACATGTGATGCACTCAAGAGAAAATAAAATCAATCAGGCCTCTACAGCTATGAGGGCTGGGAGTTTCCTTGAGGGATCCGAGTTCTGAGTGTGCTCCCCTCCCAGGGCCTGGAGGGACCAGGTAAACTTGCCTGTGCCCTATCAGGCTTAGCTGGTGCATAAAATGTTACGAAGCTTGTGTTTAGAATTACAAAGATGCCAAGCTAATTCTGTACCAGTACAGGTGAAACTCGAAAAATTAGAATATTGTGGAAAAGTTCATTTATTTCAGTAATTCAACTTAAAAGGTGAAACTAATATATGAGATAGACTCATGACATGCAAAGCGAGATATGTCAAGCCTTTATTTGTTATAATGGTGATGATCATGGCTGATGAAAATCCCAAATTAACAATCTCAGAAAATTAGAATATTAAATGAAATCAGCTAAATAAGGACTGCAGATAGAGTAATACTGGACCTCTGAGAAGTAGAAGCATGCATATGTACTCAGTACTTGGTTTGGGCCCCTTTTGCATCTATTACTGCCTCCATGTGGGAGCCACGTCATGAGCTGGTGTTGGTCCACTGTGCTTCATTAAGCCCTGCGTCAACGCAGCTGTACTCCATGATCATCACAATTATAACAAATTGTTTTTGCTGTATTAGCAGCACTGAAATGTCTTCTCCATGGCGCAAGCCTGGGCACTGCACATGGAGGTCTTGGGCTGCTCAGACGACCTCTCTCCAAACATCTAAATCGCCAAAAGGGGGCATTCTGAGAGTGTGGTGAGTGCAGGACCAGGCAGCAAGGTCTTAGGGGAATCCTAAGCTTATATAAAATAGTGCAAAACATGATTTTAAATTCTTGGTTTCCCTCTGCCAGGCTTAGCTGAACGGGGTTTGGATCTAGTGTATCTGTATGCCAGCTGTGTCATGGAATTCTACTCCATATTGATCCAGAGAAGATTCCAATGTATAGTTAGCAGAGTAAAAACTTAAACACGTTGCAGGATTCCAGAAAAATAGACCAGAGGCAATTGCATTTCATCTAGCAGAGCTTTACTGCTGCTGAAGGCAAATCAGCATAATGGTCACAAATCCTATACATTCAGGATTGAATCATAGAATCATAGAGTTGGAAGAGACCACAAGGGCCATCGAGTCCAACCCCCTGCCAAGCAGGAAACACCATCAGAGCACTCCTGACATATGGTTGTCAAGCCTCTGCTTAAAGACCTCCAAAGAAGAAGACTCCACCACACTCCTTGGCAGCAAATTCCACTGTCAAACAGCTCTTACTGTCAGGAAGTTCTTCCTAATGTTTAGGTGGAATCTTCTTTCTTGTAGTTTGGATCCATTGCTCCGTGTCCGCTTCTCTGGAGCAGCAGAAAACAACCTTTCTCCCTCCTCTATGTGACATCCTTTTATATATTTGAACATGGCTATCATATCACCCCTTAACCTCCTCTTCTCCAGGCTAAACATGCCCAGCTCCCTTAGCCATTCCTCATAAGGCATCGTTTCCAGGCCTTTGACCATTTTGGTTGCCCTCCTCTGGACACGCTCCAGTTTGTCAGTGTCCTTCTTGAACTGTGGTGCCCAGAACTGGACACAGTACTCCAGGTGAGGTCTGACCAGAGCAGAATACAGTGGCACTATTACTTCCCTTGATCTAGATGCTATACTCCTATTGATGCAGCCCAGAATTGCATTGGCTTTTTTAGCTGCCGCGTCACACTGTTGGCTCATGTCAAGTTTGTGGTCAACCAAGACTCCTAGATCCTTTTCACATGTACTGCTCTCAAGCCAGGTGTCACCCATCTTGTATTTGTGCCTCTCATTTTTTTTGCCCAAGTGCAATACTTTACATTTCTCTCTGTTAAAATTCATCTTGTTTGTTTTGGCCCAGTTCTCTAATCTGTCAAGGTCATTTTGAAGTGTGATCCTGTCCTCTGGAGTGTTAGCCACCCCTCCCAGTTTGGTGTCATCTGCAAATTTGATCAGGATGCCCTTGAGTCCTGATTGAGCCCTGGAGGAAGCACAAGAATATCATGGGGCACCTTGTCAAATGCCTTGCTGAAATCAAGGTAGACTATTGGTGATCACAGCATTCCTTTCTAGGTGCTCACAGACTGTTTGCTTAATGATCTGCTCCAGAATCTTCCCTGGTATTGATGTCAGACTGACTGGGCGATAATTATTTGGGTCCTCTCTTTTCCCCTTTTTGAAAATAGGGACAACATTTGCCCTCCTCCAGTCTGCCGGGACTTTGCCTGTTCTCCAGGAATTCTCAAAGATGACTGCCAGTGGTTCTGGCACTGTCCATGAGAAATCCCGTTGCAGCAGACCCAACTTAAACTTACAATAACTTTTAAGTCGAAACCTTAACACTAAGCATACAGAACACCACACCAGAAGGAAAGGAGACAGAAAGAGAAAGTGAAACCCAGGCTCCTTCTGACCCTACTTTTATAGTCAGCATGACCTTGACTGAAAGAGAACCAGTTTAAACCAGCTGTATTCAGCTTCTCTGAAGGAATAACCCAAACATCAGGAACCTTCTGCTTGTTTCTTCCACACAGAGAAGCTTCCAGAACCCTCTTAAACTAATTAAAATAGGAAAGATCTCTACACATCATTTCAATACTTTCTGTACTAAGAAGTCCAAACTTTCCACCAGCTTTAGTGCATAGGGTTCCTTCCCATGTCCTCATTTGCTCCATGGTGTTTTAAAACTCAGCTACCAGCTGTTTGCATCTTCAGCCATCGCTCAAGCAGAAAACTCTTTTCTCTTAGGCAGTTCCTTTAAAGTCTTCCAATGCGGGTCTTCCAGGCAACTTTCCTTGGCCCTTAATTAAAGATTCCTAGTTTAACTGAATAAGTTTTACTAGCATCTTGGGAGGCTACTCAAGACATTGGAATAGTACCCTTTCAAGAAAATATGGTATATGTGCAGCCTAAAAAACCCCTTCTCTTTTCTTCAGAGAATGTAGTAGATAGGAATACTATTTTATCTTTCTCCCTTTAGGGAAAAAAAAACCCCAAAAAACCTCAGTTGCTCCATTAGCAATTATTTTCTCACCTTTCACCACACTACCCCCAGTGTTCCTTAAACAACTTCAATTTTTAATGTGTGTGTTTTTCCCCTGCTGCTTTCTAAAATCTTGTCTACCATAGTGACCGGTGCCAATTAGAGTTGGTGGCACATAAAGCATGGCAGCTAATGGTAGGTGGAGCCATGATAACCACTGATTGTGAGGCTGCAATCCTTTACACACTCAGATGAGAGTAAGCCCCACTGAACATAGTGGGACTTACTTCTGACTACACTACTGCAAATTAGTTGAACAGGTATCCAGATCCTCAGTTACTTATGGGTAAATAGGATTTTCAAGGGGTTTCAAAGACTTGCCTCTGGTTATGCGATCAAAAACCTTTGTTCTGCAAGGCTATGTCAATCCTGAAAAAGAACATGGACTAAGTGTATTTAAGAAACTTGAAGTTCAATCCCATGCACTGAAAATGGCAATCCTATGAACACTCACATGAAAGTGTGTCTCACTGAAGATAGTGGGATTATTTTTGAGTAAAATGCATAGGGTTGCAAGACCTACAAATGCACTGATTTATGGATAATTAAGCAATCTGTTCCTACTCACAATATGTATGGATGCACCTTTGACAAGCACACTAAGAAGAAGAGTCGAGACAACCAATGTGGATAAATAGCTTATATTTATTAAATATAACAACTTGAGGGTCTGCAAAACAAATTAACTAGTCAGATACTCAATGTACTCAAATTAAGTCTGCGCAGGTGTTCATTAATTGATGGGGTAATTTCTACCCCCATCACCAAGGCAAGTTAACAGCTGCACATTTTGTGCACGCAGAAAGGTTTCCTAAGATCTTCCCTCTCCATTGCGTGGACCTTGGGTGTAAGAGCCAGACAGGCACACCGTGGCCCCATTGTCCAACATTCACCCCAATGTGTCCATCAGGTCAAAGGGCACCCCACAGTACCCACAAGCCATGCCTGACAACAGTAAGGGATGCCCACAACCCAAATGTTCCATTCTTTCTGAAATCTCCTCACCTGCCCAGACTACAGGCCAACTAGTCCAACTGACGGTACACCACTCCAGAAAAGATCACCCAACAGTGTGGTATAGGCAAAAAAGAGAAGACTTGAAGCCACTTAGGGTCTCCCCCCAGGGTTCAGCCCAAGGAAAACAGATGACTACCTTGTGGGCCCACACTGCAAATGGGAGGGTGCTGAATGAAAAAGAGGAAAGAGTGTGGGGGCAGAGGAAGCTTAAATAGCCTGTTGTGACCTCTCCCCATTGGGTGAAATTGCCCTCAGGCCATAATGCCCCGCCTTAAGGAGATACCACCTCTCCTATACTTCCAAGGGAGGAGGATTGTGGCAAATTCACCCCCTCCCCAGAAATGGGTGAACAACATTCTTTTGGATTCTTTAAAATGGATGAAATGGGTAGGTTATTTTGAAAACTTTACTACTGGCACCATCGTCAATAGCAACAGTGCCAAAGGACATGGATGCACAACCCACGTCCCAAGTCAAAAGCAGCAGCACCACTCTCACATCTACTGCATCAGAGAAGACTATTTAACCTTGCCTGCCAGTTGCAGGTAGATGCAACAAACAGGTATGAGTAAACTCTTCTAGCCAAACAGTGAGGGTCCATAAGGCAATATAGGTCTAGGACAGTATGGAACATCTGGTCCTCCATCTACCCCATCTGGATCTGGATCTAAATGACCAAGGGAAAGACTGGTTGCACAGAGGGCAAGCTGTGAGGAAGTACAATTTGTGACATTGCACAATATCATTTCTAATCATGAGGCACATCAGCCTTTGTTTCAAGGCTTTGTGAAGCTTGAGTCAACATGAGCTAGCCTCAATATTGGTCTTAAACTGGCAGGGGTTTTTTTTATTGCTGCATGAATAATTGAATTAATAAATAAATGCATGTCATGAATATGGGTCTCATCTCATGACAAAAGTCACTCAGGCAATGGAAATATAACTCAGGCCAATCACAGCAAACTTATATACTCTTTCAGAACTCTCAACGGCCTTTCTAATTTCATAATGTGTTTTGCTTGAAGTCTTTAAAATGTACATTTCTGGATTTCTATATTTGTTCTGTTTTACCCCTTTCAATCATTTTTTTGGTTCTTCGTGATGAATTGATTTAATCCACAACTTTCACAGTGACACAATTAAATGGATTATATATAGCACATGTATACACAGTGCATAATGAAGTCCTGTGGGACAGCAAATGTAGCCCACTTTAGTATAAACAGCTTTTAAAAGCACATTATGGTTTGCACACAATTGGCATGAAATAGCATGTCCCTCGGGTATGCATTATGATTACAGTTTCTGCACTGGGTATAAATGCATACGACCAACCTACACAATTTGCATCTGAAATAGAAGGGTGTTGGAAAGTTCACCTGCAATCATAAGCAAAATATGGTAGGAAAAAAGTTCACTTTCAAAAATATTTATACTAAACAGTTTCTGTTTAAACGTGGTTAGATCTCTGTGGATTATTGGTTTTCTTTTTTCCCTTCATCAACTGGCCTACTTAGCTGTCTCATTTCCTAACAGCAAGTTTTCTCCTGCTGTGATTAGAAAAAAATAAATCTAGATGCTAATAATATTTTTTTCTAACACAAATAGCAAGTTTTAATGCAGATGTAGAAAAAATAATAATGGGATGTAGATGCTGTTTGAAATATGGAACCTACCATCATTAATTAATCTTGCATACATTAAAAATGCAAAAAGAATGATCTCTTAACCCTCTAAAGTTTTGATCTGTAAACACATTAAGTGAATGGCACATTTATTTATTTCAGCAATTTGTATACTGCTTAATCATGGTCATCTCTCACACTGCAACTCTTTGGCAGATATTGCTGTGGTAACTTAAAAGAAGCCAGGGTTGAGCCTCAAAATATGCTCCAGTACAGAACATGAGAACAGACATCTTGCATACTGCACTGGTGCCAGAGGAAATAGGAGTAAATTCACGCCAAACATTCAAAGCACATATAACACTCATTGAAGCACATGACTTCCATCAAAAAAATTCCTAGGAACTGTAGTTTCCCCCTCACAGAGCTACAATTTCCCAGTAGCCTTAACATATTACAGCCCCCAGGATGCCTTGGGGGGAGCCTCCATATACTTTCAATGAGTGCTGGATTTATTTTAAATATATGGTGTGGATCTGCTCTAAGTTACCTGACCACTGAAGCAATAAAGCAAAACAGATACTTGCAGCTGAAGTGAATTCTCACTAAAGGGGGTGCTAAACATTGAGACCCTGATGTTGGGAAAGATGGAGGGCACAAGGAGAAGGGGACGACAGAGGACGAGATGGTTCGACAGTGTTCTCGAAGCTGCAAACATGAGTCTGACCAAACTGCGGGAGGCAGTGGAAGACAGGAGTGCCTGACGTGCTCTGGTCCATTGGGGTCACGAAGAGTCGGACACGACTAAACGACTAAACAACAACAACAAAACATTGAGCCCTGGAGGAAGCACAAAATATGTGTTTTGTGATGAAGAATGTGGTGGCTTTGGTTCAAATCCAAAGGTCAAAAACCTCTGGTGAGTGTAAGAAAACCTTTAGGAAAAGTGCTCCATGTTTGTGGTGATTTTCAGCCTCTTTATTTTCCCTTCTTTCTGCTTCTCCAGTGCCATTTTCTTATTCTTCATTACATGATCCCAGGGCAGAGGTGACCAGTGTCACAAACCAGTTCTGCTTATCAGGCCTCCAGATACTACTACCACTATTAATAATTTATTATTTATAACCTGCCCATCTGCCTGGGTTTCCCCAGCCACTCTGGGCGGCTCCCAACAGAATATTAAAAACATGATAAAACATCAAACATTAAAAACTTCCCTAAACAGGGTTGCCTTCAGATGTCTTCTAAAAGTCAGATAGTTGTTTATTTCCTTGACATCTGATGGGAGGACATTCCACAGGGCAGGCGCCACTACCGAGAAGGCCTTCTGCCTGGTTCCCTGTAACCTCACTTCTTACAGTGAGGGAACTGCCAGAAGGCCCTCGGAGCTGCACCTCAGTGTTCAGGCTGAATGATGGGGATGGAGACGCTCCTTCAGGTATACTGGGCCAAGGAAAGCAAAGATATGCTAACTAGCTTCAGTTCTGTTGTGTCCTCGCCACCAACCCAGCCACTCTCCACACTTTGGACGGCAAACGTCCATAGAAAGGAGTCACACAGCCACATGGCCAGTCAAAGCAGATGGTGTCACTGGTCCTTCTGCTCTTCATTCTGGGGCAAGCTGCATGGTCTGCTCCCTGATAGCACAGCGTATGAACATAGAGAACACTGTCCTGCTAACTCAGCAAGGCAAGGATGTGATCGCTGCTTGTCTTTGAAGATGTCCATTTTAGCTTCAAATGAGCTTTAAATCTGATCTTTAACTAACAGGTACTTTTTTTTTGTCATTGAACACAATACTGGCACCACTCAAACTATTACAGAGTAGAATTGCTAACTCATTGGGGTGGCATATTCTTTGACTGTAGATGGTCCAGATTCTGGCACCTTCAGTTAAAGGCTAAAAAAAAGGTAAAAGACCCCTGAACACAGGGGTGTGTGATGGGGGCAGGCCACCACGGGTGTCACCATTGAGGAGGGTGACAAAATGCCGGGAGGCACTCACCATGGGGCCTGAAGCATGGCTGAGCCATGCATCTCTCCTGGGAGTGACACAGTGGCTTGGACACCCACGGGCTCCGCGCTGCCCCAAATGGTCCGCCCGCCGCCTCCCCCTCAGCTATAGGGCGGCTGAGTGGGAGGAGGCAGGCAAACTCATCGGAGGCCCCGCAGAGTGTTCTGCCCCAGCTCGCCCCGTTCTGCGGGTGGCTGGTCCTGCCCCTCAGTGAAGGGCACACGCACCGCCCTAGGTGCCCAATCGGCTTGCTCCCACACTGCCTGGACAGTTAAGTCCAGTCAAAGGCGACTATGGGGTTGCGGAACTCATTTCACTTTCAGGCTGAGCGAGACAACGTTTGTCCACAGACAGCTTTCCAGGCCATGTGGCCAGCATGACTAAACTGCTACTGGCACAACAGAACACCATGACAGAAGCTAGAGTGCACAGAAACGCCGTTTACCTTCCCACCACAGCGATACCTATTTATCTACTTGCACTGGCGTGCTTTCAAACTACTAGGTTGGCAGAAGCAACGGGAGCTCACCCCAGCGCAGGAATTTGAACCGCCAACCTTCTGATCAGCAAGCCCAAGAAGCTCAGTGGTTTAGACCACAGCACCACATTTACCTTTTATAGTACCTCAGGTTAAGAACTTTGCTTCAGGGTGAGAACAGAAATCGTGCTCCAGCGGCACGGTGGCAGCAGGAGGCCCCATTAGCTAAAGTGGTGCTTCAGGTTAAGAACAGTTTCAGGTTAAGAACAGACCTCCAGAACGAATTAAGTACTTAACCCGAGGTACCACTGTATTCTGATATCCAACTTCCATTTCTGAATTTCCTCATGGTGCCATGAGATATACTACACATGGTAACAGCTGCTATTAGTTGAGATTTTCTGAAAAAGAGATTTTTTCCCCCTTTAGCTTTCTAAACAATTTTCCACCAGTATTGTCAGTTGCAAAATGATTTTTTCATCTTCTCTGATTCCTCTGTTGAGTAGTCATCACTAGCGCTAGCTGAATGATGAAAATAATTGTTCAGTGAATAGATGCCAAATATCAATTATTGTTATTCACGTTCTTTTCGTCTACATTCTGTAGAGCTGAAAAATTAAGAGCATTCATGAATAACTATAATATGAAATTATTCCAACATTCTCAATTAATGCTATTCACAACTTTGGGGAGAGCACTTAAAGACAAAAACAAGCGGAAATGTGATGAGTGAGACCTTTCTCTAAATGAGGGCACTGCTTATCCAAATATTCAAAATAAGCTTTGAATTTCGAAAAAGGTGTTAAAATGTCCGAGTTATTTTATATTTGAAGGACAGAATTTTCAGTACTTTATTAGCATCCCAAACTACACGAGGAAATCCATTAACACATTCAGCATTTGATATGGCTATCATCTGCAGGATTAGGAACCACAAACACAAATCAGATTTACCCTGAATTGTGTATCCAAGTACCCGCCCCATCTATTTGCATGGGATTTCTTCAGTGGGATGAATATTAACTGAATATTGTGGATTGGATTGAGAATTTTGTATATTCAGAATCCAGACATTCAAAACAGAACTCAGACCTGAAAAACATCTTCCCACTCACACTCTTTCTATGAATGGGAAGGGAATATGAACCATTGTTGAAAGCCTACAAAAGACTCAAATTTCAATAACAAAACAAATATCTCTGATTTGGTAGTGTTTCCACATATTCCAAACCATATTACAGTGGTGCCTCGCAAGACGAAATTAATTAGTTCCACGAGTTTCTTCGTCTAGCGGTTTTTTTGTCTTGCGAAGCAACCCTATTAGCGGCTTAGTGGATTAGTGCTATTAGCGGTTTAGCGGCTATTAAAGGCTTAAGGGATTAGCGGATTAGCTGCTAAAAGGCTATTAGCGGTTTAGCGGCTTAGAAAAAGGGGGTGGGGAGCGGAAAAAAATCTCAAGACTCGCAAGACATTTTCGTCTTGCGAAGCAAGCCCATAGGGAAATTTGTCCTGCGAAGCGCATTGAAAAACGGAAAACTCTTTCGTCTAGTGGGTTTTCCGTCTTGCGAGGCATTCGTCTTGCGGGGCACCACTGTACATTGTAATCCTGTAAAGCTAATGCCTAAGAACATTTCTATTAGCTATGGAAGAACTTCTGTTGTGAAGAGTGGGTGGCAGTAAGGAGGAATTCTGGGAATGGACTGCAGCAGCAGTGAAATCCTCATATTTAAAGCTTGGATGCTGATGAAGAGTATTTAAAATTTTTTGCCATAAGGGACCCTGGACAATAGAGTTCCCCATGGCTCCTGACTCAATCAACTGAACTGAGCAGCACTGAATATCCCATTACCAAGGCTCCCCAGGTTAAGGGATGTTCTGTGCACCCTCCAGCCTTTAAAATACGCTCTCCACTGCTGCCATAAAACTACTATACTGATCCCGTTTGTTGCAAATATGGATGAGCAAAACTTTGAATTTCAGTTTCTCATTTTTCTGTTCTTATGTTAAGTTCTCCACATTTTTGCATTAGTTTTTGTTTTTAAGTTCTCATGGAAATTCAACAGCATTTTATTGTGTTAAACACATTTTATACAGTTGTCTCTGATATGCATTTTTTGCAATCAATTTTCCTAATATATTATAATATGGGAAAATCTGTACATTTAGGTTTTTCTAGACTTTACAGTTTGTGATGTATTTATGTATTTATTTATGCATTTATTTTAAAAGATTTTCTCTTGAAGATTCATAAGCATTGTTGGACAGATTCGCCCTAATACACACATTTTTTATGCAGTTTTGCCTGATTCACACACACACATTTTTGCAAGCAATTTCCCCTGGTATAATCATAGAAGTGTAGAGTTGAAAGCGACCACACGGGTCATCTAGTTCAACCCGCTGCAATACAGGAATGTTTTGTCCAATGTGGGGCTATAAGCCACAACTGAGATTAAGAGATTAAGAGTCTCATGCTCTACCGACTGAGCTATCCCTGCTCCATGTATTTTTATATATTATTTTCATCAATTTATGCATCTTCATACACAATGTCCCCTAAATATACACACTTTTCTACAAGTTATCTTGTAGAACCGTATCACAAACTTTGGACAAGTGTGAATTTCAAAGGATAGCTTTGAGAATTAGGGAGGTTCACATTAAAATTTGAACTGAACTGAACTGAATTTATCCCAGGAAGGGGAATAGGCACCTTTGTAGACTAACTATCCATTTAACTAGAATTAATTAAAAGCTGCCCTAAAGTTTGTGCTGTGCAGGCCAGAGCATACAAAGAGGCATCATTGGTACTAATAACATCACTGGCAAGTGCCAAGTTCCAAGTAAACAGGCACTGGGTTGCCCTGCAGGAAACCTAGAGCGTCCTGCTGCCCAGTGGCATAGCGTGGGTTGCCAGTGCCCGGGGCTTCAAAGAGGTGGGAGAGAGGGAAACGGTTGGAATACACATGCACATTCAACTGCCTAACAGTCTCTGCAGCACCCAGAAGATTGCAGCCACAGAGATAATGAAAGAAGAGTCATTCTGTTGTCTAGTGAGGTCACTTCCTATTCTCTTAGAGTCCACCCACGGAAGCACGCAGCTGTATCTGAGGCAGCACCGGATGTTGACATTTTGCACTCCTAACAATTTTGCACCCATGCTGCACCACTGCTGGCGCTTCAGAGGACCTAATCCAGATACAAGCACAACCCAACAAAAAGGCATCTTTGCATGTCTCCCACTCTATTGAATTCCATGTGCGGATACTTTTCAGATGGAATCTCCAGAAAGAAGCAGCTAACCTTATAAATTCAGCACCATAAGCATCTTCTTTATGGGGGGGGAGAGAGAGAAGGAAGCTTTTAAATGGGACTGGAATAAAAATAGCAGGTTTCTTCCCTCCGCCGTTCTTAATAGAATAGAGGCATTGTGACAGACGCCAACAGCATAGAAATAAAATGATATAGATTTTTACCTTGGGTCTTTGCCATTTTCTCCTATGACACAGTAAGTTCCAATCCCAAATCTGCTGTGAAAAAGGCAGGGAGGGGAGGGGATGATTACAACGTTAATGAGAAGCTGTGTCCTGAATTCCAATTTAAATTTATGTAAGACATGCCTGAGAATACTCTCTATATGAAGGGGGGGGGGGAGGCCATGTTGAGACTAGGTATGAAAAGTGTAAGAATGCTAATGGTGACTGACGGTAATAAGAGGAAGAACAGGAGAACAACATAGCATTAAAAAGTTTCACCGAGGGGTTGGGGGAGATAAAGACAAAACTAGGTATCATGATTAGTGATCTATTAATCCATTATAAATTCAATATGTACTCTAATTCCATAGCCATTTATGGGCATTCCTGAGCAGCCCCTCAGGAAAAATGTATGTTCCCTTCTCTGAAATCTTAGGGATTTTGTTTGTTTGAAATTTTTTAAGCAAACCTTAGCTGCTTAGAAGGGACCCGGGTGGCGCTGTGGGTAAAAGCCTCAGCGCCTAGGACTTGCCGATCGAAAGGTTGGCGGTTCGAATCCCCGTGGTGGGGTGCGCTCCCGTCGTTCGGTCCCAGCGCCTGCCAACCTAGCAGTTTGAAAGCACTCCCGGGTGCAAGTAGATAAATAGGGACCGCTTACTAGCGGGAAGGTAAACGGTGTTCCGTGTGCTGCGCTGCTCGCCAGATGCAGCTTGTCACGCTGGCCACGTGACCCGGAAGTGTCTGCGGACAGCGCTGGCTCTCGGCCTCTAGAGTGAGATGAGCGCACAACCCTAGAATCTGGCAAGACTGGCCCGTGCAGGCAGGGGTACCTTTACCTTTAGCTGCTTTATTGATAAGGATCTTGGGAAAACATGCAGGCAATGTTCTCCTGAGTAGTTCAGAAGGAAGAAACCCTAAAGTACCCTCAGTCAATAGCTGGAAAGATATTGGGGTGTCTGATATGAACCTAGAAAACACAATCCAACCCATCCCTCCTCTCACACATATGGGATATGCCACCATGCAAATTTATAGTAAGATTAACTATATGGTAAAAGATTAATCACTGTGCAAAATTTTTTTACTTTTTGAATGTTGTCTAGATTTCTACAACTGATTTAGGGTATTTTTGCACTGCTGAATCAGGAAATGGCACCCGTTTCTCTCCATCAGGTCAGGTTTTTGTGTTATGCTGATATGAAAAAAAAATCAGATCTTGTGACAAAATCGATTACATTTTTGTGGCATTATCAGCTGATTTTTGTCAACACATATCATCCTAAATATGTTTTTAAGAGAAAAAAATGTTTTTCCAACAACATATATTGATTACCTGATACAATAGTGGGCATTGATAAACGTAAGTACACGTAAATTGCATGTTGCTTCACCATTTTTCAAACTTCAGGGCTTGAACTTCCATTTCTTGGAACTCCTGGAATGCTCAGCAGCAGGGAGGTCTCTCTTCAGAGTCCAACAGTAGTCAGCCATCATGACTGCGTCCCAGTGACCCTGATACCTGGTCTCCATCTCTTTCATGTCCTGATGGAATCTCTCCCCCTGTTCATCACTCATTGAACCCAGGTTCTCAGGAAACCGGTCCATATGTGAAAATAGGTAGTGCATCTTGACGCTTATGTTGCAGCCCAGGTTTCTGAAAGCAGTCAGCATGTTGTTGACAAGTTCTGCATAGTTTCTGGCCTTATTGTTGCCAAGAAAGTTCTCCACTACCAGAACAAATGCCTTCCATGCTTCCAGTTCCACTTCGTTCATTGAGTTTCTGAACTCTGGATCTCTGATGAGCTGACGGATCTGAGGACCATCAAAGATGCCAGCTTTCAACTTCTTCATGGTCAATCCTGGAAAAGCCTGGCACAAGTAAGTGAAGCAGTCACCATCCTTGTCCAGAGCCTTGGTGAACTGCTTGATTAATCTGAGCTTGATGTGCAGCGGTGGGAAGAGTATTCTGTCTCTGTCCACCAGAGGGTCGTTGATGACATTCCTTTTTCTGCAAGGTGCCAATTCTTCCCGCACAGGCCAGTCCTTCTTTGTGTAATGCTGAGCACGGTCCCTACTATCCAGACTAGCCAGACTGTTGTCCCAACAAAAAGTTCACCATCTTCAGGTCAACACAAATAAACCACTTATGCAGATCTTAACCAATTTTCTCCAGCACATACTTCACCGCTTCATAGTTCTCCTTCAGTGTACTCGAGTGAGCCAGGGGTATAGAGGCAAACTGGTTGCCGTTGTGTAGCAGAACACATTTCAGTGATCGCTTGCTGCTGTCAATGAACAGTCTCCAATCTTTGGGTTCGTACTGTGGCACTCCAAGCTTGAGCAGAAGCTGCGCAATATCTGCACAGTACACCAAGTCCTTCTCTTCCGAGAAAAAACGGAGGTACTCTTGATGCCTGTTGTGGAAGAAGCTGATGCGAGCACTGTCAGAGAGGAGGTATTTTTCCTTCAATCTGGATGCCAACAGTTCGGCAGAGTCCTTTGACAAGTTGAGGTCGCGAACTAGATCATTCAACTCCTTTTGGGAAAATGGATGTGGAGCATCATCTTCAAGAACCACTTCTTCTTCATGTCCTTCAACACTGGAGGCATCTTCGTCACTCAAAAACTTGACCTGATTGAACAAAACCAATGTGATTTTTGGATCCAGCGCATCAGATTCGTCAAATTTGTTGTTGACCAGTGGTTGGTCCCCAAATGCATGTTAAAAGTGGCCCCTGGGTCTGAAATGGTTGAAGACTACTGCCCTAAATGTCCATTAAATAGTTGTCAAATACATATAAATAATGATAGTAAAGTCACAAAATGTGGCTAGTAATTCAGTAACCCTGCTTTGTTTAATTAGAATTAGTCAAAGATAGGAATGAGCAAACTTATGAATAGACTTGCTCTATGGTGCGGAATGATAGGGCGGGGATGGTGGTGAGGAGAGAATTAGCAGTATCAACAATGGAGCAATTGCAGCTGGTACATGCCTGCGCCTGCTCCAGCTGCAATGAAAAAGGTCTCTTCCACATTGGTTTCTAGAGCCACAGCAGGTGTTGTGACTCTGCAACAGTTTGACTTCACCCCCGAAGGCACATTCTCTCATTGTCTCCCGAGAGAGACGGATGCCAACAAGCAGCTGGAACATTTGAATTGGTTAGACTGAAAACCAACAAACACTCTTTTTATTATCACATTCCTTAGGGAGACAAAGCAACAGATCTTCAGCTGAGATAATTGCATCTTCAGCTAAGTCCAGTAGCTGACCCACAACAGTTTTCTTCACAGAAGTGGAATGCTTTAATTGCTTTCCCACATAGAATGGCTTCTATGCAAAATCCATGGGCAATCGCATGCACATGTAGTTTATTTTTATTCAGAAGCTGTATATAAGGACCCTGAATATAAGGACCCTGTTGAGTCAGACCAAAAGCCTGGCCAGTCCAGCCCTCAGTGGCAAACCAGATGCCTACAAGAAGTCCTCAAGCAGGATGTGAGCCCCATAGCACTGTTGTTTCCCACCATCTGGTGGTGACTCTAATCCATCATGACTAGCTACCATTGAGCCTCCTCAAGCAGGTGGCCATCACAACATCTGGCAATAGTTAGTTCATGTGCCTTATTGTTTAGCATTTTTCAAAGTCCATATGCTGAAACCTCTCCTCATAGAAGAGTTTTTTTTCCAGTTTTGCTTTACAGAAATTATGAAAACCTCTAAGTACTGCAAATATTTGCACTTTGAGAAAAGCCTAAAATACAGCTTGGAACCTCTTCTCCACTCGATCTGTGCCGTATGTTTGATCAGAATTAAGTCCCACTGTGTTCAATGCGGGAGGTTTGCTCCTTCGTAATTACGTTTGTAATGTAAAATGATTGAATTTGGATAGTCTGAAGGATATAAACTCGACACAAATACAGTACAATCAATGGAGTATTACAAATTAACACTTTGGTGTACATGCTGGTTTAAGATCTGGACTTATCTACTCAGAAAGAAGCCTCTTTGTGTTTCACGGGGCTAGCACTCAGGTAAATGGGTACAGGGCCTCAGCCTTGGTTTTCTTGTGAGTAATAATAATAATAATAATAATAATAATAATAAATTTATACCCCGCCCTCCCAGCCAGAGCTGGGCTCAGGGCAGCTAACACCAGTAAAATCACAATAAAAACATAATAATAAAAACAATAAAAACATAATAGGGGAGGGGGGGACTAATTTAAAATACGGTTTAAAATACAATTTAAAATGCAGCCTCATTTTAATAGTAGCCCACAGTTCAAAACCATAAGGGGAGGGAAACATAAGGGTCAGACTGAGTCCAATCCAAAGGCCAGGCAGAACAGCTCTGTCTTGCAGGCCCTGAAGAGATGTCAAGTCCCACAGGGCCCTAGTCTCTTGTGACAGAACTTTCCACCAAGTCGGGGCCAGTACTGAAAAGGCCCTGGCCCTAGTTGAGACCAATCTAACCACCTTGCGACTTGGGACCTCCAAAGTGTTGTCATTTGTGGACCTTAAGGTCCTCCGCAGGGCATACCAGGAGAGGCGGTCCCGTAGGTACGTGGGTCCTAGGCCACATAGGGCTTTAAAGGTCAAAACCAACACCTTAAACCCGACCCTGTACTCCCCCGGGAGCCAGTGCAGTTGGTAAAGGGATGGAACTTAAATATAGGCAGTCCATTATGTTTATTTTTAAAATATAGTGTTTGATGTTGCAGTGATATATAGCAGTTAGTGGGAAAGACTTGGCTTTAAAGAATTGTGGGTGTACCAATAATGGCAGCAGATACTAAAAGTCAGGCAAGGTTTGGAAATATGGATTCATTTATATATGAATGTTTTTTCATGGGTTTATGAATTCATATTCCCAAAGAATCCCTTGATTCTTTATGGAACAAATGTCACAACTTTGGACGGTTAAGACATTTGGTGGAACTCTGGTCCTCAAGCATGCATCACCCAATACTGTATCAGTGGTGTATTCAGGGTACCCCATTAGAGGGATCTCAGTGGAAGTCCCTATCCAGAAGTCAATGGGCCATAGGTCTTCCAGCAGTGGCCTTAGGATGGTCAACTCAGTAGATTGACGTCTTAGGGAGGCCATAATCCATGGTATGATCCTGAAGCAGTTCCAGCTGTCCAGTAGGAGGCTGGAATGATCCAATGACTGAGTCAAAGTTCCACCCACAACAATATAGCTGTGGCCATTTTTAATCCAGATCGTTGCCCACATGAGCTTATACTCTCATACCTCACATAGTATTAGGTCAGGGGTGGGCAGGCAAGGCAGTGTGACTGGGACTGTGATATGACTTTATTTACATGTGAAGGATTCTTTATGTGTTCATGAATCCATATGCCCAATGAATCCGTTGATTCTTTAAGGAACATGCAAGACTATTAGATTTAAAGGGGATTCATGGTTAATATATTTAATATGAAGTGTTACAACTACTGCTTTCTGAATTTTTATCTGGTTGATGTATTGAGGACTACTGGAGCATAACAAGCTTTTCAGACAGAGCATTGCATCAGTAAAGGAAGCCTGACCCACACAGATCTTTTCATTACTATGGAATTATTTATTCATAAATTCCCCATTGCTATTCTATTGCTGTTCCTACATGGGGAATCTCTAACTGACAGATCATTAAACCTCAGAATATGAAAACAGAATTTTATGTGCCATTTCTGCGAGTACTGCAATCAGTTTATAGAGCAAGTAGCCCATCATCAGCGCTGCACTGAGACATGAATATATTAAAGAACAATCTCTCATTAAAAATGCATATAGATTACTGTCTAAAAGCTAAAACCTGAAAAGTTATATATTCTGAGTACATTGAGGGGTGACATTTCAATACTCTTGGAGTCGTCGCCATCTTATTTCACCTTAATGATAGCATTATTAATTGCACAGGCCTGTTTGTTGAGCCACACTTTTGATTTTGCCAAAGGCTGCTCTTAAAACAATAGAACAATGTTTCCTGTTTAAGAAACCATAGCAGTCAAGCGATGGAATGCTGGTTTCAAATTCTACAGAATGCTTGCCTCTGCTTGGCGAGAGTGTCTATTATGAATGTAGATAAGCAAGAAAAATGGCAAACAGGAATAGTTTCTTTGCATAATGTTGAATGATTACTTAGCTCCCAGTTCTTGATCACAGTGCTAAGCAATATCAAAATCTAAATAGTAGCAGCGTGTTCAGTAGCAACAGAATGTGGAGACTTTGTTTTACTAAATAGGCTGTCTGATTTGAAGGACCTAACCTCATAGTTTGTATATATTTTTCTCTAACCTGCAGGAAACTTAGAGAATATTCTATACTAAAACAGTTCTGCAATGGAAAGGTCATATAATGTTGGCCCAGAACTCTCCAAGGTCAATTTTAGAATAGTCACTAAAATAGAAATTAAATTTTGTGACTCCATCACTGTCCAGGGTCCGAACCACTGCAAGTGTCATTTCTCATTGACATGAGTAGTACTTCTGGTTTGTGGGGGGCATTAATAGTGCCCCCCCCGATGATCTTACTAACCGGCATGGGGCATGCAGGTTAAGGTATGCTGGGCCAAAGTTATTCAGAGCTTTGTACCTTGAACTTGGTCATGGTAGCAGATGTTATGATGGCAGAGAATCAGTTGTTGAAGAACTGTCAGGAGGACAGAAGCTAATTCCCCCTTTGCTACGGACAGCATCAGTTATGACTGAAAATTATTGTGTTTTGAATGGAATATAAAGAAAGCAGTTGTTGATGCTTTGGGTAAAGCAAGGGTGACCTTCTCTCATCTTCCATAGTAGTTTTGGGTTTTCTTTTTTACACAGCAGCAAAGTTGGCTTTTGTAATATGTGTGTTATAGCTATAGTGCTTTCTGTGTTGTTGTCAATAACTCCCTGAAGAGAGAATATGATTATGAGTCGCTGATTTAATTAAAATATGATTTGGAGTAGATTTGGAAAATGTAGCAGTTGGGAGTTTATATTTCTTCTATTTACCTCATATGCCGGATGTTTACCTGATATATTTGCTAACTGGTGGTGGCTGTTTGCTTTTTTTATTGACAGTGCCTTCATACTTTATTTATTTTGCATCTACTGATGGCCCTTAATGGATTTTGCCATATAGTGCTTTCCCCCTTTTACTTTAATACTTTAATCATCTTTTATTTCTTCCAACATGTTATGGTTTAATCAGTATGATGTATTTCATTACTGGCACCAGCAGGAGTTGGCTATTAAATTATCCATTACGGAAAACAAACAAAACAAGATTTATCAACCTTATATGGGAATGCACAGTAGAAATGTTAATAATCACATAAATACTAATTAGAAACAAGTCCATTTGGCCAAAAATTAAGAAACAAAAGAAACTTGTGTGCTTATGTCTATAGACTCGTAATCTGGGGAACTGGGTTTGCGTCTCCGCTCCTCCACATGCAGCTGCTGGGTGACCTTGGGCTAGTCACACTTCCTTGAAGTCTCTCAGCCCCACTCACCTCACAGAGTGTTTGTTGTGGGGTAGGAAGGGAAAGGAGAATGTTAGCCACTCCTTCAGGTAGTGATAAAGCAGGATATCAAATCCAAACTCCTCCTCCTCCTCCTCCTCCTCCTCCTCTACTTCTTCTTCTTCTATACAGAGATGTCCCAATACAAGAGTCCTATACTCTTAAGCCCTGTTCTAACAGATTGCCTCCTCTCATAGGTCCCCACTGTGATGTCTCTTGTTGGCTGAGAAATCCTTTTTAGCATTTCATTGATGCACAAACCTTCGACACAAACTTCATGCAGAGGGGCACCCTCAGTGGTTGTTTAGCAAATATGCGTTGGTCAATCCTTCTGGTTGCCAGACAGCATTGTTCTCCCTCCACTTTGTATGTCTACTTATATGCAGCTTCTAAAAAGGTTCCACTTTTCCTAGACAGAAATGTTTGAAGGGTCTAAGGAGCAAGGACGCATTGCACTTAAAGGTTCCTGCAAAACCCCCTTGAAAATAGGCAAGGGAAAGTTTTCACCCTTGAAATTCCGTAGGGGACGAATCTTTTTCACATTGAGGATCACAATGATGCTGCAGAAAGCTATCTGGGGCCTCATTACAATAGTGGACAGGAGCAGACCACATCTGGGCAGGTGTGGATACAAAAGTGGTTGGGATTAGACTGTGGATAATTGAACACCCCCAACATGTACAGACATACACAATCACACTCAGAGACTGAAATGATGACTGTGTTTCCTCTTTGTTGACTGAGAAATGGGAGCCCCTTTTTCAGTGCACAGACAGGCTCACATTTTAAAACATGTTTCATAGAGGAAGATTGCTGTGGCTTCCTGTTGAGTGATCACAATGGCAAACCAATGTTTCCTTCCATATAGTGTATGGAGTAACCCTAAATTGGCAAGGTGTCATGAAACCCTTCACATGGAATTGGGTCACAACCCTCGTGCACAAGCTATAGCTATATTGCTAATTGTAAGCCTCTTTCACTCTTAGTGCATTCCTGTAGTGTACTTCTTCATATGGGATCATCTTAATAGATGGTCCTGGTTGTGGGCAGGCCCTCAACCTGGTTCCCCACCCACCCTGGCTTGGGTGGAGCTATCACCCTTACACCGGGGTGGCACCACAATCACCCAGGGCTATTGCCCAATCATTTTGAAGGGTGATTGTGGGGGAAAGTATAAAAGCAGCAGAGCGATGTGTGCTAAGCACCTGCTTCAGCTGCCGAACACCCGCCCACCCTCCCTTTAATTTAGATGTCCTTTGGCCTTGCTTTGGACTTCGGTTGGTTGCCCGTCTTGAGTCAAGGACCGGGTAGGATTTTTTTCCATTTGGCAAATGGGCATGGGCCACTTGGTTTTTGCCTACCTCTTAGCTATCGTCACAACTTTGTAAGGTTTGGTAGTTAGGCATTGGCTTAGTGTGAATGGGGGAGAGGAGGTTGGCCATCGCCTGCCCCTCCAGTTTCAAGGGTATTCCGTTAAAGGAAGCCAGGGCCTGGTTCCTGTCCAAAGTCCGCTTGAAGGGTGAGGGCCATGCCAGGCCTCTGGGAACACCAGGGGAGATGCAGGCGGGTTTCCCTGAAGTAATTTCCCTTTGGGTGGTTTACCCTTACAGACTTCCTGCAAAGGGGGCAGGAGTCAGATATAGTCTTGCCAATGCCTAAGCCAATACCGCTCTCATTCCTGTAATCAATAAAGTGGTGGCCAAAATTTTGTCCAAAAACCTTAAACAAAATATCCGTGTCTGTGTGAATTTCTTTATTCTAATGGGGGGTCGGCTTGAGGGTCTTGCCACGCAACTGTCTACAGCACTGCCCACTACAAAAAACTGGAATACTAAATTGAAATGCTTCCTTCTACCACTTCAAGCATTCTTGGCTTTCTTAAATAACTAATAAATGGACAACTGCCATGACTATCCCAGCTGTAAACACAAATTAACGGCCTCTAAAATTGTAAGCAACCATACAACCAGTATTAATCATGATGTGTTTTATTGTTACAATGCTAAAGGAAGGGGGGGGGAGAGATGTTACAGTGAAAGAAATTGCAACTTCAAAAACTAATTCTAAAGTGTAAGGAGCCAGCAAGGGACTAAGCTGAGTAAAATTTTAGAGACATAGCTATGAAATTATGTGAGCCGCCAGCAACCAATCCAGTTAAAATCAATATTTCACTGGCAGAATGAACTATATTACCAATGTTATACCTCCATTTAAGTTGGGGGAATAAAAACTCCCCAGGTCTCTAAATCTTTTAGTTTTAGGCACCAAATAAATATTAAAGGAAAGGTTAATTAACAGTATACAAGACAGCTTACAGGAATTGTTTCCCCCCAAAATTGTGTGTTCTTATTTTCAAAGAAAGCATTGTGAAAACACATAATCCTAGAGAAGGCATGCAGTTGCCTCCCCCCCCCCCCATACAAACATGCATGAGCTGACTTCACCATTACCACGTTGTGCCACGAGGGAGAAGAGAAGGCCTTTCACCCTATCCCTATCAAAAGCAAAATTATTTGGTGGAGATATTCATCTAAAACATACAGCCCTACATTGCTTAGGTCAAAGCTATCTGAATGTCTGTATTCTTGCGTGTGTAGGTCCCCAGGCCACCCCTCAAATAACTTCACACATAACACGTAATTTTAGTTTTGGTTTTTGGGCACTATTTTGGCCACAACTTTATTAAAATACAAAATCAGTGAGTGCTTGTTTATACATTGGTTATGACTATCTGTCCCCCCGCCTGGGACAGAACTGACATCCCGAGGTCCGATCGGTAGCCAGTAGAAGGGAAAGTCAAACTTGGGGGTCATTTGAGCTAAGTGTCGGACCCACGCCGCTCACCCCAGCAGCTCCCCGAAAGCTTGCCGGCCCTAGTCCCATGACAGGGATTCCCATGACAGGGATTCCCATGACAGGGATTAGGCGGCCCTGGTCCCATGACAGGGATTGAACGAAATCGTGGCAAGCCCCAGGATTCCTTTAACGGAATTCCCTTCAGTGCAATAGGAGGGGCAGGCACAGCCTATCCTGACCCCTCCACCACCAGCATATTATAACCAATGCCTAACCGCAACCTTACAAGTTGTGACGAATTGCTGAGTAGTAGGCAAAAACCAAATGGCACAGCCACTCACCAAATGGCAAAATTCCTACTAGGCCCCTGCGCCAAGGCAGACGACCCCATGACAGGCAAAGCAAGGTCAACCGGAAAAGAGGGCGGGTGGGCGGGTGATCCGATGCACTCTGCAAAGAGAAAGAGAAACCAGAGTGCACCAATATTTAAAGACTATGGTCCCACCCACCCAATTTGCAACATAAAATTTGGTCTTGGTGGGTAGGTTAGGCATTGGAATAATGTGTTGTGGTGTGTTGAAAGGCTAGGTGTGGCCATCGCCTATGCCTTCAATTTTGGGTATTCCGTTAAAGGAATCTGGCGGTCGTGTATTCTGTCCGATGCCTGCTTGGCGGGAGGCCATGGCACGACCCTCGGTGACATCAGGGGAGAGCCTATAGTTGGATTAGCATCAACAGGCTCCACCTACTGGTGAATAAACCCCCTTGCTTTGGACATCCAATGCCTAAGCCAATACCTTTCACTGCTGTAATCAATAAAGTTGGGGCCTTTTTCTTGCCCCAAAACCTTATATCACGTGTCCTTGTGTGTTCATTCCACATTGCGGGGGTCGGGTCCTCACACCACAACTTAGTCATGCTGGCCACATGACCAGCTCCCGCAGCCAATAAAGCGAGATGAGCGCCGCAACCCCAGAGTCGGTCACAACTGGACCTAATGGTCAGGGGTCCCTTTACCTTTACTAAACATATTTTTATATGTATGTAGTTTAATTCTATTAATATTTAATTGTTTTTAATAATTATTTCCCCCATGTTTTTAGTGATTTTTGCTTTTATCTGTAAGCAACCTTGATTTTCAGTCAAGGGAAAAGGTGGGGTTTTAATAATAATAATAGTAATAATAGTAATAATATTCAGAGTAGACCCATTAATATCAGTAGGTTTGCTCTGAATATGACTAACATTGGATTTAAGATGAAGTGTGCTCCAATTTTGATTCAGAAATATAATAAGATACCAGCTAGCATTAATTTGGAGAATCTTGGCATGGGCTCTTAGTTGTATTGCTTAAGTGTTTAACGGGGGATGCCAGACTAGAGACTGCAAGGAAGAGTACTGTCTCTGAGCTATATTTCTCCACAAGTATAAGCATACTGAATTTGATAATGATGTGAAGAATGGACTTGGATTTTGGTTCATTACTAGGACAAATCACAAGTTGGATTATTAAACATTTTTTAGTTCCAGGACAAATCTGGCTTACATTTTAAGTTCAAAGGCCAATAAAAACACATTACTGATGAAAGGCAGTTAATAACATATCTATCCTAGCAAAAAAACAATTTTCATTGTAAGAACTATTTGGCAAGATAATTTAGTCCTATGTGTGAATTCTAGACCTATGTTCTACCACCTCTTTCCAGTCTCAGAGAATTATGGATCCTCAGCTAGGGATGGTTGAATTTGTCAGTGTTTGTTTTTTTCTCTGTTTCTCATTTTTCTCACCTTAAGTCCATTTCTCCACATTTCCACATCAATTTTTGATTATTGCTAATAATATGATTTATTATTGTTATTCCTCATGAAAATTCATCAGCATTTTCATGTGAATATTCTCTGCATTATAGTCAGCATTTCTCTGAATATTCACATTTTGTATGTAATTTTGAATAATGTATATATTTTGCATTTTGGAAATTATATTCACTAAAATATACATTTCATGAACACTTTACCCTAGTATGTGCATCTTTGCACAGATTATATGGCTGGAGAACTGCATTGCAAAATTCAGAGAAGCATGCCTTTCAAAGGGTGGTTTTGTTTTGTTTTGGAAAATGTGAATTAAATAGGTTTGGTTTTTAAATGTGAATCGAAGTGAATTTCTTCCCCATCCCTGTCCTCAGTCCATTGTTTCACCATCTCCCGTGCTACCTTCTTTTTCTGTTGCCTTCCCTCCAGAATCTCAGTTTTGGTTTTCTTTTCCTTATTTATCAATCCTTCTGTTGGTTCTTTCAACTCATACTGCATCTGTGCCTTCCCACCATCACCATGACATCATTTCTCTCATTCCTGAACTCAACGTGGAGGAGTAAAAAAAATATTGATGTTAAGGTAAAGGTAAAGGTACTCCTGCCCGTATGGGCCACTCGTGTCCGACTCTAGGGTTGTGCGCCCATCTCACTTAAGAGGCCGAGGGCCAGCCCTGTCCAGAGACACTTCCGGGTCACGTGGCCAGCGTGACGAAGCTGCTCTGGCGAGCCAGCACCAGCGCAGCACACAGAAACGCCATTTACCTTCCCGCTATAAAGCGGTACCTATTTATCTACTTGCACTTAGGGGTGCTTTCGAACTGCTAGGTGGGCAGTTGATGTTACACTACAGATAATGATTTATCTTCAGCTAATTTCAATATATTATCTAATTCCATGAGATGGAATCATAAAATTAGAGTTGGAAAGGACAGTGACAGTCATCTAGTCCAACCCTCTGCAGTATGGTCTCTCAATCTGAAACCATCCCAGACCCTATGTGGCTTTTTGCAAATGTGCTAGCAGTTTTATTGATGGTGTATATGATGATGATGATGATGATGATGATGATGATGATGATATGTTTGCAGGTATAATCATCGAAGAGCTTCCTGACAATATACACAACCTGAGCACAGCCTTGGTTGATCCTTGCCTTACGTGACATCTCTGTTGTATGATTTACTGAAGCTAAGCTATCACTTGTGACCTCAATACTCCCAAATTCCTGGGATACCTGGATGGGATTTTTCTACCACCTTGACAAATTTGATTTGACAGTGCTGTCTCTTTCAAAAGCAACACCATCTTTGTTTCTTTTGAACATGGTCTTTGGCATCCAAGATGATGTCATCTAGGCCATTTTTGTTATTGAGGCCCTCATCATCTTCGCAGAATTAGCCAGGTAAGCCAATAATTCTCACAATACATGAAGGACTAAAGAGGCAAATTTTATTTTTATTTTACAAAATCTTTTAGATCAGTACATGGATGAATCTTCAGCCTGCACTTGTTCTGTTAGGTCAAATACGGGATGTTCCAATGAAATTTGTGCTAAGTACAAACAAAGTTGTATATTTTTCTATTACCTAATCAAATCCTGTATTTTAAGGTTACATGTATATAGACTTTCAGACTTTCAGTAGCAGCCATTTGTTTGTTTGGAGCTTTGTTGGCTGAACTTTGCTTGTTTCCCATCTAATCATATTGAGGTTTTTACAAGGCTGATAATTAGTGTATTGGTATATGTACCACAGCTTTTTTCCTGGAACTGTTTTATAGCTACATGATGAAGGACATTGGGAAAACCAATAAGCCTTTTGCAGAAATACTGTACCTCTTGCCTCCCCCCCCCCCAAACCTGTGTTAATTAAGGATTTGAGTTTGGGATGACCACCCTTTGTATTCCAGGGAATATTTTATCCTTCAGACATTTGTCTGGATGTTAGAAGAGCATTTCACTCCACAGAAACTGACTTGTCTCAAGTTCTCAGGCTCAGTAAAGCATTTAGAAGCACCATAGTTATGAAATTACAGCCAGTAACACCGGATACCACATCAAAAAGAAAAGTCAAAAATAAAAATAAAAATAAAAATTTATACCTGCCCATCTGGCGATAAAGTATCAAACATTATCAAGTATCAAGCACACAAATATTTGTTTCTTACAATTTGGAAAGTGTTTATTGTGCTTATAAGTGGATCTGTAGCTAAACAGCTTACCGGATGTTGAGTCTAATATGATAAAAGTCCCCAAGGACTTGGATCCAAAAGAATTAATATTTCTGGGATAAGATATGGCCACTTGACCATCTCTAGCATAAGCAACAAAAGGAAATATCCTTAGGAATATTTTCAAACTTAAAATGGAGGAAGAAGTAAACCAAGCCACACTGCTACAGCATGGGATCTAATTATTAATTTCATTTCCTAACATTTCTTTTCCCCTGGAATCCAGCACTGTTTATATCCTTTATTTATACTGGGACCCTAAACAGGCTGCACAGGACTGAAGACAACAACAACCCAACCATCTTCTTTGTTTCCCTCAAAATCCCTTTGATGTTTTGCTCTCTGATTCACCTCATAATTTATCTGTAACAAAATCTGGTAAGGCGTCTAAGACTAGATATAAAGGCTCCAAGCCAAATGCTTCCTATCATAATAAGAAGAATTTCAACCTGAGTTCCTGAATTGTTAGAGGTTTAGTTTTCTTCTCTTTTTTGCTGGAGAGACATTGAGACGCTCAACATACTAGTGCCTGCTTTGATATGACATTTTCTTAAGTGCTGTTGGCACTTCCTTTTCCCTCATAAAGTAAATGGAAGTGGAGTCCATTACTTAGTTTAAGCAAGTCAATCAAAATGTTAAGTGAATCAATGAATGTGAAAGATGCCAGCTTTGTTTCAAACTGTTTTCTGGAAACTGTGTGTCACCAATGTTGAATGCAAGACTGTCAGGTTTTCCTTAACGGTATGAAATATTGTTTCTGTCATTGCAACTGTGTTGTTTATCAAATGGTAGCTTTCCCTAGTGGAAAGAACTACCACTTGTGCAAGGCTCCAGCAGGAAGGTAAACAGCATTTCCGTGCACTGCTCTGGTTCTCCAGAAGCGGCTTAGTCATGCTGGCCGCATGACCCAGAAGCTGTACGCTGGCTCCCTCGGCCAATAAAGAGAGATGAGCACCACAACCCCAGAGTCAGTCACGACTGGACCTAATGGTCAGGTGTCCCTTTACCTTTACAATACCTTTACAATACCTGCATGCATGCAGTGGTACATTGACCTGATGAAAGTTCTGAACAGAGTTTGCATTCATACAATTGTACACATGTGCAGATCTCACCAATGCAAGGAGATTGGGATTCAGCAGGCAGAATCCTGACCCCACACAATACATGCATTCCTTGTACACAACATGCAAGTCTTATTGCCAGGAAAAAAAACACCTCCAACCCCACCCAATAATCTTTCATAGTAGACAATACCACAAAGCATTTTATTGCTTTGGGATAAATATGATTTATTCATTATCCATATATATCTTGTAGAATCAGCCTAGAATCCATATTTCTGTCTAGACTGTCTCATCATTCCCATTTGTTACAAAGCGGATGGGGTGGGGGGGAATTGAGTCTCCACAGCATGTCTATCCCGCTTTTAGGCAAGGGAAGATAAAATGAATTAATTGTAAGCAACAATGACCTTTCCTGAAAATAGTCTGCAATTTCAGTTGACTGCTGTTATTGTTACTTACCATTTATGTTCCTTTTGCTTTTTCAAAGGGGCTGATGTCACGTATCTCAGACCAATTTAGCACACAAGACAACACAAAACACTACAGTCTTCAGCATCAGTCATTTTCTTTTAAATTCATTAAGCTGTTAAGGCAGCCTTTCCCAACCTGATGCCCTCCATATGGTTTTGAGTACAACTCTCATCAGCCCTAGCCAGCATAGGGGAAGTCTACTCTATAGGAATGGCAGTGATGTTTTGATTCTGATGCTGCTTAGCATTTATGTCAAACTGAAACTATGTCAAACTACATTGGCTCCCAGTACATTTCTGAGCACAAAAAGTGTTGGTGATGACCTTTAAAGCCCTAAACGGCCTTGGTCCAGTATACCTGAAGGAGCGTCTCCCCCCCACCCCATCATTCAGCCCAGACACTGAGGTCCAGCGTCGAGGTCCTTCTGGCAGTTCCCTCACTGTGAGAAGCCAAATTACAGGGAACCAGGCAGAGGGCCTTCTCAGTAATGGCACCCACCCTGTGGAATGCCCTCCCACCAGATGTCAAAGAGATCAACTACTACCAGACTTTTAGAGGACATCTGAAGGCAACCCTGTTTAGGGAAGCTTTTAATGTTTGATTGATTACTGTATTTTAATATTTAGTTGGAAGCCCCCCAGAGTGGCTGGAGAAGCCCAGCCAGATGGGCGGGGTATAAATAAATAAATTATTATTAAATCATATCTTATTTTATTATGTTTTTTATGTTTTTTAGATTGTGATTTTATGCTGTGAATCACCCTGAGACCTATGGGTATAGGGCAGTATACAAATTTAATTAAACAACAACTCCTAAGAATGAACAAATTCCTTTCAATCAGCAAGGTGGATAAAAGTCAAGAATTACTGTGGATATCACTTGTGTCTTAGTTCCTTCTGATCATGTATATGCAGGAGGTAATATTTGATTGAGTTTCTTTGCTCTAGAGAGGAAAGGAGGGGGGCAAGTAGATTCCACCCCCCATTGCTGTAAATATTCTGGTGAATATTTCACATTCAGCAGAACTGTGCAAAATAACATATCACCGCTGAAGCATGTCCTGGGGAATCAGCTCAGAACTCTGGTTTTCAAACCATCCATGTAAAAACTATCACATAAGCTAGAAATTATAAATTTACAAATGAGGAATAGCAAACAGAATTATGCTGGAATTAAATGGGGGGGGGGATAAAATAAATCAGCAAAGCCTATATATTTTGTAAATCCTTGTGTTTTCCTCTAAGAATAACTCTTATAATCAGAATAGTAATTATTTTCATTTCATTATTTTCATTCATGGGACTGCATATGAAAGTTACTCAAAGGGAGGTACTGAGTTGGACCATTGGTTTGTTTTGGTCAGTGTTGGAGCTACCTATTGCAACAGCTCTCCAATATCTTAGGAAGATCTATTCCAAACCTGCCTACTAATAGCCTAGGTATGTGGGTGGCGCTGTGGTCTAAACCACAGAGCCTAGGGCTTGCTGATCAGAAGGTCGCGGTTCGAATCCCCATCATGGGGTGAGCTCCCGTTGCTCAGTCCCTGCTCCTGCCAACCTAGCAGTTCAAAAGCACATCAAGTGCAAGTAGATAAATAGGTAGATAAAAAGTAGATACCTCCGGCAGGAAGGTAAATGGTGTTTCCGTGTGCTGCTCTGGTTCGCCAGAAGCGGTTTAGTCATGCTGGCCACATGACCTGGAAGCTGTACGCTGGCTCCCTCGGCCAATAAAGCGAGATGAACGGCGCAACCTCAGTCGGCCACGACTGGACCTAATGGTCAGGGGTCCCTTACCTTTTACTAATAGCCTGCTGACTAATGTCAGAGTGCCATGACCATCGCCTCTCTTGTGTTTGGGTTGACAACAATGGAGTCGTCTTCAACAGGAAGGTACATTTGACTCTGAGGTTGCTATCTGAAGGTCCCTGTCAGAAGGCTTACAGAGATAATGCAGGCAAAATGCTTTGCAAGTACTATGTAAATATTAAAGATTATTTATGTATTACTAAGGAGAAGCAGCAGATGTATGACTTGGTGAAGTGTATTGCTTAGGAAATTGACTTATATTAACATGTATGATGTATTGCAGATTATACTGAGGCTAATGAACAATTCAAGAAAAACTGTAGGTCAGTCATTCAAATTGGATTTTCTAGTTCTCAGCTGGCTTTGGGTAGTTCCTAAAATGAAATCGAAAAGGCAATCAAGTCTTTTCCTTTCCTGGCTTAGCCAGAATTGTGAACAGGATGATGACTGGAGCAGCTGTGCTTTCTTTATATTCCTTCTGTCATTGAAAGCAGTCTTATGCCTAATTTCAGAAAGTACTTTGTAGGTTTGGGCCATGAGTTGGACAATGAACACCATTACTTAGGGGTCAAAATGTAATATAGGGATGGACGATATCTGTCCATTTTAGTTTCTCACAGTTCCTCATTTTTGCCAATCTTAAATTCAGCTCTCCACATTTCCATAGCACTCTGCATTTTAAAAATAAGAAAGAATACACCCCATTGCAAAGTTGTGAATGTCTCCTAATAAAAAATATTTGTGTATGTGGATTTGACTAATATGCAATTTTGCAAGCAACTTCCCTTAATATAATGCAAGTTTGTCTGTTATTTTAAATATAATATTTAAATGTACACTTTCACCTAATATATGCATTTATACACATCGAGGAAAAGGGCACTGAAAAAAATGAAGAAGTGCAAATGTCAAAGGAAAGCTGTGCTTCAGTTTGCACATTAATTTAAGAAGTAAGAATTGTGTAGTTTCTCATTAAAATAGAAATAAAATTTCTCTCACATCACTAGCTGTTTTTCATCTTAAAATCACCATAGTAATCTTATACAGAGTTGTCAAGCATTTGGGTATTTCACATCACTTACAATATATAATAAAGCAAAAATGGTTATAAAGGTAAAGGTACCCCTGCCCGTACGGGCCAGTCTTGCCAGACTCTAGGGTTGTGCGCTCATCTCACTCTATAGGCAGGGAGCCAGTGCTGTCCGCAGACACTTCAGGGTCACGTGGCCAGCGTGACAAGCTGCATCTGGCGAGCCAGCGCAGCACACGGAACGCTGTTTACCTTCCCGCTGGTAAGCGGTCCCTATTTATCTACTTGCACCCGGGGTGCTTTCGAACTGCTAGGTTGGCAGGCGCTGGGACTGAACGACGGGAGCGCACCCCGCCACGGGGATTCGAACCGCCGACCTCACGATCGGCAAGTCCTAGGCGCTGAGGTTTTACCCACAGCGCCACCCGCGTCCCTATAATGGTTATAATTGAGGGCAATTCCCCAAAGGCTCACAGCAGCCAAGTCAAGCAAAATATAAATCAGGGGTAAGGAACTCCACAAACTCCTGCATTGTCTCTAGATCAATGGATGCAACTCATTCCAAGGTGGGGGTCCATCAGTGTATCAATGAACCTATTGTGCAAGTCATTCTGGGACTTGAAAATCAAGAGGTTGTCAGGTGCCTGGCAGATCACTGTACACAGATGAACTGCATTTAGCTTGGGAAGCTCTCAGCTTCTGTAACCTTGCATTAAGAAAAGAAAATTGCCATATCCCCCAAGCTTTCACCACAGATTTTGTTCAACTTTCATTGGTCAAGTAGTACCAAAATGACAATGCAGGCATCGAGCCTCACAGGATCATTAATGGGACAGTAGATTTCATCCTAGAGAAACACCAAACAGATACAAAGCACAAAGTGTTCCAGACAAAAGAACCAGTGCCATGTTCCGTAGAAGGGCACGTTGACATAAATTCTTTGTCCTAGTGGCAAGAAAGCAATTTGTGTGAAATCTGCTCGGATACAAACACATACACGATGCACCTATTATGAGCGCAATGCATAAACAATGTATCGGTCAGAGAAGACAAGCTGGACTTACTTTTAAAAAATAAATGCCAAATGTGCCCTCATATACAGTATGTGGCAGAAAATGCACAGTAAAGCATTGACCATAGCATATCAGAAATGATCATTAGGAAACCAGTTATGTCTTTGTTTATTTTGCAAAAAAAAAAAAAAAAAATGTTGCCAGCACAAAATCCTGGGTGAGATTTGACTCAATTTAAGTGTTGTTGTGGACCAGGCTTCCTCAACCTCGGCCCTCCAGATATTTTGAGACTATAATTCCCATCATCCCTGACCACTGCTCCAGCTAGCTAGGGATCATGGGAGTTGTAGGCCAAAAACATCTGGAGAGCCAAGGTTGAGGAAGCCTGCTGTAGACCTTCCAGGTGGAGTAAATGGAATAATATTCTCTTCAATAAGTTTATTGTACTAGCCAAAGGTCAGGACAATTTCATAAGCAGTTAAAATGGCATAACAGTTTTGCAAGGTTGTTTGGCCTTAATTAATTTAGTCTTCTTGGGAGTTTGATGGTGACTTCAAGGCCAAGATGAATTGCAAGCTCAATGTCCATTACAGAAATTGAGTCTTCTCACTGGTATTGGAAGGTTTTCTTACAACAAAGGCTAAAGCAAAGTGTCACAGAGCATTCTGGTCAGCAGATCACCCACAGTTCAAAGTTGGAGCTAACTCTTTATTAGCAAAAACACAATCTCCACAGACTTGGCTGAGTTTGAGGCCTAATGAGGACAGCAGCTCATTCCCTCCATGAAAGTCCCTGCCTCCCCACAGCTGTTTAAGTCCTCTCAGATCCAGGGCTTTTCCCAAGCAACCAGAGACTGTGCCTGTATGAAGACTGTCACTGCTCCACCTGTTTCAGCCCTCTTCTGGTTCTGGGAGATGGAGTGGAGCTTGTCACAGTAGGAGGGCCTCCCACTTGCCTGCTTCAGCTTCTGCATCTGGTTCTGGAATTCTCTCTGCCACTGACTCTCCCAGCTCACTAAGCCCTTCTAACTCTTCAACTTCTGACGCCACCTCTTCCCAGTCTTTTCTGTCTTCTCCCTCAGGTTGAGAGAAGAACATAGAAAAGACAGAAATGGAGAGATTAGGCCCCAAGTGTTTGTGACGGGTATCTAGCTCTTTCTTATTGGCCAGGAGAAGTATAAGATACAGCTTCTGTGGAACCAACAGATCTGATGAAGAGCTTAGATTTTTATGGATGGTGGAAGGTGGGCTGGTGAACATCCTGGAGCCTCTTTGATTGTCAATTATGGGTCTTTGACACAGGGCTATGTGAAACATACAGGCATCTAGACAGGCCTCACTCTTGTCTGCCTCTTTCCCTGCCAATTTGGTACCTAAATTCTGGGCCTTGGAGCTGTCACTTTAGCACAGCACACTAGCAAAGCAATACTGTAGAGGGGAGAGGAGGTGGATATCTGTTTTAGAGCAACAAATTGTGATGAGATTTTTAAATAAGAATTCAATTGCATTTGGCACCTACGGTGAAGGGCAGGTCAGCATAGGAAATGTAAGCCACTATAAAAGGAAGATTGAAAGAGTCCAACACAGCATGCAAAACAGACACCTGGTGAGGAACACAACCAAAACAACGTGATCAAAGAACAAGTCAAAATGATTGATAGTTTGAATAATTACACTAATATAAAGGGAACAAGTTGGAAGGACTTGAGGAGAGGTGACCCTGAAAGCTGGACGAGATGAAACTTCCCAAGGACAGGACAACGTAGGGAAAAGATTAAAGCAACTTCTTGTCAAAGTTAAGTGGTGTTGAGTCCAATTGATTCTCATCAAAGTCTAATTTTTTGTGTGTTGAAACCAGTGGGACTTCAGAGTGCTTAGCTTGTATTATGTTGCCCCACAGTGTGCGAGAGAGATTGTGTGAGCACAAATTTAGAGGATATAACATCAGGGCTTTTTCCAGCTGGAACTCACTGGAACTCAGTTCCAGCACCTCTCAGGTGGGCACCTTTGCCCTTATAAGAGAACAAGGGAGATATTCATGGTGAGTTCCGGAACCTATTTTTCAACAGTACTGGAAAACATTAATGCTGATGGTCTAATTTGTTGGTTAGCTATCTCAGCAATGCAATCGCATACATGTCTGCTTTAGAGTAACTCCCATTGTAATCACTGAGATTTACGTTCTAGGTAAATATGAACAGTAAATCATGAATCACTTGGGAGATCAGACACGGCTGCTTTTCTTTGTAAATGCAAGAGTTCCCGTAGATATTTGTAAAGCTTTAGTTTATTCACCTCCCATCAAATTACAGACATCAAAGAGTGTCCTGCTTTGAGTGACAGCACAGTCTATTGTTAGCCTGAGTGGCAGAAGGAGCAACCCCACATTGGCCCTAAGAGATCTGTTACATCTATGAAGTTCCATGAGAATTTTTCAAACTAGTCTCCATTTTTCCTCCCATATATCTTACTATATAGTATTTTTGTAACAAGAAAGTCATCACACTGTAGTATGCATGCCCACCACTAGGAGCAGCAGTGAGCAGAGGGAGTGAAGCAAGCAAGGCAGTGGCAGAAGCGACCAAGCTGGCAGACACGCAGGCAGGCAGATAGATGGCCTAGGTGGGCCTTCCCATGCATGCACAACAGAGTGAGAGAAGCCCAGGGCCTTAGCAAGTGGGCAGCCCGGCTGTGTGAGTGAGCAACCATGTCTGGTGGAGAAAGCAGGCAGCTCGGCAAGTGGCAGAGGGAAGTCTACATTCACTCCCTATCATTGTGGGCAGACACGGTGGGCGTAGTGGCAAGGTGGGGGTAAGGGGTTAAAGGAGATCTGAGGGATGGGGATAAAAAAGTTGTGAAGTGGCTGGAGAAGTTGTAAGGGGGTGGGGGTTTTGTGAGGTATAAAGGGAGGGATTGACAAGGGGGTGGGACATTTGCTGGGGATGATAATAATAATAATAATAATAATAATAATAATAATAATAATAATTAATAATACTTGTATTATATTATCACCCAGTAGTGATGTATGAAAGTGAAAGCTGGACCATAAAGAAAGCTGATCGCCGAAGAATTGATGCTTTTGAATTATGGTGCTGGAGGAGACTCTTGAGAGGATTATTTTTTAATTAATTTAAATAACTTTGTGGTTCTGAGCCTTTTTTAAAAAATTAGTTCTGATAATTATAGTGGAGAATGGAAGCAAATATTTTAAGGATGAGCTTATCTTTTAAGAGAGGCTACACACCACCCGAAGTCAAGTGCCTCTAAATCCCAATATTTTAATGGGACTAAAGTTGCTTAGCTTTGCCTAGATCATGCCCACGGAGTGGTTGTTTTGGTTTGCTATAGCATTTTAAGCTATCTTTTCTTCAGTATCTCAGGCGCTCAAGTCCAAAATTCACTCTCAATGTGGTTAAAAGTCGGATGATTAATGAACTGCAATTTCATTTCATTGATTGACAACTCTAAGCAAAACGCTAATGATGCAAACAATTTGAGTCCACCTGGCTATTTGCATTGGATATATTAGAACAAGATTGTTGTAATAATCCTGGCTGAAAATATATAAACATTTCTAGCCCTGGCAAATAAATAATAGGATAAGCCACTTTGGAGAGCAAACAAGGCTACTTTTCTTCATAAATGCCAGGTGTTCTTGGAGAGATTAATTAGATGTTTTTATGTTGTCCATTTAAGTTTCATCTCCAGACAATTGTGTTTTATCTCACAAAAGAGCTGGAATTATAGAGCTCTCAAGCAAGGTCTCATTGATGAAAATTGTTTTCAAAAACAATGCCCTCCATCACATTCTCTTTAGTTTAGCCACATGGTGCCTCCCCTTTATAATCCTTTATGAGATCAAACAAGTTAGGACAGATGAATCAGTCTGTTTCCAGTAACTTTCCATCACATTTGTGTTTGTTTGCCCCCAACTCTCTACCTTTGCATTAATTAGAAACAGAAAATAAATACAGTTTAAAAATCCACATTTAAACTTGCTGTTACAGTGGTACCTCAGGTTACATACGCTTCAGGTTACATACGCCGCTAACCCAGAAAAAGTACTTCAGGTTAAGAACTTTGCTTCAGGTTGAGAACAGAAATCGGGCTCCGGCAGCGCGACAGCAGCAGGAGGCCCCATTAGCTAAAGTGGTGCTTCAGGTTAAGAACAGTTTCAGGTTAAGTACGGACCTCCAGAACGAATTAAGTACTTAACCCGAGGTACCACTGTAAATCCATATTTAAGTATGTATTTTCAACATGTTTTCCCCAAAAAAACCTGTATTAGAAAAATATATTTTATTGAGCTGGGATTATATTGAATCACCTGGGAAGCACTTAAGCAAGTGGATAACTAATTTCAAACATGGATAAAGTCAGTTTGCATGAGTATTCACTGTAAGGCCTGGTCGGAGAGCAGTGAGCTGAAATAAGGCAGGAGGCAGGAACTGGGAGTCAGGACAATGGAGCAATCAAGATCAGACCTGAAGAGCAAGACCAGAAGCAATTTAGAGCTCAGGTAGACCTTGTTGCTCAATAAAGGCTTAGCAGGCAAAGGTAGCCCTTTAAACATGTTCCTGCTTGTTGATGTTTAGTTGTTTAGTTGTGTCCGACTCTTTGTGACCCCATGGACCAGAGCACGCAAGGCACTCCTGTCTTCCTGCTTAGAAGAACCCAATAACCAACCTTTGTGGGTGGAGTCAGTCTGCTCACATTTACTTCCGTCTCCACCCACCACAGGCAAATGACTCTCAGAGGTTGCCCAGAATAGAATGTGGCCTTTGGGCTGAAAAAGATTCCCCATCTCTGACGTATAGTCTGATTTAGATGCAGTGCTTTCCCCCCAAAAAAATAAAATAAAAATGTTTAGGGGGACTCTCATTTTGACTCAAGAAAAGCACCATTTTATTGTTCAAATTGGGAAAAATAAATGCAGTGAATGGACAAAAGTACAAAGATTCACAAAATGTTTAGGGGTATGCGTACCCCTGCGTACCCCCCAGAAAAAAGCACTGTTTAAATATATTGGTAGCTGCTCTTCTCTGGGTCTGTGAGGCTAATACAAAGAATCAGATGCAGAGCAAATGAGAGTATCCATACAATTGCCCATGGTTTTGAAATAGTCTAGATAGAGAGAACAAGCTATCCTTGCTTACCCCTAGAGGAATAAGGAAAAGCACATTATCTGTGGAATAGAGACTGTTGCCAACATATATTTACTTATTATAGAAGAGGAAGATTATGTCCTCCTGATAAGAGAGCAAACAACATTGATCTGAGAATAAATTTTAATGTGAAAGCTGTTCACCGGTGTCATGAAAATATTTTCATGTCCATGAAACTTTGCACATTTCTCAGATAATGTGCTCTGAGTGAATGTTTTTCTTCTCTCCAGACAAAATTTAGAAAGTGACCAAGTTTTCTGTATGGCTGGAGCAGCAGACACAAACTATCAGACCAGAGCAAATCAAGCTCTGAATTCCTTTTGGAGAATTACAAGAGTCTCTCCCAGATTTATCTTTTCAAACATGAACCATTAAATTTTTCACCCAAACAGCTTCTGCACTTAATAGAATTAATGGAAAATAGTTGAAATATGCTGTATCTTTGGGACCGAAATCCCATTTCACACCTAATAAACTTACCCCTTCATACAAGTTACTTTCCTTCAGCTGAAAACTGCTAAAATGATATTTCTGTAATAGAGCCACATTATTGCAGAGCAGGATGGCTTATGCCTGTTATTGCAAAGCTCACTGAAATGACCTGAACATTAAACCGGTCAGTTTTCTTTTCAGCTGGAGCATCCCAACAAAAATGAGTCTTCTTGACATGCACCAATATATAAATATAGGGTAGTCACTTAGGCAGGATCAGTATAATTAAAGGGAGGAGGGGAATCAAAGGACTGTTGGAGCGAGAGCATTGCAAAATTGAAATTCATTAACAAATCTGACTGCATTTACCAGGAGACAGAGCATCAAAACTTAACAGTTTCCTTGCTGGATCAGACTGAGGTCTGTCTACTAGTCTAGCATTCTGTTTCCAGCTGCTGCCAGCAGTCCTCTGCTTAAAATCAGGAAATCCTCTGTTTTTATTTTTCGGCATATGATAGCTGAAGAGGAAAGTGGGAAGAAGACTACTAGACATAAAACAGATTTTAATCAGGCCACATTGTTTATTGATGGGGCTGGCAAAAGAATTGGGTCAGCGGGATTGGCCAAAGCAATTTGCCATGAAACCAGTGTGGTATAAACGAACATATTGCCACATAGTAATAAGACATCCACATGTCAGGCTTCATACTAAGATACCCTGACAGCTGCCCAAAATGGAGACCCCTGTGGGTTTTACCATATTAAAATTTAAGGATACTTTTCAGAATGAAATACAGAAAGTAAAAGGAGTATAGTTAAGAGCTCCACACCTGTGTCTTGGGTTGGGAATCTAAAACACCTTTACAGCTGGGGTAAATCCATTTGGGATCCTGTCTGACACCTCGAGCTGTAACTGTATTTATGACACATTGGAAATTCACCAACCTTACCCTTATGCCCAACTCTCCTCACTACACTCAGGCCCAAAGGATGCTACCAAAAAAAATGGGTTCATCTAAAAAAATTATAGCCAGCACCCACTCCTAAAAAACAAATCTAATCTCTTACAAAGCAAAAGAAGAGGTAAATAGAGAGACCTGTCACGGAGCTGAACAACAGGCCAATTGGTGTGAGATAAAAAATCATTTCCAGCTCTACAAAGGAAGCAACAGCTCAGGTTTTAAAGCAGTAAGAGCATGTACTGGTTCAAATGCTTCAGGAACTCAGCCTCACAGCACCTGATTGGCAGAAGTGTTGGAAAACCTACAGCTCAGCCGATCAAAGTAAATGGCAACTTTCAGAACAGATACTGAAAAAAACTGTTGCTTTCTCCTGGTGCATCTAAGCTCCATAACCTCATCCCTCAACAACCCCCTACCTGCCCACATGAGGTGGTGTTAATGGAGCTTTTGTCCCGATATACAGAAGTTCTGCCTTGCTGTCTTAGTTAGCCACAGATATTTTCAGAAGAAAAATAAAGCATTTCTTACACTATAGGCTTCCTTGCCAGATAAGTGTACCCACCGTTGCACAATACAGTTGCCTTTTCTTGAGATGAATAAGAAATGTGGTTGGCTCATGATAAAATAATTCCCCATCACTTTCATTTTTAGTACTGTACTATTTGCACCATTGCATTAAGACAACAATAAGCAACAAACAAAATAAATGGTGAGGACCCAAAGAGCAGCAGTGGATAAGCAATAAGATAAAAGCACCAATAAAAGATTAAAGGCACCAAAACTCCACACATAAAGGTACTCCAGCTATCTAGATCAGAGTTTCCCAAACTTGGATCTCTAGCTGTTTTTGGATTACAACTCCCATCATCCCTAGCTAGAAGGACCAGTGGGCAGGGTTGATGGGAACTGAAGTCCCAAAACAGCTGGAGACCCAAGTCTGAGAAACCCTGGTCTACATTAGTGTTCATATACTTGATGTCCTCCAGATGTTTTCAGCTATAAAACACTGGCTGGGGACTATAGGAGTTGTAGTCCAAAACACCCAGGTTGGATTTAAACTGGCATGGTCCACAGCTGAAGGCAGTATGCTTCAGAACTTCAAGAGGGGAGAGTGTTGCGTGTCGAGGTCCCCAGGTCCACCCCAAATAACTCACACATCACACAGAAATTTTTGTTTAAGATTTTTGGCATAATTTTGGCCACAACTTTATTAAAATACAAATTTGTGAGTGGTTGCGTAGGCATTGGTTGCGACTATCTGCCCCCACCATGGGGGACAGACTGACATTCCGCACGATGCGAAAGTCAGAATGGGGGAATACACTTGGGGGTTACGCGGAGAAGGGAACCTGCCCTCACCCCAAATGCAACCAGGAGCTCATTGCTATGGCCTGAGCCCCCTTGACAGAGTGGACAAGCAATAGTTAGCTCCCAATTCCTTTAACGGAATCCCTTGCAGCAGCAGCATTAGAGGGGCAGGCACAGCCAATCCATGCCTCTCAACCAACCAAACCATAAACCAATGCCTAACCGCGAACCTTACAAGTTGTGACGATTTGCTACGCAGTAGGCAAAAACCAAATGGCCCCAGCCAATCAGCCAGATGGACAAAATTCCTACCAGGCCCCCGCTCCAAAGCAGACGACCCCATGACAGGCATAGCAAGGTCAAGTGAACAACCCTAATTCTAGGGAGGGAGGGACGGGCAATCCAATGCACGGGCGAAAAGAGGAAGCCCTAGCCTAGTGCAAGGAGTTTTAGTATTTCTGGCTGTCAATCAATAAATGGCAACATTAACTTCTTCCCAACAACAAGGGAAGCCCCAATCGCATCAGTGGCCAACGATCAATTGGCCCGCCCTCCAACTTTGGAGTGTCCTGGAGGCCCCCACCGCAACACGTGCTCTCCATGAAGGAGAACACACTTTGTCATACTCAGATCCTGCTTGTGGTCTTCTTACAGGCATCTGATTGCGAGAACAGTGTGCTGGAGTCAGTGGGCCTGATCCAGTAGGCTCTTCTTATGTTCTTACAGTATATGCAGCAACTGAATTTTTGGGAGGAAAGTCAGGAGATAAATTTAATGAATGAATGACTAAATAAAAGAAAAGGCTAACTGGAAAAAAGAAAAGGAAAAGGAACCCACATTGTAGTAGTAGTAATAATAATAATCATAATCATAATAATTAAAAAATATTATACCCAGCCCTTCCCAGTTTAAAAAAACAGGCTCAGGGCGGCTAACAGCAAATATAAAACATTGATTAAAATGTGACTTTAAAATAGTATAAAACAGCATAAAATACAACATAAAATGCAGCGTCAATATCAATAATAATAAAAAAATATTGAGGGGTCATTTTGGGAAGGGGGAAAAAACCCCAGTCAGTAGACATCAGATGATCTCCAGGGCTAACTGGCCAAGTTGGTCCTACTAGGGCCAGCAAGGAGACCAAGGAAGAATTTAAATGTGGGGTCCCAGAAAGGGTTTCTTCATAGAAGAGGAAAGGGGGAAAGGGAATAGAGGATCAGGCTAATTCAAATTGAAGGGTCAGGCGGAATAGCTCTGTCTTCCAGGCCCTGCGGAAGGAGATCAAGTCCTGCAGGGCCCTAGTCTCGTGGGACAGAGCATTCCACCACGTCAGAGCCATCACTGAAAAAGCCCTGGCCCTGGTGGAGGATAGTCTGGCTTCCTTAGGGCCCGGCTTTAATTGTTCTATGTACAGCATTCCAGTCTAGGGACACAATGAACAATTCAGCTGTGTAACTCTGACATGACTTTCTCTAACACCAGATTGGATAGCACATCACACAAGGATATTCTAATGCAACACTTCCAGTCAATAGGTATCCTATCCTTGGTACTTACCTAAAATTCTGTGTCCTGGCCCTTCAGCCATCCAGGAAGGCAAATTTAGGAAGACACTGTACGAGGAGAGGAAATGTCCGTGTGCCTCTAGGCAACTGGAAACAACAGCACATGACTTTTTTCACTGCCAATGCTATACAGATATATGAGCTAGGTTCATCTTGCCCAGGCTTCCTCAACCTCAGCCCTCCAGATGTTTTTGGCTACAACTCCCATGATCCCCAGCTAGAGGGACCATTGGTCAGGGATGATGGGAATTGTAGTCTCAAAACATCTGGAGGGCCGGGGTTGAGGAAGCCTGGTCTACAACAACACTTAAATTGAGTCAAATCTCACCCAGGATTTTGTGCTGGCAACATTTTTTAAAAAAAAATTTGCCAAATAAACAATCCATTGCAAACCTTCCAGTGAAATTAGTTGTGATGAATCAGAGCATTGCAACAGCATCAGCTTATATGTCATAAACCAGGAGTGTCCTATTCTCGTCCCACTTCAGGACCAAGCACACAGGGTTTTAACGATGAGTTGTATCCTTTGGGACTACAGCAAGGGCCAAATTCACTTACAGTGTGCACTGGCTTCCTACATATTTTGGAATCCCAATTTTCCAGGGTCCTAAAATGGGGGGGGGGAGCTGTCACGAGTACAGAAGGCTCTCCACTTCAGAAAGTCACCTTCCACAAGTTGAAGGGCAATGGGAATGGCGGTGAGGGGGAAGAGGAAGCATGCTCCCTACCATGTTTTTAGTTAACTCTTAAATCTAACACCTGAAGAAGGCGTTCTAGACATAAAATAGACATTACCTTGCCATTGAAATGGCTTGTGGAGTCTGAATGTTTACATTTTTTACAGTTTATATTTTTGATGACTTTGATGGTTGCATCCAGCAAATTCATTACAGTTTGCTGGGAAATTTTCCAAAGTTTAATGGTTACAGTTTTGCTTAGCTTGATAAATATGGTAAGCAGGAACATTATGGGGTTGAAAAATAGTTTCACCTTGCATGACGTCCCTCTTAGAATATATTAAACATGCCTTACAATACTTAAAAAAAGAACAAAACAGATGAATACCTTTTCCCCATTTTCTTGGGACAAATAATAGTCCCCATTTTACACTTCTTACTGTAATGTTCCCTACTTGAGTTGGAATAAGAAAGTCTATATTTATTACTATACAGACATCTTTCAGAAGGGGAAAAAATGTTCCTGAATTCACATTTATTTTGAGAGGGATGGATTGCAATAATATTTTTGAACTAACTCTAGAGTTATCTAAAATGAGTCAAGTTCTTTTAAAAAAATGCAAAGGAAAAGAAAGGAAATACAACCAAAGAAAGAAAGAAAAAAGGAGGAGGAGGGAAAGGATGCAGCTCTAATTAAAGTAAGTTGTCTTTCTTTAATAGTTTATGACAATTGATATCCAGGTCCACTTCAACAAATCTGCCCATCAAATTCATTGAGGTCCAGGTTAATTTCACGATTCAGATGCCCATCTAAATACAAATTACTTAAGCAGTATAAGTTACAGGTAGGTAGCTGTGTTGGTCTGCTGTAGTCGAAATAAAATAAAATAAAAAATTCCTTCCAGTAGCACCTTAGAGATCAACTAAGTTTGTTATTGGTATGAGCTTTCGTGTGCTTGCACATTTCTTCAGATACAGTGGTGCCTCGCAAGACGAAATTAATCCATTCCGCGAGTCTCTTCGTCTTGCGGTTTTTTCGTCTTGCGAAGCACGGCTATTAGCGGCTTAGCGGCTTAGTGGCTATTAACGGCTTAGCGGCTTAGCTGCTTTAAGAAAAAGGAAACAAACTCGGAAGAACTCGCAAGACGTTTCGTCTTGCGAAGCAAGCCCATAGGGAAATTCGTCTTGCGGAATGACTCAAAAAACGGAAAACTCTTTCGTCTAGCTAGTTTTTCGTCTTGCTAGGCATTCGTCTTGCGGGGCACCACTGTACATTGAAACAGAATTCACCAGACCCAGAGGGTGGGGTGGGGTATTACTCAGAAGGGTGGTGGGAATGGGTGATAGGTGTGGTAAACCTGTTGACAACTGTTAATGACTGCAATTGGTCTTACAGGAAAAAGCAAGGGGTGAGATGGCTAAAAATAGCTTTATCATGTATAATGAGATAAGAATCCAATGTCTCTATTCAGACCAGGTCTCTCCATGGTTTTAAGTTTGGTAATAAGTTGCAATTCAGCAACTTCTCTTTCCAGTCTATTTCTGAAATCCTTTTGTAATAGGACCAAGTAGTATAAGTAGTATAAGGGCACCAACTCATGTCAAATGCTTCATCCCCACCAACACTAGAGTATGATTGATCCTCTAGAGTTCAACAGGTGATGTCACAAGATCTCCCACCTGGAAGATCTTGCGCTCTCTCTCTCTCTCATCATCATCATCCAGAACTTGTTGGCATCTGTCTGTCTCAAGAGACAATGGAATGCCTTACAGTAAGAGCTGTTTGACAGTGGAACAGTCTCCCTTGGGAGGTTGTGGGCTCTCCTTCCTTGGAGGTTTTTAAGCAGAGGTTGGAAGGCCATCTGCCATGGATGCTTCAGATGAGATTCCTGCATTGCAGGGGGTTGGACTAGATGACTCGTTCGGTCCCTTCTACAATTCTATGATTCTATGACTCTGAGGAGCCAACGTGGCTCTTTCCAGTGGACTACAAATTCGATCACCCATCACAACTTCAGGCCACGGTGGCTGTGACTGACAGGAGTTGTAATCCAAAACATCCTGTGGGAGGTGGGAGTCCTGCATTAGCTGTTCCTGCCCTCAGAATCTCAGGGTGGTCAAAGATTGCCATAGCACTGGGAAAGCCACTTCCGACATATGGAGGAGGTGGTGTTGCGGGCTCAGGCCCCCAACAATCGCGCGGGGCTGGCTGCGGCCCCGCATGATCAGGGGAATCCTTGGGCCGCGTCAGCCCAGAGCCAGCCAATCAGCTGCCTCTGGGGGTGTGGCCTGGGTCGTTTAAGGCCGGCGAGGCCCCGGGATCTCCCCTTTTCGTCCCAGCTCCAGATTCAGTCTAGACCGGTTGAAACTGGCTCAGACTGGTTGAAACCGGTCCAGACCAGTTGAAACCAGTTCAGACTGGTTGGAACCAGTTGAAGCCGGTTTGAACCGGTCCAAGCTTGTTGGAACCGGTCTGGACCGGTTCAAACCGGTTCAGACTGCTTTGAACCGGTCGAAGCTAGTTAGAACTGGTCCAGACCGGTTTGAACCAGTCCGTGCCGATTTGAACCGGTCTAGACAGGTTTGAACTGGTTGAAGCCAGTTTGAACCGGTCCAAGCAGGTTGGAACAGGTCTAGACCGGTTGGAACTGGTTTAGACCGGTTGGAACCGGTACAGACCGATTGAACTGGTTTGAACCAGTTGGAACCAGTTGAAGCCGGTTTGAACCGGATTACACCAGTTAGAACTGGTCCAAGCTGGTTGGAACCGGTCTACATTGGTTGTAATCAGTCCAAGCTGGTTGGAACCGGTCCACACTGGTTTGAACCTGTTTACACCAGTTTGAAGCGGTCGAAGCAGGTTGGAACCGGTCAAGACCAGTTGGGACTGGTTCAGACCAGTTGGAACCGGTTCAGAGCGCTTAGAACCGGATGAAGCCGGTTTGAACCAGTCCAAGCCGGTTTGAACCTGTTGAAGCCAGGTGGAACCAGTTGAAGCCGGTTTGAAACGGTTTAGACCAGTTCGAACCAGTCCAAGCTGGTTGGAACCGGTCTAGACTTGTTGGAACCGGTCCAAGTGGGTTGGAACGGGTCCAGACCGGTTTGAACCAGTTAAAGACAGTTAGAACTGGTCCAGACCGGTTTGAACCAGTCAAAGCCGGTTGGAACCGGTCCAGACAGGTTTCAACCAGTTTAAGCCAGTTTGAACCAGTCCAAGCAGGTTGCAACCGGTCTAGACCAATTGGAACTGGTTCAGACCAGTTGGAACTGGTTCAGACCGCTTGGAAGCGGTTGAATCTGGTTTTGATGATCAAAACTCGTAAGCCCCGGGGTCACAACTTCAGAAATAATCTGTTTTTTGGCAATGCACTCAAAAACGGTGCAAAATGGTTGCAAATGCTCACCTGAAAAGTTTGGCTGCCGAAACAGAAGGCTTTTTATCACAGGACAAGAAATCAGCCCTTGACAACTTAACCGGTAGAAAAAGATTTTTTTTGAAAAAATCCCTAAGCCCCGGGGTCACAATTTCATAAAAAATCTGACTTTCGGCAAATCACGTAAAAATGGTGCCAAACAGTTGCAAATGATCCCCTGAGAGGTTTCGCGGTCAAAACAGAAGGCTTTTTATCACAGGAAAAGAAATCAACCCTCGACAACCTGACCGGCAGAAAAAGTTTTTTTGGAAAAAATCCCTAAGCCCCGGGGTCACAATTTCATAAAAAATCTGACTTTCGGCAAATCACGCAAAAATGGTGCCAAACAGTTGCAAATGCTCCCCTGAGAGGTTTCGCGGTCAAAACAGAAGGCTTTTTATCACAGGAAAAGAAATCAGACCTCGACAATCTGACCGGCAGAAAAAGTTTTTTCGGAAAAAATCTCTAAACCCCGGGATCACAATTCCATCAAAAATCTGACTTTTGGCAATTCACTCAAAAATGGTGCCAAACAGTTGCAAATGCTCCACTTAGAGGTTTGGCGGTCGAAACAGAAGGCTTTTTACCACAGGTCAAGAAATCAGCCCTCGACAACTTAACAGGGAGAAAAAGATTTTTTTGAAAAAATCCCTAATCCTCGGGATCACAATTTCATTAAAAATCTGACTTTTGGCAATTCACTCAAAAATGGTGCCAAACGGTTCCAAAAGCTCCGCTGAAAGGTTTGGTGGTCGAAACAGAAGTATTTTAATCACAGGAAAAGAAATCAGACCTCAAGAACTTAACCGACAGAAAAAGTTTTTTTTTAAAAAAAATCCCTAAGCCCCAGGGTCATAATTTCATCAAAAATCAGACTTTTGGCAATTCACTCAAAAATGGTGCCAAACGGTTGCAAATGCTCCACTTAGAGGTTTGGCGGTCGAAACAGAAGGCTTTTTACCACAGGACAAGAAATCAGCCCTCGACAACTTAACAGGTACAAAAAGATTTTTTTGAAAAAATCCCTAATCCCCGGGATCACAATTTCATTAAAAATCTGACTTTTGGCAATTCACTCAGAAATGCTGCCAAACGGTTGCCAATGCTACGCTGAAAGGTTTGGCGGTCGAAACTGAAGGCTTTTTATCACAGGAAAAGAAATCAGCCCTCGACAACTTAACTGGCAGAAAAATTTTTTTTTGAAAAAACCCTAAGCCCCGGGGTCACAATTTCATAAAAAATCTGACTTTCGACAACTCTCTCAAAAATGGTGCCAAACGGTTGAAAATGCTCCACTTAGAGGTTTGGCGGACGAAACAGAAGGCTTTTTACCACAGGACAAGAAATCAGCCCTCGACAACTTAACAGGTATGAAAAGATTTTTTTGAAAAAATCCCTAATCCCCGGGGTCACAATTTAATCAAAAATCTCACTTTTGGCAATTCACTCAAAAATGGTGCCAAATGGTTGCAAATGCTCCCCTGAGAGGCTTGGCGGTCGAAACTGAAAGCTTTTTATGACAGGAAAAGAACTCAGCCCTCGACAACTTAACCGGCAGAAAATTCTTTTTTTGAAAAATCCCTAATCCCCGGGGTCACAATTTCATTAAAAATCTGACTTTCGACAATTCAATCAAAAATGGTGCCAAATTGTTGCAAATGCTCCCCTGAGAGGCTTGGCGGTCAAAACAGAAGGCTTTTTATCACAGGAAAAGAAATCAGCCCTCGACAACTTAACTGACAGAAAAAGATTTTTTTGAAAAAATCCCTAAGCCCGGGGGTCACAATTTCATCAAAAATCTGACTTTTGGCAATTCACTCAAAAATGGTGCCAAACGGTTCCAAAAGCTCCACTGAAAGGTTTGGTGGTCGAAACAGAAGGCTTTTCATCACAGGATAAGAAATCAGCCCTCGACAACTTAACGAGCAGAAAAAGATGTTTTTGAAAAAATCCCTAAGCCCCGGGGTCACAATTTCATCAAAAATCTGACTTTCGGCAATTCACTCAAAAATGGTGCCAAACGGTTGCAAATGCTCCCCTGAGAGGTTTGGCGGTCGAAACAGAAGGCTTTTTATCATAGAAAAAGAAATCAGCCCTTGACAACTTTAACAGCAGAAAAAGATTTTTTTGAAAAAATCCCCAAGCGCCGGGGTCACAATTTCACCAAAAATCTGACTTTCGGCAATGCACTAAAAAATGGTGCCAAACGCTTGCAAATGCTCCCCTGAAAGTTTTGGTGGTCAAAACAGAAGGCTTTTTATCACAGGAAAAGAACTCAGCCCTCAACAACTTAACCAGCAGAAAAAGATTTTTTTGAAAAAATCCCTAAGGCCCGGGGTCACAATTTCATAAAAAATCTGACTTTCGGAAATTCACTCAAAAATGGTACCAAACGGTTGCAAATGCTCCCCTGAGAGGTTTGGCGGTCGAAACCGAAGGCTTTTTATCACAGGAAAAGAAATCAGACTTCAAGAACTTAACCGACAAAAAAAGTTTTTTTAAAAAAAATCCCTAAGCCCCAGGGTCACATTTTCATCAAAAATCTGACTTTTGGCAATTCACTCAAAAATGGTGCCAAACGGTTGCCAATGCTCCGCTGAAAGGTTTGGCGGTCGAAACAGAAGGCTTTTCATCACAGGACAAGAAATCAGGCCTCGACAACCTAACCGACAGAAAAAGTTTTTTTAAAAAAATCCCTAAGCCCCGGGGTCACAATTTCATCAAAAATCTGACTTTTGGCAATTCACTCAAAAATGGTGCCAAACGGTTGCAAATGCTCCACTTAGAGGTTTGGCGGTCGAAACAGAAGGCTTTTTACCACAGGACAAGAAATCAGCCCTCGACAATTTAAATGGTACAAAAAGATTTTTTTGAAAAAATCCCTAATCCCGGGATTACAATTTCACTAAAAATCTGACTTTTGGCAATTCACTCAAAAATGGTGCCAAACGGTTGCCAATGCTCCGCTGAAAGGTTTGGCGGTCGAAACAGAAGGCTTTTCATCACAGGACAAGAAATCAGCCCTCGACAACTTAACCAGCAGAAAAAGATTTTTTTTGAAAAAATCCCTAAGCCCCGGGATCACAATTTCATAAAAAATCTGACTTTCGGCAAGTCACTCAAAAATGGTACCAAACGGTTGCAAATGCTCCCCTGAGAGGTTTGGCGGTCGAAACCGAAGGCTTTTTATCACAGGAAAAGAAATCAGGCCTCGACAACGTAACCGACAGAAAATTTTTTTTTTGAAAAAACCGTAAGCCCCGGGGTCACAAATTCATAAAAAATCTGACTTTCGGCAATTAACTCAAAAATGGTGCCAAACGGTTGCAAATGCCCCCTGACAGGTTTGTCTGTCGAAACAGAAGTATTTTAATCACAGGAAAAGAAATCAGACCTCAGCAACTTAACTGACAGAAAAAGTTTTTTTTGAAAAAATCCCTAAGCCCCGGGGTCACAATTTCATCAAAAATCTGACTTTTGGCAATTCCCTCAAAAATGGTGCCAAACAGTTGCAAATGCTCCACTTAGAGGTTTGGCGGTCGAAACAGAAGGCTTTTTACCACAGGACAAGAAATCAGCCCTCGACTACTTAACAGGTACAAAAAGATTTTTTTGAAAAAATCCCTAATCCTCGGGATCACAATTTCATTAAAAATCTGACTTTTGGCAATTCACTCAAAAATGGTGCCAAACGGTTGCCAATGCTCCGCTGAAAGGTTTGGCGGTCGAAACAGAAGGCTTTTCATCACAGGACAAGAAATCATCCCTCGACAACTTAACAGGGGAAAAAAGATTTTTTTGAAAAAATCCCTAAACCCCGGGGTCACAATTTCATCAAAAATCTGACTTTCGACAATTCTCTCAAAAATGGTGCCAAACGGTTGCAAATGCTCCGCTGAAAGTTTTGGTGGTCAAAACAGAAGGCTTTTTATCACAGGAAAAGACCTCAGCCCTCGACAACTTAACCAGCAGAAAAAGTTTTTTTTTGAAAAAGTCCCTAAGCCCCGGGGTCACAATTTCATAAAAAATCTGACTTTCGGCAATTCACTCGAAAATGGTACCAATAGGTTGCAAATGCTCTCCTGAGAGGTTTGGCTGTCGAAACAGAAGTATTTTAATCACAGGAAAAGAAATCAGACCTCAACAACATAACTGACAGAAAAAGTTTTTTTTGAAAAAATCCCTAAGCCCCGGGGTCAGAATTTCATCTAAAATCTTACTTTTGGCAATTCACTCAAAAATGGTGCCAAACGGTTGCCAATGCTCCGCTGAAAGGTTTGGCGGTCGAAACCGAAGGCTTTTTATCACAGGAAAAGAAATCAGACTTCAAGAACTTAACCGACAAAAAAAGTTTTTTTAAAAAAAATCCCTAAGCCCCAGGGTCACATTTTCATCAAAAATCTGACTTTTGGCAATTCACTCAAAAATGGTGCCAAACGGTTGCCAATGCTCCGCTGAAAGGTTTGGCGGTCGAAACAGAAGGCTTTTCATCACAGGACAAGAAATCAGGCCTAGACAACCTAACCGACAGAAAAAGTTTTTTTAAAAAAATCCCTAAGCCCCGGGGTCACAATTTCATCAAAAATCTGACTTTTGGCAATTCACTCAAAAATGGTGCCAAACGGTTGCAAATGCTCCACTTAGAGGTTTGGCGGTCGAAACAGAAGGCTTTTTACCACAGGACAAGAAATCAGCCCTCGACAATTTAAATGGTACAAAAAGATTTTTTTGAAAAAATCCCTAATCCCGGGATTACAATTTCACTAAAAATCTGACTTTTGGCAATTCACTCAAAAATGGTGCCAAACGGTTGCCAATGCTCCGCTGAAAGGTTTGGCGGTCGAAACAGAAGGCTTTTCATCACAGGACAAGAAATCAGCCCTCGACAACTTAACCAGCAGAAAAAGATTTTTTTTGAAAAAATCCCTAAGCCCCGGGATCACAATTTCATAAAAAATCTGACTTTCGGCAAGTCACTCAAAAATGGTACCAAACGGTTGCAAATGCTCCCCTGAGAGGTTTGGCGGTCGAAACCGAAGGCTTTTTATCACAGGAAAAGAAATCAGGCCTCGACAACGTAACCGACAGAAAAATTTTTTTTTGAAAAAACCGTTAGCCCCGGGGTCACAAATTCATAAAAAATCTGACTTTCGGCAATTAACTCAAAAATGGTGCCAAACGGTTGCAAATGCCCCCTGACAGGTTTGTCTGTCGAAACAGAAGTATTTTAATCACAGGAAAAGAAATCAGACCTCAGCAACTTAACTGACAGAAAAAGTTTTTTTTGAAAAAATCCCTAAGCCCCGGGGTCACAATTTCATCAAAAATCTGACTTTTGGCAATTCCCTCAAAAATGGTGCCAAACAGTTGCAAATGCTCCACTTAGAGGTTTGGCGGTCGAAACAGAAGGCTTTTTACCACAGGACAAGAAATCAGCCCTCGACTACTTAACAGGTACAAAAAGATTTTTTTGAAAAAATCCCTAATCCTCGGGATCACAATTTCATTAAAAATCTGACTTTTGGCAATTCACTCAAAAATGGTGCCAAACGGTTGCCAATGCTCCGCTGAAAGGTTTGGCGGTCGAAACAGAAGGCTTTTCATCACAGGACAAGAAATCATCCCTCGACAACTTAACAGGGGAAAAAAGATTTTTTTGAAAAAATCCCTAAGCCCCGGGGTCACAATTTCATCAAAAATCTGACTTTCGACAATTCTCTCAAAAATGGTGCCAAACGGTTGCAAATGCTCCGCTGAAAGTTTTGGTGGTCAAAACAGAAGGCTTTTTATCACAGGAAAAGACCTCAGCCCTCGACAACTTAACCAGCAGAAAAAGTTTTTTTTTGAAAAAGTCCCTAAGCCCCGGGGTCACAATTTCATAAAAAATCTGACTTTCGGCAATTCACTCGAAAATGGTACCAATAGGTTGCAAATGCTCTCCTGAGAGGTTTGGCTGTCGAAACAGAAGTATTTTAATCACAGGAAAAGAAATCAGACCTCAACAACATAACTGACAGAAAAAGTTTTTTTTGAAAAAATCCCTAAGCCCCGGGGTCAGAATTTCATCTAAAATCTTACTTTTGGCAATTCACTCAAAAATGGTGCCAAACGGTTGCCAATGCTCCGCTGAAAGGTTTGGCGGTCGAATCAGAAGGCCTTTCATCACAGGACAAGAAATCAGCCCTCGACTACTTAAAAGGTACAAAAAGATTTTTTTGAAAAAATCCCTAATTCCCGGGATCACAATTTCATTAAAAATCTGACTTTTGGCAATTGACTCAAAAATGGTGCCAAATGGTTGCAAATGCTCACCTGAGAGGTTTGGCTGTCGAAACAGAAGGCTTTTTATCACAGGAAAGAAATCAGCCCTCAACAACGTAACCGACAGAAAAAGATTTTTTTGAAAAAATCCCTAAGCCCCGGGGTTAAATTTCTTCAAAAATCTGACTTTCGGCAATTCACTGAAAAATGGTGCCAAACGGTTGCAAATGCTCCCCTGAAAGTTTTCGCGGTTAAAACAGAAGGCTTTTTATCACAGGAAAAGAAATCAGCCCTCAACAACTTAACAGGGAGAAAAAGACTTTTTTGAAAAAATCCCTAAGCCCCGGGGTCACAATTTCATCAAAAATCTGACTTTTGGCAATTCACTCAAAAATGGTGCCAAACGTTTCCAAAAGTTCCGCTGAAAGGTTTGGCGGTCGAAACAGAAAGCTTTTCATCACAGGACAAGAAATCAGGCCTCGACAACTTAACCGGCAGAAAAATATATTTTTGAAAAAATCCCTAAGCCCCGGGGTCACAATTTCATAAAAAATCTGACTTTCGGCAAGTCACTCAAAAATGGTGCCAAACGTTTGCAAATGCTCCCCTGAGAGGTTTGGCGGTCGAAACAGAAGGCTTTTTATCATAGAAAAAGAAATCAGCCCTTGACAACTTTAACAGCAGAAAAAGATTTTTTTGAAAAAATCCCCAAGCGCCGGGGTCACAATTTCACCAAAAATCTGACTTTCGGCAATGCACTAAAAAATGGTGCCAAACGCTTGCAAATGCTCCCCTGAAAGTTTTGGTGGTCAAAACAGAAGGCTTTTTATCACAGGAAAAGAACTCAGCCCTCAACAACTTAACCAGCAGAAAAAGATTTTTTTGAAAAAATCCCTAAGGCCCGGGGTCACAATTTCATAAAAAATCTGACTTTCGGAAATTCACTCAAAAATGGTACCAAACGGTTGCAAATGCTCCCCTGAGAGGTTTGGCGGTCGAAACCGAAGGCTTTTTATCACAGGAAAAGAAATCAGACTTCAAGAACTTAACCGACAAAAAAAGTTTTTTTAAAAAAAATCCCTAAGCCCCAGGGTCACATTTTCATCAAAAATCTGACTTTTGGCAATTCACTCAAAAATGGTGCCAAACGGTTGCCAATGCTCCGCTGAAAGGTTTGGCGGTCGAAACAGAAGGCTTTTCATCACAGGACAAGAAATCAGGCCTCGACAACCTAACCGACAGAAAAAGTTTTTTTAAAAAAATCCCTAAGCCCCGGGGTCACAATTTCATCAAAAATCTGACTTTTGGCAATTCACTCAAAAATGGTGCCAAACGGTTGCAAATGCTCCACTTAGAGGTTTGGCGGTCGAAACAGAAGGCTTTTTACCACAGGACAAGAAATCAGCCCTCGACAATTTAAATGGTACAAAAAGATTTTTTTGAAAAAATCCCTATTCCCGGGATTACAATTTCACTAAAAATCTGACTTTTGGCAATTCACTCAAAAATGGTGCCAAACGGTTGCCAATGCTCCGCTGAAAGGTTTGGCGGTCGAAACAGAAGGCTTTTCATCACAGGACAAGAAATCAGCCCTCGACAACTTAACCAGCAGAAAAAGATTTTTTTTGAAAAAATCCCTAAGCCCCGGGGTCACAATTTCATAAAAAATCTGACTTTCGGCAAATCACGGAAAAATGGTGCCAAACAGTTGCAAATGATCCCCTGAGAGGTTTCGCGGTCAAAACAGAAGGCTTTTTATCACAGGAAAAGAAATCAACCCTCGACAACCTGACCGGCAGAAAAAGTTTTTTTGGAAAAAATCCCTAAGCCCCGGGGTCACAATTTCATAAAAAATCTGACTTTCGGCAAATCACGCAAAAATGGTGCCAAACAGTTGCAAATGCTCCCCTGAGAGGTTTCGCGGTCAAAACAGAAGGCTTTTTATCACAGGAAAAGAAATCAGACCTCGACAATCTGACCGGCAGAAAAAGTTTTTTCGGAAAAAATCTCTAAACCCCGGGATCACAATTCCATCAAAAATCTGACTTTTGGCAATTCACTCAAAAATGGTGCCAAACAGTTGCAAATGCTCCACTTAGAGGTTTGGCAGTCGAAACAGAAGGCTTTTTACCACAGGTCAAGAAATCAGCCCTCGACAACTTAACAGGGAGAAAAAGATTTTTTTGAAAAAATCCCTAAGCCCCGGGATCAGAATTTCATCAAAAATCTGACTTTTGGCAATTCACTCAAAAATGGTGCCAAACGGTTCCAAAAGCTCCGCTGAAAGGTTTGGTGGTCGAAACAGAAGTATTTTAAACACAGGAAAAGAAATCAGACCTCAAGAACTTAACCGACAGAAAAAGTTTTTTTTAAAAAAAAATCCCTAAGCCCCAGGGTCACAATTTCATCAAAAATCAGACTTTTGGCAATTCACTCAAAAATGGTGCCAAACGGTTGCAAATGCTCCACTTAGAGGTTTGGCGGTCGAAACAGAAGGCTTTTTACCACAGGACAAGAAATCAGCCCTCGACAACTTAACAGGTACAAAAAGATTTTTTTGAAAAAATCCCTAATCCCCGGGATCACAATTTCATTAAAAATCTGACTTTTGGCAATTCACTCAGAAATGCTGCCAAACGGTTGCCAATGCTACGCTGAAAGGTTTGGCGGTCGAAACTGAAGGCTTTTTATCACAGGAAAAGAAATCAGCCCTCGACAACTTAACTGGCAGAAAAAATTTTTTTTGAAAAAACCCTAAGCCCCGGGGTCACAATTTCATTAAAAATCTGACTTTCGACAATTCAATCAAAAATGGTGCCAAATGGTTGCAAATGCTCCCCTGAGAGGCTTGGCGGTCAAAACAGAAGGCTTTTTATCACAGGAAAAGAAATCAGCCCTCGACAACTTAACTGACAGAAAAAGTTTTTTTTGAAAAAATCCCTAAGCCCGGGGGTCACAATTTCATCAAAAATCTGACTTTTGGCAATTCACTCAAAAATGGTGCCAAACGGTTCCAAAAGCTCCATTGAAAGGTTTGGTGGTCGAAACAGAAGGCTTTTCATCACAGGATAAGAAATCAGCCCTCGACAACTTAACGAGCAGAAAAAGATGTTTTTGAAAAAATCCCTAAGCCCCGGGGTCACAATTTCATCAAAAATCTGACTTTCGGCAATTCACTCAAAAATGGTGCCAAACGGTTGCAAATGCTCCCCTGAGAGGTTTGGCGGTCGAAACAGAAGGCTTTTTATCATAGAAAAAGAAATCAGCCCTTGACAACTTTAACAGCAGAAAAAGATTTTTTTGAAAAAATCCCCAAGCGCCGGGGTCACAATTTCACCAAAAATCTGACTTTCGGCAATGCACTAAAAAATGGTGCCAAACGCTTGCAAATGCTCCCCTGAAAGTTTTGGTGGTCAAAACAGAAGGCTTTTTATCACAGGAAAAGAACTCAGCCCTCAACAACTTAACCAGCAGAAAAAGATTTTTTTGAAAAAATCCCTAAGGCCCGGGGTCACAATTTCATCAAAAATCTGACTTTCGACAATTCTCTCAAAAATGGTGCCAAACGGTTGCAAATGCTCCGCTGAAAGTTTTGGTGGTCAAAACAGAAGGCTTTTTATCACAGGAAAAGACCTCAGCCCTCGACAACTTAACCAGCAGAAAAAGTTTTTTTTTGAAAAAGTCCCTAAGCCCCGGGGTCACAATTTCATAAAAAATCTGACTTTCGGCAATTCACTCGAAAATGGTACCAATAGGTTGCAAATGCTCTCCTGAGAGGTTTGGCTGTCGAAACAGAAGTATTTTAATCACAGGAAAAGAAATCAGACCTCAACAACATAACTGACAGAAAAAGTTTTTTTTGAAAAAATCCCTAAGCCCCGGGGTCACAATTTCATCTAAAATCTTACTTTTGGCAATTCACTCAAAAATGGTGCCAAACGGTTGCCAATGCTCCGCTGAAAGGTTTGGCGGTCGAATCAGAAGGCCTTTCATCACAGGACAAGAAATCAGCCCTCGACTACTTAAAAGGTACAAAAAGATTTTTTTGAAAAAATCCCTAATTCCCGGGATCACAATTTCATTAAAAATCTGACTTTTGGCAATTGACTCAAAAATGGTGCCAAATGGTTGCAAATGCTCACCTGAGAGGTTTGGCTGTCGAAACAGAAGGCTTTTTATCACAGGAAAGAAATCAGCCCTCAACAACGTAACCGACAGAAAAAGATTTTTTTGAAAAAATCCCTAAGCCCCGGGGTTAAAATTTCTTCAAAAATCTGACTTTCGGCAATTCACTGAAAAATGGTGCCAAACGGTTGCAAATGCTCCCCTGAAAGTTTTCGCGGTTAAAACAGAAGGCTTTTTATCACAGGAAGAGAAATCAGCCCTCAACAACTTAACAGGGAGAAAAAGACTTTTTTGAAAAAATCCCTAAGCCCCGGGGTCACAATTTCATCAAAAATCTGACTTTTGGCAATTCACTCAAAAATGGTGCCAAACGTTTCCAAAAGTTCCGCTGAAAGGTTTGGCGGTCGAAACAGAAAGCTTTTCATCACAGGACAAGAAATCAGGCCTCGACAACTTAACCGGCAGAAAAATATATTTTTGAAAAAATCCCTAAGCCCCGGGGTCACAATTTCATAAAAAATCTGACTTTCGGCAAGTCACTCAAAAATGGTGCCAAACGGTTGCAAATGCTCCACTTAGAGGTTTGGCGGTCGAAACAGAAGGCTTTTTACCACAGGAAAAGAAATCAGCCCTCGACAACTTAACAGGGAGAAAAAGATTTTTTTGAAAAAATCCCTAAGCCCCGGGGTCAGAATTTCATGAAAAATCTGACTTTTGGCAATTCACTCAAAAATGGTGCCAAACGGTTCCAAAAGCTCCGCTGAAAGGTTTGGTGGTCGAAACAGAAGTATTTTAATCACAGGAAAAGAAATCAGACCTCAAGAACTTAACCGACAGAAAAAGTTTTTTTTAAAAAAATCCCTAAGCCCCAGGGTCACAATTTCATCAAAAATCTGACTTTTGGCAATTAACTCAAAAATGGTGCCAAACGGTTGCCAATGCTCCGCTGAAAGGTTTGGCGGTCGAAACAGAAGGCTTTTCATCACAGGACAAGAAATCAGGCCTCGACAACTTAACCGGCAGAAAAATATTTTTTTGAAAAAATCCCTAAGCCCCGGGGTCACAATTTCATAAAAAATCTGACTTTCGGCAATTCACTCAAAAATGGTGCCAAACGGTTGCCAATGCTCTGCTGAAAGGTTTGGCGGTCGAAACAGAAGGCTTTTCATCACAGGACAAGAAATCAGGCCTCGACAAATTAACCGACTGAAAAAGTTTTTTAAAAAAAATCCCTAAGCCCCGGGGTCACAATTTCATCAAAAATCTGACATTTGGCAATTCACTCAAAAATGGTGCCAAACGGTTGCAAATGCTCCACTTAGAGGTTTGGCGGTTGAAACAGAAGGCTTTTTACCACAGGACAAGAAATCAGCCCTCGACTACTTAAAAGGTACAAAAAGATTTTTTTGAAAAAATCCCTAATTCCCGGGATCACAATTTCATTAAAAATCTGACTTTTGGCAATTGACTCAAAAATGGTGCCAAATGGTTGCAAATGCTCACCTGAGAGGTTTGGCGGTCGAAACAGAAGGCTTTTTATCACAGGAAAGAAATCAGCCCTCAACAACGTAACCGACAGAAAAAGATTTTTTTGAAAAAATCCCTAAGCCCCGGGGTTAAAATTTCTTCAAAAATCTGACTTTCGGCAATGCACTCAAAAATGGTGCCAAACACTTGCAAATGCTCCCCTGAAAGTTTTGGTGGTCAGAACAGAAGGCTTTTTATCACAGGAAAAGAACTCAGCCCGCGACAACTTAACAGGGAGAAAAAGACTTTTTTGAAAAAATCCCTAAGCCCCGGGGTCACAATTTCATCAAAAATCTGACTTTTGGCAATTCACTCAAAAATGGTGCCAAACGTTTCCAAAAGTTCCGCTGAAAGGTTTGGCGGTCGAAACAGAAAGCTTTTCATCACAGGACAAGAAATCAGGCCTCGACAACTTAACCGGCAGAAAAATATATTTTTGAAAAAATCCCTAAGCCCCGGGGTCACAATTTCATAAAAAATCTGACTTTCGGCAAGTCACTCAAAAATGGTGCCAAACGGTTGCAAATGCCCCCTGACAGGTTTGTCTGTCGAAACAGAAGTATTTTAATCACAGGAAAAGAAATCAGACCTCAGCAACTTAACTGACAGAAAAAGTTTTTTTTGAAAAAATCCCTAAGCCCCGGGGTCACAATTTCATCAAAAATCTGACTTTTGGCAATTCCCTCAAAAATGGTGCCAAACAGTTGCAAATACTCCACTTAGAGGTTTGGCGGTCGAAACAGAAGGCTTTTTACCACAGGACAAGAAATCAGCCCTCGACTACTTAACAGGTACAAAAAGATTTTTTTGAAAAAATCCCTAATCCTCGGGATCACAATTTCATTAAAAATCTGACTTTTGGCAATTCACTCAAAAATGGTGCCAAACGGTTGCCAATGCTCCGCTGAAAGGTTTGGCGGTCGAAACAGAAGGCTTTTCATCACAGGACAAGAAATCATCCCTCGACAACTTAACAGGGGAAAAAAGATTTTTTTGAAAAAATCCCTAAGCCCCGGGGTCACAATTTCATCAAAAATCTGACTTTCGACAATTCTCTCAAAAATGGTGCCAAACGGTTGCAAATGCTCCGCTGAAAGTTTTGGTGGTCAAAACAGAAGGCTTTTTATCACAGGAAAAGACCTCAGCCCTCGACAACTTAACCAGCAGAAAAAGTTTTTTTTTGAAAAAGTCCCTAAGCCCCGGGGTCACAATTTCATAAAAAATCTGACTTTCGGCAATTCACTCGAAAATGGTACCAATAGGTTGCAAATGCTCTCCTGAGAGGTTTGGCTGTCGAAACAGAAGTATTTTAATCACAGGAAAAGAAATCAGACCTCAACAACATAACTGACAGAAAAAGTTTTTTTTGAAAAAATCCCTAAGCCCCGGGGTCAGAATTTCATCTAAAATCTTACTTTTGGCAATTCACTCAAAAATGGTGCCAAACGGTTGCCAATGCTCCGCTGAAAGGTTTGGCGGTCGAATCAGAAGGCCTTTCATCACAGGACAAGAAATCAGCCCTCGACTACTTAAAAGGTACAAAAAGATTTTTTTGAAAAAATCCCTAATTCCCGGGATCACAATTTCATTAAAAATCTGACTTTTGGCAATTGACTCAAAAATGGTGCCAAATGGTTGCAAATGCTCACCTGAGAGGTTTGGCTGTCGAAACAGAAGGCTTTTTATCACAGGAAAGAAATCAGCCCTCAACAACGTAACCGACAGAAAAAGATTTTTTTGAAAAAATCCCTAAGCCCCGGGGTTAAAATTTCTTCAAAAATCTGACTTTCGGCAATTCACTGAAAAATGGTGCCAAACGGTTGCAAATGCTCCCCTGAAAGTTTTCGCGGTTAAAACAGAAGGCTTTTTATCACAGGAAGAGAAATCAGCCCTCAACAACTTAACAGGGAGAAAAAGACTTTTTTGAAAAAATCCCTAAGCCCCGGGGTCACAATTTCATCAAAAATCTGACTTTTGGCAATTCACTCAAAAATGGTGCCAAACGTTTCCAAAAGTTCCGCTGAAAGGTTTGGCGGTCGAAACAGAAAGCTTTTCATCACAGGACAAGAAATCAGGCCTCGACAACTTAACCGGCAGAAAAATATATTTTTGAAAAAATCCCTAAGCCCCGGGGTCACAATTTCATAAAAAATCTGACTTTCGGCAAGTCACTCAAAAATGGTGCCAAACGGTTGCAAATGCTCCACTTAGAGGTTTGGCGGTCGAAACAGAAGGCTTTTTACCACAGGAAAAGAAATCAGCCCTCGACAACTTAACAGGGAGAAAAAGATTTTTTTGAAAAAATCCCTAAGCCCCGGGGTCAGAATTTCATGAAAAATCTGACTTTTGGCAATTCACTCAAAAATGGTGCCAAACGGTTCCAAAAGCTCCGCTGAAAGGTTTGGTGGTCGAAACAGAAGTATTTTAATCACAGGAAAAGAAATCAGACCTCAAGAACTTAACCGACAGAAAAAGTTTTTTTAAAAAAAATCCCTAAGCCCCGGGGTCACAATTTCATCAAAAATCTGACTTTTGGCAATTAACTCAAAAATGGTGCCAAACGGTTGCCAATGCTCCGCTGAAAGGTTTGGCGGTCGAAACAGAAGGCTTTTCATCACAGGACAAGAAATCAGGCCTCGACAACTTAACCGGCAGAAAAATATTTTTTTGAAAAAATCCCTAAGCCCCGGGGTCACAATTTCATAAAAAATCTGACTTTCGGCAATTCACTCAAAAATGGTGCCAAACGGTTGCCAATGCTCTGCTGAAAGGTTTGGCGGTCGAAACAGAAGGCTTTTCATCACAGGACAAGAAATCAGGCCTCGACAAATTAACCGACTGAAAAAGTTTTTTAAAAAAAATCCCTAAGCCCCGGGGTCACAATTTCATCAAAAATCTGACATTTGGCAATTCACTCAAAAATGGTGCCAAACGGTTGCAAATGCTCCACTTAGAGGTTTGGCGGTTGAAACAGAAGGCTTTTTACCACAGGACAAGAAATCAGCCCTCGACTACTTAAAAGGTACAAAAAGATTTTTTTGAAAAAATCCCTAATTCCCGGGATCACAATTTCATTAAAAATCTGACTTTTGGCAATTGACTCAAAAATGGTGCCAAATGGTTGCAAATGCTCACCTGAGAGGTTTGGCGGTCGAAACAGAAGGCTTTTTATCACAGGAAAGAAATCAGCCCTCAACAACGTAACCGACAGAAAAAGATTTTTTTGAAAAAATCCCTAAGCCCCGGGGTTAAAATTTCTTCAAAAATCTGACTTTCGGCAATGCACTCAAAAATGGTGCCAAACACTTGCAAATGCTCCCCTGAAAGTTTTGGTGGTCAGAACAGAAGGCTTTTTATCACAGGAAAAGAACTCAGCCCGCGACAACTTAACAGGGAGAAAAAGACTTTTTTGAAAAAATCCCTAAGCCCCGGGGTCACAATTTCATCAAAAATCTGACTTTTGGCAATTCACTCAAAAATGGTGCCAAACGTTTCCAAAAGTTCCGCTGAAAGGTTTGGCGGTCGAAACAGAAAGCTTTTCATCACAGGACAAGAAATCAGGCCTCGACAACTTAACCGGCAGAAAAATATATTTTTGAAAAAATCCCTAAGCCCCGGGGTCACAATTTCATAAAAAATCTGACTTTCGGCAAGTCACTCAAAAATGGTGCCAAACGTTTGCAAATGCTCCCCTGAGAGGTTTGGCGGTCGAAACAGAAGGCTTTTTATCATAGAAAAAGAAATCAGCCCTTGACAACTTTAACAGCAGAAAAAGATTTTTTTGAAAAAATCCCCAAGCGCCGGGGTCACAATTTCACCAAAAATCTGACTTTCGGCAATGCACTAAAAAATGGTGCCAAACGCTTGCAAATGCTCCCCTGAAAGTTTTGGTGGTCAAAACAGAAGGCTTTTTATCACAGGAAAAGAACTCAGCCCTCAACAACTTAACCAGCAGAAAAAGATTTTTTTGAAAAAATCCCTAAGGCCCGGGGTCACAATTTCATAAAAAATCTGACTTTCGGAAATTCACTCAAAAATGGTACCAAACGGTTGCAAATGCTCCCCTGAGAGGTTTGGCGGTCGAAACCGAAGGCTTTTTATCACAGGAAAAGAAATCAGACTTCAAGAACTTAACCGACAAAAAAAGTTTTTTTTAAAAAAATCCCTAAGCCCCAGGGTCACATTTTCATCAAAAATCTGACTTTTGGCAATTCACTCAAAAATGGTGCCAAACGGTTGCCAATGCTCCGCTGAAAGGTTTGGCGGTCGAAACAGAAGGCTTTTCATCACAGGACAAGAAATCAGGCCTCGACAACCTAACCGACAGAAAAAGTTTTTTTAAAAAAATCCCTAAGCCCCGGGGTCACAATTTCATCAAAAATCTGACTTTTGGCAATTCACTCAAAAATGGTGCCAAACGGTTGCAAATGCTCCACTTAGAGGTTTGGCGGTCGAAACAGAAGGCTTTTTACCACAGGACAAGAAATCAGCCCTCGACAATTTAAATGGTACAAAAAGATTTTTTTGAAAAAATCCCTAATCCCGGGATTACAATTTCACTAAAAATCTGACTTTTGGCAATTCACTCAAAAATGGTGCCAAACGGTTGCCAATGCTCCGCTGAAAGGTTTGGCGGTCGAAACAGAAGGCTTTTCATCACAGGACAAGAAATCAGCCCTCGACAACTTAACCAGCAGAAAAAGATTTTTTTTGAAAAAATCCCTAAGCCCCGGGATCACAATTTCATAAAAAATCTGACTTTCGGCAATTCACTCAAAAATGATACCAAACGGTTGCAAATGCTCCCCTGAGAGGTTTGGCGGTCGAAACCGAAGGCTTTTTATCACAGGAAAAGAAATCAGGCCTCGACAACGTAACCGACAGAAAATTTTTTTTTTGAAAAAACCGTAAGCCCCGGGGTCACAAATTCATAAAAAATCTGACTTTCGGCAATTAACTCAAAAATGGTGCCAAACGGTTGCAAATGCCCCCTGACAGGTTTGTCTGTCGAAACAGAAGTATTTTAATCACAGGAAAAGAAATCAGACCTCAGCAACTTAACTGACAGAAAAAGTTTTTTTTGAAAAAATCCCTAAGCCCCGGGGTCACAATTTCATCAAAAATCTGACTTTTGGCAATTCCCTCAAAAATGGTGCCAAACAGTTGCAAATGCTCCACTTAGAGGTTTGGCGGTCGAAACAGAAGGCTTTTTACCACAGGACAAGAAATCAGCCCTCGACTACTTAACAGGTACAAAAAGATTTTTTTGAAAAAATCCCTAATCCTCGGGATCACAATTTCATTAAAAATCTGACTTTTGGCAATTCACTCAAAAATGGTGCCAAACGGTTGCCAATGCTCCGCTGAAAGGTTTGGCGGTCGAAACAGAAGGCTTTTCATCACAGGACAAGAAATCATCCCTCGACAACTTAACAGGGGAAAAAAGATTTTTTTGAAAAAATCCCTAAGCCCCGGGGTCACAATTTCATCAAAAATCTGACTTTCGACAATTCTCTCAAAAATGGTGCCAAACGGTTGCAAATGCTCCGCTGAAAGTTTTGGTGGTCAAAACAGAAGGCTTTTTATCACAGGAAAAGACCTCAGCCCTCGACAACTTAACCAGCAGAAAAAGTTTTTTTTTGAAAAAGTCCCTAAGCCCCGGGGTCACAATTTCATAAAAAATCTGACTTTCGGCAATTCACTCGAAAATGGTACCAATAGGTTGCAAATGCTCCCCTGAGAGGTTTGGCTGTCGAAACAGAAGTATTTTAATCACAGGAAAAGAAATCAGACCTCAACAACATAACTGACAGAAAAAGTTTTTTTTGAAAAAATCCCTAAGCCCCGGGGTCAGAATTTCATCTAAAATCTTACTTTTGGCAATTCACTCAAAAATGGTGCCAAACGGTTGCCAATGCTCCGCTGAAAGGTTTGGCGGTCGAATCAGAAGGCCTTTCATCACAGGACAAGAAATCAGCCCTCGACTACTTAAAAGGTACAAAAAGATTTTTTTGAAAAAATCCCTAATTCCCGGGATCACAATTTCATTAAAAATCTGACTTTTGGCAATTGACTCAAAAATGGTGCCAAATGGTTGCAAATGCTCACCTGAGAGGTTTGGCTGTCGAAACAGAAGGCTTTTTATCACAGGAAAGAAATCAGCCCTCAACAACGTAACCGACAGAAAAAGATTTTTTTGAAAAAATCCCTAAGCCCCGGGGTTAAAATTTCTTCAAAAATCTGACTTTCGGCAATTCACTGAAAAATGGTGCCAAACGGTTGCAAATGCTCCCCTGAAAGTTTTCGCGGTTAAAACAGAAGGCTTTTTATCACAGGAAAAGAAATCAGCCCTCAACAACTTAACAGGGAGAAAAAGACTTTTTTGAAAAAATCCCTAAGCCCCGGGGTCACAATTTCATCAAAAATCTGACTTTTGGCAATTCACTCAAAAATGGTGCCAAACGTTTCCAAAAGTTCCGCTGAAAGGTTTGGCGGTCGAAACAGAAAGCTTTTCATCACAGGACACGAAATCAGGCCTCGACAACTTAACCGGCAGAAAAATATATTTTTGAAAAAATCCCTAAGCCCCGGGGTCACAATTTCATCAAAAATCTGACTTTCGACAATTCTCTCAAAAATGGTGCCAAACGGTTGCAAATGCTCCGCTGAAAGTTTTGGTGGTCAAAACAGAAGGCTTTTTATCACAGGAAAAGACCTCAGCCCTCGACAACTTAACCAGCAGAAAAAGTTTTTTTTTGAAAAAGTCCCTAAGCCCCGGGGTCACAATTTCATAAAAAATCTGACTTTCGGCAATTCACTCGAAAATGGTACCAATAGGTTGCAAATGCTCCCCTGAGAGGTTTGGCTGTCGAAACAGAAGTATTTTAATCACAGGAAAAGAAATCAGACCTCAACAACATAACTGACAGAAAAAGTTTTTTTTGAAAAAATCCCTAAGCCCCGGGGTCAGAATTTCATCTAAAATCTTACTTTTGGCAATTCACTCAAAAATGGTGCCAAACGGTTGCCAATGCTCCGCTGAAAGGTTTGGCGGTCGAATCAGAAGGCCTTTCATCACAGGACAAGAAATCAGCCCTCGACTACTTAAAAGGTACAAAAAGATTTTTTTGAAAAAATCCCTAATTCCCGGGATCACAATTTCATTAAAAATCTGACTTTTGGCAATTGACTCAAAAATGGTGCCAAATGGTTGCAAATGCTCACCTGAGAGGTTTGGCTGTCGAAACAGAAGGCTTTTTATCACAGGAAAGAAATCAGCCCTCAACAACGTAACCGACAGAAAAAGATTTTTTTGAAAAAATCCCTAAGCCCCGGGGTTAAAATTTCTTCAAAAATCTGACTTTCGGCAATTCACTGAAAAATGGTGCCAAACGGTTGCAAATGCTCCCCTGAAAGTTTTCGCGGTTAAAACAGAAGGCTTTTTATCACAGGAAAAGAAATCAGCCCTCAACAACTTAACAGGGAGAAAAAGACTTTTTTGAAAAAATCCCTAAGCCCCGGGGTCACAATTTCATCAAAAATCTGACTTTTGGCAATTCACTCAAAAATGGTGCCAAACGTTTCCAAAAGTTCCGCTGAAAGGTTTGGCGGTCGAAACAGAAAGCTTTTCATCACAGGACAAGAAATCAGGCCTCGACAACTTAACCGGCAGAAAAATATATTTTTGAAAAAATCCCTAAGCCCCGGGGTCACAATTTCATAAAAAATCTGACTTTCGGCAAGTCACTCAAAAATGGTGCCAAACGGTTGCAAATGCTCCACTTAGAGGTTTGGCGGTCGAAACAGAAGGCTTTTTACCACAGGAAAAGAAATCAGCCCTCGACAACTTAACAGGGAGAAAAAGATTTTTTTGAAAAAATCCCTAAGCCCCGGGGTCAGAATTTCATGAAAAATCTGACTTTTGGCAATTCACTCAAAAATGGTGCCAAACGGTTCCAAAAGCTCCGCTGAAAGGTTTGGTGGTCGAAACAGAAGTATTTTAATCACAGGAAAAGAAATCAGACCTCAAGAACTTAACCGACAGAAAAAGTTTTTTTTAAAAAAATCCCTAAGCCCCAGGGTCACAATTTCATCAAAAATCTGACTTTTGGCGATTCACTCAAAAATGGTGCCAAACGGTTGCCAATGCTCCGCTGAAAGGTTTGGCGGTCGAAACAGAAGGCTTTTCATCACAGGACAAGAAATCAGGCCTCGACAACTTAACCGGCAGAAAAATATTTTTTTGAAAAAATCCCTAAGCCCCGGGGTCACAATTTCATAAAAAATCTGACTTTCGGCAATTCACTCAAAAATGGTGCCAAACGGTTGCCAATGCTCTGCTGAAAGGTTTGGCGGTCGAAACAGAAGGCTTTTCATCACAGGACAAGAAATCAGGCCTCGACAAATTAACCGACTGAAAAAGTTTTTTAAAAAAAATCCCTAAGCCCCGGGGTCACAATTTCATCAAAAATCTGACATTTGGCAATTCACTCAAAAATGGTGCCAAAAGGTTGCCAATGCTCCGCTGAAAGGTTTGGCGGTCGAATCAGAAGGCCTTTCATCACAGGACAAGAAATCAGCCCTCGACTACTTAAAAGGTACAAAAAGATTTTTTTGAAAAAATCCCTAATTCCCGGGATCACAATTTCATTAAAAATCTGACTTTTGGCAATTGACTCAAAAATGGTGCCAAATGGTTGCAAATGCTCACCTGAGAGGTTTGGCGGTCGAAACAGAAGGCTTTTTATCACAGGAAAGAAATCAGCCCTCAACAACGTAACCGACAGAAAAAGATTTTTTTGAAAAAATCCCTAAGCCCCGGGGTTAAAATTTCTTCAAAAATCTGACTTTCGGCAATGCACTCAAAAATGGTGCCAAACACTTGCAAATGCTCCCCTGAAAGTTTTGGTGGTCAGAACAGAAGGCTTTTTATCACAGGAAAAGAACTCAGCCCGCGACAACTTAACAGGGAGAAAAAGACTTTTTTGAAAAAATCCCTAAGCCCCGGGGTCACAATTTCATCAAAAATCTGACTTTTGGCAATTCACTCAAAAATGGTGCCAAACGTTTCCAAAAGTTCCGCTGAAAGGTTTGGCGGTCGAAACAGAAAGCTTTTCATCACAGGACAAGAAATCAGGCCTCGACAACTTAACCGGCAGAAAAATATATTTTTGAAAAAATCCCTAAGCCCCGGGGTCACAATTTCATAAAAAATCTGACTTTCGGCAAGTCACTCAAAAATGGTGCCAAACTTTTGCAAATGCTCCCCTGAGAGGTTTGGCGGTCGAAACAGAAGGCTTTTTATCATAGAAAAAGAAATCAGCCCTTGACAACTTTAACAGCAGAAAAAGATTTTTTTGAAAAAATCCCCAAGCGCCGGGGTCACAATTTCACCAAAAATCTGACTTTCGGCAATGCACTAAAAAATGGTGCCAAACGCTTGCAAATGCTCCCCTGAAAGTTTTGGTGGTCAAAACAGAAGGCTTTTTATCACTGGAAAAGAACTCAGCCCTCAACAACTTAACCAGCAGAAAAAGATATTTTTGAAAAAATCCCTAAGGCCCGGGGTCACAATTTCATAAAAAATCTGACTTTCGGAAATTCACTCAAAAATGGTACCAAACGGTTGCAAATGCTCCCCTGAGAGGTTTGGCGGTCGAAACCGAAGGCTTTTTATCACAGGAAAAGAAATCAGACTTCAAGAACTTAACCGACAAAAAAAGTTTTTTTAAAAAAAATCCCTAAGCCCCAGGGTCACATTTTCATCAAAAATCTGACTTTTGGCAATTCACTCAAAAATGGTGCCAAACGGTTGCCAATGCTCCGCTGAAAGGTTTGGCGGTCGAAACAGAAGGCTTTTCATCACAGGACAAGAAATCAGGCCTCGACAACCTAACCGACAGAAAAAGTTTTTTTAAAAAAATCCCTAAGCCCCGGGGTCACAATTTCATCAAAAATCTGACTTTTGGCAATTCACTCAAAAATGGTGCCAAACGGTTGCAAATGCTCCACTTAGAGGTTTGGCGGTCGAAACAGAAGGCTTTTTACCACAGGACAAGAAATCAGCCCTCGACAATTTAAATGGTACAAAAAGATTTTTTTGAAAAAATCCCTAATCCCGGGATTACAATTTCACTAAAAATCTGACTTTTGGCAATTCACTCAAAAATGGTGCCAAACGGTTGCCAATGCTCCGCTGAAAGGTTTGGCGGTCGAAACAGAAGGCTTTTCATCACAGGACAAGAAATCAGCCCTCGACAACTTAACCAGCAGAAAAAGATTTTTTTTGAAAAAATCCCTAAGCCCCGGGATCACAATTTCATAAAAAATCTGACTTTCGGCAAGTCACTCAAAAATGGTACCAAACGGTTGCAAATGCTCCCCTGAGAGGTTTGGCGGTCGAAACCGAAGGCTTTTTATCACAGGAAAAGAAATCAGGCCTCGACAACGTAACCGACAGAAAATTTTTTTTTTGAAAAAACCGTAAGCCCCGGGGTCACAAATTCATAAAAAATCTGACTTTCGGCAATTAACTCAAAAATGGTGCCAAACGGTTGCAAATGCCCCCTGACAGGTTTGTCTGTCGAAACAGAAGTATTTTAATCACAGGAAAAGAAATCAGACCTCAGCAACTTAACTGACAGAAAAAGTTTTTTTTGAAAAAATCCCTAAGCCCCGGGGTCACAATTTCATCAAAAATCTGACTTTTGGCAATTCCCTCAAAAATGGTGCCAAACAGTTGCAAATGCTCCACTTAGAGGTTTGGCGGTCGAAACAGAAGGCTTTTTACCACAGGACAAGAAATCAGCCCTCGACTACTTAACAGGTACAAAAAGATTTTTTTGAAAAAATCCCTAATCCTCGGGATCACAATTTCATTAAAAATCTGACTTTTGGCAATTCACTCAAAAATGGTGCCAAACGGTTGCCAATGCTCCGCTGAAAGGTTTGGCGGTCGAAACAGAAGGCTTTTCATCACAGGACAAGAAATCATCCCTCGACAACTTAACAGGGGAAAAAAGATTTTTTTGAAAAAATCCCTAAGCCCCGGGGTCACAATTTCATCAAAAATCTGACTTTCGACAATTCTCTCAAAAATGGTGCCAAACGGTTGCAAATGCTCCGCTGAAAGTTTTGGTGGTCAAAACAGAAGGCTTTTTATCACAGGAAAAGACCTCAGCCCTCGACAACTTAACCAGCAGAAAAAGTTTTTTTTTGAAAAAGTCCCTAAGCCCCGGGGTCACAATTTCATAAAAAATCTGACTTTCGGCAATTCACTCGAAAATGGTACCAATAGGTTGCAAATGCTCCCCTGAGAGGTTTGGCTGTCGAAACAGAAGTATTTTAATCACAGGAAAAGAAATCAGACCTCAACAACATAACTGACAGAAAAAGTTTTTTTTGAAAAAATCCCTAAGCCCCGGGGTCAGAATTTCATCTAAAATCTTACTTTTGGCAATTCACTCAAAAATGGTGCCAAACGGTTGCCAATGCTTCCACTGAAAGGTTTGGCGGTCGAATCAGAAGGCCTTTCATCACAGGACAAGAAATCAGCCCTCGACTACTTAAAAGGTACAAAAAGATTTTTTTGAAAAAATCCCTAATTCCCGGGATCACAATTTCATTAAAAATCTGACTTTTGGCAATTGACTCAAAAATGGTGCCAAATGGTTGCAAATGCTCACCTGAGAGGTTTGGCTGTCGAAACAGAAGGCTTTTTATCACAGGAAAGAAATCAGCCCTCAACAACGTAACCGACAGAAAAAGATTTTTTTGAAAAAATCCCTAAGCCCCGGGGTTAAAATTTCTTCAAAAATCTGACTTTCGGCAATTCACTGAAAAATGGTGCCAAACGGTTGCAAATGCTCCCCTGAAAGTTTTCGCGGTTAAAACAGAAGGCTTTTTATCACAGGAAAAGAAATCAGCCCTCAACAACTTAACAGGGAGAAAAAGACTTTTTTGAAAAAATCCCTAAGCCCCGGGGTCACAATTTCATCAAAAATCTGACTTTTGGCAATTCACTCAAAAATGGTGCCAAACGTTTCCAAAAGTTCCGCTGAAAGGTTTGGCGGTCGAAACAGAAAGCTTTTCATCACAGGACACGAAATCAGGCCTCGACAACTTAACCGGCAGAAAAATATATTTTTGAAAAAATCCCTAAGCCCCGGGGTCACAATTTCATAAAAAATCTGACTTTCGGCAAGTCACTCAAAAATGGTGCCAAACGGTTGCAAATGCTCCACTTAGAGGTTTGGCGGTCGAAACAGAAGGCTTTTTACCACAGGAAAAGAAATCAGCCCTCGACAACTTAACAGGGAGAAAAAGATTTTTTTGAAAAAATCCCTAAGCCCCGGGGTCAGAATTTCATGAAAAATCTGACTTTTGGCAATTCACTCAAAAATGGTGCCAAACGGTTCCAAAAGCTCCGCTGAAAGGTTTGGTGGTCGAAACAGAAGTATTTTAATCACAGGAAAAGAAATCAGACCTCAAGAACTTAACCGACAGAAAAAGTTTTTTTGAAAAAATCCCTAAGCCCCGGGGTCACAATTTCATAAAAAATCTGACTTTCGGCAATTCACTCAAAAATGGTGCCAAACGGTTGCCAATGCTCTGCTGAAAGGTTTGGCGGTCGAAACAGAAGGCTTTTCATCACAGGACAAGAAATCAGGCCTCGACAAATTAACCGACTGAAAAAGTTTTTTAAAAAAAATCCCTAAGCCCCGGGGTCACAATTTCATCAAAAATCTGACATTTGGCAATTCACTCAAAAATGGTGCCAAACGGTTGCAAATGCTCCACTTAGAGGTTTGGCGGTTGAAACGGAAGGCTTTTTACCACAGGACAAGAAATCAGCCCTCGACTACTTAAAAGGTACAAAAAGATTTTTTTGAAAAAATCCCTAATTCCCGGGATCACAATTTCATTAAAAATCTGACTTTTGGCAATTGACTCAAAAATGGTGCCAAATGGTTGCAAATGCTCACCTGAGAGGTTTGGCGGTCGAAAAAGAAGGCTTTTTATCACAGGAAAGAAATCAGCCCTCAACAACGTAACCGACAGAAAAAGATTTTTTTGAAAAAATCCCTAAGCCCCGGGGTTAAAATTTCTTCAAAAATCTGACTTTCGGCAATGCACTCAAAAATGGTGCCAAACACTTGCAAATGCTCCCCTGAAAGTTTTGGTGGTCAGAACAGAAGGCTTTTTATCACAGGAAAAGAACTCAGCCCGCGACAACTTAACAGGGAGAAAAAGACTTTTTTGAAAAAATCCCTAAGCCCCGGGGTCACAATTTCATCAAAAATCTGACTTTTGGCAATTCACTCAAAAATGGTGCCAAACGTTTCCAAAAGTTCCGCTGAAAGGTTTGGCGGTCGAAACAGAAAGCTTTTCATCACAGGACAAGAAATCAGGCCTCGACAACTTAACCGGCAGAAAAATATATTTTTGAAAAAATCCCTAAGCCCCGGGGTCACAATTTCATAAAAAATCTGACTTTCGGCAAGTCACTCAAAAATGGTGCCAAACGGTTGCAAATGCTCCACTTAGAGGTTTGGCGGTTGAAACAGAAGGCTTTTTACCACAGGAAAAGAAATCAGCCCTCGACAACTTAACAGGGAGAAAAAGATTTTTTTGAAAAAATCCCTAATCCAGGGATCACAATTTCATTAAAAATCGGACTTTTGGCAATTCACTCAAAAAAGGTGCCAAACGGTTGCCAATGCTCCGCTGAAAGGTTTGGCGGTCGAAACAGAAGGCTTTTCATCACAGGACAAGAACTCAGCCCTTGATAACTTAACCAGCAGAAAAAGATTTTTTTGAATAAATCCCCAAGCGCCGGGGTCACAATTTCACCAAAAATCTGACTTTTGGCAATTCACTCAAAAATGGTGCCAAACGGTTGCCAATGCTCCGCTGAAAGGTTTGGCGGTCGAAACAGAAGGCTTCTCATCACAGGACAAGAAATCAGCCCTCGACAACTTAACCAGCAGAAAAAGATTTTTTTGAAAAAATCCCTAAGCCCGGGGATCACAATTTCATCAAAAATCTGACTTTTGGCAATTCACTCAAAAATGGTGCCAAACGGTTGCAAATCCTCCCCTGAGAGGCTTGGCGGTCGAAACTGAAGGCTTTTTATCACAGGAAAAGAAATCAGCCCTCGACAACTTAACAGGGAGAAAAAGATTTTTTTGAAAAACTCCCTAAGCCCCGCGGTCACAATTTCATCAAAAATCTGACTTTTGGCAATTCACTGAAAAATGGTGCCAAAGGGTTGCAAAGGCTCCCCTGAGAGGCTTGGCGGTCGAAACCGAAGGCTTTTTATCATAGGAAAAGAACTCAGCCCTCGACAACTTAACAGGGAGAAAAAGATTTTTTTGAAAAAATCCCTAAGCCCCGGGGTCACAATTTCATCAAAAATCTGACTTTTGGCAATTCACTCAAAAATGGTGCCAAATGCTTGCAAATGCTCCCCTGAGAGGCTTGGTGGTCGAAACTGAAGGCTTTTTATCACAGGAAAAGAAATCAGGCCTCGACAACGTAACCGGCAGAAAAAAATTTTTTTGAAAAAACCCTAAGCCACGGGGTCACAATTTCATAAAAAATCTGACTTTCGGCAATTCACTCAAAAATGGTACCAAATGGTTGTAAATGTTCCCCTGAAAGTTTTGGCAGTCAAAAAAGAAGGCTTTTTATCATAGGAAAGAAATCAGCCCTCAAACACTTAACTGACAGAAAAAGATTTTTTTGAAAAAACTCCCTAAGCCCCGGGGTCACAATTTCATCAAAAATCTGACTTTCGGCAATTCACTCAAAAATGGTGCCAAACGGTTGCAAATACTCCCCTGAGAGGTTTGGCGGTCGAAACAGAAGGCTTTTTATCATAGAAAAAGAAATCAGCCCTTGACAACTTTAACAGCAGAAAAAGATTTTTTTGAAAAAATCCCCAAGCGCTGGGGTCACAATTTCACCAAAAATCTGACTTTCGGCAATGCACTCAAAAATGGTGCCAAACACTTGCAAATGCTCCCCTGAAAGTTTTGGTGGTCAGAACAGAAGGCTTTTTATCACAGGAAAAGAACTCAGCCCGCGACAACTTAACCGGCAGAAAAAAAAATTTTTGAAAAAAAACCCTAAGCCCCGGGGTCACAATTTCATAAAAAATCTGACTTTCGGCAATTCACTCAAAAATGGTGCCAAACGGTTGCAAATGCTCCCCTGAGAGGTTCGGCGGTCGAAACCGAAGGCTTTTTACCATAGGAAAAGAAATCAGCCCTCGACAATTTAACAGGGAGAAAAAGATTTTTTTGAAAAAAACCCTAAGCCCCGCGGTCACAATTTCATCAAAAATCTGACTTTTGGCAATTCACTGAAAAATGGTGCCAAAGGGTTGCTAAGGCTCCCCTGAAAGTTTTGGCGGTCAAAACAGAAGGCTTTTTATCACAGGAAAAGAACTCAGCCCTCGATAACTTAACCAGCAGAAAAAGATTTTTTTGAAAAAATCCCTAAGCCCCGGGGTCACAATTTCATTAAAAATCTGACTTTTGGCAATTCACTCAAAAATAGTGCCAAACGCTTGCCAATGCTCCGCTGAAAGGTTTGGCGGTCGAATCAGAAGGCTTTTCATCACAGGACAAGAAATCAGCCCTCGACAACTTAACAGGGAGAAAAAGATTTTTTTGAAAAAATCCCTAAGCCCCGGGGTCACAATTTCATCAAAAATCTGATTTTCGGCAATTCACTCAAAAATGGTGCCAAACGTTTGCAAATACTCCCCTGAGAGGTTTGGCGGTCGAAACAGAAGGCTTTTTATCATACAAAAAGAAATCAGCCCTTGACAACTTTAACAGCAGAAAAAGATTTTTTTGAAAAAATCCCCAAGCGCCGGGGTCACAATTTCACCAAAAATCTGACTTTCGGCAATTCACTCAAAAATGGTGCCAAACGCTTGCAAAGGCTCCCCTGAAAGTTTTGGTGGTCAAAACAGAAGGCTTTTTATCACAGGAAAAGAACTCAGCCCTCGACAACTTAACCAGCAGAAAAAGATTTTTTTGTAAAAAATCCCTAAGCCCCGGGGTCACAATTTCATAAAAAATCTGACTTTTGGCAATTCACTCAAAAATGGTGCCAAATGGTTGCAAATGCTCCCGTGAGAGGCTTGGCGGTTGAAACCGAAGGCATTTTATCACAGGAAAAGAAATCAGCCCTCGACAACTTAACCAGCAGAAAAAGATTTTTTTGAAAAAAATCCCTAAGCCCCGGGGTCACAATTTAATAAAAAATCTGACTTTCGGCAATTCACTCAAAAATGGTGGCAAACGGTTGCAAATGCTCCCCTGAGAGGCTTGGTGGTCGAAACCGAAGGCTTTCTATCACAGGAAAAGTACTCAGCCCTCGACAACTTAACCAGCAGAAAAATATTTTTTTGAAAAAATCCCTAAGCCCCGGGGTCACAATTTCATCAAAAATCTGACTTTTGGCAATTCACTCAAAAATGGTGCCAAATGCTTGCAAATGCTCCCCTGAGAGGCTTGGTGGTCGAAACTGAAGGCTTTTTATCACAGGAAAAGAAATCAGCCCTCGACAACTTAACCAGCAGAAAAAAATTTTTTTGAAAAAGTCCCTAAGCCCCGGGGTCACAATTTCATAAAAAATCTGACTTTTGGCAATTCACTCAAAAATGGTGCGAAACGGTTGCCAATGCTCTGCTGAAAGGTTTGGCGGTCGAATCAGAAGGCTTTTCATCACAGGACAAGAAATCATCCCTCGACAACTTAACAGGGAGAAAAAGATTTTTTTAAAAAAATCCCTAAGCCCCGGGGTCACAATTTCATCAAAAATCTGACTTTCGACAATTCTCTCAAAAATGGTGCCAAACGGTTGCAAATGCTCCCCTGAAAGTTTTGGCGGTTAAAACAGAAGGCTTTTTATCACAGGAAAAGAACTCAGCCCTCGACAACTTAACCAGCAGAATAAGTTTTTTTTGAAAAAGTCCCTAAGCCCCGGGGTCACAATTTCATAAAAAATCTGACTTTCGGCAATTCACTCGAAAATGGTTCCAATAGGTTGCAAATGCTCCCTTGAGAGGTTTGGCTGTCGAAACAGAAGTATTTTAATCACAGGAAAAGAAATCAGACCTCAGCAACTTAACTGACAGAAAAAGGTTTTTTTGAAAAAATCCCTAAGCCCCGGGGTCAGAATTTCATCTAAAATCTGACTTTTGGCAATTCACTCAAAAATGGTGCCAAACGGTTGCCAATGCTCCGCTGAAAGGTTTGGCGGTCGAATCAGAAGGCCTTTCATCACAGGACAAGAAATCAGCCCTCGACTACTTAGAAGGTACAAAAAGATTTTTTTGAAAAAATCCCTAATTCCCGGGATCACAATTTCATTAAAAATCTGACTTTTGGCAATTGACTCAAAAATGGTGCCAAATGGTTGCAAATGCTCACCTGAAAGGTTTGGCGGTCGAAACAGAAGGCTTTTTATCACAGGAAAGAAATCAGCCCTCAACAACGTAACCGACAGAAAAAGATTTTTTTGAAAAAATCCCTAAGCCCCGGGGTTAAAATTTCTTCAAAAATCTGACTTTCGGCAATTCACTGAAAAATGGTGCCAAACGGTTGCAAATGCTCCCCTGAAAGTTTTCGCGGTTAAAACAGAAGGCTTTTTATCACAGGAAAACAAATCAGCCCTCAACAACTTAACAGGGAGAAAAAGACTTTTTTGAAAAAATCCCTAAGCCCCGGGGTCACAATTTCATCAAAAATCTGACTTTTGGCAATTCACTCAAAAATGGTGCCAAACTGTTGCCAATGCTCCGCTGAAAGGTTTGGCGGTCGAAACAGAAAGCTTTTCATCTCAGGACAAGAAATCAGGCCTCGACAACTTAACCGGCAGAAAAATATATTTTTGAAAAAATCCCTAAGCCCCGGGGTCACAATTTCATAAAAAATCTGACTTTCGGCAAGTCACTCAAAAATGGTGCCAAACGGTTGCAAATGCTCCACTTAGAGGTTTGGCGGTCGAAACAGAAGGCTTTTTACCACAGGAAAAGAAATCAGCCCTCGACAACTTAACAGGGAGAAAAAGATTTTTTTGAAAAAATCCCTAAGCCCCGGGGTCAGAATTTCATGAAAAATCTGACTTTTGGCAATTCACTCAAAAATGGTGCCAAACGGTTCCAAAAGCTCCGCTGAAAGGTTTGGTGGTCGAAACAGAAGTATTTTAATCACAGGAAAAGAAATCAGACCTCAAGAACTTAACCGACAGAAAAAGTTTTTTTAAAAAAAATCCCTAAGCCCCAGGGTCACAATTTCATCAAAAATCTGACTTTTGGCAATTAACTCAAAAATGGTGCCAAACGGTTGCCAATGCTCCGCTGAAAGGTTTGGCGGTCGAAACAGAAGGCTTTTCATCACAGGACAAGAAATCAGGCCTCGACAACTTAACCGGCAGAAAAATATTTTTTTGAAAAAATCCCTAAGCCCCGGGGTCACAATTTCATAAAAAATCTGACTTTCGGCAAGTCATTCAAAAATGGTGCCAAACGGTTGCCAATGCTCTGCTGAAAGGTTTGGCGGTCGAAACAGAAGGCTTTTCATCACAGGACAAGAAATCAGGCCTCGACAAATTAACCGACTGAAAAAGTTTTTTAAAAAAAATCCCTAAGCCCCGGGGTCACAATTTCATCAAAAATCTGACATTTGGCAATTCACTCAAAAATGGTGCCAAACGGTTGCAAATGCTCCACTTAGAGGTTTGGCGGTTGAAACGGAAGGCTTTTTACCACAGGACAAGAAATCAGCCCTCGACTACTTAAAAGGTACAAAAAGATTTTTTTGAAAAAATCCCTAATTCCCGGGATCACAATTTCATTAAAAATCTGACTTTTGGCAATTGACTCAAAAATGGTGCCAAATGGTTGCAAATGCTCACCTGAGAGGTTTGGCGGTCGAAACAGAAGGCTTTTTATCACAGGAAAGAAATCAGCCCTCAACAACGTAACCAACAGAAAAAGATTTTTTTGAAAAAATCCCTAAGCCCCGGGGTTAAAATTTCTTCAAAAATCTGACTTTCGGCAATGCACTCAAAAATGGTGCCAAACACTTGCAAATGCTCCCCTGAAAGTTTTGGTGGTCAGAACAGAAGGCTTTTTATCACAGGAAAAGAACTCAGCCCGCGACAACTTAACAGGGAGAAAAAGACTTTTTTGAAAAAATCCCTAAGCCCCGGGGTCACAATTTCATCAAAAATCTGACTTTTGGCAATTCACTCAAAAATGGTGCCAAACGTTTCCAAAAGTTCCGCTGAAAGGTTTGGCGGTCGAAACAGAAAGCTTTTCATCACAGGACAAGAAATCAGGCCTCGACAACTTAACCGGCAGAAAAATATATTTTTGAAAAAATCCCTAAGCCCCGGGGTCACAATTTCATAAAAAATCTGACTTTCGGCAAGTCACTCAAAAATGGTGCCAAACGGTTGCAAATGCTCCACTTAGAGGTTTGGCGGTTGAAACAGAAGGCTTTTTACCACAGGAAAAGAAACCAGCCCTCGACAACTTAACAGGGAGAAAAAGATTTTTTTGAAAAAATCCCTAATCCAGGGATCACAATTTCATTAAAAATCGGACTTTTGGCAATTCACTCAAAAATGGTGCCAAACGGTTGCCAATGCTCCGCTGAAAGGTTTGGCGGTCGAAACAGAAGGCTTTTCATCACAGGACAAGAACTCAGCCCTTGATAACTTAACCAGCAGAAAAAGATTTTTTTGAATAAATCCCCAAGCGCCGGGGTCACAATTTCACCAAAAATCTGACTTTTGGCAATTCACTCAAAAATGGTGCCAAACGGTTGCCAATGCTCCGCTGAAAGGTTTGGCGGTCGAAACAGAAGGCTTCTCATCACAGGACAAGAAATCAGCCCTCGACAACTTAACCAGCAGAAAAAGATTTTTTTGAAAAAATCCCTAAGCCCGGGGATCACAATTTCATCAAAAATCTGACTTTTGGCAATTCACTCAAAAATGGTGCCAAACGGTTGCAAATCCTCCCCTGAGAGGCTTGGCGGTCGAAACTGAAGGCTTTTTATCACAGGAAAAGAAATCAGCCCTCGACAACTTAACAGGGAGAAAAAGATTTTTTTGAAAAACTCCCTAAGCCCCGCGGTCACAATTTCATCAAAAATCTGACTTTTGGCAATTCACTGAAAAATGGTGCCAAAGGGTTGCAAAGGCTCCCCTGAGAGGCTTGGCGGTCGAAACCGAAGGCTTTTTATCATAGGAAAAGAACTCAGCCCTCGACAACTTAACAGGGAGAAAAAGATTTTTTTGAAAAAATCCCTAAGCCCCGGGGTCACAATTTCATCAAAAATCTGACTTTTGGCAATTCACTCAAAAATGGTGCCAAATGCTTGCAAATGCTCCCCTGAGAGGCTTGGTGGTCGAAACTGAAGGCTTTTTATCACAGGAAAAGAAATCAGGCCTCGACAACGTAACCGGCAGAAAAAATTTTTTTTGAAAAAACCCTAAGCCACGGGGTCACAATTTCATAAAAAATCTGACTTTCGGCAATTCACTCAAAAATGGTACCAAATGGTTGTAAATGTTCCCCTGAAAGTTTTGGCAGTCAAAAAAGAAGGCTTTTTATCATAGGAAAGAAATCAGCCCTCAAACACTTAACTGACAGAAAAAGATTTTTTTGAAAAAACTCCCTAAGCCCCGGGGTCACAATTTCATCAAAAATCTGACTTTCGGCAATTCACTCAAAAATGGTGCCAAACGGTTGCAAATACTCCCCTGAGAGGTTTGGCGGTCGAAACAGAAGGCTTTTTATCATAGAAAAAGAAATCAGACCTCAGCAACTTAACTGACAGAAAAAGGTTTTTTTGAAAAAATCCCTAAGCCCCGGGGTCAGAATTTCATCTAAAATCTGACTTTTGGCAATTCACTCAAAAATGGTGCCAAACGGTTGCCAATGCTCCGCTGAAAGGTTTGGCGGTCGAATCAGAAGGCCTTTCATCACAGGACAAGAAATCAGCCCTCGACTACTTAGAAGGTACAAAAAGATTTTTTTGAAAAAATCCCTAATTCCCGGGATCACAATTTCATTAAAAATCTGACTTTTGGCAATTGACTCAAAAATGGTGCCAAATGGTTGCAAATGCTCACCTGAAAGGTTTGGCGGTCGAAACAGAAGGCTTTTTATCACAGGAAAGAAATCAGCCCTCAACAACGTAACCGACAGAAAAAGATTTTTTTGAAAAAATCCCTAAGCCCCGGGGTTAAAATTTCTTCAAAAATCTGACTTTCGGCAATTCACTGAAAAATGGTGCCAAACGGTTGCAAATGCTCCCCTGAAAGTTTTCGCGGTTAAAACAGAAGGCTTTTTATCACAGGAAAACAAATCAGCCCTCAACAACTTAACAGGGAGAAAAAGACTTTTTTGAAAAAATCCCTAAGCCCCGGGGTCACAATTTCATCAAAAATCTGACTTTTGGCAATTCACTCAAAAATGGTGCCAAACTGTTGCCAATGCTCCGCTGAAAGGTTTGGCGGTCGAAACAGAAAGCTTTTCATCACAGGACAAGAAATCAGGCCTCGACAACTTAACCGGCAGAAAAATATATTTTTGAAAAAATCCCTAAGCCCCGGGGTCACAATTTCATAAAAAATCTGACTTTCGGCAAGTCACTCAAAAATGGTGCCAAACGGTTGCAAATGCTCCACTTAGAGGTTTGGCGGTCGAAACAGAAGGCTTTTTACCACAGGAAAAGAAATCAGCCCTCGACAACTTAACAGGGAGAAAAAGATTTTTTTGAAAAAATCCCTAAGCCCCGGGGTCAGAATTTCATGAAAAATCTGACTTTTGGCAATTCACTCAAAAATGGTGCCAAACGGTTCCAAAAGCTCCGCTGAAAGGTTTGGTGGTCGAAACAGAAGTATTTTAATCACAGGAAAAGAAATCAGACCTCAAGAACTTAACCGACAGAAAAAGTTTTTTTAAAAAAAATCCCTAAGCCCCAGGGTCACAATTTCATCAAAAATCTGACTTTTGGCAATTAACTCAAAAATGGTGCCAAACGGTTGCCAATGCTCCGCTGAAAGGTTTGGCGGTCGAAACAGAAGGCTTTTCATCACAGGACAAGAAATCAGGCCTCGACAACTTAACCGGCAGAAAAATATTTTTTTGAAAAAATCCCTAAGCCCCGGGGTCACAATTTCATAAAAAATCTGACTTTCGGCAAGTCATTCAAAAATGGTGCCAAACGGTTGCCAATGCTCTGCTGAAAGGTTTGGCGGTCGAAACAGAAGGCTTTTCATCACAGGACAAGAAATCAGGCCTCGACAAATTAACCGACTGAAAAAGTTTTTTTAAAAAAATCCCTAAGCCCCGGGGTCACAATTTCATCAAAAATCTGACATTTGGCAATTCACTCAAAAATGGTGCCAAACGGTTGCAAATGCTCCACTTAGAGGTTTGGCGGTTGAAACGGAAGGCTTTTTACCACAGGACAAGAAATCAGCCCTCGACTACTTAAAAGGTACAAAAAGATTTTTTTGAAAAAATCCCTAATTCCCGGGATCACAATTTCATTAAAAATCTGACTTTTGGCAATTGACTCAAAAATGGTGCCAAATGGTTGCAAATGCTCACCTGAGAGGTTTGGCGGTCGAAACAGAAGGCTTTTTATCACAGGAAAGAAATCAGCCCTCAACAACGTAACCAACAGAAAAAGATTTTTTTGAAAAAATCCCTAAGCCCCGGGGTTAAAATTTCTTCAAAAATCTGACTTTCGGCAATGCACTCAAAAATGGTGCCAAACACTTGCAAATGCTCCCCTCAAAGTTTTGGTGGTCAGAACAGAAGGCTTTTTATCACAGGAAAAGAACTCAGCCCGCGACAACTTAACAGGGAGAAAAAGACTTTTTTGAAAAAATCCCTAAGCCCCGGGGTCACAATTTCATCAAAAATCTGACTTTTGGCAATTCACTCAAAAATGGTGCCAAACGTTTCCAAAAGTTCCGCTGAAAGGTTTGGCGGTCGAAACAGAAAGCTTTTCATCACAGGACAAGAAATCAGGCCTCGACAACTTAACCGGCAGAAAAATATATTTTTGAAAAAATCCCTAAGCCCCGGGGTCACAATTTCATAAAAAATCTGACTTTCGGCAAGTCACTCAAAAATGGTGCCAAACGGTTGCAAATGCTCCACTTAGAGGTTTGGCGGTTGAAACAGAAGGCTTTTTACCACAGGAAAAGAAACCAGCCCTCGACAACTTAACAGGGAGAAAAAGATTTTTTTGAAAAAATCCCTAATCCAGGGATCACAATTTCATTAAAAATCGGACTTTTGGCAATTCACTCAAAAATGGTGCCAAACGGTTGCCAATGCTCCGCTGAAAGGTTTGGCGGTCGAAACAGAAGGCTTTTCATCACAGGACAAGAACTCAGCCCTTGATAACTTAACCAGCAGAAAAAGATTTTTTTGAATAAATCCCCAAGCGCCGGGGTCACAATTTCACCAAAAATCTGACTTTTGGCAATTCACTCAAAAATGGTGCCAAACGGTTGCCAATGCTCCGCTGAAAGGTTTGGCGGTCGAAACAGAAGGCTTCTCATCACAGGACAAGAAATCAGCCCTCGACAACTTAACCAGCAGAAAAAGATTTTTTTGAAAAAATCCCTAAGCCCCGGGATCACAATTTCATCAAAAATCTGACTTTTGGCAATTCACTCAAAAATGGTGCCAAACGGTTGCAAATCCTCCCCTGAGAGGCTTGGCGGTCGAAACTGAAGGCTTTTTATCACAGGAAAAGAAATCAGCCCTCGACAACTTAACCAGCAGAAAAATATTTTTTTGAAAAAATCCCTAAGCCCCGGGGTCACAATTTCATAAAAAATCTGACTTTCGGCAATTCACTCAAAAATTGTACCAAACGGTTGCAAATGCTCCCCTGAGAGGTTTGGCGGTCGAAACCGAAGGCTTTTTATCACAGGAAAAGAAATCAGGCCTCGACAACGTAACCGGCAGAAAAATTTTTTTTTGAAAAAACCCTAAGCCACGGGGTCACAATTTCATAAAAAATCTGACTTTCGGCAATTCACTCAAAAATGGTACCAAATGGTTGTAAATGTTCCCCTGAAAGTTTTGGCAGTCAAAAAAGAAGGCTTTTTATCATAGGAAAGAAATCAGCCCTCAAACACTTAACTGACAGAAAAAGATTTTTTTGAAAAAACTCCCTAAGCCCCGGGGTCACAATTTCATCAAAAATCTGACTTTCGGCAATTCACTCAAAAATGGTGCCAAACGGTTGCAAATACTCCCCTGAGAGGTTTGGCGGTCGAAACAGAAGGCTTTTTATCATAGAAAAAGAAATCAGCCCTTGACAACTTTAACAGCAGAAAAAGATTTTTTTGAAAAAATCCCCAAGCGCTGGGGTCACAATTTCACCAAAAATCTGACTTTCGGCAATGCACTCAAAAATGGTGCCAAACACTTGCAAATGCTCCCCTGAAAGTTTTGGTGGTCAGAACAGAAGGCTTTTTATCACAGGAAAAGAACTCAGCCCGCGACAACTTAACCGGCAGAAAAAAAAATTTTTGAAAAAAAACCCTAAGCCCCGGGGTCACAATTTCATAAAAAATCTGACTTTCGGCAATTCACTCAAAAATGGTGCCAAACGGTTGCAAATGCTCCCCTGAGAGGTTCGGCGGTCGAAACCGAAGGCTTTTTACCATAGGAAAAGAAATCAGCCCTCGACAATTTAACAGGGAGAAAAAGATTTTTTTGAAAAAAACCCTAAGCCCCGCGGTCACAATTTCATCAAAAATCTGACTTTTGGCAATTCACTGAAAAATGGTGCCAAAGGGTTGCTAAGGCTCCCCTGAAAGTTTTGGCGGTCAAAACAGAAGGCTTTTCATCACAGGACAAGAAATCAGCCCTCGACAACTTAACAGGGAGAAAAAGATTTTTTTGAAAAAATCCCTAAGCCCCGGGGTCACAATTTCATCAAAAATCTGATTTTCGGCAATTCACTCAAAAATGGTGCCAAACGTTTGCAAATACTCCCCTGAGAGGTTTGGCGGTCGAAACAGAAGGCTTTTTATCATACAAAAAGAAATCAGCCCTTGACAACTTTAACAGCAGAAAAAGATTTTTTTGAAAAAATCCCCAAGCGCCGGGGTCACAATTTCACCAAAAATCTGACTTTCGGCAATTCACTCAAAAATGGTGCCAAACGCTTGCAAAGGCTCCCCTGAAAGTTTTGGTGGTCAAAACAGAAGGCTTTTTATCACAGGAAAAGAACTCAGCCCTCGACAACTTAACCAGCAGAAAAAGATTTTTTTGTAAAAAATCCCTAAGCCCCGGGGTCACAATTTCATAAAAAATCTGACTTTTGGCAATTCACTCAAAAATGGTGCCAAATGGTTGCAAATGCTCCCGTGAGAGGCTTGGCGGTTGAAACCGAAGGCATTTTATCACAGGAAAAGAAATCAGCCCTCGACAACTTAACCAGCAGAAAAAGATTTTTTTGAAAAAAATCCCTAAGCCCCGGGGTCACAATTTAATAAAAAATCTGACTTTCGGCAATTCACTCAAAAATGGTGGCAAACGGTTGCAAATGCTCCCCTGAGAGGCTTGGTGGTCGAAACCGAAGGCTTTCTATCACAGGAAAAGTACTCAGCCCTCGACAACTTAACCAGCAGAAAAATATTTTTTTGAAAAAATCCCTAAGCCCCGGGGTGACAATTTCATCAAAAATCTGACTTTCGGCAATACACTCTAAAATGCTACCAAACTGTTGCAAATGCTCCCCTGAGAGGTTCGGGGGTCGAAACAGAAGGTTTTTTACCATAGGAAAAGAAATCAGCCCTCGACAACTTAACAGGGAGAAAAAGATTTTTTTGAAAAACTCCCTAAGCCCCGCGGTCACAATTTCATCAAAAATCTGACTTTTGGCAATTCACTGAAAAATGGTGCTAAAGGGTTGCAAAGGCTCCCCTGAGAGGCTTGGCGGTCGAAACCGAAGGCTTTTTATCACAGGAAAAGAACTCAGCCCTCGACAACTTAACAGGGAGAAAAAGATTTTTTTGAAAAAATCCCTAAGCCCCGGGGTCACAATTTCATAAAAAATCTGACTTTTGGCAATTCACTCAAAAATGGTGCGAAACGGTTGCCAATGCTCTGCTGAAAGGTTTGGCGGTCGAATCAGAAGGCTTTTCATCACAGGACAAGAAATCATCCCTCGACAACTTAACAGGGAGAAAAAGATTTTTTTAAAAAAATCCCTAAGCCCCGGGGTCACAATTTCATCAAAAATCTGACTTTCGACAATTCTCTCAAAAATGGTGCCAAACGGTTGCAAATGCTCCCCTGAAAGTTTTGGCGGTTAAAACAGAAGGCTTTTTATCACAGGAAAAGAACTCAGCCCTCGACAACTTAACCAGCAGAATAAGTTTTTTTTGAAAAAGTCCCTAAGCCCCGGGGTCACAATTTCATAAAAAATCTGACTTTCGGCAATTCACTCGAAAATGGTTCCAATAGGTTGCAAATGCTCCCTTGAGAGGTTTGGCTGTCGAAACAGAAGTATTTTAATCACAGGAAAAGAAATCAGACCTCAGCAACTTAACTGACAGAAAAAGGTTTTTTTGAAAAAATCCCTAAGCCCCGGGGTCAGAATTTCATCTAAAATCTGACTTTTGGCAATTCACTCAAAAATGGTGCCAAACGGTTGCCAATGCTCCGCTGAAAGGTTTGGCGGTCGAATCAGAAGGCCTTTCATCACAGGACAAGAAATCAGCCCTCGACTACTTAGAAGGTACAAAAAGATTTTTTTGAAAAAATCCCTAATTCCCGGGATCACAATTTCATTAAAAATCTGACTTTTGGCAATTGACTCAAAAATGGTGCCAAATGGTTGCAAATGCTCACCTGAAAGGTTTGGCGGTCGAAACAGAAGGCTTTTTATCACAGGAAAGAAATCAGCCCTCAACAACGTAACCGACAGAAAAAGATTTTTTTGAAAAAATCCCTAAGCCCCGGGGTTAAAATTTCTTCAAAAATCTGACTTTCGGCAATTCACTGAAAAATGGTGCCAAACGGTTGCAAATGCTCCCCTGAAAGTTTTCGCGGTTAAAACAGAAGGCTTTTTATCACAGGAAAACAAATCAGCCCTCAACAACTTAACAGGGAGAAAAAGACTTTTTTGAAAAAATCCCTAAGCCCCGGGGTCACAATTTCATCAAAAATCTGACTTTTGGCAATTCACTCAAAAATGGTGCCAAACTGTTGCCAATGCTCCGCTGAAAGGTTTGGCGGTCGAAACAGAAAGCTTTTCATCACAGGACAAGAAATCAGGCCTCGACAACTTAACCGGCAGAAAAATATATTTTTGAAAAAATCCCTAAGCCCCGGGGTCACAATTTCATAAAAAATCTGACTTTCGGCAAGTCACTCAAAAATGGTGCCAAACGGTTGCAAATGCTCCACTTAGAGGTTTGGCGGTCGAAACAGAAGGCTTTTTACCACAGGAAAAGAAATCAGCCCTCGACAACTTAACAGGGAGAAAAAGATTTTTTTGAAAAAATCCCTAAGCCCCGGGGTCAGAATTTCATGAAAAATCTGACTTTTGGCAATTCACTCAAAAATGGTGCCAAACGGTTCCAAAAGCTCCGCTGAAAGGTTTGGTGGTCGAAACAGAAGTATTTTAATCACAGGAAAAGAAATCAGACCTCAAGAACTTAACCGACAGAAAAAGTTTTTTTAAAAAAAATCCCTAAGCCCCAGGGTCACAATTTCATCAAAAATCTGACTTTTGGCAATTAACTCAAAAATGGTGCCAAACGGTTGCCAATGCTCCGCTGAAAGGTTTGGCGGTCGAAACAGAAGGCTTTTCATCACAGGACAAGAAATCAGGCCTCGACAACTTAACCGGCAGAAAAATATTTTTTTGAAAAAATCCCTAAGCCCCGGGGTCACAATTTCATAAAAAATCTGACTTTCGGCAAGTCATTCAAAAATGGTGCCAAACGGTTGCCAATGCTCTGCTGAAAGGTTTGGCGGTCGAAACAGAAGGCTTTTCATCACAGGACAAGAAATCAGGCCTCGACAAATTAACCGACTGAAAAAGTTTTTTAAAAAAAATCCCTAAGCCCCGGGGTCACAATTTCATCAAAAATCTGACATTTGGCAATTCACTCAAAAATGGTGCCAAACGGTTGCAAATGCTCCACTTAGAGGTTTGGCGGTTGAAACAGAAGGCTTTTTACCACAGGACAAGAAATCAGCCCTCGACTACTTAAAAGGTACAAAAAGATTTTTTTGAAAAAATCCCTAATTCCCGGGATCACAATTTCATTAAAAATCTGACTTTTGGCAATTGACTCAAAAATGGTGCCAAATGGTTGCAAATGCTCACCTGAGAGGTTTGGCGGTCGAAACAGAAGGCTTTTTATCACAGGAAAGAAATCAGCCCTCAACAACGTAACCAACAGAAAAAGATTTTTTTGAAAAAATCCCTAAGCCCCGGGGTTAAAATTTCTTCAAAAATCTGACTTTCGGCAATGCACTCAAAAATGGTGCCAAACACTTGCAAATGCTCCCCTCAAAGTTTTGGTGGTCAGAACAGAAGGCTTTTTATCACAGGAAAAGAACTCAGCCCGCGACAACTTAACAGGGAGAAAAAGACTTTTTTGAAAAAATCCCTAAGCCCCGGGGTCACAATTTCATCAAAAATCTGACTTTTGGCAATTCACTCAAAAATGGTGCCAAACGTTTCCAAAAGTTCCGCTGAAAGGTTTGGCGGTCGAAACAGAAAGCTTTTCATCACAGGACAAGAAATCAGGCCTCGACAACTTAACCGGCAGAAAAATATATTTTTGAAAAAATCCCTAAGCCCCGGGGTCACAATTTCATAAAAAATCTGACTTTCGGCAAGTCACTCAAAAATGGTGCCAAACGGTTGCAAATGCTCCACTTAGAGGTTTGGCGGTTGAAACAGAAGGCTTTTTACCACAGGAAAAGAAACCAGCCCTCGACAACTTAACAGGGAGAAAAAGATTTTTTTGAAAAAATCCCTAATCCAGGGATCACAATTTCATTAAAAATCGGACTTTTGGCAATTCACTCAAAAATGGTGCCAAACGGTTGCCAATGCTCCGCTGAAAGGTTTGGCGGTCGAAACAGAAGGCTTTTCATCACAGGACAAGAACTCAGCCCTTGATAACTTAACCAGCAGAAAAAGATTTTTTTGAATAAATCCCCAAGCGCCGGGGTCACAATTTCACCAAAAATCTGACTTTTGGCAATTCACTCAAAAATGGTGCCAAACGGTTGCCAATGCTCCGCTGAAAGGTTTGGCGGTCGAAACAGAAGGCTTCTCATCACAGGACAAGAAATCAGCCCTCGACAACTTAACCAGCAGAAAAAGATTTTTTTGAAAAAATCCCTAAGCCCCGGGATCACAATTTCATCAAAAATCTGACTTTTGGCAATTCACTCAAAAATGGTGCCAAACGGTTGCAAATCCTCCCCTGAGAGGCTTGGCGGTCGAAACTGAAGGCTTTTTATCACAGGAAAAGAAATCAGCCCTCGACAACTTAACAGGGAGAAAAAGATTTTTTTGAAAAACTCCCTAAGCCCCGCGGTCACAATTTCATCAAAAATCTGACTTTTGGCAATTCACTGAAAAATGGTGCCAAAGGGTTGCAAAGGCTCCCCTGAGAGGCTTGGCGGTCGAAACCGAAGGCTTTTTATCACAGGAAAAGAACTCAGCCCTCGACAACTTAACAGGGAGAAAAAGATTTTTTTGAAAAAATCCCTAAGCCCCGGGGTCACAATTTCATCAAAAATCTGACTTTTGGCAATTCACTCAAAAATGGTGCCAAATGCTTGCAAATGCTCCCCTGAGAGGCTTGGTGGTCGAAACTGAAGGCTTTTTATCACAGGAAAAGAAATCAGGCCTCGACAACGTAACCGGCAGAAAAAAAATTTTTTGAAAAAACCCTAAGCCACGGGGTCACAATTTCATAAAAAATCTGACTTTCGGCAATTCACTAAAAAATGGTACCAAATGGTTGTAAATGTTCCCCTGAAAGTTTTGGCAGTCAAAAAAGAAGGCTTTTTATCATAGGAAAGAAATCAGCCCTCAAACACATAACTGACAGAAAAAGATTTTTTTGAAAAAACTCCCTAAGCCCCGGGGTCACAATTTCATCAAAAATCTGACTTTCGGCAATTCACTCAAAAATGGTGCCAAACGGTTGCAAATACTCCCCTGAGAGGTTTGGCGGTCGAAACAGAAGGCTTTTTATCATAGAAAAAGAAATCAGCCCTTGACAACTTTAACAGCAGAAAAAGATTTTTTTGAAAAAATCCCCAAGCGCTGGGGTCACAATTTCACCAAAAATCTGACTTTCGGCAATGCACTCAAAAATGGTGCCAAACACTTGCAAATGCTCCCCTGAAAGTTTTGGTGGTCAGAACAGAAGGCTTTTTATCACAGGAAAAGAACTCAGCCCGCGACAACTTAACCGGCAGAAAAAAATTTTTTTGAAAAAAAACCCTAAGCCCCGGGGTCACAATTTCATAAAAAATCTGACTTTCGGCAATTCACTCAAAAATGGTGCCAAACGGTTGCAAATGCTCCCCTGAGAGGTTCGGCGGTCGAAACCGAAGGCTTTTTACCATAGGAAAAGAAATCAGCCCTCGACAATTTAACAGGGAGAAAAAGATTTTTTTGAAAAAAACCCTAAGCCCCGCGGTCACAATTTCATCAAAAATCTGACTTTTGGCAATTCACTGAAAAATGGTGCCAAAGGGTTGCAAAGGCTCCCCTGAAAGTTTTGGCGGTCAAAACAGAAGGCTTTTTATCACAGGAAAAGAACTCAGCCCTCGATAACTTAACCAGCAGAAAAAGATTTTTTTGAAAAAATCCCTAAGCCCCGGGGTCACAATTTCATTAAAAATCTGACTTTTGGCAATTCACTCAAAAATAGTGCCAAACGGTTGCCAATGCTCCGCTGAAAGGTTTGGCGGTCGAATCAGAAGGCTTTTCATCACAGGACAAGAAATCATCCCTCGACAACTTAACAGGGAGAAAAAGATTTTTTTGAAAAAATCCCTAAGCCCCGGGGTCACAATTTCATCAAAAATCTGACTTTCGGCAATTCACTCAAAAATGGTGCCAAACGTTTGCAAATACTCCCCTGAGAGGTTTGGCGGTTGAAACAGAAGGCTTTTTATCATACAAAAAGAAATCAGCCCTTAACAACTTTAACAGCAGAAAAAGATTTTTTTGAAAAAATCCCCAAGCGCCGGGGTCACAATTTCACCAAAAATCTGACTTTCGGCAATTCACTCAAAAATGGTGCCAAACGCTTGCAAAGGCTCCCCTGAAAGTTTTGGTGGTCAAAACAGAAGGCTTTTTATCACAGGAAAAGAACTCAGCCCTCGACAATTTAACAGGGAGAAAAAGATTTTTTTGAAAAAAACCCTAAGCCCCGCGGTCACAATTTCATCAAAAATCTGACTTTTGGCAATTCACTGAAAAATGGTGCCAAAGGGTTGCAAAGGCTCCCCTGAAAGTTTTGGCGGTCAAAACAGAAGGCTTTTTATCACAGGAAAAGAACTCAGCCCTCGATAACTTAACCAGCAGAAAAAGATTTTTTTGAAAAAATCCCTAAGCCCCGGGGTCACAATTTCATTAAAAATCTGACTTTTGGCAATTCACTCAAAAATAGTGCCAAACGGTTGCCAATGCTCCGCTGAAAGGTTTGGCGGTCGAATCAGAAGGCTTTTCATCACAGGACAAGAAATCATCCCTCGACAACTTAACAGGGAGAAAAAGATTTTTTTGAAAAAATCCCTAAGCCCCGGGGTCACAATTTCATCAAAAATCTGACTTTCGGCAATTCACTCAAAAATGGTGCCAAACGTTTGCAAATACTCCCCTGAGAGGTTTGGCGGTTGAAACAGAAGGCTTTTTATCATACAAAAAGAAATCAGCCCTTGACAACTTTAACAGCAGAAAAAGATTTTTTTGAAAAAATCCCCAAGCGCCGGGGTCACAATTTCACCAAAAATCTGACTTTCGGCAATTCACTCAAAAATGGTGCCAAACGCTTGCAAAGGCTCCCCTGAAAGTTTTGGTGGTCAAAACAGAAGGCTTTTTATCACAGGAAAAGAACTCAGCCCTCGACAACTTAACCAGCAGAAAAAGATTTTTTTGTAAAAAATCCCTAAGCCCCGGGGTCACAATTTCATAAAAAATCTGACTTTTGGCAATTCACTCAAAAATGGTGCCAAATGGTTGCAAATGCTCCCGTGAGAGGCTTGGCGGTTGAAACCGAAGGCATTTTATCACAGGAAAAGAAATCAGCCCTCGACAACTTAACCAGCAGAAAAAGATTTTTTTGAAAAAAATCCCTAAGCCCCGGGGTCACAATTTAATAAAAAATCTGACTTTCGGCAATTCACTCAAAAATGGTGGCAAACGGTTGCAAATGCTCCCCTGAGAGGCTTGGTGGTCGAAACCGAAGGCTTTCTATCACAGGAAAAGTACTCAGCCCTCGACAACTTAACCAGCAGAAAAATATTTTTTTGAAAAAATCCCTAAGCCCCGGGGTCACAATTTCATCAAAAATCTGACTTTCGGCAATACACTCTAAAATGCTACCAAACTGTTGCAAATGCTCCCCTGAGAGGTTCGGGGGTCGAAACAGAAGGTTTTTTACCATAGGAAAAGAAATCAGCCCTCGACAACTTAACAGGGAGAAAAAGATTTTTTTGAAAAACTCCCTAAGCCCCGCGGTCACAATTTCATCAAAAATCTGACTTTTGGCAATTCACTGAAAAATGGTGCCAAAGGGTTGCAAAGGCTCCCCTGAGAGGCTTGGCGGTCGAAACCGAAGGCTTTTTATCACAGGAAAAGAACTCAGCCCTCGACAACTTAACAGGGAGAAAAAGATTTTTTTGAAAAAATCCCTAAGCCCCGGGGTCACAATTTCATCAAAAATCTGACTTTTGGCAATTCACTCAAAAATGGTGCCAAATGCTTGCAAATGCTCCCCTGAGAGGCTTGGTGGTCGAAACTGAAGGCTTTTTATCACAGGAAAAGAAATCAGCCCTCGACAACTTAACCAGCAGAAAAAAATTTTTTTGAAAAAGTCCCTAAGCCCCGGGGTCACAATTTCATAAAAAATCTGACTTTTGGCAATTCACTCAAAAATGGTGCGAAACGGTTGCCAATGCTCTGCTGAAAGGTTTGGCGGTCGAATCAGAAGGCTTTTCATCACAGGACAAGAAATCATCCCTCGACAACTTAACAGGGAGAAAAAGATTTTTTTAAAAAAATCCCTAAGCCCCGGGGTCACAATTTCATCAAAAATCTGACTTTCGACAATTCTCTCAAAAATGGTGCCAAACGGTTGCAAATGCTCCCCTGAAAGTTTTGGCGGTTAAAACAGAAGGCTTTTTTCACAGGAAAAGAACTCAGCCCTCGACAACTTAACCAGCAGAATAAGTTTTTTTTGAAAAAGTCCCTAAGCCCCGGGGTCACAATTTCATAAAAAATCTGACTTTCGGCAATTCACTCGAAAATGGTTCCAATAGGTTGCAAATGCTCCCCTGAGAGGTTTGGCTGTCGAAACAGAAGTATTTTAATCACAGGAAAAGAAATCAGACCTCAGCAACTTAACTGACAGAAAAAGGTTTTTTTGTAAAAATCCCTAAGCCCCGGGGTCAGAATTTCATCTAAAATCTGACTTTTGGCAATTCACTCAAAAATGGTGCCAAACGGTTGCCAATGCTCCGCTGAAAGGTTTGGCGGTCGAATCAGAAGGCCTTTCATCACAGGACAAGAAATCAGCCCTCGACTACTTAGAAGGTACAAAAAGATTTTTTTGAAAAAATCCCTAATTCCCGGGATCACAATTTCATTAAAAATCTGACTTTTGGCAATTGACTCAAAAATGGTGCCAAATGGTTGCAAATGCTCACCTGAAAGGTTTGGCGGTCGAAACAGAAGGCTTTTTATCACAGGAAAGAAATCAGCCCTCAACAACGTAACCGACAGAAAAAGATTTTTTTGAAAAAATCCCTAAGCCCCGGGGTTAAAATTTCTTCAAAAATCTGACTTTCGGCAATTCACTGAAAAATGGTGCCAAACGGTTGCAAATGCTCCCCTGAAAGTTTTCGCGGTTAAAACAGAAGGCTTTTTATCACAGGAAAACAAATCAGCCCTCAACAACTTAACAGGGAGAAAAAGACTTTTTTGAAAAAATCCCTAAGCCCCGGGGTCACAATTTCATCAAAAATCTGACTTTTGGCAATTCACTCAAAAATGGTGCCAAACGTTTCCAAAAGTTCCGCTGAAAGGTTTGGCAGTCGAAACAGAAAGCTTTTCATCACAGGACAAGAAATCAGGCCTCGACAACTTAACCGGCAGAAAAATATATTTTTGAAAAAATCCCTAAGCCCCGGGATCACAATTTCATCAAAAATCTTACTTTTGGCAATTCACTCAAAAATGGTGCCAAACGGTTGCAAATCCTCCCCTGAGAGGCTTGGCGGTCGAAACAGAAGGCTTTTTACCACAGGACAAGTAATCACCCCTCAACAACTTAACCGGCAGAAAAATGTTTTTTTGAAAAAATCCCTAAGCCCCGGGGTCACAATTTCATGAAAAATCTGACTTTTGGCAATTCACACAAAAATGGTGCCAAATGGTTCCAAAAGCTCCGCTGAAAGGTTTGGTGGTCGAAACAGAAGTATTTTAATCACAGGACAAGAAATCAGGCCTCGACAACTTAACCGGCAGAAAAATGTTTTTTTGAAAAAATCCCTAAGCCCCGGGGTCACAATTTCATAAAAAATCTGACTTTCGGCAAGTCACTCAAAAATGGTGCCAAACGGTTGCCAATGCTCCCCTGAAAGTTTTGGTGGTCAAAACAGAAGGCTTTTTATCACAGGAAAATAACTCAGCCCTCGACAACTTAACCAGCAGAAAAAGATTTTTTTGAAAAAATCCCTAAGCCCCGGGGTCACAATTTCATCAAAAATCTGACTTTTGGCAATTCACTCAAAAATGGTGCCAAATGGTTGCAAATGCTCCCCTGAGGGGCTTGGTGGTCGAAACTGAAGGCTTTTTCTCACAGGAAAAGAAATCAGCCCTCGACAACTTAACCGGCAGAAAAAGTTTTTTTTGAAAAAGTCCCTAAGCCCCGGGGTCACAATTTCATCAAAAATCTGACTTTCGGCAATTCACTCAAAAATGGTGCCAAACGGTTGCAAATCCTCCCCTGAGAGGTTTGGCTGTCGAAACAGACGTATTTTAATTACAGGAAAAGAAATCAGACCTCAACAACTTAACTGACAGAAAAAGTTTTTTTTGAAAAAATCCCTAAGGCCCGGGGTCACAATTTCATCAAAAATCTGACTTTTGTCAATTCACTCAAAAATGGTGCCAAACAGTTGCAAATGCTCCACTTAGAGGTTTGGCGGTCGAAACAGAAGGCTTTTTACCACAGGACAAGAAATCAGCCCTCGACTACTTAACAGGTACAAAAAGATTTTTTTGAAAAAATCCCTAATCCTCGGGATCACAATTTCATTAAAAATCTGACTTTCGACAATTCTCTCAAAAATGGTGCCAAACGGTTGCAAATGCTCCCCTGAAATTTTTGGCGGTTAAAACAGAAGGCTTTTTATCACAGGAAAAGAACTCAGCCCTCGACAACTTAACCAGCAGAAAAAGTTTTTTTTGAAAAAGTCCCTAAGCCCCGGGGTCACAATTTCATAAAAAATCTGACTTTCGGCAATTCACTCGAAAATGGTACCAATAGGTTGCAAATGCTCCACTTAGAGGTTTGGCGGTCGAAACAGAAGGCTTTTTACCACAGGAAAAGAAATCAGCCCTCGACAACTTAACAGGGAGAAAAAGATTTTTTTGAAAAAATCCCTAAGCCCCGGGGTCCGAATTTCATGAAAAATCTGACTTTTGGCAATTCACACAAAAATGGTGCCAAACGGTTCCAAAAGCTCCGCTGAAAGGTTTGGTGGTCGAAACAGAAGTATTTTAATCACAGGACAAGAAATCAGGCCTCGACAACTTAACCGGCAGAAAAATATTTTTTTGAAAAAATCCCTAAGCCCCGGGGTCACAATTTCATAAAAAATCTGACTTTCGGCAATTCACTCAAAAATGGTACCAAATGGTTGCAAATGCTCCCCTGAGAGGTTTGGCGGTCGAAACCGAAGGCTTTTTATCACAGGAAAAGAAATCAGGCCTCGACAACGTAACCGACAGAAAATTTTTTTTTTGAAAAAACCGTAAGCCCCGGGGTCACAAATTCATAAAAAATCTGACTTTCGGCAATTAACTCAAAAATGGTACCAATAGGTTGCAAATACTCCCCTGAGAGGTTTGGCGGTCGAAACAGAAGGCTTTTTATCATACAAAAAGAAATCAGCCCTTGACAACTTTAACAGCAGAAAAAGATTTTTTTGAAAAAATCCCCAAGCGCCGGGGTCACAATTTCACCAAAAATCTGACTTTCGGCAATTCACTCAAAAATGGTGCCAAACGCTTGCAAAGGCTCCCCTGAAAGTTTTGGTGGTCAAAACAGAAGGCTTTTTATCACAGGAAAAGAACTCAGCCCTCGACAACTTAACCAGCAGAAAAAGATTTTTTTGAAAAAAATCCCTAAGCCCCGGGGTCACAATTTCATAAAAAATCTGACTTTCGGCAATTCACTCAAAAATGGTACCAAATGGTTGCAAATACTCCCTTGAGAGGGTTGGCGGTCGAAACAGAAGGCTTTTTATGATAGAAAAAGAAATCAGCCCTTGACAACTTTAACAGCAGAAAAAGATTTTTTTGAAAAAATCCCCAAGCTCCGGGGTCACAATTTCACCAAAAATCTGACTTTCGGCAATTCACTCAAAAATGGTACCAAATGGTTGCAAATGATCCCCTGAGAGGTTTGGCGGTCGAAACCGAAGGCATTTTATCACAGGAAAAGAAATCAGCCCTCGACAACTTAACCAGCAGAAAAAGATTTTTTTGAAAAAAATCCCTAAGCCCCGGGGTCACAATTTAATAAAAAATCTGACTTTCGGCAATTCACTCAAAAATGGTGGCAAACGTTTGCAAATGCTCCCCTGAGAGGCTTGGTGGTCGAAACCGAAGGCTTTCTATCACAGGAAAAGTACTCAGCCCTCGACAACTTAACCAGCAGAAAAATATTTTTTTGAAAAAATCCCTAAGCCCCGGGGTGACAATTTCATCAAAAATCTGACTTTCGGCAATACACTCTAAAATGCTACCAAACTGTTGCAAATGCTCCCCTGAGAGGTTCGGGGGTCGAAACAGAAGGTTTTTTACCATAGGAAAAGAAATCAGCCCTCGACAACTTAACAGGGAGAAAAAGATTTTTTTGAAAAACTCCCTAAGCCCCGCGGTCACAATTTCATCAAAAATCTGACTTTTGGCAATTCACTGAAAAATGGTGCCAAATGCTTGCAAATGCTCCCCTGAGAGGCTTGGTGGTCGAAACTGAAGGCTTTTTATCACAGGAAAAGAAATCAGCCCTCGACAACTTAACCAGCAGAAAAAATTTTTTTTGAAAAAGTCCCTAAGCCCCGGGGTCACAATTTCATAAAAAATCTGACTTTTGGCAATTCACTCAAAAATGGTGCGAAACGGTTGCCAATGCTCTGCTGAAAGGTTTGGCGGTCGAATCAGAAGGCTTTTCATCACAGGACAAGAAATCATCCCTCGACAACTTAACAGGGAGAAAAAGATTTTTTTAAAAAAATCCCTAAGCCCCGGGGTCACAATTTCATCAAAAATCTGACTTTCGACAATTCTCTCAAAAATGGTGCCAAACGGTTGCAAATGCTCCCCTGAAAGTTTTGGCGGTTAAAACAGAAGGCTTTTTATCACAGGAAAAGAACTCAGCCCTCGACAACTTAACCAGCAGAATAAGTTTTTTTTGAAAAAGTCCCTAAGCCCCGGGGTCACAATTTCATAAAAAATCTGACTTTCGGCAATTCACTCAAAAATGGTACCAATAGGTTGCAAATACTCCCCTGAGAGGTTTGGCGGTCGAAACAGAAGGCTTTTTATCATACAAAAAGAAATCAGCCCTTGACAACTTTAACAGCAGAAAAAGATTTTTTTGAAAAAATCCCCAAGCGCCGGGGTCACAATTTCACCAAAAATCTGACTTTCGGCAATTCACTCAAAAATGGTGCCAAACGCTTGCAAAGGCTCCCCTGAAAGTTTTGGTGGTCAAAACAGAAGGCTTTTTATCACAGGAAAAGAACTCAGCCCTCGACAACTTAACCAGCAGAAAAAGATTTTTTTGAAAAAAATCCCTAAGCCCCGGGGTCACAATTTCATAAAAAATCTGACTTTCGGCAATTCACTCAAAAATGGTACCAAATGGTTGCAAATACTCCCTTGAGAGGGTTGGCGGTCGAAACAGAAGGCTTTTTATGATAGAAAAAGAAATCAGCCCTTGACAACTTTAACAGCAGAAAAAGATTTTTTTGAAAAAATCCCCAAGCTCCGGGGTCACAATTTCACCAAAAATCTGACTTTCGGCAATTCACTCAAAAATGGTACCAAATGGTTGCAAATGATCCCCTGAGAGGTTTGGCGGTCGAAACCGAAGGCATTTTATCACAGGAAAAGAAATCAGCCCTCGACAACTTAACCAGCAGAAAAAGATTTTTTTGAAAAAAATCCCTAAGCCCCGGGGTCACAATTTAATAAAAAATCTGACTTTCGGCAATTCACTCAAAAATGGTGGCAAACGGTTGCAAATGCTCCCCTGAGAGGCTTGGTGGTCGAAACCGAAGGCTTTCTATCACAGGAAAAGTACTCAGCCCTCGACAACTTAACCAGCAGAAAAATATTTTTTTGAAAAAATCCCTAAGCCCCGGGGTGACAATTTCATCAAAAATCTGACTTTCGGCAATACACTCTAAAATGCTACCAAACTGTTGCAAATGCTCCCCTGAGAGGTTCGGGGGTCGAAACAGAAGGTTTTTTACCATAGGAAAAGAAATCAGCCCTCGACAACTTAACAGGGAGAAAAAGATTTTTTTGAAAAACTCCCTAAGCCCCGCGGTCACAATTTCATCAAAAATCTGACTTTTGGCAATTCACTGAAAAATGGTGCCAAATGCTTGCAAATGCTCCCCTGAGAGGCTTGGTGGTCGAAACTGAAGGCTTTTTATCACAGGAAAAGAAATCAGCCCTCGACAACTTAACCAGCAGAAAAAATTTTTTTTGAAAAAGTCCCTAAGCCCCGGGGTCACAATTTCATAAAAAATCTGACTTTTGGCAATTCACTCAAAAATGGTGCGAAACGGTTGCCAATGCTCTGCTGAAAGGTTTGGCGGTCGAATCAGAAGGCTTTTCATCACAGGACAAGAAATCATCCCTCGACAACTTAACAGGGAGAAAAAGATTTTTTTAAAAAAATCCCTAAGCCCCGGGGTCACAATTTCATCAAAAATCTGACTTTCGACAATTCTCTCAAAAATGGTGCCAAACGGTTGCAAATGCTCCCCTGAAAGTTTTGGCGGTTAAAACAGAAGGCTTTTTATCACAGGAAAAGAACTCAGCCCTCGACAACTTAACCAGCAGAATAAGTTTTTTTTGAAAAAGTCCCTAAGCCCCGGGGTCACAATTTCATAAAAAATCTGACTTTCGGCAATTCACTCGAAAGTGGTTCCAATAGGTTGCAAATGCTCCCCTGAGAGGTTTGGCTGTCGAAACAGAAGTATTTTAATCACAGGAAAAGAAATCAGACCTCAGCAACTTAACTGACAGAAAAAGGTTTTTTTGAAAAAATCCCTAAGCCCCGGGGTCAGAATTTCATCTAAAATCTGACTTTTGGCAATTCACTCAAAAATGGTGCCAAACGGTTGCCAATGCTCCGCTGAAAGGTTTGGCGGTCGAATCAGAAGGCCTTTCATCACAGGACAAGAAATCAGCCCTCGACTACTTAGAAGGTACAAAAAGATTTTTTTGAAAAAATCCCTAATTCCCGGGATCACAATTTCATTAAAAATCTGATTTTGGCAATTGACTCAAAAATGGTGCCAAATGGTTGCAAATGCTCACCTGAAAGGTTTGGCGGTCGAAACAGAAGGCTTTTTATCACAGGAAAGAAATCAGCCCTCAACAACGTAACCGACAGAAAAAGATTTTTTTGAAAAAATCCCTAAGCCCCGGGGTTAAAATTTCTTCAAAAATCTGACTTTCGGCAATTCACTGAAAAATGGTGCCAAACGGTTGCAAATGCTCCCCTGAAAGTTTTCGCGGTTAAAACAGAAGGCTTTTTATCACAGGAAAACAAATCAGCCCTCAACAACTTAACAGGGAGAAAAAGACTTTTTTGAAAAAATCCCTAAGCCCCGGGGTCACAATTTCATCAAAAATCTGACTTTTGGCAATTCACTCAAAAATGGTGCCAAACGTTTCCAAAAGTTCCGCTGAAAGGTTTGGCAGTCGAAACAGAAAGCTTTTCATCACAGGACAAGAAATCAGGCCTCGACAACTTAACCGGCAGAAAAATATTTTTTTGAAAAAATCCCTAAGCCCCGGGATCACAATTTCATCAAAAATCTTACTTTTGGCAATTCACTCAAAAATGGTGCCAAACGGTTGCAAATCCTCCCCTGAGAGGCTTGGAGGTCGAAACAGAAGGCTTTTTACCACAGGACAAGTAATCACCCCTCAACAACTTAACCGGCAGAAAAATGTTTTTTTGAAAAAATCCCTAAGCCCCGGGGTCAGAATTTCATGAAAAATCTGACTTTTGGCAATTCACACAAAAATGGTGCCAAATGGTTCCAAAAGCTCCGCTGAAAGGTTTGGTGGTCGAAACAGAAGTATTTTAATCACAGGACAAGAAATCAGGCCTCGACAACTTAACCGGCAGAAAAATGTTTTTTTGAAAAAATCCTTAAGCCCCGGGGTCACAATTTCATAAAAAATCTGACTTTCGGCAAGTCACTCAAAAATGGTGCCAAACGGTTGCCAATGCTCCCCTGAGAGGTTTGGCGGTCGAAACCGAAGGCTTTTTATCACAGGAAAAGAAATCAGGCCTCGACAACGTAACCGGCAGAAAAAAATTTTTTTGAAAAAACCCTAAGCCACGGGGTCACAATTTCATAAAAAATCTGACTTTCGGCAATTCACTCAAAAATGGTACCAAATGGTTGTAAATGTTCCCCTGAAAGTTTTGGCAGTCAAAAAAGAAGGCTTTTTATCATAGGAAAGAAATCAGCCCTCAAACACTTAACTGACAGAAAAAGATTTTTTTGAAAAAATCCCTAAGCCCCGGGGTCACAATTTCATCAAAAATCTGACTTTCGGCAATTCACTCAAAAATGGTGCCAAACGGTTGCAAATACTCCCCTGAGAGGTTTGGCGGTCGAAACAGAAGGCTTTTTATCATAGAAAAAGAAATCAGCCCTTGACAACTTTAACAGCAGAAAAAGATTTTTTTGAAAAAATCCCCAAGCGCTGGGGTCACAATTTCACCAAAAATCTGACTTTCGGCAATGCACTCAAAAATGGTGCCAAACACTTGCAAATGCTCCCCTGAAAGTTTTGGTGGTCAGAACAGAAGGCTTTTTATCACAGGAAAAGAACTCAGCCCGCGACAACTTAACCAGTAGAAAAAGATTTTTTTGAAAAAAAACCCTAAGCCCCGGGGTCACAATTTCATAAAAAATCTGACTTTCGGCAATTCACTCAAAAATGGTGCCAAACGGTTGCAAATGCTCCCCTGAGAGGTTCGGCGGTCGAAACCGAAGGCTTTTTAACATAGGAAAAGAAATCAGCCCTCGCCAACTTAACAGGGAGAAAAAGATTTTTTTGAAAAAAACCCTAAGCCCCGCGGTCACAATTTCATCAAAAATCTGACTTTTGGCAATTCACTGAAAAATGGTGCCAAAGGGTTGCAAAGGCTCCCCTGAAAGTTTTGGCGGTCAAAACAGAAGGCTTTTTATCACAGGAAAAGAACTCAGCCCTCGATAACTTAACCAGCAGAAAAAGATTTTTTTGAAAAAATCCCCAAGCGCCGGGGTCACAATTTCACCAAAAATCTGACTTTCGGCAATTCACTCAAAAATGGTGCCAAACGCTTGCAAATGCTCCCCTGAAAGTTTTGGTGGTCAAAACAGAAGGCTTTTTATCACAGGAAAAGAACTCAGCCCTCGACAACTTAACCAGCAGAAAAAGATTTTTTTGAAAAAAATCCCTAAGCCCCGGGGTCACAATTTCATAAAAAATCTGACTTTCGGCAATTCACTCAAAAATGGTGCCAAATGGTTGCAAATGCTCCCGTGAGAGGCTTGGCGGTTGAAACCGAAGGCTTTTTATCACAGGAAAAGTAATCAGCCCTCGACAACTTAACCAGCAGAAAAAGATTTTTTTGAAAAAAATCCCTAAGCCCCGGGGTCACAATTTAATAAAAAATCTGACTTTCGGCAATTCACTCAAAAATGGTGCCAAACGGTTGCAAATGCTCCCCTGAGAGGCTTGGTGGTCGAAACTGAAGGCTTTCTATCACAGGAAAAGTACTCAGCCCTCGACAACTTAACCAGCAGAAAAATATTTTTTTGAAAAAATCCCTAATCCCCGGGGTCACAATTTCATAAAAAATCTGACTTTCGGCAATTCACTCAAAAATTGTACCAAACGGTTGCAAATGCTCCCCTGAGAGGTTTGGCGGTCGAAACCGAAGGCTTTTTATCACAGGAAAAGAAATCAGCCCTCGACAACTTAACCGGCAGAAAATTTTTTTTTTAAAAAAAACCCTAAGCCCCGGGGTCACAATTTCATCAAAAATCTGACTTTCGGCAATACACTCTAAAATGCTACCAAAATGTTGCAAATGCTCCCCTGAGAGGTTCGGCGGTCGAAACAGAAGGTTTTTTACCATAGGAAAAGAAATCAGCCCTCGACAACTTAACAGGGAGAAAAAGATTTCTTTGAAAAACTCCCTAAGCCCAGCGGTCACAATTTCATCAAAAATCTGACTTTTGGCAATTCACTGAAAAATGGTGCCAAAGGGTTGCAAAGGCTCCCCTGAGAGGCTTGGCGGTCGAAACCGAAGGCTTTTTATCACAGGAAAAGAACTCAGCCCTCGACAACTTAACAGGGAGAAAAAGATTTTTTTGAAAAATTCCCTAAGCCCCGGGGTCACAATTTCATCAAAAATCTGACTTTCGGCAATTCACTCAAAAATGGTGCCAAACGGTTGCAAATACTCCCCTGAGAGGTTTGGCGGTCGAAACAGAAGGCTTTTTATGATAGAAAAAGAAATCAGCCCTTCACAACTTTAACAGCAGAAAAAGATTTTTTTGAAAAAATCCCCAAGCGCCGGGGTCACAATTTCACCAAAAATCTGACTTTCGGCAATTCACTCAAAAATGGTGCCAAACGCTTGCAAATGCTCCCCTGAAAGTTTTGGTGGTCGAAACTGAAGGCTTTTTCTCACAGGAAAAGAAATCAGCCCTCGACAACTTAACCGGCAGAAAAAATTTTTTTTGAAAAAACCCTAAGCCCCGGGGTCACAAATTCATAAAAAATCTGACTTTCGGCAATTCACTCAAAAATGGTACCAAATGGTTGCAAATGCTCCCCTGAAAGTTTTGGCAGTCAAAAAAGAAGGCTTTTTATCATAGGAAAGAAATCAGCCCTCAAACACTTAACTTACAGAAAAAGTTTTTTTTGAAAAAGTCCCTAAGCCCCGGGGGTCACAATTTCATCAAAAATCTGACTTTCGGCAATTCACTCAAAAATGGTGCCAAACAGTTGCAAATGCTCCACTTAGAGGTTTGGCGGTCGAAACAGAAGGCTTTTTACCACAGGACAAGAAATCAGCCCTCGACTACTTAACAGGTACAAAAAGATTTTTTTGAAAAAATCCCTAATCCTCGGGATCACTATTTCATTAAAAATCTGACTTTTGGCAATTCACTCAAAAATGGTGCGAAACGGTTGCCAATGCTCTGCTGAAAGGTTTGGCGGTCGAATCAGAAGGCTTTTCATCACAGGACAAGAAATCATCCCTCGACAACTTAACAGGGAGAAAAAGATTTTTTTAAAAAAATCCCTAAGCCCCGGGGTCACAATTTCATCAAAAATCTGACTTTCGACAATTCTCTCAAAAATGGTGCCAAACGGTTGCAAATGCTCCCCTGAAATTTTTGGCGGTTAAAACAGAAGGCTTTTTATCACAGGAAAAGAACTCAGCCCTCGACAACTTAACCAGCAGAAAAAGTTTTTTTTGAAAAAGTCCCTAAGCCCCGGGGTCACAATTTCATAAAAAATCTGACTTTCGGCAATTCACTCGAAAATGGTACCAATAGGTTGCAAATGCTCCACTTAGAGGTTTGGCGGTCGAAACAGAAGGCTTTTTACCACAGGAAAAGAAATCAGCCCTCGACAACTTAACAGGGAGAAAAAGATTTTTTTGAAAAAATCCCTAAGCCCCGGGGTCAGAATTTCATGAAAAATCTGACTTTTGGCAATTCACACAAAAATGGTGCCAAACGGTTCCAAAAGCTCCGCTGAAAGGTTTGGTGGTCGAAACAGAAGTATTTTAATCACAGGACAAGAAATCAGGCCTCGACAACTTAACCGGCAGAAAAATATTTTTTTGAAAAAATCCCTAAGCCCCGGGGTCACAATTTCATAAAAAATCTGACTTTCGTCAATTCACTCAAAAATGGTACCAAATGGTTGCAAATGCTCCCCTGAGAGGTTTGGCGGTCGAAACCGAAGGCTTTTTATCACAGGAAAAGAAATCAGGCCTCGACAACGTAACCGGCAGAAAAAAATTTTTTTGAAAAAACCCTAAGCCACGGGGTCACAATTTCATAAAAAATCTGACTTTCGGAAATTCACTCAAAAATGGTACCAAATGGTTGTAAATGTTCCCCTGAAAGTTTTGGCAGTCAAAAAAGAAGGCTTTTTATCATAGGAAAGAAATCAGCCCTCAAACACTTAACTGACAGAAAAAGATTTTTTTGAAAAAATCCCTAAGCCCCGGGGTCACAATTTCATCAAAAATCTGACTTTCGGCAATTCACTCAAAAATGGTGCCAAACGGTTGCAAATACTCCCCTGAGAGGTTTGGCGGTCGAAACAGAAGGCTTTTTATCATAGAAAAAGAAATCAGCCCTTGACAACTTTAACAGCAGAAAAAGATTTTTTTGAAAAAATCCCCAAGCGCTGGGGTCACAATTTCACCAAAAATCTGACTTTCGGCAATGCACTCAAAAATGGTGCCAAACACTTGCAAATGCTCCCCTGAAAGTTTTGGTGGTCAGAACAGAAGGCTTTTTATCACAGGAAAAGAACTCAGCCCGCGACAACTTAACCAGTAGAAAAAGATTTTTTTGAAAAAAAACCCTAAGCCCCGGGGTCACAATTTCATAAAAAATCTGACTTTCGGCAATTCACTCAAAAATGGTGCCAAACGGTTGCAAATGCTCCCCTGAGAGGTTCGGCGGTCGAAACCGAAGGCTTTTTAACATAGGAAAAGAAATCAGCCCTCGCCAACTTAACAGGGAGAAAAAGATTTTTTTAAAAAAATCCCTAAACCCCGGGGTCACAATTTCATCAAAAATCTGACTTTCGACAATTCTCTCAAAAATGGTGCCAAACGGTTGCAAATGCTCCCCTGAAATTTTTGGCGGTTAAAACAGAAGGCTTTTTATCACAGGAAAAGAACTCAGCCCTCGACAACTTAACCAGCAGAAAAAGTTTTTTTTGAAAAAGTCCCTAAGCCCCGGGGTCACAATTTCATAAAAAATCTGACTTTCGGCAATTCACTCGAAAATGGTGCCAAACGGTTGCAAATGCTCCCCTGAAATTTTTGGCGGTTAAAACAGAAGGCTTTTTATCACAGGAAAAGAACTCAGCCCTCGACAACTTAACCAGCAGAAAAAGTTTTTTTTGAAAAAGTCCCTAAGCCCCGGGGTCACAATTTCATAAAAAATCTGACTTTCGGCAATTCACTCGAAAATGGTACCAATAGGTTGCAAATGCTCCACTTAGAGGTTTGGCGGTCGAAACAGAAGGCTTTTTACCACAGGAAAAGAAATCAGCCCTCGACAACTTAACAGGGAGAAAAAGATTTTTTTGAAAAAATCCCTAAGCCCCGGGGTCAGAATTTCATGAAAAATCTGACTTTTGGCAATTCACACAAAAATGGTGCCAAACGGTTCCAAAAGCTCCGCTGAAAGGTTTGGTGGTCGAAACAGAAGTATTTTAATCACAGGACAAGAAATCAGGCCTCGACAACTTAACCAGCAGAAAAATATTTTTTTGAAAAAATCCCTAAGCCCCGGGGTCACAATTTCATAAAAAATCTGACTTTCGTCAATTCACTCAAAAATGGTACCAAATGGTTGCAAATGCTCCCCTGAGAGGTTTGGCGGTCGAAACCGAAGGCTTTTTATCACAGGAAAAGAAATCAGGCCTCGACAACGTAACCGGCAGAAAAAAATTTTTTTGAAAAAACCCTAAGCCACGGGGTCACAATTTCATAAAAAATCTGACTTTCGGCAATTCACTCAAAAATGGTACCAAATGGTTGTAAATGTTCCCCTGAAAGTTTTGGCAGTCAAAAAAAGAAGGCTTTTTATCATAGGAAAGAAATCAGCCCTCAAACACTTAACTGACAGAAAAAGATTTTTTTGAAAAAATCCCTAAGCCCCGGGGTCACAATTTCATCAAAAATCTGACTTTCGGCAATTCACTCAAAAATGGTGCCAAACGGTTGCAAATACTCCCCTGAGAGGTTTGGCAGTCGAAACAGAAGGCTTTTTATCATAGAAAAAGAAATCAGCCCTTGACAACTTTAACAGCAGAAAAAGATTTTTTTGAAAAAATCCCCAAGCGCTGGGGTCACAATTTCACCAAAAATCTGACTTTCGGCAATGCACTCAAAAATGGTGCCAAACACTTGCAAATGCTCCCCTGAAAGTTTTGGTGGTCAGAACAGAAGGCTTTTTATCACAGGAAAAGAACTCAGCCCGCGACAACTTAACCAGTAGAAAAAGATTTTTTTGAAAAAAAACCCTAAGCCCCGGGGTCACAATTTCATAAAAAATCTGACTTTCGGCAATTCACTCAAAAATGGTGCCAAACGGTTGCAAATGCTCCCCTGAGAGGTTCGGCGGTCGAAACCGAAGGCTTTTTAACATAGGAAAAGAAATCAGCCCTCGCCAACTTAACAGGGAGAAAAAGATTTTTTTGAAAAAAAACCCTAAGCCTCGCGGTCACAATTTCATCAAAAATCTGACTTTTGGCAATTCACTGAAAAATGGTGCCAAAGGGTTGCAAAGGCTCCCCTGAAAGTTTTGGCGGTCAAAACAGAAGGCTTTTTATCACAGGAAAAGAACTCAGCCCTCGATAACTTAACCAGCAGAAAAAGATTTTTTTGAAAAAATCCCCAAGCGCCGGGGTCACAATTTCACCAAAAATCTGACTTTCGGCAATTCACTCAAAAATGGTGCCAAACGCTTGCAAATGCTCCCCTGAAAGTTTTGGTGGTCAAAACAGAAGGCTTTTTATCACAGGAAAAGAACTCAGCCCTCGACAACTTAACCAGCAGAAAAAGATTTTTTTGAAAAAAATCCCTAAGCCCCGGGGTCACAATTTCATAAAAAATCTGACTTTCGGCAATTCACTCAAAAATGGTGCCAAATGGTTGCAAATGCTCCCGTGAGAGGCTTGGCGGTTGAAACCGAAGGCTTTTTATCACAGGAAAAGAAATCAGCCCTCGACAACTTAACCAGCAGAAAAACATTTTTTTGAAAAAAATCCCTAAGCCCCGGGGTCACAATTTCATCAAAAATCTGACTTTTGGCAATTCACTGAAAAATGGTGCCAAAGGGTTGCAAATGCTCCCCTGAGAGGCTTGGTGGTCGAAACTGAAGGCTTTCTATCACAGGAAAAGTACTCAGCCCTCGACAACTTAACCAGCAGAAAAATATTTTTTTGAAAAAATCCCTAAGCCCCGGGGTCACAATTTCATAAAAAATCTGACTTTCGGCAATTCACTCAAAAATTGTACCAAACGGTTGCAAATGCTCCCCTGAGAGGTTTGGCGGTCGAAACCGAAGGCTTTTTATCACAGGAAAAGAAATCAGCCCTCGACAACTTAACCGGCAGAAAAATTTATTTTTGGAAAAAACCCTAAGCCCGGGGTCACAATTTCATCAAAAATCTGACTTTCGGCAATACACTCTAAAATGCTACCAAACTGTTGCAAATGCTCCCCTGAGAGGTTCGGCGGTCGAAACAGAAGGTTTTTTACCACAGGAAAAGAAATCAGCCCTCAACAACTTAACCGGTAGAAATTTTTTTTTGAAAAAAACCCTAAGCCCCGGGGTCACAATTTCATAAAAAATCTGACTTTCGGCAATACACTCTAAAGTGCTACCAAATGGTTGCAAATGCTCCCCTGAGAGGTTCGGCGGTCGAAACAGAAGGTTTTTTACCATAGGAAAAGAAATCAGCCCTCGATAACTTAACCAGCAAAAAAAATTTTTTTGAAAAAATCCCTAAGCCCCGGGGTCACAATTTCATCAAAAATCTGACTTTTGGCAATTCACTAAAAAATGGTGCCAAATGGTTGCAAATGCTCCCCTAAGAGGCTTGGCGGTCGAAACTGAAGGCTTTTTATCACAGGAAAAGAAATCAGCCCTCAACAACTTAACCTGCAGAAAAATTTTTTTTTGAAAAAAACCTAAGCCCCGGGGTCACAATTTCATAAAAAATCTGACTTTCGGCAATTCACTCAAAAATGGTACCAAATGGTTGCAAATGCTCCCCTGAGAGGTTTGGCGGTCGAAACCGAAGGCTTTTTATCACAGAAAAAGAAATCAGGCCTCGACAACGTAACCAACAGAAAAAGATTTTTTTTGAAAAAATCCCTAAGCCCCGGGGTCACAATTTCATCAAAAATCTGACTTTTGGCAATTCACTCAAAAATGGTGCCAAATGGTTGCAAATGCTCCCCTGAGAGGCTTGGTGGTCGAAACTGAAGGCTTTTTATCACAGGAAAAGAAATCAGCCCTCGACAACTTAACCGGTAGAAAAATTTTTTTTTGAAAAAACTGTAAGCGCCGGGGTCACAATTTCATAAAAAATCTGACTTTCGGCAATTCACTCAAAAATGGTACCAAATGGTTGCAAATGCTCCCCTGAAAGTTTTGGCTGTCGAAACAGACGTATTTTAATTACAGGAAAAGAAATCAGACCTCAACAACTTAACTGACAGAAAAAGTTTTTTTTGAAAAAATCCCTAAGGCCCGGGGTAACAATTTCATTAAAAATCTGACTTTTGGCAATTCACTCAAAAATGGTGCCAAACAGTTGCAAATGCTCCACTTAGAGGTTTGGCGGTCGAAACAGAAGGCTTTTTACCACAGGAAGAGAACTCAGCCCTCGACAACTTAACCAGCAGAAAAAGATTTTTTTGAAAAAAATCCCTAAGCCCCGGGGTCACAATTTCATAAAAAATCTGACTTTCGGCAATTCACTCAAAAATTGTACCAAACGGTTGCAAATGGTCCCCTGAGAGGCTTGGCGGTTGAAACCGAAGGCTTTTTATCACAGGAAAAGAAATCAGCCCTTGACAACTTAACCAGCAGAAAAAGATTTTTTTGAAAAAATCCCTAAGCCCCGGGGTCACAATTTCATCAAAAATCTGACTTTCGGCAATACACTCTAAAATGGTGCCAAATGGTTGCAAATGCTCCCCTGAGAGGCTTGGCGGTTGAAACCGAAGGCTTTTTATCACAGGAAAAGAAATCAGCCCTCGACAACTTAACAGGGAGAAAAAGATTTTTTTTGAAAAAATCCCTAAGCCCCGGGGTCACAATTTCATAAAAAATCTGACTTTCGGCAATTCACTCAAAAATGGTTCCAAACGCTTGCAAATGCTTCCCTGAGAGGCTGGGCGGTCGAAACCGAAGGCTTTTTATCACAGGAAAAGAAATCAGCCCTCGACAACTTATCCAGCAGAAAAATATTTTTTTGAAAAAATCCCTAAGCCCCGGGGTCACAATTTCATCAAAAATCTGACCTTCGGCAATACACTCAGAAATGATGCCAAACGGTTGCAAATGCTCCCCTGAAAGTTTTGTCGGTCAAAACAGAAGGCTTTTTATCACAGGAAAAGAAATTAGCCCTCGACAACTTAACTGACTGAAAAAGTTTTTTTCATCAAAAATCCCTAAGCCCCGGGGTCAGAATTTCATCAAAAATCTGACTTTTGGCAATTCACTCAAAAATGGTGCCAAACAGTTGCAAATGCTCCACTTAGAGGTTTGGCGGTCGAAACAGAAGGCTTTTTATCACAGGAAAGAAATCAGCCCTCAACAACGTAACCGACAGAAAAAAAAATTTTTGAAGAAATTCCTAACCCGGGGTCAATATTTCTTCAAAAATCTGACTTTCGGCAATTCACTCAAAAATGGTGCCAAACGGTTGCAAATGCTCCCCTGAAAGTTTTGGCGGTCAAAACAAAAGGCTTTTTATCACAGGAAAAGAAATCAGCCCTCAACAACTTAACTGACAGAAAAAGATTTTTTTGAAAAAATCCCTAAGCCCCGGGGTCACAATTTCATTAAAAATCTGACTTTTGGCAAGTCACTCAAAAATGGTGCCAAACGGTTGCCAATGCTCCGCTGAAAGGTTAGGCGGTCGAAACAGAAGGCTTTTCATCACAGGACAAGAAATCAGGCCTCGACAACTTAACCGGCAGAAAAATATTTTTTTGAAAAAATCCCTAAGCCCCGGGGTCACAATTTCATCAAAAATCTGACTTTTGGCAATTCACTCAAAAATGGTGCCAAATAGTTGCAAATGCTCCCCTGAGAGGCTTGGCGGTCGAAACTGAAGGCTTTTTATCACAGGAAAAGAACTCAGCCCTGGACAACTTAACCAGCAGAAAAAGATTTTTTTTGAAAAAATCCCTAAGCTCCGGGGTCACAATTTCTTCAAAAATCTGACTCTTGGCAATTCACTCAAAAATGGTGCCAAATGGTTGCAAATGCTCCCCTGAGAGGCTTGGCGGTCGAAACTGAAGGCTTTTTATCACAGGAAAAGAAATCAGCCCTCGACAACTTAACCGGCAGAAAAACTTTTTTTTGAAAAAAACCCTCAGCCCCGGGGTCACAATTTCATTAAAAATCTGACTTTCGGCAATACACTCTAAATTGCTACCAAATGGTTGCAAATGCTCCCCTGAGAGGTTCGGCGGTCGAAACAGAAGGTTTTTTACCATAGGAAAAGAAATCAGCCCTCGACAACTTAACAGGGAGAAAAAGATTTTTTTGAAAAAATCCCTAAGCCCCGGGGTCACAATTTCATTAAAAATCTGACTTTTGGCAATTCACTGAAAAATGGTGCCAAAGGGTTGCAAAGGCTGCCCTGAAAGTTTTGGCGGTCAAAACAGAAGGCTTTTTATCACAGGAAAAGAACTCAGCCCTCGATAACTTAACCAGCAGAAAAATATTTTTTTGAAAAAATCCCTAAGCCCCGGGGTCACAATTTCATAAAAAATCTGACTTTCGGCAATTCACTCAAAAATTGTACCAAACGGTTGCAAATGCTCCACTGAGAGTTTTGGCGGTCGAAACCGAAGGCTTTTTATCACAGGAAAAGAAATCAGACCTCGACAACTTAACCGGCAGAAAAAAATTTTTTTTGAAAAAAACCCTAAACCCCGGGGTCACAATTTCATCAAAAATCTGACTTTCGGCAATACACTCTAAAATGCTACCAAATGGTTGCAAATGCTCCCCTGAGAGGTTCGGCGGTCGAAACAGAAGTTTTTTACCATAGGAAAAGAAATCAGCCCTCGACAACTTAACAGGGAGAAAAAGATTTTTTTTGAAAAAATCCCTAAGCCCCGGGGTCACAATTTCATAAAAAATCTGACTTTCGGCAATTCACTCAAAAAATTTTCCAAACGCTTGCAAATGCTTCCCTGAGAGGCTTGGCGGTCGAAACAGAAGGCTTTTTACCACAGGACAAGAAATCAGCCCTCGACTACTTAACAGGTACAAAAACATTTTTTTGAAAAAATCCCTAATCCTCGGGATCACTATTTCATTAAAAATCTGACTTTTGGCAATTCACTCAAAAATGGTGCGAAACGGTTGCCAATGCTCTGCTGAAAGGTTTGGCGGTCGAATCAGAAGGCTTTTCATCACAGGACAAGAAATCATCCCTCGACAACTTAACAGGGAGAAAAAGATTTTTTTTAAAAAATCCCTAAGCCCCGGGGTCACAATTTCATCAAAAATCTGACTTTCGACAATTCTCTCAAAAATGGTGCCAAACGGTTGCAAATGCTCCCCTGAAATTTTTGGCGGTTAAAACAGAAGGCTTTTTATCACAGGAAAAGAACTCAGCCCTCGACAACTTAACCAGCAGAAAAAGTTTTTTTTGAAAAAGTCCCTAAGCCCCGGGGTCACAATTTCATAAAAAATCTGACTTTTGGCAATTCACTCGAAAATGGTACCAATAGGTTGCAAATGCTCCACTTAGAGGTTTGGCGGTCGAAACAGAAGGCTTTTTACCACAGGAAAAGAAATCAGCCCTCGACAACTTAACAGGGAGAAAAAGATTTTTTTGAAAAAATCCCTAAGCCCCGGGGTCAGAATTTCATGAAAAATCTGACTTTTGGCAATTCACACAAAAATGGTGCCAAACGGTTCCAAAAGCTCCGCTGAAAGGTTTGGTGGTCGAAACAGAAGTATTTTAATCACAGGACAAGAAATCAGGCCTCGACAACTTAACCGGCAGAAAAATATTTTTTTGAAAAAATCCCTAAGCCCCGGGATCACAATTTCATAAAAAATCTGACTTTCGGCAATTCACTCAAAAATGGTACCAAATGGTTGCAAATGCTCCCCTGAGAGGTTTGGCGGTCGAAACCGAAGGCTTTTTATCACAGGAAAAGAAATCAGGCCTCGACAACGTAACCGGCAGAAAAAAATTTTTTTGAAAAAACCCTAAGCCACGGGGTCACAATTTCATAAAAAATCTGACTTTCGGCAATTCACTCAAAAATGGTACCAAATGGTTGTAAATGTTCCCCTGAAAGTTTTGGCAGTCAAAAAAGAAGGCTTTTTATCATAGGAAAGAAATCAGCCCTCAAACACTTAACTGACAGAAAAAGATTTTTTTGAAAAAATCCCTAAGCCCCGGGGTCACAATTTCATCAAAAATCTGACTTTCGGCAATTCACTCAAAAATGGTGCCAAACGGTTGCAAATACTCCCCTGAGAGGTTTGGCAGTCGAAACAGAAGGCTTTTTATCATAGAAAAAGAAATCAGCCCTTGACAACTTTAACAGCAGAAAAAGATTTTTTTGAAAAAATCCCCAAGCGCTGGGGTCACAATTTCACCAAAAATCTGACTTTCGGCAATGCACTCAAAAATGGTGCCAAACACTTGCAAATGCTCCCCTGAAAGTTTTGGTGGTCAGAACAGAAGGCTTTTTATCACAGGAAAAGAACTCAGCCCTCGATAACTTAACCAGCAGAAAAAGATTTTTTTGAAAAAATCCCCAAGCGCCGGGGTCACAATTTCACCAAAAATCTGACTTTCGGCAATTCACTCAAAAATGGTGCCAAACGCTTGCAAATGCTCCCCTGAAAGTTTTGGTGGTCAAAACAGAAGGCTTTTTATCACAGGAAAAGAACTCAGCCCTCGACAACTTAACCAGCAGAAAAAGATTTTTTTGAAAAAAATCCCTAAGCCCCGGGGTCACAATTTAATAAAAAATCTGACTTTCGGCAATTCACTCAAAAATGGTGCCAAATGGTTGCAAATGCTCCCGTGAGAGGCTTGGCGGTTGAAACCGAAGGCTTTTTATCACAGGAAAAGAAATCAGCCCTCGACAACTTAACCAGCAGAAAAAGATTTTTTTGAAAAAAATCCCTAAGCCCCGGGGTCACAATTTCATAAAAAATCTGACTTTCGGCAATTCACTCAAAAATTGTACCAAACGGTTGCAAATGCTCCCCTGAGAGGTTTGGCGGTCGAAACCGAAGGCTTTTTATCACAGGAAAAGAAATCAGCCCTCGACAACTTAACCGGCAGAAATTTTTTTTTTTGAAAAAAACCCTAAGCCCCGGGGTCACAATTTCATCAAAAATCTGACTTTCGGCAATACACTCTAAAATGCTACCAAACTGTTGCAAATGCTCCCCTGAGAGGTTCGGCGGTCGAAACAGAAGGTTTTTTACCATAGGAAAAGAAATCAGCCCTCGACAACTTAACAGGGAGAAAAAGATTTCTTTGAAAAACTCCCTAAGCCCCGATGTCACAATTTCATCAAAAATCTGACTTTTGGCAATTCACTCAAAAATGGTGCCAAAGGGTTGCAAAGGCTCCCCTGAAAGTTTTGGTGGTCAAAACAGAAAGCTTTTTATCACAGGAAAAGAACTCAGCCCTCGATAACTTAACCAGCAGAAAAAGATTTTTTTGAAAAAATCCCTAAGCCCCGGGGTCACAATTTCATCAAAAATCTGACTTTTGGCAATTCACTCAAAAATGGTGCCAAACAGTTGCAAATGCTCCACTTAGAGGTTTGGCGGTCGAAACAGAAGGCTTTTTACCACAGGACAAGAAATCAGCCCTCGACTACTTAACAGGTACAAAAAGATTTTTTTGAAAAAATCCCCAAGCACCGGGATCACAATTTCACCAAAAATCTGACTTTCGGCAATTGACTCAAAAATGGTGCCAAACGGTTGCCAATGCTCCCCTGAGAGGTTTGGCGGTCGAAACCGAAGGCTTTTTATCACAGGAAAAGAAATCAGCCCTTGACAACTTAACCGGCAGAAATTTTTTTTTGAAAAAAACCCTAAGCCCCGGGGTCACAATTTCATAAAAAATCTGACTTTCGGCAATACACTCTAAAGTGCTACCAAATGGTTGCAAATGCTCCCCTGAGAGGTTCGGCGGTCGAAACAGAAGGTTTTTTACCATAGGAAAAGAAATCAGCCCTCGATAACTTAACCAGCAGAAAAAGATTTTTTTGAAAAAATCCCTAAGCCCCGGGGTCACAATTTCATCAAAAATCTGACTTTTGGCAATTCACTAAAAAATGGTGCCAAATGGTTGCAAATGCTCCCCTAAGAGGCTTGGCGGTCGAAACTGAAGGCTTTTGATCACAGGAAAAGAAATCAGCCCTCAACAACTTAACCTGCAGAAAAAAATTTTTTTGAAAAAAACCTAAGCCCCGGGTTCACAATTTCATAAAAAATCTTACTTTCGGCAATTCACTCAAAAATGGTACCAAATGGTTGCAAATGCTCCCCTGAGAGGTTTGGCGGTCGAAACCGAAGGCTTTTTATCACAGAAAAAGAAATCAGGCCTCGACAACGTAACCAACAGAAAAAGATTTTTTTTGAAAAAATCCCTAAGCCCCGGGGTCACAATTTCATCAAAAATCTGACTTTTGGCAATTCACTCAAAAATGGTGCCAAATGGTTGCAAATGCTCCCCTGAGAGGCTTGGTGGTCGAAACTGAAGGCTTTTTATCACAGGAAAAGAAATCAGCCCTCGACTACTTAACAGGGAGAAATAGATTTTTTTGAAAAAATCCCTACGCCCCGGGGTCACAATTTCATCAAAAATCTGATTTTCTGCAATTCACTCAAAAATGGTGCCAAACGGTTGCAAATACTCCCCTGAGAGGTTTGGCGGTCGAAACAGAAGGCTTTTTATCATAGAAAAAGAAATCAGCCCTTGACAACTTTAACAGCAGAAAAAGATTTTTTTGAAAAAATCCCCAAGCGCCGGGGTCACAATTTCACCAAAAATATGACTTTCGGCAATTCACTCAAAAATGGTGCCAAACGGTTGGAAATGCTCCCCTGAAAGTTTTGGTGGTCAAAAGAGAAGGCTTTTTATCACAGGAAGAGAACTCAGCCCTCGACAACTTAACCAGCAGAAAAAGATTTTTTTGAAAAAAATCCCTAAGCCCCGGGGTCACAATTTCATAAAAAATCTGACTTTCGGCAATTCACTCAAAAATTGTACCAAACGGTTGCAAATGCTCCCCTGAGAGGCTTGGCGGTTGAAACCGAAGGCTTTTTATCACAGGAAAAGAAATCAGCCCTCGACAACTTAACCAGCAGAAAAAGATTTTTTTGAAAAAATCCCTAAGCCCCGGGGTCACAATTTCATCAAAAATCTGACTTTCGGCAATACACTCTAAAATGGTGCCAAATGGTTGCAAATGCTCCCCTGAGAGGCTTGGTGGTTGAAACCGAAGGCTTTTTATCACAGGAAAAGAAATCAGCCCTCGACAACTTAACCAGCAGAAAAAGATTTTTTTGAAAAAAATCCCTAATCCCCGGGGTCACAATTTAATCAAAAATCTGACTTTCGGCAATTCACTCAAAAATGGTGCCAAACGGTTGCCAATGCTCCGCTGAAAGGTTAGGCGGTCGAAACAGAAGGCTTTTCATCAAAGGACAAGAAATCACGCCTCGACAACTTAACCGGCAGAAAAATATTTTTTTGAAAAAATCCCTAAGCCCCGGGGTCACAATTTCATCAAAAATCTGACTTTTGGCAATTCACTCAAAAATGGTGCCAAACGGTTGAAAATGCTCCACTTAGAGGTTTGGCGGACGAAACAGAAGGCTTTTTACCACAGGACAAGAAATCAGCCCTCGACAACTTAACAGGTATGAAAAGATTTTTTTGAAAAAATCCCTAATCCCCGGGGTCACAATTTAATCAAAAATCTCACTTTTGGCAATTCACTCAAAAATGGTGCCAAATGGTTTCAAATGCTCCCCTGAGAGGCTTGGCGGTCGAAACTGAAGGCTTTTTATCACAGGAAAAGAACTCAGCCCTCGACAACTTAACCAGCAGAAAAAGATTTTTTTTGAAAAAATCCCTAAGCTCCGGGGTCACAATTTCTTCAAAAATCTGACTCTTGGCAATTCACTCAAAAATGGTGCCAAATGGTTGCAAATGCTCCCCTGAGAGGTTCGGCGGTCAAAACAGAAGGTTTTTTACCATAGGAAAAGAAATCAGCCCTCGACAACTTAACAGGGAGAAAAAGATTTTTTTGAAAAAATCCCTAAGCCCCGGGGTCACAATTTCATAAAAAATCTGACTTTCGGCAATTCACTCAAAAATGGTTCCAAACGCTTGCAAATGCTTCCCTGAGAGGCTGGGCGGTCGAAACCGAAGGTTTTTTATCACAGGAAAAGAAATTAGCCCTCGACAACTTAACTGACTGAAAAAGTTTTTTTCATCAAAAATCCCTAAGCCCCGGGGTCAGAATTTCATCAAAAATCTGACTTTTGGCAATTCACTCAAAAATGGTGCCAAACAGTTGCAAATGCTCCACTTAGAGGTTTGTGGTCGAAACAGAAGGCTTTTTATCACAGGAAAGAAATCAGCCCTCAACAACGTAACCGACAGAAAAAAAAATTTTTGAAGAAATTCCTAACCCGGGGTCAATATTTCTTCAAAAATCTGACTTTCGGCAATTCACTCAAAAATGGTGCCAAACGGTTGCAAATGCTCCCCTGAAAGTTTTGGCGGTCAAAACAAAAGGCTTTTTATCACAGGAAAAGAAATCAGCCCTCAACAACTTAACTGACAGAAAAAGATTTTTTTGAAAAAATCCCTAAGCCCCGGGGTCACAATTTCATTAAAAATCTGACTTTTGGCAATTCACTCAAAAATGGTGCCAAATAGTTGCAAATGCTCCCCTGAGAGGCTTGGCGGTCGAAACTGAAGGCTTTTTATCACAGGAAAAGAACTCAGCCCTGGACAACTTAACCAGCAGAAAAAGATTTTTTTTGAAAAAATCCCTAAGCTCCGGGGTCACAATTTCTTCAAAAATCTGACTCTTGGCAATTCACTCAAAAATGGTGCCAAATGGTTGCAAATGCTCCCCTGAGAGGCTTGGCGGTCGAAACTGAAGGCTTTTTATCACAGGAAAAGAAATCAGCCCTCGACAACTTAACCGGCAGAAAAACTTTTTTTTGAAAAAAACCCTCAGCCCCGGGGTCACAATTTCATTAAAAATCTGACTTTTGGCAAGTCACTCAAAAATGGTGCCAAACGGTTGCCAATGCTCCGCTGAAAGGTTAGGCGGTCGAAACAGAAGGCTTTTCATCACAGGACAAGAAATCAGGCCTCGACAACTTAACCGGCAGAAAAATATTTTTTTGAAAAAATCCCTAAGCCCCGGGGTCACAATTTCATCAAAAATCTGACTTTTGGCAATTCACTCAAAAATGGTGCCAAATAGTTGCAAATGCTCCCCTGAGAGGCTTGGCGGTCGAAACTGAAGGCTTTTTATCACAGGAAAAGAACTCAGCCCTGGACAACTTAACCAGCAGAAAAAGATTTTTTTTGAAAAAATCCCTAAGCTCCGGGGTCACAATTTCTTCAAAAATCTGACTCTTGGCAATTCACTCAAAAATGGTGCCAAATGGTTGCAAATGCTCCCCTGAGAGGCTTGGCGGTCGAAACTGAAGGCTTTTTATCACAGGAAAAGAAATCAGCCCTCGACAACTTAACCGGCAGAAAAACTTTTTATTGAAAAAAACCCTCAGCCCCGGGGTCACAATTTCATTAAAAATCTGACTTTCGGCAATACACTCTAAATTGCTACCAAATGGTTGCAAATGCTCCCCTGAGAGGTTCGGCGGTCGAAACAGAAGGTTTTTTACCATAGGAAAAGAAATCAGCCCTCGACAACTTAACAGGGAGAAAAAGATTTTTTTGAAAAAATCCCTAAGCCCCGGGGTCACAATTTCATCAAAAATCTGACTTTTGGCAATTCACTGAAAAATGGTGCCAAAGGGTTGCAAATGCTCCCCTGAGAGGTTCGGCGGTCAAAACAGAAGGTTTTTTACCATAGGAAAAGAAATCAGCCCTCGACAACTTAACAGGGAGAAAAAGATTTTTTTGAAAAAATCCCTAAGCCCCGGGGTCACAATTTCATAAAAAATCTGACTTTCGGCAATTCACTCAAAAATGGTTCCAAACGCTTGCAAATGCTTCCCTGAGAGGCTGGGCGGTCGAAACCGAAGGTTTTTTATCACAGGAAAAGAAATTAGCCCTCGACAACTTAACTGACTGAAAAAGTTTTTTTCATCAAAAATCCCTAAGCCCCGGGGTCAGAATTTCATCAAAAATCTGACTTTTGGCAATTCACTCAAAAATGGTGCCAAACAGTTGCAAATGCTCCACTTAGAGGTTTGTGGTCGAAACAGAAGGCTTTTTATCACAGGAAAGAAATCAGCCCTCAACAACGTAACCGACAGAAAAAAAAATTTTTGAAGAAATTCCTAACCCGGGGTCAATATTTCTTCAAAAATCTGACTTTCGGCAATTCACTCAAAAATGGTGCCAAACGGTTGCAAATGCTCCCCTGAAAGTTTTGGCGGTCAAAACAAAAGGCTTTTTATCACAGGAAAAGAAATCAGCCCTCAACAACTTAACTGACAGAAAAAGATTTTTTTGAAAAAATCCCTAAGCCCCGGGGTCACAATTTCATTAAAAATCTGACTTTTGGCAATTCACTCAAAAATGGTGCCAAATAGTTGCAAATGCTCCCCTGAGAGGCTTGGCGGTCGAAACTGAAGGCTTTTTATCACAGGAAAAGAACTCAGCCCTGGACAACTTAACCAGCAGAAAAAGATTTTTTTTGAAAAAATCCCTAAGCTCCGGGGTCACAATTTCTTCAAAAATCTGACTCTTGGCAATTCACTCAAAAATGGTGCCAAATGGTTGCAAATGCTCCCCTGAGAGGCTTGGCGGTCGAAACTGAAGGCTTTTTATCACAGGAAAAGAAATCAGCCCTCGACAACTTAACCGGCAGAAAAACTTTTTTTTGAAAAAAACCCTCAGCCCCGGGGTCACAATTTCATTAAAAATCTGACTTTTGGCAAGTCACTCAAAAATGGTGCCAAACGGTTGCCAATGCTCCGCTGAAAGGTTAGGCGGTCGAAACAGAAGGCTTTTCATCACAGGACAAGAAATCAGGCCTCGACAACTTAACCGGCAGAAAAATATTTTTTTGAAAAAATCCCTAAGCCCCGGGGTCACAATTTCATCAAAAATCTGACTTTTGGCAATTCACTCAAAAATGGTGCCAAATAGTTGCAAATGCTCCCCTGAGAGGCTTGGCGGTCGAAACTGAAGGCTTTTTATCACAGGAAAAGAACTCAGCCCTGGACAACTTAACCAGCAGAAAAAGATTTTTTTTGAAAAAATCCCTAAGCTCCGGGGTCACAATTTCTTCAAAAATCTGACTCTTGGCAATTCACTCAAAAATGGTGCCAAATGGTTGCAAATGCTCCCCTGAGAGGCTTGGCGGTCGAAACTGAAGGCTTTTTATCACAGGAAAAGAAATCAGCCCTCGACAACTTAACCGGCAGAAAAACTTTTTATTGAAAAAAACCCTCAGCCCCGGGGTCACAATTTCATTAAAAATCTGACTTTCGGCAATACACTCTAAATTGCTACCAAATGGTTGCAAATGCTCCCCTGAGAGGTTCGGCGGTCGAAACAGAAGGTTTTTTACCATAGGAAAAGAAATCAGCCCTCGACAACTTAACAGGGAGAAAAAGATTTTTTTGAAAAAATCCCTAAGCCCCGGGGTCACAATTTCATCAAAAATCTGACTTTTGGCAATTCACTGAAAAATGGTGCCAAAGGGTTGCAAAGGCTCCCCTGAAAGTTTTGGCGGTCAAAACAGAAGGCTTTTTATCACAGGAAAAGAACTCAGCCCTCGATAACTTAACCAGCAGAAAAATATTTTTTTGAAAAAATCCCTAAGCCCCGGGGTCACAATTTCATAAAAAATCTGACTTTCGGCAATTCACTCAAAAATTGTACCAAACGGTTGCAAATGCTCCACTGAGAGTTTTGGCGGTCGAAACCGAAGGCTTTTTATCACAGGAAAAGAAATCAGACCTCGACAACTTAACCGGCAGAAAAAAAATTTTTTTGAAAAAAACCCTAAACCCCGGGGTCACAATTTCATCAAAAATCTGACTTTCGGCAATACACTCTAAAATGCTACCAAATGGTTGCAAATGCTCCCCTGAGAGGTTCGGCGGTCGAAACAGAAGGTTTTTTACCATAGGAAAAGAAATCAGCCCTCGACAACTTAACAGGGAGAAAAAGATTTTTTTTGAAAAAATCCCTAAGCCCCGGGGTCACAATTTCATAAAAAATCTGACTTTCGGCAATTCACTCAAAAAATTTTCCAAACGCTTGCAAATGCTTCCCTGAGAGGCTTGGCGGTCGAAACCGAAGGCTTTTTATCACAGGAAAAGAAATCAGCCCTCGACAACTTAACCAGCAGAAAAAGATTTTTTTTTGAAAAAATCCCTAAGCTCCGGGGTCACAATTTCTTCAAAAATCTGACTCTTGGCAATTCACTCAAAAATGGTGCCAAATGGTTGCAAATGCTCCCCTGAGAGGCTTGGCGGTCGAAACTGAAGGCTTTTTATCAGAGGAAAAGAAATCAGCCCTCGACAACTTAACCGGCAGAAAAACTTTTTTTTGAAAAAAACCCTCAGCCCCGGGGTCACAATTTCATCAAAAATCTGACTTTCGGCAATACACTCTAAAATGCTACCAAATGGTTGCAAATGCTCCCCTGAGAGGTTCGGCGGTCGAAACAGAAGGTTTTTTACCATAGGAAAAGAAATCAGCCCTCGACAACTTAACAGGGAGAAAAAGATTTTTTTGAAAAAATCCCTAAGCCCCGGGGTCACAATTTCATCAAAAGTCTGACTTTTGGCAATTCACTGAAAAATGGTGCCAAAGGGTTGCAAAGGCTCCCCTGAAAGTTTTGGCGGTCAAAACAGAAGGCTTTTTATCACAGGAAAAGAACTCAGCCCTCGATAACTTAACCAGCAGAAAAATATTTTTTTGAAAAAATCCCTAAGCCCCGGGGTCACAATTTCATAAAAAATCTGACTTTCGGCAATTCACTCAAAAATTGTACCAAACGGTTGCAAATGCTCCACTGAGAGTTTTGGCGGTCGAAACCGAAGGCTTTTTATCACAGGAAAAGAAATCAGACCTCGACAACTTAACCGGCAGAAAAAAAATTTTTTTGAAAAAAACCCTAAACCCCGGGGTCACAATTTCATCAAAAATCTGACTTTCGGCAATACACTCTAAAATGCTACCAAATGGTTGCAAATGCTCCCCTGAGAGGTTCGGCGGTCGAAACAGAAGGTTTTTTACCATAGGAAAAGAAATCAGCCCTCGACAACTTAACAGGGAGAAAAAGATTTTTTTTGAAAAAATCCCTAAGCCCCGGGGTCACAATTTCATAAAAAATCTGACTTTCGGCAATTCACTCAAAAAATTTTCCAAACGCTTGCAAATGCTTCCCTGAGAGGCTTGGCGGTCGAAACCGAAGGCTTTTTATCACAGGAAAAGAAATCAGCCCTCGACAACTTAACCAGCAGAAAAAGATTTTTTTTTGAAAAAATCCCTAAGCTCCGGGGTCACAATTTCTTCAAAAATCTGACTCTTGGCAATTCACTCAAAAATGGTGCCAAATGGTTGCAAATGCTCCCCTGAGAGGCTTGGCGGTCGAAACTGAAGGCTTTTTATCAGAGGAAAAGAAATCAGCCCTCGACAACTTAACCGGCAGAAAAACTTTTTTTTGAAAAAAACCCTCAGCCCCGGGGTCACAATTTCATCAAAAATCTGACTTTCGGCAATACACTCTAAAATGCTACCAAATGGTTGCAAATGCTCCCCTGAGAGGTTCGGCGGTCGAAACAGAAGGTTTTTTACCATAGGAAAAGAAATCAGCCCTCGACAACTTAACAGGGAGAAAAAGATTTTTTTGAAAAAATCCCTAAGCCCCGGGGTCACAATTTCATCAAAAGTCTGACTTTTGGCAATTCACTGAAAAATGGTGCCAAAGGGTTGCAAAGCCTCCCCTGAAAGTTTTGGCGGTCAAAACAGAAGGCTTTTTATCACAGGAAAAGAACTCAGCCCTCGATAACTTAACCAGCAGAAAAATATTTTTTTGAAAAAATCCCTAAGCCCCGGGGTCACAATTTCATAAAAAATCTGACTTTCGGCAATTCACTCAAAAATTGTACCAAACGGTTGCAAATGCTCCACTGAGAGGTTTGGCGGTCGAAACCGAAGGCTTTTTATCACAGGAAAAGAAATCAGCCCTCGACAACTTAACTGGCAGAAATTTTTTTTTTTGAAAAAATCCCTAAGCCCCGGGGTCACAATTTCATCAAAAATCTGACTTTTGGCAATTCACTCAAAAATGGTGCCAAATGGTTGCAAATGCTCCCCTAAGAGGCTTGGCGGTCGAAACTGAAGGCTTTTTATCACAGGAAAAGAAATCAGCCCTCGACAACTTAACCGGCAGAAAAACTTTTTTTTGAAAAAAACCCTCAGCCCCGGGGTCACAATTTCATCAAAAATCTGACTTTCGGCAATACACTCTAAAATGCTACCAAATGGTTGCAAATGCTCCCCTGAGAGGCTTGGCGGTGGAAACCGAAGGCTTTTTATCACAGGAAAAGAAATCAGCCCTCGACAACTTAACCAGGAGAAAAAGATTTTTTTGAAAAAATCCCTAAGCCCCGGGGTCACAATTTCATCAAAAATCTGACTTTTGGCAATTCAATCAAAAATGGTGCCAAACGGTTGCAAATGCTCCCCTGAGAGGCTTGGTGGTCGAAACAGAAGGCTTATTATCACAGGAAAAGAAATCAGACCTCAAGAACTTAATCGACAGAAAAAGGTTTCTTTGAAAAAATCCCTAAGCCCCGGGGTCACAATTTCATCAAAAATCTGACTTTTGGCAATTCACTCAAAAATGGTGCCAAACGGTTGAAAATGCTCCACTTAGAGGTTTGGCGGACGAAACAGAAGGCTTTTTACCACAGGACAAGAAATCAGCCCTCGACAACTTAACTGACAGAAAAAGATTTTTTTGAAAAAATCCCTAAGCCCGGGGGTCACAATTTCATTAAAAATCTGACTTTCGGCAAGTCACTCAAAAATGGTGCCAAACGGTTGCAAATGCTCCACTTAGAGGTTTGGCGGTCGAAACAGAAGGCTTTTTATCACAGGAAAAGAAGTCAGCCCTCGACAACTTAACAAGCAGAAAAAGATGTTTTTGAAAAAATCCCTAAGCCCCGGGGTCACAATTTCATCAAAAATCTGACTTTTGGCAATTCACTCAAAAATGGTGCCAAATGGTTGCAAATGCTCCCCTGAGAGGCTTGGCGGTCGAAACAGATGTATTTTAATCACAGGAAAAGAAATCAGACCTCAAGAACTTAACCGACAGAAAAAGGTTTTTTTAAAAAAATCCCTAAGCCCCAGGGTCACAATTTCATCAAAAATCTAACTTTGGGCAATTCACTGAAAAATGGTGCCAAACGGTTGCAAATGCTCCACTTACAGGTTTGGCGGTCGAAAGAGAAGGCTTTTTACCACAGGATAAGAAATCAGCCCTCGACCACTTAACAAGCAGAAAAAGATGTTTTTGAAAAAATCCCTAAGCCCCGGGGTCACAATTTCATCAAAAATCTGACTTTTGGCAATTCACTCAAAAATGGTGCCAAATGGTTGCAAATGCTCCCCTGAGAGGCTTGGCGGTCGAAACAGAAGTATTTTAATCACAGGAAAAGAAATCAGACCTCAAGAACTTAACCCACAGAAAAAGGTTTTTTTTAAAAAATCCCTAAGCCCCAGGGTCACAATTTCATCAAAAATCTGACTTTGGGCAATTCACTCAAAAATGGTGCCAAACGGTTGCAAATGCTCCACTTAGAGGTTTGGCGGTCGAAACAGAAGGCTTTTTACCACAGGATAAGAAATCAGCCCTCGACAACTTAACCGGCAGAAAAAGATTTTTTTGAAAAAATCCCTAAGCTCCGGGGTCACAATTTCTTCAAAAATCTGACTCTTGGCAATTCACTCAAAAATGGTGCCAAATGGTTGCAAATGCTCCCCTGAGAGGCTTGGCGGTCGAAACTGAAGGCTTTTTATCACAGGAAAAGAAATCAGCCCTCGACAACTTAACCGGCAGAAAATTCTTTTTTTGAAAAATCCCTAATCCCCGGGGTCACAACTTCATTAAAAATCTAACTTTCGACAATTCAATCAAAAATGGTGCTAATGGTTGCAAATGCTCCCCTGAGAGGCTTGGCGGTCAAAACAGAAGGCTTTTTATCACAGGAAAAGAAATCAGCCCTCGACAACTTAACTGACAGAAAAAGATTTTTTTGAAAAAATCCCTAAGCCCGGGGGTCACAATTTCATTAAAAATCTGACTTTCGGCACGTCACTCAAAAATGGTGCCAAACGGTTGCAAATGCTCCACTTAGAGGTTTGGCGGTCGAAACAGAAGGCTTTTTCCCACAGGAAAAGAAATCAGCCCTCGACAACTTAACAGGGAGAAAAAGATTTTTTTGAAAAAATCCCTACGCCCCGGGGTCAGAATTTCATCAAAAATCTGACTTTTGGCAATTCACTCAAAAATGGTGCCAAACGGTTCCAAAAACTCCGCTGAAAGGTTTGGTGGTCGAAACAGAAGGCTTTTCATCACAGGATAAGAAATCAGCCCTCGACAACTTAAAAAGCAGAAAAAGATGTTTTTGAAAAAATCCCTAAGCCCCGGGGTCACAATTTCATCAAAAATCTGACTTTTGGCAATTCACTCAAAAATGGTGCCAAATGGTTGCAAATGCTCCCCTGAGAGGCTTGGCGGTCGAAACTGAAGGCTTTTTATCACAGGAAAAGAAATCAGCCCTCGACAACTTAACAAGCAGAAAAAGATTTTTTTGAAAAAATCCCTAAGCCCCGGGGTCACAATTTCATCAAAAATCTGACTCGGCAATTCACTCAAAAATGGTGCCAAACGGTTGGAAATGCTCCCCTGAAAGTTTTGGCGGTCAAAACAGAAGCCTTTTTATCACAGGAACAGAAATCAGCCCTCGATAACTTAACCAGCAGAAAAAGATTTTATTGAAAAAATCCCTAAGCCCTGGGGTCAGAATTTCATCAAAAATCTGACTTTTGGCAATTCACAAAAATGGTGCCAGACAGTTGCAAATGCTCCACTTAGAGGTTTGGCGGTCGAAACAGAAGGCTTTTTACCACAGGAGAAGAACTCAGCCCTCGACTACTTAACAGGTACAAAAAGATTTTTTTGAAAAAATCCCTAATCCTCTGGATCACAATTTCATTAAAAATCTGACTTTTGGCAATTCACTCAAAAATGGTGCCAAACGGTTGCCAATGCACCGCTGAAAGGTTTAGCGGTCGAAACAGAAGGCTTTTCATCACAGGACAAGAAATCAGGCCTCGACAACTTAACCGGCAGAAAAAGATTTTTTTGAAAAAAACCCTAAGCCCCGGGGTCACAATTTCATCAAAAATCTGACTTTCGGCAATTCACTCAAAAATGGTACCAAACGGTTGCAAATGCTCCCCTGAGAGGTTTGGCGGTCGAAACCGAAGGCTTTTTATCACAGGAAAAGAAATCAGCCCATGACAACTGAACCGGCAGAAAAAGATTTTTTTTGAAAAAATCCCCAAGAGCAGGGGTCACAATTTCACCAAATATCTGACTTTCAGCAATTCACTCAAAAATGGTGCCAAACGGTTGCCAATGCTTCGCTGAAAGGTTTGGCGGTCGAAACAGAAGGCTTTGCATCACAGGACAAGAAATCAGGCCTCGACAACTTAACCGACAGAAAAATATTTTTTAAAAAAAATCCCTAAGCCCCGGGGTCACAATTTCATCAAAAATCTGACTTTTGGCAATTCACTCGAAAATGGTGCCAAACGGTTGCAAATGCTCCCCTGAGAGGCTTGGCGGTCGAAACAGAAGTATTTTAATCACAGGAAAAGAAATCAGACCTCAAGAACTTAACCCACAGAAAAAGGTTTTTTTTAAAAAATCCCTAAGCCCCAGGGTCACAATTTCATCAAAAATCTGACTTTGGGCAATTCACTCAAAAATGGTACCAAACGGTTGCAAATGCTCCCCTGAGAGGCTTGGCGGTCGAAACAGAAGGCTTTTTATCACAGGATAAGAACTCAGCCCTCGACAACTTAACCAGCAGAAAAAGATTTTTTTTGAAAAAATCCCTAAGCTCCGGGGTCACAATTTCATAAAAAATCTGACTTTTGGCAATTCACTCAAAAATGGTGCCAAACGGTTGCAAATGCTCCCCTGAGAGGTTTGGCGTTCGAAACAGAAGGCTTTTTATCATAGAAAAAGAAATCAGCCCTTGACAACTTAAACAGTAGAAAAAGATTTTTTTGAAAAATCCCCAAGCGCCGGGGTCACAATTTCACCAAAAATCTGACTTTTGGCAATTCACTCAAAAATGGTGCCAAACGGTTGCAAATGCTCCCCTGAAAGTTTTGTCGGTCAAAACAGAAGGCTTTTTATCACAGGAAAAGAACTCAGCCCTCGACAACGTAACCGGCAAAAAAAGTTTTTTTTTAAAAAAAAATCCCTAAGCCCCGGGGTCAGAATTTCATCAAAAATCTGACTTTTGGCAATTCACTCAAAAATGGTGCCAAACAGTTGCAAATGCTCCACTTAGAGGTTTGGCTGTCGAAACAGAAGTATTTTAATCACAGGAAAAGAAATCAGACCTAAACAACTTAACTGACAGAAAAAGTTTTTTTTGAAAAAATCCCTAAGCCCCGGGGTCACAATTTCATCAAAAATCTGACTTTTGGCAATTCACTCAAAAATGGTGCCTAACAGTTGCAAATGCTCCACTTAGAGGTTTGGCGGTCGAAACAGAAGGCTTTTTACCACAGGACAAGAAATCAGCCCTCGACAACTTAACAGGGAGAAAAAGATTTTTTTGAAAAAATCCCTAAGCCCCGGGGTCACAATTTCATCAAAAATCTGACTTTTGGCAATTCACTGAAAAATGGTGCCAAACGGTAGCAAATGCTCCCCTGAAAGTTTTGGTGGTCAAAACAGAAGGCTTTTTATCACAGGAAAAGAACTCAGCCCTCGACAACTTAACCAGCAGAAAAAGATTTTTTTGAAAAAATCCCTAAGCCCCGGGGTCACAATTTCATAAAAAATCTGACTTTCGGCAATTCACTCAAAAATTGTACCAAACGGTTGCAAATGCTCCCCTGAGAGGTTTGGCGGTCTAAACAGAAGGCTTTTTACCACAGGAGAAGAAATCAGCCCTCGACTACTTAACAGGTACAACAAGATTTTTTTGAAAAAATCCATAAGCCCCGGGATCACAATTTCATTAAAAATCTGACTTTTGGCAATTCACTCAAAAATGGTGCCAAACGGTTGCCAATGCTCCCCTGAGAGGTTTTGCGGTCGAAACATAAGGCTTTTTATCATAGAAAAAGAAATCAGCCCTTGACAACTTAACCAGCAGGAAAAGACTTTTTCGAAAAAAATCCCCAAGCGCCGGGGTCACAATGTCGTCAAAAATCTGACTTTCAGCAATTCACTCAAAAATAGTGCCAAATGGTTGCAAATGCTCCCCTGAGAGGCTTGGCGGTCGAAACCGAAGGCTTTTTATCACAGGAAAAGAAATCAGCCCTCGACAACTTAACAGGGAGAGAAAGATTTTTTGAAAAAATCCCTAAGCCCCGCGGTCACAATTTCATCAAAAATCTGACTTTTGGCAATTCACTGAAAAATGGTGCCAAACGGTTGCAAAGGCTCCCCTGAAAGTTTTGGCGGTCAAAACAGAAGGCTTTTTATCACAGGAAAAGAACTCAGCCCTCGATAACTTAACCAGCAGAAAAAGATTTTTTTGAAAAAATCCCTAAGCCCCGGGGTCACAATTTCAGCAAAAATCTGACTTTTGGCAATTCACTCAAAAATGGTGCCAAACGCTTGCAAATGCTCCCCTGAAAGTTTTGTCGGTGAAAACAGAAGGCTTTTTATCACAGGAAAAGAACTCAGCCCTCGACAACTTAACCGGGAGAAATTTTTTTTTTTGAAAAAACCCTAAGCCCCGGGGTCACAATTTCATCAAAAATCTGACTTTCGGCAATTCACTCAAAAATGGTACCAAATGGTTGCAATTGCTCCCCTGAGAGGTTTGGCGGTCGAAACAGAAGGCTTTTTATCATAGACAAAGAAATCAGCCCTTGACAACTTAACCAGCAGAAAAATATTTTTTTTGAAAAAATCCCCAAGAGCAGGGGTCACAATTTCACCAAATATCTGACTTTCAGCAATTCACTCAAAAATGGTGCCAAACGCTTGCAAATGCTCCCCTGAAAGTTTTGGTGGTCAAAACAGATGGCTTTTTACCACAGGATAAGAAATCAGCCCTCGACAACTTAACCAGTAGAAAAAGATTTTTTTGAAAAAATCCCTAAGCCCCGGGGTCACAATTTGAAAAAAAATATGACTCTTGCAATTCACTCAAAAATGGTGCCAAACGGTTGCCAATGCTTCGCTGAAAGGTTTGGCGTTCGAAACAGAAGGCTTTTCATCACAGGACAAGACATCATCCCTCGACAACTTAACAGGGAGAAAAAGATTTTTTCAAAAAAATCCCTAAGCCCCGGGGTCACAATTTCATCAAAAATCTGACTTTCGGCAATTCACTCAAAAATGGTGCCAAACGGTTGGAAATTCTCCCCTGAAAGTTTTGGCGGTCAAAACAGAAGGCTTTTTATTACAGGAAAAGAACTCAGCCCTCGATAACTTAACCATCAGAAAAAGATTTTTTTGAAAAAATCCCTAAGCCCCGGGGTCAGAATTTCATCAAAAATCTGACTTTGGGCAATTCACTAAAATGGTGCCAAACAGTTGCAAATGCTCCACTTAGAGGTTTGGCGGTCGAAACAGAAGGCTTTTTACCACAGGAGAAGAACTCAGCCCTCGACTACTTAACAGGTACAAAAAGATTTTTTTGAAAAAATCCCTAATCCTCTGGATCACAATTTCATTAAAAATCTGAGTTTCGGCAATTCACTCAAAAATGGTGCCAAACAGTTGCCAATGCAACTGAAAGGTTTGGCGGTCGAAACAGAAGGCTTTTCATCACAGGACAAGAAATCAGGCCTCGACAACTTAACCGGCAGAAAAATATTTTTTTAAAAAAATCCCTAAGCCCCGGGGTCACAATTTCATCAAAAATCTGACTTTCGGCAATTCACTCAAAAATGGTGCCAAACGGTTGCAAGTGCTCCCCTGAGAGGTTTGGCGGTCGAAACAGAAGGCTTTTTATCATAGAAAAAGAAATCACCCCTTGACAACTTAAACAGCAGAAAAAGATTTTTTTGAAAAAATCCCCAAGCGCCGGGGTCACAATTTCATAAAAAATCTGACTTTCATCAATTCACTCAAAAATGGTGCGAAACGTTTGCAAATGCTCCCCTGAGAGGCTTGGCGGTCGAAACCGAAGGCTTTTTATCACAGGAAAAGAAATCAGCCCTCGAAAACTTAACCGGCAAATTTTTTTTTTTAAAAAAAAAAACCCTAAGCCCCGGGGTCACAATTTAATCAAAAATCTTATTTTCGGCAATTCACTCAAAAATGGTGGCAAACGGTTGCAAAGGCTCCCCTGAAAGTTCTGGCGGTCAAAACAGAAGGCTTTTTATCACAGGAAAAGAACTCAGCCCTCGATAACTTAAGCAGCAGAAAATGATTTTTTTGAAAATATCCTCAAGCGCCGGGGTCACAATTTCACCAAAAATCTGACTTTTGGCAATTCACTCAAAAATGGTGCCAAACGCTTGCAAATGCTCCCGAGAAAGTTTTGGTGGTCGAAACCGAAGGCTTTTTATCACAGGAGAAGAAATCAGCCCTCGACAGCTTAACCGGTAGGAAATTTTTTTTTTGAAAAAACCCTAAGCCCCGGGGGCCCAATATCCTCAAAAATCTGACTTTCGGCAATTCACTCAGAAATGATGCCAAACGGTTGCAAATGCTCCCCTGAAAGTTTTGTCGGTCAAAACAGAAGGCTTTTTATCACAGGAAAAGCACTCAGCCCTCGGCAACGTAACCGACAGAAAAAGATTTTTTTGAAAAAATCCCTAAGCCCCGGGGTCACAATTTCATAAAAAATCTGACTTTTGGCAATTCACTCAAAAATGGTGCCAAACGGTTGCAAATGCTCCCCTGAGAGGTTTGGCGGTCGAAACAGAAGGCTTTTTATCATAGAAAAAGAAATCAGCCCTTGACAACTTAAACAGTAGAAAAAGATTTTTTTGAAAAATCCCCAAGCGCCGGGGTCACAATTTCACCAAAAATCTGACTTTTGGCAATTCACTCAAAAATGGTGCCAAACGGTTGCAAATGCTCCCCTGAAAGTTTTGTCGGTCAAAACAGAAGGCTTTTTATCACAGGAAAAGAACTCAGCCCTCGACAACGTAACCGGCAAAAAAAGTTTTTTTTAAAAAAAAAATCCCTAAGCCCCGGGGTCAGAATTTCATCAAAAATCTGACTTTTGGCAATTCACTCAAAAATGGTGCCAAACAGTTGCAAATGCTCCACTTAGAGGTTTGGCTGTCGAAACAGAAGTATTTTAATCACAGGAAAAGAAATCAGACCTAAACAACTTAACTGACAGAAAAAGTTTTTTTTGAAAAAATCCCTAAGCCCCGGGGTCACAATTTCATCAAAAATCTGACTTTTGGCAATTCACTCAAAAATGGTGCCTAACAGTTGCAAATGCTCCACTTAGAGGTTTGGCGGTCGAAACAGAAGGCTTTTTACCACAGGACAAGAAATCAGCCCTCGACAACTTAACAGGGAGAAAAAGATTTTTTTGAAAAAATCCCTAAGCCCCGGGGTCACAATTTCATCAAAAATCTGACTTTTGGCAATTCACTGAAAAATGGTGCCAAACGGTAGCAAATGCTCCCCTGAAAGTTTTGGTGGTCAAAACAGAAGGCTTTTTATCACAGGAAAAGAACTCAGCCCACGACAACTTAACCAGCAGAAAAAGATTTTTTTGAAAAAATCCCTAAGCCCCGGGGTCACAATTTCATAAAAAATCTGACTTTCGGCAATTCACTCAAAAATTGTACCAAACGGTTGCAAATGCTCCCCTGAGAGGTTTGGCGGTCTAAACAGAAGGCTTTTTACCACAGGAGAAGAAATCAGCCCTCGACTACTTAACAGGTACAACAAGATTTTTTTGAAAAAATCCCTAATCCTCTGGATCACAATTTCATTAAAATCTGACTTTTGGCAATTCACTCAAAAATGGTGCCAAACGGTTGCCAATGCTCCCCTGAGAGGTTTTGCGGTCGAAACATAAGGCTTTTTATCATAGAAAAAGAAATCAGCCTTTGACAACTTAACCAGCAGGAAAAGACTTTTTCGAAAAAAATCCCCAAGCGCCGGGGTCACAATGTCATCAAAAATCTGACTTTCAGCAATTCACTCAAAAATGGTGCCAAATGGTTGCAAATGCTCCCCTGAGAGGCTTGGCGGTCGAAACCGAAGGCTTTTTATCACAGGAAAAGAAATCAGCCCTCGACAACTTAACAGGGAGAGAAAGATTTTTTTGAAAAAATCCCTAAGCCCCGGGGTCACAATTTCATCAAAAATCTGACTTTTGGCAATTCACTGAAAAATGGTGCCAAACGGTTGCAAAGGCTCCCCTGAAAGTTTTGGCGGTCAAAACAGAAGGCTTTTTATCACAGGAAAAGAACTCAGCCCTCGATAACTTAACCAGCAGAAAAAGATTTTTTTGAAAAAATCCCTAAGCCCCGGGGTCACAATTTCATCAAAAATCTGACTTTCGGCAATTCACTAAAATGGTGCCAAACAGTTGCAAATGCTCCACTTAGAGTTTTGGCGGTCGAAACAGAAGGCTTTTTATTACAGGAAAAGAACTCAGCCCTCGACAACGTAACCGGCAAAAAAAGTTTTTTTTAAAAAAAAAATCCCTAAGCCCCGGGGTCAGAATTTCATCAAAAATCTGACTTTTGGCAATTCACTCAAAAATGGTGCCAAACAGTTGCAAATGCTCCACTTAGAGGTTTGGCTGTCGAAACAGAAGTATTTTAATCACAGGAAAAGAAATCAGACCTAAACAACTTAACTGACAGAAAAAGTTTTTTTTGAAAAAATCCCTAAGCCCCGGGGTCACAATTTCATCAAAAATCTGACTTTTGGCAATTCACTCAAAAATGGTGCCTAACAGTTGCAAATGCTCCACTTAGAGGTTTGGCGGTCGAAACAGAAGGCTTTTTACCACAGGACAAGAAATCAGCCCTCGACAACTTAACAGGGAGAAAAAGATTTTTTTGAAAAAATCCCTAAGCCCCGGGGTCACAATTTCATCAAAAATCTGACTTTTGGCAATTCACTGAAAAATGGTGCCAAACGGTAGCAAATGCTCCCCTGAAAGTTTTGGTGGTCAAAACAGAAGGCTTTTTATCACAGGAAAAGAACTCAGCCCTCGACAACTTAACCAGCAGAAAAAGATTTTTTTGAAAAAATCCCTAAGCCCCGGGGTCACAATTTCATAAAAAATCTGACTTTCGGCAATTCACTCAAAAATTGTACCAAACGGTTGCAAATGCTCCCCTGAGAGGTTTGGCGGTCTAAACAGAAGGCTTTTTACCACAGGAGAAGAAATCAGCCCTCGACTACTTAACAGGTACAACAAGATTTTTTTGAAAAAATCCCTAATCCTCTGGATCACAATTTCATTAAAAATCTGACTTTTGGCAATTCACTCAAAAATGGTGCCAAACGGTTGCCAATGCTCCCCTGAGAGGTTTTGCGGTCGAAACATAAGGCTTTTTATCATAGAAAAAGAAATCAGCCCTTGACAACTTAACCAGCAGGAAAAGACTTTTTCGAAAAAAATCCCCAAGCGCCGGGGTCACAATGTCATCAAAAATCTGACTTTCAGCAATTCACTCAAAAATGGTGCCAAATGGTTGCAAATGCTCCCCTGAGAGGCTTGGCGGTCGAAACCGAAGGCTTTTTATCACAGGAAAAGAAATCAGCCCTCGACAACTTAACAGGGAGAGAAAGATTTTTTTGAAAAAATCCCTAAGCCCCGCGGTCACAATTTCATCAAAAATCTGACTTTTGGCAATTCACTGAAAAATGGTGCCAAACGGTTGCAAAGGCTCCCCTGAAAGTGTTGGCGGTCAAAACAGAAGGCTTTTTATCACAGGAAAAGAACTCAGCCCTCGATAACTCAAACGACAGAAAAAGAATTTTTTGAAAAAAACCCAAGCCCCGGGGTCACAATTTCACCAAAAATCTGACTTTTGGCAATTCACTCAAAAATGGTGCCAAATGGTTGCAAATGCTCCCCTGAAAGGCTTGGCGGTCGAAACTGAAGGCTTTTTATCACAGGAAAAGAAATCAGCCCTCGACCACTTAACAAGCAGAAAAAGATGTTTTTGAAAAAATCCCTAAGCCCCGGGGTCATAATTTCTTCAAAAATCTGTCTTGGCAATTCACTCAAAAATGGTACCAAATGGTGGCAGATGCTCCCCTGAGAGGTTTGGCGGTCGAAACATAAGGCTTTTTTTCATAGAAAAAGAAATCAGCTCATGACAACTTAACCAGCAGAAAAAGTTTTTTTTTGAAAAAATCCCCAAGCGCCGGGGTCTCAATTTCATAAAAAATCTGACTTTCATCAATTCACTCAAAAATGGTGCCAAATGTTTGCAAATGCTCCCCTGAGAGGCTTCGCGGTCGAAACCAAAGGCTTTTTATCACAGGAAAAGAAATCAGCCCTCGACAACTTAACCGGCAGAAAAAAATTTTTTTGAAAAAAATCCCTAAGCCCCGGGGTCACAATTTCATCAAAAATCTGACTTTTGGCAATTCACTCAAAAATGATGCCAAACGGTTGCCAATGCTCCGCTGAAAGGTTTGGCGGTCGAAATAGAAGGCTTTTTATCACAGGAAAGAAATCAGCCCTCGACAACTCAAACGACAGAAAAAGAATTTTTTGAAAAAAACCCAAGCCCCGGGGTCACAATTTCACCAAAAATCTGACTTTTGGCAATTCACTCAAAAATGGTGCCAAATGGTTGCAAATGCTCCCCTGAAAGGCTTGGCGGTCGAAACTGAAGGCTTTTTATCACAGGAAAAGAAATCAGCCCTTGACAACTTAACAGGTAGAAAAAGATTTTTTTGAAAAAACCGTAAGCCCCGGGGTCACAAATTCATAAAAAATCTGAATTTGGGCAATTAACTCAAAAATGGTGCCAAACGGTTGCAAATGCTCCCCTGACAGGTTTGGCTGTCGAAACCGAAGGCTTTTTATCACAGGAAAAGAAATCAGGCCTCGACAACGTAACCGACAGAAAAAGATTTTTTTGAAAAAATCCCTAAGCCCCGGGGTCACAATTTCATCAAAAATCTGACTTTTGGCAATTCACTCAAAAAAGGTGCCAAACAGTTGCAAATGCTCCACTTAGAGGTTTGGCGGTCGAAACAGAAGGCTTTTTACCACAGGACTAGAAATCAGCCCTCGACTACTTAACAGGTACAAAAAGATTTTTTTGAAAAAATCCCTAAGCTCCGGGGTCACAATTTCATCAAAAATTTGACTTTTGGCAATTCACTCAAAAATGGTGCCAAATGGTTGCAAATGCTCCCCTGAGAGGTTTGGCGGTCGAAACCGAAGGCTTTTTATCACAGGAAAAGAAATCAGGCCTCGACAACGTAACCGACAGAAAAAGATTTTTTTGAAAAAATCCCTAAGCCCCGGGGTCACAATTTCATCAAAAATCTGACTTTTGGCAATTCACTCAAAAATGGTGCCAAATGGTTGCAAATGCTCCCCTGAGAGGTTTGGCGTTCGAAACCGAAGGCTTTTTATCACAGGAAAATAAATCAGGCCTCAACAACGTAACCGACAGGAAAAGATTTTTTTGAAAAAATCCCTAAGCCCCGGGGTCACAATTTCATCAAAAATCTGACTTTTGCCAATTCACTCAAAAATGGTGCCAAATAGTTGCAAATGCTCCCCTGACAGGTTTGGCTGTCGAAACAGAAGTATTTTAATCACAGGAAAAGAAATCAGACCTCAACAACTTAACTGACAGAAAAAGTGTTTTTTGAAAAAAATCCCTAAGCCCCGGGGTCACAATTTCATCAAAAATCTGACTTTTGGCAATTCACTCAAAAATGGTGCCTAACAGTTGCAAATGCTCCACTTAGAGGTTTGGCGGTCGAAACAGAAGGCTTTTTACCACAGGACAAGAAATCAGGCCTCGACAACTTAACAGGGAGAAAAAGATTTTTTTGAAAAAATCCCTAAGCCCCGGGGTCACAATTTCATCAAAAATCTGACTTTTGGCAATTCACTGAAAAATGGTGCCAAACGGTAGCAAATGCTCCCCTGAAAGTTTTGGTGGTCAAAACAGAAGGCTTTTTATCACAGGAAAAGAACTCAGCCCTCGACAACTTAACCAGCAGAAAAAGATTTTTTTGAAAAAATCCCTAAGCCCCGGGGTCACAATTTCATAAAAAATCTGACTTTCGGCAATTCACTCAAAAATTGTACCAAACGGTTGCAAATGCTCCTCTGAGAGGTTTGGCGGTCTAAACAGAAGGCTTTTTACCACAGGAGAAGAAATCAGCCCTCGACTACTTAACAGGTACAACAAGTTTTTTTTGAAAAAATCCCTAATCCTCTGGATCACAATTTCATTAAAAATCTGACTTTTGGCAATTCACTCAAAAATGGTGCCAAACGGTTGCCAATGCTCCCCTGAGAGGTTTTGCGGTCGAAACATAAGGCTTTTTATCATAGAAAAAGAAATCAGCCCTTGACAACTTAACCAGCAGGAAAAGACTTTTTCGAAAAAAATCCCCAAGCGCCGGGGTCACAATGTCATCAAAAATCTGACTTTCAGCAATTCACTCAAAAATGGTGCCAAATGGTTGCAAATGCTCCCCTGAGAGGCTTGGCGGTCGAAACCGAAGGCTTTTTATCACAGGAAAAGAAATCAGCCCTCGACAACTTAACAGGGAGAGAAAGATTTTTTTGAAAAAATCCCTAAGCCCCGGGGTCACAATTTCATCAAAAATCTGACTTTTGGCAATTCACTGAAAAATGGTGCCAAACGGTTGCAAAGGCTCCCCTGAAAGTTTTGGCGGTCAAAACAGAAGGCTTTTTATCACAGGAAAAGAACTCAGCCCTCGATAACTTAACCAGCAGAAAAAGATTTTTTTGAAAAAATCCCTAAGCCCCGGGGTCACAATTTCAGCAAAAATCTGACTTTTGGCAATTCACTCAAAAATGGTGCCAAACGCTTGCAAATGCTCCCCTGAAAGTTTTGTCGGTGAAAACAGAAGGCTTTTTATCACAGGAAAAGAACTCAGCCCTCGACAACTTAACCGGCAGAAAAAGATTTTTTTGAAAAAATCCCTAAGCCCCCCGGTCACAATTTCATCAAAAATCTGACTTTTGGCAATTCACTGAAAAATGGTGCCAAACGGTTGCAAAGGCTCCCCTGAAAGTTTTGGCGGTCAAAACAGAAGGCTTTTTATCACAGGAAAAGAACTCAGCCCTCGATAACTTAACCAGCAGAAAAAGATTTTTTTGAAAAAATCCCTAAGCCCCGGGGTCACAATTTCATCAAAAATCTGACTTTTGGCAATTCACTCAAAAATGGTGCCAAATGTTTGCAAATGCTCCCCTGAGAGGCTTCGCGGTCGAAACCAAAGGCTTTTTATCACAGGAAAAGAAATCAGCCCTCGACAACTTAACCGGCAGAAAAAAATTTTTTTGAAAAAAATCCCTAAGCCCCGGGGTCACAATTTCATCAAAAATCCGACTTTTGGCAATTCACTCAAAAATGATGCCAAACGGTTGCCAATGCTCCGCTGAAAGGTTTGGTGGTCGAAACAGAAGGCTTTTTATCACAGGAAAGAAATCAGCCCTCGACAACTCAAACGACAGAAAAAGAATTTTTTGAAAAAACCCTAAGCCCCGGGGTCACAATTTCACCAAAAATCTGACTTTTGGCAATTCACTCAAAAATGGTGCCAAATGGTTGCAAATGCTCCCCTGAGAGGCTTGGCGGTCGAAACTGAAGGCTTTTTATCACAGGAAAAGAAATCAGCCATTGACAACTTAACAGGTAGAAAAAGATTTTTTTGAAAAAATCCCTAAGCCCCGGGGTCACAATTTCATCAAAAATCTGAATTTGGGCAATTAACTCAAAAATGGTGCCAAACGGTTGCAAATGCTCCCCTGACAGGTTTGGCTGTCGAAACAGAAGTATTTTAATCGCAGGAAAAGAAATCAGACCTAAGCAACTTAACTGACAGAAAAAGTGTTTTTTGAAAAAATCCCTAAGCCCCGGGGTCACAATTTCATCAAAAATCTGACTTTTGGCAATTCACTCAAAAATGGTGCCAAACGGTTGCCAATGCTCCGCTGAAAGGTTTGGCGGTCGAAACAGAAGGCTTTTCATCACAGGACAAGAAATCAGCCCTCGACAACTTAAACAGCAGAAAAAGATTTTTTTTGAAAAAATCCATAAGCCCCGGGATCACAATTTCATAAAAAATCTGACTTTCGGCAATTCACTCAGAAATGGTACCAAATGGTTGCAAATGCTCCCCTGAGAGGTTTGGCGGTCGAAACCGAAGGCTTTTTATCACAGGAAAAGAAATCAGGCCTCGACAACGTAACCGACAGAAAAAGATTTTTTTGAAAAAATCCCTAAGCCCCGGGTTCACAATTTCATCAAAAATCTGACTTTTGGCAATTCACTCAAAAATGGTGCCAAATGGTTGCAAATGCTCCCCTGAGAGGTTTGGCGTTCGAAACCGAAGGCTTTTTATCACAGGAAAATAAATCAGGCCTCAACAACGTAACCGACAGGAAAAGATTTTTTTCAAAAAATCCCTAAGCCCCGGGGTCACACTTTTCATCAAAAATCTGACTTTTGGCAATTCACTCAAAAATGGTGCCAAACAGTTGCAAATGCTCCCCTGAGAGGTTTGGCGGTCGAAACAGAAGTATTTTAATCACAGGAAAAGAAATCAGACCTCAACAACTTAACTGACAGAAAAAGTGTTTTTTGAAAAAATCCCTAAGCCCCGGGGTCACAATTTCATCAAAAATCTGACTTTTGGCAATTCACTCAAAAATGGTGCCAAACAGTTGCAAATGCTCCACTTAGAGGTTTGGCGGTCGAAACAGAAGGCTTTTTACCACAGGACAAGAAATCAGCCCTCGACTACTTAACAGGTACAAAAAGATTTTTTTGAAAAAATCCCTAATCCTCGGGATCACAATTTCATTAAAAATCTGAGTTTTGGCAATTCACTCAAAAATGGTGCCAAACGGTTGCCAATGCTCCGCTGAAAGGTTTGGCGTTCGAAACAGAAGGCTTTTTATCATAGAAAAAGAAATCAGCCCTTGACAACTTTAACAGCAGAAAAATATTTTTTTGAAAAAATCCCCAAGCGCCGGGGTCACAATTTCACCAAAAATCTGACTTTCGGCAATTCACTCAAAAACGGTGCCAAACGCTTGCAAATGCTCCCCTGAAAGTTTTGGTGGTCGAAACTGAAGGCTTTTTATCACAGGAAAAGAACTCAGCCCTCGACAATTTAACCGGCAGAAAAAAATTTTTTTGAAAAAACCCTAAGCCCCGGGGTCAAATTTCATCAAAAATCTGACTTTCGGCAATTCACTCAAAAATGGTGCCAAACGGTTGCAAATGCTCCCCTCAAAGTTTTGGCGGTCAAAACAGAAGGCTTTTTATCACAGGAAAAGAACTCAGCCCTCGATAACTTAACCAGCAGAAAAAGATTTTTTTGAAAAAATCCCCAAGCGCCGGGGTCACAATTTCACCAAAAATCTGACTTTTGGCAATTCACTCAAAAATGGTGCCAAACGGTTGCCAATGCTCCGCTGAAAGGTTTGGCGGTCGAAACAGAAGGCTTTTCATCACAGGACAAGAAATCAGCCCTCGACAACTTAACCAGCAGAAAAAGATTTTTTTGAAAAAATCCCTAAGCCCCGAGATCACAATTTCATAAAAAATCTGACTTTCGGCAATTCACTCAAAAATGGTATCAAAAGGTTGCACATGCTCCCCTGAGAGGCTTGGCGGTTGAAACCGAAGGCTTTTTATCACAGGAAAAGAAATCAGCCCTCGACAACTTAACCAGCAGAAAAAGATTTTATTGAAAAAAATCCCTAAGCCCCGGGGTCAGAATTTAATCAAAAATCTGATTTTCGGCAATTCACTCAAAAATGGTGGCACACGGTTGCAAATGCTCCCCTGAGAGGCTTGGCGGTCGAAACTGAAGGCTTTCTATCACAGGAAAAGTACTCAGCCCTCGACAACTTAACAGGGAGAAAAAGATTTTTTTGAAAAAATCCCTAAGCCCCGGGGTCACAATTTCATCAAAAATCTGATTTTCGGCAATTCACTCAAAAATGGTGCCAAACGGTTGCAAATACTCCCCTGAGAGGTTTGGCGGTCGAAACAGAAGGCTTTTTATCATAGAAAAAGGAATCAGCCCTTGACAACTTTAACAGCAGAAAAAGATTTTTTTTGAAAAAATCCCCAAGCGCCGGGGTCACAATTTCACCAAAAATCTGACTTTCGGCAATTCACTCAAAAATGGTGCCAAACGCTTGCAAATGCTCCCCTGAAAGTTTTGGTGGTCAAAACAGAAGGCTTTTTATCACAGGAAAAGAACTCAGCCCTCGACAACTTAACCAGCAGAAAAAGATTTTTTTGAAAAAAATCCCTAAGCCCCGGGGTCACAATTTCATAAAAAATCTGACTTTCGGCAATTCACTCAAAAATTGTGCCAAATGGTTGCAAATGCTCCCCTGAGAGGCTTGGCGGTTGAAACCGAAGGCTTTTTATCACAGGAAAAGAAATCAGCCCTCGACAACTTAACCAGCAGAAAAAGATTTTTTTGAAAAAAATCCCTAAGCCCCGGGGTCTGAATTTAATCAAAAATCTGATTTTCGGCAATTCACTCAAAAATGGTGGCAAACGGTTGCAAATGCTCCCCTGAGAGGTTTGGTGGTCGAAACTGAAGGCTTTCTATCACAGGAAAAGTACTCAGCCCTCGACAACTTAACAGGGAGAAAAAGATTTTTTTGAAAAAATCCCTAAGCCCCGGGGTCACAATTTCATCAAAAATCTGACTTTCGGCAATTCACTCAAAAATGGTGCCAAACGGTTGCAAATACTCCCCTGAGAGTTTTGGCGGTCGAAACAGAAGGCTTTTTATCATGGAAAAAGAAATCAGCCCTCGACAACTTTAACAGCAGAAAAAGATTTTTTTGAAAAAATCCCCAAGCGCCGGGGTCACAATTTCACCAAAAATCTGACTTTCGGCAATTCACTCAAAAATGGTGCCAAACGCTTGCAAATGCTCCCCTGAAAGTTTTGGTGGTCAAAACAGAAGGCTTTTTATCACAGGAAAAGAACTCAGCCCTCGACAACTTAACCAGCAGAAAAAGATTTTTTTGAAAAAAAATCCCTAAGCCCCGGGGTCACAATTTCATAAAAAATCTGACTTTCGGCAATTCACTCAAAAATGGTGCCAAATGTTTGAAAATGCTCCCGTAAGAGGCTTGGCGGTCGAAACTGAAGGCTTTTTATCACAGGAAAAGAAATCAGCCCTCGACAACTTAACCGGCAGAAAAAAATTTTTTTGAAAAAACCCTGAGCCCCGGGTCACAATTTCATAAAAAATCTGACTTTCGGCAATTCACTCAAAAATGGTACCAAATGGTTGCAAATGCTCCCCTGAGAGGTTTGGCGGTCGAAACCGAAGGCTTTTTATCATAGGAAAGAAATCAGCCCTCAAACACTTAACTGACAGAAAAAGATTTTTTTGAAAAAATCCCTAAGCCCCGGGGTCACAATTTCATCAAAAATCTGACTTTCGGCAATTCACTCAAAAATGGTGCCAAACGGTTGCAAATACTCCCCTGAGAGGTTTGGCGGTCGAAACAGATGGCTTTTTATCATAGAAAAAGAAATCAGCCCTTGACAACTTTAACAGCAGAAAAAGATTTTTTTGAAAAAATCCCCAAGCGCTGGGGTCACAATTTCACCAAAAATCTGACTTTCGGCAATTCACTCTAAAATGCTACCAAATGGTTGCAAATGCTCCCCTGAGAGGTTCGGAGGTCGAAACAGAAGGTTTTTTACCATAGGAAAAGAAATCAGCCCTCGACAACTTAACAGGGAGAAAAAGATTTTTTTGAAAAAATCCCTAAGCCCCGGGGTCACAATTTCATTAAAAATCTGACTTTTGGCAATTCACTCAAAAATGATGCCAAACGGTTGCCAATGCTCCGCTGAAAGGTTTGGCTGTCGAATCAGAAGGCTTTTCATCACAGGACAAGAAATCATCCCTCGACAACTTAACAGGGAGAAAAAGATTTTTTTGAAAAATCCCTAAGCCCCGGGGTCACAATTTCATCAAAAATCTGACTTTCGGCAATTCACTCAAAAATGGTGCCAAACGGTTGCAAATACTCCCCTGAGAGGTTTGGCGGTCGAAACAGAAGGCTTTTTATGATAGAAAAAGAAATCAGCCCTTGACAACTTTAACAGCAGAAAAAGATTTTTTTCAAAAACTCCCCAAGCGCCGGGGTCACAATTTCACCAAAAATCTGACTTTCGGCAATTCACTCAAAAATGGTGCCAAACACTTGCAAATGCTCCCCTGAAAGTTTTGGTGGTCAAAACAGAAGGCTTTTTATCACAGGAAAAGAACTCAGACCTCGACAACTTAACCAGCAGAAAAAGATTTTTTTGAAAAAAATCCCTAAGCCCCGGGGTCACAATTTCATAAAAAATCTGACTTTCGGCAATTCACTCAAAAATGGTGCCAAATCGTTGCAAATGCTCCCCTGAGAGGCTTGGCGGTTGAAACCGAAGGCTTTTAATCACAGGAAAAGAAATCAGCCCTCGACAACTTAACAAGCATAAAAAGATTTTTTTGAAAAAAATCCCTAAGCCCCGGGGTCACAATTTAATAAAAAATCTGACTTTCGGCAATTCACTCAAAAATGGTGGCAAACGGTTGCAAATGCTCCCCTGAGAGGCTTGGTGGTCGAAACTGAAGGCTTTCTATCACAGGAAAAGTACTCAGCCCTCGACAACTTAACCAGCAGAAAAAGATTTTTTTGAAAAAATCCCTAAGCCCCGGGGTCACAATTTCATAAAAAATCTGACTTTCGGCAATTCACTCAAAAATGGTGCCAAACGGTTGCCAATGCTCCCCTGAGAGGTTTGGCGGTCGAAACCGAAGGCTTTTTATCAGAGGAAAAGAAATCAGCCCTCGACAACTTAACCGGCAGAATATTTTTTTTGAAAAAAACCCTAAGCCCCGGGGTCACAATTTCATCAAAAATCTGACTTTCGGCAATACACTCTCAAGTGCTACCAAATGGTTGCAAATGCTCCCCTGAGAGGTTCGGCGGTCGAAACAGAAGGTTTTTTACCATAGGAAAAGAAATCAGCCCTCGACAACTTAACAGGGAGAAAAAGATTTTTTTGAAAAAATCCCTAAGCCCCGCGGTCACAATTTCATCAAAAATCTGACTTTTGGCAATTCACTGAAAAATGGTGCCAAAGGGTTGCAAAGGCTCCCCTGAAAGTTTTGGCGGGCAAAACAGAAGGCTTTTTATGACAGGAAAAGAACTCAGCCCTCGATAACTTAACCAGAAGAAAAAGATTTCTTTGAAAAAATCCCTAAGCCCCGGGGTCACAATTTCATCAAAAATCTGACTTTCGGCAATTCACTCAAAAATGGTGCCAAACGGTTGCCAATGCTCCGCTGAAAGGTTTGGTGGTCGAAACAGAAGGCTTTTCATCACAGGACAAGAAATCAGCCCTCGACAACTTAACCAGCAGAAAAAGATTTTTTTTGAAAAAATCCCTAAGCCCCGGGATCACAATTTCATAAAAAATCTGACTTTCGGCAATTCACTCAAAAATGGTACCAAATGGTTGCAAATGCTCCCCTGAGAGGTTTGGCGGTCGAAACCGAAGGCTTTTTATCACAGGAAAAGAAATCAGGCCTCGACAACGTAACCGACAGAAAAAGATTTTTTTGAAAAAATCCCTAAGCCCCGGGGTCACAATTTCATCAAAAATCTGACTTTTGGCAATTCACTCAAAAATGGTGACAAATGGTTGCAAATGCTCCCCTAAGAGGCTTGGCGGTCGAAACTGAAGGCTTTTTATCACAGGAAAAGAAATCAGCCCTCGACAACTTAACCTGCAGAAAAAAATTTTTTTGAAAAAACCCTAAGCCCCGGGGTCACAATTTCATAAAAAATCTGACTTTCGGCAATTCACTCAAAAAAGGTACCAAATGGTTGCAAATGCTCCCCTGAAAGTTTTGGCAGTCAAAAAAGAAGGCTTTTTATCATACGAAAGACATCAGCCCTCAAACACTTAACTTACATAAAAAGTTTTTTTTGAAAAAGTCCCTAAGCCCCGGGGTCACAATTTCATCAAAAATCTGACTTTCGGCAATTCACTCAAAAATGGTGCCAAACAGTTGCAAATCCTCCCCTGAGAGGTTTGGCTGTCGAAACAGACGTATTTTAATTACAGGAAAAGAAATCAGACCTCAACAACTTAACTGACAGAAAGTTTTTTTTGAAAAAATCCCTAAGCCCCGGGGTCACAATTTCATTAAAAATCTGACTTTTGGCAATTCACTCAAAAATGATGCCAAACGGTTGCCAATGCTCCGCTGAAAGGTTTGGCTGTCGAATCAGAAGGCTTTTCATCACAGGACAAGAAATCATCCCTCGACAACTTAACAGGGAGAAAAAGATTTTTTTGAAAAATCCCTAAGCCCCGGGGTCACAATTTCATCAAAAATCTGACTTTCGGCAATTCACTCAAAAATGGTGCCAAACGGTTGCAAATACTCCCCTGAGAGGTTTGGCGGTCGAAACAGAAGGCTTTTTAGGATAGAAAAAGAAATCAGCCCTTGACAACTTTAACAGCAGAAAAAGATTTTTTTCAAAAACTCCCCAAGCGCCGGGGTCACAATTTCACCAAAAATCTGACTTTCGGCAATTCACTCAAAAATGGTGCCAAACACTTGCAAATGCTCCCCTGAAAGTTTTGGTGGTCAAAACAGAAGGCTTTTTATCACAGGAAAAGAACTCAGACCTCGACAACTTAACCAGCAGAAAAAGATTTTTTTGAAAAAAATCCCTAAGCCCCGGGGTCACAATTTCATAAAAAATCTGACTTTCGGCAATTCACTCAAAAATGGTGCCAAATCGTTGCAAATGCTCCCCTGAGAGGCTTGGCGGTTGAAACCGAAGGCTTTTAATCACAGGAAAAGAAATCAGCCCTCGACAACTTAACCAGCAGAAAAAGATTTTTTTGAAAAAAATCCCTAAGCCCCGGGGTCACAATTTAATAAAAAATCTGACTTTCGGCAATTCACTCAAAAATGGTGGCAAACGGTTGCAAATGCTCCCCTGAGAGGCTTGGTGGTCGAAACTGAAGGCTTTCTATCACAGGAAAAGTACTCAGCCCTCGACAACTTAACCAGCAGAAAAATATTTTTTTGAAAAAATCCCTAAGCCCCGGGGTCACAATTTCATAAAAAATCTGACTTTCGGCAATTCACTCAAAAATGGTGCCAAACGGTTGCCAATGCTCCCCTGAGAGGTTTGGCGGTCGAAACCGAAGGCTTTTTATCAGAGGAAAAGAAATCAGCCCTCGACAACTTAACCGGCAGAATATTTTTTTTGAAAAAAACCCTAAGCCCCGGGGTCACAATTTCATCAAAAATCTGACTTTCGGCAATACACTCTCAAGTGCTACCAAATGGTTGCAAATGCTCCCCTGAGAGGTTCGGCGGTCGAAACAGAAGGTTTTTTACCATAGGAAAAGAAATCAGCCCTCGACAACTTAACAGGGAGAAAAAGATTTTTTGAAAAAATCCCTAAGCCCCGCGGTCACAATTTCATCAAAAATCTGACTTTTGGCAATTCACTGAAAAATGGTGCCAAAGGGTTGCAAAGGCTCCCCTGAAAGTTTTGGCGGGCAAAACAGAAGGCTTTTTATGACAGGAAAAGAACTCAGCCCTCGATAACTTAACCAGAAGAAAAAGATTTTTTTGAAAAAATCCCTAAGCCCCGGGGTCACAATTTCATCAAAAATCTGACTTTCGGCAATTCACTCAAAAATGGTGCCAAACGGTTGCCAATGCTCCGCTGAAAGGTTTGGTGGTCGAAACAGAAGGCTTTTCATCACAGGACAAGAAATCAGCCCTCGACAACTTAACCAGCAGAAAAAGATTTTTTTGAAAAAATCCCTAAGCCCCGGGATCACAATTTCATAAAAAATCTGACTTTCGGCAATTCACTCAAAAATGGTACCAAATGGTTGCAAATGCTCCCCTGAGAGGTTTGGCGGTCGAAACCGAAGGCTTTTTATCACAGGAAAAGAAATCAGGCCTCGACAACGTAACCGACAGAAAAAGATTTTTTTGAAAAAATCCCTAAGCCCCGGGGTCACAATTTCATCAAAAATCTGACTTTTGGCAATTCACTCAAAAATGGTGCCTAACAGTTGCAAATGCTCCACTTAGAGGTTTGGCGGTCGAAACAGAAGGCTTTTTACCACAGGACAAGAAATCAGCCCTCGACAACTTAACAGGGAGAAAAAGATTTTTTTGAAAAAATCCCTAAGCCCCGGGGTCACAATTTCATCAAAAATCTGACTTTTGGCAATTCACTGAAAAATGGTGCCAAACGGTAGCAAATGCTCCCCTGAAAGTTTTGGTGGTCAAAACAGAAGGCTTTTTATCACAGGAAAAGAACTCAGCCCTCGACAACTTAACCAGCAGAAAAAGATTTTTTTGAAAAAATCCCTAAGCCCCGGGGTCACAATTTCATAAAAAATCTGACTTTCGGCAATTCACTCAAAAATTGTACCAAACGGTTGCAAATGCTCCCCTGAGAGGTTTGGCGGTCTAAACAGAAGGCTTTTTACCACAGGAGAAGAAATCAGCCCTCGACTACTTAACAGGTACAACAAGATTTTTTTGAAAAAATCCCTAATCCTCTGGATCACAATTTCATTAAAAATCTGACTTTTGGCAATTCACTCAAAAATGGTGCCAAACGGTTGCCAATGCTCCCCTGAGAGGTTTTGCGGTCGAAACATAAGGCTTTTTATCATAGAAAAAGAAATCAGCCCTTGACAACTTAACCAGCAGGAAAAGACTTTTTCGAAAAAAATCCCCAAGCGCCGGGGTCACAATGTCATCAAAAATCTGAGTTTCAGCAATTCACTCAAAAATGGTGCCAAATGGTTGCAAATGCTCCCCTGAGAGGCTTGGCGGTCGAAACCGAAGGCTTTTTATCACAGGAAAAGAAATCAGCCCTCGACAACTTAACAGGGAGAGAAAGATTTTTTTGAAAAAATCCCTAAGCCCCGCGGTCACAATTTCATCAAAAATCTGACTTTTGGCAATTCACTGAAAAATGGTGCCAAACGGTTGCAAAGGCTCCCCTGAAAGTGTTGGCGGTCAAAACAGAAGGCTTTTTATCACAGGAAAAGAACTCAGCCCTCGATAACTTAACCAGCAGAAAAAGATTTTTTTGAAAAAATCCCTAAGCCCCGGGGTCACAATTTCAGCAAAAATCTGACTTTTGGCAATTCACTCAAAAATCGTGCCAAACGCTTGCAAATGCTCCCCTGAGAGGCTTGGCGGTCGAAACCGAAGGCTTTTTATCACAGGAAAAGAAATCAGCCCTCGACAACTTAACAGGGAGAGAAAGATTTTTTTAAAAAAATCCCTAAGCCCCGCGGTCACAATTTCATCAAAAATCTGACTTTTGGCAATTCACTGAAAAATGGTGCCAAACGGTTGCAAAGGCTCCCCTGAAAGTTTTGGCGGTCAAAACAGAAGGCTTTTTATCACAGGAAAAGGACTCAGCCCTCGATAACTTAACCAGCAGAAAAAGATTTTTTTGAAAAAATCCCTAAGCCCCGGGGTCACAATTTCATCAAAAATCTGACTTTTGGCAATTCACTGAAAAATGGTGCCAAACGGTTGCAAAGGCTCCCCTGAAAGTTTTGGCGGTCAAAACAGAAGGCTTTTTATCACAGGAAAAGAACTCAGCCCTCGATAACTTAACCAGTAGAAAAAGATTTTTTTGAAAAAATCCCCAAGCGCCGGGGTCACAATTTCACCAAAAATCTGACTTTCGGCAATTCACTCAAAAATGGTGCCAAATGGTTGCAAATGCTCCACTTAGAGTTATAGCGGCCGAAACAGAAGGCTTTTTACCACAGGACAATAAATCAGCCCTTGACAACTTAACAGGTAGAAAAAGATTTTTTTGGAAAAAATCCCTAAGCCCCGGGGTCATAATTTCTTCAAAAATCTGTCTTTTGGCAATTCACTCAAAAATGGTACCAAATGGTGGCAGATGCTCCCCTGAGAGGTTTGGCGGTCGAAACATAAGGCTTTTTTTCATAGAAAAAGAAATCAGCTCATGACAACTTAACCAGCAGAAAAAGTTTTTTTTTGAAAAAATCCCCAAGCGCCGGGGTCTCAATTTCATAAAAAATCTGACTTTCATCAATTCACTCAAAAATGGTGCCAAATGTTTGCAAATGCTCCCCTGAGAGGCTTCGCGGTCGAAACCAAAGGCTTTTTATCACAGGAAAAGAAATCAGCCCTCGACAACTTAACTGGCAGAAAAAAATTTTTTTGAAAAAAATCCCTAAGCCCCGGGGTCACAATTTCATCAAAAATCTGACTTTTGGCAATTCACTCAAAAATGATGCCAAACGGTTGCCAATGCTCCGCTGAAAGGTTTGGCGGTCGAAATAGAAGGCTTTTTATCACAGGAAAGAAATCAGCCCTCGACAACTCAAACGACAGAAAAAGAATTTTTTGAAAAAAACCCAAGCCCCGGGGTCACAATTTCACCAAAAATCTGACTTTTGGCAATTCACTCAAAAATGGTGCCAAATGGTTGCAAATGCTCCCCTGAAAGGCTTGGCGGTCGAAACTGAAGGCTTTTTATCACAGGAAAAGAAATCAGCCCTTGACAACTTAACAGGTAGAAAAAGATTTTTTTGAAAAAACCGTAAGCCCTGGGGTCACAAATTCATAAAAAATCTGAATTTGGGCAATTAACTCAAAAATGGTGCCAAACGGTTGCAAATGCTCCCCTGACAGGTTTGGCTGTCGAAACAGAAGTATTTTAATCACAGGAAAAGAAATCAGACCTAAGCAACTTAACTGACAGAAAAAGTGTTTTTTGAAAAAATCCCTAAGCCCCGGGGTCACAATTTCATCAAAAATCTGACTTTTGGCAATTCACTCAAAAATGGTGCCAAACAGTTGCAAATGCTCCACTTAGAGGTTTGGCGGTCGAAACAGAAGGCTTTTTACCACAGGACTAGAAATCAGCCCTCGACTACTTAACAGGTACAAAAAGATTTTTTTGAAAAAATCCCTAAGCTCCGGGGTCACAATTTCATCAAAAATTTGACTTTTGGCAATTCACTCAAAAATGGTGCCAAATGGTTGCAAATGCTCCCCTGAGAGGTTTGGCGGTCGAAACCGAAGGCTTTTTATCACAGGAAAAGAAATCAGGCCTCGACAACGTAACCGACAGAAAAAGATTTTTTTGAAAAAATCCCTAAGCCCCGGGGTCACAATTTCATCAAAAATCTGACTTTTGGCAATTCACTCAAAAATGGTGCCAAATGGTTGCAAATGCTCCCCTGAGAGGTTTGGCGTTCGAAACCGAAGGCTTTTTATCACAGGAAAATAAATCAGGCCTCAACAACGTAACCGACAGGAAAAGATTTTTTTGAAAAAATCCCTAAGCCCCGGGGTCACAATTTCATCAAAAATCTGACTTTTGCCAATTCACTCAAAAATGGTGCCAAATAGTTGCAAATGCTCCCCTGACAGGTTTGGCTGTCGAAACAGAAGTATTTTAATCACAGGAAAAGAAATCAGACCTCAACAACTTAACTGACAGAAAAAGTGTTTTTTGAAAAAAATCCCTAAGCCCCGGGGTCACAATTTCATCAAAAATCTGACTTTTGGCAATTCACTCAAAAATGGTGCCTAACAGTTGCAAATGCTCCACTTAGAGGTTTGGCGGTCGAAACAGAAGGCTTTTTACCACAGGACAAGAAATCAGCCCTCGACAACTTAACAGGGAGAAAAAGATTTTTTTGAAAAAATCCCTAAGCCCCGGGGTCACAATTTCATCAAAAATCTGACTTTTGGCAATTCACTGAAAAATGGTGCCAAACGGTAGCAAATGCTCCCCTGAAAGTTTTGGTGGTCAAAACAGAAGGCTTTTTATCACAGGAAAAGAACTCAGCCCTCGACAACTTAACCAGCAGAAAAAGATTTTTTTGAAAAAATCCCTAAGCCCCGGGGTCACAATTTCATAAAAAATCTGACTTTCGGCAATTCACTCAAAAATTGTACCAAACGGTTGCAAATGCTCCTCTGAGAGGTTTGGCGGTCTAAACAGAAGGCTTTTTACCACAGGAGAAGAAATCAGCCCTCGACTACTTAACAGGTACAACAAGATTTTTTTGAAAAAATCCCTAATCCTCTGGATCACAATTTCATTAAAAATCTGACTTTTGGCAATTCACTCAAAAATGGTGCCAAACGGTTGCCAATGCTGCCCTGAGAGGTTTTGCGGTCGAAACATAAGGCTTTTTATCATAGAAAAAGAAATCAGCCTTTGACAACTTAACCAGCAGGAAAAGACTTTTTCGAAAAAAATCCCCAAGCGCCGGGGTCACAATGTCATCAAAAATCTGACTTTCAGCAATTCACTCAAAAATGGTGCCAAATGGTTGCAAATGCTCCCCTGAGAGGCTTGGCGGTCGAAACCGAAGGCTTTTTATCACAGGAAAAGAAATCAGCCCTCGACAACTTAACAGGGAGAGAAAGATTTTTTTGAAAAAATCCCTAAGCCCCGGGGTCACAATTTCATCAAAAATCTGACTTTTGGCAATTCACTGAAAAATGGTGCCAAACGGTTGCAAAGGCTCCCCTGAAAGTTTTGGCGGTCAAAACAGAAGGCTTTTTATCACAGGAAAAGAACTCAGCCCTCGATAACTTAACCAGCAGAAAAAGATTTTTTTGAAAAAATCCCTAAGCCCCGGGGTCACAATTTCAGGAAAAATCTGACTTTTGGCAATTCACTCAAAAATGGTGCCAAACGCTTGCAAATGCTCCCCTGAAAGTTTTGTCGGTGAAAACAGAAGGCTTTTTATCACAGGAAAAGAACTCAGCCCTCGACAACTTAACCGGCAGAAAAAGATTTTTTTGAAAAAATCCCTAAGCCCCCCGGTCACAATTTCATCAAAAATCTGACTTTTGGCAATTCACTGAAAAATGGTGCCAAACGGTTGCAAAGGCTCCCCTGAAAGTTTTGGCGGTCAAAACAGAAGGCTTTTTATCACAGGAAAAGAACTCAGCCCTCGATAACTTAACCAGCAGAAAAAGATTTTTTTGAAAAAATCCCTAAGCCCCGGGGTCACAATTTCATCAAAAATCTGACTTTTGGCAATTCACTCAAAAATGGTGCCAAATGTTTGCAAATGCTCCCCTGAGAGGCTTCGCGGTCGAAACCAAAGGCTTTTTATCACAGGAAAAGAAATCAGCCCTCGACAACTTAACCGGCAGAAAAAAATTTTTTTGAAAAAAATCCCTAAGCCCCGGGGTCACAATTTCATCAAAAATCCGACTTTTGGCAATTCACTCAAAAATGATGCCAAACGGTTGCCAATGCTCCGCTGAAAGGTTTGGTGGTCGAAACAGAAGGCTTTTTATCACAGGAAAGAAATCAGCCCTCGACAACTCAAACGACAGAAAAAGAATTTTTTGAAAAAACCCTAAGCCCCGGGGTCACAATTTCACCAAAAATCTGACTTTTGGCAATTCACTCAAAAATGGTGCCAAATGGTTGCAAATGCTCCCCTGAGAGGCTTGGCGGTCGAAACTGAAGGATTTTTATCACAGGAAAAGAAATCAGCCATTGACAACTTAACAGGTAGAAAAAGATTTTTTTGAAAAAATCCCTAAGCCCCGGGGTCACAATTTCATCAAAAATCTGAATTTGGGCAATTAACTCAAAAATGGTGCCAAACGGTTGCAAATGCTCCCCTGACAGGTTTGGCTGTCGAAACAGAAGTATTTTAATCGCAGGAAAAGAAATCAGACCTAAGCAACTTAACTGACAGAAAAAGTGTTTTTTGAAAAAATCCCTAAGCCCCGGGGTCACAATTTCATCAAAAATCTGACTTTTGGCAATTCTCTCAAAAATGGTACCAAACAGTTGCAAATGCTCCACTTAGAGGTTTGGCGGTCGAAACAGAAGGCTTTTCATCACAGGACAAGAAATCAGCCCTCGACAACTTAAACAGCAGAAAAAGATTTTTTTTGAAAAAATCCATAAGCCCCGGGATCACAATTTCATAAAAAATCTGACTTTCGGCAATTCACTCAGAAATGGTACCAAATGGTTGCAAATGCTCCCCTGAGAGGTTTGGCGGTCGAAACCGAAGGCTTTTTATCACAGGAAAAGAAATCAGGCCTCGACAACGTAACCGACAGAAAAAGATTTTTTTGAAAAAATCCCTAAGCCCCGGGGTCACAATTTCATCAAAAATCTGACTTTTGGCAATTCACTCAAAAATGGTGCCAAATGGTTGCAAATGCTCCCCTGAGAGGTTTGGCGTTCGAAACCGAAGGCTTTTTATCACAGGAAAATAAATCAGGCCTCAACAACGTAACCGACAGGAAAAGATTTTTTTGAAAAAATCCCTAAGCCCCGGGGTCACAATTTCATCAAAAATCTGACTTTTGCCAATTCACTCAAAAATGGTGCCAAACAGTTGCAAATGCTCCCCTGACAGGTTTGGCTGTCGAAACAGAAGTATTTTAATCACAGGAAAAGAAATCAGACCTCAAAAACTTAACTGACAGAAAAAGTGTTTTTTGAAAAAATCCCTAAGCCCCGGGGTCACAATTTCATCAAAAATCTGACTTTTGGCAATTCACTCAAAAATGGTGCCAAACAGTTGCAAATGCTCCACTTAGAGGTTTGGCGGTCGAAACAGAAGGCTTTTTACCACAGGACAAGAAATCAGCCCTCGACTGCTTAACAGGTACAAAAAGATTTTTTTGAAAAAATCCCTAATCCTCGGGATCACAATTTCATTAAAAATCTGACTTTTGGCAATTCACTCAAAAATGGTGCCAAACGGTTGCCAATGCTCCGCTGAAAGGTTTGGCGGTCGAAACAGAAGGCTTTTCATCACAGGACAAGAAATCAGCCCTCGACAACTTAAACAGCAGAAAAAGATTTTTTTTGAAAAAATCCATAAGCCCCGGGATCACAATTTCATAAAAAATCTGACTTTCGGCAATTCACTCAAAAATGGTATCAAATGGTTGCACATGCTCCCCTGAGAGGCTTGGCGGTTGAAACCGAAGGCTTTTTATCACAGGAAAAGAAATCAGCCCTCGACAACTTAACCAGCAGAAAAAGATTTTTTTGAAAAAAATCCCTAAGCCCCGGGGTCAGAATTTAATCAAAAATCTGATTTTCGGCAATTCACTCAAAAATGGTGGCACACGGTTGCAAATGCTCCCCTGAGAGGTTTGGTGGTCGAAACTGAAGGCTTTCTATCACAGGAAAAGTACTCAGCCCTCGACAACTTAACAGGGAGAAAAAGATTTTTTTGAAAAAATCCCTAAGCCCCGGGGTCACAATTTCATCAAAAATCTGATTTTCGGCAATTCACTCAAAAATGGTGCCAAACGGTTGCAAATACTCCCCTGAGAGGTTTGGCGGTCGAAACAGAAGGCTTTTTATCATAGAAAAAGGAATCAGCCCTTGACAACTTTAACAGCAGAAAAAGATTTTTTTTGAAAAAATCCCCAAGCGCCGGGGTCACAATTTCACCAAAAATCTGACTTTCGGCAATTCACTCAAAAATGGTGCCAAACGCTTGCAAATGCTCCCCTGAAAGTTTTGGTGGTCAAAACAGAAGGCTTTTTATCACAGGAAAAGAACTCAGCCCTCGACAACTTAACCAGCAGAAAAAGATTTTTTTGAAAAAAATCCCTAAGCCCCGGGGTCACAATTTCATAAAAAATCTGACTTTCGGCAATTCACTCAAAAATTGTGCCAAATGGTTGCAAATGCTCCCCTGAGAGGCTTGGCGGTTGAAACCGAAGGCTTTTTATCACAGGAAAAGAAATCAGCCCTCGACAACTTAACCAGCAGAAAAAGATTTTTTTGAAAAAAATCCCTAAGCCCCGGGGTCTGAATTTAATCAAAAATCTGATTTTCGGCAATTCACTCAAAAATGGTGGCAAACGGTTGCAAATGCTCCCCTGAGAGGTTTGGTGGTCGAAACTGAAGGCTTTCTATCACAGGAAAAGTACTCAGCCCTCGACAACTTAACAGGGAGAAAAAGATTTTTTTGAAAAAATCCCTAAGCCCCGGGGTCACAATTTCATCAAAAATCTGACTTTCGGCAATTCACTCAAAAATGGTGCCAAACGGTTGCAAATACTCCCCTGAGAGGTTTGGCGGTCGAAACCGAAGGCTTTTTATCATGGAAAAAGAAATCAGCCCTCGACAACTTTAACAGCAGAAAAAGATTTTTTTGAAAAAATCCCCAAGCGCCGGGGTCACAATTTCACCAAAAATCTGACTTTCGGCAATTCACTCAAAAATGGTGCCAAACGCTTGCAAATGCTCCCCTGAAAGTTTTGGTGGTCAAAACAGAAGGCTTTTTATCACAGGAAAAGAACTCAGCCCTCGACAACTTAACCAGCAGAAAAAGATTTTTTTGAAAAAAAATCCCTAAGCCCCGGGGTCACAATTTCATAAAAAATCTGACTTTCGGCAATTCACTCAAAAATGGTGCCAAATGTTTGAAAATGCTCCCGTAAGAGGCTTGGCGGTCGAAACTGAAGGCTTTTTATCACAGGAAAAGAAATCAGCCCTCGACAACTTAACCGGCAGAAAAAAATTTTTTTGAAAAAACCCTGAGCCCCGGGTCACAATTTCATAAAAAATCTGACTTTCGGCAATTCACTCAAAAATGGTACCAAATGGTTGCAAATGCTCCCCTGAGAGGTTTGGCGGTCGAAACCGAAGGCTTTTTATCATAGGAAAGAAATCAGCCCTCAAACACTTAACTGACAGAAAAAGATTTTTTTGAAAAAATCCCTAAGCCCCGGGGTCACAATTTCATCAAAAATCTGACTTTCGGCAATTCACTCAAAAATGGTGCCAAACGGTTGCAAATACTCCCCTGAGAGGTTTGGCGGTCGAAACAGATGGCTTTTTATCATAGAAAAAGAAATCAGCCCTTGACAACTTTAACAGTAGAAAAAGATTTTTTTGAAAAAATCCCGAAGCGCTGGGGTCACAATTTCACCAAAAATCTGACTTTCGGCAATTCACTCTAAAATGCTACCAAATGGTTGCAAATGCTCCCCTGAGAGGTTCGGAGGTCGAAACAGAAGGTTTTTTACCATAGGAAAAGAAATCAGCCCTCGACAACTTAACAGGGAGAAAAAGATTTTTTTGAAAAAATCCCTAAGCCCCGGGGTCACAATTTCATTAAAAATCTGACTTTTGGCAATTCACTCAAAAATGATGCCAAACGGTTGCCAATGCTCCGCTGAAAGGTTTGGCTGTCGAATCAGAAGGCTTTTCATCACAGGACAAGAAATCATCCCTCGACAACTTAACAGGGAGAAAAAGATTTTTTTGAAAAAAATCCCTAAGCCCCGGGGTCACAATTTCATAAAAAATCTGACTTTCGGCAATTCACTCAAAAATGGTGCCAAATCGTTGCAAATGCTCCCCTGAGAGGCTTGGCGGTTGAAACCGAAGGCTTTTAATCACAGGAAAAGAAATCAGCCCTCGACAACTTAACCAGCAGAAAAAGATTTTTTTGAAAAAAATCCCTAAGCCCCGGGGTCACAATTTAATAAAAAATCTGACTTTCGGCAATTCACTCAAAAATGGTGGCAAACGGTTGCAAAGGCTCCCCTGAAAGTTTTGGCGGTCGAAACTGAAGGCTTTCTATCACAGGAAAAGTACTCAGCCCTCGACAACTTAAACAGCAGAAAAATATTTTTTTGAAAAAATCCCTAAGCCCCGGGGTCACAATTTCATAAAAAATCTGACTTTCGGCAATTCACTCAAAAATGGTGCCAAACGGTTGCCAATGCTCCCCTGAGAGGTTTGGCGGTCGAAACCGAAGGCTTTTTATCAGAGGAAAAGAAATCAGCCCTCGACAACTTAACCGGCAGAATATTTTTTTTGAAAAAAACCCTAAGCCCCGGGGTCACAATTTCATCAAAAATCTGACTTTCGGCAATACACTCTCAAGTGCTACCAAATGGTTGCAAATGCTCCCCTGAGAGGTTCGGCGGTCGAAACAGAAGGTTTTTTACCATAGGAAAAGAAATCAGCCCTCGACAACTTAACAGGGAGAAAAAGATTTTTTTGAAAAAATCCCTAAGCCCCGCGGTCACAATTTCATCAAAAATCTGACTTTTGGCAATTCACTGAAAAATGGTGCCAAAGGGTTGCAAAGGCTCCCCTGAAAGTTTTGGCGGGCAAAACAGAAGGCTTTTTATGACAGGAAAAGAACTCAGCCCTCGATAACTTAACCAGAAGAAAAAGATTTCTTTGAAAAAATCCCTAAGCCCCGGGGTCACAATTTCATCAAAAATCTGACTTTCGGCAATTCACTCAAAAATGGTGCCAAACGGTTGCCAATGCTCCGCTGAAAGGTTTGGTGGTCGAAACAGAAGGCTTTTCATCACAGGACAAGAAATCAGCCCTCGACAACTTAACCAGCAGAAAAAGATTTTTTTTGAAAAAATCCCTAAGCCCCGGGATCACAATTTCATAAAAAATCTGACTTTCGGCAATTCACTCAAAAATGGTACCAAATGGTTGCAAATGCTCCCCTGAGAGGTTTGGCGGTCGAAACTGAAGGCTTTTTATCACAGGAAAAGAAATCAGGCCTCGACAACGTAACCGACAGAAAAAGATTTTTTTGAAAAAATCCCTAAGCCCCGGGGTCACAATTTCATCAAAAATCTGACTTTTGGCAATTCACTCAAAAATGGTGACAAATGGTTGCAAATGCTCCCCTAAGAGGCTTGGCGGTCGAAACTGAAGGCTTTTTATCACAGGAAAAGAAATCAGCCCTCGACAACTTAACCTGCAGAAAAAAATTTTTTTGAAAAAACCCTAAGCCCCGGGGTCACAATTTCATAAAAAATCTGACTTTCGGCAATTCACTCAAAAAAGGTACCAAATGGTTGCAAATGCTCCCCTGAAAGTTTTGGCAGTCAAAAAAGAAGGCTTTTTATCATACGAAAGACATCAGCCCTCAAACACTTAACTTACATAAAAAGTTTTTTTTGAAAAAGTCCCTAAGCCCCGGGGTCACAATTTCATCAAAAATCTGACTTTCGGCAATTCACTCAAAAATGGTGCCAAACAGTTGCAAATCCTCCCCTGAGAGGTTTGGCTGTCGAAACAGACGTATTTTAATTACAGGAAAAGAAATCAGACCTCAACAACTTAACTGACAGAAAGTTTTTTTTGAAAAAATCCCTAAGCCCCGGGGTCACAATTTCATTAAAAATCTGACTTTTGGCAATTCACTCAAAAATGATGCCAAACGGTTGCCAATGCTCCGCTGAAAGGTTTGGCTGTCGAATCAGAAGGCTTTTCATCACAGGACAAGAAATCATCCCTCGACAACTTAACAGGGAGAAAAAGATTTTTTTGAAAAATCCCTAAGCCCCGGGGTCACAATTTCATCAAAAATCTGACTTTCGGCAATTCACTCAAAAATGGTGCCAAACGGTTGCAAATACTCCCCTGAGAGGTTTGGCGGTCGAAACAGAAGGCTTTTTATGATAGAAAAAGAAATCAGCCCTTGACAACTTTAACAGCAGAAAAAGATTTTTTTCAAAAACTCCCCAAGCGCCGGGGTCACAATTTCACCAAAAATCTGACTTTCGGCAATTCACTCAAAAATGGTGCCAAACACTTGCAAATGCTTCCCTGAAAGTTTTGGTGGTCAAAACAGAAGGCTTTTTATCACAGGAAAAGAACTCAGACCTCGACAACTTAACCAGCAGAAAAAGATTTTTTTGAAAAAAATCTCTAAGCCCCGGGGTCACAATTTCATAAAAAATCTGACTTTCGGCAATTCACTCAAAAATGGTGCCAAATCGTTGCAAATGCTCCCCTGAGAGGCTTGGCGGTTGAAACCGAAGGCTTTTAATCACAGGAAAAGAAATCAGCCCTCGACAACTTAACCAGCAGAAAAAGATTTTTTTGAAAAAAATCCCTAAGCCCCGGGGTCACAATTTAATAAAAAATCTGACTTTCGGCAATTCACTCAAAAATGGTGGCAAACGGTTGCAAATGCTCCCCTGAGAGGCTTGGTGGTCGAAACTGAAGGCTTTCTATCACAGGAAAAGTACTCAGCCCTCGACAACTTAACCAGCAGAAAAATATTTTTTTGAAAAAATCCCTAAGCCCCGGGGTCACAATTTCATAAAAAATCTGACTTTCGGCAATTCACTCAAAAATGGTGCCAAACGGTTGCCAATGCTCCCCTGAGAGGTTTGGCGGTCGAAACCGAAGGCTTTTTATCAGAGGAAAAGAAATCAGCCCTCGACAACTTAACCGGCAGAATATTTTTTTTGAAAAAAACCCTAAGCCCCGGGGTCACAATTTCATCAAAAATCTGACTTTCGGCAATACACTCTCAAGTGCTACCAAATGGTTGCAAATGCTCCCCTGAGAGGTTCGGCGGTCGAAACAGAAGGTTTTTTACCATAGGAAAAGAAATCAGCCCTCGACAACTTAACAGGGAGAAAAAGATTTTTTTGAAAAAATCCCTAAGCCCCGCGGTCACAATTTCATCAAAAATCTGACTTTTGGCAATTCACTGAAAAATGGTGCCAAAGGGTTGCAAAGGCTCCCCTGAAAGTTTTGGCGGGCAAAACAGAAGGCTTTTTATGACAGGAAAAGAACTCAGCCCTCGATAACTTAACCAGAAGAAAAAGATTTTTTTGAAAAAATCCCTAAGCCCCGGGGTCACAATTTCATCAAAAATCTGACTTTCGGCAATTCACTCAAAAATGGTGCCAAACGGTTGCCAATGCTCCGCTGAAAGGTTTGGTGGTCGAAACAGAAGGCTTTTCATCACAGGACAAGAAATCAGCCCTCGACAACTTAACCAGCAGAAAAAGATTTTTTTGAAAAAATCCCTAAGCCCCGGGATCACAATTTCATAAAAAATCTGACTTTCGGCAATTCACTCAAAAATGGTACCAAATGGTTGCAAATGCTCCCCTGAGAGGTTTGGCGGTCGAAACCGAAGGCTTTTTATCACAGGAAAAGAAATCAGGCCTCGACAACGTAACCGACAGAAAAAGATTTTTTTGAAAAAATCCCTAAGCCCCGGGGTCACAATTTCATCAAGAATCTGACTTTTGGCAATTCACTCAAAAATGGTGACAAATGGTTGCAAATGCTCCCCTAAGAGGCTTGGCGGTCGAAACTGAAGGCTTTTTATCACAGGAAAAGAAATCAGCCCTCGACAACTTAACCTGCAGAAAAAATTTTTTTTGAAAAAACCCTAAGCCCCGGGGTCACAATTTCATAAAAAATCTGACTTTCGGCAATTCACTCAAAAATGGTGCCAAATGTTTGAAAATGCTCCCGTAAGAGGCTTGGCGGTCGAAACTGAAGGCTTTTTATCACAGGAAAAGAAATCAGCCCTCGACAACTTAACCGGCAGAAAAAAATTTTTTTGAAAAAACCCTGAGCACAATTTCACAATTTCATAAAAAATCTGACTTTCGGCAATTCACTCAAAAATGGTACCAAATGGTTGCAAATGCTCCCCTGAGAGGTTTGGCGGTCGAAACCGAAGGCTTTTTATCATAGGAAAGAAATCAGCCCTCAAACACTTAACTGACAGAAAAAGATTTTTTTGAAAAAATCCCTAAGCCCCGGGGTCACAATTTCATCAAAAATCTGACTTTCGGCAATTCACTCAAAAATGGTGCCAAACGGTTGCAAATACTCCCCTGAGAGGTTTGGCGGTCGAAACAGATGGCTTTTTATCATAGAAAAAGAAATCAGCCCTTGACAACTTTAACAGCAGAAAAAGATTTTTTTGAAAAAATCCCCAAGCGCCGGGGTCACAATTTCACCAAAAATCTGACTTTCGGCAATACACTCTAAAATGCTACCAAATGGTTGCAAATGCTCCCCTGAGAGGTTCGGAGGTCGAAACAGAAGGTTTTTTACCATAGGAAAAGAAATCAGCCCTCGACAACTTAACAGGGAGAAAAAGATTTTTTTGAAAAAATCCCTATAAGCCCCGGGGTCACAATTTCATTAAAAATCTGACTTTTGGCAATTCACTCAAAAATGATGCCAAACGGTTGCCAATGCTCCGCTGAAAGGTTTGGCTGTCGAATCAGAAGGCTTTTCATCACAGGACAAGAAATCATCCCTCGACAACTTAACAGGGAGAAAAAGATTTTTTTGAAAAATCCCTAAGCCCCGGGGTCACAATTTCATCAAAAATCTGACTTTCGGCAATTCACTCAAAAATGGTGCCAAACGGTTGCAAATACTCCCCTGAGAGGTTTGGCGGTCGAAACAGAAGGCTTTTTATGATAGAAAAAGAAATCAGCCCTTGACAACTTTAACAGCAGAAAAAGATTTTTTTCAAAAACTCCCCAAGCGCCGGGGTCACAATTTCACCAAAAATCTGACTTTCGGCAATTCACTCAAAAATGGTGCCAAACACTTGCAAATGCTCCCCTGAAAGTTTTGGTGGTCAAAACAGAAGGCTTTTTATCACAGGAAAAGAACTCAGACCTCGACAACTTAACCAGCAGAAAAAGATTTTTTTGAAAAAAATCCCTAAGCCCCGGGGTCACAATTTCATAAAAAATCTGACTTTCGGCAATTCACTCAAAAATGGTGCCAAATCGTTGCAAATGCTCCCCTGAGAGGCTTGGCGGTTGAAACCGAAGGCTTTTAATCACAGGAAAAGAAATCAGCCCTCGACAACTTAACCAGCAGAAAAAGATTTTTTTGAAAAAAATCCCTAAGCCCCGGGGTCACAATTTAATAAAAAATCTGACTTTCGGCAATTCACTCAAAAATGGTGGCAAACGGTTGCAAATGCTCCCCTGAGAGGCTTGGTGGTCGAAACTGAAGGCTTTCTATCACAGGAAAAGTACTCAGCCCTCGACAACTTAACCAGCAGAAAAATATTTTTTTGAAAAAATCCCTAAGCCCCGGGGTCACAATTTCATAAAAAATCTGACTTTCGGCAATTCACTCAAAAATGGTGCCAAACGGTTGCCAATGCTCCCCTGAGAGGTTTGGCGGTCGAAACCGAAGGCTTTTTATCAGAGGAAAAGAAATCAGCCCTCGACAACTTAACCGGCAGAATATTTTTTTTGAAAAAAACCCTAAGCCCCGGGGTCACAATTTCATCAAAAATCTGACTTTCGGCAATACACTCTCAAGTGCTACCAAATGGTTGCAAATGCTCCCCTGAGAGGTTCGGCGGTCGAAACAGAAGGTTTTTTACCATAGGAAAAGAAATCAGCCCTCGACAACTTAACAGGGAGAAAAAGATTTTTTTGAAAAAATCCCTAAGCCCCGCGGTCACAATTTCATCAAAAATCTGACTTTTGGCAATTCACTGAAAAATGGTGCCAAAGGGTTGCAAAGGCTCCCCTGAAAGTTTTGGCGGGCAAAACAGAAGGCTTTTTATGACAGGAAAAGAACTCAGCCCTCGATAACTTAACCAGAAGAAAAAGATTTTTTTGAAAAAATCCCTAAGCCCCGGGGTCACAATTTCATCAAAAATCTGACTTTCGGCAATTCACTCAAAAATGGTGCCAAACGGTTGCCAATGCTCCGCTGAAAGGTTTGGTGGTCGAAACAGAAGGCTTTTCATCACAGGACAAGAAATCAGCCCTCGACAACTTAACCAGCAGAAAAAGATTTTTTTGAAAAAATCCCTAAGCCCCGGGATCACAATTTCATAAAAAATCTGACTTTCGGCAATTCACTCAAAAATGGTACCAAATGGTTGCAAATGCTCCCCTGAGAGGTTTGGCGGTCGAAACCGAAGGCTTTTTATCACAGGAAAAGAAATCAGGCCTCGACAACGTAACCGACAGAAAAAGATTTTTTTGAAAAAATCCCTAAGCCCCGGGGTCACAATTTCATCAAAAATCTGACTTTTGGCAATTCACTCAAAAATGGTGACAAATGGTTGCAAATGCTCCCCTAAGAGGCTTGGCGGTCGAAACTGAAGGCTTTTTATCACAGGAAAAGAAATCAGCCCTCGACAACTTAACCTGCAGAAAAAAATTTTTTTGAAAAAACCCTAAGCCCCGGGGTCACAATTTCATAAAAAATCTGACTTTCGGCAATTCACTCAAAAATGGTGCCAAATGTTTGAAAATGCTCCCGTAAGAGGCTTGGCGGTCGAAACTGAAGGCTTTTTATCACAGGAAAAGAAATCAGCCCTCGACAACTTAACCGGCAGAAAAAAATTTTTTTGAAAAAACCCTGAGCACAATTTCACAATTTCATAAAAAATCTGACTTTCGGCAATTCACTCAAAAATGGTACCAAATGGTTGCAAATGCTCCCCTGAGAGGTTTGGCGGTCGAAACCGAAGGCTTTTTATCATAGGAAAGAAATCAGCCCTCAAACACTTAACTGACAGAAAAAGATTTTTTTGAAAAAATCCCTAAGCCCCGGGGTCACAATTTCATCAAAAATCTGACTTTCGGCAATTCACTCAAAAATGGTGCCAAACGGTTGCAAATACTCCCCTGAGAGGTTTGGCGGTCGAAACAGATGGCTTTTTATCATAGAAAAAGAAATCAGCCCTTGACAACTTTAACAGCAGAAAAAGATTTTTTTGAAAAAATCCCCAAGCGCCGGGGTCACAATTTCACCAAAAATCTGACTTTCGGCAATACACTCTAAAATGCTACCAAATGGTTGCAAATGCTCCCCTGAGAGGTTCGGAGGTCGAAACAGAAGGTTTTTTACCATAGGAAAAGAAATCAGCCCTCGACAACTTAACAGGGAGAAAAAGATTTTTTTGAAAAAATCCCTATAAGCCCCGGGGTCACAATTTCATTAAAAATCTGACTTTTGGCAATTCACTCAAAAATGATGCCAAACGGTTGCCAATGCTCCCCTGAAAGTTTTGGTGGTCAAAACAGAAGGCTTTTTATCACAGGAAAAGAACTCAGACCTCGACAACTTAACCAGCAGAAAAAGATTTTTTTGAAAAAAATCCCTAAGCCCCTGGGTCACAATTTCATAAAAAATCTGACTTTCGGCAATTCACTCAAAAATGGTGCCAAATCGTTGCAAATGCTCCCTTGAGAGGCTTGGCGGTTGAAACCGAAGGCTTTTAATCACAGGAAAAGAAATCAGCCCTCGACAACTTAACCAGCAGAAAAAGATTTTTTTGAAAAAAATCCCTAAGCCCCGGGGTCACAATTTAATAAAAAATCTGACTTTCGGCAATTCACTCAAAAATGGTGGCAAACGGTTGCAAAGGCTCCCCTGAAAGTTTTGGCGGTCGAAACTGAAGGCTTTCTATCACAGGAAAAGTACTCAGCCCTCGACAACTTAACCAGCAGAAAAATATTTTTTTGAAAAAATCCCTAAGCCCCGGGGTCACAATTTCATAAAAAATCTGACTTTCGGCAATTCACTCAAAAAATGGTGCCAAACGGTTGCCAATGCTCCCCTGAGAGGTTTGGCGGTCGAAACCGAAGGCTTTTTATCAGAGGAAAAGAAATCAGCCCTCGACAACTTAACCGGCAGAATATTTTTTTTGAAAAAAACCCTAAGCCCCGGGGTCACAATTTCATCAAAAATCTGACTTTCGGCAATCCACTCTCAAGTGCTACCAAATGGTTGCAAATGCTCCCCTGAGAGGTTCGGCGGTCGAAACAGAAGGTTTTTTACCATAGGAAAAGAAATCAGCCCTCGACAACTTAACAGGGAGAAAAAGATTTTTTTGAAAAAATCCCTAAGCCAATCCCAATTTCATCAAAAATCTGACTTTTGGCAATTCACTGAAAAATGGTGCCAAAGGGTTGCAAAGGCTCCCCTGAAAGTTTTGGCGGGCAAAACAGAAGGCTTTTTATGACAGGAAAAGAACTCAGCCCTCGATAACTTAACCAGAAGAAAAAGATTTTTTTGAAAAAATCCCTAAGCCCCGGGGTCACAATTTCATCAAAAATCTGACTTTCGGCAATTCACTCAAAAATGGTGCCAAACGGTTGCCAATGCTCCGCTGAAAGGTTTGGTGGTCGAAACAGAAGGCTTTTCATCACAGGACAAGAAATCAGCCCTCGACAACTTAACCAGCAGAAAAAGATTTTTTTGAAAAAATCCCTAAGCCCCGGGATCACAATTTCATAAAAAATCTGACTTTCGGCAATTCACTCAAAAATGGTACCAAATGGTTGCAAATGCTCCCCTGAGAGGTTTGGCGGTCGAAACCGAAGGCTTTTTATCACAGGAAAAGAAATCAGGCCTCGACAACGTAACCGACAGAAAAAGATTTTTTTGAAAAAATCCCTAAGCCCCGGGGTCACAATTTCATCAAAAATCTGACTTTTGGCAATTCACTCAAAAATGGTGACAAATGGTTGCAAATGCTCCCCTAAGAGGCTTGGCGGTCGAAACTGAAGGCTTTTTATCACAGGAAAAGAAATCAGCCCTCGACAACTTAACCTGCAGAAAAAAATTTTTTTGAAAAAACCCTAAGCCCCGGGGTCACAATTTCATAAAAAATCTGACTTTCGGCAATTCACTCAAAAATGGTGCCAAATGTTTGAAAATGCTCCCGTAAGAGGCTTGGCGGTCGAAACTGAAGGCTTTTTATCACAGGAAAAGAAATCAGCCCTCGACAACTTAACCGGCAGAAAAAATTTTTTTTGAAAAAACCCTGAGCACAATTTCACAATTTCATAAAAAATCTGACTTTCGGCAATTCACTCAAAAATGGTACCAAATGGTTGCAAATGCTCCCCTGAGAGGTTTGGCGGTCGAAACCGAAGGCTTTTTATCATAGGAAAGAAATCAGCCCTCAAACACTTAACTGACAGAAAAAGATTTTTTTGAAAAAATCCCTAAGCCCCGGGGTCACAATTTCATCAAAAATCTGACTTTCGGCAATTCACTCAAAAATGGTGCCAAACGGTTGCAAATACTCCCCTGAGAGGTTTGGCGGTCGAAACAGATGGCTTTTTATCATAGAAAAAGAAATCAGCCCTTGACAACTTTAACAGCAGAAAAAGATTTTTTTGAAAAAATCCCCAAGCGCCGGGGTCACAATTTCACCAAAAATCTGACTTTCGGCAATACACTCTAAAATGCTACCAAATGGTTGCAAATGCTCCCCTGAGAGGTTCGGAGGTCGAAACAGAAGGTTTTTTACCATAGGAAAAGAAATCAGCCCTCGACAACTTAACAGGGAGAAAAAGATTTTTTTGAAAAAATCCCTATAAGCCCCGGGGTCACAATTTCATTAAAAATCTGACTTTTGGCAATTCACTCAAAAATGATGCCAAACGGTTGCCAATGCTCCGCTGAAAGGTTTGGCTGTCGAATCAGAAGGCTTTTCATCACAGGACAAGAAATCATCCCTCGACAACTTAACAGGGAGAAAAAGATTTTTTTGAAAAATCCCTAAGCCCCGGGGTCACAATTTCATCAAAAATCTGACTTTCGGCAATTCACTCAAAAATGGTGCCAAACGGTTGCAAATACTCCCCTGAGAGGTTTGGCGGTCGAAACAGAAGGCTTTTTATGATAGAAAAAGAAATCAGCCCTTGACAACTTTAACAGCAGAAAAAGATTTTTTTCAAAAACTCCCCAAGCGCCGGGGTCACAATTTCACCAAAAATCTGACTTTCGGCAATTCACTCAAAAATGGTGCCAAACACTTGCAAATGCTCCCCTGAAAGTTTTGGTGGTCAAAACAGAAGGCTTTTTATCACAGGAAAAGAACTCAGCCCTCGACAACTTAACCAGCAGAAAAAGATTTTTTTGAAAAAAATCCCTAAGCCCCGGGGTCACAATTTAATAAAAAATCTGACTTTCGGCAATTCACTCAAAAATGGTGGCAAACGGTTGCAAATGCTCCCCTGAGAGGCTTGGTGGTCGAAACTGAAGGCTTTCTATCACAGGAAAAGTACTCAGCCCTCGACAACTTAACCAGCAGAAAAATATTTTTTTGAAAAAATCCCTAAGCCCCGGGGTCACAATTTCATAAAAAATCTGACTTTCGGCAATTCACTCAAAAATGGTGCCAAACGGTTGCCAATGCTCCCCTGAGAGGTTTGGCGGTCGAAACCGAAGGCTTTTTATCAGAGGAAAAGAAATCAGCCCTCGACAACTTAACCGGCAGAATATTTTTTTTGAAAAAAACCCTAAGCCCCGGGGTCACAATTTCATCAAAAATCTGACTTTCGGCAATACACTCTCAAGTGCTACCAAATGGTTGCAAATGCTCCCCTGAGAGGTTCGGCGGTCGAAACAGAAGGTTTTTTACCATAGGAAAAGAAATCAGCCCTCGACAACTTAACAGGGAGAAAAAGATTTTTTTGAAAAAATCCCTAAGCCAATCCCAATTTCATCAAAAATCTGACTTTTGGCAATTCACTGAAAAATGGTGCCAAAGGGTTGCAAAGGCTCCCCTGAAAGTTTTGGCGGGCAAAACAGAAGGCTTTTTATGACAGGAAAAGAACTCAGCCCTCGATAACTTAACCAGAAGAAAAAGATTTTTTTGAAAAAATCCCTAAGCCCCGGGGTCACAATTTCATCAAAAATCTGACTTTCGGCAATTCACTCAAAAATGGTGCCAAACGGTTGCCAATGCTCCGCTGAAAGGTTTGGTGTTCGAAACAGAAGGCTTTTCATCACAGGACAAGAAATCAGCCCTCGACAACTTAACCAGCAGAAAAAGATTTTTTTGAAAAAATCCCTAAGCCCCGGGATCACAATTTCATAAAAAATCTGACTTTCGGCAATTCACTCAAAAATGGTACCAAATGGTTGCAAATGCTCCCCTGAGGGGTTTGGCGGTCGAAACCGAAGGCTTTTTATCACAGGAAAAGAAATCAGGCCTCGACAACGTAACCGACAGAAAAAGAATTTTGAAAAAATCCCTAAGCCCCGGGGTCACAATTTCATCAAAAATCTGACTTTTGGCAATTCACTCAAAAATGGTGACAAATGGTTGCAAATGCTCCCCTAAGAGGCTTGGCGGTCGAAACTGAAGGCTTTTTATCACAGGAAAAGAAATCAGCCCTCGACAACTTAACCTGCAGAAAAAATTTTTTTTGAAAAAACCCTAAGCCCCGGGGTCACAATTTCATAAAAAATCTGACTTTCGGCAATTCACTCAAAAAAGGTACCAAATGGTTGCAAATGCTCCCCTGAAAGTTTTGGCAGTCAAAAAAGAAGGCTTTTTATCATACGAAAGAAATCAGCCCTCAAACACTTAACTTACATAAAAAGTTTTTTTTGAAAAAGTCCCTAAGCCCCGGGGTCACAATTTCATCAAAAATCTGACTTTCGGCAATTCACTCAAAAATGGTGCCAAACAGTTGCAAATCCTCCCCTGAGAGGTTTGGCTGTCGAAACAGACGTATTTTAATTACAGGAAAAGAAATCAGACCTCAACAACTTAACTGACAGAAAGTTTTTTTTGAAAAAATCCCTAAGCCCCGGGGTCACAATTTCATTAAAAATCTGACTTTTGGCAATTCATTCAAAAATGGTGCCAAACGGTTGCCAATGATCCGCTGAAAGGTTTGGCGGTCGAATCAGAAGGCTTTTCATCACAGGACAAGAAATCATCCCTCGACAACTTAACAGGGAGAAAAAGATTTTTTTGAAAAAATCCCTAAGCCCCGGGGTCACAATTTGATCAAAAATCTGATTTTCGGCAATTCACTCAAAAATGGTGCCAAACGGTTGCAAATACTCCCCTGAGAGGTTTGGCGGTCGAAACAGAAGGCTTTTTATCATAGAAAAAGGAATCAGCCCTTGACAACTTTAACAGCAGAAAAAGATTTTTTTTGAAAAAATCCCCAAGCGCCGGGGTCACAATTTCACCAAAAATCTGACTTTCGGCAATTCACTCAAAAATGGTGCCAAACGCTTGCAAATGCTCCCCTGAAAGTTTTGGTGGTCAAAACAGAAGGCTTTTTATCACAGGAAAAGAACTCAGCCCTCGACAACTTAACCAGCAGAAAAAGATTTTTTTGAAAAAAAACCCTAAGCCCCGGGGTCACAATTTCATAAAAAATCTGACTTTCGGCAATTCACTCAAAAATTGTGCCAAATGGTTGCAAATGCTCCCCTGAGAGGCTTGGCGGTTGAAACCGAAGGCTTTTTATCACAGGAAAAGAAATCAGCCCTCGACAACTTAACCAGCAGAAAAAGATTTTTTTGAAAAAAATCCCTAAGCCCCGGGGTCTGAATTTAATCAAAAATCTGATTTTCGGCAATTCACTCAAAAATGGTGGCAAACGGTTGCAAATGCTCCCCTGAGAGGTTTGGTGGTCGAAACTGAAGGCTTTCTATCACAGGAAAAGTACTCAGCCCTCGACAACTTAACAGGGAGAAAAAGATTTTTTTGAAAAAATCCCTAAGCCCCGGGGTCACATTTTCATCAAAAATCTGATTTTCGGCAATTCACTCAAAAATGGTGCCAAACGGTTGCAAATACTCCCCTGAGAGGTTTGGCGGTCGAAACAGAAGGCTTTTTATCATAGAAAAAGGAATCAGCCCTTGACAACTTTAACAGCAGAAAAAGATTTTTTTTGAAAAAATCCCCAAGCGCCGGGGTCACAATTTCACCAAAAATCTGACTTTCGGCAATTCACTCAAAAATGGTGCCAAACGCTTGCAAATGCTCCCCTGAAAGTTTTGGTGGTCAAAACAGAAGGCTTTTTATCACAGGAAAAGAACTCAGCCCTCGACAACTTAACCAGCAGAAAAAGATTTTTTTGAAAAAAATCCCTAAGCCCCGGGGTCACAATTTCATAAAAAATCTGATTTTCGGCAATTCACTCAAAAATTGTGCCAAATGGTTGCAAATGCTCCCCTGAGAGGCTTGGCGGTTGAAACCGAAGGCTTTTTATCACAGGAAAAGAAATCAGCCCTCGACAACTTAACCAGCAGAAAAAGATTTTTTTGAAAAAAATCCCTAAGCCCCGGGGTCTGAATTTAATCAAAAATCTGATTTTCGGCAATTCACTCAAAAATGGTGGCAAACGGTTGCAAATGCTCCCCTGAGAGGTTTGGTGGTCGAAACTGAAGGCTTTCTATCACAGGAAAAGTACTCAGCCCTCGACAACTTAACAGGGAGAAAAAGATTTTTTTGAAAAAATCCCTAAGCCCCGGGGTCACAATTTCATCAAAAATCTGACTTTCGGCAATTCACTCAAAAATGGTGCCAAACGGTTGCAAATACTCCCCTGAGAGTTTTGGCGGTCGAAACAGAAGGCTTTTTATCATGGAAAAAGAAATCAGCCCTCGAAAACTTTAACAGCAGAAAAAGATTTTTTTTGAAAAAATCCCCAAGCGCCGGGGTCACAATTTCACCAAAAATCTGACTTTCGGCAATTCACTCAAAAATGGTGCCAAACGCTTGCAAATGCTCCCCTGAAAGTTTTGGTGGTCAAAACAGAAGGCTTTTTATCACAGGAAAAGAACTCAGCCCTCGACAACTTAACCAGCAGAAAAAGATTTTTTTGAAAAAAAACCCTAAGCCCCGGGGTCACAATTTCATAAAAAATCTGACTTTCGGCAATTCACTCAAAAATTGTGCCAAATGGTTGCAAATGCTCCCCTGAGAGGCTTGGCGGTTGAAACCGAAGGCTTTTTATCACAGGAAAAGAAATCAGCCCTCGACAACTTAACCAGCAGAAAAAGATTTTTTTGAAAAAAATCCCTAAGCCCCGGGGTCTGAATTTAATCAAAAATCTGATTTTCGGCAATTCACTCAAAAATGGTGGCAAACGGTTGCAAATGCTCCCCTGAGAGGTTTGGTGGTCGAAACTGAAGGCTTTCTATCACAGGAAAAGTACTCAGCCCTCGACAACTTAACAGGGAGAAAAAGATTTTTTTGAAAAAATCCCTAAGCCCCGGGGTCACATTTTCATCAAAAATCTGATTTTCGGCAATTCACTCAAAAATGGTGCCAAACGGTTGCAAATACTCCCCTGAGAGGTTTGGCGGTCGAAACAGAAGGCTTTTTATCATAGAAAAAGGAATCAGCCCTTGACAACTTTAACAGCAGAAAAAGATTTTTTTTGAAAAAATCCCCAAGCGCCGGGGTCACAATTTCACCAAAAATCTGACTTTCGGCAATTCACTCAAAAATGGTGCCAAACGCTTGCAAATGCTCCCCTGAAAGTTTTGGTGGTCAAAACAGAAGGCTTTTTATCACAGGAAAAGAACTCAGCCCTCGACAACTTAACCAGCAGAAAAAGATTTTTTTGAAAAAAATCCCTAAGCCCCGGGGTCACAATTTCATAAAAAATCTGATTTTCGGCAATTCACTCAAAAATTGTGCCAAATGGTTGCAAATGCTCCCCTGAGAGGCTTGGCGGTTGAAACCGAAGGCTTTTTATCACAGGAAAAGAAATCAGCCCTCGACAACTTAACCAGCAGAAAAAGATTTTTTTGAAAAAAATCCCTAAGCCCCGGGGTCTGAATTTAATCAAAAATCTGATTTTCGGCAATTCACTCAAAAATGGTGGCAAACGGTTGCAAATGCTCCCCTGAGAGGTTTGGTGGTCGAAACTGAAGGCTTTCTATCACAGGAAAAGTACTCAGCCCTCGACAACTTAACAGGGAGAAAAAGATTTTTTTGAAAAAATCCCTAAGCCCCGGGGTCACAATTTCATCAAAAATCTGACTTTCGGCAATTCACTCAAAAATGGTGCCAAACGGTTGCAAATACTCCCCTGAGAGTTTTGGCGGTCGAAACAGAAGGCTTTTTATCATGGAAAAAGAAATCAGCCCTCGAAAACTTTAACAGCAGAAAAAGATTTTTTTTGAAAAAATCCCCAAGCGCCGGGGTCACAATTTCACCAAAAATCTGACTTTCGGCAATTCACTCAAAAATGGTGCCAAACGCTTGCAAATGCTCCCCTGAAAGTTTTGGTGGTCAAAACAGAAGGCTTTTTATCACAGGAAAAGAACTCAGCCCTCGACAACTTAACCAGCAGAAAAAGATTTTTCTGAAAAAAAATCCCTAAGTCACAATTTCATAAAAAATCTGACTTTCGGCAATTCACTCAAAAATGGTGCCAAATGGTTGCAAATGCTCCCCTAAGAGGCTTGGCGGTCGAAACTGAAGGCTTTTTATCACAGGAAAAGAAATCAGCCCTCGACAACTTAACCTGCAGAAAAAATTTTTTTTGAAAAAACCCTAAGCCCCGGGGTCACAATTTCATAAAAAATCTGACTTTCGGCAATTCACTCAAAAAAGGTACCAAATGGTTGCAAATGCTCCCCTGAAAGTTTTGGCTGTCAAAAAAGAAGGCTTTTTATCATACGAAAGAAATCAGCCATCAAACACTTAACTTACATAAAAAGTTTTTTTTGAAAAAGTCCCTAAGCCCCGGGGTCACAATTTCATCAAAAATCTGACTTTCGGCAATTCACTCAAAAATGGTGCCAAACAGTTGCAAATCCTCCCCTGAGAGGTTAGGCTGTCGAAACAGACGTATTTTAATTACAGGAAAAGAAATCAGACCTCAACAACTTAACTGACAGAAAGTTTTTTTTGAAAAAATCCCTAAGCCCCGGGGTCACAATTTCATTAAAAATCTGACTTTTGGCAATTCATTCAAAAATGGTGCCAAACGGTTGCCAATGATCCGCTGAAAGGTTTGGCGGTCGAATCAGAAGGCTTTTCATCACAGGACAAGAAATCATCCCTCAACAACTTAACAGGGAGAAAAAGATTTTTTTGAAAAAATCCCTAAGCCCCGCGGTCACAATTTGATCAAAAATCTGATTTTCAGCAATTCACTCAAAAATGGTGCCAAACGGTTGCAAATACTCCCCTGAGAGGTTTGGCGGTCGAAACAGAAGGCTTTTTATCATGGAAAAAGGAATCAGCCCTTGACAACTTTAACAGCAGAAAAAGATTTTTTTTGAAAAAATCCCCAAGCCCCGGGGTCACAATTTCATAAAAAATCTGACTTTCGGCAATTCACTCAAAAAAGGTACCAAATGGTTGCAAATGCTCCCCTGAAAGTTTTGGCAGTCAAAAAAGAAGGCTTTTTATCATACGAAAGAAATCAGCCCTCAAACACTTAACTTACATAAAAAGTTTTTTTTGAAAAAGTCCCTAAGCCCCGGGGTCACAATTTGATCAAAAATCTGATTTTCGGCAGTTCACTCAAAAATGGTGCCAAACGGTTGCAAATACTCCCCTGAGAGTTGTGGCGGTCGAAACAGAAGGCTTTTTATCATGGAAAAAGAAATCAGCCCTCGACAACTTTAACAGCAGAAAAAGATTTTTTTGAAAAAATCCCCAAGCGCCGGGGTCACAATTTCACCAAAAATCTGACTTTCGGCAATTCACTCAAAAATGGTGCCAAACGCTTGCAAATGCTCCCCTGAAAGTTTTGGTGGTCAAAACAGAAGGCTTTTTATCACAGGAAAAGAACTCAGCCCTCGACAACTTAACCAGCAGAAAAAGATTTTTCTGAAAAAAAATCCCTAAGTCACAATTTCATAAAAAATCTGACTTTCGGCAATTCACTCAAAAATGGTGCCAAATGTTTGAAAATGCTCCCCTGAGAGGCTTGGCGGTGGAAACCGAAGGCTTTTTATCACAGGAAAAGAAATCAGCCCTCGACAACTTAACCAGCAGAAAAAGATTTTTTTGAAAAAAATCCCTAAGCCCCGGGGTCACAATTTATTCAAAAATCTGACTTTCGGCAATTCACACAAAAATGGTGGCAAACGGTTGCAAAGGCTCCCCTGAGAGGCTTGGTGGTCGAAACTGAAGGCTTTCTATCACAGGAAAAGAACTCAGCCCTCGACAACTTAACCAGCAGAAAAATATTTTTTTGAAAAAATCCCTAAGCCCCGGGGTCACAATTTCATAAAAAATCTGACTTTTGGCAATTTACTCAAAAATTGTACCAAACGGTTGCAAATGCTCCGCTGAAAGGTTTGGCGGTCGAAACCGAAGGCTTTTTACCATAGGAGAAGAAATCAGCCCTCGACAACTTAACAGGGAGAAAAAGATTTTTTGTGAAAAAATCCCTAAGCCCCGCGGTCACAATTTCATCAAAAATCTGACTTTTGGCAATTCACTCAAAAATGGTTACAAATGGTTTCAAATGCTCCCCTGAGAGGTTTGGCGGTCGAAACCGAAGGCTTTTTATCACAGGAAAAGAAATCAGGCCTCGACAACATAACCGACAGAAAAAGATTTTTTTGAAAAAATCCCTAAGCCCTGGGGTCACAATTTCATCAAAAATCTGACTTTTTGCAATTCACTCAAAAATGGTGCAAAATGGTTTCAAATGCTCCCCTGAGAGGCTTGGTGGTCGAAACTGAAGGCTTTTTATCACAGGAAAAGAAATCAGCCCTCGACAACTTAACTGGCAGAAATTTTTTTTTTTGAAAAAATCCCTAAGCCCCGGGCGAACAATTTCATCAAAAATCTGACTTTCGGCAATTCACTCAAAAATGGTGCCAAACGGTTGCAAATGCTCCCCTGAGAGGTTTGGCTGTCGAAACAGAAGTATTTTAATCACAGGAAAAGAAATCAGACCTCAACAACTTAACTGACAGAAAAAGTTTTTTTTGAAAAAATCCCTAAGCCCCGGGGTCACAATTTCACTAAAATTCTGACTTTTGGCAAGTCACTCAAAAATGGTGCCAAACAGTTGCAAATGCTCCGCTGAAAGGTTAGGCAGTCGAAACAGAAGGCTTTTCATCACAGGACAAGAAATCAGGCCTCGACAACTTAACCGGCAGAAAAATATTTTTTTGAAAAAATCCCTAAGCCCCGGGGTCACAAATTCATAAAAAATCTGACTTTCGGCAATTCACTCAAAAATGGTGCCAAACGGTTGAAAACGCTCCACTTAGAGGTTTGGCGGACGAAACAGAAGGCTTTTTACCACAGGACAAGAAATCAGCCCTCGACAACTTAACAGGTATGAAAAGATTTTTTTGAAAAAATCCCTAAGCCCCGGGGTCACAATTTCATCAAAAATCTGACTCTTGGCAATTCACTCAAAAATGGTGCCAAATGGTTGCAAATGCTCCCCTGAGAGGCTTGTCGGTCGAAACTGAAGGCTTTTTATCACAGGAAAAGAAATCAGCCCTCGACAACTTAACCGGCAGAAAATTCTTTTTTTGAAAAATCGCTAATCCCCGGGGTCACAATTTCATAAAAAATCTGACTCTTTGCAATTCACTCAAAAATGGTGCCAAATAGTTGCAAATGCTCCCCTGAGAGGCTTGGCGGTCGAAACTGAAGGATTTTTATCACAGGAAAAGAAATCAGCCCTCGACAACTTAACCGGCAGAAAATTCTTTTTTTGAAAAATCGCTGATCCCCGGGGTCACAATTTCATTAAAAATCTGACTTTCGACAATTCAATCGAAAATGGTGCCAAATGGTTGCAAATGCTCCCCTGAGAGGCTTGGCGGTCAAAACAGAAGGCTTTTTATCACACGAAAAGAAATCAGCCCTCGACAACTTAACTGACAGAAAAAGATTTTTTTGAAAAAATCCCTAAACCCGGGGGTCACAATTTCATTAAAAATCTGACTTTCGGCAAGTCACTCAAAAATGGTGCCAAACGGTTGCAAATGCTCCACTTAGAGGTTTGGCTGTCGAAACAGAAGGCTTTTTCCCAAAGGATAAGAAATCAGCCCTCGACAACTTAACAAGCAGAAAAAGATGTTTTTGAAAAAATCCCTAAGCCCCGGGGTCACAATTTCATCAAAAATCTGACTTTTGGCAATTCACTCAAAAATTTTGCCAAATGGATGCAAATGCTCCCCTGAGAGGCTTGGCGGTCGAAACAGAAGGCTTTTTATCACAGGAAAAGAAATCAGCCCTCGACAACATAACCGGCAGAAAAAGATTTTTTTGAAAAAATCCCTAAGCCCCGGGGTCACAATTTCATCAAAAATCTGACTTTTGGCAATTCACTCAAAAATGGTGCCAAACGGTTGCAAATGCTCCCCTGAGATGTTTGGCTGTCGAAACAGAAGTATTTTAATCACAGGAAAAGAAATCAGACGTCAACAACATAAGTGACAGAAAAAGTATTTTTTGAAAAAATCTCTAAGCCCCGGGGTCACAATTTCATCAAAAATCTGACTTTTGGCAATTCACTCAAAAATGGTGCCACACAGTTGCAAATGGTCCGCTTAGAGGTTTGGCTGTCGAAACAGAAGGCTTTTTACCACTGGACAAGAAATCAGCCCTCGACTACTTAACAGGTACAAAAAGATTTTTTTGAAAAAATCCCTAATCCTCGGGATCACAATTTCATTAAAAATCTGACTTTTGGCAATTCACTCAAATATGGTGCTAAACGGTTGCCAATGCTCCGCTGAAAGGTTTGGTGGTCAAAACAGAAGGCTTCTTATCACAGGAAAAGAACTCAGCCCTTGACAACTTAACCAGGAGAAAAAGATTTTTTTGAAAAAATCCCTAAGCCCCGGGGTCACAATTTCATAAAAAATCTGACTCTTGGCAATTCACTCAAAACTGCTGCCAAACGGTTGCCAATGCTCCGCTGAAAGGTTTGGCGGTCAAAACAGAAGGCTTTTCATCACAGGACAAGAAATCAGGCCTCGACAACTTAACCGGCAGAAAAATATTTTTTTGAAAAAATCCCTAAGCCCCGGGGTCACAATTTGATAAAAAATCTGACTTTCGGCAAGTCACTCAAAAATGGTGCCAAACGGTTCCAAAAGCTCCGCGGAAAGGTTTGGCGGTCGAAACAGAAGTATTTTAATCACAGGAAAAGAAATCAGACCTCAAGAACTTAAACGACAGAAAAAGTTTTTTTAAAAAAAATCCCTAAGCCCCAGGGTCACAATTTCATCAAAAATCTGACTTTTGGCAATTCACTCAAAAATGGTGCCAAACGGTTGCCAATGCTCCGCTGAAAGGTTTGGCGGTCGAAACAGAAGGCTTTTCATCACAGGACAAGAAATCATCCCTCGACAACTTAACAGGGAGAAAAAGATTTTTTTGAAAAAATCCCTAAGCCCCGGGGTCACAATTTCATAAAAAATCTGACTCTTGCAATTCACTCAAAAATGGGGCCAAACGGTTGCCAATGCTTCGCTGAAAGGTTTGGCGGTCGAAGCAGAAGGCTTTTCATCACAGGACAAGACATCATCCCTCGACAACTTAACAGGGAGAAAAAGATTTTTCCAAAAAAATCCCTAAGCCCCGGGGTCACAATTTCATCAAAAATCTGACTTTCGGCAATTCACTCAAAAATGGTGCCAAACGGTTGGAAATGCTCCCCTGAAAGTTTTGGCGGTCAAAACAGAAGGCTTTTTATTACAGGAAAAGAACTCAGCCCTCGATAACTTAACCATCAGAAAAAGATTTTTTTGAAAAAATCCCTAAGCCCAAGGGTCAGAATTTCATCAAAAATCTGAATTTTGGCAATTCACTCAAAAATGGTGCCAAACGGTTGCCAATGCTCCGCTGAAAGGTTTGGCGGTCGAAACAGAAGGCTTTTCATCACAGGACAAGAAATCAGCCCTCGACAACTTAACAGGGAGAAAAAGATTTTTTTGAAAAAATCCCTAAGCCCCGCGGTCAGAATTTCATCAAAAATCTGACTTTTGGCAATTCACTCAAAAATGGTGCCAAACGGTTCCAAAAGCTCCGCTGAAAGGTTTGGTGGTCGAAACAGAAGGCTTTTCATCACAGGATAAGAAATCAGCCCTCGACAACTTAACAAGCAGAAAAAGATGTTTTTGAAAAAATCCCTAAGCCCCGGGGTCACAATTTCATCAAAAATCTGACTTTCATCAATTCACTCAAAAACGGTGCCAAACGTTTGCAAATGCTCCCCTGAGAGGCTTGGCGGTCGAAACCGAAGGCTTTTTATCACAGGAAAAGAAATCAGCCCTCGACAACTTAACCGGCAATTTTTTTTTTTTTTTTAAAAAAAACCCTAAGCCCCGGGGTCACAATTTCATCAAAAATCTGACTTTCGGCAATTCACCCAAAAATGGTACCAAATGGTTGCAAATGCTCCCCTGAGAGGTTTGGCGGTCGAAACAGAAGGCTTTTTATCATAGAAAAAGAAATCAGCCCTTGACAACTTAATCAGCAGAAAAAGATTTTTTTTGAAAAAATCCCCAAGAGCAGGGGTCACAATTTGACCAAATATCTGACTTTCAGCAACTCACTCAAGAATGATGCCAAACGCTTGCAAATGCTCCCCTGAAAGTTTTGGTGGTCAAAACAGAAGGCTTTTTACCACAGGATAAGAAAACAGCCCTCGACAACTTAACCAGCAGAAAAAGATTTTTTTGAAAAAATCCCTAAGCCCCGGGGTCACAATTTCATAAAAAATCTGACTCTTGGCAATTCACTCAAAAATGGTGCCAAACGGTTGCCAATGCTTCGCTGAAAGGTTTGGCGGTCGAAACAGAAGGCTTTGCATCACAGGACAAGAAATCAGGCCTCGACAACTTAACCGACAGAAAAATATTTTTTTAAAAAAATCCCCAAGCGCCCGGGTCACAATTTCATCAAAAATCTGACTTTTGGCAATTCACTCAAAAATGGTGCCAAACGTTTGCAAATGCTCCCCTAAGAGGCTTGGCGGTCGAAACCGAAGGCTTTTTATCACAGGAAAAGAAATCAGCCCTCGACAACTTAACCAGCAAATTTTTTTTTTTAAAAAAAAAAACCCCTAAGCCCCGGGGTCACAATTTAATCAAAAATCAGACTTTCGGCAATTCACTCAAAAATTGTACCAAACGGTTGCAAATGCTCCCCTGAGAGGTTTGGCGGTCGAAACCGAAGGCTTTTTATCACAGGAAAAGAAATCAGCCCTCGACAACTTAACCGGCAGAAATTTTTTTTTTTGAAAAAACCCTAAGCCCCGGGGTCACAATTTCATCAAAAATCTGACTTTCGGCAATTCACTCAAAAATGGTACCAAATGGTTGCAAATGCTCCCCTGAGAGGTTTGGCGGTCGAAACAGAAGGCTTTTTATCATAGAAAAAGAAATCAGCCCTTGACAACTTAACCAGCAGAAAAAGATTTTTTTTGAAAAAATCCCCAAGAGCAGGGGTCACAATTTCACCAAATATCTGACTTTCAGCAATTCACTCAAAAATGGTGCCAAACGCTTGCAAATGCTCCCCTTAAAGTTTTGGTGGTCAAAACAGAAGGCTTTTTACCACAGGATAAGAAATCAGCCCTTGACAACTTAACCAGGAGAAAAAGATTTTTTTGAAAAAATCCCTAAGCCCCGGGGTCACAATTTCATAAAAAATCTGACTCTTGCAATTCACTCAAAAATGGTGCCAAACGGTTGCCAATGCTTCGCTGAAAGGTTTGGCGGTCGAAGCAGAAGGCTTTTCATCACAGGACAAGACATCATCCCTCGACAACTTAACAGGGAGAAAAAGATTTTTCCAAAAAAATCCCTAAGCCCCGGGGTCACAATTTCATCAAAAATCTGACTTTCGGCAATTCACTCAAAAATGGTGCCAAACGGTTGGAAATGCTCCACCTAGAGGTTTGGCGGTTGAAACAGAAGGCTTTTTACCACAGGACAAGAAATCAGCCCTCGACTACTTAACAGGTACAAAAAGATTTTTTTGAAAAAATCCCTAATCCTCAGGATCACAATTTCATTAAAAATCTGACTTTTGGCAATTCACTCAAAAATGGTGCCAAACGGTTGCCAATGCTCCGCTGAAAGGTTTGGTGGTCGAAACAGAAGGCTTTTCATCACAGGATAAGAAATCAGCCCTCGACAACTTAACAGGGAGAAAAAGATTTTTTTGAAAAAATCCCTAAGCCCCGGGGTCAGAATTTCATCAAAAATCTGACTTTTGGCAATTCACTCAAAAATGGTGCCAAACGGTTCCAAAAGCTCCGCTGAAAGGTTTGGTGGTCGAAACAGAAGGCTTTTCATCACAGGATAAGAAATCAGCCCTCGACAACTTAACAAGCAGAAAAAGATGTTTTTGAAAAAATCCCTAAGCCCCGGGGTCACAATTTCATCAAAAATCTGACTTTTGGCAATTCACTCAAAAATGGTGCCAAATGGTTGCAAAGGCTCCCCTGAGAAGCTTGGCGGTTGAAAGTGAAGGATTTTTATCACAGGAAAAGAAATCAGCCCTCGACAACTTAACTGGCAGAATTTTTTTTTTGAAAAAATCCCTAAGCCCCGGGGTCACAATTTCATCAAAAATCTGACTTTCGGCAATTCACTCAAAAATGGTGCCAAACGGTAGCAAATGCTCCCCTGAAAGTTTTGGTGGTCAAAACAGAAGGCTTTTTATCACAGGAAAGGAACTCAGCCCTCGACAACTTAACCAGCAGAAAAAGATTTTTTTGAAAAAATCCCCAAGAGCTGGGGTCACAATTTCACCAAATTTCTGACTTTCAGCAATTCACTCAAAAATGGTGCCAAACGGTTGCAAATGCTCCACTGAAAGTTTTGGTGGTCAAAACAGAAGGCTTTTTATTACAGGAAAAGAAATCAGCCCTCAATTACTTAAGCAGCAGAAAAAGATTTTTTTGAAAAAATCCCTAAACCCCGGGGTCACAATTTCATCAAAAATCTGACTTTTGGCAATGCACTGAAAAATGGTGCCAACGGGTTGCAAAGGCTCCCTTGAGAAGCTTGGCATTCGAAACTGAAGGCTTTTTATCACAGGAAAAGAAATCAGCCCTCGACAACTTAACCGGCAGAAAAATGTTTTTTTGAAAAAACCGTAAGCCCCGGGGTCACAATTTCATCAAAAATCTCACTTTCGGCAATTCACTCAAAAATGGTACCAAATGGATGCAAATGCTCCCCTGAGAGGTTTGGCGGTCGAAACAGAAGGCTTTTTACCACAGGAGAAGAAATCAGCCCTTGACTACTTAACCAGCAGGAAAAGACTTTTTCGAAAAAAATCCCGAAGCGCCGGGGTCACAATTTCTTCAAAAATCTGACTTTTGGCAATTCACTCAAAAATGGTGACAAACGGTTGCCAATGCTCCGTTGAAAGGTTTGGCGGTCGAAACAGAAGGCCTTTCATCACAGGACAAGAAATCAGGCCTCGACAACTTAACCGGCAGAATTCTTTTTTTTTGAAAAAATCCCTAAGCCCCGGGGTCACAATTTCATCAAAAATCTGACTTTTGGCAATTCACTCAAAAATGGTGCCAAACGGTTGCCATTGCTCCGCTGAAAGGTTTGGCGTTCGAAACAGAAGGCTTTTTATCACAGGAAAGAAATCAGCCCTCGACAACTCAAACGATAGAGAAAAAGAATTTTTTGAAAAAACCCTAAGCCCCGGGGTCACAATTTCACCAGAAATCTGACTTTTGGCAATTCACTGAAAAATGGTGCCAAAGGGTTGCAAAGGCTCCCCTGAAAGTTTTGGCGGTCAAAACAGAAGGCTTTTTATCACAGGATAACTTAACCAGCAGAAAAAGATTTTTTTGAAAAAATCCCCAAGCGCCCGGGTCACAATTTCAGCAAAAATCTGACTTTTGGCAATTCGCTCAAAAATGGTGCCAAACGGTTGCCAATGCTCCGCTGAAAGGTTTAGCGGTCGAAACAGAAGGCTTTTCATCACAGGACAAGAAATCAGGCCTCGACAACTTAACTGGCAGAAAAATATTTTTTTGAAAAAATCCCTAAGCCCCGGTGTCATAATTTCTTCAAAAATCTGACTTTTGGCAATTCACTCAAAAATGGTACCAAATGGTGGCAAATGCTCCGCTGAGATGTTTGGCGGTCGAAACATAAGGCTTTTTATCATAGAAAAAGAAATCAGCCCATGACAACTTAACTAGCAGAAAAAGATTTTTTTGAAAAAATCCCCAAGCGCCGGGGTCACAATTTCATCAAAAATCTGACTTTCGGAAATTCACACAAAATTGTTGCCAAACGGTTGCAAATGCTCCCCTGAGAGGTTTGGTGGTCGAAACATAAGGCTTTTTATCATATAAAAAGAAATCAGCCCTTGACAACTTAACCAGGAGAAAAAGATTTTTTTAAAAAAATCCCCAAGCGCCGGGGTCACAATTTCATCAAAAATCTGACTTTCAGCAATTCACTCAAAAATGGTGCGAAACGGTTGCAAATGCTCCCCTGAGACGTTTGGCGGTCGAAACATAAGGCTTTTTATCACAGGAAAGAAATCAGCCCTCAACAATATAACCGACAGAAAAAGATTTCTTTGAATAAATCCCTAAGCCCCGGGGTCACAATTTCATCAAAAATCTAACTTTCGGAAATTCACACAAAATTGTTGCCAAACGGTTGCAAATGCTCCCCTGAGAGGTTTGGCGGTCGAAACATAAGGCTTTTTATCATAGAAAAAGAAATCTGCCCTTGACAACTTAACCGACAGAAAAAGATTTTTTTGAAAAAATCTCCAAGCGCCGGGGTCACAATTTCATTAAAAATCTGACTTTTGGCAATTCACTCAAAAATGATGCCAAACGGTTGCCAATGCTCCGCTGAAAGATTTGGCGGTCGAAATGGACGGCTTTTTATCACAGGAAAGAAATCAGGCCTCGATAACCTAACCCGCAGAAAAATATTTTTTTGAAAAAACCCCTAAGCCCCGGGGTCACAATTTCACCAAAAATCTGACTTTTGGCAATTCACTCAAAAATGGTGCCAAACGGTTGCCAATGCTCCGCTGAAAGGTTTGGCGGTTGAAACAGACGGCTTTTTATCACAGGAAAGAAATCACCCCTCGACAACTTAACCGGCAGAAATTTTTTTTTTTCAAAAAACCCTAAGCCCCGGGGTCACAATTTCATCAAAAATCTGACTTTCGGCAATTCACTCAAAAATGGTGCCAAACGGTTGCAAGTGCTCCCCTGAAAGTTTTGTCGGTCAAAACAGAAGGCTTTTTATCACAGGAAAAGAAATCAGCCCTCGACAACTTAACAGGGAGAAAAAGATTTTTTTGAAAAAATCCCTAAGCCCCAGGGTCACAATTTCATCAAAAATCTGACTTTTGGCAATTCACTCAAAAATGGTGCCAAACGGTTGCCAATGCTCCGCTGAAAGGTTTGGCGGTCGAAACGGACGGCTTTTTATCACAGGAAAGAAATCAGTCCTCAATAACTTAACCTGCAGAAAAAGATTTTTTTGAAAAAACCCCTAAGCCCCGGGGTCACAATTTCTTCAAAAATCTGACTTTTGGCAATTCACTGAAAATTGGTGCCAAACATTTGCCAATGATCCGCTGAAAGGTTTGGGGGTCGAAACAGAAGGCTTTTCATCACAGGACAAGAAATCAGACCTCGACAACTAAACCGGCAGAAAAAGATTTTTTTTGAAAAAATCCCTAAGGCCCGGGGTCACAATTTCATCAAAAATTTGACTTTTGGCAATTCACTCAAAAATGGTGCCAAACGGTTGCCAATGCTCCGCTGAAAGGTTTGGCGGTCGAAACAGAAGGCTTTTCATCACAGGAAAAGAAATCAGGCCTCGACAACTTAACTGGCAGAAAAATATTTTTTTGAAAAAATCCCTAAGCCCCGGGGTCACAATTTCATCAGAAATCTGACTTTCGGCAATTCACTCAAAAATGGTGCCAAATGGTTGCAAATGCTCCACTTAGAGTTATAGCGGCCGAAACAGAAGGCTTTTTACCACAGGACAATAAATCAGCCCTTGACAACTTAACAGGTAGAAAAAGATTTTTTTGGAAAAAATCCCTAAGCCCCGGGCTCACAATTTCATCAAAAATCTGACTCTTGGCAATTCACTCAAAAATGGTGCCAAACGGTTGCAAGTGCTCCCCTGAAAGTTTTGTCGGTCAAAACAGAAGGCTTTTATCACAGGAAAAGAAATCAGCCCTCGACAACTTAACAGGGAGAAAAAGATTTTTTTGAAAAAATCCCTAAGCCCCAGGGTCACAATTTCATCAAAAATCTGACTTTCGGAAATTCACACAAAATTGTTGCCAAACGGTTGCAAATGCTCCCCTGAGAGGTTTGGCGGTCGAAACATAAGGCTTTTTATCATAGAAAAAGAAATCTGCCCTTGACAACTTAACCGACAGAAAAAGATTTTTTTGAAAAAATCTCCAAGCGCCGGGGTCACAATTTCATCAAAAATCTGACTTTTGGCAATTCACTCAAAAATGATGCCAAACGGTTGCCAATGCTCCGCTGAAAGATTTGGCGGTCGAAACGGACGGCTTTTTATCACAAGAAAGAAATCAGGCCTCGATAACTTAACCCGCAGAAAAATATTTTTTTGAAAAAACCCCTAAGCCCCGGGGTCACAATTTCATCAAAAATCTGACTTTTGGCAATTCACTCAAAAATGATGCCAAACGGTTGCCAATGCTCCGCTGAAAGGTTTGGCGGTCGAAACAGAAGGCTTTTTATCACAGGAAAGAAATCAGCCCTCGACAACTCAAACGACAGAAAAAGAATTTTTTGAAAAAACCCTAAGCCCCGGGGTCACAATTTCACCAAAAATCTGACTTTTGGCAATTCACTCAAAAATGATGCCAAACGGTTGCCAATGCTCCGCTGAAAGGTTTGGCGGTTGAAACAGACGGCTTTTTATCACAGGAATGAAATCACCCCGCGACAACTTAACGGGCAGAAAAAATTTTTTTTCAAAAAACCCTAAGCCCCAGGGTCACAATTTCATCAAAAATCTGACTTTTGGCAATTCACTCAGAAATGGTGCCAAACGGTTGCCAATGCTCCGCTGAAAGGTTTGGCGGTCGAAACAGAAGTCTTTTTATCACAGGAAAAGAAATCAGCCCTCGACAACTTAACAGGGAGAAAAAGTTTTTTTTAAAAAAATCCCCAAGCGCCGGGGTCACAATTTTATCAAAAATCTGACTTTCAGCAATTCACTCAAAAATGGTGCGAAATGGTGCAAATGCTCCCCTGAGACGTTTGGCGGTCGAAACATAAGGCTTTTCATCACAGGAAAGAAATCAGCCCTCAACAACGTAACCGACAGAAAAAGATTTCTTTGAATAAATCCCTAAGCCCCGGGGTCACAATTTCATCAAAAATCTGACTTTCGGAAATTCACACAAAATTGTTGCGAAACGGTTGCAAATGCTCCCCTGAGAGGTTTGCTGGTCGAAACATAAGGCTTTTTATCATATAAAAAGAAATCAGCCCTTGACAACTTAACCAGGAGAAAAGGATTTTTTTGAAAAAATCTCCAAGCGCCGGGGTCACAATTTCATCAAAAATCTGACTTTTGGCAATTCACTCAAAAATGATGCCAAACGGTTGCCAATGCTCCGCTGAAAGATTTGGCGGTCGAAACGGACGGCTTTTTATCACAGGAAAGAAATCAGTCCTCATTAACTTAACCTGCAGAAAAAGATTTTTTTGAAAAAACCCCTAAGCCCCGAGGTCACAATTTCTTCAAAAATCTGACTTTTGGCAATTCACTGAAAATTGGTGCCAAACATTTGCCAATGATCCGCTGAAAGGTTTGGGGGTCGAAACAGAAGGCTTTTCATCACAGGACAAGAAATCAGACCTCGACAACTAAACCGGCAGAAAAAGATTTTTTTTGAAAAAATCCCTAAGGCCCGGGGTCACAATTTCATCAAAAATTTGACTTTTGGCAATTCACTCAAAAATGGTGCCAAACGGTTGCCAATGCTCCGCTGAAAGGTTTGGCGGTCGAAACAGAAGGCTTTTCATCACAGGAGAAGAAATCAGGCCTCGACAACTTAACCGGCAGAAAAAGATTTTTTTGAAAAAATCTCCAAGCGCCGGGGTAACAATGTCATAAAAAATCTGACTTTCAACAATTCACTCAAAAATGGTGCCAAACGGTTGCAAATGCTCTACTTAGAGGTTTGGCGGTCGAAACAGAAGGCTTTTTATCACAGGAAAAGAAATCAGCCCTCGACAACTTAACAGGGAGAAAAAGTTTTTTTTTAAAAAAATCCCCAAGCGCCGGGGTCACAATTTTATCAAAAATCTGACTTTCAGCAATTCACTCAAAAATGGTGCGAAATGTTGCAAATGCTCCCCTGAGACGTTTGGCGGTCGAAACATAAGGCTTTTCATCACAGGAAAGAAATCAGCCCTCAACAACGTAACCGACAGAAAAAGATTTCTTTGAATAAATCCCTAAGCCCCGGGGTCACAATTTCATCAAAAATCTGACTTTCGGAAATTCACACAAAATTGTTGCCAAACGGTTGCAAATGCTCCCCTGAGAGGTTTGGTGGTCGAAACATAAGGCTTTTTATCATAGAAAAAGAAATCAGCCCTTGACAACTTAACCAGGAGAAAAAGATTTTTTTGAAAAAATCTCCAAGCGCCGGGGTCACAATTTCATCAAAAATCTGACTTTTGGCAATTCACTCAAAAATGATGCCAAACGGTTGCCAATGCTCCGCTGAAAGATTTGGCGTTCGAAACGGACGGCTTTTTATCACAGGAAAGAAATCAGGCCTCAATAACTTAACCCGCAGAAAAATATTTTTTTGAAAAAACCCCTAAGCCCCGGGGTCACAATTTCTTCAAAAATCTGACTTTCGGCAATTCAGTCAAAAATGATGCCAAACGGTTGCAAATGCTCCACTTAGAGGTTTGGTGGTCGAAACAGAAGGCTTTCCATCACAGGACAAGAAATCAGCCCTCAACAACTTAACCGGGAGAAAACGATTTTTTTGAAAAAATCCCTAAGCCCCGGGGTCACAATTTCATCAAAAATCTGACTTTCGGCAATTCACTCAAAAATGGTACCAAATGGTTGCAAATCCTCCCCTGAAAGTTTTGGCGGTGAAAACAGACGGCTTTTTATCATAGGAAAGAAATCAGCCCTGAACAACTAAACTAACAGAAAAAGATTTTTTTGAAAAAACCCTAAGCCCCGGGGTCACAATTTCATCAAAAATCTGACTTTCGGCAATTCACCCAAAAATGATGCCAAACGGTTGCAAATGCTCCCCTGAAAGTTTTGGTGGTCGAAACAGACGGATTTTCATCACAGGAAAAGAAATCAGACCTCAACAACTTAACCGACAGAAAAAGATTTTTTTGAAAAAATCCCTAAGCCCCGGGGTCACAATTTCATCAAAAATCTGACTTTCGGCAATTCACTCAAAAATGCTACCAAATGGTTGCAAATGCTCCCCTGAAAGTTTTGGCGGTCAAAACAGACGTCTTTTTATCATAGGAAAGAAATCCGTCCTCAACAACTTAACTAACAGAAAAAGATTTTTTTGAAAAAATCCCTAAGCCCCGGGGTTAAAATTTCATCAAAAATTTGACTTTTGGCAATTCACTCAAAAATGATGCCAAACGGTTGCAAATGCTCCCCTGAAAGTTTTGGCGGTCAAAACAGAAGGCTTTTTATCACAGGAAAAGAAATCACCCCTTGACAACTTAACCGGCAGAAAAAGTTTTTTTTGAAAAAATCCCTAAACCCCGGCGTCACAATTTCTCCCCCCCCCAAATAATATTTATTAATTTTTCCAACAGCACAACATCAATACAAAAAAAAACATATTCACAGAAAAGAAAAAAAGAGAACATAACATAGTAAAAGAGAAAAAAATAGAAAAAGCCAAAAAAGAAAGAAATCCCCACCCCCCAACACAAAAACTCCCCAAAAGCAAACAGAAAAACATCCAAACAGCACAAAATTTCAAATTAGAGCGTCCAGGCTTCGCGGACCTCTCCACAAGCAGCGGGAGCGCTCCCGCTGCTGGCGGAGAGTTGCCTGCATGCTGAAGCCTGCGCGCGCTGAGCTCAGCGCGTCCAGGCTTCGCGGACCTCTCCATAAGCAGCGGGAGCGCTCCCGCTGCTGGCGGAGAGTTGCCTGCATGCTGAAGCCTGCGCGCGCTGAGCTCAGCGCGTCCAGGCTTCGCGGACCTCTCTGCTAGCAGCGGGAGCGCTCCTGCTGCTGGCGGAGAGTTGCCTGCATGCTGAAGCCTGCGCGCGCTGAGCTCAGCGCGTCCAGGCTTCGCGGACCTCTCCGCTAGCAGCGGGAGCGCTCCCGCTGTTGGCGGAGAGTACCTGCATGCTGAAGCCTGTGCGCGCTGAGCTCAGCGCGTCCAGGCTTCGCGGACCTCTCCGCCAGCAGCGGGAGTGCTCCCGCTGCTGGCGGAGAGTTGCCTGCATGCTGAAGCCTGCGCGCGCTGAGCTCAGCGCGTCCAGGCTTTGCGGACCTCTCCGCTAGCAGCGGGAGCCAGCACTGGGCTCCCACGGCTTGCAGAGAGCTGCCTGTTTGGGGGCTGGGGTCGGGGGAAGCTCGGGTTTCCCCAACCCCACGCCTGGGGGGGAAATAATTTTTTTCCTTTATTTCCCCCCAAAAAAACTAGGTGCGCCTTATGGGACGGTGCGTCCTATAGGGCGAAAAATACGGTACATTAAATTTTACTTTAGAATATCCAATTTATCCCACCATCTCTTCCCCCTGGTTTCGGGTACTGCCAGTCCTTTTTACAAATTTTTAAAGTCCAATCCATATAGTCACCCGGTGTCACAATTTCATCAAAAATCTGACTTTCGGCGATTCACTCAAAAATGGTGCCAAACGGTTGCAAATGCTCCACTTAGAGGTTTGGTGGTCGAAACAGAAGGCTTTTTTACCACAGGACAAGAAATCAGCCCTCATCAACTTAACCGGCAGAATTTTTTTTTTAAAAAAAAAAAATCCCTAAGGTCCGGGGTCACAATTTCATCAAAAATCTGACTTTCGGCAGATGCTCCCCTAGAGGTTTGGCGGCCGAAACAGAAGCCTTTTTATCACAGGACAAGAAATCAGCCTTCGACAACTTAACCGGAGGACAAAGATTTTTTTGAAAAAATCCCTAAGCCCCGGACTGGTCTAGACTTGTTGGAACCGGTCCAAGCTGGTTGGAACCGGACCAGGCCGGTTTGAACCAGTTGAAGCCAGTTTGAATGGGTCCAAGCTGGTTGGAACCAGTCCTGACCGTCTGAATCTGTCCAAGCCGGTTTGAGCCGGCCCAAGCAGGTTTGAACTGGTCTAGTCTTGTTGGAACCGGTCCAGACCGGTTTGAACAAGTTGAACCCAGATTCAACCAGTCAAAGCCGGTTTGAATCAGTCGAAGCTGGTTGGAACCGGTCCAGACCAGTTTGAACCCATTTGAGCCAGTTGGAACCAGTTGGAACCGGTCCAAGCTGGTTGGAACCGGTCCAAGCTGGTTGGAACCGGTCCAAGCCAGTTTGAATCGGTCTTCACCGGTTGGATCCAGTCTAGACTGGTTTGAACTGGTTAAAGCTGGTTTGAACCAGTTTAGACCGGTTGGAACCAGTCCAAGCTGGTTGGAACCCGTCTAGACTGGTTGGAACTGGTTCATACCGGATTGAACCCATTGATGTCGGTTGGAACCGGTCCGAGCTAGTTGGAACCGGTCTAGACCAGTTGGAACTGATTCAGACCAGTTGGACCCAGTTCAAACCTCTTGGAACTGGTTGAAGCCGGTTTGAAGCGGTCCAAGCTGGTTGGATTCGGTCTAGAATGTTTGAAGCTGGTTCAGACCTGTTGAAACTGGTTCATACTGGTTGGAACCGGTTCAGACAGGTTGGATCCAGTCCAAGCAAGTTAGAACCAGTCCAGACAGGTTTGAACCGATTGAATCCTGTTTGAACCGGTCCAAGCAGGTTGAAACCGGTCTAGACCAGTTGGAACTGGTTCAGACCAGTTGGAACTAGTTCAGACCGCCTGGAACCGGTTGAAGGCGGTTTGAACCAGTCCAAACTAGTTGGAACTGGTCTGGACCAGTTGGAACCAGTTCAGACTGGTTTGAACTGGTTGAATCCAGTTTTAACCGGTCCATACCAGTTTGAACCAATCCAAGACAGTTTCAACCGGTTTGAGCCAGTTGGAACCGGTTAAAGCGAGTTGGAACCGGTTTAGACGGCTTGGAACCGGTCTAGACTGGTTGAAAGTGTTCCAGAACTGTTTCAACCAGTTTGAGCCAGTTGGAACCAGTTGAAGCCGGGTTGAACCGGTTTAGACCAGTTGGAACCGGTCTAGACTTGTTGGAACCGGTTCAAGCTGGTTGGAACTGGTCCAGACCGGTATGAACCAGTTGAAGCCAATTTGAACGGGTCCAAGCTGGTTGGAACCAGTCTAGACTGTTTGAAACCGGTCCATGCTGGTTGGAACCCGTCTAGACTGGTTGGAACTGGTACATACTGGTTGGAACTGGTTCAAACCACTTGGAACCGGTTGAAGCCGGTTTGAAGTGGTCCAAGCTGGTTGCATCTGGTCTAGACCGGTTGAAACTGGTTCAGACCAGTTGGAACCAGTCCAAGCCGGTTGGAACTGGTCTAGACCTGTTGGAACTGGTTCAGACTGGTTGGAACTGGTTCAAACCAGTTGGAACCGGTTGAAGCCGTTTTGAACCGGTCCAGGCAGGTTGGAACTGGTTGAAGCCAGTTTGAAGCGGTCCAAGCTGGTTGGATCCGGTCTAGACCAGTTGAAACTGGTTCAGACTAGTTGAAACTGGTTCAGACCAGTTGGAACTGGTTGAAGCCAGTTGGAACCAGTCTAGACCAGTTGGAACTGGTTCTGACGGGTTGGAGCTGGTTGAAGCCGGTTTGAACCGGTCCAGACCAGTTTGGACCAGTCCAAGCCGGTTTCAACCGGTCCAAGCAGGTTGGAACCGGTTGAAGCCGGTTTGAACTGGTCCAAGCTGGTTGGAACCGGTCTAGACTGGTTCGAACCGGTCCAGACCGGTTGGAGCCGGTTGAAGCCAGTTTGAATGGGTGCAAGCTGGTTGGAACCCGCCTAGACCGGTTGGAACTGGTCCACGCTGGTTTGAATCAGTCTACACTGGTTGAACTGGTTCAGACCGGTTGAAACCGGTTCAGACCAGTTGCAACCAGTTGAAGCCAGTTGGGACCAGTCTAGACCAGTTGGAACTGGTTCAGACCGGTTTGAACCGGTTGAAGCCGGTTGGAACCGATCCAAGCTGGTTGGAACCGTTCTAGACCGGTTGGAACTGGTTCAGACTGGTTGGAGCCAGTCCAGACCATTTGAACCTATTTTGAGCCAGTTGGAAGCAGTTGAAGCAGGTTGGAACCGGTCTAGACTGGTTGGAACATCCTGTGGTGGGAGTACTGCATTAGCTGTTCCTGCCCTCAGAATCTCAGTGTAGTCAAAGATTGCCATAGCACTGGGAACTACAGAGGAACACAGTTTGAAACTCTTGTTGCTGTCTAAGTATTCAACCTGCTCACTAAAGATGCAGCACAGCAGTGACTGTGCACACTTTGTTCTTCAGCTTTGTAAAAAATGAATTGCATTTTCAAATTGAGAACTTAATGATCTTTCTGTTATGCTTGGTTTCTCTTACATAAACTCTGCTGGATTTTAGAAAAGGAGAGATTAATCTAGCAAAGGAAGGAAATAGAACACTTTTCCTCCCCCCTTTTTTGACATAGTGCTTGTGAGTCAAATGGTAGAAAATGAAATTTGTTTTTTAGTCCTGTTTCCCCTGACTTTCTCTAAGATTCAGGGCAAACACTTCCATCAACTTAGTTTGGGGTGTTTTTTTTTTTGCATGAAAATCAGACTTGCTGGCCATTCACGGAGCTTTCTGAATTGGTTTTGATCCGGGTTTCTTGTGATATGATTGCTTTGCAAGATAATGACCTTCGTTTCCATAATCACTGATTAGTGGAGCTGAATAGGGCAGTGGATTAAGTCTGGAGAAATATATCAGTGTTGCTATATAATTCCCATGTACAAATGACAGCTTGAGACGTTATTAGATGGAACTGTTAAATTAGATTGCATATGTTTTCAGACTGTGTTTTCTGTCTGGAATAATTATATCTTATAAAATAATATTTTGACCGATCCAACCCTAAATGCCTAGGTGACTTGTCGTGATTACTTGATAAAACATTGCTTCCCCCCACCCTTGATAAGTGCTGGTTATTGGAGTATCTCAGAAAGACAGAACCATTCAGATTAAACTTCCTTTCAGGACGTGCACAAGAGTGTGTTTTTCTTTTTTCTTTTGATTAAATATGGATGGGAAGAGTTGCTGCTCATAGAGAATGAGCTTCTGTTTGAGACTACAGAGGAGTTTCTATTTAACTCGCATTTCCACCATGGTACACAGATTTCAATACCTTATAATAGCTGCTGCCATAGATCTGTACTATGTTGTTCACCAATGTTGTTGTTTAGTCGTGTCCGACTCTTCGTGACCCCATGGACCAGAGCACGCCAGGCACTTCTGTCTTCCACTGCCTCCCGCAGTTTGGTCAGATTCATGTTTGTAGCTTCGAGAACGCCATCCAACCATCTCGTCCTCTGTCGTCCCCTTCTCCTTGTGCCCTCCATCTTTCCCAACATCAGGGTCTTTTCCAGGGAGTCTTCTCTTCTCATGAGGTGGCCAAAGTATTGGAGCCTCAGCTTCAGGATCTGTCCTTCCAGTGAGCACTCAGGGCTGATTTCCTTAAGAATGGATGCGTTTGATCTTCTTGCAGTCCATGGGACTCTCAAGAGTCTCCTCCAGCACCATAATTCAAAAGCATCAATTCTTCGGCGATCAGCTTTCTTTATGGTCCAGCTTTCACTTCCATACATCACTACTGGGAAAACCATAGCTTTTACTATACGGACCTTTGTTGGCAAGGTGATGTCTCTACTTTTTAAGATGCTGTCTAGGTTTATTCACCAATACCTTTAACTATAACCTGCTGGCTTGTGATACATCAGATGTGGTACAGAACTAACCAGACTCATTTTATAAGGTAACTAAAGTAACAAGTTCTTTCTTTATTCTGAACCATAAAGGTAAAAATAAAGTAAATACACACAAGTCCCACCATCTGCCCACTTGTTATGCAAAAATTCAGTTATCCAAACATAAAGAATTATGCCCAAACCTCAAGATTCACACCACAGATTCAGATATACGAACAGTTAGAGTTTGCTTGCTTCTTTACTTCCTTGTGGTTTGCTGGCTGGCAACAGCCATTTCAGTCAAATGCCATGCGAGGAAGGAAATGGGGGGGGGGTGAGATTGGTCACATCAGGGATCAGGAGAGACTGGACAACGTTTTTTGTTTGTTTCCACTTTGCTTGTTGTCTGCAATCATTTCAGGAAGAAACAATGAAGAGAGGGGAGGGAGGGAGAGCAGACAAATCCCTATTTAAAAATGTTTCCATAGGAATCAAAGGAAATTGTGGACTCATTATGTGAACGCTGGCTAACGAACAACTTCCAGGGAACACATTGTTTTGGGTGCCTAAATTGGCTATTGTTTCTTTGGGACTTAGAATTGCTTCTATCAGCTTTTTATTATAAATGCCAGTTGCTTTCAAATACAGAAAATTATGTAAAACTGATTTGTAAAATGTAGCTCTTAAACCTATCAATTTTTTTATCCTTAGTCCCTTTCCCCCACTCAGTCAATATCACCACCAAATACAGAGGACATCCACTATTTTTACTATGAGCTGGGTTTGTAGGCAATTCTCTCTCTGGTCAGCTCCCAGAAGCTCCTTGATGAACTCTTCTTCACTGCTCTTGGCTCTTTGGTAGCCTTTCATCCTAACTTCAAATTAAGCTAGTGCCTATACTTCCAGGCTATACTTCCAAGCTTTCTATAGCTCAATAGCTTTTTGCCTGTTTTCTACCTGCTTGAGTTCCAGTCTTCTCTTCTAGCTGCTTCTTCTGATCCACAGTCACACTGTCTCTACACTGTGTAACCAAGTAGATTTGACTTTGTCAGGGGTAGACAATGTGGTGCCTTTCAGATCTTCTTAGACTACAGGTCCCACCAGCAAACATGGGCAGTGATTGGGGTTATGAAAGCTGTAATCCAGCATTGGCTGCAGACCAGTCTGATAATTATCGCTCTGTGGTAATACAGACATAGGCTTCTCCACTGGTGGCACTAGTATTGTAGAATGCTTTCCCTGCTGAAATATGGCAGGCCCCATCAGTATTGGCATTCCACAGGCTATTGAAGGATCACTTGATTAAATATGAGTTTCCTTGTTCTGCTTTGATTGCTATTTTGACTCTTATGCTTGTCTAATGGATTTGTTTATTATATAGTTTAATTATGGATGTTTCAATGTAATTGTTTTGCTATGTATTTTAATTACAGGTAATTATATTTTTATAATTGGTTTTATTCTTCCAATTTTGCTGCTGGCTTTTTTTGTTTGTGAACCACCTTGGCATTTCTTCTTGAAATGAAAAGCAGTATATAAATTATTATAGCAACAGCAGCAACATATGAAAGGTGCTATGTTGGATATGTCTAGGCTGTGTGATGGCATTACTGAATACATATTAAACTGGGTGGAAATGAAAGAGAAGGACAGATAAATTGATAGACAATAATTAAGAAAATCTGTCCTTAAAAATAATTGGAAAAGGTCTCAGATATAATTGGAATATAAATATAATTGGAAAAGGATTCTGCTTAAAACATTTCCTAAAGCTAATTAATATTTTCAGCTTGTCCCCAACTGTGAATATTCTTGACTATGTCATTGATTCTCTTTTTTCTTTGTACTATTTTCTTCATCCCATTCTAGAGCACATGTTAACAAAATAGAGTGGGACAGGTGGAATAGCAGGGGAAGTAGTTTCCAGTTCAGATTACAACCCAAATCCCAATGGGACCTAGCATCACAACCCAATGCATGACTACCCAAAAGAAACCCCTATTCAATTCAATAGGACTTACATTCAGGAAAGTGAGTCTAGGATTGCATCCTTAGACTGTTGCCCCATACACAATTACCTGGGAGTCAGTCCCACTCAACTCAATGGTCAATGGGTCTTAATGTGGGTTTGCATATATAGGATTACATTACTAGTCATGAACATCTAAAGCTAGGTTGCAGTCAATACATCACACACACACAAACACAAAGACACTTAGACAGAATGAAAATGAATTTAGTACGTAAACGGGCACTAAAGCTAGAGCAAAAATAAATTTTTTTCAGAAATGTGAAATCATACATGCATCTATTATACTTCAATGCTATGACTCTCTTTTTTGATTTCATTTTTTGACACTATATTTCTTTAGCATCCTTTGCAAATGAATTCTCATTCTGCCCAAGTATTGGTTGCCAGGCTATTTTAAGAAGATGAGTGTTATAGTTGTTCGATCGCAATTTACAGAAATCTTAATGGGGAGAAGAAGAAGAAAAAAACCTTGGACTTACAATATCTTCACAGTTGTGATTGTTCTTCCATTGTCACATAGTGCAGCCAGCAGAGTGTGAAGATGTTTTCAGCCAGGGAATTCAGACAAAAACAGCAAGAAAAGAATATGCACTATATTGAGTGTGGAAAATATATGCTCTTTCTTACCCTGAATAGAAATAATTTCCTGCCCAAGGTATGTATTTTTTTGTTTGCTTGAACAATATGAAGATTAAGAAGCATACGACTGCAGTGAGGATGGGGGGGGGGGTGAGTTTGAACATTCAAAATAGAAGGAAAAGCATGTATGAAAGTTTGCCCCCACATCTGTGCAATGTGCAATGTTGCCTGGTGATCAGAAGTGGTGTGTGGATGTTGTGCTGGGGGCAACTGTATTATTATTGATATCATCATCATCATTATTATTGTTAGTAGTAGTATGTATATATAAAAGGTAAAGGACTCCTGACAGTTAAGTCCAGTCGGAGACAACTCTGGGATTGTGGCGCTCATCTTGCTTTACAGGCCAAGGGAGCCGTCGCTTGTCTGCAGACAGTTTTTCCGGGTCATGTGGCCAGCATGACTGAGCCACGTCTGGTGAAACCAGAGCAGCGCACGTAAATGCCATTTACCTTTCTGCCGGAGTGGTACCTATTTATCTACTTGCATTTTTGGTGTGCTTTCAAATTGTCAGGTTGGCAGGAGCTAGGACTGAGCAACGGGAGCTCACCCCGTCGCAGCGATTCGAACCGCTGACCTTCTGATTGGCAAACCCAAGAGGCTCAGTGGTTTAGAGCACAGTGCCACCCACATCCCTAGTAGTAGTAGCAGCAGTAGTAAAAAGTAAAAGTAAACCTGGATGGTTAAGTCCAGTCAAAGGTGACTATGGGATGCAGTGCTCATCTCACTTTTCAGGCTGAGGGAGCCGGCGTTTGTCCACAGACAGCTTTCTGGGTCATGTGGCCAGCATGACTAAACCGCTTCTGGCGCATGGAGGACTGTGACGAGTGCCAGAGTGCATGGAAACGTTGTTTACCTTCCCACCACAGCGGTACCTATTTATGTACTTGCACTGGTGTGCTTTGGAACTGCTAGGTTGGCAGGAGCTGGGACAGAGCAATGGGAGCTCACCCCGTCATGGGGATTTGAACCACCAACCTTCTGATCAGCAAGCCCAAGAGGCTCAGCAGTTTAGACCACAGTGCCACCTGGGTCCTGTAGCAGTAGTAGGTAGCAGTAGCATACTGCCCTTCATCTGAGGATCATAGGGCAGTTTACAAAATACTCCCTTTTGTACTCGCTTTACTTTGTCACAGAAGAAGGCAAACCATTTTTCACCTAGGGTCATCCTGATGCAAAGGAACAGGACTTTCAGGGATGTAGTTCCTCTTTCCTTGGCTCCTACATACCTGTTTATTTAATTGTGTCAATTTTTTTAATTGACACAGCTCTGTAAATTTAATGCAGCTGGAAGACAATCACCAATGTAGAGATGTTCTGAAGAGTGCGGGGGGAGTGTTACTTACAATGCTAACTGATGAAAAGTTTGTCTTTGGAAGTGTGATTACACATCAAGGAACAAACTGTAAGCATGCCACTAAATCAACATTATTTCATATTTTCTAAAGATCGGCTGATTGCACTTCCAATTGCTCATTTAGGTAAACACGAATACAACTTAATGTTGCTGTCTATGCCCTTATCACAGTTAAAATTGACAGCTTCCTATACCGAGAAGGGAAGGAAGGAAGGAAGGAAGCCACTTATTGTCACAGCATCTAGTTATGCAGTACCCAGTTAGGTCACAAGGGCTTAAAGTATTTGTGTTGATCTTCTGTTTGCTTTATTAACTTTTCTGCAAAATAAAACATTTCAGTGATGCTACAGAATCAAGGCCAGAGTCTGAAATAAAAATGCACAGCAACTTTCACATTCACAAATAGGCTTCTGGTCCTTTGTTCCTTAAATTAACATCTTACCACACCACATCAAACCTTCATGAAACGGAAGGATTTTCAAAAGCTATTCATAATCTTACACAACGTGCCATGACTCAAAGCAAAGAAAGAAACGAAAAATCCGACTGTGTGTCAGCAGGTTTAGGACCCAGGCCTATGAGTATAATGGAACATGTAACAAAAATGTGGGGTTTTTTTCTTTTTAATAGAGGCAAATTGGGTCCTCCCTTAACGAGGGCACATATTGCGATGAGACCTGGAAAACTGACACCCTGTTGTGGGTGTGTACGATTGAATCATAGAATCATAGAATCATAGAGTTGGAAGAGACCACAAGGGTCATCGAGTCCAACCCCCTGCCAAGCAGGAAACACCATCAGAGCACTCCTGACATATGGTTGTCAAGCCTCTGCTTAAAGACCTCCAAAGAAGGAGACTCCACCACACTCCTTGGCAGCAAATTCCACTGTCGAACAGCTCTTACTGTCAGGAAGTTCTTCCTAATGTTTAGGTGGAATCTTCTTTCTTGTAGTTTGGATCCATTGCTCCGTGTCCGCTTCTCTGGAGCAGCAGAAAACAACCTTTCTCCCTCCTCTATGTGACATCCTTTTATATATTTGAACATGGCTATCATATCACCCCTTAACCTCCTCTTCTCCAGGCTAAACATGCCCAGCTCCCTTAGCCGATCCTCATAAGGCATTGTTTCCAGGCCTTTGACCATTTTGGTTGCCCTCCTCTGTATACGTTCCAGTTTGTCAGTGTCCTTCTTGAACTGTGGTGCCCAGAACTGGACACAGTACTCCAGGTGAGGTCTGACCAGAGCAGAATACAGTGGCACTATAACTTCCCTTGATCTAGATGCTATACTCCTATTGATGCAGCCCAGAATTGCATTGGCTTTTTTAGCTGCTGCGTCACACTGTTGGCTCATGTTAAGTTTGTGGTCAACCAAGACTCCTAGATCCTTTTCACATGTACTGCTCTCAAGCCAGGTGTCACCATCTTGTATTTGTGCCTCTCATTTTTTTTGCCCAAGTGCAATACTTTACATTTCTCCCTGTTAAAATTCATCTTGTTTGTTTTGGCCCAGTTCTCTAATCTGTCAAGGTCGTTTTGAAGTGTGATCCTGTCTTCTGGGGTGTTAGCCACCCCTCCCAGTTTGGTGTCATCTGCAAATTTGATCAGGATGCCCTTGAGTCCATCATCCAAGTCATTGATAAAGATGTTGAATAAGACCGGGCCCAAGACAGAACCCTGTGGCACCCCACTAGTCACTCTTCTCCAGGATGAAGAGGAACCATTGATGAGCACCCTTTGGGTCCGGTCAGTCAGCCAGTTACAAATCCACTGAGTGGTAGCATAGTCAAGACCGCATTTTACCAGCTTCTTTACAAGAATATCATGGGGCACCTTGTCAAATGCCTTGCTGAAATCAAGGTAGACTACATCCACTGCGTTCCCTTCATCTACCAGGCTTGTAATTCTGTCAAAAAATGAGATCAGGTTAGTCTGACATGATTTATTTTTCAGAAATCCATGCTGACTATTGGTGATCACAGCATTCCTTTCTAGGTGCTCACAGATTGTTTGCTTGATGATCTGCTCCAGAATCTTCCCTGGTATTGATGTTAGACTGACTGGGCGGTAATTATTTGGGTCCTCTCTTTTCCCCTTTTTGAAAATAGGGACAACATTTGCCCTCCTCCAGTCTGCCGGGATTGGTCAGCCACAACACCCAATTGGTAGGTCCCTCATAGCTGGGTGAAATCTGGCCAATGGGACACAGTCCAAATGGTTCGAGGGACCTATTTATATTCATGCACGTGACCCAGAGCTTCCTCTTTCGGCGCGTGCATTTGGAACACCCGCCCACTTCTCCCTGCTTTTAGGGCTTTGCTCTTGATCTTGCTATGCTGTCGTGTGTCATTGAGACAGGGGCACGACAGGAATTTCCCCCACTTGGCTGATTGGCTGGTGCCATTTGGGTTTTGCCTGCCACGTAGCAAATCGTCACAACTTGTAAGGTTGCGGATAGGCTTTGGTTCAGGTGATAGGGATGGGAGAACACTCTCGCCATCCCTATGTGAAAGGTATTCCGTTAAAGGAATCCAGGGACTCGATGGTTTGGTCAACCCATGAGAGGGAGTTGTGCCCATGCCTGAGTCCAGGGGCACATTTGGGTGGCGGAGATAGCCTGTTCCCGGCTTTCCGCTTATCCAGGTGTTCACCCTTGGCTGACCTATGCTGGAACCCTGGGTCAGCGCTACCTGCATGGCAGGAAGCTAATCAAACCAGAGCCTATGGAAACAGTCACTTTCTGTAATCAATAAAGTTGTGGCCTAAATTCTGCCGAAAAACCAAAACCAAAATTTGAGTCAAGTGTGAATTTATTTAGGGGGGAGGTTTCTGAGTCTAAACACACAAAAATCATGCACAGCCCCATTCCCATGTCATAGCAGATGTAGGTATGATAAAGGTGTTTAAATAGATGCAACTCGTGGCATCTCCAGGTAGGGCTTGGAGAGAACTCCTAGTGGTGCAGTGATAAATTGCTAGCACATTTGCAAAGCTAAGCAGGATCTGATTTGGTTTCAAATTGGATGGGAGACTGTGTGTTGAGATCCCTGCCTTGCAGGGAATTGGACTAGAGGACCCTTGGTCCCTTCTAACTCTACAATTCTGTGATGCTATGAAACCCTGGAGAACTGCTTTGAGTCAGTGAAAACAATTCTGAGCTTGATGGACCATTGGACTGACTCCATATAAAGCATCTTCAAGTGTCTCTTTATTAAAAATAATAATAATAATGCACGAGGCATCTTCTGTGTTCTATGAAGTTTTGCACTAAATTAAAGAAATGTTGTGGTTTTCTTCCTTATTCCAACAGCCACATTTATATTTAATTATACTACCACACACTTTTCTGCTTTGCTTTTTTCTCCTGAACTTTTCTGTCTTGGTCATTATTCAGACTGCTTGCCATACTATGCCCCCCCCCCCATTTTTGTGCCCTGCTTGGGTTGAGCTTTGCCATCCATCACTTACAAAAAATGTTCTCAACACCTGCCTTATGTACTTCAGTCAGCTCCTTATTTCTTGGGGTCTATAAAACACATTTGCAACAAATAAGAGCAGTTTTCAGCAGTTTCCCAACTGATGCTACATTGGTTGAATGTGTCTATAAAGAAGCAAAGAAAATATACCCAAATCAATAAATTTGCATACAAGTTGGACATTGGCATGCTGATTAACATTGCTTGCGTACAGCAAGCATTCAAAATAGCACATCCATTTTCTGATCTGGTGTGCCTGTAAATGGATGGCATGCAGAGATAGAGATTACAGGAAATAACAGGGGATAACCTCTAAGAAAGGGTGAATCAGTCCATTTCCAGTGGTCTATTCCAGAAGTCTGTTTTCCCTCCTTTCCACATTAATTTGAGATTTTTTTTTAAAAAAACTAACTAACAGCAAACCTACATGGAAATGTAGGTTTATATCAGAATTCACAGAATTTCCAAAGCATCCCCAAATTCCTCTGCAATCTCTGCCCTGTGTTTTTACTAGGGATGGAGTTTACTGTTCTTTAACTGATTGTCTCTTCATTGTATTACTGTTATTCAAACATGGTCCATAGCAGTTCATATTTCTTAAACTTGTATGGTTTCAGCCTGGCATAGCAATTCATAAAAATGACATCATTGTTTTAGATTCTCCTGACAGGAATCTGATAATCAATAAATCATTTATTTAAAGGATGTGTAATAAAAATATATATGACATTTAGTGGGGGGTTTTCATACAAAGCATGGTTTGCGTGAAAAAAATGCTTCTTTAAAAATCATTTATTTTATTCTCAATGTAAACTGATTTGTTATGTATAAACAATGTAAACAATTATTTTAGTAAGATTCACATTTTAAATATTCAAATCAACACAAAACATTTCTGCATTACAGAACATTGCACACTGAGGGGGTAGGGCTCTAATGGTCTTTGTCCTGCTCCATTTCCATCCAGAAAATTGCTTGTATTGTTTCTTCTTTTGTAAGAGAAATAAGTGAAAAACATGCTATCAATATATTGTGAATTGACAAGTGATGAGATTAAAGAAAACCTGTGTACTTTAGACCGATCACAGTTTTTGCTCAGGGAAAATTGATCAGGCTGAACCCCTGATTCAGGCGAGGTGCCATATTTGTTTCTCAACTGCACTACTTCAGACTGCAGATGTGGTACACAACTAAATGGTCTCCCATGAAAACACAAAATAGAAGACTCCATGGCAGAGCAAATACTTCTAGCCTAGCCGATCGAAAGGTTGGCGGTTCGAATCCCCGCGGCTTGGTGTGCTCCCGTTGTTCGGTCCCAGCACCTGCCAACCTAGCAGTTCGAAAGCACTCCCGGGTGCAAGTAGATAAATAGGGATTGCTTACTAGCGGGAAGGTAAACGGCGTTTCCGTGTGCGGCTCTGGCTCACCAGAGCAGTGATGTCACGCTGGCCACGTGACCCGGAAGTGTCTCCGGACAGCGCTGGCCCCTGGCCTCTTGAGTGAGATGGGCGCACAACCCTACAGTCTGTCAAGACTGGCCCGTACGGGCAGGGGTACCTTTACCTTTACCTTTAGCCTTCTCAGTACTGGGATATTCCAGTTAGCTGCAAGAATAAACAAAATGCAAAAATGACTGCATCAGTCAGGGGCTACTCCAATCAAAAATTCTATACAGAATGGGAACACATGAAGAAATAGGGTGTTAAAGCAGAACTCTTAATAGGCAATTGTTAAGCGTGTAAGGACAAAAGAAGTAATTATAATTTAACAGTTTTCATGTTATTCTATTTTATTAAAGCAACTAGAAAAAAAATATTATGATGGGAAGATTTCACACAGGTGGAAGGAAAGCAGTGGGGAGAAGGGGAGGGTTAGGTTGAATTTGGGAAATGAAATAATGTATGGGACAGCAAAGGATATAATAGATTCTTATAGAATAGTAATATATTGTAACCAGAATAGAAGTTCAAAAGGGGAAGTAAATGTATTTTAGTATTTTCATTATTGTAATAGTTATTATTTCTTATTGGTAGAAGGCAATGTCAATTGAGGCTTCTTCGTTTTGCTGTCTGTATAATTTTCTTAAGTCAATTTTTTAAAATTACGAAAAAAACCAAGGTTTTCCATAAGATCTGCAAAATTTGTGTGAAGAATCCCACACATTCGTGTGCAAAATTGCATTCATTTCCCTTTTATGAAGCAACAATCTACTGGCAATCCTCAGGTCAAATCGGTTTCAATTTCAACAGTCAGCTTGGTTATCTCATACTTGATACCCGACTATTCATGTTTCCCACTTCTTTCTGATTGCTAATGCTGTTGACACGATGCCATTGTTGACAGGATGCCATTACTCCAATGTCAGATGTTCAGATAGCTATAGCTGAACTTTGTCAGAACAGCTTCAAGGGCTGCGAAAGGGTATGGCAGGTGTTCTGACACATCAGGAATCTGTGAGTTCTTATTGCTGTACTATGTTGAAACATCAGCACTGCATGATGGCAGCCCTGAACACGGCTTTAGTATTTCAGAATGCATCCAGGTTGCAATGTGTGTAATATCGAGACCCGTTACAAATGATCCCTTAACAATTAACTTCTGATACCATTGTACAAGAAACACTTTGCTGGGTCCAACTAAGGTCCATCTGGTCCAACATTCTATTTACAAATGTTTGAAGCCCGCCATCCCACAACTGGTCATGGGGAGGAATTCTCAAGGCAGATGCCTGGGGTTAATAGAACTTACAAATTGCATTTTGAAGTGGTCAAATGGCTTATTTTCTGTTTCCTTTATTGTACGCTTCTCTAAGGAAGCTGAAATTATGCTGAGCAGCCACCTCTCTCTCCACTCAGGCAGTTCTTCTGGGAAGACACTAAATCTGAGGCAGCTAACAAGGTCCTTGGGATCTTGTTGGCCAGTGCTCAGGAATCATGAATTTTGTAAGCCGAAAAGCTTCTGAAGGGCACTATGAAATAGCACATGATTCAGTTGGTTAACAGATATGTTTGCGTCTTGAGGCCTCAAGACCCACCCCCAAAATAAATACACACAGACAATTATATTAGTTTAAGTTTTTGTGCAAATTTTGGCCACAACTTTATTGAAATACAATCACATGAGAGGTATTGGCTTAGGCATTGACTCCCCACTATAACTGACTCCACCTCTCAGGGTGATCGTTCAATGGGGTAAACCAAACGAGGGAGCAAGGTTGATGAGGACCAACCTAAACTCACCCCGGGGTTCCTGTGGTCCTGGCATGGCCCTAGCCCCTCAGATGAGATCCAGGACTTCAGACGAGATCCAGGACCCCCAGATTCCTTTAACAGAATACCCAATTCCTGGAGGGGCAGGTGATGGCTGCACCTCCCCTCCCCACAATCCAACTGAGCCAATGCCGAACCGCCACCTTACAAGTTGTGATGATGTGCTAAGGGGTAGGTGAAAACCAAATGGCTAAAAGCCAATCTGCCAAATGGAAAAAATTCCTACCCAGACCCTGTTCCGAAACAGGCGACCCAAACCAAAGCAAGGCCAAGCGACTCTACCTAAACTAAGGAGGGTGGGTGGGTGTTCAGCCGTGCAAATGCAAGTGCCCACTTGCATCACACTGCTGCTGTTAAAGCCCCTGGGATCACGCCACCCACTGGCTATTGGCTAAAGCAGCCTGGCATGAGTCCAGGGGAATGGCCAGGACTTCCTGCTCCCCCCCCCATTTTAACCCTGTCAGGTGAGCTCTTGGGTCCCGAGCGCAACCAGGACCCTCTGTTATGAGGATCCCATTAGTGTGCCTAGTATCAAGCCTACTGCACAAAGGTAAAATTTATATTCATTTGACTCTGGTCCCACCTACTACTTTCCTGTGGTCATTGGCAAGTTGCCCAGAAAGGAACATGGAACTGGGGGGGGGGGGGAGGAATCCCATCCTTGGTTTAAGGGAAAGGTGGAGCAAATAAATTCTCCCACACCTTGGGACACTAATCAAAGCTGAGACAGCATTTAAGTAGAATAGGAGTGCACAGCCGTGCTCATTAACAACAGCCCAATACATTACCGGAGAACTTGATTCACAGCCTGCATGGCATTCATTGGAAAGCTCTCGGTGTCCTACTAGCTAAAAAGTGAATAAGAGCTTAAGCTGTACTGATTTAGGTGGCAGTATTAATGACATTAAGTGCGAGAGAGAGACAAGGAGAGTGAATTGACATTCTACATGGCAAAGGAGCAGGCTGCAGAAGAAGAAGAAAATCTGTGGAATTATGAGAAACTCTGGCAGAGAGGTCATTTAAGCAGTGACACTACTATTGCTGTGATCAGAATGAACAAGAAAGGGTGATAGCCGAGCCCTTCAAAAACATTCATTAATCCAGAGGTTATCCCCTCTCTTGCAACTTCACCTAAGCGCAGTCAGTGTCTGAATTTTAAATGTGGATCTTTTTGCCCCCTTTTCTGTATGCGGCATTCAATGAATAAATCATAACACTGATACACATCTGTGTATAAAACAAAACAGGCAGCGCTTAGGAAAGAGAGAAAGGGGAGTCTCTTTTCTGCAAATCTATCTGACGTGCACTTCTGACACCTCTACAGGACAACACTCTTCCCATATTTTCAAATGTGGTAAAACTTATGCAAAATTTTCGGAAATATGCAATCATGATGGGGCCCTGTTGCTGTCTGGTGAGCTCAGGTCTTTCACCATTCATGGGGGGGGGGGGGGTTACTCAAATTATGTTGTCAGTATTGAAGAGGAATAAAAAGCTGTGTCTGTTTGGACTATGGTTAGGCTTGCATTGGTACCCCCAGAAAAAAACAACCCCTTTGTGTATTTTGCTCTTTTTTCAGAACATAAAATGTGAACTGATAACCTTAACATAAGACTGAATTTTTGTTCCAGAAAGGGAACATGTGACTGGGGGTGTGCGTGTGAATGTGGAAAGGAATCTTGATGAAGAAAATCTCTGATCCCTGTTGAGTGGTGTTAGAAAACTTTGGGTTCCTTGCCTGAAATTGTGAGATAAAGGCCATCTAACTTGCCATTACCTGTAATGCAAGTCCACTTTTTGTCCTTTTAGCAATCACACTGCAGAAATCAAGACACAGCATCTTAGACTTGTATGGAACTATTCCCCCCCCCCCATATTTTTATTCTGATTTTCAGTTTCACTAGTCATGTTACATTAAACTTACCACTTTTTTCTGCATATTTCTTTATGCAGAGCAACAATTTCGCTCCCCACCCCACCACCCAACATCAGAAATAAGTCACACACTCCCCCACCCCAAGACCAATTACCCTGGTTTGAGAAATTCAGATTGTATAATAGGAAGGAAGATAAAGTGTGTGAGTAGTCAGAAATGTATCCCTTAGCAAGAATTTTAATGTTGCCTCCATCAATGGAACTTCTGAACAAAATGTTTCAGCCTATGTGTGTCTATGTGTGCATAAAAGGAAATAATACATGAAGCTCTCAAACAAGCCTATGCAAATTGTACTGGAACATCTTATTATTTTACAGAGTTCGGCATATAAAATGCGGCACAATATTATCCACTCCCTCTGCAAATAGTAAATTACCGTATTTTTCGTCCTATAGGGCGCACCGGCCCATAGGACGCACCTCGTTTTTTGGGGGGGGGAAATGAATAAAAAAAATTTATTTCCCCCCCTCAGCTGCGGCTGCCGCCCCAAGCCTTGCGGACACCCGCCAGAAGCAAGGGGAGCCCTCCGGAGGGCTCCCCGTGCTTCGGGCGGGAGGCTGCCGCCCCAAGCCTCGCGCGCTCGGCGGGACCTCCCGTCGGGCGCGCAAGGCTTGCGGACACGCCCCCGAAGCACGGGGAGTCCTCCGGAGGGCTCCCCGTGCTTCGGGCGGGAGGCTGCCACCCCAAGCCTCGCGCGCTCGGTGGGACCTCCCGTCGGGCGCGCAAGGCTTGCGGACACGCCCCCGAAGCACGGGGAGTCCTCCGGAGGGCTCCCCGTGCTTCGGGCGGGAGGCTGCCGCCCCAAGCCTCGCGCGCTCGGCGGGACCTCCCGTCGGGCGCGCAAGGCTTGCGGACACGCCCCCGAAGCACGGGGAGTCCTCCGGAGGGCTCCCCGTGCTTCGGGCGGGAGGCTGCCGCCCCAAGCCTCGCGCGCTCGGCGGGACCTCCCGTCGGGCGCGCAAGGCTTGCGGACACGCCCCCGAAGCACGGGGAGTCCTCTGGAGGGCTCCCCGTGCTTCTGGCGGGAGGCTGCCGCCCCAAGCCTCGCGCGCTCGGTGGGACCTCCCGTCGGGCGCGCAAGGCTTGCGGACACGCCCCCGAAGCACGGGGAGTCCTCCGGAGGGCTCCCCGTGCTTCGGGCGGGAGGCTGCCGCCCCAAGCCTCGCGCGCTCGGCGGGACCTCCCATCCGGCGCGCCAGGCTTGGGGACACTCGCCCGAAGCACGGGGAGTCCTCCGGAGGGTTCCCCGTGCTTCGGGCGGCAGGCTGCTGCCCGCAAGCCTTGTGAGCCTGTGGGAACTCCCACAGGGCTTGCAAGGCTTGCAGATAGCTTCCTGAAGCCTGGAGAGCGAGAGGGGTCGGTGCGCACCGATGCCTCTCGCTCTCCCGGCTTCAGCGAAAGCCTGCATTCACCCCATAGGACGCACACACATTTCCCCTTCATTTTTGGAGGGGAAAAAGTGCGTCCTATGGGGCGAAAAATACGGTAAGTGAATTGAACTCATGAGTGGCATGTCTTCTCCCTACTTTTCCAGGCAGTGAAACATTCCAGGGGCAGACTCAAGATATTATGGACTGGCTAAATGTAGAGGAGTGGTGGACGTCACCAGCTGAGGATGAAGAAGAAGAGTTTGGATTTGATATCCCGCTTTATCACTACCCAAAGGAGTCTCAAAGCGGCTAACAATCTCCTTTCCCTTCCTCCCCCCACAACAAAAACTCTGTGAGGTGAGTGGGGCTGAGAGACTTCAGAGAAGTGTGACTGGCCCAAGGTCACCCAGCAGCTGCATGTGAAGGAGCGGAGACGTGAACCCGGTTCACCAGATTACGAATCTACCGCTCTTAACCACTACACCACACTGGCTCTCTAAAGTTCTACACCTCACACTGGAACTCCCAAGGGAAGAAGGCTCAGAGCCTGGGGATTGGTGTTGGGACAATGGTGAGTGGTCAAAGGGAGACAACTGGGGAGAGGAGGAAGCTGAAGAGGTAACAGGGTTTAGTGAGGAGGAAGAGTCTGTGGCAGTGAGAACCAGAGATAGACAAGGAAGCTGGAGAGGAGGGTTGGGGGCAAGAGGCAGAGATGTGTCACACTGGCGAGGAAGCCAGAGTGTCTCCTCCTCCTGCTGTGACCAGCTCCTCTGCCCCCTGGTCTGAAGGTTTGAAGAGGGAGAAGCAAGGACAGACAAGACAAGGTAGGGGGGTTCCGGGTTGCCAGTGGCAACACACACCTGTAGGACCACTGCCACCTTGCTCTCTGCTCTCTCTCCAACCAAGCAAGAGGCATCATCACAGTTCAAGAACACATTCCAGCCATGCAAAAGCATGCTTGCTTGTACTTAATGCCTTGCAATTAAGATATCTCTCATCCTTCACTGAAATGGAATACAGTGGTACCTCGGGTTAAGAACTTAATTCGTTCTGGAGGTCTGTTCTTAACCTGAAACTGTTCTTAACCTGAGGTACCACTTTAGCTAATGGGGCCTCCTGCAGCTGCCGCACTGCCACCCTGCAATTTCTGTTCTCATCCTGAAGCAAAGTTCTTAACCCGAGGTACTATTTCTGGGTTAGCGGAGTCTGTAACCTGAAGCGTCTGTAACCTGAAGCATCTGTAACCCGAGGCACCACTGTACGGTATCTTACCCCCTTAAGCTCTTTGGAAGAGTTGCCATCACATGTGAATAAACATATATAAGAACTGTTATGACCACAATCTCCTACAAGGATGCCTTGCTGACCTTGGGGTCTCTTTCTCACACCTGCTTATGCCTATGTTAAGCCCCAATAAACACCACACCACAGTAAGTGACATAACAGTCTGTTATCAGAGCCCTTGGTCTTTGGTCAGAGAAGAGAAGTTCAAATAAAATGCATCAGTGTATAGAATGTCTGTAAAAAATGCACCCATCTGTTTTTGAGATGCCGTAGTTCATTCACTGTCCTCTACAATGCATTTATTTTATTTTCCCCTCTCGCTTCAGCTTCATGGGAATACAGCAAATAAGACAGGTTAATCTTGGAGGATAATAAATTGATGTGTGAAAGATATTTGGCTCTGGCTGTGCATTGAAATTCAACAGGAGAAGATATGGGGAGTTTATCCACTGTTTGTATGTCTTTCAATTATAGGAGTTGGGTCCAGCTGCTACTTTGTATCAGATCAGACAGAGCAATGCTAATATCTAGATGGAATCATTTCATATCCCTACAATGGCTCCCCGTTCTCCAAAATGAAAATTGTATAGATTATGGACTTTTTGTTAAGACTTTATTTCATTGCTTTTCTCTGTTTATGATAACACTGTATATTAACCTCTTCATTGCTCCTTGAGCAGAAAGACAGGAAGGAATAATAGTACAGAGACCGAGCTGTTTTTGTGTATGTTTGCTCCACACTATTTCTTTGCTAAATATTGCGTATCACTGTTTCCGCACACTGTCACACTCTCGCCGTGTGTGCACATGCATGAACACACCCACACGCTCACTGAGTTGCACACCATGGTAATTCCAAGCAAGAAAATTGCTCTTACAATTGCTTCTAAGTCCACGCTATTGAGCTCCAAGTACATTCCCACCATTTCTCTCAAAGCTTCTCTGCTCCAGGAAATAAAGCCAATAAGCTGAGTGTCTCTTCCAGGTAGGGATGGGGGGGTGGAATTGTTAGGTGCACATTTGTGAACCAACCTTCTTCACACATCTATATTCTGTTTGTGAAATCATACAGTCTCTGTGTGCAAGGAAATGCACAAACTGGGCGTAGAGCAGAATGCAAAGGCTTATCTGATGTCAATAGAAACTTTTTACCCTCTCTCTCCCCCCCCCCTCTCTCTGTCTCTCAAAAGAAAGTTTTGGAGAGGTCATACTGACTTTCTGTTCCTTCCTTCTCCACTAAGAATGATTCCTGAATTCAACTGCCTCAAAGTAGCCTATATGTACCCCTTATGGGCAAACTGGGGAAGACTTTGATCAGCTGGTAGTAAGGCTTGAAACCTTGAGGATATGAACATAAATTCCAAATGCTGCAAAAGAGGGACACCGTGACACATGTAAAGCAAACTATACTTAGCAACATCACACAAACATGCAGGCTCTGTGAGAGGACCTCACAACTGCTTTGCTTTTCCCTCTCATTAGATCCAGAACTCATGGTCAAACAAGGCTGTCCAAGTATCAATTAGCCCAAATACTTTCCTGAGGTTCTGGAGGCCTCTCTGAATAGCACAGTTTATGCTTTTGGGTGTGATGATGCTTAAAGCAGATGAGACCATGCAGTTTTATGAAGCAAAGTAAGAGTTTAATAAGAAGGGGAAATAAGGAGTTTTAAAAAACAGATATTGCAAGGAAAGGTACCAGAAACCCCGCAAATTCCAAATGGAGCAAAACGACAGAGCGATATCCGCAATCCTCTCCTCCTGCTATAAGCTTATTGTAGTTTCTTCCTATGATGGCCTTTGCATAGGCTTTACATATGCCAGGTTGTCAGGTCATGTGACCAAGCTGAATAGCCTTAGGACCTAGCCTGAATTCCCACCATTTCTGGCTCCATCTCCACTGCACCCCTGAAACACCCATCTTTCAAGGCTTATGCCAATGTAGGATCAGTCAGCTGGGTCCTGGCACATATCTGGTAAGGCCAAGGATCAAGGAGTTAAAGAGGTGTAGCACAGCTGCCCCAGGAACGCTCCAGCTCATCCTGTCAGATCTTGCTACAGGATTGGTCCTCTATTCTCCCACTGGCTTCCGAATATTGCTATTTCTAGATTTTTGGAAGGAGATTTTTTTTTTTAAGAAAAAAATTGCTAGTTGGTGTATTAAGAGCTATTTAAATATAAAATGAAGGGTTCCATTTTCTAGACTAAAACAGAGTAGAAAAAGACTGGATAATGAATACGCCTACGTTTGCTAACTGAAATAAAACCTGTGTTAAATAATTAGTGCAGAGGGAAATTTAGTCTTCACCCTCCTAAGGAAGGAACCTTTGATACTTTACAGCAAATAACTGCTTATCCACAAACACACACAATGGGCAAAAACAACCAAATAAGGAAATGATAGACATGTGGATGGAGCCATTGGAAGAACATAGCAGAACTAATAAGATTCAGTCATGATCTAGTGACAAACATTCAAAGATAGAACATCCCCCAGAGAGTGCTAGACTTTGACAGATGTTGCTTTGTTACTTATTTAGGTTATATGCAACATGAAACAAGGGAGCACAGATTTTGGTTATGTTCAGCAGCTGTACAGCCATTACCAAGGCCATCATTTAGAGTGCATTTGTGAACCTGGCAACCTTGCAATATGCTCACTGCTCTTCTGAAGAGCCAGTTGCACAGATGCTAAACCATAAGGCAGGCGGCAATCATGGGGGAGACAGGAGCCATAAAATCAATGAGGACATTATTATCCTTCCCAAAATACAGGAGGAAAGGCATTTGTAAAGTCTGTAAAGGGAGAGATAGTGTGTCCATATTGTAAAAGGCAAATCCTTCTACGTTTCTCTGTGTGTGGAAAACCTATAGGTTTGATGACACCTTAAATAGGAATAAAGATTGATTTTCTTTAAATAACCATTACAGTGCAGCCTAAACATTGCATCATCTTTGCATTTTCTCATTATCAGCCTAAAAAGGTCTTGCTTCTCCTTGCCTTTACCTCTGAACCCACGGTAATACAAGCTATGTGACAAAAGAGAAATTCTTTTATGACTCAGTCCTGTGAGCTGGTTCCAAAATGATACCAGTGAGACTTAAGTGTACACAAAAACAGTTTAATAATGTCCCTTCTTTGGAGGCAGTGAACCCACAACATGGTGGGTTGTGCTGCGCTCTGGCAGCCAAGGACAAGAAATGCAGGTTGGTGTCAGGGACTGGGCAGAGGAGGAATGGTGGAGACCGCCTTCCCAGCCTGACCCTTCCAGAGAAGAAGAAGACAGTTCAGAATTACAACAGGGGTTTGAGGGAGATCACAGCTCAGAGGCAGATGAGGGGGAAAGCTGGAAAATAATGGGAGAGGAGGAGGAGTAAGAAGAATCACCAGGGGAGCAACAGCTGCCGGACACAGTGTCTTTAGGAGCATTCCAGACCACTCCCCTCCCAGAACCTGACGGGCCTGGAAAGTAGGAGAGCAAAGAGCTCAAAGGCAGAGGACACTTCTCAGCACCTGTAGCGATGAGGAAGTGGGACAGATGGAAGCGCAACACCATTATTCCAAGAGACTGCATCCCCAACCCTCTCTCTGTGAATATTGAATAAAAGCAGATGGTAAGGACTTTTCCTTGTCTTGTCCATTCCTGGCAACCTGCCGTGGGGGGTTGGTTCCTCTTCTGCCTGACACAGCATTATCAATTACACTTCTGGCCAGGTAAAAGCATTCAAGAAGGGCATGGGACAAGGCCAGTGAAAGATGGGTCTGGGAAGAATGGGTGTGGTCTGGGGGGCATTGCCTGAGGGAGCCAGGATGAGATACCAGGGTGCTGCATTTGGTCTCCAGGACTGGAGTTCCTTACCCCTTAAGCACCCAATAAACAACAACAACAACAACAACAACAACTCTACTCATACAGTGGTATCTCGGGTTAAGTACTTAATTTGTTCCAGAAGTCCATACTTAACCTGAAACTGTTCTTAACCTGAAGCACCACTTTAACTAATGGGGCCTCCAGCTGCTGCCACGCTGCCGGAGCACAATTTCTGTTCTCATCCTGAAGCAAAGTTCTTAACCCGAGGTACTATTTCTGGGTTAGTGGAGTCTGTAACCGAAGTGTATGTAACTTGAAGCGTATGTAACCCGAAGTACCACTGTATAAGGAAAATAGCATTTGAATACAGTAGAATCATCAAGCAAAACATGTTTGCATTTTTTTAAAAAAATAGCAAACATATAGGACCCAAATGAGTGGGCCCATGTCATGTGTTCAAAGAAACACTCTTCTGTTGAAGACTAACTGTTTCTTCTCTGGAGGTGGTCAACACACATCATAGTGGGATCTACTGAAGTTGAACCACCCACAGGATAGGATAGGGGCACATCCAATGGACAAACAGCAGCTGTCAGGCAACGGAGGAACCAACTCACACAGCTGGTTGCCAGGAATGTTCAAGACAAGGGAAAGTCCTTCCCGTTTTCTTTTCCCCGATACTCACAGAGAGAGGCTCTCTTCATGCGCCATTACTATGGGTGCTGAGAAGTGGCCTCTGCCTCTGAGATCTCTGATCTCCTACTTTCAATGCCCGCTGGGTTCTGGGAGAGGGGGGTCTGGAATGCTTCCTAAAGACTGCGTCCATCAGCTGTGGCCTCCCTGATGTTTCTTCTTCCTCCTCCTCTCCCATTATTTCCCAGCTCTGCCCAGTCACTGACATGCTGGGAGTAGGGACCTCTGACTTGTGAGTGGCTGGACTGTAGCTGCTTTACAAAGGTAACAGCATATTGCTCCACCCACTTTTACCCCTGGCCTCCACTCGTGTAGCCCCTGAAAAGTGGCAATGTGACCCTTAGAGGGAGAAAGATCCCCCACCCAGACACAGATCCCAAAGGATAGAGTCACTCATTACATAAAACCAGTAAATGAGCCAGAAATACAGGTGCTCCTGAACCATAGGGGCACTGAAACTTGGATTATGTGTTGAGGAGTGGCTTTACTGCCACTTCTACCCTTCATTTCTGGGAGAGAAAGGCAAGGTGCCTGGTTTGCATCTACAAATAGGGCAGAAATACAGGAAAGAAATGCTTCATAATCTTGGGGACAGAGGCCACGGAAATCTGCCTAGGGTCTATGAAGGAGGCACTTGTTCAATTGCAACCCTTCAGATCTTCTGGCAGCTGCATGAATTTAATTTGAAATGTAATATGTAAACATGGCTGCAGTAATTTGCAAAGCTGCAAAAAGCACATCCTCTCCCTCTCCCTCTCCTTTCTTCCTGCAAGCAGGGAGATAAAAACAAAGCAAAACCCTTGTGCATCTCTTATTGGAATTCTGATTTCTGGACCCTTCAGGCACATGTCACTTTTACCAGTGAGCCTCTCACTGAGCAAGTAGCTTTCCATTATTAACAAATGATCGAATTTCAGTCTACTGGAACATGAATGCTCTCCAGCACAAGATGAGACACACTCGCAGCCTTTTGTAATTTATTGTGGTATCATCTCCCTGCTAATTGGTCTCTAAGCATTTCATTTGTCTCCAAACCAACCTCTTTGAGCACCGAGAACTGCCATACATTAGATACAAGGCCTTCCGGCACCCTGTCAGAATCTTTTGGCAAACAGCAGCTACTGTTTACATGATAGTGCAATTCTAGTGTTGAAGCCACAGCAGCGGCACATATACATACAATCTGTCAGAAACCATGTTAGCAAAACTGTTTGCTTCTCTTTGTGCAAGGCCAAGTTTGCCCTGTAGCATTGACTATAAATAATTCCAAAGCACATTTGCCAGTGTGCTGAACCGAACAACAGGATCCTTCTATGCAAAGATTCAGCACCATGCAGTTGAAGCAGAACCTCAGAGATGCATAAAGGATATTTCCTGGTCCCCCGTTGGAAACGCCAACACAAATAGTCTCTTTCTATAAAGGTTACACTTCAACGTCAAATTGGATCTAACTCTCACGAAAGAAACTGATGCCACTAAAAGGAGGTGCAAAGCAGACTACTGGGGGTGCAAATTTTTATTTTATTTTTTATATATGGAATCATACACACAGAGAGGATGGTCCCAGTGTGTTTCTGGCCATATAATTCTTATTGAGGAAAATATATGGGGGCATCCTCATGAAATACCGTATTTTTCACTCTATAAGATGCACCAGACCACAAGACGCACCTAGTTTTTGGAGGAGGAAAACAAGAAAAAAAATATTCTGAATCTCAGAAGCCAGAACAGCAAGAGGGATCGCTGCGTAGTGAAAGCAGCAATCCCTCTTGCTGTTCTGGCTTCTGGGATAGCTGCGCAGCCTGCATTCGCTCCATAAGACGCACACACATTTCCCCTTACTTTTTAGGAGGGAAAAAGTGAGTCTTATAGAGCAAATAATACGGTAATTACAGTGGGAGCCTATCCACTTCTATTAAAAAATTCAGTAGCAGTACTAATTCTCACTTGTACATTTGGATAAAAATCCTGCCTCTTGAACTATCAAGGGCTTATTTTTTTATGGCAAAGAAGACCTCAAAATGCTTCAATATTTGACAAATATTAGAATATATGCTGCTTGTAGGTGTGCACTGGTGCTCAGAGGCAGTTAGGAATCACTTGTGCTAGACAGACAGGAGAAGAAACACAGTCACAGATCTTTCCAGAAGTTCAGGGGCCTTCTGAGGATTTTGTAGCCTGTTTGCCAACATTTTGATTTGAACTTACCGGTAGCATTCTGAACTGGTCCTGACACCAGCAAATGCAATATTAACCAATAACTCCAAATCATCGGCCTAATTATAGATGATATGAAATTCAGATTTGTCTCCAATTTAAGAATGACTGCTGAACAAACAAGAAATGGCACATTTGACCTTTAAAGATGTTGACCTTTAAAGCCCTAAACGGCCTCGGCCCAGTATACCTGAAGGAGTGTCTCCACCCCCATTGTTCTGCCCAGACACTGAGGTCCAGCGCCAAGGGCCTTCTGGCGGTTCGCTCACTGTGAGAAGCAAAGCAACAGGGAACCAGGCAGAGGGCCTTCTCAGTAGTGGTGCCCGCCCTGTGGAATGCCCTCCCATCAGATGTCAAATAGATAAACAACTACTTGACATTTAGAAGACATCTGAAGGCAGCCCTGTTCAGGGAAGTTTTTAATGTGACATTTTAATGTATTTTTAATCTGTGTTGGAAGCCACTCAGAGTGGCTGGGGAAACCCAGCCAGATGGGCGGGGTACAAATAAATTATTATTATTATTATTATTATTATTATTATTATTATTATCTGCTCAGAAGTGAACCCAACTGAATATAGTAGAGTTTACTCCCATATAAGTGGGGTTAACAACAACAACAACAACAACAACAACAACAACAACAACAACATACTGGGAGCCAATGTAGGCCTTTCAGAACCAGTGTTATATAGTCTTGGCGGCCACTCCCAGTTACCAGTCTAGCTGCCGCATTCTGGATTAGTTGTCGTTCAAAGGTAGCTCCACGTAGAGTGCATTGCAGTAGTCCAAGCAGGAGATAACCAGAGCATGCACCACTCTGACGAGACAGTCCGCGGGCAGGTAGGGTCTCAGCCTGCATACCAGATGGAGCTGGTAGACAGCTGCCTTGGACTGCAGCCAAAATTTCTAAGCTGTTCTGAATTACTTCTGTGGTTGAGTTTCCCACAGCTCACCCCCAACTTGGGCATTGCATACTAACTGAGAAATATCTTGTGACCCAAAAACATGCAAGGCAGCAAACATTAAATTGCCTCCTCCACTGCCGGAGTTCAAATGGCCTTTGAACTAGTGGTGGCCTTCAGCTCTGAATATTGAATTTGTGCATCCCAAGTTCTGCTTGCTGACAAGTGGCTATACAGGGATTTGAAGGAGGCAACTTCTTTGATCTGATAGCCACTCAGCTTCCAAGTAAATGGGGGTGGAGTAAAATAATGTACAATATATTGAATCCCGGTTTCTTGCAAAATAAAACTTCTTGCCCTTTAAAGAGGGGTTGCATTCCCTTTCCTTATAAAGGACTCGGAATCTTTAGGGGATCCCTCAGTGTCAAACCTTATGCTCTGTAATTTAGCGACTGCTATTAGTTTAATGTGTGTTGCTTTCAGAAAACACTGAAAGCAAGCTATTAAAATGCCAATATTCTACATACTAATCAAATGTAGTATTCAGCTTGGCAACTCTGCCATAATAATAAAACAGACCACTTTGCCTCCGTGGAGAAGCCTCTCTCAGCTGGCCGATAAATGCTTCTAGGAACCATCTCCACCTGTAATCACTATTAGGCCTAAACTACACATGATGGATGAAGACAAGAGATGAATGAAGGCATAATTCTCCACTAGTGATATATCCCCAATCAGTCTGAGGAGGAATATGTTTTTTATCAAACCTTTAAAAATGGTGGGGGATCTGTCCCCAGAGATCCTGAAATTGTAGTTACTTGCTCCCTAAGGCAGTTGCCCAACCTCACAGATGTGAAGACCAGAATAAAACCTCAGGGCAAGGAAAGTTCACTTCTACATCTCCCAGAAAGAAATGGACGGACTGTGGACACAACCTATTCACATACTGATTGATTTTATATTGTTTTAAAGTTTTTACTGGAGTGGTTATATTGTTTGATTTTATATTTGATGTAGTCCCACCCTGGAATCACCAGTTTGATAAAGGGCAGGTTAAAATTATTGTTATTTTCACTATCATTATTTTAAAATACTTTGTCTGAATGGTACGGAAGGTGAAAAATTGAACTGATGCTCTTGCCTGGAGAAGAAACAAAGAATTCAGGAATTTTTCCTTGATGTGACTGAAATATTCATAGCATCATCACTAAATTGCAATATGCTTCAGTGCTGCATGAAATAAATCTGTATGCATACAACAATTCAGGATGGTTTTCTTTTCCCCCAGAAGCTTGAGCCTAGCATTTTCCACCTGTTTCAGAGAAATCTCTCCCTCGCTCCCTCCCTCCCTCTTCTTTCCAGAGAGACACTGTCAAATTATAACTGGCTCAAGCAGTGCTGCTTTGTTCCACTTTACACCTGGACTCTGCAACCGCTAGCACAAAGGAACCACCACACAATGTCTAGCCCACACAGTAGCCTTAACAACTCTCAGGACTTGGGGAGCCCATCAGTGGTCTGTGACAGAAAACCATTAGCACTTTCCCCAGCTTAACAGCATGACCCAGATACAGCCCTGAAATTTGTGTTCCCGCTTGAATAGAAGTACTATAGAATGTGGATTTGTGCACTTCAATAGAACACCAGCAGACCTTGGTGCTTGTGTGTGTTTAAAAAATTAACTAAAACCTTCTTGCATTCACACGTTGTTTTTTTTCAGCTGTAAAGAACTATGGCTAATACCTGCAAGTGCAAATGTCTAAAATGTTAATTAGAAGACAGGACTCGGAGGATGAATGGACATTCGATGTTCTGCCAATGCAAGGATTTACACTTGCACAACAGAATGCCCCCCCTTCTCCCTCTACTCAAGCCCTGAGCCTTCACCATATCTGCTCCATAAGGTTGGAGGGAAACCAAGAACAGATTTAGGGGATGCACTGGGGTAGGAGAAGGAGGGAGAAGTTAGACTGAACAACCGTGTATCAAGTTACATAACACTACATTGGATATACCCAATGTTAGGGTTTTTCTTTGTTAAACAAACAAGTTCTATTTTGGCATTCATGTTTGGGGCGGACTTAAGGTAACTAACTGCAAGTTGAGGAATTGGCTCCACCCATTTGCCATCTCACACAGAGCCCCTTTTCTTTGTTCCCCTTAATGGCCCATCACCCAGGCGATCACCCAGGCAAACACAGGAAGCCAGCCTAGCTTATATTTTAACATTTGCTGGATCCAGAGTTTAGGAGGATCGCGCATGTGGCCTACTCCCCCCCCCCCGCCCTCCCAAAAACCCTTATAATGTTACACTCACTTGGTACCAAAAATAAAATAAAATCTCAAAGTGACATGACAAGATAAAATGCAGGCATTTGTGATCAGTTGACTCACGCATGACAATGTATATGTGTGGTGCTAGGAAATAAATACATATATTTTAACCTGAAATGGAAGGAGAGAGCTGAAAAGTCATTGTGGCTCAGTAGGAAACTCTCCCCAAAGCCTGAAGAAGATGTCAGTGAGCCAAAAGTCCAGGAGAAAAAAAGACTGTGAGGGCTCCGCAATGTCGTGCAGAAGTGCTCGCTGCTGCCGCACTACCCCCCTCAACAGCTGTTGGGCTCCCTGCTTACATGCATTTCACTTATGCGCATAGAGGCCTGGAACATAGCCCCCACATTAATGGGGAGTCACATGTATCACAAACAAAAAAAGATTTAAAACCAGAAAAAAATAGAAGACTATATTTAAAACACAAAATGCTCATCCAGTAACATTTTTAATAAGGACGTCCTGCTCACTTCACTAAAGGATTTGCATCTCTGTAGGATGCAGCTTAATTAACAAAACCCTGAGCAAACAAAAAGGCATCACAAGGATAGTACAAAGTTCATCTCCCTAACAAGAGCCTTCCACAACTGTTGATATAATGTTCTTCCGATAGTAAAGTAGCATTATTTGCAGCTTAAATGGTCTATTTAGAGCTTCTGAAGTATGCAATAAATGCAACTGATGTTTAGATGTTTAGCTTATATGCCTATTGGCAAGTCTTTGTGGTACTTCAGGAGGTGTTTGAATGCACCTGTAAGTTCCTCTCTCTCTTTTTTTGTATTCATTTTTGGTAGAGATGCCAGTCTGCTATGCAGTAGATGAACTTTTTCCAAGAACGAAAAAGCAACATGTTCTAACAGCAAGAGGCCATTTACCAAGGTATTTTCACCTTCCTGAAATGCTCCGTTCAGGATACCACTGGGTTAAATAAAATGCCTTGTTATATCACAATGTTTTCTGGATGGCTGGGGGAAGAAACCCTAAAAAAGAAGAAAACATTTAACAGCGGAAAATGCCTATGGGAATGCACTGTCTCCCAATTAAAATTGTTTGCTTCTCATGTAACATTCACTGAACAAAACAGCTGCTATCAGTAGAGCTTAAGGGCTGCTGTAGTAGGTCAGAAAACACAACACAGCGAAAGCTCAGACCTTGCACTGACTGCAAGAGAAATAACTGGGAACTGTAACATTGTAGAACGAGGCTATATTTTCTAGGAATAATGTCTGGCATTGCATCCCCACCCCACTCCCATGCATACATGTTGCTAAAGGGATGTGTCCTTTTCGTAGCTAGAAAGCATATTGGAATGAAAGCAGTCCCGCGCATGCGGTTAAAGAATTACATACCCTTTAGAATGAATCTCTCATTGTTAGGAAAGATATCGGCGATTAAAATGAATGTGTTGCCAAAAATGCTATTTCTTTTTCAAGCAATACCAGTCATCTTGAAAGACGAATGTTTTAAAAAAATGGCAGAAAGGGATTTCAAAATTTATCGGGGGGGGGGGGGCAGAAGGCCAAGGATAAAACATAAAATACTTACAGATGTAAAAGACAGTGGCGGGTTTGCCCTCCCAGACCTTAAATAGTATTATGAATCTGCCTATTTGGTATGGATCAGGGACTGGATGAGATTGGATAAGCAAGAGGCATTAGAACTAGAAGGACATGACAACAGATTCGGCTGGCATGCATACTTATGGTACAGGAAAGGGAAGGTTCATAGAAGTTTTTACAACCATATAATTAGGAAATCACTAATGAGAGTATGGGGGAGATACAAAGACTTGTTGGAACAAAAGACCCCTTGGTGGCTTTCACCACATGAAGCATTACTGCTCAAAGCACTTGGAAAGAAAGGAAAATGGCTCACATATGTTGATTTATTGAAGGCCCATGATGGAAAAATGGAAATTAAGAGATTATGATGAGATTAAAGACCACTTTCAGAGTTGGTTGCATAATCGACAACTATATGAAACACATAAAGAAGATAGCAAGAAAGGATTCAGTTATACAAGATATAAGTTTCAAACGGAAGTGATTGAAAGGAAAGTGAAATTACTGAAGGTCACATACAGCATATTATTAGAATGGGAGATGAAAGATGAAGAGGTAAAATCAGTTATGATTAAATGGGCACAAGATGTAGGTCACAACATTATGATGGAAGATTGGGGGAAATGATGGGAAACTGATTTAAAATTTACAGATTGTTCCCTATTGAAGGAGAATTACATGAAGATGAAGTATAGATGGTACACAACACCAGTGCAGTTAGGGAAAATGTACAAAACTAGTTCAAATATATGTTGGAAGTGTAAGGAAAAGGAAGGGACATTTTATCACATGTGGTGGGATTGTAATGTAATTTAAAAAATTTGGGAAATGATATACAATGAATTAAAGAAAATGTTCCATTTAACATTTGTTAAAAAACCCGAGGCATTTTTGTTGGGGATTGTAGGGAAAGACCTACCAAAAAACCTGAAAGACATCTTCATGTATGCAACAACGGCCGTGAGTTCTGGTAGCACAAGGATGGAAGACTGAAGAATCCCCAACTAAAGAATCATGGCAAGAAAAATTGATGGACTATGCAGAACTGGCAAAACTGACATATAAGCTATGGGACAAGGATAACTGTGACTTTAAGGATGAATGGGAACCCTTTACAAAGTATCTGAAGATGCAACAAAGTGAACTGGACTCCTTGGCAGGTTTTGAATAAACATTCACAAACTTTTTATTGATAATAATCAGCTAAATAGTTTGAGGATCTATACAATTTTGTAACATGCAGAAAACAGCAGTCTCAGAGAAACCAAAGACTGGAACTGAGGGAAGTCAGGGGGTGGGGGCAGGTGGGTTTTGTGGGGGGGGGGAGGGAAGAAAAATTGGAGGGAAAAACAAGGATGATATGTTTTTGGATAATATGTCTTGTTTTAATTTTGAATAATTTTTTTTTTAAAAAAAGAATTACATACCCTCCAACATTTATCCGATGAAAATTACCCCACCCATCTGACTGAGTGGCTTCTAACACATACATATAAACATAATAATTAAACATTAAAAACATAATTGAATATTTTTTCAAAAAACCTTCCTTATACAGGGCTGCTTTTAGATGTCTTCTAAAGGTTGAGAGCTGGACCATAAAGAAGGCTGATCACCAAAGAATTGATGCTTTTGAATTATGGCGCTGGAGGAGACTCCTGAAGGTCCCATGGACTGCAAGAAGATCAAACCTATCCATTCTGAAGGAAATCAGCCCTGAGTGCTCACTGGAAGGACAGACCCTGAAGCTGAGGCTCCAATACTTTGGCCGCCTCATGAGAAGAGAAGATTCCCTGGAAAAGACCCTGATGTTGGGAAAGATGGAGGGCACAAGGAGAAGGGGACGACAGAGGACGAGATGGCTGGATAGCGTTCTCGAAGCTACCAGCATGAGTTTGACCAAACTGTAGGAGGCAGTGGAAGTCCATGGGGTCACGAAGAGTCAGACACAACTAAATGACTAAACAACAACAACAAAAAGGTTGTATAGTTACTTATCTTCTTGGCTTGGGGCTTGCATAACTCCATTGCCCTCCAACATTTTTCCGATGAAAATAGGGACAACTTAATAAAAAGTAGGACATTCTGGGATCAAATCAGAAACTGGGACACCTTCTGTAAACCCAGGACCGGAAAATAGAGAGACATGGAGAGTCTAGAATTACATGCACAAATGGGTGCTCCATGCATGTCCACAACTGTAGGTCCTCCGCCCCAAGAGAAAATTGGTGGCAGCACTGACTAGTGGGTGGTGGAGGCTGGACTTAGTTACATACCAAATACCTAAAACCAGACCCAGCCCAAGACATTTTTTCACCTAAGGTGAATGGCAAGACAATATCTACCTGCCTCCACACACTTGTTTCATATGAAACCTGACTGAAATGACCATTAAATCTGGTGATTGGGCACTAGATAGATAGATAGATAGATGATATAGATATACAGTGGTACCCCACAAGACGAATGCCTCGCAAGACGGAAAACCCGCTAGACGAAAGGGTTTTCCGTTTTGGAGGTGCTTCGCAGGACGAATTTGCTATGGGCTTGCTTCGCAAGACGAAAATGTCTTGCGATTCCTGGGGTTTTTTCCCCGCTCCCCACCCCCTTTTTCTAAGGCACTAAGCTGCTAATAGCCTTTTAGCAGCTAATCCGCTAATCCCTTAAACCTTTAATAGCCGCTAATAGCCGCTAAACCGCTAATCCGCTAATGGGCTTGTTTTGCAAGACGGAAAAAACCGCTTGATGAAGAGACTCACGGAACGGATTCATTTCGTCTTGTGAGGCACCACTGTATATAGATATATATATATAGGCAGCAGGGCATTTTAGGGGGCACATGGCAGACTTTGCCTAATGGCTAAAATAAAATTCCTATTTTCATCGAGAATGACCGCTCCCCGCATAAAACGGGGGGCGACCTTTGCGTGGAAGCGCGCAGCCCCTGGATCTGGAGCAGCTCCATCCAGCATAGGCTTGGCTTTGCCTTCCCCCAATTGGGATACCTGGAGGTCTCTGCCTACCCCAGTCAGCTGTCCAATCCCAGCTGGGGGAAGTGTTGCCAAGGAGATCAGGCCAGGTATGGGGAGGGATTATCTGCCCACACAATAGAGGGAGAATCTTATCTGGGAATCCTCACTTGGCTCCAGAGCTTCTTCGGGAAGGACGTCGCTGGACTCCCTCGCTCCAAAAGGGGCCTTTGGCCTCCCCCGCCCCCCGTGACAGGGTTCCCAAGGGATAGCGGGGGGGGGGGTAATGGATTTCAGAATACCCCTTTTAAAAGGGGATCCTTTTCCCTAGGCGGGCCCAGCTACCCCAGGGTGTTGGGCGGCTCTCCCCCTGCCCCCCCCGTGCCTGCGGGGGTGTGTGGGCCGTGGGGGGGAAGCGATGCCACACTTCCACCGCCCCCACGATTCCTATTTTCATCGAGAAATGTTGGAAGGTATGAAGAAGGCTCTGAGGAGAAAGGAAGTTGGCTTGGATCCAGACTACTATATTAGCTGAACAGAGCTAAAAACATGAACAAGAAGTACAGTATTAGGAAAGCTGTAAAAGGTTCAGAGGTATGTCTTATGCTAATATAGCAGGAAGTGTGGTGTTATTTCCTGTTCCTTTCTGTAATCTCAATATCTCAAATCAATCTTTCCCATATCCTCCAGTAGGGAGATGGGAGCAGACTCCGAGAATCCCTTGCAGAAAATGCAAAAGATCTATTATGAGTTGTGATTTGACAGAGCAAAAATCATGAGGAATTAGCACTTCCTGTTTTCTTCAAACTCATCTGGTGGGTATCTTATTTGTCTTATTAAAGGGAAGGCTAACCTTCTTTATTTATTTTACTTAACAGGATGTATCCACCACTTAATCATCGAAATCTCTTAGAGGTTTACATCAAATATATACATTAAAATACTGATAATTAATGTTCTCCCTCCATCAGACCTCTATAATAAACTGGACACAGAAATATTGTTGGGTTGTTGTTTTTCGTCTTTAATCTTCCTTCAACTTTTGACACATCGATGCTAAAATGGAAGTACAATGGTCACCATGGCAAGAAATTGTGTTTTCTGATGGGAGTTCTTTGAGCGTACAGACATTTTTCTTTCTTTGTGCATCTTATTTGACAGAATATATTTTTGTCACTCTCTTCCATGTGTAACTCTGATCATCCCTGGGATCAAGAGAAAACACTCCTGCCATGCTGCCAAATCATTCTTCACAGCTTTCTGCTGTCCCTCCAGGGCTTCGGCAGCAGATTTAAGGAATGAAAAACCTTTGCACGCTCTGCCTCAAAATTTATATCAAACCTCTGTGATCAATGAGTCGCAGCTCGCTCCTGTTGATAGCATCATCAGCCCAATTGTTGACACAGTAGGTAGACAACCGAATCTTTGGGATGATGCGTGTCAAATGCTGAAACCAGCCCACTGTGCAGTTTCATATAGACAGGATCTTTTGAGGCAAAGTGAGTGATTTGTCAAAATTTTACCTATTGTGTATCCTATTGGCAATCTTACAGAGATGGATTTCCTCTAAGCGGTTTCCACATGCTCTTCGGTGCTTCCCTTTTCTTCTGTGATACACTTGTAGGGTATTGCATCTAATTGCCCTTGAGGAAAATATATTTAGCAATGGCAGAGTTTTGCATTGCCCCAGCCTTGCTGCTAGAATAGAAATGTAACAATTTCATTTATACAGCAGGTTTGTGAGGGGTACGGATGTTCAGAGTGATCAAATACATTTTCCAAGTAGTCATTACAAGAACCCTGAAGGTATTATCCTTCCCAAAGGGCAGAAGTGGTGATGGTGTTGCCGGGGCTGAGAGACGATGGCTTTCCCAAGGCTTGCTAATGAGTCCCTTGTAGATGTCAAAGTCAAACCAGGGACTTTCTGCTTCCTAATTTACTCTCTTAAGTTGCAATCCTTTAGGTATCTTTTTTGGTCACTGCGAAAAGAGAATGCCTTTGGTTTGATTCTGTGGGGCTCTTTTTGTGTCCTTAATCTTATCTACACCTACACAGGAGAAAGTCCAACTAAATGAGGCTTACTCATGAGTGCACATGAATATGCTTGACTGTTAGTAACTATTCTACATGACCTCTCACAAATATTTTATCTCTCTCTCCCCCCATATATATCTTTCATGAAGGGTTTAAGACAAGCAAAGGCTATATAAGATACATGCCCCATTATCTTCGGCATTGCACTTCTTTAGCCCTTGAAAAAGAAAATCCTTTCAGCCATTACATCGTCATCAACGGTAACCATGAGTTATTCCTATAGGTTTGAACGTGTGTAAAATAAGAATCAAACAGTACTTTGGGGAGGGAAATGAGTGGTGTTATAGAGTGATTTAAAGGTGTGTGCGCGCGCAGATTATGTAAGGGAGTAGAGAGAACGTGAGGGACACGGGTGGCGCTGTGGGTTAAACCATAGAGCCTAGGACTTGCCGATCAGAAGGTCGGCAGTTCGAATCCCCGTGACGGGGTAAGCTCCCGTTGCTTGGTCCCAGCTCCTGCCCACCTAGCAGTTCAAAAGCATGCCAAGTGCAAGTAGATAAATAGGTACCGCTCCGACGGGAAGGTAAACGGTGTTTCCGTGGTCTGCTCTGGTTCGCTACAGAATGTGAGTGGTATTGACTAAGGCATTGGAAATCACATGCCTATATCTGACTCCTGCCTGTCTGCATGAGTTTTGGAAGGGTTAACCACCAGTAGGGGGAGCCCTGCTTATGCACATCAACTAGAAACTTCCCCAGGGTCAACACTAGCGGTCGTGCCATGGTCCTAGCCACCCGTCTGGGGCTTCAAACAGAGGCCACGCCCCCAAATTCCTTTAACGGAATACCTTTGAATAAGGAGGGATAGGTGACGACCACTACCTCCCCTCACCTTCAACCTAATACTCCAATGCCCAACCGCCAAACCTTACAAAGTTGTGATGATTTGCTACGAGGTAGGTGAAAAAGCAAATGGTCGGTGCCAATTTGCCAAGTGGGGAAAAATTCCTACCAGGCCCCCTGGGCAACCAAGAGGACCAACCGAGGTCCATAGCAAGGTCAAGAGATAAAGAGCCTAACCTAAGGGAGGGAGGGAGGGAGAACTGACCTAGCAGGGAGAAAACAGGGGTAAGTCCTTGGCCACGGACAGTTTAAATAGCCCACGCCCCCAGACCGTCTGGGTTGGACGGCCTAAGGATGACGTGCCTGAGGACCAACCAATGGCACAGGGGCTATTCCTCCCCATGCGCTTGAGGAGGGCTTACCCAGCCCACAACATCATCTCCCCAGGAAGGGGTTGCGTGTCAAGACCCCGAGACCATCCTCTCGTTGATGAATAAGACACAAGGACACAGATTTTAGGTTAATGTTATTGGGCAAATTTAGGCCACAACTTTATGGTTACAGAATGTGAGTGGTATTGGCTTAGGCACTGGAATTGACCCGACTATATCCGACTCCTGCCCGTCACGCAGGGAGTCCAATAAAGGTCAACCACCGGTAGGGGGAGCCCCGTCAATGTAAACCAACTCGAGCTCCCCCTGGGTTCCCGACTGGGTGGTGGCATGGCCCTAACCCAGCCCCGGACTTCGGACAAGATCCACACCCCCAGATTCCTTTAATGGAATACCCTTAAGCTTGGAGGGTATTCCTCCTCCATCATAAGATCAACCAATGCCTAACCGCCAAACCTTTACAATTGCTACAAGGTAGGCGAAAACCAAATGGCCCACGCCAATTTGCCAAGTGAAAAAACTCCTCCCCACTGATAAGTGGAGTGGATAAATGGCTTTCATCCACACTTTCAACAGACTGAATTGTGAATTGACCTGAGATTCCCCTATTGCATTCTGAGTCCAGTCAAGATCCAGAGCTAAAGGGGGGGGGGTAGGTATCCTTGGTATGTATCTCAAGGAGGGAGGAAATGGGAATTTTTCAGAAATTGCAAGAAAAAGTTTTATAATGATCATCCAAGAGCTCTATCTCTTTTTCAAACATGCATTTATTTAAAAAAAAAACAACCCACACAAATGTTGTGGTATCATATGCTTTACGTCTGTAGGACAAATATTGGCAAGTTCTTCTATGATAGCCCATTAATTGAATTTTCTTTCATTGTGTTATTTTCCACATGTCAACCTTTTAGGTTGTTTTTCTCTGTCTCTTGATTTGTTCAATAAGTGTTTTTTCTGAGGGGGTGTTATTTCCCCCATGGATGCCTTAATAACCAGTTGCCTTGAAGGGCTCTTTATTGAGCCTGATAATTTGTAAACAAGCATTTGTCACGTTGTTATATTTGCTCACAAAGGCAACGCTTACAAATTGCTGAACTTGTTAAACAGATCGTTTTCTAATCATCGCTGCATTTTTATATGAAAAACTTTTTTGATTAGATGGTTTAAATTTTGAATTAATTCCCAGTGATTGATCGAACACAGCAGGGAAGTCCAGCTAACTACTAATTAATCATTACAATCACTCCTGATTGCACTGAACAGTTCATTCCACAGACACCGTGAGGGGGCGGGGAAATTAACAGAAATATTCTGAAAATGGAAATTGCCATTGTTGACTTATTTGTTCCATGTCCGGAATGGAAATGGAATTTGTATTTGCTAATGTTCTACAACCTCTAGAGAAGGTTTGGGATACTTGCATAGAAATAGTGAGATTTACAGAAATACAGGTGATAAATCATCAAACTTAAAAACGTGTCTTCTCTATGCATGTTTTGTCACAAAATGCTGGACTAATTCCACTGATAAAGCTCAGTAATACTTGTTGGTAATTATTTATTCAATGACTATTGCACCTCTGAAGTGAAGGCACACGACAGATGTTGATCATCATGTGAGCTGCGCACAGGTGGGCTGCATGCAAGCTGCTGAGCAGTCGTGTGGAGCCTCCTTTTATTGAGACAAACATGCAAGCTAGGCAGATACATTTTGGGCTGTGACCTTTACACACCTTCGGTCCCGAGATCGTGGGGTGGTACAAAGTTATTTTGGCACCTGTTTCCACCGCGTCATTTTCTCCTTGCACAGTGTATGACGAAGGAGACAAAAGATCTCAGGGACAAAGGTTACAGACAGGACACCGCCGACTATGAGGAACCGCCGACTATGAGGAACGGCTAAGGGAGCTGGGCATGTTTAGCCTGGAGAAGAGGAGGCTAAGGGGTGATATGATAGCCATGTTCAAATATATAAAAGGATGTCACATAGAGGAGGGAGAAAGGTTGTTTTCTGCTGCTCCAGAGAAGCGGACACGGAGCAATGGATCCAAACTGCAAGAAAGAAGATTCCACCTAAACATTAGGAAGAACTTCCTGACAGTAAGAGCTGTTCGACAGTGGAATTTGCTGCCAAGGAGTGTGGTGGAGTCTCCTTCTTTGGAGGTCTTTAAGCAGAGGCTTGACAACCATATGTCAGGAGTGGTCTGATGGTGTTTCCTGCTTGGCAGGGGGTTGGACTCGATGGCCCTTGTGGTCTCTTCCAACTCTATGATTCTATGACTACTGAGACCGCAAAAGGTTAGACAGAGGCAATGATGTTCCAACAGCCATGGCTTGTCTGAGGGGGTGTGTGTACCCCGCACCCCAGGGTCATGCGTGCAGGCAGACTGCGACAGCCTGCTGGTGAGGAGTGTGCTCCCTTCGGACCCCACTGCCCACTCCGCGATATCCTTACACACCTCATTGGTTTTGCTTTTCTCATTAGAGATCTACAGCTTCACACAAATTAGTGTTGTGTATCTGTAGGTAAAAGGTAAAGGATCCCTGGACGGTTAAGTCCAGTCAAAGGCAGCTATGGGGTGTGGTTCTCATATTGCTTTTCAGGTCAAGGGAGCCAGCATTTGTCCACAGACATATTTCTGGGTCATGTGGTCAGCAGGACTAAACCCCATTTAAAAAAAGAACACAGAGGACCGTGAAAAGTGCCAGAGTACAGTTATGAAATAATTCGTTCCAGAGGTCCATTCTTAACCTGAAACTGTTCTTAACTAGACGTATGCTTTCGCTAAGGGGGCCTCTTGCTGGCACTGCGCTGCCGGCGCGTGAGTTCCGTTCTCATCCTGGGGCAAAGTTCTCAACTTGAGGTAACTCTTCCAGGTTAGTGGAGTTTGTAACCTGAAACATTTCTAAGCTGAGACATTTGTAACTCAAGGTACCACTGTACATGGAAACTCTGTTTGCCTTCCCACTGCAGCAGAACCTATTTATCTACTTGCAATGTTGTGCTTTCAAACTCCTAGGTTGGCAGGAGCTGGGACAGAGCAACGTGAGCTCACCCTATTGTGGCGATTCGAACCACCAACCTTTTGATCAGCAAGCCCAACAGGCTCAGTGGTTTAGACCACACCTGAGATGAAACACACTTATGACTGTGTGCCATATCTAGTGTGAATCTTAAAGTCATTTACAGTAGGAAGAGAAAAGAACATTTTGCTTTAATGTCTTCACAAATATCTGAAAAATGTACACTTTCAGTACAGATGATTATTTTTAGAGACTGAAAAGCTTGAATGGTGTCTGAAAATAATATGGATGTAATTATTAATGTTCCTCTTCCAATTTCTTATTAATGTTGTTTCTAGATGTTGTCACATTTCTGCTTTCCTGGCTTCAGGCAATTGCCCATGTCGTCTGTGACTGCTTTTAATCTGTTTTGTATTTCAAAAGCTGCATACATTGCTGCCGTTAAATGTTTTAGTTTGCAATATGGAGAAGGTGTTTAATAATATCTATGATGGAAATGGCTGTATACAAAAGGATTAACAGGCAGATGGAAGGAAATGGTTGGCATGTTAATGGCACAATGCTCTCTAAAACACACAGGAGAACTTTACTAGGTTTAACCCTATCAAAAATGCTAACTTTATATATAGGGCCAGTGGAATGAGCATTAGTGCAATTGAAATCAACTCAGTGTTTGTTATTACAAATCCCTCCCTGGCTATGTGAACAAAATCTACTCTTCCATGTTTAGATGAAATATAATGTCAGTGTTTTCCTAGGGATGAACTCTCAGCTTATCCCTAGGAAATAAGTTGCATGACTGAGCCTTGGAATATGTAAAGTCTTAATATTGCCTTTCTGTATTCAATGTATCATTCAATTAATTAAACACCTAAAATGCTAAGGCATTGTAGAATTCCACCTCCCAAAACAACATAGGTCTTGCCCTATGGACTTGCAGAACTATCAGTTCCATAGCACTTGTCAGTGTTTGTAAGAGCTACTGCAATACAGCAGCTTTCTGCTACGTTCTCTGTGTTCTGGCAATGTTCTGCCATAGGCTGATGTTCAGATTTAGTGCCAAATTCAGATAAATTGAATTGTACACTATTTATCAACATGAATCAAAGTCAGTTTGCAATGTAGCTATTCCATGTTACCTGGGCATTAGAGCACTGGATTGCTTTACAAAACAAAACAAAAAAACAACATAAATGGTGTGTGTAACACAGAAACCTGTTGCTTGGTACTGTTTTGCTTTTATTTTCCCCTGCTTTCTCAGATTCTGCCAAAGCTTGGCTATAGGCCTTTGGGGAGCTGACTTTCTCATCCAAAGTAGCTTTGCACCTTCCAGCAACAACTTGTAAGTGCTGTCAAGTGCATTGTTTTCAAATCACATGGTGAAAAATAGGGAAGGGGGCATTTTTAACTTGACCATCCGAGATTTTATTTTTTGTTAAGGTGAAAAATATCGTCTGTATTAAATGTGTTTGCTTCCACTGCTGGCAGTCCATTTTCATGAGGAAAATGTTTCTTTCTAGTGCTGCTCTAAAAAAAGAAAGAAAGAAAGCAGGTTGACAACAAGTTTGAAAGAAATACAAATGATGATCAGATCCCAATCCAGTTTCTCACTACAAATGTCAAAGCTGAGTAATATTTTGCTGGTAGTTTCATTATGTCTACTTGTTTGTAGTTACCCAGATGATACCTTGAACAGCTGATACCTTGAGGAGCAGGATAGATTAGAAATGCTGTTATTCTGGGACAACCTTTTGTATTCTCCATTTTAAGTGGATTTCAGAATGGCTTCGAAAATGAACTTTGAAAAATATGTTTATTGCGCGTTTTGTATCAGAACCTCTTGTTATATATGCCTAACAACTTCTGGTTCATTTCATTCCTGCCCAGATTTTCAGATCTTCAGAGGAGGCTCTTTTTTCAGTCCCATCACCCTCAAAGGCACCGTTGGTGAGGACCAAACAGGTCATTAACAGAATATAAGTTTCAATACAATGGCTAATTTATTTATTTTAAAAGTCAGATATTTGGATTGGCTAACTATTATTATTATTATTATTATACTTTTCAGATATATACATTTCACTGATTTTACATTCATTTTGACCCCATGGACCAGAGCACTCCAGGCACTCCTGTCTTCCACTGCCTTCTGCAATTTGGTCAAACTCAGGTTGGTAGCTTCGAGAACACTGTCCAACCATCTCGTCCTCTGTCGTCCCTTTCTCTTTGTGTCCTCAATCTTTCCCAATACCAGGGTCTTTTCCAGAGAGTCTTCTCTTCTCATGAGGTGGCCAAAGTATTGGAGCCTAAGCTTCAGGATTTGTCCTTCCAGTGAGCACTCAGGACTGATTTCCTTCAGAATGGATAGGTTTGATCTTCTTGTCCATGGAGTTTTCTTGGCAGGGATACTGGATCCAGGTGGCTCACGTTTAGTCAAAACTCTCCACTATGACCTGTCTGTCTTGGATGGCCCCGCACTGCATAGCTCATAGCTTCTCTGAGTTATTCAAGACCCTTCGCCACGACAAGGCAGTGATCCATGAAGGAGATAGACCCCTTTTAAATACCTCCTTTTAAAATCTCTCTCATCATCCAGAACCACAAGTTGGGGAAAACACCACTGTGTTTTCTAATCTGCTCGAAGGTAACACTTCCCTCCTTTAAAACACATGTCTTGTATTATATTTATTTCCCAAAACATGTGCTCAGGCATTCAATCAGGAAGCTGTTAGAACGTAACACATTTATTTAAACAATCTGGCGTCCTTTATACAGTGAAACAGTACTGAAAATACTCATGTATTGTGGTTTCATTTCTATAACAGATAAGAGGTTAAGATTTATCTTATTTTACTTGAAACTGGGAACAATAACCATTTCAGTGTATATTTCTTGAGCAAGTGTGTGCTTCTTGGTAAGACTTCAGAGAATGCTGTCTCAAATGTAGTTACAAAGAAAAAAAACATATGTTGTTATTGTTATAGCAAGCAGGGCCCTTTTTTAGCTGGAACTCGCTGGAACTCAGTTCTGGCACCTCTCAGGTGGATACCATTGCCATTTTAAGAGATGAGGGAGGTATTCAGGGTGAGTTCTGGCACTTTTCCCCCTAGAAAAATAGCACTGATAGCAAGAGACAGATAATTTTCTAAACTCTAAGATCAGGATATCTTTGTAGTGATAAAACTTACCCAGCCTCCATGTTTTGCTATCCAATCCAATTTATTGGTTATGATGTATTCCATGATAAATCAAGTAAATGTATGGTATTAAAACCTCTTGTGATGTCTGCTGTAGAAGGGCATTCATTGTATGTAGTGGTTGGGATTTAGCTGTGCTAGCTCTTTACTGGCTTGAAACATGTAAGCACTATATGACTTAAGGAGGAGCAGGTGGCGCTGTAGTCTAAACCACTGAGCCTCTTGGGCTTAGTGATCAGAAGGTCGGTGGTTCTAATCTGCACAATGGGGTGACTTCCCATTGCTCTGTTCCAGTTCCTGCCAACCTAGCAACTCGAAAGCATACCAGTGCAAGTAGAGAAATAGGTACTGCTGTGGCGGGAAGGTAAATGGTATTTCCATTCACTCCAGCTTCCGTCACAGTGTTCCGCTGCACCAGAAGTGGTTTAGTCACGCTAAACCACATGACCCGTAAAGCTATCTGTGGACAAACACCAGCTCCCTAGGCCTGAAAATCGAGATGAGCGCCACACCCCATAGTTGCCTTTGACTGGACTTAACCATCCAGGGGTCCTTTGCCTTTACTGGCTTGAAACATGTAAGCACCATGTGATTTAAGTCTAACCTTCCAAGGCATCTGGTTAGAGTGCAGGGCAACAGTTGGCAGTTCCCAGCATTTGTCGTGAATACTGCTGTTCATGTTTTCCAATAGTTCTGGCGTGCTTGGGTAATAGCCACATAGCAGTTAAGAAGACCGTAGTTTTTCTAGATTAGCAATTTTGAATCATGCACCAGCTGTTATATTGTTCCAACCATGTGGGTGTTGTATCTCAGCTAGCCCCACTTGCGGTAGAGGCAAGCAGATAATAAAGGTCGAGCTAATGTTCTGTGGGGAAACAGTTGTACACACCAATGTGTGTTGTTGTTGTTGTTTAGTCGTGTCCGACTCTTCGTGACCTCATGGACCAGAGCACGCCAGGCACTCCTGTCTTTCACTGCCTCCCGCAGTTTGGTCAAACTCATGCTGGTAGCTTCGAGAACACTGTCCAACCATCTTGTCCTCTGTCGTCTCCTTCTCCTTGTGCCCTCCATCTTTCCCAACATCAGGGTCTTTTCTAGGGAGTCTTCTCTTCTCATGAGGTGGCCAAAGTATTGGAGTCTCAGCTTCAGGATCTGTCCTTCCAGTGAGCATTCAAGGCTGATTTCCTTAAGAATGGATAGGTTTGATCTTCTTGCAGTCCATGGGACTCTTAAGAGTCTCCTCCAGCATTGCTAGGTAGGATCACGTAAAAGCCACTAGCATCCATTCTTCTACGCAGGTTCACAAAGCTCAGATGCAGCTATCCAGCTGTTGAGTTTACTGGGTCACTAGATTGTCCTTTCTCCTATTCCAGGATTTTGTAGCTAGATTTTTTCCCAATCCAGTACCCTTGGGCATTAACCTTCTGTAATTATTCAGGAGAAAGGGTTCCAGGGTGTGACATCGTGTGACATCACCTGTCAAAATCTAGGAGACCCATCACCCTGTAGCAGTATGGGGCTTCAGCATTTGACATATGGTAGCACACTGACACTATTCCCAAGTTTGGAAAAGCCGCTTCATGGATGTTTTTGGATTTTTAGATAGTGTTCGAAATGATGCATGTTAAAAACTCCTTATTGTGTGATCTCTTTCTTTTACTTGTTGATGCCTAAGCAGAATGTAGTGTTGATGTGGGAGTGCTATTGAGGAGAAAAGATGTTTTCTTGAGCACTAAGAACTGTAATTACTAGGTAATTATAGAGTCATCATTCTAGAGGACAGGCAAGCGTCTGTGTTACACAGTAATTGTTTGGCTAAGCAGGCCCAAACAGGTAATTAACAGAATCTAACTTTCAATACAAAGGCTAATTTATTAAAAAACATGTCAGATGTTTGGATTGGCTAACAATTGATCCAGTACTGAAAGTGTTTGTTTTAGAATAGATGCCACACTTTTTAAGAAATAGCTTTAAAAAGAAAACTCAGCTTAAAAAAACCCAGCCAGCTTAGCCCAGCGGTTTCATCGACCAACACATTGCTTGGATCCCCCAATCACTTTCAGCAGTTTGAGACCCGCAGGTGCTGCCTGGCTTTAAAAAAACAAAAACAAACTCAGAATAGTCCCTTTTTTTAGACTACAGAACACATCTGCCAAAGCATTTCTGGAGAGGAACTGAGTGCTTCCGACCTTTACATATTTTGATAACTCAGTTATCCAAATCACAACAAATGACATGGGAATCAAAATGTATTTGATGTAGCTTTCCTATAGTCATGGTTAAAGTAGCTGCATGTTGCATAACCTTCATATTATCATTTGCCAATGAGGCAATCGGTTGTATATTTTGCCTTTGTGATTGGATCAATATTCTTGCTCCTTGCCTTCCAAGCAGAAGCTCCTCTCTTCATAACTGCACCCATGCTGCAACTTTTAGTACAACAGAAAGGATGATGCAGGAATCCAAATTGCTACCTGTAGTACTGGGAAAGAGATGTGGGACTGAGATGTGTTCATGGGCTGGAGTGGGGAAATAAAATACGTATAGGATAGGCGAGACCACATACCAACTGTAAATCTGGAACGCTGGATACAGCAAGAGTTGAAATACAAGTTTCCCGAGGAGATAGTCCTGGTGATGAGCCGTTAAGGGAAACAAAAGGAAAGGGTCTCCGTGTGAGACAGCACAAAGCTCACAGTTAGAAGGACAAAGCCAGAGTTGAGCATTGGGTTGCAATGATGTGACCTTAAGCAGCAAGCTGTGGAGAGCCCCAGAGCAATTTTTCAGAGTAAGGTTTGATTTCTGTTTGAAGCCAAGGCTAAGGGAGAAACAAGACCTTTTTGGAGTGTCAATGCTGTGAACCCCTCCATTGTAGGCGAAGGTTGCATATATGTGTAAATAAACCATCTATAATAAAGACACCAACGTGCCTCATTTCCAAAAGGAAACATGAACCCTGGGTAAGCTCCAGGGAAACCATGGAATCTCACACCACTCAGAAATTTGGGTGGCATGCAACAATATGTCCCCAACCGCAGTGATGGGAAGGTCTGTATAGCAAAGAACTGACCAAGTAAAGAAATAATTTTGCAGTGTGTTGAATCCACATATTGCTCCCTAGAACTTCCACTTGACTTCAATTGGCGTTCCAGCTACATAACATGTGAAAATGAATTTGGCAGGGTTTTTCTTTTTTTAAAAAAAATAAATGGAAGACTGCACTAATCCCTATTCAAGTAATTGGAGACCTGTTTTCAAGCATGTCAGTTATGGCTGACCTCATAAGAAGCCATTTGTTGCAAAAGCTTGCAGAAATTTCCACAGAAGTCCTAGAGTGACATGCTTTATAAAGCAGCTAGTTTTGATCGCTTGTTCCTAGTGCATAAGGCTTCAACAGCACCTCTGACTCATGAGCGAGTTTCATAACCCCTTACATTGTAGAGTTCCAGGAAAGTGCACTATATACATCTAATTAACCTTTTTTCCGAGTTTCATAATGTACAAAGAAAGGAAGAAAAGAAAATCCCGAAGCCATTGGAACTCTGTATGTCAGCAAAACTGATAACGCGTAAATAAAGAGTTCCATGCACTGCAAATTTAGGTCACATATTTCAGACTCTATACAGTGTTAGATCTGAGCAAATAATTCAAACCCTTCTCCACTATTTGGAGGGAAAGCACTTCAATCCCATATTCCTGTTTTTTCCAAGCTGGTGCTTTTCAAATGTACAGCTCCTTTCATCCTTGCCTATTGGCCATGCTGATTGAGGCTGATGGGAGTTGTAGTCCAAAATATCCAAAGGGTTGGGGAAAGCTGAATTGTTCATTATGAAATGTAGAAATTCAATAGTAGAGCATCTGCTCTGCATGCAGAATGTCCTAATTTGAATCTCCAGTATTTCCAGAAAGGACTGGGAGAGACCCTTGCCTGAAACCCTGCAAAGCCACTGCTAGTCAGTGTTTAGACAATACTGAACTTGATGGACTAACAGTCTGACTTGGCATAATTCACCTTTGACTGTTCCTATGAGTGACAGTAAAGGAACTCCTTGGAGGTGCCCCAAACATCTGTGATGTGGAGTCAAATTTGCACAATTGCTATCACATCTACAAACAAAATCTGGAAATTGGCACTTCAAGCTGTAGGGTAAGTTTAAGGAGATGAAGATTTGACGGTTGCGTGTGAAGACCCCCAAAACCACCCCCAAATGAAGACACAATAGACACAGATTTTGTTTAAGGTTTTTGGCATAAATTTGGCCTCAACTTTATTGATTACAGCATGTGAGTGGTTGCTTAGGCATTGGTTCCAGACTACCTGGCCCTGCAAGGTGGCAGGAACAGGACTGACACAGGGCTCCACCATATGTCAGTAAGGGAAAGCATCTTGAGGGAGCGAGAAGCTGGCTTCAATCTCACAGCTCACCCCAGATGCTCCAGGGGCTCTGGTGTGGCCCTAGCCCCTTGACAGGGTTCGGATAAAAGCAAGGTGAGCCTCTGGATTCCTTTAACGGAATTCCCTAGCAGCAGCAATGGAGGGGCAGGCACAGCGAATCACGTCTACTCCCCAAAACATTGAACCAAATGCCTAACTGCCAACCTTACAAAGTTGTGACAATTTGCTACACGGTAGGCAAAAACCAAGTGGCACCAGCCAATCAGCCAAATGGCAAAATTCCTACCAGGCCCCTGCTCCAAAACAGATGACCCCTAGACAGACATAGCAAGGCCATAAGAACCACCCTAAATATAGGGAGAGGAGGGCATGTGATCCGCTGCACATCACAAGAAAGTGAAACTCTCCAGCGACGTACAGCAGCTTAAGTAGCTCCTCAGTAGCCAATAGCCAACCCAACTGACCAAATTTCTGCCCCAGCAACAGAGGGGCAACCAATGGGGTGCTGTGGCCATCCAAACAGTCCTGCCCCACAACAGGGAGGCAGTTTCTGGTGATCTCATCGCAACACGTGCCCTCCATGGTGGAGGCCCCGATTTATGCAGCTGCTGAGTTCTACAGATTGAATTGTGTTTTGTGTCATTCCTCGTTCTATTGTTTTTATTCTTGGAAGCCAAACATGAAATCCCCAGTGTTGATTCATCTGCAGAGGAAAGCCTTCATTTCTGCCACAGAATGCAGAGGGCCTTCTCAGTAATGGCGCCCGCCCTGTGGAATGCCCTCCCACCAGATGTCAAGGAAATAAACAACTATCTGATTTTTAGAAGACATCTAAAGGCAGCCCTGTTTAGGGAAATTTTTAATGTTGGATGTTTTATTGTGTTTTAAATATTCTGTTGGGAGCTGCCCAGAGTGGCTGGGGGAACCCAGATAGGTGGGGTATAGATAAACAAACAAACAAATAAACAACAACAATTCTATTGCAAAGGATTCTGCTGCACGGAATAATCTCTGTCTGTATGTGGAGTTCTCAAAATTGCCCTAAAAAGCCAAGAGGGTGCCCATGATACCTCCAGTATAAGCTTGCAGCTACACACTACTGGGAAAGATTGGTAATGACAGATAAGCCTCTCCCCCACCCTCACAAACTTGACCACTATGAGCATCAGATTAGGGACATATGTTCAGAAACTAGTGGCTTATAAATAAGAGTGATGACTGACCTTTTCAACAAAGAACTTGATCCACAATGCCCAAGGCTGAACAAAATAATAAAAAGCACGATGTGCAACTACATTGTAAAAATCTCACACCCACACTTTCTGCTAAGTGTCGCAAATGTATGATGCCAGCAAGTGGGCAGGCAAACAACCACCACCACAGTTCATAAAAATAAAATGGCAGGGCTTGTGTATTCCTAAAATAAAGAGTGAGCAGCCAATTTTAGTGATGAGAGACCAATTTATTTGCCTATGCAATTTACATCTAATTTTCTTACATGTTCTGAATAGGGTCAGATTTAGCAATGCATTTTGGGGAGAACGTGGATTAGATGTGCTTAATTTTTGTTTAAAATATCTCTCGTTGGCCATGGCTTCTAGCAAATTTTATGCATGAAGTGAATGGTTTGGATTCCATTCTAGGCTGGAAAGGAAGTAAAACTTTGGGCAGGGTAGGCTGTGTGTTAACTTCCCATGCCTGCAAAAAAGGAAAGGTAAAAGACTGCTGGATGGTTACGTCCAGTCAAAGGTGACTATGGGGTTGCAGTGCTCATCTTGCTTTCAGGCCAAGGGAGCTGGCATTTGTCCACAGACAGCTTTCTGGGTCATGTGGCCAGCATGACTAAATCACTTCTGGCACAATGGGACACCACGTTGGAAACCAGAGCAGCGCACGGAAACACTGTTTAGCTTTCCGCCACTGGCATGCTTTTGAACTACTAGGTTGGCAGGAGCTGGGACAGAGCGACGGGAGCTCACCCCGTCGCGGGGATTCAAACAAAGGAAACCAAATTGATGGCATTAATAGAGGTTTGTCACTTCTCATCTATTTTACTGCAATTGTTCATTGGGGGTGGGGAAGACCAAAACATGCCAGCATTTTGCTGTCCAACCACTAAAGACAAGTGCAAAGCAGAGTTGTTTCCTTCCTAACAACTCATGTTCAAGGTGGTGTTTTGCTTTTGGATTTTATGAATGTATTTGGGCAAAATGCTACAAATAAAAAATCTGTGTTTGTATATCTACCAATCTGACAGGCTTCCAAAGTAGGATGTGTTCCCAGTCCAAGAAGTAAGCTGGAAAAATATGGGGAAATGCAAGAGGATTAAAATGTCTGTCCTAATTGTTATGTAAAGCACAACTGCAGAAATCTTACATTTTTATGGACTTAAGGAACTTAATATAGAAAAAAATGGAGCCAACATACTACAGAAAGAAGCTGCCTTCATGATTTGCTTTATAACTCCCCATTTCACAAAATAGGTACTCCTGATTCATGTAACAGGAGCCAGAATAACTCCCAATTCACATAATAATGATAGATAGAATCCACATATTTTACAGGAGGGAAGTCCAAGTTAGGAGAATTAATGTATGGCCAACAAGCATCAGTAGATATCTTAATGCAAATTGTATGCAGCTGTCACATATCACTGGTAACTGGTCGGTAAATTGTGGCTATCTGGCACAATGTACGTAAATATAGTATATTTCTTTGTGAGAAGTCCCTGAATATTTAATGCAGGCTATACTTCTAGGTAGTACTTGTATAACAAGGAAAGAGGAAGGAACAACATATGTTGGGACTTGATGATAACATAACTTTCAGGCTCACTGCAGCTCATTCATTTTTCTTCTTTTAAAAATACAATCAGGAATAAGCAAAACTGGGGAATTTCACTAGTCCTTCGACTTCCCTTGAAATTATGTAGATATTTTGTCTGAAGAAGAAGCTCTCATTTGGTTTTGAATTTCATCATAGATGAAGCAGAGTGACTGCTTTGGAATGTGAGGATTATTTTGTTTCCAAATTTCACTAGTCTTATAAAAATCCCCTTAGCTTCTCTCAAACATCCCCCCAGTGTCCTTTCCCATGCCCACATGTGTGAAGCAAGGAAACAAGCAACGTAATAGGTAAGTAAATGCTGCCACTAATGAAGCACGAATGAATCAGCCCATATTTATGCATATCCAATAAATGGTTTTATCCAATATATTATTCTTCTGCATTAGGCCCATTCAGTACCCAATAAGCACATGACGCCTTTGTCTGGCAGCGCTATGGCCCATAGATTGCAGCAAGGTTTTGCCCAGTATCGTCTATGTGTGATGGGATCATGGGAAAAAGCTGTCCCATGAGCCCTTGCTGCAGAGGGGAGAGGAAAGCCTATATAAGGCTGCTTCCCCTGGAGCCCACAGCCATTCTGTTTTGAGAGCTTCCCGTCCGGCCTTGGGTTGGAGCCTTCACTGAGCAATTTTCAGTCGTTGGTTGACAGGGCTGGAAATGAAATTTTCTCTCTCAGCTTGATGGGCACTTGGTTGGGTTTTTCCCCTCCTTTCCCACAGTGAAATTATGGGCTTCCTTTGTTAGGCAGAAGAACGTTGTTTGTAGGAGGGCAGAAATGGAATTGGACAGGATCAACATAGTATAGGGGGGCCCCATAAAGGGCCTGAGGGTAGGTTGACCATGGCAAACCCAAGCAAGAGTTCAGAATCTGCCTGGTTGGGACCTGTACCCCAGTGAGACCTTGCTTGTTTAGCTTGCACTACGACAAGGTTCAACATTGGCTGACTCCTGTTGTACAGGTTTGGAGTGATCCAAACCCAGCGGATCCATTTCATTAACATGGGGCTTGTGGAATGATGAACTGACCCTGGGACCTGTCAGGGAATTCCATTGGAGCAGGAGGAGGTGAGAGGGCTCCCGGATGATGGTAGAGAGGGTCCCAGTAGGAGGAGGGATAGCCCATACGCTGGGGAAGAAAATCAGCGTAACACCAGTGGTGAAGGGGAGGAGATAGAGGAAGCGGAGAGGTGGCTCCAGGACTCTTCACAGGAGACCAGCGGAGAGGGGACTAGTGCTCCTTTGCCCACACCCACCTTGCGCAAAAAGCTTTCGTGCAGGCAACGGGGGAGGAGACTGGGCGCCAAGCAGCTTTTATGTTGGAAGCGGTTTAAGAAACGCCCACTGACGGATTCTGCCAGCGACTGAGGCAGCCACAAGATAGAGGCTGCTCTGTCAGAAAGGGTTCAACCATGCAACCTAGCCAGGAGTAAAGGCAACTTACGCACAAGCAATCCCTAGAACCATTACAGGACCCAATGCCATGCCAACCCTTGCCCTTCCTGCTGCTGTCAATAAAGATTTGGCTTGATTTTATCTCATCACTATTGTACAATCTGGTTATTTTGCTGCTCTCATGGGCAACATAATGTGCCTGCCTGGGCAAATGATTTTACCCAATATATTATTCTTCTGCATTTGAAAACATAGCAATAGTACCCTTAAAATAGTGGCTGCATGAATCTTTCACACATGAATCTCTCCTGCCTAGCAGGGGTTCTATTAGATGATCCTCAGAGTCCCTTCCAACTCTGCAATGCTATGATTCTTTGATTATAGGTACAGTGGTACCTCAGGTTATGTACTTAATTCGTTCCAGAGGTCCGTTCTTAACCTGAAGCACCACTTTAGCTAATGGGGCCTCCCGCTGCTGCCATGCCGCCGGAGCACGATTTCTGTTCTCATCCTGAAGCAAAGTTATTAACCTGAGGTAATATTTCTGGGTTAGCGGAGTCTGTAACCTGAAGCATATGTAACCCGAGGTACCACTGTACACTACTTCAGAACCTAGTGCCTGCTAACATCTCAAACAATTGTTCTAAATGCTCAAGTTAATGCATCTCTGGCTAACTTCAAACTGCTATCTTAAGTAAATCCATTACCGAGTTTAATTGCTGACAGATATCCAAATGCTCCGACATTAAAATGTCAAACTCTAAATGCAGTCTTGCTGGTGAGAGATTCTATCCTAGTCTCTTTTGGAATTTCACCACCACCCAAAACAGAAACACTCATTACCTGAAGACCACTCATCCTCTTGCAGACTAACCGAGAGGGAGTCATCCAGCAAGTGATTAAAACAGCAACCAAATGAGTCCACATAAAAAGGGAGGTGGATCTGAGTGGGAGTTAATTGCTAAGCAGAAAGAGTGTTGCAACGATTAGCAAGAGTAGGGGGCTAATGAGTGTAGTGTAGCTGAAAGTTAGTTTAAGTAAAAAAAAAAAAATCCATGACGCCTAGAATCACATACATTGTTTTGGTACTTATTTCAGATCTCAGAAATGCAGTTCAGCAGGCAAAGAAATGGATGAAAGTCAGTTCAATAATACCATAATCTTGCACACATCTTGCCTATAAGCTCATGTTGTGTCAAAAAAGCAAAATGGGAATTAAGAAATCAAAATCAGAAGAATCTTTATTTGCATCAGCCACTAGCCATAGCAATAAAATAAAATGTACTGAAGATAGAGGTTTTTGCTGTCACCTGATCATCTCAATCTGCTAGAACAGGCATCCCCAACTTTCAGCCCTCCAGATGTTTTGGATTACAATGCCCATCATCCCTGACCGCTGGTCCTGTTAGCTAGGGACCATGGGAGTTGTAGGCCAAAACATCTGGAGGGCCGCAGGTTTGGGATGCCTGTGCTAGAAGAAAGGACACAGTAACAATGGCTGAGGAACCTGGTATGGACAATAGTAGAGGGGTAATAACCTCACTCCTCAAATCTTTATAAAGAGTGCAAGCCAGAAACACATGAGCCACTGCCATCTCCACAGGGACATAACCGTTTTTTCCAGTGGATTTTTTTTTGAAATTGACCCTCAAGTACAGCCGAAGACAGTATATTCAATCTTGCAAAAGTGAAGCATGTCTATATTTTGGATTTGTTAAATTTTGCAAATAGGGTGCTAAAATGTCAAAATGACTAGGTGAAAAATCATCATACCATGAACTGCTGGTTCTCAGTGGCTCCTAGCCCAAAAGACACCATTTTTCACGAGGGCATCCATTGTACCTATTCCCTGTGACATAGTACAGTCTACCTGTGGCTCCTTTCCCATCCGTGGGTCAATTTCCCTTCTTTCCATTTTCACAGATGTAGCTTGAGAAGTCACTAATGAGGAGTGACACTTAAATCAGAATGAAATAAGTCTAGGGAGGTTAAAGGTAAAGGACCCCTGGAGAGTTAAGTCCAGTCAAAGGCGACTATGGGGTTGTGTCGCTCATTTTGCTTTCAGGCCGAGGGAGCCAGAGTTTGTCCACGGACAGCTTTCCGGGTCATGTGCCAGCATGACTAAACTTCTTCTGGTGCAATGGAACACTGTGACGGAAACCAGAGCGCACGGAAACACCATTTACCTTTCTACCGCAGCAGTACCTATTTATCTACTTGCACTGGCGTGCTTTCAAACTGCTAGGTTGGCAGGAGCTGGGACAGAGCAATGGGAGCTCACCCTATTGAGGGGATTTGAACCACCAACGTTTTGATTGGCAAGCCCAAGAGGCTCAGTGGTTTAGACCACAGTGCCACCCGAGTCCCACTCGTGAAATAAGTCTAGGGAATAACATGGTGATGAGGAACCTTAGGCACCAAAATCCCAGGCAGGGGACTCTCTCCAAGCTTTATCCATTCAGTAGCCACATCCCTTCTTTCCAAGCCACACCCCTTACCAAACCTACTCTCCAACTTCTTTGAGTGTTTTTGCCTGACCGAATAGCGTCCTTGAACTCTGATGATGCTTCTTGCTTTGCTATATATAGATTATAGATCAGGGGGTATAGAAACTGACCTAGTATACAAAGGATATGTTCACATCTATTGCTTTTGACTCTGGCCCTCCACATTGCTGACTTGTGCCCCCCAGAAGCCTGCGCAGAAGGGGATGAGACTCTTAGCCTGAAGAGGGCTCCCTACCCCTGGGACGTGGATGGCGCTGTGGTGTAAATCATAGAACCTAGGGCTTGCCTATCAGAAGGTCGGCAGTTCGAATCCATATGATGGGGTGAGCTCCAGTTGCTCGGTTCCAGCTCCTGCCAACCTAGCAGTCCAAAAGCACGTCAAAGTGCAAGTAGATAAATAGGTACCACTCTGGCGGGAAGATTAACGGTGTTTCCGTGCACTGCTCTGGTTCACTAGAAGCGGCTTAGTCATGCTGGCCACTTGACCCAGAAGCTGTCTGCAGACAAACACCAGCTCCCTTGGCCTATAGAGCGAGATGAGCTTGCAATGTTAGAGTCGTCCGTGACTGGACCTAACAGTCAGGAGTACCTTTACCTTTACCCCTAGATTAACATGAGAAAGAATTCTTTGGACACCTGGGTCAAAAAGCTACACTGGGCAACAATTTTATTTTACTTTTTGAATGTTGTCTAGATTTCTACAACTGCTTTAGGGTATTTTTGCACTGCTGAATCAGGAAATGGCATCCGTTTCTCTCCATCAGGTCAGGTTTTTGTGCTATGTTGATTTGAAAAAAATCAGATCTTGTGAAAAAATTGATTACATTTTTGTGGCATTATCAGCTGATTTTTGTCAACACATATCATCCTAAATATGTTTTTAAGAGAAAAAAATGTTTTCCCAACAACATATATTGATTACCTGATAGAAACATTGATTACTGTAAACTGAATGGTGGGCATTGATAAAGGTAAGTACACGTAAATTGCATGTTGCTTCACCATTTTTCAAACTTCAGGGTTTGAACTTCCGTTTCTTGGAACTCCTGGAATGCTCAGTGGCAGGGAGGTCTCTCTTCAGAGTCCAACAGTAGTCAGCCATCATGACTGCGTCCCAGCGACCCTGATACCTGGTCTCCATCTCTTTCATGTCCTGATGGAATCTCTCCCCCTGCTCGTCACTCATTGAACCCAGGTTCTCAGGAAACCGGTCCATATGTGAAAATAGGTAGTGCATCTTGATGTTCATGTTGCAGCCCAGGTTTCTGAAAGCAGTCAGCATGTTGTTGATAAGCTGCGCAATATCTGCACAGTACACCAAGTCCTTCTCTTCCGAGAAAAAATGGAGGTACTCTTGATGCCTGTTGCGGAAGAAGCTGATGCGAGCACTGTCAGAGAGGAGGTTTTTTCCCTTCAATCTGGATGCCAACAGTTCGGCATGGAGTTTCCTATACACTTTGTGGGGCAGCTGCCCCATTAACTTAGTTTTGATCCCCCAACTTTATGCTTTGCCGCACCAATTTATGGAAGATTTCGAGGTTTTATGACTTCAAACTGATCTCTTTTTGACATAATCACCCAGAACTATCGGACCTGAATACTTCTTTTCATTAAAATAATCATTTCCAATCAAAACAATTATTCGACATGGCATTTTACCCCCACAAACTTGTTCTAAAATGCTCCACACAAGCGTACATGTGAACAAAAACGGAAAAAAAGACATGTGGCCATAGCTCAAAAACCTGACCTGATTGAGCAAAACCAATGTGATTTTCGGATTCAGCGCATCAGATTCGTCCTAAATCAACTGAAAAAACGCAGACAACAAATTTGTTGTTGACCAGTGATTCTCTTTGATCCAAAGATGTGGCATCTCTTTCTACCAATATCCATCCATGCAAATTGCACAGGGATGGACTCGGCACCCAATCGCACCTGAATTTTGAGCAGATCGCTGGGAGTGCATTTCCAACAAAGTATCTGAAGGGATTTTTAAGGGTCATAACAGTTTTTAAAATGTTGTTTATGTAAACAACACTAAACACATTTCATCTGAAGGAAAGCGGTGTCAGATGGACTAAGACAGCACTGGAACTGATCGCATGACTCAGAAGGGAAAAAAGCCACATTCTATTGTAATTAAAACTCTTGAATGTGGCAATTATGGCTTCATTGGGATGAACAAATGCCAGCATTTTACTACTGCTGCTATATTGGTTGCTTATTCCAGAGCCACACAACCAGCTTAATAATATCTATTTAAAGCAACTGAATACTAGTGCCAACCCTGCCACCCCCATCTAAACAAGATTTCCCCAAAGGTTAGAAATTGAACATAATTACAAGGCACTTTGATTTACTTTCTGCACATTTGTGGGGTGCTTTTCCCCACTTGGGCTATGATGCACTTACAGCAAGAATTTGGCACATCTATCCTCATTTTCAGCAACATTTCAAGGTCTTTGATTCTTTCCCTGCCCTGGCATCTGAGACCCTTTGAAAGTGGAAATGTTTACCTATGGACCCTAGGAGATTGCCACATGTGCAAAACACTATACTATTGAGTTATATGCCCTAAATTTAAATCAGTGCATTCAGTTTCAAAAGCTGAATATTATCCTCAGATGAGTTTGACAGTTCTCCTACCCATTTGCATTATACTATAGCCTGGAATAAAAGTGGAGCTGAGCCAAAACAAACACTATCCTATATATTTCATTGGTTTAGCACTTAGTTTGTAGCAGTCTCTGTGGATATTATTAAGTCTGTCAATAAATTCTATCTAAACAATGTCTAACTGAGCAACCGGTAAGTCACTGATATCTTAAGTATGTAAAATGTTTATCTGAAATTGTAAAACAGAAATTTAATAAAATATATATGTATATATATATATATATATATAAAAATACACCCAACTAAGTCCTACTCAGATTAAACCGGTTGAAACTAATGAACCTAATTAAGTCATGTTCACTAATTTCAACTTGTCTACTCCGAATAGTTCTGGCATTGAATACCATCCAATCAAGAAAGAAAGAAAGAAAGAAAGAAAACAGAATCACCTCTGGGAAAACCTGCTGAATTTTACTTTTAAAAATTTCTTAACAGAAAAAAAGACTAAAATGAAAGCAAATATATCCAAATTCAACATCAACAACAAAACCACAATTATATTAAGCAAGCCAATATAATAGTGATTTAATAATATACATTTATAATGTCAATAAAAAGTAACAAACATAGGAGCAATACTATACACAAGAAGCTGGTATAAAGCAAGCTGGTGCATGTTAAGCAGATGCACAGTTACACTGAAACCTAGCATGTTCAATAACATGTCTGGACAATGGAGAGATCTGGAGGAGGAGTAAAACATCCTATCTCCCCTGCTTGCTTCTACTTTTGCCAAGCTATCACAAATTGCTGGTAGCAAAAAGAAGGATGTTGAAGCTGTTTTCTGTGGTGGATTGTGATGAGGACAGAGAAGGTTGGTGGATGGGAAGAGGCAAGACAGGAATCTTTCTCCAGCTCAGATTTTTATACAACCCAGAGATCATTTTATGGAGCTTAAAAACCTGCTTCTCATTTGAAGCAGGCTTTTAAGAACCTCTGAAATGGATTTCTGAGCTAGGCTTGAGCAAACCTCACCATCAACACTAGGTCCATTTGCCAGATCAATTCCACTGAAATATTTAAAGATCGATGCAGACTTCTCTCTACCTTCATGCTTTTGGGAACGAGCCCTTTCAAAGTTAGGAACCAAGTTTATCTGGCTTGTAAAAGGATGCTGCATTTCAAGCTTAATGGTTTTGCCATTTTATTGTTTCATTTTGTTTTAAATGGATGTGTACTTGCATTTGATCATAGTTTTATGGACCTATTAATATTTGCTCAGAGGCGTTTCCAAGGCCTTAGAGGCAGAACACCAGGATATAAATTTCAAAACTAGGCAAACAGGTTTAAATTTAACTAACCATGTTTGAGATTCAAGATGCCCTTTCAAAGTCATTTGCGTGGCGATTCCCGCCCCCTCCCACAGATAGAATAAATGAAGACACCATAATTTAGGTTAATGGGCAAAAAATGGCCACAACTTTATTGATTACAGGTAAGAGCGGTATTGGCTTTAGGCATTGGCCCTATCAGACTAACCGGCATAAAACTGGGAAGGGTTAAGCACCAACAGGGGGAGCCCCCAAGATGCACATCCCTAGGCACTCCCCGAGGGGTTATCACTCGGGAGCGCACTTTAGGCCCTAGCCTCCAAAGGTTTCGGACGAGGCGACGCCCCCCCGGAGTCCTTTAACGAACGACCCTTCAACATTTGGGGGAGGTGATGGCGTTCCTCCCCTCCAACTCATTTGCATAATAATACCCCTGCCAATGCCTAACCGCCAAAACCAAAGGTGTTGTGACGTGTTGCTACGAGGTAGGCGAAAAAACCAAGTGGCTTCCAAAATAATGCCAATTAGCCAAGTGGAAAAACTCCTACCAGGCCCCTTGCGGCGACCAGCCAAAGCCCATAGCAAAGTCCAAATGACAACCTAGAGGGTGGGTGGGTGGGAAACCGCAGCTGGCTGTAAGAAAAGAAAGGGGCGAGCATGGGCTGCCCCAACCTTAAATGCCCTCTACTAAGCTCGCCCCCGCCGCCAGCCGATTGGCTGGCGCAGTGAATGTTCACTACTAATTAATCCCAGGATTCTCAAGTCCCGCGGGGCTGCAGCCAGCCCCGCGAGGATGTAGATGGGTCGTGAGCCCACCCCCCCTCCTTATGTTGGGAGTGGCTTTCTCAGACTTGAGGGGCATCCTGTGGCAGATTTTGCTAGGCTGTGCAGCTTAGAATGCAGCAGACCTCAGGCTCAGCCAGATGACCACTTAGTGAGGACCTCAACCTTGGGTCTGCCAAAGATTTGTCAGTGTAACTTTCACACCCACCTGGCTGAGTCAAAATGGTATAAGTCCCCCTAGAGGCACTACAGGGGTGTGGAAGTAGCAAGACCAGAGCAAGGGGACTTAGACTGGATCCTAAGCCTGTTTAACTCATACATTTGACTTGGAAACCCAGCATAAAACACTATTTTAAAGGCTTATTTTCCCTTTGCCAGACTTGGATAGAGATGCGGCAGCAGTCCTACTGCTGAACAGGCTTTGAATCTGCTGTAAAGGTAAAGGAGCCCTGGATGGATAAGTCCAGTCAAAGGTGACTTTGGAGTGTGGCACTCATCTTGCTTTTCAGGCCAAGGAAGCTGGCGTTTGTCCACAGACAGCTTTCCAGGTCATGTGGCCAGCATGACTAAACTACCTCTGGTGCAGTGGAACACCGTGACGGAAGCCAGAGTGCACAGAAAGGCCGTTTACCTTCCCGCCACAGTGGTATCCAGATATACTTGCACTGGTGTGCTTTCGAACTACTAGATTGGCAGAAGCTGGGATGGAGCAAGGGGAGCTCACTCTGTCGTGGGGATTCGAACCGCCAACCTTCTGATCGGCGAGCCCTAGAGGCTCAATGGTTTAGATCACAGCGCTACCGACGTGTAACTGTATGGCAGCTTAATTTATACAGGCTTGCTGTGACCAGCTTCTTGTACGCAGGACAGCTCTTTTGGTGTAATTTTCAGAAAGTGTTTCAGGAGGTGTTACCCTGCCATACATCAGGCGGCCACACAATCCTAGGAACTAGGCTGAAGCTCTCCATCTTGTCTTGTTCTTAAATGGTCATATCATGACAGCAGTGGCTCAGAATGTGCTTTAGGTCAGGAATTCAAGTCCTTTCCTCCCAATCCCAGCTATGCATCCTCAAAATCATTTGGAGAGTCTAGTTTGGAAGGACACCAAAAGTTGCAGGCAGAACATTAAAACCAGTTGCTCAAATGCACCTCAAGGGGCAAGGGGTTCTTGGTGCAGTCCCCCAAAATGCCTCTCTTTTGGCCTGTCCTGCTATGTATCCATCCTAGTTGGGACATACAGAAAGGCTGTGCTCTCTGATATTAATAAGCAGGCAGCGTGATACAGGCTCAAGCAGTCCACAAGGAAGGCTGGGAAACATGTTGCCCTCCATATATTGGACTACAACTCCCAGCTATCTGGTTATTATTCCATTTCTAATTCAATCATACTACATTACTCAGAATGCAACACTGAGCGCTGAGCAATTATGCACAATTTCTCCACATGCTCAGCTGAGCAGTGACCAACAAGGGACAGCATTCAAAAGAATACTCAAAAGAGCAACTTCACAGCACTGTCCGGAGTTATTAATAGTATGTCATGTCATCAATTTTGTTTCATGTACTGACAGCCCTAAGCAAACACGCATCCAAGATAAGGAAGCTGAGTTCTGTAATTGACACATTGGAAACAAGATCTTTATCTTAATTTCATTTGACACTCTGCTGCGCTGTTGTGCAATTTTCAAACATAACAAGTAAGAGCCAAACTGGATGTGTGGTAGGCAATCTGTGATTGGCTGATTTTAGATCTACCGTATTTTTCCGTGTATAAGACAATGCTTTTTGCTTTTAAAAAATGGGCAAAAATTGGGTGTCTTCTTATACACGGATAGTGAATGCAGAGGGGGGGACATGCGATTAATGGCAGCAGCAAGCAGGAGATTGGCAGCAGTGATTGGGCAGGTGATTGGTGGCTGCGGAAAGTGGGCGGGTGGGCTGTTGGTGGCGGTGAGCGGGCAGACAATTGGCAGCTGTGGCGAGGTGCGCGGTCGGCAGAGGCTGTGGCAAGTGATCAGCAGTGGAGGGTAGGTGGGTGAGTGATTGATGGAAGTGACCTCCCCCCCCCCAAAGCTAAACAACTTAATTTCTTAATTTTGGGTTTTTAAAAAATAGGGGGCGTCTTATACATGGGGGCATCTTATACATGGAAAAATACAGTGTGTATATATATTGGAGTATCCAATCAGTCCGCCTCCTGCTTTGGATGAGGGTTTCAGGGGAGGCAGAAATGATTTCTTTATAAGAGACTTCATTGATTTAAATTTCTTCCTTTACCTGCTAAGTAGGCACTACAGCAACCACCTGCATTGATACCTGTATTAGAAGATGGGAGTGAGTTTTTCTCTCAGCTGTGCCTAATAGCATCATCCATAAATTGGATAAATGGTGGAAAGGCGAAGAGTAAAACAGCCTTCACTTAACACCAATTCAATCTGAGTCTGATATTGCTTTAAAGTTTAAAAATTAGTAGACCCATTCAAGTCATTTTTGTGCAACATATGATTTGGCTTTAAGAATACACTCATTCAGCCAATATTATTTTTGGTCCAATATTTTATGGTGAATCTATGGGCAATGATTAATTTCAGTGATGACTTTATTTTTAAAAATCATTTATATTTGATTTTACAAATATAAATTTATAACAAAACTAATTACGCTTCCATATAAAGAGATTACTCTGAATCTCAATACCTTCCCCCATCCCCTCTATGGGTCCTAATGTCAACATTTTCAACTGCATATTATATCATAGTCTATATTTTTATATCTATCCATATTATCCACAGTATTTGTTACATTACAAGTGAGATTAAAATCCTGCTAATGTTTACATCTGCTTACAGTGGTCTCCTAAGTAAATTAATCCTCCACCCCACCCCCCAATTCTTTCTTAAAAATTTTGTTTCTTGGTCCTTGAGCTTTCCGGTCAGTTTTCCAATTTCACCGTAGTCCATCAGCTTGATTTACCATTCCTCTCTGATAGGGATTCTTTCTTCTTTCCATCTCTGAGCTAATAGCAACCGCGCTGCTGTTGTTGTATACATGAAAAGTCATTTCTGTTCCTACCTACAATTCCTAATAAAAAGGTTTCTGCTTTTCTTTTACAAAAGTTATTTTAAACATTGTTCCAATTTATTATATATCATTTCCCAGGAAGCCTTTAATACTTTACATGACCACCACATATGATAAAAGGTACCTTCTTTCTCTTTAAATTTCCAGAAGGTATTTGTGCTTGTTCTATACATTTTTGCTAGCTGAAAGGTAAAGGTAAAGGGACCCCTGATCATTAGGTCCAGTTGTGACCGACTCTGGGACTGCAGCACTCATCTCGCTCTATAGGCCGAGGGAGCCGGCTTTTATCCGCAGACAGTTTCCGGGTCATGTGGTCAGCATGACTAAGCCACTTCTGGCGAACCAGAGCAGTGCACGGAAACGCCATTTACCTTCCCACCGGAATGGTACCTATTTATCTACTTGCACTTTGACATGCTTTCGAACTGCTAGGTTGGCAGGAGCAGGGACTGAGCAATGGGAGCTCACCCCGTCGCAGGGACCCGAACCTCTGATCTTCATGATCAGCAAGTCCTAGGCTCTGTGCTTTAACCCACAGTGCCACCCATGTCCCTTTTGCTAGCTTACTAGGAGTCAAATACCATTGGTACATCATTTTCCTTTCAGTGATGACTTTAAACCAGTCTCATTATTTCCCCACACTGGTGTGGCTGTTCTCACTCTTCCACAGTAATATTTAAATAAAACAGACATGTGGGTAAGGTCAATAATGGGGTTTCTTCCCTGACCAGCACTGATTGGTAATGTAATTTCTTTCTTACAAATATTACCAGACTACGCGAACAAGACATATCACATTAATTAAAGGATAGCACGTTGTGTGAAACCAACTACCTCCACAATTTAGCTTTGAAACTCTTTAATTCTCAAGAATGTGTGCACACATAGTTTCAGTGACAGCTTGCCATCTTGAAGGTATAAATATATTATCCGCTAAATATATTTTCAAATATTTAGAATATGTTCTACCGGCATCTGCTTGCTCTTTGCAATTAGATCCCCCGGTTTCCCATTTTCAAAGAATGACATTTTCACATATGCATTTCCCACTAGTGTTTGTTAAGGCTGCAATTCACCACGCACTTGTGTAACTGAGTCAGTGGAAGATGAATGGGGTGCCCTTGCAAGCAAGCGTAGGGAAGATTCCTTCTTTATATAAGCTTTATATGTTGCATTATATAAGCCAGTCATTTGTGGCAAAAACCAAGGATTTCAGGCTTGATCTGGGTCAGGGTGTACAGACACAAAAACTAAGTATACTATCCATTAAAAAATCTCAGAGTTGGGTTTTTTTGGGGGGGGGGTTCTTAGAATTGCAGGCAATGCTGGGCACTTTCAGATAGCAGAAGATAAAAAGTGCTCTTGAGTTAAAAAAAAGCAAACAAACACTTGAAGTTTATCAGCTATCATTCCTGAAATCATTGGCATTAAATACATTTGCCATCAATCACCTTAGACTTTTGTTTTGTTTTGTTTGGGTAGAGATGGGTAATGAGTGGGTAGAAATTTTTAAATAAACTTCACTGTCTTAGTCCTGTTTTCATGGTTGCTACTATTAATTTATTCAGATTCTAAATACAATCTCAAGCCACAGTAAGAAGCTGCAAAAAACATCTACAACTTACTAAGAAGAGAGTAAATCTGCTACTACTGGATGTAAGAAAATTAGATGGCCTTTTTGTTCCTGGTTTCCTCTCCCCCTTGTTAAGTATAATGGTTTAATTGACACAGAAATGAAAAACAGCTACATGTGTATTGGTGAAAAAGTTTAACATGGGGCTTTTCCACAGGGCTATATTAAAGCCAGAGAGAGCACTTTGAGCTCTTGCTAAGTTAATGATTAACTAACTGATTGCTGTTTCTCTGGTAGGTAAGATGTGAGTAGTGTAACCTTAGATCATGTGAGAAGTATTGGGTTGCAAAATCTCCATTTTGAAGGGAGTTGCCTTTGAGTCTTTTCTCCCAGACTCAGTGGAGTGAAGTTGTAAAAAAAAGCTCTCCTGAAGGGAATGTAAACTGCCTGGAGGCTGGAATGCAAGCTGTGGAGAGAGGGAGGGAGACCTTTGTTTTTAGGTCTGTTTGGATTAATTCATATTTTGTAAGGTGCTGAGCCTGTGCTGGACAGCACAGGATATTGTGTATATCTTTGATGCTTATGTTTCATTTTAAAGAGTTCTGCCAGTAAAAGTTTGCATAATATTTTTATGGGTCTGGACCTTTATTCCAAAAGGATTCAGTTATTATGCTTACAGTTGTTTCAAACAGCATGATATTAATATCTGCAACATGTCTCCCCTCCTTACAAGCAAGTCATCTTTTATCTGGACTTTGTAGGGGAAATGCTCTCGTGCCTTGGGTTTTCCCCAGGGCTTTATAATATGCAGGTTTTAACCATCTCCAAGAAATGTGCCGGCATTCTAGAGAAAGAAGTATGGTGTGTTTTTCCAAGAGAAGCAGAATATCAGGAGATAAAGTTTCTCCCATTCTAGGACTGAAATAATAGAAGGTGTTGCACCTGCCCACATTCTCCTGACTGCTATTACAAGTCCTAATGTTCCTCCAACTCTTTTGACATACCAGTCATCATGAGAGGAAGGAGGAAGAGGAATCAACATTTTTAGAAAGAGTTTGGCCCTTCAGGGATAGTTTCTGAAGCATGTTCTCCAATAAATGAGAGCACGTGTTGCGGTGTGGGCCACCGGGCCAGGCCTCTTGTTGCCAGGCAGGTTAATAGTTGTTGCTTGGCATTGTGATTGGATAACCGGGTTGCTGGGGCAAATTGTATGTTGAAAATTGGGTGGGTGGGACCATAGTCTTTAAATATTGGTGCACTCTGGTTTCTCTTTCTCTTTGCAGAGTGCATCGGATCACCCGCCCGCCCACCCTCTTTTCCGGTTGACCTTGCTTTGCCTGTCATGGGGTCGTCTGCCTTGGCGCAGGGGCCTAGTAGGAATTTTGCCATTTGGTGATTGGCTGTGCCATTTGGTTTTTGCCTACTACTCAGCAATTCGTCACAACTTGTAAGGTTGCGGTTAGGCATTGGTTATAATATGCTGCTGGTGGAGGGGTCTGAACAGGCGGTGCCTGCCCCTCCTATTGCGCTGAAGGGAATTCCGTTAAAGGAATCCTGGGGCTTGCCATGATTTCGTCCAATCCCTGTGATGGGACCAGGGCCGCCCAATCCCTGTCATGGGAATCCTTGTCATAGGACCGGGCCGGCAAGCTTTCGGGGAGCTGCTGGGGTGAGCGGCGTGGGTCCGACGCTTAGCTCAGATGACCCCCAAGTTTGACTTTCCCTTCTACTGGCTACCAATCAGACCTCGGGATGCCAGTTCTGTCCCAGGCGGGGGGACAGATAGTCATAACCAATGTCTAAACAACCACTCACTGATTTTGTATTTTAATAAAGTTGTGGCCAAAATAGTGCCCAAAAACCAAAACCAAATTACGTGTTATGTGTGAAGTTGAGGGGTGGCCTGGGGACCTACACACACAACATGCAGCACCAGTCAGTAGTAAATAGAATCAGTGGGACTTATGAGAAATATTGCAAACTGAAGTCCTACTCTTCTGGGTTCCTCTAGACAGACTTTTTCTCACTTTTCTACAAATGAACATGCTAAACCATTGCTAAACAGTGATAAGCAAACAACTAACCTACCAAACAAAAGGTCAGATCCTTGGGGCAGAGAAAATTTCTGAGTTTCTTTCAAAGAAAGGGGGGACTTCATTGACCTCCTTCTTTTTGATAGAATTCCATGTTAATCTACGACTGCTGATGCTCTTTGTGCTTTTGGTATTAAATTCATTGCTAATCCCTGCTTATACATTTTGTGATAATGATGGAGAACGAATTTAAAATAGCCTTTTCCACTTTAAATCCCATCTGAAATTTTGCACAGGTAGAAAACTAATTAAAATGAGAATATTAACAGCCCAATCCTAGGTGTGTCTATTCAGAGGTAAATCCTACTAAGTTAAATGAGACCTACTGTGAGGTTAAGTGTGAGAAACTGGTCCATAGGTGGGGCATTTAAAGCATTTGGTAGGTTGTGGTTTTAAAACATCGTATAAGCTGTTCAAGATAGCCTTTTCATATGCATTACAACAAAATAAATAGCCCATATCAGGCTTCAAAAAGAAGAAATGAGGGCTGAAACTTGGCTGGGCACATTCATGCCAGAACTGTTACAGTATCCCCATGTGTGCCAGAAATTTATGATCCACCATGACCTTCCTGGATTGAGTAGAAAGGCCTAGGAGAGGTTCTAACCATATTTGGCTGAATCGGCTTAGAAGTCTCCCCGGAACTGGAATTCTGAGTTACTGCGGTTTCCAATCAGCTTAATGTGCTTATTAGACTCTATCAGTCCTTCCTGCTCAAGGTAGAAAGGTCAAGGTGGAACAGATGTATCATGTATACACATTCTGTCTCCAATTTGAGCAGTTATATATTGCCTTTGAAAGCTGGAAGAGAGGTTTGATGACAAGGGAAACAGGTTTATGAAATTGGCTAATGTAGCCTTTTAGGGACACAGGTGGCACTGTGGGTTAAACCACAGAGCCTAGGACTTGCCGATCAGAAGGTCGGCGTTTTGAATCCTCGCGATGGGGTGAGCTCCCATTGCTCGGTCCCTGCTCCTGCCAACCTAGCAGTTCGAAAGCATGTCAAAATGCAAGTAGATAAATAGGTACCGCTCCAGCGGGAAGGTAAAAAATGGCGTTTCTATGTGCTGCTCTGGTTCACCAGAAGTGGCTTAGTCATGCTGGCCACATGACCCGGAAGCTGTATGCCGGCTCCCTCGGCCAAAAAAGCGAGATGAGCGCCACAACCCCAGAGTCGGCCACGACTGGACCTAATGGTCAGGGGCCCCTTTACCTTTAATGTAGCCTTGGGACGGGGAATTTGTAGTCCTCCAGATGCTGTTGGACAACAGCTACATCACATCTGACCAACAACTGCACTGGCTGGGGCTGATAGGAGCTGTTGACCAGCAACATCTGGAAGGATATAGGTTCCCCATCCCTGCCTTAGGCAATGGAAATTGAGGTTGGGCCATGCTGAGAGCACGTAGCAGGGCAAGTGGACAGACAGGTGCCCAGGCCAGCAATCAGGTAGGTGGACAAGACCAGCAAGTGCGTGGCTCACCCAGGCAAATGGCCCAGTTGAGTTGCAGAGGTTTGACAAGGTCTAAGGGGTTGTGTGGCGGGGTGGTTAGGGAAAGCTCTGGGGGAGGGATGGCTTTAGTGAATAGTAAAGGGAGGGGATGTTTGGCTTAGCTGGTGAAGGTAGGTGGGGTTGGTGAGTGAAGCAAGCAGGGTTGCCTACAGCAGTGTTCCCCAACCTTGGGCCTCCAGCTGTTTTTGGACTACAACTCCCATCATCCCTCGCTAGCAAGACCAGTGGTCAAGGATGATGGGAATTGTAGTCCAAAAACAGCTGGAGGCCCAAGGTTGGGAAACACTGGCCTACAGTATAACACATACTTGCTTTTTATATTTTATTTGCGACTTTCAGTTTTATACATTTCTATAATCTTACAGTCATTTTAACATTTCAAACTGTGGGTTATTACACTAATCCTGCCAACGTTCTTATCTGTTTACACTTTGTTTGTATGCAATAAACCATTTCTGTTCTTTTATAAAAAGTTTGTTATAGTGATTTCTTATTTTTCCAGTATGTTTAGTCATTTCTGCATATTCCATACGTTTTTGCATCCATTCTACCTTTGCTGTGTAATAACCCACAGCTTTATAAGAGTATATATTTAAAGCAGATGAATAAATGAACAAATTATGTTAATAGGGATATGCAGCAAATATTAAAAATAAATTTAAGGAACTGGGAAAGTAAGGATTAGTGTAATAACCCACAGTTTTATAAGAGTTTTCAATTCATTATATATCATTTCCCAGTAAGCTTTAACCTTACTACAAGACCACCACATATGGTAAAAAGAACCTTCTTTCTATTTACATTTCCAACACTTATTTGAATAAGTTAAATAAAGAAATAACACATAATTGTATAATACATGTTTAACACATATTTGAATATATCAGTCAACATAAAATATATTAAAAATCAGTAATGGATTTTTTTATTATTATACGTAGGATGCCAAAGCAATGATGGTGTGTGTCTTTTAATAGAATAGAGAGATTTTCACTGCAGGGAATTTATAGCAGTCTATAATAAATACTACATTGTATTTCAGAAATGTTGAAATTTTGCCATCTATCATATCAGCCATGCAATTAAGTCTGAAACTTAGGAAGTGCGCTGGGGATTTTCAAAGAATTTACTAAGTAAAAAAATATGAACATGCTCTAAGGCAGAACGAATTAGAATGTCTTGAATCTCTTCTAAAGGTTGTGGGAGTAAATTATAAAATCACATTAAAATTAGTTTTCTTTCCAAGGTTCCTTTCAGTGCATCTAGCGTTGCCAATATCCCGAGGAATGACTAAAAATATTCCAACTCACATTAGACCTCCTAATGTTTCAATAACTTCCTTAAGGCATCCGAGTTACTCAATAAACGGAGAAAAGAACACAATTGGTTGGGGCACTTAAACACACTATTAGGGTGCAAGATTGCTGAAGACTGCTGATGGTGGAGGAACCTGAAGGCTGTTAAACCACCCATCCAACATCTTACTGGACTTGCTCTCACAGGGTGAAGGTCTTCAATTCATTCTGAAGTTGGTAGGTTCTTTTTTGAAATAATGGGAGGGAAAGAGGAAGGAGAGACTTAAACCAGTTTGAAGGCATGTCAGGGCAATGGGATGGTTTGGGAATTAATGGCCACAGATATTGCAGTGGCAGAGGGAAGGGAAACCCAACGTTGAAGCTCCAATATATTCCCTAGGGCTCTTTGGCCACCCTCCCTGGGGCCATAGAATTGAATCCTATCAACCTTCCTATCAACCCCGAGTTTGCTTTCTCCATGGTTCCTGGCTCATTTCAGACTGATGCTCGTGATCCAGTCCAGATTCCGAGTCTGGACAATGCAGGGCAATTTGACATAAATGGGGTCTGAACCTATGCAGGACATCTTTCTCTTACCATTCAATAACTAACATCAGGAAATAAGGTTGAGCGGCTCAAATGCAGTCTTATAAGGCTGTCAAGATTACTTTCTTTTTTCTTTAAAAAGAAAAGTTTGTCTTTTAGTATTGTACTCAAGAATATTAACTTTGCCTTTACAGTGGTACCTTGGGTTACATACGCTTCAGGTTACATACGCTTCAGGTTACAGACTCCGCTAGCCCAGAAATAGGTTAAGAACTTTGCTTCAGGATGAGAACAGAAATCGTGCTCTGGGGGCACAGCAGCAGCAGGAGGCCCCATTAGCTAAAGTGGTGCTTCAGGTTAAGAGCAGTTTCAGGTTAAGTATGGACCTCCGGAACAAATTAAGTACTTAACCCGAGGTACCACTGTAATTTGCTTTCTCCAGAGTTGCAGGATTTTATCATTTGCATCCACGGTGTTCATTAGATTGCTAATCGACAATTGTACAAATTGTTGTGATCACTGAACACTGATTGATCTAGTATTAAGACAGAACCTTTAGTGCGTCTTAATATCTGTCAGCAACTAGGAGCTAATTTATGCTGGAGAGTGAGCGGCAAGTTTCATAGTAAAGATAAGCTATGAAAAGGTAACTCCAGGATTAGCTGTTATCATTTATCTCAGAGGAGTGAAAGGCATATATATTTGGTTTCAGTTATGACCCCAGATTATCCAGCTTTCATTTTTTAAAACCCCACTTTATACTTATAAAAGCCATAATTCAATTTCACAAGCAGTGAAACTGATTGTCCCATTATTAAGTCATATCACATTTGGGTTTTCCTCCTAATTATGAAAAGTTGGTCTTCTAAGGAGGCATTGAACCAGCTTATCATAAGTTAGATCATTTTTTGATGGGTCAAAATACAGCATTGATACTTCCTTGCCCCCAGAACATCTTCATCTGTTTCAAAGTGTTCAATCAGGTATTAAATTCGAGGCACAGCCCAGCACTAATCATTATTCTGCAGGCATTGACCGTGTGAGTGTATTAATGAGGGAGAGAAGACAATAACAACAGTGAAAACAACGTATAGTGTAAGATTAGCAGTTCAAGATGAGGTATCTAATGCCAGAGTCATTGGTGTGCTTTGGGATCAATTTTCAGCTTCTGCAGTCACTAATTGTGGAAAAAACGGTCACAACTATATTCCAAACCAAATGCCCTTTTGACACATTTGTTTCATTAAATCTCACAGAGGTTTGGGTCTGATTGGGTTCAGAGTATCAGTAACCCTTTGTTGTGCGAGAGGTAGGTCCCTGCTGCCTTGTAAGAGGCAGTGGTATGATCGCTGCTAACAAAACTGACCCTAGACCCATTGGACCAGAATAAATACCAACCAATCAAAAATACTCACTAATGGAGGAAGGTGGTAGAGCAGCTACAACTATTATTGGGTGACATAGAGCTGTTCCAATAAGGGTTCTGCTTAAATTTTTGTTTAAATTTTATCGAGCCTATCCAGACACACACATGCTGATGTGTTCTCATCTTTTTACTGCTGATTTCAATTGTTTTTAAATGTTTTTCATTGTTTTTAACTGTTTTCACTGGCAATTTTAATAGTTCACGTAAACTGCTTAGAGGAGCCTAGTCATAAATGTAAAGAGGAACATAAGAGGAGCAATATTGTTATCTGGAAAAATATTGGTGGACATTAAAAATCTTTCAAAATCGTAGTAATCCAGTTTCAATGTAATCTGGGCCAGTGGTTTTAGCCTAATAGAAGATGGTGCTCCATTACTGATCCTCTCTCGGTATTCTTTAAAACTAATGGCCTACTCCAAACCAGTGGAAAGGACCAAACCTGGATAATAGAAGATAAATTACTATCACCCAGAAACAGAAATTCGGAAAGTCTGAAAGCTTAGACTCAAAATGGAGGGCTGAGCTGAAACATTATTTCCCCCCAGGGTTCTGGTAGTGAAGGATATCCGTTTTTGCTTTATTTTTGATAATGTATTTATTTTTAAACACACTCCCCTTTTAGGAATGTTTGGTAGCATCATACATCACAATGTAGCTTCCCTAAGTACTATTTTATGCCTTATTGATTCCAGTGACCTATGTGGCTTGACTTCCTAATATGTGATGCCATGATGTCCTAAAGCATTACCTAACCTTTCCCAGGGCCTTAGAAAGCATTGCAAATAACAAGGCCAGTGGAAGTGATGGTATTCCAGCTGAACTATTTAAAATTTTAAAAGATGATGCTGTTAAGGTGCTACACTCAATATGCCAGCAAGTTTGGAAAACTCAGCAGTGGCCAGAGGATTGGAGAAGGTCAGTCTACATCCCAATCCCAAAGAAGGGCAGTGCTAAAGAATGCTCCAACTACCGCACAATTGCACTCATTTCACACGCTAGCAAGGTTATGCTTAAAATTCTACAAGGAAGGCTCAAGCAGTATGTGGACTGAGAACTCCCAGAAGTGCAAGCTGGATTTAGAAGAGGCAGAGGAACCAGAGACCAAATTGCAAACATGCGTTGGATAATGGAGAAAGCTAGAGAGTTCCAGAAAAACATCTACTTCTGCTTCATTGACTATGCAAAAGCCTTTGACTGTGTCGACCACAGCAAACTATGGCAAGTTCTTAAAGAAATGGGAGTGCCTGATCACCTCATCTGTCTCCTGAGAAATCTCTATGTGGGACAAGAAGCTACAGTTAGAACTGGATATGGAACAACTGATTGGTTCAAAATTGGGAAAGGAGTACGGCAAGGCTGTATATTGTCTCCCTGCTTATTTAACTTATATGCAGAATTCATCATGCGAAAGGCTGGGCTGGTTGAATCCCAAGCCGGAATTAAGATTGCTGGAAGAAATATCAACAACCTCAGATATGCAGATGACACAACCTTGATGGCAGAAAGTGAGGAGGAATTAAAGAACCTTTTATTGAGGGTGAAAGAGGAGAGCGCAAAATATGGTCTGAAGCTCAACATCAAGAAAACAAAGATCATGGCCACTGGTCCCATCACCTCCTGGCAAATAGAAGGGGAAGAAATGGAGGCAGTGAAAGATTTTACTTTCTTGGGCTCCATGATCACTGCAGATGGTGACAGCAGCCATGAAATTAAGAGACACCTGCTTCTTGGGAGGAAAGCAATGACAAACCTAGACAGCATTTTAAAAAGTAGAGACATCACCTTGCCAACAAAGGTCCGTATAGTAAAAGCTATGGTTTTCCCAGTAGTGATGTATGGAAGTGAGAGCTGGACCATAAAGAAGGCTGATCGCCGAAGAATTGACGCTTTTGAATTATGGTGCTGGAGGAGACTCTTGAGAGTCCCATGGACTGCAAGAAGATCAAACACATCCATTCTTAAGGAAATCAGCCCTGAGTGCTCACTGGAAGGACAGATCCTGAAGCTGAGGCTCCAATACTTTGGCCACCTCATGAGAAGAGAAGACTCCCTGGAAAAGACCCTGATGCTGGGAAAGATGGAGGGCACAAGGAGAAGGGGACGACAGAGGACGAGATGGTTAGACAGTGTTCTTGAAGCTACAAACATGAATCTGACCAAACTGCGGGTGGCAGTGGAAGACAGGAGTGCCTGGCGTGCTCTGGTCCATGGGGTCACGAAGAGTCGGACACGACTGAACGACTAAACAACAACAACAACAACCTTTCCCAGACACAGAATTGCTTTTACTGGGCTCCCAAACAACTGTGGCCATGACCCCTCTCCCCCTTGACCATATCTCCTCCTCTAGAGATGGGGGGACCTTTGTGTAAGGCGTGCGTGCAGGAGCCAGGCCCTGTGACCGGTAAGGCTTTGCAGGACTGGGGCTTTGCTAAGTTTGTTCTGAAGAGGCAAGGCGCAGCTGCACAGGTAAGGCCGACTGGTAACTCACAGCATCTGGTGGCAAGAGACGGGAAGGGATATAAGGTCAGCATTTCTCTTTGGCTCTTTGCCACAGCAACATGCTTCCTGCAGTGCTGCATTTAGCTTCTTGACTCCTTGCTTCCTGATCCTCGGACCCTTGGCTTCTTGACCTTCGGCACTCTGACCCTCAGACCCTTGGCTTCCTGATTCCTGGCTTCCAGACTCCCGTTCCTGCTCCCACCCTGCGGTCCCAACGTCCTCCACTAGGACTTCAACCACCCATAAACCGGACCGTGACACTATGGACCTCTGTATGTCATAGGACTCCAATTCCCATCAGCCCCAGAGCTGATGGTCAAAAGATGATATCCTGAATAACATGTGCATTGCCACTTTTCACTATTCATGCCCCACTCATTCCGGCTCTTGTTGATAGCAGTGGCATGCTAAGTGGGGCACAGGGCTAATGTAAGGATGGGCATCTCTGACTCAACACACAGCCGTGCTTTGGATATTAACGTTTCTTCGGGAAGGCTGTTCACAGTTTCTTCTCTTGTCCGTGGTCCTACAGTACAGCTTATCATCTGGAAACATGTTGATTGTGTAACAGCTTGCACTTGCACTTATCTGACCCACTCCTTTTGTGCTTCATTGCAGAGGGCCGTCTTTTTGTGCTAGGGACAGTGCTGAGCCTGTCACAAAGTAATGAACATTGATTTGAAGGGAAAGGTCTACCGAGCTATAAATATCTGAAAAATTCATTTATGAGGCATCAGTGAAAGGTCCTTTTATTGTGTTGAAGACAGCTTCCCAATGATTGTTGAGTTACTGGAAGAAGTGGGGGAAGGGAATGATGGGGTGAAAGCAAGAAGAAGACAAGAGCAGAAAGGTGCTGTCAAACATATAAGAACAAAGAGGAAGCAACATACCAAGAAGTCTTGTGTCCAGTTAATGGGTTGGTCACAGATCTGAAATAGTGGTTTAATTTATCACAGCTTAGAACCTCCAAAGGTCCCTTTTTTCCAGGGACAGTTCCACATTTACAGAAACCATCCCAGTTTCACATTTGATCGTTTTCCTTAGGACATCCCAATTTTCATCAGATAAATGTTGGAGGGTATGGAGGTTCCAACCCCCGAATGATCTGAAGGCAGTCCTGTACAGGGAAGTATTTTAATGTATATTATTTTATTATGTTTTTATATATGCTGGAAGCCACCCAGAGTGGCTGGGGCAACCCAGTCAGATGGGTGGGGTATTATTATTATTATTGTTGTTGTTGTTGTTGTTGTTGTTGAATAGGACATCCCTATTTTCATCAGATAAATGTTGGAGGCTATGGAATTTCTCAGTGAAATCTTCCCCAAGTGCTAGACTGCAAGTTTGTAAAACTACCCCATGTGTTCTAAGGATATGTAACATTGTCATCCAGGCTTTAGTAAAATAAATCTAAATCTCCTTGCAGTGTATAATTTTACTAAAGCTGGGCCAAAGAGGAGGGATCCTTCTTGGCTGAGTTTAGAAATCTTCTGAAATAGTCAGACAGTGGTGACCTGCCACTTTTTACTAAGGGCAAACATTCTTCCAAGTCTGCCAAAATGTATGGTAATCAAGCATTTAAATCTAAATTCAACACATTTTTAACATACAGCTCCTTACAAGTCAACTTGGTGTTTCTCCCTCTTACGATTTTTTGTAAGAAATGTCCATAACCCCAGATGAATATATTTTCCATTTCAGGATGATTCAAAACTTTTAATTATTGCATATCTGTTGGTTTCCTTTTTGCCCTTAAGATTCAATAGTAGGATAGCCACACACAAAAATCACCAAAGGAAGAGATGGAAAAGCTCCCATTTCTGTAAACAAATAATAAACACTGGCTAAATTTGCTAGGTACAGTTAAAAAACAAACAAACAAACAAACAAACAAACCTGCAGGCATATAGTCTGACAAACATAAAATAAGAAAGCAAAGGAAGGGAAGAAAGAGGAGATGGAAAATTGGTAGCGTGTTGATGGCTTCTTTGTTTGACTTTTGATTGAGTATTGTATAGGTGCTGCCTATGCTAATTTCATAGTGTGTGTAGTTTTAGTATTATATCGATAAATCATTGCAGGGTATTACTTTGTTTTACATTTTGTGTAATTTTTTGTATATTTTAAAATGTTGCCTTGAGTCTTGTTCTGCTAAAGGCATTTAAGTAATGCAATATAATAAGTACATAAATAATACAACCATGGACAATTATTATTTTTTTGCAGAGAAAACCCATGCATGGCTGCTCAGAAGAAACCCCCATCAACTTAAGCAGAGCTTTCCACCAAGTTAGTGTATATAAAGACTGTAATCTTAAAGAAACTGAAATTCTAAACTTGTTTTGCTTGAGATTTTAGTCTGTCAAATCTGAAGCAATGCAGGGTTATTGCTCAGTGGTCAGAAAAGACTGGATAACCCAGTCCAAATTTATCTTGATTTTTGTCTAGGACCAGGTTATATTTCCCTACAAATGTAGATCTGGTAAGTCAGTGAAAAAAACACAGGGGAAAAACTGCAGCGATGAACAAAAACATTCCTTTCTGCATACATTTTTTCATTTCTTCTCAAATAAACACAGTATTCCGTACCTATACAGAGAGAGAAAAATTCAAAAAAAAACACACAGGTATTTTGTATTCACAATTCAGATCTGAATCACCATTGCATTAAAATTAGGGTCTGCAATTAACTTACCTTTATTTTTAATAGAATATCTGATGCAAAGTTATCTTTCTGTATATAATTGTGACTCAGCTGGCAGAATTCGAATAATAGAATTGTAGAATTAGTTACCACTTATTTTTTCACACATTCTAGTGAAAATATTATTGCACAGGTTTCCTGCTCAGGAATATATATAGGAAGAAGAGGTTCTCTTGTATTGATAGCAAAGTATCACAAAATATCCCTGTCATCTGTAATACCTTTCCTGCAATTCATTTAGCTGTGCTGCCTCCTCTGTTCATGTAGTTAAGTTGCAGAGGACGTGATGCTTTGCATGAAGAAAATCTCAGGTTCAGTTCTCAATATTTCTAGTTAAAAGGATATCGGTTTAGCAAGAGAACCTTAGAGAGCTACTGGCAGTCAGAGATTACAGCACTAGGTAGAATGGATCAAGTTACATTGCTGAAAAAATATATACAGATGAGTAAAGGAAATTATTAAGAAAAGCACCGAAATATAATGACCCAATTTGCTAGTTTGCTACCGAGCCTACCAAGCCAAATTCAAAATATAACTAGCATTCTGAAACCCATAAGGTTGTATCACCTCCCGTTTCCACCCGAAGGTCAGTAGTTGATGTCTTCCTAAATTTTCCACATCCAAGGGACATCTATCATGCAGTAACCAGGGAGAGGGCTTATTCTAGAGTGCCTCCCTAATTATGGAATACTCTCTCCCTTGAAATGCAATTGCCACCAAAGGACTATTTTACCAGTGCCAACTGAAAACCCATCTATTGCATTGGGTCTTTATGGGAGGGAGGTGGGGGCTGCCCACCTGGATGGATTTAGATTACAGTGGTACCTCTAGTTAATTTGTTCTGGAGGTCCATTCTTAACCTGAAACTGTTCTTAACCTGAGGTGTGCTTTTGCTAATGGGGCCTCTTGCTGCCACTGCACCATGGGCACATGATTTCTGTTCTCATCCTGGGGCAAAGTTCTCAACTTGAGGTAACTCTTCCAAGTTAGTGGAGTTTGTACCTGAAGTGTTTGTAACCTGAGGCATTTGTAACTCAAGGTACCACTGTATTCTTATTAGTGCTTCATCTGTTGTGACCTTATCTACTCCTAACATTTCCCCTCAGTTTTTCCCCAGCATTGATTAGTTTAAATTTATATGACTGTACTCCGCCCTGGCACCATATTCCAAAATATTTTGAACAAAAAAGTAAGATATTTTGAACAAAAAAGTAAAACAATCAAAATGACCTAATAATCATCGCCCTTTCAAAGTCCAAATCAAAAACTATTCTATAGGTGTTTGCTTCACCACATTTTAAGAATGGTCTTGGAATAGAAGCAGAGATTATGAAAGTCCTGGGAGGTTTAATGCAAAGGGCACATTTATGGTGGATTTATATATGCTGAAAGGTTGTAAAGAAAATCCAGAATTGATGAGCATGAAATAAATTGTAGATGGGATAGATTGCAGGTAAGGGAGATTGTTGTATTTTATTAAGCATTTTCTTGCACAGTACAAGGGAGGACAGCTTTAAAGGTTTTCTGCTGGGTATCTTTATCTGGTTAGCCTTTGGGGGTTTTTTGGTAACTCTCTGACCCGGGAGGTGTCAATCCTGCTAATCTGTTTTCTCCAACCCATTGTGAGAAAATGGGAACAGTCAGTTTACTGCCTAGCTGGAGGCTACAAAAACTGGTTCTCCACGAGGTTAGATCTGGCATGTGGAAAAGATTTTAAAAGTGGTCACCACATCAATTCTTAAAAAACAATTCAATGAAACAAAGTTTAAAATCATCAAAAGGAGAAAAATTCGTAAACTAACCAGACGAATAAAATTCATGCTAATAGAAGTAAAGGTAAAGGTAAAGGGACCCCTGGCCATTAGGTCCAGTCGTGACCGACTCTGGGGTTGCGGCGCTCATCTCGCTTTATTGGCCAAGGGAGCCGGCGTACAGCTTCTGGGTCATGTGGCCAGCATGACTAAGCCGCTTCTGGTGAACCAGAGCAGCGCACGGAAACGCCGTTTACTTTCCCGCCAGAGCGATACCTATTTATCTACTTCCACATCGTGCTTTCAAACTGCTAGGTTGGCAGGAGCAGGGACTGAGCAACGGGAGCTCACCCTGTCACAGGGATTTGAACCACCGACCTTCTGATTGGCAAGTCCTAGGCTCTGTGGTTTAACCCACAGCGCCACCCGCGTCCCTGCTAATAGAAGTAATGGAGACCATATACATCCTATTACTTTTTGTAACAGTTAGAGGCACTAAGATTACAAGAAGAGCAGGTAGTAATAATTAGAGAAAGAGAGGTGTTTCGGGGACCTCTTCTCCTGAGGGCATCCTATCTGCACTTCCCAAATCAGAGCTATTTAAATTAGATTATATTAAGATTCCCCTTCAGCCTTAATATTTATTTGAACTACAGAAGGTGATAACCTAATGGACAAAATATGAAATGTACAAAGGCAACACTGCAGCGTCTGTGGCTAGGTATTGGGAGCAAATTGAAATAGCTGCACCAGCTCATTGTTTCCAAGCTCACATCAAGGAGCCTATTTGTGGTTTCATACAGCCCTACTCAAAGTCTGGTTTGTTTGCCTGAAGAAGTGTGCATGCACATGAAAGCTCATACCAATAACAAACTTAGTTGGTCAAAAGGCAGTTTACAAAAATAAGGTAATCATAATAAAAATACATAACAAGCAGAAACATCCATTCCCTTAAGTTACATAATGAACAACAACATCAAAAGCCATTAGCCTCCAAAAGCCCAACAAAAAGATGGGTTTTTACTGAGCACAGACATGAAACTAAGTTTGGGGCAAGACATACTTCAGTGGGGAGTTCGACAGATGCAGTACCACCACCAAAAAAGGTTTATGGTGGTGACAGCTATTCAGAGGACCCAGCTATTTGTCACTACAAGTTCATATTAGTGTATGGGAATCACCGCAAAAATTGTAGAAGGTTTCTAACTAGTTATGTTTTAGTAGTTCAGTTGATTCTTTCAATATGTATCAAAACACCAGAAATGTACATATGGTGAACAGAAAACCCCCACTGTGATTCTGCATGCTTAAACAACAGGGCACTATTCAGTGTAGGCAGAGAGATGTAACTTAAGGTTTGCTCAGCTTAAGAAGCCTGGAGCCCATCTGTGCTCTTGATGCATGGTTAATCTAAACAGGATGCTTTCAGTTGGATGAGAAATTAAAGCAACAAGGCAGCAGCAGGAAGGCTAGAGCAATGAATGAATCGAGAATGCTGGCTCCTCTGCAAATCAAGAAAAATAGTTCTGTTCCCTCCCCACTTCTGATCCAGGCAGTTTTTCTTAAACATTTGGGACATTATAGTGATAAAGAGCAGCCTGAAGGAAAACTCCCAGTTGCTAAAATTAGTCTGTCACTTAGAGTATAATGAGAAGTAACCTCTTTTGTCATCTGCAAAAGTTCCCTTTGGAGGCAAGGTGCTTGAGAGGGTGGTGGCAGCAGAGCTTCAGACATGCCTGGAAGAAACTGATTATTTGGATCCATTCCATAGGACTCATACTGCACTGGTCACCTTGGTCTATGACATTTGTTAGGAAAAAAGATAAAGGGATAGGAGAGTGAAAAGGTCAGGGGAGGGGGGAGAGGTCACTTCCTGGTTCGCATGAAGAAGCCATTTTCAACGGAGCCCAGCAATGGAAGTGTGCAGCATCAGGTGTTGAAATATTGTGACCCCTAAGAATTGTGCGCATGGGGCAACCGCCCCTGTGCACCCTATGCTGTGCCACGGCATCTAAGGGAGGTTGGGGGTTGAGGGCACTGTACTTGCATTGTTCCACTCCTACTTCCAGGGCCACTTCAAGACAAATGCCAGCTCCCTCAGCCTATAAAGTGAGATGAGCGCCGCAACCCCAGAGTCGTTCGCAACTGGACTTAACTGTCAGGGGTCCTTTACCTTTTTATTCATCACCATGGAAGTTGTGCTGTGGTTTTCGACAGGCTTCCATCTTGTCTCCCAATGCTAATTAGCATCTATATGAAGTCGGTGGGAGCTGTCATCAGGAGATTCTGACATCCAGTTCTATGTTCTGTCTGAATCTGGGGAGATGCAGTTTCTACCCCAGATGATTAGTTCCTTTAGGCAAGTTTGATTTTCCCCTGGTAGTGAATATGCTCTTGTACCTGCCGGAGCTCCTTTCTGCATGGAGCTTCTGACAACACATACATTAAACTCTAAAAAGAAAGCAAGAATAGGATGATGGATGTCTCCCACATGTACAGAACCTAGCTAGACTGGCAGCTGAATCTTACTTTGGCAGTAAAAATGGAATAGCTTCTTCCCTTAAGTGCAGTAGTCTTGAATAGGGTGTGACTGATACCCATCAGAGGGCAATGGCCACTGTTGCCCCTCACATAGGCCACCTGAGACAAATGTCTCACTGCCTGATGCTCTGCAGACCACTACAGGCAATGCCATGGCCCCAGACCAGTTATACTGAGATGAAAAGTCCTCCTACAACAGCAGCCCTGAGGAGCCAGATGCAGTCAGGGCCTGTGTAGATCTGCTGACACCAGAGACTGCATTTCATTCCTTGAGCCACAATGAGACACCTTTGTCACCAGACTCCAAGAACCTGACCACAGATTTGTCAGAGGATCAAGAAAGTCCCAAGGCAGTTTCTCTGAAGCAGGTCATAGAGCTTGAACCCCACTATCTAGAAAAAGCCAACAGCTGCAGTCAAGAGTCCAGGCCCTCAAACTGTCTAGATGCAACACTCATCGTGGCTACCTAGTCCAAACTAAAGCTCTGCCAAATAGCATCAATACACTACTGGGTCAACTTGCCTTTTCTGTCTCAGCTGCAGGACTGCTGTCCCTGGTCCTGAACCAACATCTTGGTCCTTGTCCAAGGTCCTGACCCTCTTCTTGCCAGGAATGCCAGTCATTTTCCTGCTTACAGTGATACCTTCAGGTTACATACGCTTCAGGTTACATACACTTCAGGTTACAGACTCTACTAACCCAGAAATAGTACCTCGGGTTAAGAACTTTGCTTCAGGATGAGAACAGAAATTGTATTCCAGCGGCGCGGCAGCAGCGGGAGGCCCCATTAGCTAAAGTGGTGCTTCAGGTTAAGAACAGTTTCAGGTTAAGAACAGACCTCCGGAACAAATTAAGTTACCTAACCCAAGGTACCACTGTATTTCATTACTTTCACTTGTGGTAAGCATGACCATGGATCAGAACAGCCACTTTGGTGAAACATGGATACACCCCAAGCTGGGTTTTCAAAATTTGGCCTAATCACTCCACAAAATGGGCTTCCCAATTGTGGTTCAGACTTACTATTTCATTACTGGATCTGCCAACAAGGGCGGGGTGGGGGGAATGAAAGACTGAACTGCACCCTTTCACTACTGAATTGTTGCATCCAGAGTTATAGCCCAGCGCCTCAATAAATAAATAAATCCCTCTCCAAATATTTCATGATGTCTCTTTTAATTGCATGTCAGAATGAGTCTCAAGATAACAAAAAAACATACACCCTGCCAAGGAAGTGGTAACACTATACAGCAGCAATGATAGATGGATTCAAAATGAGGAATGACAGCTAAGCACCATCTTTTAGATTATCCACAGAATAGCTTGTTAAAATGTGGGGAAGGCAAGAGAGATGTCCTACTTTACTGATTATGCATAGAGAAGCCCCACCAGCTACTCAGTAGGAGGTCTCAGAATGTCCTTCGTAAGTCTGCTAAGCTCAACTGAAATCAAGCCTAAATGTTCAGAAAAATAATTTATAATCATTATAAATAATGCTAACTATAAAAGCCAGAGTTTGAACGCTCAAAAACATTTAAAGGGTACTTTTCCCCAACAGTAGTATAACATGATTTCTTTTATCCCCCCTTTTTTTGTTTGTCATTAAAATATGCACATTAATGTGACAAAGTTATTAAAGCTATAAATCTCTCCTCACTGTATAGATGTTTTTAATAAATTAGAGGAATGTCATTGTTCTGTATTGCAAATATCAGCATAAAAATATATCACTTTCAAAAATTGTCATGCATATTGATTTAAATTTTTGAATTTATGGTATGAGCAAAAATGACTGCAAAATCTGCATATAAAAGAATCTAATCCCCAGGCTCTGCAGAGAAACGCAATACATATTTTGTAAGAAAAGAAATCAATATGTGTGCTCAAAGGAACAGTAAATCTAAACTGCTTATCATTTATTGCTAATTAATTGGTTAATTAATCAATGCAATGGGCTTATTTTAAATCCTTTTGTCATCAGTTGCTCCAGATGGCTATATAAACAATAGCAACAATCTTCAAATCACATGGTCAATTGATTTTAAAGGAAGCATTCCACAGTAAATTGTTACTAGAAAAAGACTGAACCTTGTTAGGCTCTCTGTTAAATAATTATAAATAGAGGTGCACTGAAATTTTCAGATTTACAGGGGATTAAAATCCTTGCCTCTCAAACAATCCCCCCTCCAAGACACTGATAAGGTGTCCTGTTCATGCAGTATGTCACTCATTTGAAATATCTTCAGGAATCAATAAACAAACAAAAAAAGGCATTCTCAATAATCACTACAGCAACCCAGATTAATAGCTGCTTCTTAGTTCTTTCTAGGGATTTGTGGAACTGCACTAGAAAGTTTCATAATTCTGTTATAATAACCTTTTTGCTTCTTCCGAAGTTCCTTGGATACAGGACCTTCCAAATTTGCTTTTCATAAAAATCAGGGGCATGTCTAATAACACCCTGGTCTTTTAAATGCTGCTCCTCAGTTACTTTCTTCAACAACTCTGCTTTCAAGCAGAACATCTAGTGACTGTATCATGACACACACTCACTGAACAACTTAATTAACAACCTAGATTTACGATGGCTGTGGTTTAGAAGAGAACGTGCATACGATTAAGCCCTAGTCAGAGGAGAGGACAGTAAATGTGTTAAGTGGGCAGGGGGGAGAAGCACCATCTGTATGCTGGCTTCCATTACCTTCTGACTTGCAGAAGATTGCCCCTAGTGGGTAACTCTTCATATCCATGGGGCCCCCTGTACATTTTAAAACCTTGGATAATCGGGGTTCTAAAATATGCTGGCAGCCTTCGTGGGTCTATAATACTCTCCAGTTCAGATGATTGCATTCCATGAGTTGGAAGGCAATGGAAACAGCGATCTTTAAATTCTATCGCAGTTTTAAAAAGTTGGAGATGTATTTTTCCTTCCAGTCTCGATGAATCTAGTCAACAGCAACTCCTACATCCAGTGGCATCCCACACAATGTTCAAACAGGAATTGCATCACCTCTGACTATGGGGTAATCCTATGGAACAAACTGTGTCCTGACCCTGAAACAAACTTTCATGATAATAAGCAGCTAGATGTGTGTTTGACAGAAGCATCTAGCAATCCCGTAAAGCTTCTTTCTGATAACCAAGCTAGGAAACTCTGACTTTAGGTCAGCCGGTCACAGACCTTTCATATTAGATATAATATGAATACACTGGAAAGGGATACAAATCCAGATCCCCTCTGATGCCGACTTCACATTGCACTCACTGAACTGTGAAAGAATGCCCTGCTGCTCTATTCTGTTTCTTTCTGCTCAACTAGTATTTAACAAAGTAAGAGACAGACCCACTGTCTACCTACAGGAGCAAAGGGTGGGGAACTGTAATCCTAATTTCCTAATTTCACGTCTTCTTCTTTGGTGATCACTTGTAAGATTGTCTTCCATAAACACGGTTTTAACAATGAGTCTGTAAGTCACTGTGGAGGCCAATTCTGGATCCACACATCCTTCCACAATGGGGACATTGGTTTCCAGGTGGGAGTTGATCATGGTGTGGATTTGCCAAGCATGCCTTCCTCCTAGCACGTTTCTCCCTTGTGTCCTGAGTTCGAGTGTCTTCAAAGCCCATGACACCTTTGGTAAAGGCTGTTCTCCAGCTGGAGCACTCGCAGGCCAGTGTTTCCCAGTTGTTGGTGTTTATACTACATTTTTAAAGATTCTAATTACATGCAGATTACAAGGAAGGAAGGAAGGAAGGAAGGAAGGAAGGAAGGAAGGAAGGAGGGAGGGAGACAAATGTGTGGCAGAAAAAGAAAGGGGAATGCACCTGTCTACTTTAGCTTCCAGTTTTACCCTCTTATAACTCTGGTCCCACTGGCTGCCAGTATGCACCCCTGATGGATTAGCTACAAGTGAATTATTATTATTATTATTAGGCACAATCTAACTGGGTTTCCCCAGCCACTCTGGACGGTTCCCAACAAAATATTATAAACACAATAAAACATCAGCCACTAAAAACTTCCCTGAACAGGGCTGCCTTCCAATGTTTTCTAAAAGTCAGATAGTTGCTTTTGTGTTTGACATTTGATAGGAGGGTGTTCCGCAGGGCAGGCACCACCCCTGAGAATGTCCTCAATAGAATGCAGACCTCAATGGCAAAAAGACTTCCATTTGCTTCTCACATATAGCTTCCTTAAAAAATATATAAAGTGAAGTTCCCTTCCCAGGTTGCATATATGTGTAAATAAAACATAAAGACACCATAGTCTTCACTGTGCCTCACTTCCAAAAGGGAACACGAAGCCTAGGTAAACCTGGAACACCTCGAATCATGCACCCTTGGAGATTGTGGGGTGGAGACTATAACCATATATATTAAACTTTCCTGGATCCTTCACCTCCATCCAGGTTTGCTTCACTAAACCACCGCTTGATTTTTATTTTACTGTTGGTTCTTCTTCCTCACTGGTTACAGTAGCTCTCATTTCCCCTCTCTTAAAACATCGGGGCAAACTTTAAATCTTTTGGTTTTAGTGAGACATATAAAATACCTGAGGGACAGCTTTAAGGTTAGAGAAGAACCGGCTTACACAATGAGCTCCTTCTTGCTACCAGCAAATTCAACAGCATCCACCTATCAAAAGAAATGTCATGGCAGAAGGCTGTATTTCACACAGGCTGGCAATAGAATTTAGGCTATTTCAGGTATGTGTATTTTTATTACAAATTGAGGCCATATTGTTCTCCTTAACCACACCTTTGGCATTCAATGTCGCATATAAGCCACAATGCCTTTTGCATGCCTGTAGATATAACTTACTAAGTACTTACATGCAATACCTTTAAAGCTATTTCTCATTTTAAATGGGAAACCACCTGGTGAGGTGACTGCAGTAGGAAAAAAGAAATCCCAGACAATGTTTCTTTGCCCCCTGCCACTGGAAAAGGTATGTAAGACCTATGTATTTTAATACTGTACTCCTTCATTTCCATCCCTCACCCCTGCTGCCCCTTTTAATAGCAATCAGTTGGTAGGCCAGAAATATATAAATGCACATGAATGCTGAAAGACTGTAAAGAGTAGCAGCCTGATGGAATGGATGCTGTCAGGCAACAGTTGATGGAGATGAGAAGCCGAAGTAGGTAAGGCTGGCAGATGACTGGTTACAAGGTTGCTCTGCAAGTAAAGTATTTGTTAGATGTAAATTTAATTAAGTTTTATGAAAATAAAGGCTCTAAAAATCATGCAAATATCTAATTTGCTAACTCTGAGGCTTTGCTTTTACACTACTTAGGGCAGAATGGTGTGTTACGTCTTCTGGTATATATTTTTTTCAAGAAAAGTCTGCTTCTTTTAGTTTCTTTTTTTTTCCCATCAAGAGAATATGCTACAAGTGTATTTCAATGAGCAAGTGTGCAATACTGCATTGAAAAGTGTGTGTGTCAAATTCACTTTTGTGCATGACATGCAGTTTTTATTCCAAGCTGGTATTGGAATACTTTTTGAGAAGTTTCATTGGGAATGTTGAGATTGAGTGGCTGGTTGTGATTAAGTAGCTTGAAAATACATGTTTAGATTATATTGTGAAGCACTTACACTCTGTGTGGTATTTCATACAAAGTTTGCTCTCCGCCCATTCACGATCTCAAGACAGATCCCAAAGAAAGAGGCAATAGCTGTTAAATCTGATGCAAAACACATCCATCTCTGGCCATGCATCACACAGTCAGGTTGAAACCACACATTACAGGCAGTGGTATAATTCTTTTTCGCCAAGGGCTTAAAAAAAAAGATCAGGTAAAATAGCAACCATGGCTTCAGAATGACCAGGGGACTGACTGCTGCTGAGAGAGGGCATTTTTCATCCCTTCTTTCTTTCTCATTTCTCTGATCACAGTTGCCACCCAAGGTTTCTTTTCTTCCTCTGTAGTGAAAAATAGAAGAGGCGGCATTGCCCTGTTCAGATGTCCTAAATCCCTCACACAGTGTGAAAATGAGCACACCAGCTCTGCCCGTTTGCCCTCCACAAACTTTTGGGATAACTTTTGCAGCAGGATCCTTTCCTGTTCATGAAGTATGCTTCTCCTCCCTCTCCTTAAGTATGTAAGGGATTTACAACTCCTGAATGTGGCATATATTTCACCACTCCAGGACAAAAGTAGCTTGCGGTGCGCCGAAAGGATGCAGCCGGTTGTGCTAATTAGATTTGTAAAAAGAAGGAATATTAACGGGTATAATTATGCAAACTGTGATGAAGATTCCTCGAGCTGAAGTGTAAACCTCGAAAAAGTGTCAGCCATTTAGCATTGCCTGGAATTCCCCATCTCTGCAGGGGTGAGTAAGCACATTGCCTTGAAAAGATGCCTTTGAGGTAACACCTTGGCTTATTTCACAAATCTAATTAGCACAACCTTGATTCAAGCCTCTTGGTGGAACAGCTGTCCTTCTTTCCCCATGTGTGCAGTTTTGCATCAGGCTCCAGAGAAAGGGGGCAAATGGGGGCATCGCCAATGTCTACTGTGTCATGTGAGCTCTGCTTGGGGCAGATCCAGATTTGACTCTGAGAACCTTCAGAGAGCCAGTGTGGTGTAGTGGTTAAGAGCAGTAGTCTCGTAATCTGGGGAACCGGGTTCGCGTCTCCGCTCCTCCACATGCAGCTGCTGGGTGACCTTGGGCTAGTCACACTTCTCTGAAGTCTCTCAGCCTCACTCACCTCACAGAGTGTTTGTTGTGGGGGAGGAAGGGAAAGGAGAATGTTAGCCGCTTTGAGACTCCTTCGGTAGTGATAAAGTGGAATATCAAATCCAAACTCTTCTTCTTCTTCATCACTTCCAAGCCAATCTCCTCCTCTTCCTTGATGTTGCCCAACTTTCCACTGAAATGGGATCAAAGTAGGTTCAACTGGCTACTTTTCCCCTAGCTGAGCTCACTTCTGAGGCCTAAACGGCCTTGGTCCGGTATACCTGAAGGAGCATCTCCATCCCCATTGCTCAGCCCAAACACTGAGGTCCTCCTTCAAGGGTCTTCTGCTGGTTCCCTCACTGCGAGATGTGAGGTTACAAGGAACCAGGCAGAGGGCCTTTTCAGTAGTGGCGCCTGCCCTGTGGAACACCCTCCCTTCAGATGTCAAGGAGATAAAGAATTACACAACATTTAGAAGACATCTGAAGGACGCCCTGTATCGGGAGGTTTTTAATGTTTGATGTTTTTATTATGTCTTTAGGTATGCTGTAAGCCACAAAATATCATCATCAACAACAACGACCACATCAATTAGAGGAAAAATAGACTGCAATATGATTGACTAGCATCTGTGCAAAGAGCCTTAGCATCAGACTGCCTGGGGGAAGATTGGTCAGAATTCTTCCACTTTCCAAGTGCTCCTCCAGCAAAAATAAAATAAATAAATAAAATTAGAAGTATTAATATAGCAATATGTTAATATAAGCAACCATGAGAGGAATTTAACCATGTTAAAGTCATTTAATTTATACATTCTTTCTCTGGTGAGTGTGCTCTCCGTTTTATCTTACAAAAAAAAACATAGTTAAAAAAGTGTGCTTTATCTTATAGCCAGACAAGGAGTTTCACTATAGACAGACAAAAGTTCTTCCCGCTAAACTTCTGTGGGGTAACAGTGACATCCGGTGGATAGGTTTCCTGGCCTTTGAGAGTACTCCCAATGAATAAAGGAAACTAGTTTAAAAGGTAATGTAATTCATTTTGGTCACTTCTTTCTTTAATTAAAGATACACCAAAATGTATTTAAGAAAAAGCAAGAGCAATGACATGTTAATAAGAGAGAGGGAGGCTTCGACATTTGCGTGTTGAGGTTCCCATGCCACCCCCCAAAATAATTCACACATCACACATCAATTTTTGTTTAAGGTTTTTGGCATAATTTTGGCCACAACTTTATTCCAATACAAAAAATGTGAGTGGTTGCTTAGGCATTGGTTATGACTATCTGTCCTTGCCACAGGGACAGAACTGACTTCTGGATTCCAGCGGAAGCCAGTGTGGGAAACAAGTATTGGGTGAGAAATGAAGCTGGGCATCAGTCCCTCCACTTCTCACCCGTACACTCCTGGGGGCTTGCACAGCCCAAGTCCGATGCCAGGGACAAGGACGAAAAGAATGGCCCTTGGATTCCTTTAACGGAATTCCCTTTCCGCACCGCCATTGGGAGGGGTAGGCACTTACCCCTCCACCAACCAATTTTAACCAATGCCTAACCGCCAACCTTACAAGTTGTGACGATTTGCTACGCAGTACGCAAAAACCAACTGGCACGAGCCAATCAGCCAGATGGCAAAATTCCTACCAGGCCCCTGCACCAAGGCAGACGACCCCATGACAGGCACAGCAAGGTCAAGCAAACAACCTCCCCCCCCATTACAGGGAGGGTGGGCGGGTGATCCGTTGCAAACAGCCAAGAGGACGCCCAAAGTTGGGCGTCCAGTATTTAAAACCTCTGACCCCACCTCCAAATTTGGCAACATTCAATTCTCCCCAGCGACCCAATTTAACCATTTTGCATCCTGGGTTTTTCCCCAAATCCACCCAGCAACAATGGGGTGGCTTGTATCCCCAACCGCAACACGTGCTCTCTCTTATGGAGAACATGCTTTGCAGGAACACCTTGGGATTTTTTTTTTTTATTTCAAGAAACCCCCTCCCGCTAAAAAAAAAAAAAATGCCAAAGGGCAGGGAGCTCTTTGGAGTTCTGCAAAATGCAAACCAAGTATATTTCTCATTCCACTAATCCCAGGAACTGCAGTCCAGCAAGTCAGGCTATCATTTAATGATGTAATCTGAAGAGTGTGCACATTTTTGATCAAAACAGACACTTTCTGAAGCTATGCATGCCTACATTTCTGTAAATCTACAAAAGGGTAAATTAAACTGATAGTGTTGGAAGTAGAGTACGAAACAGAAGAATATGAATGGAAAGAAAAGGAGGAGACAGCGACAGAGCTTCCGCTTGGGGCTTGGCTAATTCACCTGCACAACAGAATGGAGCTGTATCTTTAACAAAATACAAACAAGCTGACATGGAGCCTCAATTGGAACTATTAAATCTGTTACCAGAAAGGAACAAGGACTTAAAACAGCAAAGACTTAATTGGCCATCTTCTAGTACTGGCCGGCTTAACTATTGCTAGATTAGAAAGGTGGGGGAAGGTATATAATTTAACAATCTGAGGCTACCACTCTACAAATAGTGTAAACTTTGTGAAATAATTTTAATAAACTGAAAGAGTTTCTGAGACTGATGGTGGAAGATGAAAGACTTACGTAAGATAGGGGAAAGGGGGAAATCATGTTTTGATAAAGAAGACAGAGTTATAAAAGGAATAAACATGAAAATATTTTACTTCTAAAGGGAAGCAGAGAAGAAAAGAAGGCAGCAGCATTGAGCGAATTGTAGATAAGGCATCCCAAGTAGAACGGTAGTATTTTAAAGCGATCTGCAAATAAACTGTAGGGATTTTAATAAGAGCTAAGAAGATATCTCAATGTAAGTTCAAACACAAAAGGGTTCTGGGGCGAGGGTTTGTTTGCAAGTTGGAGATAAAAGAAATGGTTATCAACTTAAAAAGTAATTAAAATATAATAAACAGAATAGATAATTGAATGTAAATGTTTGGGAGATGTGTACATAGGTTCACAAAAATTCTGTGAGGGCAGAAGGGAAAATAAAAGCACTGACTGTGTTCCATCTTCGAAAAAAGGAGTAGCCAGCAGTTCAAAAGTTAATAGGGGGAAAAAACAATGAGAGGAAAATAATTACAAGACATAAAAAACAAAATGGCGCTAAATAAAAAGGAGTTCAAAGCATGAATGTGCATGTAGACACCCCTCTCGCGTCCCTATGTTCCGTAATGTTTGCCATTCGGCAAACACATGGATAATAATAATAATAATAATAATAATTTATTATTTATACCCTGCACATCTGGCTGAGTTTCCCCAGCCATTCTGGGCGGCTCCCAATCAAGTGTTAAAACGAAGAGCAAGATGGGTCACTAAGTTAAGGTTACCAGACGTCCCCGTTTCCTGGGGACAGTCCCGGATTTACAAATCAGTCCCCTGACAAAATCCATCTATTTAGTAGGAAGTTGAAAAGTGTCCCCGGATTCATTGAAAAAAAAACTGGTAACCTTACACTAAGTAGTAATTCAGAGCAGAATGACCTAAATAGTAAACAGAAGAGACAGGTGAGATTTGAAACAGGGGTGCTTGACAGCGCTTGGAACAGAATTTCTCAGGGTCTCGTGAGCATAATCACAGCTCAAGGTCAGATCCATGAAAATAAGAGCTACATCAACCCCTCTGCCCACGTGCCTATTTGGGGATGAACTGCTTACGACCTGTGCTACAAGTCAAAACCAGAGCATTAGAAAGCACTCGGCAATCTTCTTCAACCGCATTCCACCATGTGCAACTGGAGACCATATTTAATGAGTTTTAATCATCCCAGCTCTCCCATTGTAACCAAAGTACACCTCAGCATGCCTACTGCTGTCAACCATGAAATTATTTTTGAGTAATGTGCATTTTTTTAAAAAAAAAGAGAGAATCCGCTCAATTTCTATTTCATTTCATTTCCTGTTATTTTATTTAACAACGCTTCACCAAATTTTATCTAGCTTGCTTGATGACATCCCTTGACTGACGTTTTCTGTCTCCGTAATGATGAATTTTATTTCCTGGGAAAATATGGCTTTACACCATGAGACCTACCCAACCAAAACCAATGTTTCTTTTGGTACACTGGATTTGTTTGTTTCAGCTCATCATATTTATTTAGCAGTTTAAATCATAGGGAAATTATGTACCAAGCCCTGAGGACTGCCTTTCCTTGAGCATTTAAATTTTTTTTTGGGGGGGGGAATGATGGACAAGTTATTTGATATATCAAGACTGTTTTCTTCATTTGATTTGGTTACTTTCTCCATCCTGAATGATTGCTTTTCCCTCAAAGGAGCAATCACCAACAGGAATGCTTCAGATTATATGTACAATTAGGGTGATCTTTACAATAAACCTTAACCCAGTGCTCTTGCATTCAAATGGGAAGAAGCAGTAGTATCCTTGTGTCCTATTGTTGTTTAGTCATTTAGTCGTGTCCAACTCTTCGGGACTCCATGGACCAGAGCACGCCAGGCACTCCTGTCTTCCACTGCCTCCCGCAGTTTGGTCAGGCTCATGTTTGTAGCTTCGAGAACACTATCCAGCCATCTCGTCCTCTGTTGTCCCCTTCTCCTTGTGCCCTCCATCTTTCCCAACATCAGGGTCTTTTCCAGGGAGTCTTCTCTTCTCATGAGGTGGCCAAAGTATTGGAGCCTCAGCTTCACGATCTGTGCTTCCAGTGAGCACTCAGGGTTGATTTCCTTAAGAATGGATACTATTGATCTTCTTGCAGTCCATGAGACTCTCAAGAGTCTCCTCCAGCACCATAATTCAAAACCATCAATTATTCGGTGATCAGCCTTCTTGGTGGTCCAGCTCTCACTTCCATACATCACTACTGGGAAAACCATGGCTTTAACTATACGGACCTTTGTTGACCTTGTGTCCTATGTGAGTGGTTTATGATACTTTGCCACGTGTATTCATACAGCCTTATGATATTTGAAACTGTGCCTAATCTGGGACAGTTATTAGAGCACTCCCATTAAAATCAAAGCAAGGCAATAGGACTCATATCAGCTGTCCCAGAATCTAGAATCCTTCCAAAACAGGACTTGCAAACTTTCCTTATACGCTGTGCAGTAGGATAAAATGCTGCAGCTCCTAATTTTCTATAAAGCCATGCTCTCATGTGATTTCTATAAATCCATGCTTAATGAGAGATATGCAAACATTTGCTGGGTCATAAGGTATGTCTCAGTATGATGAGCTGCACCATCAATAGCACCTTCTTCAGAATTACTCAGTAATCTCAGAATTACTGATTTTTGCATCATGGCATTTGAGAACGATTGCCTCCTAAGTCTGTCCTGTATTCTCCTGCCAATCACCATTCACTTCATCAGCATTCACCTTGCGCTAGCTGTCTGTTATTCTGCTGAATATATTAGTTAAACAAGAGGGGGGAGGGACATGGATGGAATGGATTATGAGATGCTAAGAATTGTGGTATGTTGCTCATATAATTGAAATCTTTTCACATTCTAGCATTGGAAACACCAACAACTTGCTAGCTAATGATGTGCAACACTCTTGTGTGAGACCTTATGGTGAAGTTATACCACAGTGCAACAGATGACTTAAAAATCAATGAAGAATTTTGTGTGTGTGGTGCATGCAGAATTTATAAATAACATCCTCCACCTCTTGCACACACACACACAAAAAAAAAGGATTCCCAAAAACATTACATACAGGGAAAAAATGTTATTAATTGATTCAAGAGACACAAAATCAATGCATTATCTATATAACATCACACCTTCCATATTTCTCAGGCAGCTATTGATATATGTTCCTTCATACTGTCATTAATTTGCTATATAATAAAGCTTCTCCTGATGGCATAAAAGTCCTGTAGTTCTTCTTTCCTTTGTAGGGGTTGAATATTGTGTGTGATTCCCCACCTCTCAAAAAATAATAATGCAATAGTCCAGATATTCTTATGCCTAGCAGACAAATCTAGATTAGCATACCCTTCAATATTTCTGCAGTGAAAATAGGGACGTCCCATTCCATAATGATGATATGACTATTTATACACACATCTTACTGGGTTGCCCAAGCTACTCTGGATATATATTAAAATATATAAAAACATAATAAAAATTAAACTTTTTTTTTTTAAAAAAAACTTCCCTATACAGGATTGCCTTCAGACAGCTCAGGGGCAGATAACTCTATACCCTCCAACATTTCTCCAATGAAAATAGGGACATCCTAAGGAAAACTAGGACATTCCGGGTTCAAATAAAAAACCGGGACGGCTTTTCTAAATCAGGGACATCCCTGGAAAATAGGGACACTTGGAGGGTCTGGATTAGTGGTTCTCAAACTTTTTTTCTATGTGCCGCACTTTCAGAATGAAGCTTTCCTTGTGCCACGCCAAATTTTTAATTGATAAGAATTTTAATTGATAATAAATACATTGAGCCAGAAGCATACCTTCTGGGATTAATTACAAAGAACTGGGATTGTTCCAGTACAGAAATCATGATATGTACATGACAAAGTTTGTAAAGGGGAAAGGGGGAAAATAAACAAAAGTAAATAATATCTACAAAACAAAACACAACAATAAAGATAAGAGTGTAAAATAAGGTCAAGCATCAATGGAAGGAAGTCATATTTTAGTTTAAAATTTGTTATAAGTCAAGGTGGGGAGTGGGAAAGGGGGGAATGTTTGGTTTGGTCTGTGAATTTTCTTTTGATATTTATGTATTTTTATTTTTATCTCTTTTTTACTTTTCATTTCTTCTGTATTTTTTGTATTTTTTTGGTTTTTGGAATATATATATATATATATATTATAAAGCAAATATATATATATATATATATATGTGAAATACATTGGTAAATGAAAAGAACTCCCAGCACTACTTTATAATATGGTCAGGGGGAATCCAGAAAGTATAAAACTACACATCTACATAAGATCATGAATCATTCCCAAGATAGAATATTGATTGTCCTTGAATCTTCCTGCCACACTTGGTTAGGATACATTGGGCCAGAGACTTTGGTTCTAATATACAATTGGTTGATTGGGAAAAAGTATGGAATGAAAATATGAAATTTACTGCATGTACAGCGTTAAAGGAGAATATTATGAAAATGGTATATAGATGGTATATTACATCGGTTAAGTTAGCAAAATTTTTTAAAACATGTAATAAGTGTTGGAAATGTAAAGAAAAAGAAGGATCGTTTTTCCATATGTGGTGGGAATGTAAGAAGGTAAAGACTTTCTTGGAAATGATATACAAAGATCCGCCCAGCGCCCCCATGCTGGGACTATGCTGAAATGGCAAAATTAACCGTGAAGCTCAGAAATCAAGAAGACAAGAAATTTAAAAAAAGAAATGAGACCATTGTAAGCAGCTTAAAACATTAGCAGGATTTTAACCACACTTGTAAAGTAATGGAAAGTTTGGATAATTTGGAATGACAAACAATTTGGACAAGTATTGATAAGCAGTTGTAAATATTACTATTTGGACCCATGGAAGGGATGGAGGAAGTCAGGAGATTCAGAGCAATCTTGATATTTGGATTCTGAATTGTTTTTTGTTGTATGTTTATATATTTTAAAAATCAAAATTTATATATATACAGCTTCCTTATTTTTGAGGCTGTCCCTATGCACATTTGTATTTCGATACAGGCCTACCTGCATCTTTTCCCTTTGTGTTTCTGTGAGTGTAACCTCCAGACTGGGAACCCCCTTTCAAATTTTTCTAGCGCTCCAGCACACAGTTTGGGAGTGACTCACGCAAGTAGGTATTTAGGTGTACTGCTTTGTACACAACAGAAGTCTGTTGATTTTCTTATATGTGATTGCAAGACAAGCAGATTGAAAGCATGCTGTATTGAGCATAGTGTTGCACACTCTAGAAGCACACGAAACCTTTGTGGAAATTTTGTAAGCAATCCCTCTTATCTATTTGGCAACAACAGAATTTCTCAAGGGTTTGATTGGTTCCAGATGTTACTTATGTTTAACAGTGGCTCCGAAAATAAACTGCAGTTTTCAATTGAGGTTGATTGCTTTTAAAAATCTGAAGAGTTTTCTTGAAAGACCAGTATGCCCTTATATAGGGCAAAATAATTTTTTAAAAGCCTTACCTTCAGGAAAGAAAGGGGACAGCAGGCAGGGACAGGCTCAGTCAACAAAAGAGGCTTTGTCTGGTTTCTCCATAACGACAAACCAAATGAAGCACAAATCATTGTTTCCTGCTAAGGATTATGGGACTTGAAGAGGGATGATTGTTTCAAGTGATGTTTGCAACCACTAAATAATCAGGCAGGCATTAAATAATAAGCACTCCATGCTCCCTATATGCATCTTGCTTTTCCTTGTGCTGTGTGCTGAGTCACTTACGTGTCTTCCCTTTGTGTCAACGGCCTGCTTACCTACCTAGTTCCAAATTCATTAATACAAAAAACCATTATAGGAAAAGCTGTTTGAGCGTTTTCTTGTATTAAGATACCTCTCTGCTACCTGCTCTTCCTACCATCATCTTCAAGATAAGACTTTTTAATGCTATTAGGGAGCTGGTTTTAGCCATGTAGTATGAGTTCAATGGAGGGCTTGTTTGAGCGGGTGCTATATGCCTTCATAAAATTGGGGCTGCTCCGATGCAAGCTCACATTTTTAGCACCCCCACTTTTAAAACACACCCCTTTCCTAGTTCTAGCAATTGTCACTCCCTGATTCTAATGGGTCTTTGCCAACGCACCCAAGAAAAGATGAGGACGATGGTTAGCAGGTTGTATTTATTAAGATGTAAACGTGCTATGATCATGCAACAAGGATGAAGGAAACTCCTCCCCCCTCACTGTGCGCTCCTTGGGCATATGAACCTGACATGCACATTATGGTCCCGTTAGCCAGCTTTCACCCCGATGTGCACGACAGGTCCCAAAACAACTCTGGCTCAGATATTAACTGGGTATTTTCCCAAATCTACTCGCCCACCTGGACCCAATGCCACAGGAGACACACAGCTTCTCCCCGTTCACTTCCACCTACAACACAAAAGCTCAACAACAGCTTTGTGATCTTCCAGAAAAAGTGTGTTATCCTCAACAGAAAGATGAACACCATTATCCCCATATCACGTAGGGGTGTCTAATTTACTCTGACTGTGGGGGATGTAAACACCCTACCCATGTCGCAGAACCAAAGTTTTAATCATATGGCTGGTCTTCTGTCATGCCCCATCAACCTAATTTGGGTGATTGTCCTACTGTTCAGATCTGCCTCTTCAAAAGCTCTAAGCAGGCAAAAGAAGTAGAGTTCAGATTTGAGAAGTCAAGTTATAGGGAACCAGGCAGACGGCCTTCTAGGTATTGGCACCCGCCCTGTGGAATGCTCTCCCACCAGATGTCAAAGAGAAAAACAACTACCAGATTTTTAGAAGATATCTGAATGCAGTCCTGTTTAGGGAAGCTTTTAATATTTAACAGACTATTGTACATTAATATTTTGTTGGAAGCCACCCAGAGTGGCTGGGGAAACCCAGCCAGATGGGCGGGATATAATTAATAAATTGTTGTTGTTGTTGTTATTCTTATTATATCCTGTTTTATCACTACCCTAAGGAATCTCAAAGCTGCTAACATTCTCCTTTCCCTTCCTCCCCCACAACAAACACTCTGTGAGGTGAGTGAGACTGAGAGACTTTAGAGAAGTGTAACTAGCCCAAGGTCACCCAGCAGCTGCATGTGGAGGAGTGGGGAAGCGAACCCAGTTCACCAGATTACGAGTCTACCGCTCTTAACCACTACACCACACTGGCTCTATTCTGGGACATGGAATCAAAACCACTGACGTGATCTCTGCTAACAGCTCTACGCTATCTCCACTTTCCTAGCTCTAGCCATTGTCACTCCCTGATTTCAACAAGTCTTCCTCCCAAGTGAGTGTGCATAAGATTTGTGACCTTAGAGCTCCAGAACAACCTTCCGAGTGTCAGATTTATACATTAGAACTGGCCACAATCAATCTTCTCCGTAAAGAGGACAACATATTTCATCCTTGCCATCATTGCAATGTTGCGCAACATTTACTTGTATCTCAAATTCCTGGTACATTATGCAGAAAATAAAATAAAAAACTGTATTAAACCAAGAAAAAGTAGGGAAAACATTTATGATTACTTTTTTAAAAATAGAGGTGAGCATTCCTCATGGTGTTTTATGCCATCCAAACCCCACCTGCTCTAATATAAAATGGCTGTAGCAAGAACCACAGCACCGTTTCATGTTTTGGGGGGAAGCACAAGGATCCCCAACATATTTCATTCTTGGAAGGGTGGGGTGGAAGGAAGGAGTCTCAAAAGGCTGCTGTTGGATATTTTCAAGATTAAATTGCAGAAAAAGAAGTATACTTGAAGACCATTTGATTCAGTTACTTTATGTAGCTCATAAGATCAAAGCATGTAGCTTCTCCTGATGATTAATTTCAGATGGGGTAGAGAGAAAGAGAGAGAGATCTATAGATTAGATCAGCGAAGACCAAACTCTGCCCTCCAGCTGTTTGGGACTACAACTCCCATCATCCCTAACTAGCAGGACCAGTGGTCAGTGATGATGGGAATTGTAGTCCCAAAACAGCTGGAGAGCCAAGTTTGGCCATAACTGGATTAGATGGTAACATAGGGATAAATTTGTGCTTCCTGGGAGCACAGATCTTGCCAAATCTGGCACCTGTCAAGATTCCTTGGGAAGTGCATTCCATACCCATATCCCCACTTGCGAACCTTCTTTTTGCTTATCTGTGAAGATGGGAAGGAAGGGAAGCAATTACCGGTAGATTCATTAAGATTCAATGGCTAGACTTACCAATATATACTCTGAAGAATATCTCAAAGGAAACCATTTAAAAAATGGCAGGTGCTTTGAGGCAGGTATAGCGAATCTGGTGTCTGCCAAATTCTTTGGACTACAATTCCCATCAGCCCCAGTCGGTATGGTCAGGGATGATGGGAGTTGTAGTCCAAAACAACCGGAGGGTACTACATTGGTTATCATGTTATGCATAAGTTATTCCACATACAGCCTGATCTTTTTGCAAAGTTAGCGGAGCATGAATGGATTTTTACAGGCTTATGTGTGCTGCTACCTGTGGGAGTCATATTCTGTGGGGATGGGAGATTCTTCTTAGACAAGTGTTAGGGAGACACAATGTTTGCATACTGCACAAATGCACATAACAACCAGTAAGTACATTTCAATAGCTTTTCATATGGTTACCAAATTATGTATAGATTCCATGTGCACATTGATTCAGTAGGCTTCACTGATTCTGAAGAAGCTATTACTGTCAATCAAGAAAGTTACACACATTTTTGAAATATTTATATGTATCCAATTACATATTTAATAGAGTAAATAAGAGACCTGTCTTTAAAATGTACAAGACTCTGGAGGGAAAAGCTGTCACTTTCCTACAATGTACTGAATTTTATATAAATACCCAACCATACCCAATGAATATTTGTGTCTATAATTTAAATGGTTTCATAATTTAAATGAAAACTCCAATTTTGCTTTCTTTTGCATCAAAAACCAATAAAAATTATTTACAGAAATTATTCAACAGTCCAAAGAAGGTTTGAAAAGGAACGTTCTCAGAAAAATTACCCAAAGCTACTTTTACTCTGAGTGCACTGACTGAATTTAATGGAAATAACTAACTTAGGTTCATAAATTTCAGTTTGTGCAGAACTTAGTTGAATGCAACCCTCAGACAATTCTTTTTTGAGCAATTTTGTCCAAGCTCTTTCTCCCCCTCCAGATAGATAGATAGATAGTCGAGGCTCATTAAGTCCTCAGCCCTTCTAAGGCTCACTTCATACATTACCATAACATAAGCAGGGAGCTGGTTCCCTGTGGTCCATTTTTCCCATTTCGAAGGCAGGCCATGTAGGTTGTCCAAATGATTTGCTTCCTTTCTAAGCACTGCCAGCTTGCAGGGAGGGATGCCACTGGTGTGTAAAGGACCCACATCAATCATCTTGTTCACATGATTTTGTTCTACCGGAACAGCATGCAACTGGGCCACAGGGAAATGGCTCTCATGTCACCCTGATATCATATAAATCACATCAAATAGCCACACGCACACACACACACACCACCACCACCACACAAATTTAGCAATGCAAACAAAATTAAGTGACTCATCCTTTTCTGAAGTGCAAAATAATGTATGTCTTTGGTATGCACAGCAATACGGAGGCCAGTTTCATAATTTATGGTTGTCGTTCCATACAGATGACCAAACTCCTCTGAGACAGGTAAACCTCCGACGCAGTCACCAGATGTGATCTGAAATGGCACCTTCATTAGATCGTTGTCAATTCTGTCAGTACTGAAGAATGCTGATTTCATGCCAGTTAGAAGCCTTTTCCCCGGTCACACATTTATGGCTATACATTTATGTGCCGAACCGATGTTTTGCCTACTCATATGGAAAATCTGTGCTGGGGGAATAAACTGTGAAAGACAAAACAATGGCAATACTTAATCTGGAGATTACAAGATTGTAACACCTAGTGTTGTGGTTGCGCTTTAAAGTGATCTGTTGTCACTTCACGTTACTCTGTGTTGGCAGCTGCGGTTATTTAGAATTACAAGTTAATTTGGCCAGCTTCCAAAATAAATAAGCCAGTGCAAAAAACGTCTCGGTGCATTTATTGTGCTTGAGTGATTGGAATGCTTTTTCAAAGTTTAGTGTTTAAGAGTAATATCATCTAGCAGCAAGAGGTGGCTAGAGCTCCAGCCAAGCTCTTCTATTGACCTATCTTAATAAACCAACATAAAAAGGAATAGTGAATTTTAATTACTGATATATATATACACAGTGGTGCCTCACAAGATGAAATTAATTCGTTCTGTGAGTTTTTTTGTCTTGTGAATTTTTCATCTTGCGAAGCACGGTTTCCCATAGGAAATGCATTGATGGTTTCCCATAGGAATGTATTGACGGTTTTAAGAAAAAGGCGCAAGGCGTTTTCGTCTTGCGAAGCAAGCCCATAGGGAAATTCGTCTTGCGAAGCAACTCAAACGAAAAACTCTTTCGTCTTGCGAGTTTTTCATCTTGCGAGGCATTCGTCTTGTGAGGTACCACTGTATATAATCTCAATAGGTTCGTGGATCAGCTATTGAAATATCCACAGGTTTATTTGAAGCTAAATGCAGCTTTAAAAAAGTACTATTTTTACTTTAAGGAAAAAAGTGGACCAGTTCACCAAGGAGTGAATTGGAGTTCTTCTAATAGCAGCCTCCAAGTATGTCTCACTATCTCCATCCTAAAAGTAAATCAATTTGCTGTAAAGGAAACAATTAAGGTAACATTTTTAAAAGGTCACAGACTCTTCCAAGTGTGTTTTGAAGACCTACAATTAACTTACAAGGCTCATGATTGCTTGGAAAGATTTCGCTATGTGTGTATTTTTGCTTCCTGCTGATCAATGCATGAATGTTTAACCAAGGTTTAATGCACTCTAGCGTACAAGTCACTGCTCAAAGGGAAGCCGTGGTTCTATGCATACATGAAATAGGAGATACCTGTTGAATGACTCAAATGGAATGTATTGCTTTCTGCTCTGTTTCAGAAATAAGCAGAGTGCAACATCCTCAGAGTGCTCTGTTGTGCATGAATGCTGAATTACTGCTGGTTTTTTATTATTTGAACTTTTGTGTTATTGACCTTACTTTGCATTGTATCTGTTGCACTCTAGAATGCATCACAACATGCCTTCCTCCTGGCAATCACATTAGCACTAGTGGCATGTGAAAATGTTCTTATTTCACTATAGTTTTTATGCTCGCTTTTTACTCCCCCAATAAGCTTCCTCTACCTTTTAATAATAATAATAATAATAATAATAATAATAATAATAATAATGAAATAATCACCATATAAAGGTCACTGCAGAAAACAAACAAAAAACAAAGATCAATTATACCTTATGTGATACTTTACAATAAATCTAAGACTTGGATCAACAACTTAGGTCCCATTGAAATCAGTGAGATAACTGAATCATTACTTAATGGGAACTAAATACAACTAACTTAGTCTGGATCCATTACATGTAATTATTATTATTATTATTATTATTATTATTATTATTATTATTATTATTAAAATTTCTATACTGCCCTTCATCTAAAGATCACAGGGCAGTTTACAATATACAAACACAAAAATATATACTATAATAACAAAAGCCCCCTCACACACAGTTTACAAAGTCATTGATTGTTTAATTAGTTAAAGGTCAGGAAGAAGAGGAATGTTTTTGCCTGGGGCCTAAATATATGTAACAAGGAACCAGGTGAGCCTACCCAGGGAGAACATATGAGAAACAGAGAGCCAATGCAGAAAAGGACTATTCTTGTGTTGCCACTCTCTGGACCTCTTGTGGAGGAGGCACATGAAGAAAGGCCTCAAATGATTATTGCAGGGTGTTGGTGGGTTCATATGGTGAGTGGCGGTCCTTGAGGTATTGCATTCCTGAGCCATTTAAGGCTTTATAGGTGAGAACCAGAATTTTAAATTGGGCTCAGAAAGTAATTGGCAGCCAGTGCAGCTGGGCCAGAATTGACATTATATGCTCAAACACCTTGTCCCAGTGAGCAAATTCTGCTGCTCATTGAGTATCTCTACTGCCTTGTTTCTTCTTCCAGTGATACCCACCGAAGGGGAGTTCAACTTCTCGTGCAATAGGGAAAGGGAGGCAAGTTTACAGCAGTCAGGATTTCCATCCCTTTCACAGAACAATCAATCTACCTTGCGTATTTTGCAAGTCTATGAAAAGTTATACCACATTTGTCATGTGAAAACCATTCTCTCTGCTCCTCAATGTACTATATAAATATTAACTTATGTTCCACTGCTGGAACTGAAGGCTTGTTAATTTACGTTATCTATCATTCTGATCACAAAACACGTATTACTAGGCTTGAAGTATTCATAATTAATCAGAACCAGTACTGTGCAAACCTTAGTGCTTAACCTTTTTGTGTAATAAATGTTTTTCCTTGGCAAATATTAATTTAAGAGGGTTTGGTTTTTTTTGTAAGTGCTGCTGTGTATAGACTGGTGTCACCAAAATCATTGAAGGGATAAATTCTGTCAATTTCATTATAGTGGCCACTAAGCTATTTGACACTAAAAATACAACAGGGGTTCAGTAAAGAACTGAAAGCCAGCTTTATAGAATGTATAAAAAAGTATGTGTAGTGTGCAGCCCATAATCTGACTTTCTTGCATGGAAAAGAATATGAAGACTGTATGTTCTCATTTTAAGTAAAGTTCAAGTCCTTGTGGACTACCCTGGAATGTGAAAGAAAAAGAATGGGTATGCTTCTTTCATTTACACGGACTCGGGTGGCGCTGTGGTCTAAACCATTGAGCCTCTTGGGCTTGCCAATCAGAAGGTCAGCGGTTCGAATCCCCACAACAAGGTGAGCTCCCATTGCTGTGTTCCAGCCCCGGCCAACCTAGCAGTTCGAAAGCATGCCAAGTAGATAAATAGGTACCGCTGTGGTGGGAAGGTGAACAGTGTTTCTGGGCACTCTGGCACTTGTCATGGTCCTCCATGCACCAGAAGTAATTTAGTCATGCTGGCCACATGACCCAGAAAGTTGTCTGTGGACAAATGCCTGCTCCACTGGCCTGCAAGCGAGATGAGTGCCGCAACTGAATAGTCACCTTCGACTGGACTTAACCATCCAGGGGTGCTTTATCTTACCTTTACAATTAGTGTCGAGGAAACCTGTGGCCTTTCAGATGTTGCTAGACTCCAGCTTCCATCAGCACCTGTCATCATGGCCAATGGTTGGCTTGATGGACTGTAGTTCAACAACACATGGCATTGAACAGCCCATGACTACTTTCTGGAAATGACTCTGGATATAGGAGTGGAACCACAGAAGCACAGTCCCACTACCCACAGCCACCTGAGCCTTGCTACAAGGATACCATCGTTGACAGTGTCAAAAGCTGCTGAGGAAGCAAGGAGAACGAGCAGAGTGGCACTTCCTCCATCTGATCATGACAAAAGTCAGCAGTCAGGGTGACCAAGGCAGTTTCAGTGCTATGACTGGGCCTGAAGCTAGACTGGAATGGATCCAAGTATTCGGCTTGGACTGCCACTACCTTCTCAAGTAAAGGTAAAGGTATAGGGACCCCTGACCATTAGGTCCAGTCGTGGCCAACTCTGAGGTTGCGGTGCTCATCTCGCTTTATTGGCCGAGGGAGCTGGCGTACAGCTTCCGGGTCATGTGGCCAGTATGACTAAGCAGCTTCTGGCGAACCAGAGCAGTGCACAGAAACGCCATTTACCTTCCCGCCGGAGCGGTACCTATTTATCTACTTGCACTTTGACGTGCTTTCGAATTGCTGGGTTGGCAGGAGTAGAGACCGAACAATAGGAGCTCACCCCATCATGGGGATTCGAACCACCGACCTTCTGATCGGCAAGTCCTAGGCTCTGTGGTTTAACCCACAGCACCACCCGTGTCCCATACCTTCTCAGGTACCTTGCCATAAAAGGGGATGATTGCCAGTAGGTGATAGTTGTTTAACATTTCTGTCCAGATATAGCTTCATACAAAGAGGGTGCACTATTGCCTCCTTCAAGGCAAATGGTACTCCCCCCCCCAACCTTCAGTGAAGCATTACTCACTCCCTGGACCACCTGGTCAACCCCCTATGGCTAGTTCTAAGAAGCCAAGATGGGCAAGGTTCAAGGAGGCAGGTAGCCGAATTTCTTCAAGCAATTTGTCCACATTGTTGTCTCAGTATGCTTTTGGGTAGTATTGTTCTCTTGTATTGGGCACAAATTAACCTAATCAGTCTCCAGCGAACTTCATGATTAATCATCTTAAAATGTGAAGATAATGTAGACATGGTTTCTATCATGTCTTCCACCAGCAATATCCTTTCTGCATTTTCTTTTGTTCTGTTTTGTTTGTTTGCTTAATATTCAGCCTCAGGAAGAATTATGAGAAACTCAGCAGCTTTGTCACTGTGCTTTGTAATTCTTAGTCTCTACTAATCAAAGTATTAAGATCCCGTTTAATTAGGAGAGGCCTTGTTAAGAACTGTCATAAATGGGACTGAAACCACACCTGGGAATCAGACTGCTATGCCACACAAATCTAAATATGGATATTGTGCCCTATACAAACTGGTGGGGAAGTGTATATTTTATCTTTATGTTAATTAGCCAAAAATATGTAAATGAACATTTGTCACACCCAGGGCCTTATCTTCAAAGAAGAGGGGGAGGCATCGCATGCTTTGAATTTCAAAGGATTTATTTACTAATTGATGTTGCCTGATTGTTGAGTACACTCTTGTGCGCTGGAGAGCGTCATGGCAGGGAGAAGCTAGTTGCTAGGGGAAACCGATAGGCAGTGGCAGAAATGCTACAAGCTATCAGGCAGCAGAAATGTCAGCTAGGTGAAAGGAAAAGAAATCCAAGAGATTAATAAGAAAGAAATATTGCCAATCCAGAGAGGCTAGGATTACTTACTTTGTATACAGACATTTGGTGTCAGCTCCAGGTTTTATTCATTTATAAAACTATTTCTAAAGCAAGTTTCATTCCAAAGCAGTAATCCCTCCCCCCAAAAAAACAATAATACAATAAATAAAAAAAATATCCATAATAACATATCAGTACAATTTTAATATCAAACACACTAATCACTGTGCTAAAAATGACATTGATGTCCTAGAATTGGCTGAGTAAATGATTGAGTTTGCCTGCAAGAAGTACTCAACAGTGGTTCTGTGCCTAAACTCCATAGATAGTGTTGAGAATTTCCATTCATTCCACCTTAAGGAGCAGACATGGAACTGTTGCGTGTCACATGTCTGTTTACATTCCAGCACAGCTTGCTGGGAATTTCCGTTGTGTGTATAGTTTTTGCTTTTCCCTGACTCTCTGAGAAGACGAAGAGAGAGACGACATGTTTCTTTGTCCTGATTTATGATTAATAAATCCATAGTTGTAGTATGCTTCCACAAGCCTCATGCCTATTCTGTGCGCACAGTTCACTCTGCTGACATAGTGTGCCCTGGCTTTGAAGCCCGGATTATTGATTTATTTTGGAGGAGAGGCTGATAGGTCTTCACAGCGGTATAGCTGAAAGAAGACGACCCAGCTGGGGTAGCCAGCTGGCCTTGCGACCCTCTACATGCCAACAGATAGGTGTCACTACAGAGAAAGCTCTTTGCTTTGATATCATAAGGTGAACTTTGTGCCATGCAGATAAGAAGACTGGTTCATTCTGTTAAAGATATGAGATTAATTTGCATAAAATGTAATATTTGTGGGCATTTAAGTTTGAAAAATGACTGTAAAGGTTTGCATTTGCAAAACAGAAACTTTGCTTTAGACAGCAGGTTTCACTCTGGCAAATGCGGCCCAAAGGCTGGGTGTTTCCATTTCAGTTTTTAGGCTAATTGATGGCTTGGTGTTGGAAACCTGAGTGGTCTCTGATAACAGGGTGGTGAGACTCAAAAGTGCACCATCCTCTTCAAGAAATGGAGCCAGCAACATTAGTAGAAGCTTGGCATTTTAACAAACAAGTTCCTGGGGATCTCTCTCTGGGACCAGAGAGAGGAACGCTTATTGAATTGTGTTGAGGGCTAAGTAGAAGACTGGACCGCACTGCTTGTTTGTTTAAGAGCAATGTGTTTCTTTGTATTTTATAATGTAAATTTGAAACTATTTCAAGACTTTACTGTAGTAAAGCTTTGAAACTCATTTCTTGTGGTGGAAAGCAGATCAGGGATTCTACTTGCACCAGCTCTAATAACATTATTCTTGACATCAAATAAAAAGTTTCTTTCTTCAGCTGTTATTTTGACTTCTTCTTAAATGGGGGTCCAATAAGGTTACCTCTGTGAGTGAGCCCACTTCTTCACAACTTATCCATTTCCTTCTTTCTCCTCTCACTGCTCTCTCCATCAGTGAGAGCTTCCTCAAATAGACCTGCCTCTTTGGTCTGCTTTGTGCTGAGCTATTCCTTGAAACCTGTGAGACACTCAAATCCTCTTGAATATTTGGAACCAGATGCATCATGTGTAGGAACATATGCTTTGAAGGTCACAAGCAAGATGTGACAGAGAAGCACATAATCATAACTGATGAAGGAGGAGGATTTCCAAATTTTGCTTTTCCTAATTTCCGGAGATTCACTTGTTTTTAAAACAAAATTGAATCTGAGCTTTTTTCTGCACGATAGGTTATCGTGAGCAACTAGAGTGAGGCAACAGAGGCAACTACCACGAACAGAGGTGCAAATAATAAATGATACATTGACTTGGGTGAAGAGGACTGAAAATTATGTTCTTTTCTTTGCAACAGAGTAATTAAGCATACTTCCAAGATAGTATCTGAAAATCAAATACCATTTTATCCAGTGGTTTGGAAAGGCAAAATGGAATCATTTCAGCTTCTACTTGAACCCATACTCACAACATAATTCAGTGAAAGCATTCAACCGCTGCAAATAACGTTCAACCTCTGCATAGCACTTATGAGGGAAGAGAATGTTGGAGAAATGGGACAATGGAGAATAGCAATCATCATGTTTTCTGCATGACAGATCTTGCATGCACAGGAGCAGGCTACCTGTGTTTTTCCCCAGCAATGCCATTAAAAGTCCACCACCATTCTTAATTTGCTCTAGTGCTTTTCCCTAATAAGTTGGGTAGAGAATTGAATTGCAAAATGATGACATAATTACAAAATGACTAATTTTACAGTGTTGTTGTTGAGAAAATTCATATCAGAGTGGTGTATGTTTAATTCTCCAAATAACTGAATATATTATTACATTTTTGATTGGATACGAGACTGATTGATGGTGTGCAATGCAATGCATGCGAACAATGCAAACATTTCTCATATATTTTATGTGATTTTTAAACCCTTGGGGAGATTTTGTCCTTTTGTTTTCTTCGTGCTTCCCATCTCCTGGGCAGTGCGAGAAGGATTTAGATATTAGCATGTGAAAGCCATCCATCAACCATCTCAAACAATGCAATGGCACAGATAAATGTTTCCCTGTGTTCACCATCCATGGGGAAATGAAGTCTCTATTAAGTGACTCAGTCTCTGGGATGCCTGGTGTTCCCTGACAAGACTGTGATACAGGTCAGATTCACTGCATTCATCACTCAGTGTAAATCCATTTAATTCACTAGCCATACTTCAGGGATATTTTTGCACTCCTGGTGTGAGCCTAAAACAACACCCTTCCTGTCTTGTATAATAAAACTAAACTATATTTGGGTTTCAGCTGTCCTTTTTAAACAAGGGGGGGGGGGACCTCACACGTTTCTGAACATGACATTGGTTTATGATAGGACAGAAGGACAGTGTCCTTAATTCACCTCTGATAGTGTCTATATGAAACACTGGATTCCCTTTGGTGGTACAGTATACTTCTATTGAGCTATTCACCCGGCCAACATTTTTAAAAGATCCAGATCTATAAGGTGGATTTGGGTGGTGTGGGCAGGCAGAAGAAAAAACCAGCAGAATGAAATGCATATCATTTTTTCGTCTCATAGGAATGCACATTAGTTTCTCAGGGCAAGATTTTTTTTCGGTTAAGAGTAGGCGACAGAAATCTCTTCAAGATGGCAGGCTTTCATAATTGATTGAGAAAGACATTTGACCATTTGCCAAAGTCCAATTTAATGATATTCCAAATAATTAAGGTAAAGGTAAAGGTACCCCTGCCCGTACGGGCCAGTCATGTCCGACTCTAGGGTTGTGCGCCCATCTCACTTAAGAGGCCGGGGGCCAGCGCTGTCCGGAGACACTTCCGGGTCACGTGGCCAGCGTGACAAAGCTGCATCTGGTGAGCCAGCGCAGCACACGGAAACGCCGTTTACCTTCCCACCAGTAAGCGGTCCCTATTTATCTACTTGCACCCGGGGGTGCTTTCGAACTGCTAGGTTGGCAGGCGCTGGGACCGAACGATGGGAGCGCACCCCGCTGCGGGGATTCGAACCGCCGACCTTTCGATCGGCAAGTCCTAGGCACTGAGGCTTTTACCCACAGCGCCACCCGCGTCCCTTCCAAATCATTAGCGATCTGCTAAAAATAATGCATGCTTTATAAGTAAATGATGATGATTTTGATAATTGTTATTAATGTTGTTGTTGTTGTTGTTATTTATATGCCATTCATCTGACTGGGTAGCCCCAGCCACTCTGGTCAGCTTCCAGCAAATTAAAACATCATATTCTTTTTTGGGCTGCATGTCAGTGAAGCCATTTGCTTTTCCAAAGCCCTTTCCAATTGCATTTCTACCAACAAGTTTGCCTTCAACAATGAGAAGGGAGCACAATCTCCTTACCTGCTTGCCCCACTTCTCCATCAGGGAGTATGAAGTGGTGCAGAGCAGCAAATAATAATGATAATTCATATTAATTTTGTTATTTGTACCCCACCTATCTGACTGGGTTGGCCCAGCCACTCTGGCTAGCTTCCAGCATATACAAAAACATAATACAACATTCAACATTAGAAACTTCCCTAAACAGGGCTGCCTTCAGCTGCCTTTTAAAAAGATAGTTGTTTATTTCCTTAACATGTGGCAGGAGGGCATTCCACAGGGTGGGTGCCACTACCGAGAAGGCCCTCTGCCTGGTTCCCTGTAACCTCACTTATCGCAATGAGGGAACCGCCAGAAGGACCTCAGAGCTGGACCTCAGTGTCCGGGCTGATCAATGGGGGTGGAGATGCCAATTTGTGTATACAAGGCTGAATTATTGTTATCGGGTAAACAGGCCTAAATTATTTTATCTAATAATTTAGATATATAACAATTGATGGAATGAAGTAGGCTGAAGAATTGACTCATGTAGCTTTCACCCCACCCCCCAAAATCCCAATTTTTACAAAAGGACTGAGTCTCACACCATCTTAAATGTGTGGCTGTCACCGGAAAGGTCAGTTTTCTTTAATTATGTGCAGCAGCAGTGCATGCTGAGGTGAATGGCGAGCAGGAACCATGCTATTGGGAGAGAGAGAGAGTTGCAGCCAGTGCTGTGCATGCAGACATTTGCTCATGCAAAAAGACTAGAACTAGGGAGCTGGGCATGTTTAGCCTGGAGAAGAGGAGGTTAAGGGGTGATATGATAGCCATGTTCAAATATATAAAAGGATGTCACATAGAGGAGGGAGAAAGGTTGTTTTCTGCTGCTCCAGACAAGCGGACACGGAGCAATGGATCCAAACTACAAGAAAGAAGATTCCACCTAAACATTAGGAAGAACTTCCTGACAGTAAGAGCTATTCGACAGTGGAATTTGCTGCCAAGGAGTGTGGTGGAGTCTCCTTCTTTGGAGGTCTTTAAGCAGAGGCTTGACAACCATATGTCAGGAGTGCTCTGATGGTGTTTCCTGCTTGGCAGGGGGTTGGACTTGATGGCCCTTGTGGTCTCTTCCAACTCTATGATTCTATGATTCCTCTCCTCAAACCCTCTGGAGAAGATTTTGAGGGTGTGTGGAAGGCTGCCAGGGAGAGGAGGGGGAAGTTCCATTGCACAAGAGGTATCCGCACTTCCTAAATCTCATTTGAAAGGAAAAAGGGAAACATTGCTGTCTTCCCATTCTTCACTGTGTGCAGAACCTGGTTTATGCACGACCCCATATCATAGCAGAGAACTGGGCATGCAATGGATAGAACACTTCAATTGAGGTCCACAAAGCAGGTTGGCACTACACCTGCCACATACAGTAAGGTGATTCCCTGCCCACAAACAGTAGGATGCAGGTTACAGCCATGATGCCACTATCCACTCTATGTGCATATGACCATGGGGACATTTCTGGTGGATCAGATCCAAGACCCAGTTACTCATAGCATCCTGGATCTCACAGTGGCCAACCAGCTTCCTCTAAGAAGCTGGTGAGAAGGGTGTTTTAGCAATCGCCATCCTCAGGGCTCCTTTTCAGCCAAAACTCGCTCGACCTCAGTTCCGGCACCTCTCATGGGGGTGCCACTGCCATTATAAGAGAACAAGGGAGGCATTCATGGTAAGTTCTTTTTCTAGAAAAAATAGCACTGGCTATCCTGCATTGTGCCCACAACAAGTGGTTATAGTAGTCCCTGACCACTGAATTTCTATTTAGCTCTAATCTGTAAAAGGGATTGATAAATCCAGAATTTTGTGTTGTTCCATTACAATGTCAATGAAGTTTTCCCCATGCCTATTGGACAATCTGGTCCCCATTCACCCACCATGGATTTAATAGATTCTAATGAAAGCCAGAAAAGAGTTCTGGTGAGACTAGCAAAATATTCTGAGTGTTGTGTGTGGCAATTTGCGTCTCCTGAAACTTAACTGATTGGCCAAAGTTTGCAAACCACCAAGTGCACCTCTGGAACAACTCTTCATTTAGGTTTGCAAGAGATACAGCCTTAGTAGCTGAGAGCCAGTTAACATTTTGCATAATTTTGAGGAAAAGGAAAAGTCAGCATGAATAGAACTGATAGAAACATTTTCGCTCAGTTTGCATGACTTCTCAAGCTTAAATAATAGAAGAGGCTTTATTTATCCGAAGTGGTGATTTTTCTCAAATACATTAGCTGCCGCGCGGTCACGCCTTCAAGGTTCATTAAGCACTATTCATCAAACATTTAAAACCAGGACTCTCCAATAAAGCTGAAATAAGAGAATGTGACAATCAGTAATTAAAAAGAAAATGGAAAGAAGTGGATTTCCAAAAGCCTGAGTAGCTATCTGGTGACACAAGCTAGTCAAAATAGATGATCTGATCTTTGTAAAGCAGGCTTGATATGATGATGGTGGATGCATGTTTCTCTTTTGTGCTTCCACTTTATAAAGCTTGGGGCTTGGATCTAATTTAATAAGAAAATCCCTCTCTCTTGTTATATACTCTCCCCTACACTTGTTGGTTTCAACCGCTTTTTTTCCTCTCTTTTTTTGAAATCATTTTTATTTGGTTTTACAAATACAAAATTATAAACAACAATTTTGGGGGAAAATATCCATATAGAGAGATTCCTTTGAATCTCTGGACTTCCCCCACCCCCTCCATGGGGTTCCAATTTAAACATTTATTACTACATCTTCTTCCATACTCCAGTTTTTATATCAAACCATATTATCCATGGTAATTGTTACACTACAAGTGAAATAAAAATCCTGCTACTGTTTCCATCTGCTTACAGTGGTCTCCTAAATAAATTATATTTTTTCCCATTCTTTTATAAAGTTTTTATCCTCTTGGTTTCTGAGTTTTCCAGTCAGTTTTGCCACCTTGCATAGTACATCAGCTTGTTTTGCCACAGTAGGGCCTTTTAGGATTCTTGCTCTGTGTTTGCAGTCATGGGATTGTTGTCGATCACATGACTGTGTATGTTTTCATTCCACAGAGTGGGAAGTGGCTGAGACAGGATGTTTGTGTTACTGTGTTCCATGAAGTGGTACTATTGTCCTTTGTTCTTTCTCTCTTTGCTGTCTGATGAGAAAGAGGAAGGAGCTAAGTCAGAATGCTCCAAGTGTATTATATGTAAATAAACGTAGATTAGCCAAAATGCTGAGCTATTGAGTCTGTTACTCAAACTGCCAATACTCTGCAGGATTGTAAGTGTGTTGATGCCTCTTGGTATCAGTCGCTGTGATGTTTGGGCTGAAGAAAGCTTTTGAAGCTCCCGAATGACCGACCAGAAGGGAGAGAACATTCCAGTCAGTCATGTGTCTCAACCAGGGTCCTACACAAGAGTAGGACGATTCTAAAAGGGACTCTGTCTTCTTTCCATTTCTGGGCTAGTAGCATCCAGGCAACTGTTGTTCCATATATAAAAAGTATTTTTTTTGTTCTTTTGGGATTTCAGTACCTGTAATTCCTACTAGGAAAAGCTTCTGGTTTCTTAACAATGGTTATTTTGAGCATTATTTTTCCATTTCATTATATATCATCTCCCAGAAAGTTTTTATTAGCTTACAAGTCCACCACATATGATAAAAGACATCTTCTTTTCCTTCCAAACACTTTTCTCCATTTCTTCTGGTTACTCTAAGGCAGGAGTGAAGAGCCTAGAGAGGGTGGGGGTGGGGGTGGGGGAGTCACATATGACCCTTCATGGAGGAGGTGGTGGGAGCACAGAGGAAGAGCAAAGAAAACAGAGGAGGCAAAGGTGGAAAGTTGACATAGAATAAATGGTGGGATGTGAGGAATCCTCTGCAAGCAAGTGGTTCAGACATCTGGCAAGATCTTCTCCATCCCAGCAGCCCATTGAAGTGGAGGGAGACAACGAAAAAGAAGGAGTGTGTGTGTGAAAGAGCGTAAAAGGAGAAAACTGAATTATTGACATAATGTGGTGGGGTCTGGGTATCAAGAGATTTGTCACCTATTATTCTACATGCTGGCAATGTACAAAACTCTGCTGAGGAGTATGATTAGTTTCACCAAATGCTCTTGAAACTTCCATATATATTTTGCCTTCTCGTTTATACTACAAGGAAAGGGAATCAAATATAATTCATGGCATTCATGACCATGGCTCAGAGGCAGAGCTTGCCAAGGGTAATTGGCAGTTAAAAGGATGAGGTAACAAGTGATGGGAAGCTCCTAGCCTTGAGACCTTGAGGAGCTGCTGGCATATGACACTGGATGACCTGTACAAATAGTAGTCTTCCTACAAACCATGGCCCTCCAGATGTTGTTGGACTCCAATTCCCATCAGCCTCAGCAAGCAGCGGCCAGTAGTTAGGAATTATGGAAGCTGGGCTCCAGCAACATCCAGAAAACTTCAGGTTCCTCCTCCCCATTATAAACACCTGCTTGAGGTAAGTCATGTTCCTACACATTGAATAGACTGATTGTCTTGGAAAGTTCCAAGCTGTAATCTTCACTATTCTGAATTCATTTTTATACAGGAATGGCTGCTGAATGATCCAGATTTTTCTGGATCCACTCATTGAAAGATATTCTTTGGTGACTTGAATAGCATTCTGAAAATAAAAACCATGGGCTGAGTTATTTGAATGTGAGGGAATCTACATTTATGATTCCTTAGGATGTTGGTAGTGGTGAAATTCCTGCTCTCCAGTGCCTGACAGATTTATGTGTATCTCAGAAATTCATTCTATCCAGTAAAAAATATCTTTTGTTCTTTGTGGATACTGGCTATCAGTCTGAAAGGTTGAAGGTTGGCAGTGTTACCACATAAGCGCAGCAAATTGTAAATAGAATGCTGCACCCGTTGCAAAGTATAGAACTGCCTTCTCTGCAAAATGGAACATGGAATATTGATATGGCCCCAAATGGCCTCACTTCAGTGAAGAATAAACTAAGAAACCTGAAACTGAGAGCCAAGCTATTATAACTGCTGAAGAGTCAAATTCGCATGGAAATAGTCTGGGCAATACAATTGTATGTACTCTCACATGGAGCATAGGGAAAAATGCTTGTGTATAAATATGGTTTTATTTATTCATGCCATTTCCAAGTTGCTCTTCTTCACAGATTATCCCACTTTTGACTGGGCCACAAGCCATTATGTCAGCTATGAATGGCAAATATATTTGGGAGACAGAATACATTTTCATTTTATTGTCTGGAAAATTGCTGAAGAGGCTGTGTGTACATGACATTTTATTCTAGAATATTTCATTCTACTTGCTTTTTCTATGTGGTTCATACACCATCTCGATCTATTGCATATTTTTCGCCCCTGAAGCAGGTTTCATTCGAAAAATAAAAGCTCATTTCAGATTGATTCTCCAAAACAGATTCTTGAAAACAAATGAAAGCCAGGAAGGAGGTAGCCACACCTTTCCAAGTGACATTGTGAGTAGGCTTATTGCAAGATTGCAGTCCAAACTTCCTTCTTCACCTTGAGCATGTGCAGGAAGGAAAAAGTGTGGAAAGCTTAATTAGGGGAAGGGGTTTCAAAGATAAACCAAGTAACCCCATCCAGTTAAGTAAAATTGATTTAATTGACATGCATACTAATCAGTGCTGGATTTACATATAAGCTAAACAAGCTATAGCTTAGGGCCCCAATCACTTGGCTCCCCCCTCAAAATTATGAGTCTTTGTAAATTGTGTTTCTAAAGGAACTTTTGTTATTGCCAAATGCCAATGTGTTTGCATTAAGTTTGTTATGAATAAAAAATCATTTTAAGTTAGAGCTTAATAATTATTTCACTATTAAAATATTTCTTCTTAATTGTTTTTCACTATTAATATATTTCTTCTTAATTGTATTTCAGTTCAACAATTATTTTGATAAAATACATACTGTGGTACCTCAGGTTAAAGTCGCTTCAGGTTACAGACTCCGCTAACCCAGAAATAGTACCTCGGGTTAAGAACTTTGCTTCAGGATGAGAACAGAAATCGCGCAGCAGCGGTGTGGCAGCAGTGGGAGGCCTCATTAGCTAAAGTGGTACCTCAGGCTAAGAACAGTTTCAGGTTAAGAACGGACATCCAGAAAGAATTAAGTTCTTAACCTGAGGTACCACTGTATTTTGTTATGTGCAAATGGCTTTAGATACCTATTAGGTTCATAAATTACTATATAGCGTATAGCTTCTTACTTATAGCTTCTTGCTTATAAATGTATAAATGTTTGTGTGTTTGTTTGTTTTTTCATATTTGGGGTGCCATCATGCAGCTACTCGCTCTGAGGTTGTATTGCACCGCCCTTGCAACGCCTAAATAAATGTCCTGCTGGACTGACTATTCGAGTCTGGATCTTACTGGTTGTCCAGGTTGAGCCCAAAGGGTATTGAACCACAATATTTCCCCAACACTGTGTTGTGCACATATAGTGGATAACCCATGCACAAAAATCTGTTTCAACACGTAGATTTCTATACACAGTCATCCTGACTTGAATTGAGATTTGGTGAGTTTAATTGTAATAATCATTTAGGTTGGACATTCATATTGTGTGTTCCATTTTTATTTTTCATGTTGTTGTTGCTGAGCACCAACAGCACAATCAGCATCATGTCAGCCTCACACTATTTGATTCCAGGTTCCTCTTAATTTTCTTATTTCTTTAAAAAAAAAATGCATTTTAGCCATAGTTCACACTGCTGAATGATAATTTGAATTTCCTTTACTCCATGAAGAGCAAAACAGCTATCGCAATAGGAAACATAATAACACATTCTTGCTTGTAGTGATAATAACAGCAAATCCGCTTATATTCGTGGGGTGGAAATGATATGTATCTGTAGTTTGAAAAATAAGTTAATTTTCTGCAAACTTTCCCCTTCCTTTTTTTGTAATTACAAACCTGATATGTCTTTTCCCTTCATTTAATTTATGGAAATCTATTTGCTTAGAAACATGTTATGTACAGCTTTTCATAGAATCTGTGCTGTAGACATTTAAGAACATACCCAGGTGTCTCCAAGGATTCACAGATTGCAAATAGGATTGTTCTGCTCTTTATCCTTTGTGTTTGAATTTGCATTTCAATTCTCAGCGGTTAGAGAGATCTAGCCTTCTCAGAGACATATGACTGAATGAATGTAGGTTGTCTGAAACTAAGTTAAAACAGTATACATTTGAGTTTTTTATATTTAGGGAGTGTGCTACAGAACAGACTAGGCACAGCAAATGGATAATAATGCAACATTCTGATGGGAAATCATGATGGGAATACGGGGGAGGATATTTTCATCTAAGTCACAAAAAATGAACTTCATTTTTATAAATGTTAGCTACACAGTTGCAATAAATTATTTCTTTGTGAGCTGGAACAGTAGTGTTAGCAAACGGACCTTTCACATGAAAAATTTATTGACGCCCCAATCCAGGTAATTGTTTGTAGTTAAGGCTGCAATTCTATATGAATTTGCCTGGGTGTAAATCCCACTGAAGTCAATGGAATTTACTTCTGGGTAGACATATATAGGATTCCACTGTAAGTCCCTTTGATGAGAGAATTTATCATTCACCAATCTCATTGAGACAAAAACTTAATTATGCTACAATGAAGCTCTGGATTAGCAACATACCAACTTTGTAGCCAGCAAACCATAAATGAATAAAACAGCAATCAGAACATTGAATAACGCTTTGGTGCCAAAATCATTAATTTATTTTTATTACTTTTCCATTCCATAGATGTGTGCTCAGAAATCATTTTAAACTTAGTTTTATGTGGCTGACATCAAATCAAGTCATACAAAGAGATGAACCATTGAAATCAATGTATTTAAGTTTGTCTGTGGGTCTACTCTATGAGGTAACATTGAATGTCACCCTCTGTATTCAGAAATTTAGCTCCAGAAGAACTCTGGTTTTAACCATGATGAGTTCTGCTATGGTAAACAGTTCTAGTGATATGGAAACCCCAAATCTGGAGGATAAATTTGGCAGAAGATGTTTTATAAGCAACTGTAATCCAAATATAGGTGAGTACCTCAAGGTTGCTGCTGGGGATTTTTTTATCAATGTGCCTCTGCGGATGAAAAGTGTCATGAGGAAGGAAGACCAATGAACCAAAACTGAAAGCCATGAGGAACTACATGTATTGTTTTGCATATAGGTTATTAAGGCATCCCCTGCACTTTGAGGGACAAAAACACACATCAGATAAACTAGAAATCCAAAATGCGGGGAGACAGCTCATGTCTTGTTGTGTCATCCAAACATTATAGCTCAGCCTGCCATAAGGTGAGGTGTCTAGCAACCCTTGTCCTAGGTTCACTATAGCACCCTCTCTGCCATAGGAACCTTTGAGAACCAGGTAGTATTCAGGGGGAGGGGGTATTTGCACTTTTATATGAAGACCATTCGTACACCAACCACAAAGTAATGAAAATAATAAATAATAATTTTATTATTTATACCCCGCCCATCTGGCAGGGGTTCCCCAGCCACTCTGGGCGGCTTACAAAACATTAAAAAATGGTAAAACATCAGGCATTAAAAGTTTCCCGATACAGGGTTGTCTTCAGACGTCTTCTAAAAGTCAGGTAGTTGTTTATTTCCTTGACATCTGACATCCACAAGGCAGGCATCACTACCAAGAACGCCCTTCTCTGCCTGGTTCCTTATAACCTCAACAGCAAATATCAACCAGCAAATCTTGGGAAGTCCATGCTTTTGCTCTATTCAGTGGTCTTCCTTAAATATTTTTAAAAATAGTACTATAAGCCTGTACCTAGAAATTCCTGAATAATAAGAAATATGGAGTGGCCTATTGCACTGGGGAATTAATCAATAAGCAATGTTTTCTCCAGAGACACAGGCCAAAGTGATGTTGGGAAGCCATGCACATGAGGTCATTCCTTAATCCTGACAACCTGAAATGATTTCCAGGTTTTGGATGCTAATGAGGATTGCTGTTTTATTAAGTGCCTATTGGCAGGGACCTGTTGGCTTCCTTTCCTCTGGAGCATTGAGAAAGGATCATTAGAACAGGAGTGCTTGGCCATGAAAACAGTATCTACGCTTTATAGATTAACTTACTTCAGCTAAATTCAAAGAAGAAGGAATATTCAAAGGACAAATCATATCATAGAATAATGGAAAGCACCATGAGTGCAACTTTTAACTGGACTGGAAGTTGGTTTTGAAACTGAAGATGAGAAGAAAGTCTCCATGAATTTGTCTAAGCCCATCTTAAGTGATCATCAGTATCTTTTCTGGCAGGCAGTTCCACAATTGAATTATGCACCATGTGAAGATGCAAACATCCACCAATATGGAGGATGATCATTTCTCTAGTTCTGGAGCAGGATGAACACATGATTCACACCTCTAGATATAGTGGTTTTGAAGCACTAAAATCACACGCCTACTGGTCCACCTTGAGAGCAGGATATTCAGTCTGGTGAAGCATTGGAACAGGGATTTCGTTATTCATAGTCTGGGATATATCACATTAAGTTTTAGTTTCTGCTTTTTACATGAAAGTGCCTATTAAAGAGAAATTACTCTTCTTGCCTTATCCCCCAGTACATATTAGTCATGAGTAATTTAAAGCACATTTCATTATCCATTCCCTGTGTGAGTATTGCTGCTCTGGAGGCCATGGGGGAGGAAGAATGAAGGTACATCTCTCTGCAGAGGATAACCTCTCATAACAAAAATCCCACTTAATGATTAACGTTCTCCTTCCTATATGTATATTTTTCCTCTCGGCAATAAATGAGTAATAAATAATATGCACAATCTCAGATTAAATTGCATATCACTGACTAGTTTCTTGTAGTGCTGCAGGGGGTTGTCTCGAATAGATTTTTATTTTTATTTTAGGTGTGCCCATGGAGTTCATAAATCCTTTTCAATCAGAAGCTGGCATGCCAACAATATAAAACAGTGATGCTGAATGTGGAAATATAGCTATGTAATCCATGTAGCAGCTAAAGGTACAAAAAACTGATAGTGTCATACTTTGATCTAGAAGCAGGGACAGCTGATTATTTTAATTTTGGGTTCGTGACCTTTTTCCATGTACGTATTCATAATTCAGTTCTGTTCTTGCAGATTTGAAGTAAAAATAAAATAAAAATCAATATATCAGAGTTATTAAATGTGTATTTTTGATCAAAATCGTTATTTAAACAAGTACTGTATTTTGATACATCTGAACAGCTGAGAGTCATTTCATAACAATCAAAAAAGTGTAAAGACTAAATTCCTCAAAAATCCTAAATAAAGGGAATTAAAGTCCAAATTCCAAATTCTCACTCATCCCAATAATTACTTATTATCTCTCAGTTTGACAGTATACCAACCCGGTGAGAGTATAATGAGATAATCCTAAATGGACTCAATGGAGGACATATGGGGGAATTGTCATTAAAAATAATAAAGACAGGATAATGCCAATGACTGTGCTGCCTTCATGGGCCAAGGGGTCTAGGCGAGAGTTTCCATGTCTGAAACGCTTAACTGCAGCTGCAATATTGTATGGGCAATCTATCCAGAAAATAAATTGTATTTCAAGGAGTTAGTGATATGAGATGGTTACCCTTCCTGACTCAGTTCCTTAAGTTATTTGATGGCATGAAGAACAGCATTTAATGCTCTAATTAGTTGGAAGGAAGTGATGTTGTTTTGAGAAAGTGAGGCATTGGGAGGGGGTGGCTAATGAATAATCTGCACGTAACCAGACGTGGGTGGTGCTGTGGTCTAAACTACAGAGCCTAGGGCTTGCTGAACAGAAGGTTCAAATCCTTGTGATGGGGTGAGCTCCCGTTGCTCGGTCCCTGCTCCTGCCAACCTATCAGTTCAAAAATACCTCAAAGTGCAAGTAGATAAATAGGTACCGCTCCAGCAGGAAGGTAAACGGCATTTCCGTGCGCTGCTCTGGTTCGCCAGAAGCGGCTTAGTCATGCTGGCCACATGACCTGGAAGCTGTACGCCAGCTCCCTTGGCCAATAAAGTGAGATGAGTGCCGCAACCCCAGAGTTGTCCACGACTGGACCTAATGGTCAGGGGTCCCTTTACCTTTACCTAACCAGTAATGAATAATCTGTACGTAGCCAGTCGGGCAAGCCACACAGCTAGCTATAAATCAGATGTTTTGGGTGGGGCACAGTTTTTGAGAAGCTCATGCACAGACTGATCAGCTGCAGGGCCGTGCAACCTGAAACTACCTGGGGGAGTCACTTCATTGCTTCTTGTGGGTTTTCAAGTGGCAAATTGAAGTGCTTGCTTGCTATGTATATATTGCTTTCTGTTAGAATAAAATCTTTAATCTTCTCACTCACTTATGGTTCCTATTACTCATTTTTAAAGAACCACCTTGCGTTTGGCAAGACAAATATTCTTGTAGGTGACACCTCCACATCCTCTGCGGTTACTCTGCGTTTAATTAGATCCATGATCTAATTAACTGTATCCGGGATCTACTGTAATGAGAGAGTAAGAAAACATTAACCATATTGGCCTGAGATTCTGGATCACAGTATGTGTAACACCACACATTTTCCAATTTATATAAATCTTTTTTATATAGAAAAAAATCCCACAAGGGTGATTACAATAAAAATAATATGCTGCATACAACAAACAGGACCAGCCAAAGACATTTTGCTGCCTCAGCTGAAGCAGCAAATGGCGCCCCTTCTTCCATCCCATGGTCAAGTTATTTTGGCATCTGAGGCGGAAAAGCCCAGAAGCAGCACAAAATATAATAATGCTAAGTAATAAAGGATTTTTTGCTTTGTTATGACACTCCAAAGCATCAGCCTGGTGTGGCTGCCTCACTTTATCAAACGATAGGACCAGCCCAATTCTAATTGCTTTCAAATTAGCTCTAGTTATTTACATTTGCTGTTGTTTTAAGCTGTCACAAATATTGAGAATGTGCTTTGTGCTTCTAAACTGAGACTTAAATCTTGCTCAAAGGTAATTTATTGTTTCGTTGTGGAACATTTTATCCACTGTGTGTTCATATTTCCTCCCATTCCCCCCCCCAACTGGCATGGAATCTCCATTCCCTGTATTGACTGTACTATAAATCCTCCTGTCATCTTAATCACTGCCATTAAGCAATTGAATTAACTTTAATTTGTCATTGGTGATAAAACTGTTATCAGTGATTTCATTTCATAATCATGAACAGTGAGAGACTGATCAAGGGTGGGGGGCAGAAGCTTTATGGTGTTTCTAAATCACATTTGAAAGTGGTCCCCCCCCCCCATACAATTACAAATATAGGGTAATGGAATATTAAGCTGTTTATTTCAAGGTGGTCCTTAAATGCCACTGGAATCTCTGTCAAAAATGATGCATAATTGCCACTAGGAAACAACTGACATTTAATGGATGTCTTGTGACCCACTAGCACTTAGCTGGCAACCCCTTAATAACTTTCCAAATGACATTTCTCATTATTTATATGACTGCATATCATCGTCAACTGGAACTTTGTATGGCTATTTGCTGCAGGTAGCAACCTCAGTAGAAAGTTGTTGAAGAACGCAAACAAACCAGCTTTGGAAGTGTTTCAAAGAATGGAGTAAAATCTAGGGTACTGGCTGGCAACTCATTTTAAATGGAGCTATATGCTGAAAGAAGTGCTAAGGATCAGCAGCATTGGTTTTGTTCATTGATTGAGGTTGAATCCTGACAAGACTGAAGTACTGTTTTGGGGGGACAGGGGGCGGGCAGGTGTGGAGGACTCCCTGGTCCTGAATGGGGTAACTATGCCCCTGAAGGACCAGGTGCGTAGCCTGAGAGTCATTTTGGACTCACAGCTGTCCATGGAGGCGCAGGTTAATTCTGTGTCCAGGGCGGCTATCTACCAGCTCCATCTGGTACGCAGGCTGAGACCCAACCTGCCCGCAGACTGTCTTGCCAGAGTGGTGCATGCTCTAGCTATCTCCCGCTTGGACTACTGCAATGCACTCAACGTGGGGCTACCTTTGAAGGTGACCCGGAAACTGCAATTAATCCAGAATGCGGCAGCTAGACTGGTGACTGGGAGTGGCCGCCAGGACCACATAACACCGGTCCGGAGAGATCTGCATTGGCTCCCAGTACGTTTCCGTGCACAATTCAAAGGGTTGGTGCTGACCTTGAAAGCCCTAAACAGCCTCAGTCCTGTATATCTGAAGGAGCGTCTCCACCCCCATCGTTCAGCCCGGACACTGAGAATCAGTACCGAGGGCCTTCTGGCGGTTCCCTCATTGCAAGAAGTGAGGTTACAGGGAACCAGGCAGAGGGCCTTCTCGGTAGTGGCACCCGCCCTGTGGAACGCCCTCCCTTCAGATGTGAAGGAAATAAGCAGCTATCTTCTTTTTAAAAGACATCTGAAGGCAGCCCTGTTCTGGGAAGTTTTTAATATTTAATGCTTTATTGTTTTCAACACTTGATTGGAAGCCGCCCAGAGTGGCTGGGGAAACTCAGCCAGATGGGTGGGGTATAAATAAATTATTATTATTATTATTATTATTATTATTATTATTATTATTATTATTATTATGACTCACTTCTTCAGAAACCAAGATAGCAGCAAAGGGTCTTTCCCCCGTCTCTCCCTACTTTGAAGAAGTTTTTGGCACTCTCTTCCCCTTATGTTGAAGCTCACCAAAATAGATGATATAGCATTCCTGCAATTGGACATCTTCAGGCACTCTGGCATGCATAGGTTGGGAGGTTTAAATCTCTGTCCCCTGCTGTGGTCTTGCTTGAACGGGGGGCTCCGTTCCTGTTAAGTGCATTGGGGGCAAAAGCACCATTTGCACAAATGAAAGCTTTTTTCCAGCGAAAATAGCAGAGGCCCCATTCTGGATCAGGACCATAGTCAGGGATTTTTTTTCAGCCAAAACTTGACGGAACTCAGTTCTGGTCCATCTCAGGTGGGCGCCGTTCTAAGAGAACGAGGGAGGTGTTCATGGTGAGTTCTGGCATTTTTTTTTCTAGAAAAATAGCACTGACCATAGTGATAGGCAAAGAGTTAAACCTCCTACAGTCCACATCATGGTCCTGATCCAGATTAGGAATCCTACACTCATTATTTAGCTTTTCTGATTCCAGACCCTCCAGGGGAAGTCCCTGACTTAGAGAAGCCATCCCAGTTTCTGTTTTGATCCCAGAATGTCCCACTTTCCCTTAGGATGTCCCTATTTTCATTGGAGAAATCATAGAATCATAGAGCTGGAAGAGACCACAAGGGCCATCGAGTCCAACCCCCTGCCAAGCAGGAAACACCATCCGAGCACTCCTGACATATGGTTGTCAAGTCTCTGCTTAAAGACCTCCAAAGAAGGAGACTCCACCACACTCCTTGGCAGCAAATTCCACTGTCGAACAGCTCTTACTGTCAGGAAGTTCTTCCTGATGTTTAGGTGGAATCTTCTTTCTTGTAGTTTGGATCCATTGCTCCGTGTCCGCTTCTCTGGAGCAGCAGAAAACAACCTTTCTCCCTCCTCTATGTGACATCCTTTTATATATTTGAACATGGCTATCATATCACCCCTTAACCTCCTCTTCTCCAGGCTAAACATGCCCAGCTCCCTTAGCCGTTCCTCATAAGGCATCGTTTCCAGGCCTTTGACCATTTTGGTTGCCCTCCATACCCTCTTGGAGGGTATGGAGTTATCCAGCCCCCAAGCTGTCTGAATGCAATCCTGTATAGGGAAGGTTTTTTTAAAATGATTAGTGTTTTATTATGTTTTTTATATATGTTGGAAGCTGCCCAGAGTGCTGGGGCAACCCAATAAGATATGTGGGATATAAATATGAAATTATCATTATAGAATGGGACGTCCCTATTTTCATTGGAGAAATGTTGTGAATCTGTGAATGCCGTCTTGGCCCTGAGAAACAGGCCAATGAAAGTGAACGGATGAGGTTCAGAATGTTGTGGAACAAGCTTTGTTGTTCTTCATACCAAGTTAGGAATAATGGATTAGAAGGGGGGGAAAGAGCTTAGAGAAAAACGGATTGGAAATTCCATTCATAGTGAAAGAAGGAAGGAACAGTAGCTTTTTATATTGGGGAGAGTGGGGGACTGAGCCCTTTTTCTGTGGCTAAGACTGCAAAAGAAGACAGTGGCCGAGCCATGATGAGAGTAGGAAGAATCTTTATTGGAGCTGGTGATGTGTGCAAGGCTGGATGATTTTCACCCCTGAATTTCTAGGTGGACACAGGGTCTAAATAATGGTGCAATTTGTTCTATGCTGCAGAGCAGCTATCCAACTATTTCAGAAACTCTTTCAGCTGCCAACAGAGGTCTGCTGTTGAAAGGAAAAAATGTTAACCCTCATCATGAATGTGTGGAAATACGTGAAGAGACCAAAAAGAAGAAGTAGCCCTTTGATTCATTCCCCATATTTTTAGTCTCCCTTGAGCCCCCAGGAAACAGGCTAGAAAAAAAAAGGCTGTAATCCTAAATCCACTTTCTCTGGAGTAAGCCCTATTGCACTTCCTTCTGAGCAGTCATGGATACTGTTGTGCTCTGAATCTGTGCATTTGGCTTGGTTTCTTGAAGAGGAGATAAGGAAATCACATTCTCTCCCATAATGATCTTAAACCTGATAGGAACACTTGGTTTATGGTGATAAACTAGGCGACCCATCCCATACATCACTCCTTGATAAATTTCGGGTGGTGGTGTTTTGTTAGGTAGGTGATAGTTAAGAGAGACCCACTACAAATATAATGCTGTTATGTTTTTACAAAACTGCCAGTTAAACTTTTTTTTATGAGGCTGGTTTGCTCTTTATGACTCTAATAAAAGGAGACTACTATCAGCATACGTCTCTAATGGTGCTCAGTGAGGGAATTGCTGGATCGCTGCAAATGTAATGAGGTGTTTGGGAGTTCATGCAGCAGAGCCTACCAGCTATGCTCTCTCCAAATCACTCCTCGTTAATTGATCTCCTTATGAACTTTAAACAACCCCAGAACATTGTACAGGGTTAATATATGCAATTTTGTGCATGATCTGTTAATTAGCAAGGCGGCAGTAGGAACTTCCATATTACTTTTTTACCTAAAAATCATTGCCACTTCCACATGGCCTGAAACTATGTCTAATAAATGCACGGAGGATGGCAAACAGGCTCACAGCTACTTCATCAAGTGTGCATGCCCAGAGCTTACATGGGTACAAGTTGTACATTTGATTCCAGACAGAATGCAAAGTGCTGGCGATTACCGTTCAAAGACCTAAATGGCTTGGTTCTGGGATACCTGAGCGATCGCTTCCTCCCATATCGCCCAAGATTCGAAGGATCTGTACTGCTAGTAAGCCAGGTGTCCCCCCCCCCATCCTATGTTTACGCATCTGGTTCTTCCTGCCTAAGTGCAGAACCTTATATTTTTCCCTATTGGAATTCATTTTGTTACCTTGCGCCCAGTTCTCCAATCTGTTAAGGTCATTTTGAACTTTGATTCTGTTTTCTGTAACTTTAGGTAACCCTCCCGGTAATGTGTCATCTGCAAATTTGATAAGCATCCACCCAATTCCTTTATTCAGGTTGTTTGTAAAGGCGTTGAACAACAACAGGACGAGGACAGAACCTCGGCCCTCCATATGTTAATGGACCCCAACTCCCATCAGTCCCAACTGGCATGACTAATGTTCAAGGATGATGTGAACAGTGATTCTGCACTATCTAGAGGGTCACAGGTTCATTGGCCTAGATAAATGATTTAACTCTCAAATCTAACTTTATGCTTCCAGCAGCTAGATGCCCAGGATTCTGTTGGGATACTGCCAGGGAGACAAAGTCCATCTTGACTCCACGTCGTCTCTGGATGTCCATTGATCTCCCGTAGACACGCAGTATCAGCAATTAGCGACACGAGCTCCAGAAATAGCTTGCCACATTCCAGAGCCGTGCACGCTCTATCAGCATATAAAGCACAGCGAAAGATGCAGTCAGGAGAGCATTATTTACAAGTTTATTTCTGCGTTGATCAGAACAAAGAAAAACATGACTGCCTGCTTCAGAGTTCCGGCAGAGAGAGAAACGAAAACAAAGACACAACAGAAACATCCTGTGAAACAGGAAATACGCAGACTCTGTGACTCAGCAAAGCCTGCTCCCTTTTAAGGTGGAACGGAAATATCTCAAATCTAACTTTATGCTTCCAGCAGCTAGATGCCCAGGATTCACCCTCCCTTGTTTTCTTTCAACACAATGGAGATAAAACAATTTGTGGTCTAAAATAACCAATGTTTGCAGTGCTTCCCTGCCTGGTCCCCTATCACGGCATACATGTCCTGATGAGATGAGTGACTATTACAAGATGAGGCAAGCATTCATGGGCATCCAAGCTAACCTGCAATTTATCTCCCCACCTCAAAGAAAAGGTTTGTTAGAAACAACCTGCTCATTTAGTAGCAGAAGACGCCTTTTCTGGGTCCAAAACTTCTGTTGAACAAAATCTCAAGTCACTGCATGACTATATAAATAGCACTCGGGGTTATCTAGCTGAGTGTTTGGCTGTCTTGTCTCCCAGGCTACACAGATAAATGACTTCTCAAGTAATTACAGCAACGTGTCTCTCACCCTGGCGTTGTTTCTCTCTACATCAGAGATATGCAAAATATGCATTTTAATTGCAAGAGGGACCCAGTGTTTCAGCTCACTTATTATTAAGTTCACATTCTCTTCTAAGTGCTTGTTAATAACATCCCTCAAATGAATTTCTTGTTACCCTACCTTAAGCAATTATGTGCTTTGACTTTGATCATGTGTGTACTTAATGTTCAGTGCCTAAAGCACCTCAGATACACAGCAGCCTAGCCTTGCTTTGGCCTCTTGGTTGTTATGAATATGCTGTGTGAGAGAAAGAGAAAGAGAGAGATCTGGTAATGAGAGTGAAATGAAGAGGGGAAAGAGGACAATGTCATGGAAAGGATCATTTACCTTTAAAACTAAAGTATGTGAACAAAAGGAATGGAAAAAGGGGGGAAATGCTAAAGCCATGCTCTCAAATTGCCTTACCTGAGAGAAAAGGGATGATCTGAACATAGGTGATTCTAAAGTAAACCAGACAAATTAAACAGGATCCAAAGAAGCAGAGACAAACAAAGTGGATACAAAAGCAGATGTGCCCATACTTGCAATTATTTCTTTCAAATTTGCATTATGGTGTTTAAGCACTGTAATTTATGATGCTATTTGTATTTCATATGAGCTGCTTCAAGGGCGCAGAAAGTGGGCTGCAACGGTAATCAAACAAACAAGTAACATAACTATTCTAATAAATGAATGAATGAATGATTGAAATGCAGTAGTTTAGAAAGAAGCGCCATTTGTCTAAAAGGCCGCAAATTATTATAAAATGGATGGAAAATGGGAAGACACAACATATTCTTACACTCTCTTTAATTAAGACTAGAACATTATTTGGTACTTTTTAATGATAAGTAGTCCCTAAATGTACATTTGAAAGCTTTGCTTTAGGAACTCTATTTTTCAATTGATCTAAATACATAGGAAATGCTCTTTTGGAGAGAAAAGAGAAGCCATAGCAAACAGCAACTAATCTAGCTGTATGGAATGAGGAAGTGGCAGTGGTGATGATAATTTGTTCCAGCAGCAGGTAAGATCATCTGCTGTTAAATCATAAATAATAATGAATATAAATAAATATTATAAATATTGCTATTAATTATAAATATTATTGTAATAAATATTATCAAAATTGTTGAATATGTCAGGATGTAAGGAAGGGTGTTCTCTCCCCCCCCCCTTCTGTCTCTGAAACTGCAGTGCTAATTAAAAGATCAATAAAAAAATATGAATGGGATGATAAAAATGAACCCAACAGAGCGATTATACTGAGAATGTGCCACATAACAAATGGTTCACCCACCCATTATATCACTGCATGTGACAAACAATGTCTCTCGAAAAGATGGAAGAATAGCTTTAAGAACGATCCATAATTGCACTATTGTTCCACTCTTTCTAAAAATAAAAATAAAAGTCTGCTTTCTGTGATTTGAGAAAATACAGAGAAAATGCAAGGGGATGTCAATTTGATGGTGGTGCCATGTGGCTGCCTGGTAAAAAGAAAGTTGCTCATGTATACATATTCTTCATAGCATTCATACATATCATCATCAAAATTCCAAATTGTACTTCTTGTAATTGATGGGCAATTTGCCATGTGTGCCATTGGTGGGTGGTCTCTGTCACCACAACCTTGCACTTGTCTCCCAACCCCCGGCCAACAACAGTCTTGCAAGAATGGGCTGGGTCAGACAGGAAAAGAAAAGTGTCTTTCCTTAAAATAAAATAAAAAAATCCCTCCACCCAATTCTGTTTTATTTATCCCCCCCCATACATTTCTTTGGGCTTATAAATCTCTCACCTTTTTATATTTAGGAAAAAAAAGTGGGGAGCAATAATAATAATAATAATAATAATAATAATAATAATTTATTATTTATACCCCACCAATCTGGCTGGCGGCTTCCAACTGAATATTAAAAACAATACAGCATCAGACATTAAAAACTTCCCTAAACAGGGCCACCTTCAGTTGTCTTTTAAAAGTAAAATAGTTGTTTATTGCCTTGCCAGCTGCTGGGAGGGCGTTCCACAGGGCAGGCACCACTACCAAGAAGGCCCTCTGCCTGGTTCCCTGTAACCTCACTTCTTGCAGCGAGTGAACCACCAGAAGGCCCTTGGCGCTGGACCTCAGTGTCCTGGCTGAACGATGGGGGTGGAGACACTCCTTCAGGTATACAGGACCGAGCAATCATCATCTCAGCATGGCAGAGGACGAAGAGAATATTTAAATAAAAATTAAGATTCTGACTGCTCAAATGGGTGGAAAGGAGGTGGGATTTTTGTTCCTGGGGCTACTTGATATGGAGATGTCTGTAGCCCAGAAGCATTCCCAGTGCGGGAGCACCCTATGGTGAGTTCATATTCCATCCTTTTAACAGATTGACAAAGAACTTGCCCAACTCAAATATAATAGTTCAGCTATGCAGTGCTTTCCCCCCCCCCTTAAAAAATGTTTTAGGGTATTCTCATTTTTCTGCTCATATTGAAATACTGCCCCTCAATGAGGCCAAACTTAGATTCACAAAATGTTTAGGGGTATGCGTCCCACTGCGTCCCCCCCCCAGAAAAAAAGCACTGCAGCTATGAATATCCAGTTATTTGTCTATTTCCACAGCTCTACAGGCCAGCTACACTTGTTTATTAACTTACTCATTTTTAAAATGTATAGGCCACATCTACATATCCTCATAGGGACGCAGGTGGCACTGTGGGTTAAACCACAGAACCTAGGACTTGCCGATCAGAAGGTCGGCGGTTTGAATCCCCGCCTCGGGGTGAGCTCCCGTTGCTTGGTCCCTGCTCCTGCCAACCTAGCAGTTCGAAAGCATGTCAAAGTGCAAGTAGATAAATAGGTACCGCTCCGGCGGGAAGGTAAACAGTGCTTCTGTGCGCTGCTCTGGTTCGCCAGAAGTGGCCACATGACCCAGAAGCTGTACGCCAGCTCCCTTGGCCAATAAAGCGAGATGAGCGCCGCAACCTCAGAGTCATCCACGACTGGAGCTAATGGTCAGGGGTCCTTTTAACTTTATCTTTTTACATATCCTCATGTAAGCTATTAGACAAACATATTCAGCGAGTCAGAAATGAAGTTGCATGGGGCCTAGTTGCTGCTGATTTTACTGTTGGGATGTTTAAGAGGGCATGTAGTTGGTCCTCCTGACAACAAAGGGAAACGGTAAAGGGACGGTATCCACAATATACAAAATACTACTCCAAAATCCCGCAAATCCCCTAGATGCAATCAAAAAACAATGGGAGAATGACATAGGCTATGAGATTAACCCCACTCAATGGACCAGAATGTGGTCTAAACCCCCCTTTAAATCCATATCAACGAAAAGAAAAGAACTCACACTGAAACTCACCTACAGGTGGTACCTAACACCAAGGAAACTAGCGCTAATACACCCAGGAACCTCACCAAAATGCTGGAGAGGGTGCACCTCCACAGGCACATACCTCCACATGTGGTGGGAGTGTCCCAAAATCCAACTATTCTGGACAACAGCCATACAAGAAATATGTAAAATAACTAAGCAAGTAATAGACATCACCCCAGAATTGGCCCTACTAAACATTTTCCAAGACAACAATGCCCATTTACACCACAAAGAACTCATAACCCACCTACTCTCAGCAGCCAGAAGCATCATAGCCAGACACTGGAGAGACCTGTCAGGAGTAAGTATGGACCAATGGTACCAAATAGTATGGGAAACAGCCCTACTAGAAAAATTAACTAATAAACTGAAACTGACACAGGGAGAAACAGAAGAAGACGCCTTCACCCCGGTATGGCTCCCCTTTATCACATACACAGCCCAACAGGACAATGACAATAATCCACCAACAGCATACAAATCAATATGGCTAACCTGATCCAAAACACCCACCCACCTCACTCACACACAAAAACAAAGATCACCACAGCCAATCACAAGCAAACAATCACACCCTAGGCCAACCCCAACCTCTCTCACCACCAAAGGAACACAAGTGAACAACACAAACAACGCTGAACCCAAACTCTACATACATTAAACATAATAGAAACACCGCCACCCGACCCCACCCCCTTCCATTTTCCCTCTCTCCACCCCCCTTTTCTTCTTTCTTTTCTTCTCCCAATAATAATAATAATAATAATAATAATAATAATAATAATAATAATAAATATTTGAAGTAGAAATGAAGTTGCATCTGAAGATTGCACAACCAGAAGGAAACTCATACAACTTGATATTTCCCGTCTCACCCAGCAGTCCCCCATAACCCCCCAAAGCCACATCTGGTGTAGGAATAGATAAATCTGTCAATTTTGATTTCTTTCACTTTCTCATTTTTCCATTGTTAAGTTCAGTTCTCCCCATCTTCACAACTCTTTGTATTTTTTTAAGCTATTGGAGAACAGCTGAGCTGGCCTAGGATTCATAGCAGACCTTCTGCTGTCATGTAATGTCAACAGATCCAATTGCTGCACCGATTCCAGTGAACACCACCTCACTATCCACTCTTGCTGCCATGAGCAGCACAGCTACAAGTGCAGTCTCAGACCCTCCAAGAGTCCCTGTTTTCCAGGGACAGTCCCAGACGGACAGAAGCTGTCCCAGTTTCTGATTTGATCCCAGAATGTCCTTTTTTTTCTTAGGACATCCCTATTTTCATTGGAGAAATGTTGGAGGTTATGGAATAGGATATCCCCAGGGCTTTGAGAGCCAGCGTGGTGTAGTGGTTAAGAGTGGTAGTCTCGTAATCTGGGGAACCGGGTTCGCGTCTCCGCTCCTCCACATGCAGCTGCTGGGTGACCTTGGGCCAGTCACATTTCTTTGAAGTCTCTCAGCCCCACTCACCTCACAGAGTGTTTGTTGTGGGGGAGGAAGGGAAAGGAGAATGTTAGCCACTTTGAGACTCCTTAAAAGGGAGTGAAAGGTGGGATATCAAATCCAAACTCTTCTTCTCCTCCTCTTCTTTGTTTCAGACATAACTCACAAGAACTCAGTTCTGGCACCTCTCAAGTGGGCACCATTGCCATTATAAGAAAACAAGAGAAGTGTTTATGGTGATTTCTGGCACCTCTTTTTCTAGAAAAATAGCATCAGATAGCCCTGTTTTCATCTGAGAAATGTTGATGGGGATGTCTCTTATTTTCATCAGATAAATGTGGCAGGATATGGAATAGGATGTTCTTATTTCCATCGGATCAATGTTGTAGGGTATGCAATCTGCCCTGGGGTTTGGACTTCAGCCATACTCTAGATCAGGGTTCAGCAGGGGGCCGGTCCACTGTCCCTCAGACCTTGGGGGGGCAGACTATATTTTTTAAAAATTGTATGAATCAATTCCTATGCCCCACAAGTAACCCATAGGTGCATTTTAAATAAAAGGACACATTCTACTCATGTAAAAACACACTGATTCCCGGACTGTCCGCGGGCCGGATTTAGAAGGCGATTGGGCCGCATCCAGCCCCCGGGCCTTAGTTTGCCTACCCATGGTCTAGATGCATCCTATAATACTTTAGCTTCACATTCACATTCATTGTTATTATTTTTTTAGAAAAAGTGCTGCGGGGAAATCATTTTGTTTGGTGCAAATGCAGAGAAAACTTCAGCTGCTTTTTCAGCACTATATTGAATACTGGGTAGGACATGCTATTCCCCCATGTGCTTGTAAATGAAGGCTAAAAGATGCTTAATTTTGACAGCAGGTAGCAATTAGCACTTCCTGTGATGCATGCTTAAAAGGGTAACATATATTTTTCTGCAAAGAAAACCCAAACAAGCCCAGACAATTCAGCTCTAGCAGAAGACATTAATCTAATATCTGGATATTGACTTCCATTCATTTAAATTTAAATGTGTGTGATTGAGCCGTGCAGTAAAACCAGCTCACCGATACCAGCTGGCATCCTGATGGCTTTTCTTAAGCAAGCAATGGAATCGATTTAAATGTGTAATTGACAGTGGCTCTAACTAGCTGCCGCAGAGGACTCCAGTCAGACTGCTGCTGGTAGGGTTTCATCAGGTCCAATGCAAATGCCGCACACCAGATGACTTGTGGATTAGACCAAGGGAGCAGTCAAATGTGCAAGAAGGTGGCATAAAGCAAAACTTAAGCTGACATAAAGTTACACCAGAGCCATACTCTGTTGCTACTGGGGAAACAAGTCTTTTAAATTGTTGGCAACTGTCAGGGAACTGCCATCAGAACTGGAGGCGGAGAGGAGTCTCCAGAGGGATGCAGGAGAGGGTCCCAGCAGGGAGAGAGGGAGCCCATCTGCGGGGGAAGGAAATCAGCATAACACCAGTGGAGAAGGGGGGCAGATGGGGGAATCGGAGAGGTGGCTCCAGGACTCTTCGCAGGAGACCAGCGGAGAGGGGACTAGTACTCCGCTGCCCACACCCACTTTGCGCAGAGGACTTCCGCGCAGGCAAAGTAGGAGGAGACTGGGCGTCAAACAGCTTTTATGCTGGAAGAGGTTCAAGAAACGCCCACTGACGGATTCTGCCAGCGACTGAGGCAGCCACGAACTTAAGGCTGTCCAGACAGAAAGGGTTCAACCAGGCAACCTAGCCAGGAGTAATGGCAACTTACGCACGAGCAACCCCTAGAACCATTACAGCAACCATCTGTCTTGAGAGACAATGGAGTGCACCTCCAGAGGTGAAGTCAAACCAGTGGAGAACCACAGTGCCTGCTGGGGCTTCAGTGTAACTGCTGGCTCTCACACTGTTTTCTGCAGTGTTATTTTCCCCCTTTTATTTATTTCTTTTCGACAAAGTGATAATCCTAAATAAATAAGAATAAAAATGTGCACCCCACCCTTGAGACCGTTCCATTGTAACTATCCAACATCCCAAAATTTCAAAACCTCTTGTGATGGTTTGCCCCTTTCCATTTAAACAGTAAAAATTCTACGAACACCTTCCAGATCTCCTTGAAATCATTTCTCCTACGAATTCCCCGTCTTATCTTAATGACACATGTTAATTTATCATTAATAGCTATACTCCCCATCTCTTTATACCATTCTTCTGTTTTGCATTCACCTTGCCCCTTCCAATTCCTAGGTATCATAATTTGTGCAGCTGTCAATAAATTTGTGAGCAAGTCCTTCATGGCCTGTGAACCTCCCACCCCATCGTAAATTGATAATAATGCTACCTCTGGACTTTTGGTTACCTTTAACCCATTGTTTTCTGTTATCTCCTTAAACACCCTTTGCCAGAAAAATTGTACATACTTACACCCCCACCACATGTGAACATAATTCCCGGTTTCCTGGCATCCCCTCCAACATAACACCGAATATTCCTTTTTTATTTGATTTAATCTGACTGCTGTTAAATACAATCTCCAGACGAATTTATAATAATTTTCTTTCATTCTTATAGACAGTGTTGGATTTACGTATAAGCTAAATGAGCTATAGCTTAGGGCCCCACTCCCTTGGGGGCGCCAAAATTTTTTTAAAGGAAAAAGCAAACTGGATGTACATTTCCAAAATATAAGATAAAAAGCAAATAAAATAAAACCTACATGCAGCAACAGTGGCAAATGGCTTTAGATGTCTATTAGGTCCATAAATAGTTGTTGTTGTTGTTTAGTCGTTTAGTGGTGTCTGACTCTTCGTGACCCCATGGACCAGAGCACGCCAGGCACTTCTGTCCTCTACTGCCTCCCGCAGTTTGGTCAAACTCATGCTGGTAGCTTCGAGAACACTATCCAACCATTTCGTCCTGTCGTCCCCTTCTCCTTGTGCCCTCCATCTTTCCTAACATCAGGGTCTTTTCCAGGGAGTCTTCTCTTCTCATGAGGTGGCTAAAGTATTGGAGCCTCAGCTTCACGATCTGTCCTTCCAGTGAGCACTCAGGGCTGATTTCTTTAAGAATGGATAGGTTTGATCTTCTTGCAGTCCATGGGACTTTCAAGAGTCTCCTCCAGCACCATAATTCAAAAGCATAATTTCTTCGGCGATCAGCCTTCTTTATGGTCCAGCTTTCACTTCCATACATCACTACTGGGAAAACCATAGCTTTTACTATACGGACCTTTGTTGGCAAGGTGATGTCTCTACTTTTTAAGATGCTGTCTAGGTTTGTCATTGCTTTTCTCCCAAGAAGCAGGCGTCTTTTAATTTCGTGGCTGCTGCCACCATCTGCAGTGATCATGGAGCTCAAGAAAGTAAAATCTCTCACTGCCTCCATAAATTACCATATAGCATATATTCAACACAAACAAACAGCAACAATTTGTTGTTGACAAAGGACAGCTGGACATATAAAGGACCCCATTACCTTCAGTAGCTTAGGGCCTCATCAAACCTAAATCCGGCCCTGCTTATAGACAACATTTTCAAAGTACGATTCTCTCATATTTTCTCCCAGCTTTGACTATCTATCATCTATCATCTATCTATTTTTTCTTATTCCCTCCCCCCCTTTTCTTTTTGCAGTGTTAGCAGCACTGAAGTGACCTCTCTTGGAGTGAAAGCCTTTGTTAGGATTCTTGCTCCATGTTAGCAGTCATGAGATTGTTTTATATCACATGACGGTTTATGTTTTCATTCCACAGATTGGGAAGTGATGGAGACAGGATGTTTTGGTATTACTGTGTTCTGTGAAGTGGGACTATTGTCCTTTGCTCTTTCTCTTTGCTGTCTGATGAGAAAGAGGAAGGAACTAAGTCAGAATGCTCCGAGTGTATTATATGTAAATAAAGTAGATTAGCCAAAATGCTGTGCTACTAAGTTCAGTTACGCAAACTGTGAATACTCTGCAGATCCCTAAGTGTGCTGATGCTTCTTAGTATCAGTTGCTGTGATGTTTGGGCTGAAGAAAGCTTTTGAAGCTCCCAAATGATCGACCAGGAGGGAGAGAACTTGCCAGTCGAGCATGTGTCTCTACCAGGATCCTACACGCGAGTAGGACAATCCTAACAGCCTTGGCAGTGTCTATGGAGGTTTGTGGCTGCCCAGAATACAAGACTTTCTTCTCAGTCTCGCTGATGTGGACCGAAAGAAAGCAGAGCAATACATCTGGCATTAGCTTAGCTGCAGGAGCTGCTGGAAACTGGAATACAAAACACCATCCAATCGTGTTAGGGTCTGCATTCCAGATTGGTGGGGAGGGGGTTACTTTGTAGCCTTTTCTTCTCCTGAAGATGGTGTTTGAGTTAACCACCCTTTTCGCCAACTCAATTTGCATTGTCAAGTCGTGTGACTGAGCTGAATGATTTTAGGATCCAGTCTAAGTCCGCCCACCCCACTGGTCCCACTCTCATCACGCCCCCCCAGATATACATAACTAAAGAGCTGGAACTTTGCATAAAGGAAGGCTACTCAAGAGCATTTTATCAATCAATCAATCAATCAATCAATCAATCAACCTTTATTACGGTCCACAGACCCAACAAATCATTACAAAGCAATACACAATTCATACAGCCTACCTCCAGGTTAAATAAGCATTTTTTTCAGAATATAGGGATCATTGGTTCTTGCAACCACCGATAAAAACTTGGCCACTGCTAATGTTCTAGCATTTGTCCGGTCTTCCAATAGGAACCTGACATAGTGAGCCTCTGATTTTACCGGGAAAGGTACCAGCAAGGGTAATATCAGTTCAGCCCTAGCTTGCTCATATTTTGCACAGTGCAACAAAATATGTTTTATCAAATCTATGTCTTGAGCACACGAGCAAAGTCTGTCCTGGTAGGGAACTCCTCTCAACCTGCCATCCGACACTGCAGAAGGAAAGACGTTTAGTCTGGCTTTGGTGAAAAGCCTTCGATAATTTGGTACTGTCAGGTTTTTAATGTAAGATGTTAACTTAAAGACATGCCCATATTGTACTCCTACTGCCAGCAGACTACAGACTGTGTGTGATCGAGATTTACAGTATAGTGGGAAAAGCTGCACAACAATTAATGAGGTATTTGGCATAGCCATTTAATGAATGCTAACAAAAGACTGCACAAGAAGAACAAAATTCATATATATATAGCTACATTATTCACCTGATTAATAAACTGGTTCTGAGTAATAAATATTACAAAAGGAAGCCTCTGCTTCCTTTTTCCGAGCCTGAAGAAATGAAGAAGTCTAACAGTAATAAACAAAAAAAGCTCCCCCTCCATGCAACATGACATTTACAAGTTGGATGATTATCACACATTGACAGGATGATGCCACTTATCAAACACTGACAGTTACTATGCAATTTGGGGTGCATTTGGATTAAAGCGACCACTTTGCTGGCATTCTGAAACCTCACTTTTCCCACGGAAAGGCTTTATACCAAATTAACTAATAATTTCTGAAATGTCTTAGGTGCCCTTTACATGATACAGCAGCGATGTGGGAGCTGCTATTGACTCGGTTCAACCCACAATGCTGCTGTAACATTTAAAGGCCCTGTATCGGAACCATGAAATGGTTCACCCGTAATTCAAAAGTGACACACTGCAAAAGCTTTAATAATAGACTCACACTCCTGATAACTCCTCAAAAGGAAGCAGGGTCATCCACTTATGTCGAGTGTATGACAACTTCCTGTTTCCTCATATCACTGAACCCCAGAAAATATTACTGAAGGGAGAAATATGCCCTTTAACTCAGAAGACTCAGTGAGCATGTTTTATGTTTTTGACCAAACTGCAGGAGGCAGTGGAAGACAGGAGTGCCTGGCATGCTCTGGTCCATGGGGTCACGAAGAGTCGGACACGACTAAACGACTAAACAACAACAAAAGATATAAAGAAACCCAAATTGTCATCAGTGTTTTGGAAATATCTTCTGGATTTAGGCAAATATTTGGTTTTGGAATCATCAGTTTGTATTTTGAAATATAATTTTAATGGGTGGTGGTGTCAATGGCAAATGGCATCCAGCCACAGAGACAAAAGGCAGGACAAGTGAAGAATGAGAAGGTACTATAATAAGAGTAATAATTTATTAAAATTGCATACCACCCTTCATCCAAATATCTCAGAAAATACAAAATGAGAATTCAAAATAAATAAAACAAAAAACCCCCCCAATAACCTGCTCCCTCATTTAAAAAGCCATAGAATGTTAATCAGCTAAATGCCTGGGAGAAGGGGAATGTTACCGAAAAATATGTAATGAAGACACAAGACAGGCTTCCCTGGGGACAGCATTCCACAAATAGGGAGCCACGGCGGAAAAGGACAATAGTACTTCCTGGTGGTTAGTGTGAGGTGGTGCCGAAAACGGCAAGCCTTAAAAGTAGGAGAGCAAAGAGCTCAAAGACAGAGGGCACATAGCAGCACCGGTAGAAGAGACAATGAGAATGAGGAATGAGGAAGTGGGAGAGACGGGGGATGGAGAGTCACTCAGGACAACACCATTATCCAAGAGGCTGGCTCTCTGTAAAGTTTGAAATAAAAAAGGACAGTAAGAAACTTTTCCTTGTCTTTATACTTTCCTGGGCAACCATGCTGACAGCATCCTGACAACACGAGACCTCACATCTCTATCTTCTATGTGGGGCCAGCACTTGCAAATTATTGTGTACAAATCACTAGTCACATATTAAAGCTAGCGCATTTTTTATCATTGAGTGAGGTCCCTTCAAATTTAAGGGGGCCTAGCAGTGATTAACTGCATTTAGCATTGTTGCCCTAAGAGAGACAGCAACCTCTAGCAAATTGTCCTAAGCATTTTAATCAAACTTCCCAGGATTCCTTGGAGGGAAGACATCCCAGTCAAACAAGTTTTTTGGGGGTGGGAGGAGCATCTCCACCCACATCGTTCTGCCCGGACACTGAGGTCCAGTGCCGAGGGCCTTCTGGTAGGTCCCTCACTGCGAGAAGCCAAGTTACAAGGAACTAGGCAGAGGGCCTTCTCGGTAGTGGCACCCATCCAACCAGATGTCGAAGTGAAAAACAACTACCAGACTTTTAGAAGACATCTGAAGGCAGCCCTGTTTAGGGAAGTTTTTAATGTTTAATAGACAATTGTATTTAATATTTTGTTGGAAGCCACCCAGAGTGGCTGAGGAAACCCAGCCAGATGGGTGGGGTATAAATAATTTATTATTATTATTATTATTATTATTATTATTATTATTATTATTATTAACAAGACCCTATTTATTTTTATGTACCCAAAAGCATCAATGTGTGGCAGGAGGGGCTTATTTGGGCAAAGCTTCCATGCCTGATGTCCTCTTCAAGCCATCTCTGTGGACAGGCATTTAATCCAGTCTAATGAATCCAATGTCCTTGGCATAGTGGTGGAAGCACTGGCGGCACACGTTGAGCCCGTACTTGCGAATCAGGCCGTGGTGGTTTGAGCCCTGGCCAAACTTCCTCGGGTGGTTCCAATAGAGCTGCTGGTGGCCCATCTTGCTTGGCGTCTCATGAGGGAAGGGGAGCATCAAACAAGTTTCACTCTGGTTCTGTAGGTGCAGATGCTCCAAAAGTTTGTTAATTCTTATAACGGGATCTTAACTTACTGATGGGTAGGAACAGAAGGCTACCCTAAGAGCATTCCTTCCTACATGCAAACAATGAGAATTCTGTGATGAGAGTGCTCATACAAACATGATTTCTTTCCTCTAATAACGAAGCTCGAGTCCCATTGTAAAGTAAAAGCTTAATCTGATTCTTCATGTTTCAAATAATAGACTTCATGCAGGGACACTTTCATACTGTGAATCATTAATCATTCTGACAAAATGCAGCATCTCTCTATTAGATTTCCTGTTATGGACTTTTAACAGATGTCTAATTAGAAGCTACAAGTGAATGCAGAGCGAAGCAATGTTTTGCTGGAGAGACAGAGGAGAAGATTCCAGTTTGTTTGAATAGCATTCAAAGCACTTGAGAAATGACTAGAAAACAGGATCTAGGATCTTGGGTGGGTGGGTGGGGGAAGGAGAATTACTAGGCTTCCTCATCTAATGGAAGTAAGTTGTTTTCTCAGACTTTTAAATTCCATCTGCCGAGTGCCAAATATTACCAGCACTGGCTGATATTTTATGTCAGCTCTAGTGTATATATGTCAAATGTTGATTTTTCACTGCCTGTCTGAGGCCAATACTGTAACTCCAAGGCCTGCCCAAATTCTAGCCCAGCCATCCTAAACACTACATATGGTGGCCTGCAGGGTTCTTACCAGACTTCTTGTTTTTGTAGTTCCAGGAAACTACAAAATGGACCAGAGGTCCATTTATTGAACCTCTGATGCAGAGGCAATGTCAGTTCTGAGGAGGTCATGGGATGAAGTGTATTCCGCTGCCTGTTCTACTCTTTCCCCTGCCCTTTAAAATAATAATATTATTATTATTTTGTAGACACTGCTACTCTGCTCTTTGCCTCCCTGTCACTATGGCTGGAGAGATTATAGGACTTGTAGTCCATCAACATCTGTAAGGCGACAGGTTTCCTATCCCCATTATAATGGATCACAAATGGAACTGCAAAAAACTATGGCAGTATATCCTCAACTCCCAGCAGGACCACTCCATTCCGTCATTCCGCCTTTTCCCATAAGAAACAACCTGGACCCTGCAATCATCTTCTGGGGCCCTTCTTTGTATGCCCCCTTCACAAGAGGCCTGGAGGATAGCAACATGAGAATAGTCTTTTCTGTGGTGGCACCCCATTTGTGGAATGCTGTCCCTGTGGAGGCTCACCTGGTGCCTTCTTTGCATAACTTTAGGTGCCATGTGAAAACGTTTCTCTATACCAGGCCTCTTAAGCATTCGGTGGCCTTTTAAATGTGTGTGTGTGGGGGGGGGGTTAGTTTGTTTTTGTTCTTGTTTTGTCATGTATTTTGTGTCCACATTTTGTCATTTTATGTTGTGAACCACCCTGTGATCTCTGGATAAAGGACAGTATACAAATCCATTACATTGGTACCTCTGGTTATGAACTTAATCCGTTCTGGAGGTCCATTCTTAACCTGAAACCGTTCTTAACCTGAGGTACCACTTTAGCTAATGTGGCCTCCCGCTGTTCTCATCCTGAGGTAAAGTTCTTAACCTGAGGTACTACTTCCGGGTTAGTGGAGTCTGTAACCCAAAGTGTTTGTAACCCGAGGTCCCATTTTAAATAAATAAACACCTCCACCCTGATTTTAATTCCCCCAACTTTTCTAATGGACATTTGACATCCTATAGCAAGGGAGCATGGGGATTTTATTTTTTATAGGGAGTCTGCACATTAGCATTTTAATTTTTTTTGTACTTCTCAAAATTTCTGAATTCGCTGAGCATGCAGATAGCTTCTCAGTAGCATGCCTTGACTCCAATCCTGTCAGCACTCATCACCTGAGTTCCCTATTAGAGTCAGTGATTAGTTGTGTTGGCCTGGAAGCTGTCAGAAACCAACTGTCAATTACAGCTAGCACTCAAATCTAACATCATTGAGTGTCAAAAACTAATTGACTAAAGAATATTCAACAGATGTTCCATATAAAGTGGAGAATTGTGATATAAGCAATAACTGGGGCATATACTTTTCAACTCTGGTTATTCCAGACCCTCTAGGTGTCTCTTTTTTCCAGGGATGGTCCTGGATTTACAGAAGCTGTCCTGGTTTCTGATTTGATCCTAGAATGTCCCACTTTTTGGTAAAAGGTAAAGGTACCCCTGCCCGTACGGGCCAGTCTTGACAGACTCTAGGGTTGTGCGCTCATCTCACTCTATAGGCCGGGAGCCAGCGCTGTCCGCAGACACTTCCGGGTCACGTGGCCAGCGTGACAAGCTGCATCTGGCGAGCCAGCGCAGCACACGGAACGCCGTTTACCTTCCCGCTAGTAAGTGGTCCCTATTTATCTACTTGCACCCGGGGGTGCTTTTGAACTGCTAGGTTGGCAGGCGCTGGGACTGAACGACGGGAGCGCACCCCGCCGCGGGGATTCAAACCGCTGACCTTTCGATCAGCAAGTCCTAGGCGCTGAGGCTTTTACCCAAAGCGCCACCCGGGTCCCTTTTTGGTAGGACGTCCCTATTTCCCTTTGAAAAATGTTGGAGGGTATGGAGTTATGTGACCCCTGAGCCAAGGAGATAAGTAACTATACAACCTTTGGAAGACATCTGAAGGCAGTCCTGTATAGGGAGGTTTAATGTTTTATTATGGTTTTATATATGTGGGAAGCCACCCAGAGTGCCTGGAGCAACCCAGTCAGATGGGTGGCATATATATATATATATATATTATTGTTATTGTTATTATTGTTGTTGTTAAGGATGTTACTTAAGGATGTTTCAACAGAGGAATGTTGGGGGGTATGTTATTTTGCACTGGTTTCATTCTGGCGGCCTTCAGCATTCTTTGGCCTCATCATCGCTTTCCATTAAACCATGCTCCTTTGCTTCGAAGGAACTCTAAAGCATGTTGGAGCACAGCTTGGAAACGTGTGCTATAAAAGTATGACACCATTAATCACTGTGTAGAGGAGGGAATGTTAGCATACTTAAATTCAAGTGCTCAAGAGGAGGTAAAAAGAAACAGATGTACCTACTGAAGTGTGCTCTTCTAGTCAAGTATACAAGTATAATTCTCTCTGGTCCAACAATCAATGAAATTTATCATGGCTGTGACTGGGTTGTAGCATCTTAGGCTCTGGCTGGCAGAGACAGCCTTCCTAGACTGCAACCCAGAGGTCCCACCTTTCAGAATTCTCAGGCAGGTTGGGCTTGCTATCCAGTTGCTAGGGAAGACTTGAGGAACTATCTCTGCAACTTCTTATACAAAATGATGTAATCTCTGCACCTCTTACATTAACATGCAGTTGGAATTTAGCTATCTGTATGAGTTCATGCGTCACACAATGCTGTGTTCAGTTCTCAGTCACTTAAAGGTATCAGAATGTACAATTAAAATTTAAACGTGTAGATCAATGTGGAAAGTGTTAGAAACAAATGTAAATTAACACATGGTAAAGTCATGGGACAGAAATACTGATTCTAGCACCTGTCTTTTTATCCATCGAACCCTGCTCTCTGCTTTCCATATCTAGCAGATCTCTAGTTTTAAGGTAAAGGTACCCCTGACCATTAGGTCCAATTGCGGACGACTCTGGGGTTGTGGCACTCATCTCGTTCTATAGGCCGAGGGAGCCGGCATTTGTCCGCAGACAGCTTCCAGGCCATGTTGCCAACATGACTAAGCCGCTTTTTTTAAATAAAAAAGATTTTTATAAATTTGGAAAATGTGTGGTGTTACAAATACTGTGATCCATAAGCTCAGGCCAATATGGTTAACGTTTTCTTTCTCTCTCATTACAGTAGTTCCTGGATACAGTAAATCATGGATCTAATTATATGTAGATCAATCACAGAGGATGTGGCGGTGTCACCTACAAGAATTTGTCTTGCCAAATGCAAGGTGGTTCTTTTAAAATGAGATTCAGAAGTAATACAAAACGTAAGTGAGAAGAATAAAGATTTTATTCTAAACAGAAGCAATATATACATACCAAGCAAGCACTTCAATTTGCCACTTGAAAACCCACAAGAAGCAGTGAAGTGACTCACCCAGGTAGTTTCAGGTTGCACAGCCATGCAGCTGATCAGTCTGTGCATGAGCTTCTCAAAAACTCTGCTCCACCCAAACCATCCAATTTACAGCTAGCTAGCCTGTGTGGCTTGCCCGACTGGTTACGTACAGATCATTCATTGCTGGTTAGGTAAAGGGACATCTGACCATTAGATCCAGTCGTGGACGAGTCTGGGGTTGGGGCGCTCATCTCACTTTACTGGCCAAGGGAGCCGGCGTACAGCTTACGGGTCATGTGGCCAGCATGACTAAGCCACTTCTGGTGAACCAGAGCAGCTCACGGAAGCTCCATTTACTTTCCCGCTGGAGCAGTACCTATTTATCTACTTATACTTTGACATGCTTTCAAACTGCTAGGTGGGCAGGAGCTGGGACTGAACAATGAGAGCTCACCACATCACAGAGATTCTCTAGTTTTACTGCATAATAAATAGGTAGACATGCAGCAGCTCATCTCTCTCTCTCTCTGAGCTTTGCAGCTTTCAAAGGCCGCTGGGTTGTAACCCTAGGCAGAGGTGACATGGCTGAAAATTTTGGTTTTTCACTTGGCTGTTTTGAGCAACAGCAGCAAAACACGATCTACCCCTCCGCAGTAAGCTAGCTCTCTTTCTAAATATGTAGAATTGTCCCCAAGGCTCTATGCTTAATTCTTGGACATATATTTCATTTGGATGTGTGTGTTCTAGATCCTTTTTTCCTGTCAGGATGTCTGTGCTTTTAACAGCTGGGCTTCAGAGGGAAGGAGCCATAGACCAGTGGTAGAGAACATGGTTTCTATGCAGAAGGTCCTGTCTTCAATCCTCAGCATCTCCAGCTTGGGCAGGGACAGATCCTTATCTGAAACCATGGAGAGTCAATCGCAGTCAGTGTAGACAATGGTGAGCTAGATGGGCCTATGGTCTGATGCAATGTGAAGCAGATCAGGTCCTCCCTTTAAAGAGGGCACATGTTGTGGTGAGACCTAGCAACCAAACCGTGTGCTGTGGGTGGGTACGATTTGATAGCCACAACACCCAGTTGATAGGTCCCTTGATGCAGGGTTTAATCAGGCCAATGGGATGCAGGCCAAACGGATCAAGGGACCTATGCACGTGAACCAGAGCTTCCTCTTTCAGCGCGTGGAGATAGCTTGTTCCCGGCTTTCTGCTTATCCAGGTGTTCACCCTAGGCTGACCTATGCCGGTGCCCTGGGTCAGCGCTACCTGCAATGGTGCAGGGAGCTAGTCGAACCAGAGCCTATGCAACCACTCAGTTGCTGTAATCAATAAAGTTGTGGCCTAAATTCTGCCAAAAACCAAACCAAAATTTGAGTCTTGTCTGAATTTATTTAAGGGGGAGATTTAAAAGTCTGAACAAACAACTTGCATGGTTCCTAAGAGATGATGGGCAACCCACTGACCCTGAAAAATATCAGTCACCTTGCCAACAATATTTTAAGTTCCCTTGAAATGTCTTCAGGTGTTTCACCTAATCAAAAACATTCCAGATTTGCTGTAATGTTTCCTTAGGCTCTAGAAAGCTATGGGTTGCTGCTGCTGCTGCTGCTGTTGTTTTCTTTTTGTGAACCTTGTTTTACGCTATACACAAGCAGTGACAGTTGCAAGGGTTGCATATGCTCATACAACATGCTGGGTTTGATATGATTAAAGTGGAAGAAACAATGATATGCAAAATCCCTATCTACAAGCTATGGAATAACATCATTCTTCTTAGCCTGCATATAGCAAAGCGAAATTTTATTTAACTGGACTCAGTGCCTTGTCATTTGTGATATATGCCCAAATCATTATTATGTCATTTCTGTCTTTTGATTTCTGAAATAAAATGGTAATAGAGCAATAACTGGCATGTGATTGACTTCTCCTATAAACCTGAAGTAGGAGGAGTACTTGGCTTTATAATGCTTCCAGAAATAGAAGTCCCATTATTAACTGTTTTTAAAACTTTTGCACGTGTCTGTGTAAAATTAAGCACTTTGCCCATTACATTAAACTTCTTCAAAGTTAAGCTTCCAATTCTCTGTCAAATCACATTACTCTAGGTAGCGGGGAGGTGCTACTTTAAAAACAAAACAAAACAAAACAAAACCTCTAGAAATAATGGTTGATTAAACTACTTTAGGGGTACGAAGTAATTTTACTCCCAACTGTCTACATTCTTATGGGCAACCTCCCATGGTGTGTGTGTGTGTGAGAGAGAGAGAGATGCATGCGATATTACCTTTGTACAATAGGTTACATTCCATCCATGCAAAAATGTCTGACTTTATACACATAGTCCTGTCTCAATCTAGGCAAGAAAGAGGCATTAACATAGTTCAAGGATACAGTGCATCAAAGATAAAGTACTTGAGGAGGCACAGTGAAAGGTCATTGAGGTACATGGCTTGCGGACATGGTTATTGTCTGTTAACCTATAATATACCATAACAGTGTCAGTTTGCATTTCTTGGGGCAGAAAGTATTGATCTGATGTGTAGAGATCTTTCCTATTCTGCTTAATTCAAGAAGCTTCTGGAAGCTTCTCTGTGTGAAAGAAACAAGCAGGAGGTTCATGATGTTTGGGTTATTCCTTCAGAGAAGCTAAATACATCTGGCTTAAAGTGGTACTGTTATCTCTTTCTGTCAAGGTCATGCTGACTTATAACTGTAAGGCCAGAAGGAGCCTGGGTTTCACTTTCTCTTTCTATCTCTTTTCCTTAGTGTTAAGGTTTAGACTTACTATAAGTTATTGTAAGTTTAAGTGAAGTCTGCTGCAACTGGATTTCTTATGGACAGTGCCAATCCTGAATGTATTGGATTTGTGACCATTGTGCTCATTTGCCTTCAGTAGCAGTAAAGCTCTGCTGGATGAAATACAATTGCCTTTGGTCTATTTTGGGGGAATCCTGTGACCTGTTTAAGTTTTTACCCTTCTAACTATACATTGGAGTTATGCTCTGGATCAATATTGAGTAGAATTCCACGACAAACAGTAAATATAAGGAACTTTTGACAGAACGTTAAAATGGACAATAGCCATTTGTCACAGAGGGCAATTTCAAGTGAGCCTCCAAACTGTCAGTATTTTGCATAAGAGATACAGGGGCACCCTGGGAAATTTAGGTTTGTACAATTCAAGTCCTCTGTCACTTTGGGGCGACACATCCACATTGCTCAATAAAGCCGAGGTATAATCTAACATCCACTTAAGATTTGTTAGGGCAAATCAGGATGAGTGTTCAATAAACAGGCCCCCAGTTGCCACTGTTATAAGGTTACCAGATTTTTTTCAATGAATCCGGGGACACTTTTCAACTTCAATGGATTTTGTATGGGGACTGATTTGTAAATCTGGGGACTGTCCCCGGAAAACAGGGATGTCCGGTAACCTTACACTATTATAATGGAGTGTGTGTGCTTTCTGGGAGGGGGGGAGCCCCATTTTGAGATTTGCCTCCTTGTTTTTGACAAACTGGCAGTGCTCCGCTTCCAATACTCACTGCTCACAGTTTAGGTCACACAAACACTCTGTTGGAGTCTCTGTATGTGTTTGATAGGAATTGTGTGCAATGGGAAAGCTTCTCCTCCTTCTGGAGGGGAGGGATTGTGAGCAGGAGCCGATTCCTGCATCATGCAGGGGGCGTTCTGCCCCCTGCCCTGACATCATCGCTGGCGCGCCACGCCTCCTGGTTGGGCACCCAACTGGGAGACACTGCGGGGGCGTGGTTTAGCCGCTCAAATGCAGCCGTGCTGGCTCTCCCCACCATTGCTTAGCTGTTTTTTCCACGGGTCACCCACCCACCACTCCCTTAGTGCATAGCTTCTCACTTGACCTTGCTATGGGCCCATGGTTGGTCGCCCTGGTTGCCCAGGGGGCCTGGTAGGAGTTTTTTTTTCCAATTGGCAAAGTGGCACCAGTCTCTTGGTTTTTTTCGCCTGCCTCGTAGCAATCGTCACAACTTTCTTGGTATTCAGCGGTTAGGCATTGGAATGTGTTGTTGGTGTGTGGAAGGGCAAGGTGTGGCCATCGCCTACCCCTTCACTTAAGGGTATTCCGTTAAAGGAATATGGCGGTTGTGGAGCCTGTCCGATGCCCGGTGTGGCGGGGGGCCATGGCACGACCCCCGGTGACATCAGGGGAGAGCTTATAGTTGTATTTGCATCAACAGGCTCCCCCTATTGGTGGTTAACCCCTCATCAGACTCACCCCTCTTCGAGTGAGTGGAATCAAATTGCGGTTGTCTGATGCCTAAGCCAATACCTTCTCACTTGCTGTAATCAATAAAGTTGTGGCCTTTTCTAGCCCATTAACCTAATATCCTGTGTCCACGTGCCTTTATTATTCCCAAGCGGGGGGCGGGTCCTCGAATCACAAGTAGGGTGTTAACAGCAAGTCAATAACAAAGAGTCAAACCTCACAATGTGCAGAAGGAAATAGTAAGTCTTGTTTTTCCCCCAAAAGACAAAAGAATGAACTCCTGACTCAGACTATTAAAACTCCAACCACACTGGACATAGTCACTGCAGCAGGAGTGCCTCTACAAAGCACAGTTCTCGTTTTCTTTAACACCTTTTGAGGTCCAACCCCTTTGTTGTTGTTTTTGTGGTTTATAAAGCTGTCTGCCCCCCTTTCTCCCCATATTGCAAGGATTTCCCCTTTCCTCATCTGTGAAATGTAGGAGGCTGTGGATTAGCAACCAATAGCATTAGCCTCGCTCCCTTTCACTGTGGATCTAAAAGTTTTGCTTGATTGCAAATATCTGCAATAATATTATTTCAAAACAAATCATTAAAAAGTATTTCATTATCATTTTTCATTTCTATTTATTAAAAGCATAACAAGAAATGTAAACAAGAAATCACATCACATGCTAGCTGATACAATAAAGCAACAAATTACAGTTCAAGAAGTGATCATCGTGTGTTGCATGAGAAGATGTTAAGTTTCAAAGGACGAAAATGCTGTTTGGACTGTTGCTGTTTGCAAAATGCTGTTTGCTTATCTCCTGACTTGAAACTTCTGCTTTGATTGCTATTTGTTCTGTTGTTTTAATGGGCTTTTTATTATGGATGCTTGATGTTGTCGCTTTATTGCTTTTTAGGCAGCTCTCAGGTATTTCCTGACATCTAAAGTTTGGAGTTCATGGTATCTCTGCAGTTATTGTTTTATGCCAGGTTTTCATGCTTTGTTTTATGTTGTGCTCTATTTTATTATATGCTGTTAATTTTTTAAAATGCAATCTAGATTATTAAAAAATAAAATAAAATAAAATTATCTGAACCATCTTCTCACTTTCTAAGTTAAGTGGCCCAGGTTCAAGGGAGATGCTCAGATTTCTACCTTTGGGAGGGGGTGGTGGTGAGATGAATTTAGGACTTTGATGTGCATTGCCAGGTGAAGCACACACACTTCAGAGCCAAATCCCTTTCTGATCAAGGTGCCGCTCAGTCAGAAAGAGAGAGGTGGATTAAGAAAATGAGAAATCCAGGGCAAAGCATCCCAAAGGATATTCTCACTCTGCAGTATCAAATAGTGTCCAACAAAGTCAGTCAAGGAAGATGTGAATGGATGAACAGGACTACAGTGGTACCTCGGGTTATATACGCTTCAGGTTACATACGCTTCAGGTTACAGACTCCGCTAACCCAGAAATAGTACCTCGGGTTAAGAACTTTGCTTCAGGATGAGAACAGAAATCGTGCTCCGGCGGCACAGCAGCAGCAGCAGGAGGCCCCATTAGCTAAAGTGGTGCTTCAGGTTAAGAACAGTTTCAGGTTAAGTATGGACCTCTGGAAGTACTTAACCCGAGGTACCACTGTACTCCTACATTTCAACAAAGGCCTAAATTAGGACTCACCCATCTTATAATTCTCTCTCAATTGCACAAATGTCCGCCCATTCCCTCTCTTTTCCCAGAAGTCTGTTTGCCTTATTTATACTTATTAACCAACAACAAAAACCTGCATACATGCCGTACATTGGAAGCACACACACACACACACACACACACCCCACACACAAAAGAAAAACTATTGGGAACTGTAGTATGAGGAGGGTGCTGGGAAACATAGCTCTGTGGGGGCAAACTGTAGTCCCCATAATTATTTTTGGAGGGGAGATGAATGTGCTTTAAGCATGTAGCATGCAGTCAAAGTCAATGTTTACAGCAAGCTGTAAATTTATATACAAATTATAAATTATATATATAAATTTATATACAATTATTATTATTATTTTGTATAATTTTTAAAAAGTTTTTCTGTATTACATTTTAGAATATTTGTTTAAACAACCATAAAATATCAATGACTTCCCTTTTTCTCTTTCCGTGGTTCATTTTGCATATCATAAATCCCTGCATATTTTACAAAAACTAAACCATTCAGTATTCCATTATTACATCCATCAAAACGTATTTACACTGTTGAATTTATCTCAATGCTGCCATTTTCAAGTGCACACAATTTTCACGCAGATATTCATTAACATTTTCCAGTCTTCTTTAAACATATGTTCCTCTTGTTATCTTATTCTATATGTTAAGTCTGCAAGCTGCGCATATTCCATCAGTTTAAGTTGACATTCTTCTTTAGTTGGGACCTCACTCGTTTTTCATTTTTGAGCTAACATACATAAATAGCCTTTTTTTGACACCTGGGAATTTCCATCTGAATTATCCACAATGAAAAGGACTCTGCTTTTGGGGGGAGGGGCGGGGAAATACTTTTAAACATTTTTTTTTCAATTCATTATAAATTATTTCCCAATACTCTTTTGCCCATTTACAAGTCCACCACATATGATAGAACGTACCCTCAGCTGAGGGTAAATTTATATACAATTAAGGCAGCCTTAAGGGACGCGGGTGGCGCTGTGGGTAAAAGCCTCAACGCCTAGGACTTGCCAATCGAAAGGTTGGCGGTTTGAATCCCCGCGGCGGGGTGCGCTCCCGTCGCTCAGTCCCAGCGCCTGCCAACCTAGCAGTTTGAAAGCACCCCTGGGTGCAAATAGATAAATAGGGACCGCTTACTAGCGGGAAGGTAAACGGCGTTCGGTGTGCTGCGCTGGCTCGCCAGATGCAGCTTGTCACTCTGGCCACGTGACCCGGAAGTGTCTTCGGACAGCACTGGCTCCCGGCCTCTAGTGTGAGATGAGCGCACAACCCTAGAGTCTGTCAAGACTGGCCCATACGGGCAGGGGTACCTTTACCTTTAAGGCAGCCTTATATTATGTTTCACAGCAACATCTTCCTGCTGGCATGCATGGCAAAGCAAGATTTCTGACATGTTGGCTCCTTTGCACAGGACCACTTGTCCTAGTTATCTGGCAACCCCCAGTCCGCAGCTCAAAGCATTGCCAGTAAGGCCAGGTACTTAAATCCAACTCTGACAGATTTACAGTGTTGTGAAGTTACAAGTGCTGCCTTTGATGGTTCTGCTGGAAATCCAGGGTCTGCATCCAGAAGCCAGTTCAGGGAAGTAGCAGTTCAGAGTCCTGACAGCACCTGCAGCAATTTTTCACATTGCACCACAACACATCACATCAGGACTATGTTCATGCACAAAGCATGTCCACTCTAAATGGTCTCTCCTCCTGTTAGATTGTTGTTGGTGTCCGTCAGACGATATTTACTTATATTACTAGTTGTTGTTTTTTCTGCATTAGCAAGGAACTATTCTGCTGAACCAAATTGTGCTTAAGGGGATGACAACCAAAACAGATTCTCCCTGGCAGATTCTCCCTTCTGTTCTCAACTGCAAGATAAATCCCTGCTATCGTCTCTTTAACCCTCTCACCTTCAATAAAAACAGTAGATGGCTCGTCGCTGGGTCCCCTGTGAACAAACCCTTCATCATATGGTCCGTGGGCTCTGTTGATGATTTGTAGAGAACCTAAAAGGAAAGGGAGCTTTGTGGTGGCTGATTTAAACGGCCTGCCAAAAGAGCAGAATTACCATAGGCTACAGAAATCACATAGCTCAGATGGTCCAAGTCAAAACCTCCTGCTGGAAACTGTTCAGTGGATGCAGCAAAATAACATTTGCTGGAGCTAAAAAGCACTTGCCTATCCCTGTCTTCACAGGGGTATATACTGCAGCCCTGGGGATGGAACATGCACTTGCAATTTCATATAAATAAGGGATCTGGCACCGCAGACTAAAAACATTGTTTTTGCTCCAGCACTGATAAGGTTGACCTGAATTTACCTGACTGTAATGATCTGTGCCTGTTTCCGTACTTGAAACCCCAGCCTTGAGATATAACATAGAAGTTTCTGGTTAAATGGAGACTTAGGGTGGGGAAGAAATGAAATTCACTTTGCATTTTAAAGGCAAATCTACCAAATCCACACTTTCTGAAGCAATGTGAGAACCGAAACACAAAATTTCCACTGATTCGAATTTTGCGATGCAATTCTCTAAATGAACAATGTTTACAAAAAAACATATAGAAGGTAAAAGTGTACATAAAAATGAATATGTTTGTGGATGTGACATACAAATAGCAATATTTTAGGGGGAAATGCTTGCAACAATGTGTAAATAGGCAAAAATGCAACATTGTCTTGAGAGACAATGGAATGGGCCTCTGAGGGGTTAAGTCGAACTGCTGGAGAATCACACCACCTGCTGTGGCTGTAGAGACTGGTATCTCATAACTGCTACCTCCCACATTTTTTGTTGTTGTTTACCTTTAATTTTTAGCTGCATTAGCAACATCTAACTGACCTCACCAGGACACAAGCCTGAGCAGTGTGTATGGAGGTCCTGGGCTGACCCAACAACAAGACCTCTCTCTCAACCTGGTTGAGAGCCAGTGTGGTGTAGTGGTTAAGAGCGGTGGACTCCTAATCTGGGGAACTGGGTTCGCGTCTCCGCTCCTCCACATGCAGCTGCTGGGTGGCCTTGGGCCAGTCACACTTCTTTGAAGTCTCTCAGCCCCACTCACCCCACAGAGTGTTTGTTGTGGGGGAGGAAGGGAAAGGAGAATGTTAGCCGCTTTGAGGCTCCTTAAAGGGAGTGAAAGGCGGGATATCAAATCCAAACTCTTCTCTTCTTCTTCTTCAACATCACTGATGTGGTCCAAATGAAAGCAGAGCAATACATCTGGCAGCAGCAGGGTTGCTGGAGTTGTCGGAAGTATAATCTAAATCTGGATGGCCATGGTGGGAAATAGGATGATGGACTAGATAGAGATTTGAATTCTTCTTCTTCTTCTGTGATCATTGGTATAAGACCATATTCCCCAATGAAAAGCATAGATTTTGTTCTCAGCATATCTGAATCATTACCACACATGTATATTATCACAACTACAGTTGGCTTAATTGCACAACATCTTGTACATCCAGCTGCTGCTTTCCCCCCTTTATAAATCTGAGAAGAATATTCTCATTTTCTCTCTCTCTCATTGAGACAGATATTTGTGCTAGCAGGTATGAGTTTTCTGTATCGGAAGCAGAAAATTCACAAATATTCTCATGGCATTCCTAATAATGTGTTATTGCAATCCCCAAGGTAGGATGCAGCAATCCTGATGGCTGGTACAAACCTGGATGAACATGGTAATCTATCACATGCAGGAGGATGGTAGTCAAAGTTCTCAGGATCCTGTATTTCCCCCAACCAGCAGAGTCGGCGGGCGGGGACTGAATTTTTACGTATGATGTAGTTTTTCTGCCAGATAAAAGGACAAACCAAACCAAGTCAACTCTCATATGTGTATTGTAGACTTGCTGTCCTGTTTATATCAAAATTATCTAATGTACCAAGCAGTGCTCCCCCCCCCCCAAAAAAAAATGTTTAGGGATACTCTCATTTTCCTACTTATATTGAAATACTGCCCCTCAATGAGGCCAAACTTAGATTCACAAAATGTTTAGAGGTATGTGTACCCCTGCGTACCCCCAGAAAAAAAATGTACTGGTACCAGGTATCTGATGAAAATCTAGAATGAGCCAATCACAGACTTGCTGTTAATTAAAAATAAGCACATAAAGTTAAAATGCTAAAAGGAAAAGAAAAGAACATCCTAGTGTTTATAATTCAACATATACAGGGAAATAGCCTGTTAGTTGCTTGATAAATGCAGGAAAAGTAAAATGCAATTATGAGGTGCTGAATGAATAAATATATATTAAATGAATAAATTTGCTTTGGATGGCTTATGCCAAGGCACTGTGGAAGATGGAATCTTCATAAATGAATGTATGAAAAAGAAATAAATCTGACAGCAGAATGAATTTGCTCCTAACCCACGATGTGGAATAATAAGAATAAAAAGTCCACTATGAACAAGGAGAAAAAACATTTTGGGGTGCCCGTTACCTTCTTGTCTGCCATACTATTTTCTCTCTCCATTGTCTTCTTTGCACTTTTGTTATGTTTGATGGAACACAAGATGCTACTTTTACTAGATTGGTGTATTGGTCTTACGTAGCTCATCAGTTCTTTCCTTGCAAACAGAGGAACACGACCTGTTTGGTCTCATGGGGTGCAGAGCCTCAGGGGCGCACCAAATTTTGGCATCACACAGGATGCCACTAAAATCTGAGACTTCAAGATATGCCACTGGTTATCCGAACCTTTTTTTATCTGGAGATGTCAAGATACCTTGGCCCTTTTCCATCTGCGCTATGCTACCAAGTTATGGGCCTTATGAGGGACACAATCAATAGAAGGCATGTATGCTTGTGCTCATGGCATTTGCTGATTGGCCAGAGAAGGAGAAGAAAAGATATTTAAGACAGACTCACTCAGTAGTAACACGATGTCAGACTCCATAGTTTCATCAAGCCACATCTTTCCACTACTTCCTCCTCCCTAGTTTCTGCCTTGGTTCCTGTCAATCTGTTGGTACACATCACACAAATGATAAGCATCGCACAAATAAAAAAGAGAATAAAAACATAACGATAAAACCACACTGCAAGAAAAGCACGATACACCAGAAACAATAAACATGAAAACCCAGACACAAAACCAGTATAATAAAAGAGTATATTCAGCTATCAAATGCATGCATTTAAAATGCCCACTATTCCACAGGGACTTCTATCAGTCTGGGAGAACAGCAAAATCTTAGCCTAGTAGAAAAAAAGGCAGCAATGTGGATGTCAGACAAGCTTCCCTGGGGAATGCATCCCAAAACCATAGGGCCACCACTGAAAAGGCCCTCTCTCATGGTCACCCTCTGAGCTTCAGATTGGAGGGGTGACATGAAGCTCTGTAGACTAGGAGTCATCAATGTTTTTGAACCCACAATAGGGATTTTGAGAGTGTGTTGGGGAACATGCTTTCTGGTTCCTTCTCTGCATCCTCTTCTCCAAGTCACCCTCAGTCCCCACATATACTTTGTTTTTCCATAGATTGGATGGGCATCACCAGCAAAAAAGCCCTCTATCTCTTGAGGCTACACTCTCTTGCCTTTCTGAGCACCAAGCCAAGTAGCCAGCTGATAGCCAGCTGCACAAGAATCCAAAGAACAGAAGACCAAGTCCTTTGAGTCTTGTAGTGGCCTTATGGATGCTTTTCCCTTCAAGCAGAAGTTCTAGAGGATGAGGGGAATCTTTAAAATGGTTTGTAAGTTGACCAGGAGTTTTAAAGGGGTTTTAACAAATCATGTAAGTGTAAATCTCACATTCTAGCCTATAATGTCCCTGAAAATTTGACTGGACACTGGGCAAACAGAACCCTTTGAGTGATGCTAAAGTAGTTAATTTGATCTCAGCCTATATTTCCCCCTCTTCTTTGGCAAATTCATTTAAAAACCTCGGGTTGATTTGTGTTCACCATCCACAATTATCTTTTGAAGGTTGACATTTAGGAATGCAAAATGGGATGGTGAGAGATTGCATTATACAAAACTTATACCAGAATCATGACAAAATCATAGCTTGTTTGAAATATTCATGTCCTCCCACCACTCAAAAGAAAAGGGGGGGGGGACCAACCCCATTCAGGAATCTTCCATTCGTATTTCTGAACTCTGGGGGTGGTGAAGACCCTGTTATGTTTGTCCTGACTGGTTTCTTGGTATGATATGATCGTTGTTATAACCAATCACAATTATTTCCTAATGATGTTCTGGCTGTCGCATTGAGCCACAAGGTCTGTCTCATTGCTTTAATTTGCTTAGTGAATAGGTCTGAACCTGGTAAATTAGGACTGAGACTCACAACCTTGCCATAGGCTTTCCCCCCTTCCCATCATGATTTTTCAGCTCTTCTCCTCTTAATCATCACAGGTAGGGGGGGAAATGATGGAAACTTCACTTACACTTTTGCTTGGGATAGTGCTACAAATTCTGTACTGGTTCACCAGCTGACAGTTGCATCAGCTGATGACTTGCATTTGCAAATATGCCATCGCAGATCAGGTAGAACTTTTGCCTCAGCTCACCTCACCTCAAATATGATTCTTCTAATTGGAGTCTGTTCATGCAATCATCGGTGAGCAATCATGTTAAACCATCAAACAATGCACATACACTTATGAAGTCAGGTAGCATGCGACTATTTCAAGGGTTTGCAGTCATGTTAGGTCAGTCCTGGGGTGGAATATTCAGATGACTACTATCTATGGCTATTTTACATCTGTAGTCGCAAACTCAAAAAATGCTTTAAGATATGGAATCCCTATCCCCTCTTAAAAATTTGGTTTATTTATTTTGAACACTTAAAATCAGCTTTCCTCTGGCTTTATACACTAATACAATAAACTAGTGCAGCACAAAAATCTGTCCCAGTTTTTTTTTTTTTTTTTTTTTTTTTTACTTTTATGTTTTGGCCTCATTCTTTTTTTAAAAAAAATATTTTTATTAAATTTTCCAAAAAATAGAAATTAAGCAAAGAAAAACAAAGAACAATACATAACACTGTAAACACACACATATATATTTACCAAAATGAAAACTAATAACAATAAAAAAGGAAGGAAAACTAAAAGATATGAAGACAAAAGACAAAAGAAAAAAATACTTTTCATAACCTGGAATATTACCAAATTCTTGCTTCAAATACTGCAATATATAAATCTTAGTTACAATATTATAAAAGACTTCCACCGCATTCACCACACATCTCTTAGTTGTTTTGGCCTCATTCTTATGGGACTTTAGAATTTACTGTATTTTTCTGTGTATAAGACAATGCTTTTTGCTAAATAAGAATTAGGCAAAAATTGGGTGTCATCTTATACACAGATAGTGAATGCAGAGGGGGGGGTGTTCGATTAATGGCAGCAGCAAGCAGGAGATTGGCAGCGGCAATTGGGCGGGTGATTGGTGGCTGCGCCATGGCCTGTTGGCGATTGGCTGTGGCTGCAGCAATTGGACAGGCGATTGGCGGCTGCAGCAAGTGGGCGGGTGGGCAGGTGGTGGCGACGAGCGAACAGGTAATTGGCGGCTGCGGCGACGTGTACGATATGGCAAGCGATTGGCGGTGGCGGGCAGGCGGTTGAGCGATTGGCAGAAGTGACCTTCCCACCCCACCCCAAAAAGCTAAACAACTTAATTTCTTAATTTTAGGTGGAAAAAATAGGGATTGTCTTATACAAGGGGGCATCTTATACACTGAAAAATACAGTGTATTTAGGATTTTGGTGGGTGTGGCATTTTGCAAGCATCTTATCATTGGAAGGTTGTTGAGAGGTGGTCCGTGCTTTTCTTTCCATTAAAAATGTATCCAGGCCTCTGAAGCCCTCTGATCTGCCTGTTTAAAACAACAACAACATGGAAGCAAATACCTCACAATGCTGTTCAGGGCCAGGCAGCCCATGTGGCAGACTGAAGCAGCTGCCTTGGGCGGCAGACTCCCATGATGCAGCACTCCCCTCAGGTGCCACCATGTAACCCCTGTAAGCAAGGCTTTGGGGGCAGGGGGCAGCGTCTTCTCATTTTGCTTCTGGTGGCAAAACAAGACAGGCCATGCCTGATGCCTGCTCCTGAGCATTAGATGACTTTGAGCACTTGGGATGGATGCAGAACTTAGACCACCAGAAGCGGAATTAGAGTGAGAGTATACTCACAAAAAATAAATGTCTGGGGCCTCCAATTTCCCTAATGGGCAGGCTCAAAGTCTCTGAGCATATGGGACTTTTCCAAATGCTCCTTCCAAAACCGGCGAGGGCAAGGCTGACCTTCTGGCTAGACTGCCAGAACTCAGTTCTGGCACCTCTTAGGTGGGCACCATTACCATTCTGGCATTCAACGTGAGTTCCAGCACCCCTTTTTCTACAAAAATAGCACTGGTATACCCCATTCCTTTTGAGTCTGCTTCCTCTTCCTTTTCAAAGGTTCTCATTTTTGTTGCTGTTGGCCATTTTCCCTAGGGCTAGCCCTGGCCTATTACACTGAAGTGGAGTCCTGCTACCTATCACCCCTGAGTGTGTGTTTAAGCTTTAAAAGGTTATTGGATATAACAATAAAAGCTATTTTTCTTAATTACAATGTTGTATTTAATGTCTTTAGAAACAAATTTAACATGCCTGTATAACTCTTCCTACATCTATACTCATTCATTAGATCTGCATAGCAAGGGGTTGTGTTAATTGTTTTCCCTAATTATTCCAGTTTTATATTTCTTTTCAATTAAAAACCAACAAAAGCCACCTTACAATGTCCCGTGTCAACCTAATAACATTTCCTCTGCACATTTTTTTAATAACAAGACAGAACTGTAATAAAGATCAGGGTATTAGGATTAGTATTTGTGACTATTGCAATTTACAATGATGGCAGCAATTTAAATGTAATTGACTTCTGTAATTGCATAGAATAATTTATGGCTGAGGTAATTGTTAAGAGAGCATGATGTATCGAGGCTTTGAGTTCATCCAATATTTATCCACATGGATCAGATTGTTGTGGAGCTCTTCATGGGGGCAAGTTAGGGGAAATAATTTAATTGTTTTAGAAGATGAAATGCATTTGTCTTGCCACCAGAAAATGGCTTCCAACCGATTTCATGAACATACACACTTTGTTTCTTCCCCCCTAATGGTTGTGAGTACTGAATCATCTCTAATGTTTGGCTGCCTTTTGAGAAAAGGGAAAGAGAAGATTATGGTGCGAGTTGGTTTAGACAATAGGCTTGAGGTAGAGTGGGGGAAATACAAGGTTATATGGGGCATAATGTTCCCAGGGTGGAATCAGTACGGCTTGATGAAAGAAGCCTCCAGAGACCCCTTCTGAGGTTGATGGGTTTTTGTAAGCTAACACCCAGCTTTATAGATCTCAGTTGGGGACTCTGGTAGAGGAACAAAAGGTACAATTCTAACCCCTGGCTAGCAGCAATGGGTTTTATGGCACATTCAGTTCAATATCCACATCCTTGGTACCCACACAAAGCAGGGCAGAAGGTGGGAGCAGCACGGGGTGTGTGTGTCACTTTGTTACAACAGCTCCTAAGTGGGTGTAACATAAAAGCTTGAAATGAGTCTGTTGCCCAGCTCCAAACACTTCCAAAACACTACATTCGGGTGCAGTACACCACAATTCATATTTGCACGCAGAAATGCTATACAGTCGTACCTTGGAAGTCAAACAGAATCTGTTCCAGAAGTCTGTTTGACTTCCAAAATGTTTGGAAACCAAAGCGCGGCTTCTGATTGGCTGCAGGAAGCTCCTGCAGCCAGTCAGAAGCCGTGGAAGCACCGTCGGACGTTTGGCTTCCAAAAATAGTTTGCAAAGTGGAACAGTCACTTCCAGGTTTGCAGCATTGGGGAGCCAAAATGTTTGAGAACTAAACTGTTTGAAAACCAAGGTACGACTGTCCTACACAGGGGAGACCAGAGTGTGAGAATATGGAAATATGTATGAACGTAATGGAAACTCTTGCACACATTCTGATAATACCTCTGACGAGTCCAGTAAAACAAAAACTTTATTAGGACCAACTGTGTTTCACAGCATGGGAGCTTCTGAGTTACATACAACTCTTCCTCAGGCTGGGCTCTTAAAAATAGAGAAAAGCAAGAAAGTAATAATGGTAAAGGGACCCCTGACCATTAGGTCCTGTTGCAGACAACTCTGGGGTTCTAGCACTCATCTCGCTTTACTAGCCGAGGGAGCCGGCATACAGCTTCTGGGTCATGTGGCCAGCATGACTAAGCCGCTTCTGGCAAACCAGAGCAGCACACAGAAACATTGTTTACTTTCCCACTGGAGTGGTACCTATTTATCTACTTGCACTTTGACGTGCTTTCGAACTGCTAGGTTGGCAGGACCTGGGACCAAGCAATGGGAGCTCACTCCATCGTGGGGATTCGAACCACCGACCTTCTAATCGGCAAGTCCTAGGCTCTGTGGTTTAGACCACAGCGCCACCCACATCCCTAAGAAATTAATACATAATGTCAAAAGCTGTTGCATTTTCCAAAGTAGTTTTTAAAGGTAATTATTGAATATTAATTAGATAATTTCATAATATTTCTCCGAGGGGAGAATAGGTATAACTTACATGTATGTTTCAGTGTGTCTGTTTGAACTTGGTTCCTGTAGTCTAATTAGGATCAGATATTACCTTCACAGTTATGATTAAAATGAATAATCTAAAATACCATTAGGTCTTATACTTTCCATCTCACTAGGTTCTTCATATAAACTAATTAGCTCAAAGGTCATTGTTCTCATTTTTCCAATACCAACAGATCGTTAAAGCAGTGCAATGCTGATTATGTTGATAGATATTGTAGAGGCACAATAGAGATGGAATTTTCAGTCTCATGGAAGGGCGAAAACAATTATCATAAATTCTGCAAAGAGATAATCTAATTACAACATTTTTCAATTCAAATGGCTATTGTCCAAGGAAAGGGAAAGTTTCAGAACCTACTTAAGGAAGAAGAACAGATTCAGCTGCATGCCCATGAATCACGTATCAATTGCTCCTTCAGCCAATCCATGAAGATGACTAAGGAGCTCAGGGAAGACAGGAAAGGGTTTCTTTTGTGGAGAATGAATTGTTGTCTGAAACAACTGAATAATTGCTTAAGGAAGTCATGATGCCAGGTGGCCTCAAATTCATGTTTGGCCCTTGACTAAACAAGAGATTTTGAAGTCTTGACATGTACTGCCATGTCTTCATTGTTTTATGAAGGTGCTGCTCAGCTACTGTTTCCAAGATTCATGCATGTTTGGATATGGCAATGAGACTGTGCTATTGTCACCACAATCTTTCCTGTACATTTCCTATGTACGTAGTTCTTTAGTGTTCAATTTCATCTTCTCCAATCCAGTGGGTATTTAAGGCAGAGAGAATACTCTCCAACATTTCTCTGCTGAAAATAGGGATTTCCTATTCAACAACAACAATAATAATACCCCATCCATCTGACTGGGTTGCGCCAGCTACTCTGAGCATCTTCCAACATTTATAAAAACATAATAAAACATTGAACATTACAACCTTCCCTATACAGGGATGCTTTCAGATGTCTTCTAAAGGTTGTATTGTTACTTATCTCCTTGGCTTGGGAGTCACATAACTCCATACCCTCCAACATTTCTCTGATGAAAATAGGGACATCTCACTATAGCCTCCAGCATTTCTCCAATGAAAATAGGGACATTTTAAGGGAAAATAGGACATTGTTTGATCAAATATGAAACCAGAACAGCTTCTGTAAATCTGAGACTGTCCTTGGAAAATAGGGATGCTTGGAGGGTCTGAGAGAGGTTGAGATAGCCTGAATTCAGTGTTTCTGGATATCAGGGGTGCTAATTTCCATCCTCTTTTTCATTGGATCTTTACCCTGCACTCTTGTTGAATCTCCTTTATGCATTTCAATGGGAGTTTTGTTTTCGTTTCATTTTTGCAATGAAAATTGCAAGTATCCTGCCCCTATTTCACACTGGAACCACAGCAGGGGGTGATGGTTTTGAAGCATCAGTACCCCCTAGGCTAGGGTCCCAATCTGAACCAGTCTCTCCGTGCTGGCAACTTGGACTGGAGGTGGGAAACATTATGTCAACTAGCAAAGGTCATGTGGACTGTATGGCTGATGAATACAAGCTGATTGATCTAATCAAAGCTGAAGCACTGATAGCCAGCAGACCTTGAGGCTTTGAAGTTGGAAGGAAACACATCAGGTACAGCTTTCTTTGATTAATCCAGTTTCTGACCTTGGTATATACTGTATTTTTCGCTCTATAGGACGCACCCGACCATAGGACACACCTTGTTTTAGAGGGGGAGAACAAGAAAAAATAAATCTCCCCCTCTCTGCTCAGCACCCCTTCAACGAAGTGGCAGGAGAAACGGAGCCCCTTCCATTTCTCCTCCCGCTTAGCTGAATGGGCGCTGCACAGCTCTCCCTCTCTGCTGAAGCCAGGAGAGTCTTGCTCTCCTGGCTTCAGCAAAAGGAACCTGAAGCCTTCGGAGCCTAGCGCGAGTTCCTGCTGCACTCCAAAGGCTTCAGGCGGCTTCAGCGAAAGCAACGCGTAGCTCCGGAGCGTGGAGGGAGCGCTCCCTCTGCACTTCGGAGGCTCTGTGTTGCTATCGCTGAAGCCAAGGAGCCTGCATTCGCTCCATAGGACGCACACATATTTCCCCTTAATTTTTGGAGGGGGAAAAGTGCATCCCATAGAGCGAAAAATGTGGTACGTAGCTAGGTCTATTGGTGAACTGGAAAGTAAAGGTTGCATTATGCCAGAAGCACTTTTGACAAACTGTCCTGGTCTGGAAACTTTGGCTCTTTGATTTATCCAGTATGGATCTAGTAACTGTCAATTAGCTCTTCATAACTGCAAGGTGGGAATACTTTAGCATCTTGTGTGGTCTGTGCAACTGAAAGGAAATGATTTCTTAAAGGAAAGAAGCTTTCTTAGACTTACTCAGTAAATTTCCCCCTTAACCCTAAGCATATATGAGAGGCAAGGACTATTCAGCTTTGGGGCATAGTTCACCTTCTGAACAATGACTTGTAAAGAGTTGGCCAAAAGTATAGACAGATAGTAAAGAGACAGGGGTTTTTATGGAGTTCCGATTTCTTACAGGAATCCTCTCCCCCCCTCCCCCCCCCTTTGTGCTTTGCTGGGATATTGTGTTCTTCAATAATGGATAAAATATTTTTTTATTCAAACAAACAGAATTTAAAGACCTGCCCAAAGCTAGATGGTCAGGGAGCTCAGCTTTGGTGTTCTTAGGCCATGGAGTCAGAAAACCTGAAAATAATAATTAAGAATGTGCTTCCATTCAGGTTGTGACAGTCTTGTGGCCTTTAACTGAGAGTATTTTAATAATCTGCTTGAAACCTGCCTGGTTCATGCTGTGTTGCTTCTTGTGGTTGTCTCGCTTTTCATTTTTCTTCTGTTTTTCACTCCTTTTTTGTCTCCATCAACTCACCCTTATGCAACTTTAATTATCACCTTAGGTGCAGAGCTTCAGTAATTCCATGGGTGGGTAGAGACAGACTTTGGACAAGTCTCATCTAATCTTGAGCACATGATTTTTGTACTCTTTATTCATTTGAAATTGAATTAAACCCCCAAGAGCATTTCCTCAATACATGCATTTGTCAGAAAGAGAATCTTGGATATTTAAACACAGAATATTTCTCTAAACAATTATTTCTGTCACATTTGACTCTTTTCAGGCAGTTCTTCCCAGACTGAATCCATGTTGTGCTTCCTTGGAACAGAGCCCCATAAGTTTTCACTCACTTATTACAGAAAAACTATTCCCTGGAGTGTTTTCTGTATGAAAATGGACAAATGACATCTTGCACTAAGGCTGCACTGACATCTTCTGTACCCATAGGAGAAAACCCTATCAAACATGGTAAGATCTGATAAATGGTGTTATAAATTTGGGGGTAAACCCTCAAAATTAACAAATACCAAGGTTTTGATTAAATGGGATATGGTTTAAAGTGCAGAACTTCTCTGCATCCATAAAAATAATAACTGCGCCAGACAGGGAATTCAGGAAATTCCTGGGCTGACATGCAAACCCTTCTGGCTGGCTTAGTGAAGAAGATACCCGTTAACATGACAAAAGGTGTTGATGGGCCATTGGGGAGAGGAATCCTTTAGCCTGGAGAGTGAGTTGTTACCAAGGTGAAGGTGCCTGTTTCAAGGGACCGGAAAAGGGAGTTTTAGAGCAAAGGTTTTCTGGGAAGGAGAAAGAGGAAGCTGGGATGTCTGAGAGAGGGGCAGGCACCAGGCCTCTGTAACAATATGTATAAGATCGTGTTTAAAATTCACTGATGCAACTTATCCTGGGCCCATGTGGCTGTCTCTAGAAGAAAGCAAGATGGGGCAGATGCCTGGATCCTGCAGACAGCATGGTTCTGTATTCACTGGCAGAGGAACAGGAGTGCGGAGGGAGCGGACCGCCCCTGGCACCACTATTCTGGCAGGGTGCCATCACAGCATGCTCCCAACATGCGCCACGCACCCCCGTGTGCCTGGCACCACGTCCCCACAGGTGGTGCGTCACGGCCCCAGAACACGTGCCATGCCCCTGCCTGTTCTTTGCCCCCGGTAGTGGAGCATGCAGCTTCGCCACTGCCTGTATTGTAAATATGCAGAAGAATATTGAGATCATGAGGAGACAAGGGGCACCCAATAATTATTTATTGACGCCTCATTAAGGAGCTGCCTCTGCTTAGTAGCTAGCGATTGGTACTTTTAGGATTTTGTCCTTTAAGGAGTTGATTGCATATGAGAATGTATTGTGGCATAAGAGGAAATGTGGGCTTAATGTCAAGGCTACCGAGATAAGCCTTGTGTTATAAGCATCCAAGGGAGATTGTTTGCTGTCATTCCTAAGGGTTCTCCAACAGCACATGGAACGTCAGAATGAACCGGCGTGGGAAGGTTTTGCTATAATAATGCTTAGCAATTTGCTTTAGTGACTACGTATGTGTATTTTATGCCTAAGCTGGCTGTGTGGCTAATAAAACCTGCAATCTTCACCCCAAAGTCTGCTTATTGCCTTGGCAGAACAGGGTCACACTGAAAAAGTTTGAAAATGAGGGAGACAACCTTCAAATGAAGGCACCACATGAGAACCAGTTCAAACAAAGACAGATGGTGCCAGGGTAACTGGGTGTGAGGTGACGGGGAAAGGGGGCCTTTTAGCAAGGTGTTCTGGGAAGAGGAAGAGGGGAGAAGAAAGGCTGGAATCCATCTTGGGCATGCTGGCTGAAGGCTGGCTGGGAGAGATTGCCTTGGACTCCTGTGGGGAACAAGCCCCTCTTGAAATGACCATGCTGTGAGATCTTGAGTACCTCCATGTATTCTGAAAGTGTAAATAGGTGAATAAACCATATTTCTGAAAGCTACAACAGTCTCCACCGTGTCTCAATTTTCCAGAGGAACACAGAGCCTGGGTGAGGGCCTGGAACCCCAAGGACTCTTGCTACTGCTTGGTAGAGAGTGGGGGTGGCACCCAACTTTTGCAGCAATATTTTGGAACTTCCCCACTGTAGAAATTGCTACAGCCCAGTTCTGTTCTTTCATGTTTGCTGCTTCGACTCTCATCATCCCATGAGCTAGGATTAAGTCTTGTGCTACAAAGGCAAACACTTTCCCTTGTGCAATAAAGCTCCCCTTCTTCCCTTCATGCAATCCAATGTACCCACTGAAATTGGTTTGGGGTGTGTGGGGAGAACCCCTAGAACAGGGGCGGGAGGAGAGTGGGAATCATTGTGTCCAGCAAGCTAAAATGCTTGCGCTGATGGATTGATCAACATAGCAGAATGCTGAATTCCTAAGCACATATACAGTACAAAAACAAACCTAGAATAAGTATGGCACAGATGGGTTGCGGAGCTCCAGCTTGACAAACAAAAATCAACAAGCCAGGAAGGGATGGAGACTTTGAACCTAGGGAGAAAGGGAGAAACCATGACTCCAAGTCATTTTGGCAGTCCTAGTTGTACTTGCATTTATTAATGCTATTGGCATATCTGCTTGCTCTTTCTCTGTTCCCTCCTGCACATATTCTGTTTATCCCTCCTTTAAAGGCTTTTCATACACCCTCTGTCTCTTGTGATATTTTAAGGCTCTTTGCCCAAGGTCAAGGAAGCTGTTAAAATCAATAGGAGAAAATTACAAGTACAGTACCAGAGGGTATCCTCGGCACTAACTGAATGTAAAGGAGAAAAGCAGTTCCTGTGAAATAATCAATGGGACACTTCTTTTAAAAAATCATTTTGCAGGAATTTCAGCCCAACTGTGGCCTTATTAATCAGTAGGAGTGCATTATTCAGACCCTGTAGGTTTGGAGGCATTATATATTTTGCAGGAACATAACCTACGCATAACAGGTACCTGACAAAAAATGTAATCATTGCCTACCAATAATGCCTGCTCTCTAGTAACCTAGGTGATCAATATTCTCTTAATCTGTAGGGCACAGCAATAGCCATCACCATTATTATCTTATTTTGAGGCCCCCTCCCCTTCTTCTTCACCCTAATCCCTGTGCAAAATCAGCTGTGAAAAAATATGAGCTTGCGTGTGTGTGTGTGTGTGTGTGTACGTGAATCCTAGCTAACATTTTAAAAACAATTTGTCACCCTTATTTGGACATTAGGGACGCGGGTGGCGCTGTGGGTAAAAGCCTCAGCGCCTAGGGCTTGCTGATCAAAAGGTCGGCGGTTCGAATCCCCGTGGCGGGGTGCGCTCCCGTTGTTCGGTCCCAGCGCCTGCCAACCTAGCAGTTCGAAAGCACTCTCGGGTGCAAGTAGATAAATAGGGAACGCTTACTAGCGGGAAGGTAAACGGCGTTTCCGTGTGCAGCTCTGGATCACCAGATTCAGCTTGTCATGCTGGCCACGTGACCCGGAAGTGTCTCCAGACAGCGCTGGCCCCCGGCCTCTTGAGTGAGATGGGCGCACAACCCTAGAGTCTGTCAAGACTCGCTCGTACGGGCAGGGGTACCTTTACCTTTTTATTTGGACATTGCAGATATAAATGCTCTCACATGGAGACTAGTCTGGATTTTCTTGTTTATAACCTAGCTCAAATTTACCGAAACTCTGATATCCATAGCTGGATGTAATCCATGCATCATGAATACTAACCCACCAGGTTCTTGACAAACCTGCATTTTCTGCCATCCTCCTATTGCCAAGGAAAGGAAGGAAACAGGGAAGAATTATTAAGCAGCTGGTTGTAATGATCAGTCCAGATTTTGTTGTTGTTGTTTAGTTGTGTCTGGCTCTTCATGACCCCATGGACCAGAGCACGCCAGGCACTCCTGTCTTCCACTGCCTCCCGCAGTTTAGTCAAACTCATGTTGGTAGCTTCAAGAACACTGTCCAACCATCTCGTCCTCTGTCGTCTCCTTCTCCTTGTGCCCTCCATCTTTCCCAACATCAGGGTCTTTTCCAGGGAGTCTTCTCTTCTCATGAGGTGGCCAAAGTATTGGAGCCTCAACTTCAGGATCTGTCCTTCCAGTGAGCACACAGGGCTGATTTCCTTCAGAATGGATATGTTTGATCTTCCTGCAGTCCATGGGACTCTCAAGAGTCTCCTCCAGCACCATGACGAAGGGGCTTGAATAACTCAGAGAAGCTATGAACTATGCCATGCAGGGCCACCCAAGACAGACAGGTGGAGAGTTTGACTAAATGTGATCCACCTGGAGAAGGAACTGGCAAGCCACTCCATTATCCCTGCCAAGAAAACTCCATGGACAAAAACAACAGTCCAAATTTAGCCCACATCAATTTTGAATTTGTTTTTGTTTTTTAAGTCTGCTATTTCCTGTTTGTACCATAAAGTGTGATGAAAAATAAAAATAAAAATCCACACAAAATTATATTGTTAACAGAGATTATACATCCATATGATGAGGAAGGAAATGAATAAATAGATTCCAACAATTATATGCACACATATGCTAAGTACAACAAGTTTAAAATCAGATTGCTGCTATAAATGAAGTGAATGCATGCATATTTATATACTCTATAAGCAAATGTTTAAATATTTAAATACTTAATATTGTGATTTTTTGAGCTCCTTTGATATTTACGTAAGAAAAATAAATCAATATTTAACTCATATTTTTTAAAGATAGGGTGATATAAAACTGATGTTAAAGGTTTTGTATTAACATGTCATAGGAATAAGAAAATAATATTTAAAGATATAATACAAAATAAAAAACACTAGGATGTGTTGTGCTATGATTGTTTTACTGATATTTGTATTGGGTGTCAAGATCCTCAGGGCCACCCCAATAACTCACACATCACACAGAATTTTTGTTTAAGATTTTTGGCATAATTTTGGCCACAACTTTATTAAAATATAAAAATGTGAGTGGTTGCTTAGGCATTGGTTGCGACTATCTGCCCCCACCATGGGGGACAGACTGACATTCCGCACAATGCGAAAGTTGGAAAAGGGGAATATACTTGGGGGTAGCGACGGAGCAGGGAAGCTGCCCTTAGCCCTCCCCAAATGCAAACAGGAGCTCATTGCTATGGCCCGAGCCCCCTTGACAGAGTGGACAAGCAATAATTAGCCCCTGATTCCTTTAACGGAATCCCTTGCAGCAGCAGCATTAGAGGGGCAGGCACAGCCAATCCATGCCTCTCAACCAACCAAACCATAAACCAATGCCTAACCGCAACCTTACAAGTTGTGACGATTTGCTACGCAGTAGGCAAAAACCAAATGGCCCCAGCCAATCAGCCAGATGGACAAAATTCCTACCGGTCCCCTGCCCCAAGAGCAGACGATCCCATGACAGGCATAGCAAGGTCAAAGCGAACAACCCTAATTCTAGGGAGGGGGGGATGGGCAATCCAATGCACGGGCGAAAAGAGGAAGCCCTAGCCTCATGCAAGGAGTTTTAGCATTTTTGGCTGTCAGTCAACAAATGGCAACATTAACTTCTTCCCAACAACAAGGGAAGCCCCAATCGCATCAGTGGCCAACGAACAATTAGCCCACCCCCCCAACTTGGGAGTGTCCTGGCGGCCTCCACAGCAACACGTGCTCTCCATGAAGGAGAACACGCTTTATTATTTAGAGTTTGATGGCATGCGTAATGTCTATATTCATTAAATAAAATGGTTTTTTTATTTTTTTTATTTCTATTTTTTTTAAAAAAATATATGTTACAATTCATTCAACGGAGTGGTCCAAAGATAAATTTTAAACTTTCCCACATACAATCCAATCATACTAGTTACAAACTGTGGCTCAAAAATGGATTTGCAAATGTGTTCAACTGACAGAGTATGATGGTATGATATCACTCTTAGCAAGACTTGACTGGGTGGAAGATGCTGTCCTATGGCTCCACTTTCAATCTGTGCAGCAGGAGCTAGACTCTGTAGTTGCACCAAGCAGCAAGTATCTTTATTTTTGTGAGAAGTTTAAATGAAGACCTCATATTTCCTCATAGTATTCACTGCAGCTTCTCCTTCTCCTGTGTCCCACAGTTTGAATCTCCCAGAATTCTGGGAGGTGAGGATGAGGCGGTTTTGCTTCAGAATGCAGAGCCACAAACGTCTTCCAACATCCTTACCTGACAGGCCACATCACATGGTTGATGGGCCGTGTCAGCTTCCTGAGTCACAAGTTGTGAAGGAGAGAGAGAGATAAATAACAGAGGGCTGGGAGGAGCAAATGAGACATTAAGGGAATTGGACCAAATGAGATCCGCTAGTAACAATTAAGGATAACTGCTTATAGACTTGTAGTCTGAATTGTTAGTGAAATTGACTCCTCTGCCAAATTGCACATTCCTTTCTTGATCAACTGGGGAGAATCTTGGAGAGTGTTTCAGAAAATCTGTTGGTAATGCTTAGGAAATCTGTTCTTCTTGTATCTTCTCAGACTATTCTGCTTACCCCCCCCCTTTTTTTTAACAGGGATATTTGTTAACTTCCTAACCTAATGCTACATGCAACACAAATATCTCACAACAAATGAAACTGGTCTGTAGAAAACACAACTTGAAAAAAGAGACAATGCAAGTATTTTTGTAAACAACGACATCTTTAATAAAAATATATTATTATTTTTAAAAATGCAGAATCGCAACACCCCGCTAAAACATATGCAATTTGTTTCTGTTCGAGAAGATACAAAATTGAGGTTGTGATTTCCATGCAGAGAGCGGATGAGCTAGCTGAAATCCAAAACTCAATGTATGTCTTATCCTTCCATTGCCTGCTTATAGGCAGGGAAAGCACTTTTCACTCTTTCAGTGCTGAAAAGAAAGCTTCTCACATGATTTGTTCTACAGCTTCCCAGCTCAGTAAGGCAAGTCTATAAGAGGGTCATTATTCCTTACTAGACAGGATCTTCCTGCCAATACCTACAGTACTTACTTGTCAAGATGCTGACAAGTTTAATAGTCATAATCAGGCATTAAACTCACAAGTAAGTAGAACATGAGAGTGGAACTGAGAGTACTGGCTCAACCCCATCACCGCCCTGAGTTGGAGGTAGCAGTGTGCAGCTGAAAGAGTTGGAGATTTGAGAGATAATGAAGCTCTCCCTGCTTGGTAGAATCTCAGCTATTAAAATGAATCTATTGCCCAAGATGCTGTTTTTATTCCAGTCAATTCCAATTGTAAATAATTCAGGCCGCTTCAAAGAATGGAAGAAGGATATTTCTAAATTTATCTGGCAGGGGAAAGCCAAGAATTAAACATATGCTGATATAAAAGAAAGAGGAGGCTTTGCCCTGCCAGACCTACAAAGGTATTATGAGGCAGCCTGTTTGTGCTGGTTAAAAGAATGGATTACATTGGATAATGCAGACATCCTGGACTTAGAAGGCCATGACTTAAAATTTGGCTGGCATGCATGTCTTTGGTATGGGAAGGCAAAAATTTATAAGCATTTTATGAACCATATTCTTAGGAAGAATCTGTATAGAGTTTGGGAGAAATATAAAAATCTGCTGGAAAGGAAAACATATTTATGGCTATGTTCTATGGAGGCTATTACAATTAAGAGAGTTAATATGGATAGACAGTGGGAGACTTACAGGGAATTGCTGCATTTTACGGGGGGGGGGGGACCCAAACTGAAATCAATGGAAAATGTAAGGAGCCACGTTACCATCAGTTACATGAAATGTTTAAATTAGATGGGGGGGGGGGGATGGTTTTTTGGACCAAAGCTCACAATTTGAAAAAGAACTTCTACAAAACAAAGAGAAACTTTTGTCTAAAATGTATAATTTGTTATTAGATTGGGAAACAAAAGATGAGCTTGTTAAAGCCTCAATGACTCAGAGGGCAATAGATATAGGACACAATATAGATTTTAACCTCTGGGGAAAACTCTGGGAAAGTCACTTGAAATTTACAGCATGTTATTCTTTGAAGGAGAACTACCTGGAAATCAGGGTTCTAGATCACATAAGAAGCCTCCGGGTGTATAGGAGGCTCCCTAGAGTAGATGGCTGACCTCAGAGGTGGTGTGGGTGGTTTTCTCCACTCACATGTTCTAGTTGCTTGTGAGCATAGTTTTAAACAGACTTACATAAATAGGTGCGGAATCTAAAATGCACTTGGGCTAGGCTAGTTCTCTCGAAAGATAGGAGCCAAGCTCCTGTTAGAATTGGCTACAAATGATGGAAATCCCAACCCTCAATTTCCCTATATTCTAAGGCCCTTCAAAAACAGACAGAACTGTCCTGCTATCTCCTCTTCCACTGTTTTGTATTTTGTACTTTGGATTTCTGGGAATTCGTAGTTTCCTGGTGATTTGGGGTGGTCTTAGCTCAGTTGAACAGCATTTGCTTTACATGCATAGTCTCTTGTCAGGACTGGGAACATCCTCAGTCTTAACCTCTAGAGGGCTGCTGCTAGTCAGCATTGATAATATGGCATCTCAGCTGTGAGTCTTGCAGGATCTGCTACCTACCTGGCAGGCAGGTATTTTCCCACTGGCCTAGGAGGGTGGAACCCTGCTTGACCACAGCTAGAAAAGTCTGAGGCTTTTCAGCTCCTTGTGCACTGCCCTGAGATCTACAGATGACGGGCAGTATAAAAATTTCATAAATAAATATTGAATGGGATTGACCAGTTAGTTTAAGGCAGCTTCCTATGTTCCTATAAAGTAACAGTCAACCAGTGAATGTCTAGGTAATTAATTTTTGCTATATTAATTCTGAAGTAGATTGGAATGAGGGGTGCTGCCCCATATCTAGCTTCCCCCAGTTTTCATTGCCAGAACTAGGCAGGCGAGCTGTGAAATCTGTTGTGTGAAAGGAAAAGGAGACTAGCGTGATGAGCTGGTTTAAAGATTCCCCCTGGCTATGGACTTCTTCTTCTTTGTTCAGAGTAACAGTCGGTTTTCCCAAAGTGAAAACAGTTTGTCAAGGTTTAAGCAGGAGTTTCTTGCAGACTCTATCTAAATAACAAAATTAAGTCAAAGGTAAACAATATGAGCCCCTTTTCCCTTTACCTAGGTGCACAGAGTACACAAAATATTAATGTAACCTGAGACAGAAGAGAGGGAAAACCAAGTTATAGATATTCTATTATTGATAAAAGGTGGATCAACACTGCCATTAGCTAGAATTAGCAGTTCCATAGATTCATGTATCTGTTTATCTTCAATGAATGCAAACAAACAGAGCATAGTTCTTTCCCACCTGTGAAAATATCAAAGAAAGCTAATATTAAATCCTATTATAATTGAGGGCGAGTGCATGTGGATTATCTGCAGAATCTCTGAAATCATTATTATTTCTCTATGTAAAGTACCAGCAGATGCAGCTGAATGAATTTAAAAAAAAAAAAAATACCCTGCTGTTTCCAAGATCTTACAGAGTCCTAAACAACCAGAGCCTAGGATATCTCCCCCCACCCTTATGCTATGCTAACAGCATGGGACCCATGTTGAAGGAATGGATCCACCGGGCTTGGACCACCCCAAACTCGTTCCATGGGAGTCAGCCAGTGTTAAGCCTTGCCGTGGTGCAAGCCAAGCAAGCATGTTCTCACTGGCCAACCAGGGTGCTGATTTCAACCAGGTAGATATCCCAACCCCAGTTTGGAGGTTCTGTGGTCAATCCTCCCCTCAGGCCCTTTGTGCCCGCCCATATGATCCTGCCCAATATAATTTCTACCCTCAATGGACAATGTTCTTCTGACTAACAAGGAAGGCCATGATTTCACCAAGGGAAAGGGGGGAAATATCCAACCAAGTGCCAATCACTTGGTTGAGACAGAGAAATCTTTTCTGGCCCTGTCAACCAGTGAATTAAAATTGCTCAGTAAAGGCTCTAAACTCTGTGGTTCCCAACATGGGGCACATGCCCCACAGGGAGGCAATTTGATTTATAAGGCAGGGGCAATTCGAGAATGAGTTAGACCAGGTTAATGGCCTTTTAGCTTCCTCCATGTGAATAGGAGCTCACTTTTTGTGAGAATTATATATCATGGGGCAGGGATCAGGATTTTAGAAATGCTTATTTGGCTTAGAAATGGTCAAAAAAAGGTTGGGAACCACTGCTCTAACTGGAGGGTGAGTGGGTTGGAAGCTCTTGAGGTGAAATGGCCCTGAACTCAAAAAGAAGCAGCCTTATGAAAGATTTCCCCTCCTCTTTGCAAGGGCTCATGGGACAGCTTTATCCCATGAGCCCATTGCATGGGCAAGTATTTTGCTGCAATCTATGGGCCCAACTGCTGCCAGAGAGAGGTGCCCCACATTTATTGGGCATGGAATGAGACTTATAAGATAATTTAGAGCACATCAATCATCATATGATCCCAGAACATGATCATATATACAATATACAATATAAACCTTGTTTGTGTTCTGATGGAGATAACAGAGGATCTCTATTTTGGATGGATTTGTTGGTGATGGGTGAGTTTCCTCTCCTCACCTCAGCTCAATTTGAATTTGGGTCGAGCTAAACAAACTATTGCCCCAGTGAATCAGAAATTGCTTTTCTTATTAGAAGCCCCAGTTGGACACTATTGTTCTCTTGATGACACTGAAAGCATAATGGGATACCTCCGAGCTTCCTTCTGACACCTGCTAGATTGATACAATGGCAGCTTTATAAAGACCTTAGGAACTGCAATTTCCCAGAACACACAAGTTGTTCCTATGGACTTCTGGTCACTTCACATCAGACTACTGGTAGTGCCCTGGGGCCATCACTCAAGAGGGCTCAAGAGAAAGTGTTCTTTGTGAGATCCAGAACCTCTACTAGGTGGTTCCTCATACTGCCATGGCCATCTGTGAGATCATGGAAGCTCCTGAAAACATTTTCCATTCTCAGCCAAATTCTGGCTGCTGCATGAACAACAAATGGAGTCATTTATTAAGAGAGCCCAATTGGGTTGCAAGCCACCAATTGCTGGCATGGGGTCAGGGGCTGCCTGAGCTAGGGAGCTATATATAGAAGCTATATATAATGATAACTTGCATTTCTATAGAGAGCAGAATTCCTTTTTTATACTTTCAACTTAGCATGATGATTTATCCTGTATTATAATTACTTCTGTTATATCACTAGTCTATTGCGGCACTTGGTTGGTTGGTACTGTTGCAAATTCAACCGTGCAAAGATAAATTCAAATTACTTATTGTTTACCACTTTACAATGGCTAAATAAGTGCAACCAGAGTTTGCAGCTATTTAAAACACTTTATTAAGAATCAAGTCATTCCCATTTGTTTGTTACCAGAGCGATTCAGCTTCTTTCTACGGCAGTAAAATTTATGGCTATGAAACTATTTCTTTCAAACTTAAGTAGATATTATATAAACTGTGTGACTTATGTTTCCTATTTAGCACCATTCAATAAATCTCCTCCAATGTAGCCAGAGCTGTGTGTATTCCATTCTAGCAAATAAATGGATAAATAAAAATCTAAATGATGGGCAAAGTTGCAGTGTTTGCATCAAGAGCAGATGGATCGGGTGCCCTGGATACATTATGTAAATTAAGGTATGGCTGCATGTTTACTCTCCTTTTCCATAATATTATCACATTTCTGTTCGTCATTGGGAAAGGAAAGTGGCTAACTAAAAAAGCACCAAACCCTACCCTTTGAGCATGAGGAAAACGTGAACAATTACTTCCCTAGCACCTGAAATTTCAATGCACATTCCCTATGTTGTTGGTATACCAGCGGTCCACCTAAAGTTAGTCAAGAAAACTAAATCCTATTGAAAGTAATAGAAGGGGACATTGCCCCTTCCACTCATTCACGTCACACTAGGGATTGAGGAATCTACCACTTTCAGTTTTTCATTTTTCCAATCTTAATTTCTATTTTCAACATTTTCGCTTCTGTGACTTCTTTTTTAGGTCTTCATGAAAATTATTTCACATTTTTTTATAACCTCCCCCCCCCCAATATACACATATGTGTATGCAATTTGAATGTAGTTTCCCACAATACAATGCATGTCTAATATGCATTTCCACTACTATGCAAAATTTGGAGAAATGAAAATTTCCGTTCACTTACTGGCTTAAAAAGTGTGCATTAGTTAGGTTTGCATTAAACTTTGAACTGAACTAATTTATCCCTTATCCCTACCTCACACAAAAGTGAGGAGGGGACAGGATCCAATCCAGGAGATCATCATGCACCTCTTCCTCCAACCCCACACCTGCATGCTCAGTGGGATCTCTGCCTTTTTATTATTATTTTATTTTACTGTAATAGTGTACCATAGAATCATAGAATCATAGAGTTGGAAGAGACCACAAGGGCCATCGAGTCCAACCCCCTGCCAAGCAGGAAACACCATCAGAGCACTCCTGACATATGGTTGTCAAGCCTCTGCTTAAAGACCTCCAAAGAAGGAGACTCCACCACACTCCTTGGCAGCAAATTCCACTGTCAAACAGCTCTTACTGTCAGGAAGTTCTTCCTAATGTTTAGGTGGAATCTTCTTTCTTGTAGTTTGGATCCATTGCTCCGTGTCCGCTTCTCTGGAGCAGCAGAAAACAACCTTTCTCCCTCCTCATAACCATTACCGTAAACACACAGCCCAAGCCTAAACTGGTAATTAAACTGGTAACCTGTTAATAAAAAATATTCAGTACTTGAGTTTACCCAGCTGAGTTTTGCTTCAAATGGAGCTGGCAATTGCTTTGTTAGAATTCACTTTTTACTTCATATTGTTTCAGAGATCCCATTCCATGATGTTTCTTAGCAAATTTACAGTGCCCAAGAGTTTCTGAGAAGCTTTTGGATTTTCAGCTGCTTATCCCCACTGTTCAAATGGTCTAAAGTTTGCTCTGTCCTGGTTACACTTTGTACTGAACACATTTGAGGTAAGATATCTGTGTCCATTCGGCTACCAACTGTTTGCTTTAAACTGTTCCTATAATCTCCTGAGTCAAATATTCATGAAACCTGGAAAATTTCTCCTTCTTTGTAAGATAAATGGAAATGTTAGATCAAAATCCCTACTGTTTGGTTATTATAATGAACCATGATTCATGTATTTAAACTAATCTTTAATTACCAGGTAGTCTTTAAAAGAAAAGACCATTTAATCATTCTAATACAATTTTCCATTAAAATGATGCATCAGTGAGAGATTATTTAAGGCTGGGAAAGGACCCCATGGCTTACTTACTATTGATTTATTATGCTTTAGGAAAGTCAGATTCCTATGCATAGGAACTCAGATAATGTACAATGTACCCATGTGGCGTAGCTGTCAACACAAATCAGCTGCCAAACCTGATATTCTTTTAAGGCTTTAGAAGGAAAGAGAACTTTTTCTTATTCAATTAGATGTCTTCAGTAATGTCACTTAATTAAATTGTGGTGACCTGGGACAAGTCTACCTGGTGAACAACTGCAGTTTTAGCTTGCTTTGGTTTGCCCATCATCTCTATTCGTCACATACGGTAATTTATTGCACAATCCTATATGCATCTAGCCAGAGGTTAAGTCCCTTTGAGTTTACGATGTCTTACTCTCACTTACCCCTTCATGGATCACTGCCTTGCCGTGGCAAAGGGGGTTGAATAACTCCCAGACGTCATGAGCTATGCCGTGCAGGGCCAACCAAGACGGACAGGTCATAGCCAAGAGTTTAGACTAAATGGGATCCACCTGGAGAAGGAACTGGCAAACCACTCCAGTATTTTGCCAAGAAAACTCCATGGACATAAAAGAGGAGAAGCTTTGAGAAGCAAGTGAGAGTTTCCAAGGCATGCTCTGGTTCATGGGGTCACAGAGAGTTGAACACGACTAAGATGACTAAACAACAACAACTCTCACTTAAGTAGGCATAGGATTCTACTGTCCAGTTTCAATCCTATATACACCTACCTGATCTGAGTACCATGGAAATTCTATGAGGCTTTCTTCTGAGTAGAGATGTACAGAATTGCATTTGCTAACCATTTTCTCCTTTCAGATCTCTCCTTGCTCCTTTATATTGCATTAGATAAGGATAAAACTAAATTCAGGGATATGCTCACACTTTGTCAGCTCACTGTCATTTGAATCTGAAGAAGTGTGCATGCACATGAAAGCTCGTACCAATAACAAACTTAGTTGGTCTCTAAGGTGCTACTAGAAGGATTTTTTATATTTTGTTTTGTCATTAGATCTATTAATCATAGCTTGCTGCACTTGTCAATCTATCTCCCAATAGATAGCTATCTATTGTGAAAAGTACCTCTCAATAGCTTCCTGTTTTGAAAACCAGTTACTAATTCCCTCCATGTTTACTTTCACACAATAATAGTTACTGGGTCCACCTTAAAGCATTTTAAAGTCATAGTTGGTTTACTCAATGTTTTTGAGATGAAACTGTACTGTGGGATTTATCCAATGTTTTGCTGATTTGAGTCCCTATTCCATAAACCTCCAGTATTTCTAGCAGATTATGTAAAAGAGAAGGGGATGGAAAATGTATCTTCTGGAGGTATGTAGAAGTGACAGATAGTTTTAGGTCAGATGGAACATTGATCTAATCTAGGGTTGCCATGTATCCTCTTTTTCCAGGACATGTTTAGCCTGGAGAAGAGGAGGTTAAGGGGTGATATGATAGCCATGTTCAAATATATAAAAGGATGTCACATAGAGGAGGGAGAAAGGTTGTTTTCTGCTGCTCCAGAGAAGCGGACACGGAGCAATGGATCCAAACTACAAGAAAGAAGATTCCACCTAAACATTAGGAAGAACTTCCTGACAGTAAGAGCTGTTCGACAGTGGAATTTGCTGCCAAGGAGTGTGGTGGAGTCTCCTTCTTTGGAGGTCTTTAAGCAGAGGCTTGACAACCATATGTCAGGAGTGCTCTGATGGTGTTTCCTGCTTGGCAGGGGGTTGGACTCAATGGCCCTTGTTGTCTCTTCCAACTCTATGATTCTATGATTCTATGATTCTATGTCCACTTTTTCAGGTGTAAAATTTCTGTCCGGGTAGATTTTTTTTAATTTGCCAAAATTTATATGGCTATACTTTATGGACGAGACATAGACATAACTGGTAGTTGAAGATTTGCTTTCCTCTCCTCTTCTCCTGCCCCCCCCCCAGCAATATATCACAGTTTATATTGCCTACATATAGTAGAGATATTTAACATGAGAGTTGTCACAGTGTCCCCTTTTTTGCTCTTCAAAATATGGCAACCCTAGACTCTAACTTAATATAATACAGTCGATTTGTCTTCGTGTGTTGGCTTCCCACTGTCCTGCAACCTCAGCCTCATGGGACAGAGAAGCCAAAGAGAGATGGCAACTTTTGCTTCCTGTAGACCTATGCAGATGCAATATCAGAACACTTACTTCTCACAACCCATTTTACAATCCAATAAATCCAATTAGATCTATTAATCATAGCTTGCTGCACTTGTCAATCTATCTCCCAATAGATAGCTATCTATTGTGAAAAGTACCTCTCAATAGCTTCCTGTTTTGAAAACCAGTTACTAATTCCCTCCATGTTTACTTTCACACAATAATAGTTACTGGGTTCACCTTAAAGCATTGGAATTCCCATTGGAATACCTACATGGTTTTTTAAAAGGCAAACATGACCCTAGTTGTATCATAATTCTAATATGCCAGCCATAAAGGGGAGAAAAACATTTACACAGTTTTAGGAAACTGTACTAGAGGAAGCAATTGTGAGAACAAAACTCACTGGTCACTATTCCGATGATTCCCTATTTTCAATGGGTGAGAAATATCATACATCTGCCTTTGTGAACTGCAAAAACCATTTTTTAAAAAAATCATTGTATCCTGTTTGCTGTAAACAGTGGTGTCACATTTTGATGCTGTTGCTAATTGAATGGATCACATTCATTCATTCTTGATATGGAAAGAAGAGAACATATGACTCATTTGTTTTTGAAGAAGTGCTATCGCTAAATCTTAGTCTGTATTTTTGGCAACCCCTATATGAGTTGCTTGTGAGCACAGGGGTCACTGTAATGTTTCACATGTGCTAGAGGCATCTTCCGTTTGTGAGCTACAGTGGGTGGTATTTACAGTAAGGATAGACAGCTCAGCCTATTCTTGAAAGGTTGATTCATCATTTTCACAATAATCATAATCAAAAAGGAAATCTCATTTCCACCCTTTGAGAACAGTCCAGTTCCCATTCACACACATACGTGTGTGTGCGCGTGTGCACACATACACATACAAATATTTCTTGTTCAAATAAAAGTTTATTTCCATATGTCCCTGTGAGTTGCTAGTAGTCTATAGCCAGGTTCTTTTGTAGATGCGTAAGAAAGATGAGCCATGTTTTGCGTGCTGAGGTCCCCCAAACACCCCTACCCCAATAACTCACACATCACACATAATTTTTGTTTAAGGTTTTTGGCATAATTTTGGCCACAACTTTATTCAACATACAAATTGTGAGTGGTTGCTTAGGCATTGGTTATGACTATCTGTCCCCCCCCCCCCCGCCTTGGGGACAGCACTGACTCCCGGATTCCAGCGGAAGCCAGTGTGGAGGAACAAGATCAGGGATAACTGGAGCTGCGACACAGACCCTCAGCTTCTCCCCGCATGCTCCTAGGGGCTTACACGGCCCAAACCCAATTCCAGGGGTTTGGACGAAAGGATGGTAAGCCCCTGAATTCCTTTAACAGAATTCCCGTGCAGCAGCAGCTCTGGAGGGGCAGACACAGCCAATCCATACCTCTCCACCAACCAATTTAAACCAATGCCTAACCGCCAACCTTACAAGTTGTGACGATTTGCTACGCAGTAGGCGAAAACCAGATGGCACACACTAATCAGCCAAATGGAAAAATTCCTACCAGGCCCCCGCGCCAAAGCAGACGACCCCATGACAGGCATAGCAAGGTCAAGGCGCAAGCCCAAACAAGGGAGGGAGGGCGGGTGATCCGATGCCCACAGCGAAAGAGAAAGCAACTTGCTGTGGGCCTTACTTAAATATCCTCTGATCCCACCCCCAAATTGGCAACATACAAATTGCCCCAGCAACAACACCACCAATCCACGCCAGGCCCCTTCCTTCGATCCTGCCTGGCAACTACAGGGTGCTTGTCTGGCCCCAGCCACAACACATGCTCTCCTTTAATGAGAACACGCTTTCTAAAACTTGTCTGATTCTGTGTTGTCTCTTTGATGTTGAACTTTGTTTGCCAGTTCCCCCCCCCCATTAATATCAAGTCCTACAGCTATATAAACCTCATTTCAAACAAAGCAGCATTTATAATTCTCCTATATTGAGCCATTGTAAGGCACACTGTCAACAAAGGTAAGTTATAAGGTCCTTCTTGGAAGCCAGGTGTCCACAGAGTAGACAGAGAGCAGAGCAATCTTGGATTCTAAATCAATCATTTGAGATGGGATCAGTGACGTATCCTGAAAAACTTTAACCCAAAATGTATGTACTCATATGGATTCACAAAAAGTCCATGTCCTGCAAATTCAGTTTCCTTCAAAATGTGGACAAACTTCTTTTCCATCTCTAGTGTATGGCTAGCACAGCAGTTAGAGACTGAAAAACTTTAAAGGTTTCATTAAGGGCAAAAAAAATATGGACCAGTTAAATACATTTTTTTTAAAAAAAATCATTTGCCCTTCTGAATAGAAGTAAGAATAAATCCGCTTAATTAGCACACATGCCTTTTTCTTGCAGAATATGATACCAGGCAGTGATGGGCTTATTTAATTTCTCTGCAAATAGTAACCATTTAAAAATAAAATCAATTTCTCCATTCAAAACAAGTAATCCTAGAAGCTCCTTTGGAAAAAGGGCACTCCGTCTTCAGCAGACAAAATACATTTTGTCATCAAATGAAAATAGAGAAGGACATTTATTTCTATATTTGTAGGTGGCCAAAATAAAATTATTACATGTTTCTTACGTATCATCTTCATTATTAAAAAAATGATCACCCAATAATTAAAAACTTGGGTGTCTCTGGTAGAAATGGGTTATACAGTTCTATGATTCTATGAATATGAGAAAATAAAATCTGATGAAGATGATACCACCGCTTCCACCAGACTGAACGAACAAAATTTAAATTTTAAACCACTTACTATTTAAAGTTGTATCCTTTATGAAGCCTACTTGGTGCTAGATCCAGCCTAAACACAAGACAAGGCAAGGTGACCACGTAAGGTGGTGGGATCCATCAGGGCAACAGATCCTGATGTTAATCTTTCTTCCTCCCTTGTTCCAGATGTAGATTTTCTCTCACCCCTTCTTCCCTGGTGGGGAGGGAGGCAACATTTCAGGATCCGCCTCAGTGTCAAAATACCTTGGGCTGGCCTTGCTCTGGAAGCTCACAAACAGAGCAGAAAAGGCAATGGCGTTCACCTGCTCTTTGTGTCCAGTTTGCAGGGGTCTACCACTTTTCTACATTAAGTTCTGCTATGGTTCATAGCTGCTGATAAGACTATCCCCATACCTTTTAAAAAGTCATCTGATAGTGATTACGCAGAACACAACTGAGACTAGAGATGTCCCATGTAGCTTCCTAAATTCACCTCCTCCCCCACCCCAGCTACTCAAGGCCAGCTATGATGGCTACACACATAGCATTGGGTGATAAGCTGTTAGAATGAAATTGCAACTGACATGCAGGCAGTCTAGATAGGCCTGCCCTACTTGACTTAACTAGGATGCTGCTGTAGCTATGGTGACACCCACCAAACTTACATGAATTTCATTTAGTTTCATCCTGCCTATTTTTCCTTTGTAGTGCTGTGAAACGCTAGATTCAAGTTCAATGGGTCTCATTATTTTTGTCTGTGCATTTGGAACATCAATGCCACCAACATTTAAGCAATATATACCAGGGCAGGGTGATATATCAATTCTTGTTGCTTAGTTGTCTTAGTCGTGTTCGACTCTCCATGACCCCATGAACCAGAGCATGCCTTGGAAACTCTCACTTTCTTCTCAAAGCTTCTCCTTTTTTATGTCCATGGAGTTTTCTTGGCAAAATACAGGAGTGGTTTGCCTGTTCCCTCTCCAGGAGGATCCCATTTAGTCTAAACTCTCGGCTATGACCTGTCCATCTTGGGTGGCCCTGCACGGAATAGCTCATAATTTCTTGGAGTTATTCAAGCCCCTTTGCCACGACAAGGCAGTGATCCATGAAGGGGGATGTCAGAGCTGGCTCCAGGTCCCAGCTCACAGAGGACCAACGCTAGCCGGTAGTAATGTACAAAAGTCTTTATTGAAGTACAGTTTCCATTTTCAAGCTGCAGCGCCCCAGCTCTACGTCTAGGGTTTAGATCGGCGAAGCTCCATCTGAATCTCCGCCCCCTGTACACCAGTTTAAGATTCTAGCCTTACTCCACCTCTTCCGTCTCTCCTTTCTCCTCTGGGTTCTGCTATCCCCCGGGGTCCCTTCCTTCCTGGATTCTTCTGACGCTGACGTTGACCCCCCTGACTCCTCCCGCTCTCTTCGGCGGGCTTTGGGACCTGGCTCCCTATCCGGGCTGCCAACCGCGCCGCCCTCCTGTACATTTGAACTTGGCGCGCGCGCCCAGCCTTCAACCTTCCTCTCAACCGTTTCCTCGCTCCCCGATGGAGGCGTGGCCAATCCTGACTCATGTCCTCCCGCTGGCAGTGCGCCGCCTGATCCCGATGCCTGGGACTCCTCCCCCCTACTGCACTCTGGTGTGGACGCTGGTCCTGATTTCCGACTGCTGCTCTCTGAGTCCCCTCTGGCCCCTTCTTCCTGGGGTGCCCCCCTAGGCACCCCCTTGCTCTGACCATGGGAGCCCCTTTCTGTGAATCTTCCGATTCGCTGGAAAGACTCAGAGACCTCGGACCGCTGTCATCGCTAACATTTCCTTCGGACTCCTCCCCCTCGCTCTCTATTTCCTCCCTTTCTTGTGCCTCTGCTCCTGAACTCCTGACAGGGGATATATCAATAGACTGTCCCAAACTGGTTTGAGTCTATATCATGATATCTGTTCCATAATTTTAGACCTGACAATTTATTTGGTGAATCGTGTGCAAGCACGCTACGCAATAAATTACAATGTGGGGAAAACCATGAAGCCAACCAATGCCTCCACATAGCTCCATCATTATTTCAGATGTTGTAATATATCAGTATATCACAATGTTTAGCTGGTGATATGTCACAATGTTGAAAAACAGATATCACCCAACCCTTCTAAGAAGCTAATTGCTTGTCCAACTCTCATGGAATTTTATTATTTATTATTAGTAATGGTAACAGAAATGGATGTTATGTCATTCCAATAATTTCCATATGATGGTTGGGCTGCAGTTCTGCACAGAACTACAGTGGTACCTCGGGTTACAGACACTTCAGGTTACATACGCTTCAGGTTACAGACTCTGCTAACCCAGAAATAGTACCTCGGGTTAAGAACTTTGCTTCAAGATGAGAACAGAAATTGCGCTGTGGCGGCGTGGCAGCAGCAGGAGGCCCCATTAGCTAAAGTATTACCTCAGGTTAAGAACAGTTTCAGGTTAAGAACGGACCTCCGGAACAAATTAAGTTCTTAACCCGAGGTACCACTGTAAGGTGTTCCAATGCCCATTGAAATCAACCCCCCCCTTTTGGCTAAATAGTACATGAATAGCACAAATTATGCCACTGTGCACCAAGTGGCATCCTTTCTGCATTCAAGGAACTGGGCCAATGAATTCACAAACAATTAAATACTTTTAGATATAACACTAGCCTTCTTCAGGTAAGACTTGTGAAGATTTAAATGAATGGTACTCAGGGTGGTAGAGAAAGGAAGTGTAGTTGTGCTGGCAGCCTTTGCTCCTGGCTCATCCCCATTCAATATCCTGTGTGTATAGGCTCAACATATATAGAATTGCAGATTCTGTCCTCGAGATTAGGAACTCTGCCAACCCACACAAATGGCCACCTTTTGCATATTTATTCAACACTGATCATCTGAAAAGGGCTGTGGATGACAGATTTCATGTAAATCCTCTTCCCATTTTCAAAACCACTCTCAATTTCATGGAATTTTCCTGCTTTTATGCAGCCTTTTCTAAAGTAGGCAACAAGGCGGGTATAAAAAGGGGTGAATTCCTCCCTTATCATTCTGCACATTCCTCTGGGTCTATTTCTCTCTGTTTGCATAGGTATACATCTGTACACACACTTCTGGAAAGCATGAATAAGCATTCTGCCCTCCTTTACCAACACATTTTGCCTCTTCTGCAAGAAAGAAATGAGTATTCTTACAAATATTTTAAATTTATTTATTTATTGGCCTTCTATTCTGAAGCATCCGATTAAGCTTTTTCATACACCAGACGGAGTAACAGTTCATTTCCTTGGTATATTTTGTTCCTTAATTACATCCTCCATTTTGGCCCCATGCCCAATCTGAGTTCTTTATCCCTTCTCTTCTTGTCTTTATAGTTCCCTTATGCCAAGCATTGATTACTTCATAGCCACCTGTGCCTCCACTTCACTTCCTCTCTATTTTTTTTTAGAAAAGGGAAAGTTTGCATTTCATTGCCATATGTCAAGCCTAGAAAGACATTACTGTGCAATGCTTTCATTTTTTTATGTAGGCAGGAGCGCTTCTGTTTACTGCTAAAGGGATTCCAAATGTTTGACATCTGAACAGGTTAAGTTCATCAATATTGTTATCTAAGCTACTGCAGTTGTAAAATCTCTCCTGATCAAATCCTGTCGTAATATTAATTCCCACATGGTTTGCACTATCAAATAATTTTGAGAGCCCTTGTCTATTTCAAATGCAATGGAGGCGTCCCTCAAACGATGAGTGACAGGGGTAGGGATTGTCATCCCTCCCCTGTTCTATTTTGTTCTTCTCCCTTTACATCTGTGGATACCTGCCCTGGAAATCAGAAGTGGAAAATGGATGAAAACTGGACATACAGGTCTGGATACTTGCCCTGTCTTCTAATTGATGGATATGAATGTGTCTGCCTATGAGGACCAATGCTACTGCTTGAACATATTTGATCTCCAAAACAAGGTTGGCATATCACATTGTTGTTGTTTAGTTGTTTAGTCGTGTCCGACTCTTCGTGACCCCATGGACCAGTGCACGCCAGGCACTCCTGTCTTCCATTGCCTCCTGCAGTTTGGCCAAACTCATGCTGGTAGCTTCACGAACACTATCCAACCATCTCGTCCTCTGTCGTCCCCTTCTCCTTGTGCCCTCCATCTTTCCCAACATCAGGGTCTTTTCCAGGGAGTCTTCTCTTCTCATGAGGTGGCCAAAGCCTCAGCTTCATGATCTGTCCTTCCAGTGAGCACTCAGGGCTGATTTCCTTAAGAATGGAGAGGTTTGATCTTCTTGCAGTCCATGGGACTCTCAAGAGTCTCCTCCAGCACCATAATTCAAAAGCATCAATTCATATCACATACTAGCTTGTAAGTCTGCTTACCTGTATTGGTGGGCAGTGTTGTGGCCTGTCCACAGCCACATCAGCGATCTGGTGGCTGGCTGGGGTGGGTTGCAGGCTTGCCTGCAGATTGGCCAACTGCAAGCAGGTGGGCTTAGATGTGGGAGTTCCCCAGGGGCCAGTCCCAACCAGCCAATGGGCATTGCTTGGGGGAAAAGCTCTGCAGGCAAGTGGGCAAACTCTTTTTGGAGCAGTCAAGTTATTAGAGTGTTAGCAGAGAAAGGGGACTTTATTAGGCTCCTTCCTTCCACCCAGCCACTCATACAACCACCCAAATAACTTGAGGTCTATGTATAAAGTGATCCTTTTTATACTGCATGTCACAGTCTTCAACGTAATCAATCACAAAATGACAGAATAATATCTCCCCATTCCTACACTAAACTTCAGAGATGTCTAAAATAATTACACTTTTTATTTTACTATCCAAATCTTTTGTTGATGTTCTGATTCGGGTAAAAATACTTGCCACTTAACATATTTAAGGTCCCGCCACCACCACCTTCTGCAAAAATAGCATTGGGATTGACCTCAGCTAACACTAAAATCTGTAACAAAGTTTTTCTTTACCTTTTGACTTCAGCATTGTCAAATATTTCCTCAGCATGTGTCCCTCTGAGGGTCAAAAAGCATTTTAATTTCCAAAATTAAAATGAATAAATGTTATTTGAGCAGATTCACATGGGAAACCATTTCTGCTGGTGTTGTATTGTCTAGTTGAATAATCAGATTAATCAATTAAAATATTTTAATCAAATTTAGATTACCATCATTTAACTGGGAAGCAGGTTTCTTTAAAAGGTTCAATCAATAACAGAGTAAAACTGTTCAATCAATAAAATTATAATTATTATGAAAAATATAAAGAACAACATCCAAAGTTGCCAACTAAGTCAATAACTACAATTAACATCATATTTCCTTTTCCCTTTGCAGGAGGAGTCCAAATCAAGAAGAAAACATGACCTCTAGCATTACAATAGCAACCCGAAGAAACTGGTACAGAATTAGGACAGCAATTAGAGAAGAGATTTGTAACTTATCCTACAGCTTCTGATATTGTGCCAGCATCTTTTTTCCTCACATGAGCTTTAAGAAATAAAGTCATACCAGGTTGACAGAAAATATTATGGTTCTCCTTGTCCTCTAACAACACAGAGGGAATGATGAGCCAGCTGTCCCACGGCATCCACAAACCATGCATTGGCATACCAATTTCCAAGAGTAAATCCAGTGCTGATTTTCCAGTGCTGAGTGATAGAGACATAAAGCAATATATGTGTCATGAGCACAATTTTGGACCTTTTACAATATTACTAATTATAATGAGATGTCTCCCATAAAGCTTCCACTAAGGAACAACTCCACCACAAGTGTATGTATGTGCCTTTACAGTCACATTCCTTCCAACAATAAGCTGGGTTTTATATTATCCCTTGGGTCAAATGAATTGGGGTATCAAACCAGCAACGGTACTTTTTCATGTAACCTTGCCTGTCTGATAACAGCTGAAATGTACCTAGAACTGTGCAGATAACCACCAATGTGTCAGAACCATGGGATGGAAAGCCAGCTGGCTTGGCCCCAGCCGGAGTGTCTTCCTTCTTAGCCTTGCCGCTGCGGAGATCCATCAGTCATCCTCCTCCAACATGTGTCCATGACTCATGCTGCTGTACATGCAAGAGCACACATTATTCAGCAGAGTAAACACACAACAGATCAGGCTCGAGGCGTGGATACTATACTAAACTACACATTTATTATACATAAATCAGGACAAAGGAAAACATGGCCTCTCTTCTTGTCATTCTTCTCGGAGAGAGAGAAAACAAAAGCAATACAGAGTGGATGTTCCACTCACGGGACTCCAACAATCTGTGCTGGAATGTAAACAGACATGTGACATGTAACAATCCCACATATCTGCAGCGAGGGTGGAATGGAAGTCCCAACATGATGTACCTTAAGACCCAGAAGTACTTGATTCCTTCAGAGTAATAGACTGTCAGGGGCTGGGCTGGATCAGAAGATTGGGGAATGCAATCACAGGGAGATAAGTTCCTAACAGAAGGGGGGGGTATTTGCACCCACACCCCTGCTTCCAGTGTTTCCAGAAGCAGAGCGAGAGGCAGATACAGAAGCTGCACAGTTGAGAGAGGAGCTACACAACTATGAGATAGTAGCTAAGCAACCAGAAGGGAGGGAGCAGCTGGGCGATACATCATTCAAGAGTGGGGGGGAACCCCCTCCCTCCCCCATCGATCTTGGAGGTCTGAGCATGTCAGAGAACAAAGGAGACCCGGGGGGGGGGGACGGGACTTCCCATTGGTGCGATTCTTGCTGCGGAAGTGGGGGGGGGGGGAGTCAGAGTAGGCAACTGATATCCTGGCAGAGGGTTGCCTGTTTGTGCTTGTAACAGAATGCTTTAAGAAAAGGACTATAAATCTACCAAATGCCTGTTAATTCTTATCGGTGAACCATTGGAAGGGAGAAGGGAACTCCTGTACTTGACATAGACCTCTGCAGATGCATGGAACCTTTGAAGGTCATGGTAAGAAGTTGCAGCTGGGTCTGTGTGAGCAGACTACACAAGCTCTCAGTTTAAGACTTCATTGCTGGAACAATTCATGACATTAGTTCTGTGCAACACAGCTTTTTGTTCGTGTTTACTACTCTGACTGACCCTGTGCTACTGACTCCTGTCAAAAACTTGCTCTTGGAAAACCTGCCTACTTTTGGACTACTTCACTGTGTTTGACCTCAACTTTGTCCCATGACTCTGTTAATGGACCATATCCACTTTGGGGCTGTCTCACTGTGATTGATCTTGGCTTCTCCTTAAGACTCTGCATTTCTGGATTGCCCAACTACTACCTTAATCTTCCAGAGTTTGGCCAGCCTCTTAACCTGTGGCTCCAGATTCTCCCTTGCCTCCATTTCTGTGACCGAAGCAGGGCATCTCCTCTCCTAGCACATTGCTTCCGTCAGGTAATATGAACTAACAGTAGTTTCATTCAGCATAATGTAATCTGGTTAATGCTCAGAAAACTTTCAAAGAAAAACTTTCACAGAATTTATTCCCCTTCCACCAAGAATATTTGGCAAAATGTCACCCCCGTTTTCCAGTTCACATGCAAATTTGGTGGGGGGGCGGAATTGGTGGGAAGTCGTTTTCAAACGGGACGCGGGGGGCGCTGTGGGTAAAAGCCTCAGCGCCTAGGGCTTGCCGATCGAAAGGTTGGCGGTTCGAATCCCCGCGGCGGGGTGCGCTCCCGTTGTTCGGTCCCAGCGCCTGCCAACCTAGCAGTTCGAAAGCACTCTCAGGTGCAAGTAGATAAATAGGGACCGCTTACTAGCGGGAAGGTATACAGTGTTTCTGTGTGCGGCTCTGGCTTGCCAGAGCAGCGATGTCACGCTGGCCACGTGACCGGAAGTGTCTCCGGACAGCGCTGGCCCCCGGCCTCTTAAGTGAGATGGGCGCACAACCCTAGAGTCTGGCAAGACTGGCCCGTACGGGCAGGGGTACCTTTACCTTTACCTTTACCGTTTTCAAACAGCTGTAGGAATGAGGATGGAAATAGGGTGTTAATTGAAGGACTTGGTATTCTTTGTGATTTACTGTTATCAGGGAGCGGATCACAATACATATTTACACACACAGAGAGAGAGATAGGGAGAGAGAGAGAGAGAGAGAGAGAGAGAGAGAGAGAGAGATTGCAAGCACACGGGATTTGCCTGCATTTTTGACAGTCTCATTTAAAGGCTACAGGGGCTTGATCTGGATAAATTAGGAAGAAGTAGAAGGGTGGAACCTGCACTTTTCATTAATAGTCCCCTAAATTTTCTCCCATACTTTAAACACTGTTCTCTGCCATATAAACCATTAGGCTCCCCTCCACCTTCCATGCCTGCCAATCTTTTTCAACTCCTTCACATATTTTCTCTATTATTCTTAATCCATTTTTAGCTTAGTTTTTAGTACATTACAAGCATTACTCAAATCCTGCCAAAGTTTTTGTTTCATTACTTACTTATCAATGATTGATGAATGTGAAAATGATATTTTTTGAGTCAATGAAATTCTTGAGACTGAATATCAAAGCAGGTGGCCAGTCTCTATTAACCTTATCATGTTATCTGTTGAAACTCTTTCCAAATACCATGTCTTTTCAAGAAGTAAGGAAGGGTTATAGTCAATGAAGGAGATTAGACTTGTGGAATGGGGGTACAATATACTTTTAAAAGCAAATGAATGAAAGGATTCCCCCTCCTCTCCCTCTGTTCCCAAGCCATTAGCATAACGGAAAAAGTCAGTAGGCCAAACAACATTATCTTTAATAAGCTATTTGAGATGTATTTTAGTAGAATCTTGATCCTCTTCAAACAATGGTAAGTTGAAATAATATACTTGCGGAGGTCTATTTACACAAGATCCCCCCCCCCCCCGAACGCATCTTGAATAGAGTTGTTTGCTCTGTGTAGTAATAGATAAATATGCTTTGGAAACAAATTACTTAAGCAGAACACATTTGTGTCCCTAAGGCTTACATCCCATGAACAAAGGACACTGTTTATTCATTCTTTTAGAATGGGAAGTCAATTCATTCCATCTAAATAAACAGCATTACGCTCAATTCTCAGTTGACCCACATAATCCTCCAAAAAGCCCTTGGGTGAATATTCCAATTTAAGGTGGGAAATAGAGCTGCTAGAATTGCTCCGTTGGTGGATATCTCAAGAGTACACTGGAAGAGCACATGCATGCAAGCAATTATGGCAATCAATCATTGATGCAGCACTTAAAATCTTTACTTCATTCACCCTCAGAACTGTTTTGGGAGGTAGGCCATCACTTTTTTCAGATTCTAGAACTGGAGAACTGGAACTGTGAGAGATAGTGACTTGTCCAAGAGCATCTAGTTAACTGGTGGGGAAAATGGGATTTTAAACATGTATGTACTCTATCCATGTTGTAGGATGTTTAAAGATGGAAGTTTTATACTCCATTATAGTTAGACATTCTAATGAAGTGGGACCTCAGAAAACGAGCGGAATCCGTTCTGGAAGTCCATTTGATGTCCAAAACGTTCAGAAACCAAGGCGCAGCTTCCGATTGGCTGCAGGAAGCTCCTGCAGCCAATCAGAAGCCACAGAAGCCATGTCTGACATTCAGGTTCCAAAGAACGTTCACAAACTGGAACACTCACTTCCAGGTTTGCAGCGTTTGGGAGCCGAAATGTTCGAGTTGCAAGGCGTTCGTCAACCAAGGTACGACTGTAATGATATTTGTGTGGAAAGTGAGCCATGGAAAGATGGATATGCCTCCTTGCTCACAATGGAAAGTCAGAAATATAGATGGATTAAGTCGTACTGCACATGCACCAATACATATCAATTGTGTGAATCCAGAAGGAACTCAACCAAGCTAGATAGCTAGATTATGCAGAAGAAACCTGGAACTTGCATCCCACAAAATTACAACTCTTTGGGACTACTTCTCTAGCAACCACTGGAAATCAAGCAAAATACCGTAGTTTTCATTCAGAAAGATACAAAATGTTCTTGCCCTTCACTCAGAAGCAGATACATCAAAGCAGGAACGGAGCAAATAATAAAAATCAACAGCAATAAATCATCCATTCCCCACAAAACCTTTTAAAAACAAGCAAACACAAATCTTGCTTTCTCAAGGCAGATAGAAGGGTCTCTAAGCTGTGATGCATTATAGTAACCAGTGCTGTCAGGGTTGATCTACGCATTGAGAAAAATCACATACAGTGATATTGAAGCATCAGACTAAAAGTGGGCTATAGTGCATTTAAATGCTTGTCTAATAATAATAATAATAATAATAATAATAATAGGAGTTTGGATTTGATATCCCGCTTTATCACTACCTGAAGGAGTAGTGGCTAACATTCTCCTTTCCCTTCCTCCCCCACAACAAACACTCTGTGAGGTGAGTGGGGCTGAGAGACTTCAGAGAAGTGTGACTAGCCCAAGGTCACCCAGCAGCTGCATGTGGAGGAGCATAGACGTGAACCTGGTCCCCCAGATTACGAGTCTACCGCTCTTAACCACTACACCACACTGGCTCTTATTAGTAATAATAAGAATTGTGCCTATAAATTTAGCACATCAGGGAGAAGGATTGTTTTGTTTTTACCTTTTGTCCAGGAAATGGGATCCTCCTAAATTGTGGGTCCTTGTTACGCTCGGGACTCTTAAGCCACCCCCACGGGGTGTGTTGTTGCTAGGCGTGGCCCATGCCTTGTATGTTGGGCCACGGGATCACGTTTGGCTGCTTGGGCCAATTGGGGCGAGTGGCGTGATCCCGGGGACCTATAAATGTGGCAGTGTGATGGGGGTGGGGCACTTGCTTTGCACTGCCGAACACCCTCCCTATTTTTGGTGCTGCTGCTTTGGCCTTGCTTTGGATTGGGTCGCCTGCTTTGGAGCAGGGGCTGGGTAGGAATTTTTCCATTTGGCAGATTGGCTTTAGCCACTTGGTTTTCACCTACCTGTAGCCTTATTGGAGTTCACCGATTGGGTCTGCGTTGCTCCGGGACAGGAGGAAGGAAGTCAAATGACACCGAGGTTGATTCAAAGAAAGAGTTTATTCTGCTCTCTGGATAGCAGAAGGCACTTGTGTGATCAAGTCCACAGCAAGTCCAAAGAAATGACAAGTTTCATGCAGGCACCCTCTCCCTCCTTCCCGAGAAGTCCAACCATGTCAGCCTATGTACGCAGGTTGACATCACATATGTTCTTTCTCTGGTATTCTTAACCATAAAAGGGAATTCCTTCCTGTACTTCTGACCATAAAAGGATCTTCCTCTTCCTACTCTTATCTTGGAGGAAGAGGTCAGCATCTCCGGGAACACGCTTCTGGCATTGTTCCTGGACTTTGGTCTGCGCGTCTTTTGTGGTCAGAACATAAGATAAGGCACTGACGTGTCTTCTCTGTTCCCCTAGAACAGCCAGGGTCATCCCTTGCCGTGACTGATAAAGGAGAGAGTTTGTTTATACAGTTGTGTCCTTGTTATGCATTTGCTCAACAGCTCAGGTTTTATGCATTTTAGAGTGCTTTCTTGGAGAAGAAGAAAGGGGGGGGGGTTAAGTTCCGTTTTAAACTGACTGCACAGAAACCCATCCCTTCATACCCCCTTAGCAATCGTCACAACTTTGTAAGGTTTGGCAGTTAGGCATTGGTTTATAGAAATGTGCAGGAGGGGAGGTGTGGCCATCACCTGCCCCTCCAGAAATAGGGTATTCCGGGGTAAAGGAATATGGGGAATATGAGATTCAACCTCTGTTTCCTGGTTTGGATGAAATTTGGTTTAAAGAAACTACAATACAATTCTGAAAGCTGAGCATGCAAGGGAAGAGATGGTTGAGAAGGGAGCACAGGTGCCAACTCTGGAGGCAGTTTTGGGCACCCACAATCTGGGGCCCAAGTCAGCACCACTGGAAGGGAGCATACAGGTCCATGGTTCTTTTGGCCTGAGAGGCCATGGCTTCTAGTCTCGACATTATATCTGAACTGGGACACCTTTTGTCAAGTCCAAACAATAAACTTCTTGGCTGTGTGGAGATCCCCAAAATGCAAACCAACCCTATACCCATTCCAGACACTTTTCTAGGAAAATTGGCACCTGTTTTGTAACTGCTAAATTCTCTTTACCATTCACCCCATTATTTCCATTCAATCCATTTTTCACCAGGCAGATAGTACATTAGTTTTCATAGCTACTTGGCTCTTTTTAATAAGAAGGCTTGTGGAAGAAGATGGACATTACTAGGAAATTTTTACAAAATGTCTGCCTCACATTTCACCTTTTTCTTATTAACAATGTCAAGTAACATATGACATCCATATGACAGCAAATCTTTGCTCTTTTTTATGGCCTTCAGTGCAAACAACGCCCTGTCAGTTTCAATAGATGAAATTATTAATGGAGGCTGCCCTTGACAACTATCCAACCTCTTAGATAATGGAGATCATATTTCCTCAAATTGTCCTGTTGCATTAGAAAACTTGTTCTACAGGACGGCTGAAGCAAATGTCATTTGGTGATTTCCAGAAAATGTCATTGCCTAAGAAAACTATGATCCTCAATTGGGGTCAATAATGTGCCCTCTAACCCACATGTGATCTTCCTCACCCCACCTCACTTTCTTACAAGGAATAAGAAACAAGTAAGATGGCTAGTGTCAGGGAACTGCCATCAGAGCGGGAGGCGGTGAGAGGGCTCCCGGATGATGGTGGAGGGGGTCCTAGTAGGAGGAGGGATAGCCCATACGCTGGGGAAGGAAATCAGCGTAACACCAGTGGAGAAGGGGAGGAGATAGAGGAAGCGGAGACGTGGCTCCAGGACTCTTCGCAGGAGACCAGCGGAGAGGGGGCAAGTGCTCCTTTGCCCACACCCACCCTGCGCAAAAAGCTTTCGCGCAGGCAACGGGGGAGGAGACTGGGCGTCAAGCAGCTTTTATGTTGGAAGCGGTTTAAGAAACGCCCACTGACGGATGCTGCCAGCGACTGAGGCAGCCACGGAATACAGGCTGTCCTGTCAGAAAGGGTTTAACCACGCAACCTACCCATGAGTAAAGGCAACTTACGCACAAGCAATCCCTAGAACCATTACAGCTAGTTACACATTTTATAAAATGAGGATATGCATCACCACAAAAAGGACACAAAATGGTCACAGATCTGCATAGAAAATTGCTTATGCTAATTTATATGAATAAATTCACATTTACTATAATGTAATTACTATTATTATAGTAGTTCCCTCATTGCGAGTTCCCTTATTGCGAGAAGTGAGGTTACAGGGAACCAGACAGAGGGCCTCCTCGGTAGTGGCGCCCGCCCTGTGGAACGCCCTCCCTTCAGATGTGAAGGAAATAAGCAGCTATCCTATCTTTAAAAGACATCTGAAGGCAGCTCTGTTCAGGGAAGTTTTCAATATTTAATGCTGTACTGTTTTTAGCGCTTGATTGGGAGCCACCCAGAGTGGCTGGGGAAGCTCAGCCAGATGGGTGGGGTATAAATAACAAATTATTAATTATTATTATTATTATTATTATTATTATTATTATTATTATTACCCAGCCTATCTGGTTGGGCTTCCCCAGCCACTCTAGGCGGCTCCCAATAGAATATTAAAAACATGATAAAACACCAGACATAAAAAATTTCCCTAAACAGGGCTGCCTTCAGATGTCTTCTCTAAAAGTCAGATAGTTGTTTATTTCCTTGACATCTGATGGGAGGGTGTTTTACAGGGCGGGCGGCACTATCAAGAAGGCCCTGTGCCTGGTTCCCTGTAACCTCACTTCTCACAGTGAGGGAACCGCCAGAAGGCCCTCAGTGTCTGGGCAGAACGATGTGGGTGGAGACGCTCCTTCAGGTGTACTGGGCCTATACAGTTTCCAATAAATGGGAATACAGTTCCCAATCTCACCACAACAGAAAACCTGACTGTGCAAAACTAACCTATTTACTTATTTATTGAAACCTTTATATCTTTCCTTCGTCCAAGGATCACAGGGTGGTTTTCAATAAAAAAGAAGGGGGAAAAGTAACAGATTAGCAAAATATAACAATGTCCTGCACCCTTCACACACACACACACACACACACAGAGAGAGAGAGAGAGAGAGAGAGAGAGAGAGAGAGAGTTTCAAAGGACATAGATTGTTTTATTTGTCAAAGGTCTGGTAAAAGATGAATTTTGTTTTGTTTTGTTTTGAAATATATTTTTATTGGTTTTACATATATTTTCCAAATAAAACATAACACAACATCTCTCATCTTATACCACATTTTGGCTATAAGCCTAGGACTTCCACCAACCCCGTCTAGTGAAGAAGGGTCTCAGATGATGATCACAGGGTCATCATCGGTCAGTTCATATGGGGAGAAGCAGTCCTTGAGTTCCTGAGGCTTTATAGGTCAAAACCAACACTTTGAACTGAGCTCAGAAACTAACTGATAGCCAGTGCAGTTGGGCCAGGATTGACATTCTTTGCTCAGACCTTCTTGCCCCAGTGAACAACTTGGCTGCTGAATCCTGCACCAACTGAAGTTTCCAAACCGTCTCCAGAGGCAGCCCCATGTATAATGTTTTGCAGTAATCTAATCATCTAATCTAATCTAAATGTTACCGGAACATAGACAGCAAAAGTTAGGTTATCCCTATCCAGATAGGGGTGCAGCTGGGCCATCAGCTGAAGCTGATAGAAGGCAGTGGAACCAGAAGTAACCAGAAGAACAAATCAGTGTGGAAAGATCAACCTCTTTTTTTGCCAAGTTGTTGTTGTTGTTGTTGTTGTTGTTGTTGTTGAATTTAGCATTACCTGACATTTTCAGAAGGGAAAATAAAAAAATAAATAAATACCAGATTATTTATTTATTTGTACTTTGCAAGTTTATACATTTCACTAGTTTTACATTTCACTAATTTTGCAATCATTTTGACATTTCAAAACTTGACTTCCAAACCCCTCTTTCTGCAGTTCCTTAAATGTTTTTTATCTGTTTATAATTTATCTGTAAATATTCAATAGACCATTTCCATTCTTTTGTAAAAAGTTTGTTAGCTTGATTTCTTATTCTTTCAGTAAGTTTCGTCATTTCTGCATATTCAGTACGTTTTTTGTATCTATTCCTTCTTTACTGGGACTTCTGCTTCTTTCCATTTTGGGGCAAGGAACATTCTTGTTGCCAGAAAGATCAACCTTTAGATTTGCTGGATTCTGTCTCACCTTTCCTTATGGGTGGACCAGCCCTGGTGCATGGAGGAGGAATAAATACTCCATTTTGAAAATCAGCATTTATTATTATTATTATTATTATTCCCCGCCCATCTGGCTGGGTTTCCAGCCAGGATTCTGACATCACTTTATGATGGGAAATTGGACTGGATCCTACTGAAACATGCTAAGCATACCCTTTTTGACTAAAGGGTGTAAAGCAAACATACTGTTCCATGCTAATATTGAAATATCTATGGGGCTTGAACCCTAAACACACACACACACACACACACACACACACTAAATTAAGTCAAAGGAAATTGAAGCCATAGAAAATGAATCAACATTCCTATAGCAGTTGTCAACACTCTAGAGAAACCGCAGCTGTACTTTTGAATCCCACCAACAGTTAACATCGAACGGCTGTGAATAGTTCTTTGTGACTTCCTCTCTGACTCAAAGCTGAGCTACTGGATAAATTCCAAAAGGGAATCCTCCAGCAATACTCTGCAAGTGCCCTTTAAGAGGGACTCAGACATATCTAGACCATAGCTCTCAACGTTTCCCTTATTTAAAGGGAAATTCCCTTATTCCGAATAGGATACCTCGTAAGAAAAGGGAAAAGTTGACAGCTATGATCTAGACCCAAGATCCTGCAAAAATAAAAATAAAAATGTTTGCCTCCTCTGCTTGTTCATGGCAGTACAACTTGCCAATCATTTTGTATACATGTATACAAATGTGTATACAAAGGGACGTGGGTGGCGCTGTGGGTTAAACCACAGAACCTAGGACTTGCTGATCAGAAGGTCGGCAGTTTGAATCCCCGTGACAGGGTGAGCTCCTGTTGCTCGGTCCCTGCTCCTGCCAACCGAGCAGTTCGAAAGCACATCAAAGTGCAAGTAGATAAATAGGTACCGCTCCAGCAGGAAGGTAAACGGTGTTTCCGTGCGCTGCTCTGGTTCGCCAGAAGCAGCTTAGCCATACTGGCCACATGACCCAGAAGCTGTACGCTGGCTCCCTCGGCCAATAAAGCGAGATGAGCGCCGCAACCTCAGAATAGATCACAACTGGACCTAATGGTCAGGGGTCCCTTTACCTTTATACAAATGTGCATGTATTTGGGTAAAAAACCACATAGTGTTGATACCTGGGCATTTTCAAATGATCTCTCCTCTCTTTTTTTCTGGCATATCTTCAGGTACAGGTTTACGAAATGTGATAGTTGCAATTTTCATTTATTTATATTATGTCGGACAGAGGAAAGCTTGATCACACACACACACACACACACACACACAGAGGGCTGCCTTTAGATATCTCCAAAAGTTGTGTAGTTGTTTATCTCCTTTACATCTGATGGGAGGGCATTTCACAGGGAGGGAACAACTGCTGGGAAGGTCCCTTGCCTGGTTCTTTGTAACCTCATTTCTTGCAGTGAGGGAGCTGCCAAAAGGCACTCAGAACTGGATCTCAGTGTCTGGGTTGAACAATGGGGGTAGAGACACTCCTTCAGGTATACAGGGCCGAGGCTATTTGGGGCTTTAAAGGTCAGCACCAACACTTTGAATTGTGTTTGGAAACATACTGGGAGCCAATGTGGATCCTTTAAGGATTGCATGGTCCCGGCGGCTGCTCCCAATCACCAGTCTAGCTGCTGCATTCTGGATTAGTTGTAGTTTCTGAATCACCTTCAAACGTAGCCCCATGTAGAGTGCATTGCAGTAATCCAAGTGGGAGATAACCAGAGCATGCACCACTCTTGTGAGACAGTCTGCAGGCAGGTAGGGTCTCAGCCAGCGTACCAAATGGAGCTGGTAGACAGCTGCCCTGGACACTCAATTGGCCTGTGCCTCCATGGACAGTTGTGAGTCCAAAATGACTCCTAGGCTACACACCCCATCCTTCAGGGGCACAGTTACCCAGGAGGGGAAAAGAATGCTCCTACCCTCCTAACCCCATGATGTCTCTTGTAGTACAATTTAGATGTATTTATAGCTTTGCCAGGTCCCCCACTCCAGATCATTGGGTTGTCGATCCAAGATTCATCCAGTACAGCTCTAGGCCCATACTAGACTCTTTTCTTGGGTTTTCCAAAGTTCCAGAATTTATTTATTCATTTATTTCCACCTACACATTGTCAGGGTTACAATGGAGCAGCACTGTACTGTATTGCCGTAGAGAAAATGTCCCACCCAGACCTAAAACTAGATGATGATCTCATTTGTTCCTCCGCAGAATTAGCACATTTTGAACCAAGTGACCAATTATAGATTTAGAAAGGTCCTTTTGGGATCAGAACTGCTCTGAGCTGTTTCCCCCACAAGGTCTATGAATCATTTATATTAATGTGGGCAGAAGGAGCTAAGGACAGAAAGCACACTGAACCGAGGCATAGAGGCTTCAGAATGATTTCACTGAGAAGTGGGTCAAAATGTACCCTTGAAACAACATGTTGTTTGTGTCAAATCCACCTGAAAAGGTTTTTGATGATAAAGGGAAATATGAAATTGAATGTTTAACTGATTATAATGATTTGGCCCTATTTTGCTGGCTGTTAATAGTTCCCTGAAAAGTACATGGGAACGTGAATAAAGCTTTTGAAGTCCATGAATAATATTTGCAAGTTTGAACCCTATGACAAACCTCTTTCCTTGATTTGTTTCCTGCGAAGATATTTTATTGGTCTTCTGGGCATTTTATTCATCGGATCAGCATGAAATTTTTGCAAGAAAGCTCACACAAATCAGGAAGCCTTACACCATGTGGAGTCTGAATTAGCTAAACACGACGCATACAAAATTGCCCATAAATTTGATTGAGCCGAACTTATGAAAGATTCTTTTGCCTTGACTCCATCGTTGGGATGGCAGAAAAACCCAGAGAGAGCCAATAAAATTTCTTATTTTGGTAGGCCAGTTTAGACCACCCATGTACTCCTACTATGCATATTGTCATAATGTCTTATATGGCCATATTTATATCTGTTTGTGTCATGATCCTTTTAATCTCCTTTTTTTTACGGTTGGAAGGATTGTAGATAGGGTGGATGTTTGGCCCTCCAGATGTTAGGTAAAGGTAAAGGGACCCCTGACCATTAGGTCCAGTCGTGACTGACTCTGGGGTTGCGGTGCTCATCTCGCTTTATTGGCCGAGGGAGCCGGCGTACAGCTTCCGGGTCATGTGGCCAGCATGACTAAGCCGCTTCTGGCAAACCAGAGCAGTGCACGGAAATGCTGTTTACCTTCCCGCTGGAGTGGTACCTATTTATCTACTTGCACTTTGACATGCTTTCGAACGGCTAAGTTGGCAGGAGCTGGGACCGAGCAACGGGAGCTCACCCTGTCGCGGGGATTCGAACCGCCAACCTTCTGATCGGCAAGTCCTAGGCTCTATGGTTTAACCCACAGCACCACCCGCACCTAGAATGGCCACATCTGGAGGGCCAACACCCATATTTAATCAAGTATCTATTGCTGATTTTTTTAAAAAAGGATAGCACAGCTTTCTATTCAACAGTTGAATAGAATATTCACTGTTTGCACACCACAAAATTGGATTCAGTGATCTCCCATGTATGTCCTGTTGACCCAGGATTGGCTCTGTGATGTGAGGGAGTTAAGAATACATGCGTGAAAAGAGCTGTGGAAGAAAAGTCATGTCATCTCGCCAAACCAAATTAATGCAATGAATTATTAAAGCCTGCAACTTAATAAAGATCAGGGGAAAGGACAACCATAAATGGATAGAGGCAGATTGATCCATTAATAATACATGCATCACATTCCACACATTATCATTTCAACCCATTTCTTCCAGGATGGGGAAACAATTTGGTTTGAACTATATAGGTGCATTCATGCTCCTGCAGTATTTAAATACATTTTGATATTTCAGCTCCGCTGATTTATATGCAAATCGTCATCAGATAAACTCGCTATTTTCAATGGGCAGCCACTCGCACACACATTTTATTGTACACACATATTTGCAAAAAATATATAAAGGGTTATTTTCTCAGAACACTGCGGAACGCTTGGGATAACCCAGATAGGTCACTGTTCAGAATTTTCACGATGGTTTCACAGCTGTATTTGCCCACAGGCAGAGTCTGAATTAGTTGCTAGCAGCCAGTAATAGCATATAAAAATCACGCTGCCTTTTTCCATGAAAGCTATGTTTGGTGTACTTAAAGCAATTAAAAAAGAAGCAGTGCTGGGAAAATAATTTAAAATACTGTCAAAAGTTGCCATCATATCTTGGAAGTGAGATCCTATATATGTCTATTCAGAAGTAAATATTGTTGAGTTTAGTGGGGCTTACTCCCAGGCAAGTGGAGTATAGGATTTTTGAGTTAATGAGCAGTGCAGCAACACCCTAAGTTGGCAATACAGGTCAGTGCTCTCTCTCTCTCTCTCTCTCTTAAATGTATTTTGGAAACAAAAGAGAAAATCCACAAAACATCTAGAGCACGGAAATTAGAAAACAGATGGCTAAGGGAAGAATATGACATCTTTATATAGAATCATGGATGTAGATAAATAGAGAGCAGCTGTTTACCCTTTTGCTCAGAACTGCAATTAGAGGATACCTAATGACTTTATTTTATAATTCTAGCTTTATGTTATGGGATAACTGACTCTTTGTTACATATGCACTGTTTGAAAAGGTCCCCCCCCCACTCCCACACATAGCACCATCTATTGTGAATCACATCTCCAGCAATTTTTAATCAGCAAACCACTCTTATTTCATTCGTCTTTGTGACATTATTGTGCACACGCTTTCCCGTTTCCATGAACATTTACTTTTATTTATTGTATTGCTAGGATTCTTTTCTATAAAATAATCAGGATGGCTATCCTGGCCTCAGAGAATTACCTTATGGTAAGTCGTGGAATTTCATCTGTAAACCTAAGCAGGCCTGGTCAACTTTTAGTAAGAGATCACATGGCATTTATACCACTTTCTCTCCTCAAAATAAAAGTGGAATACAAACATAAAAAAATATGAATATTATGGGTCGGAACATTTTTTGATCCAATGCAGCACAGTGACTAGGACAGGGGCACTACTTATAGCCACAATCACACCTGCAAAAGTCCCCAATAACCACTGTTGAAAGTATGCAACAATGACCATTGAAAGTAATCAGTAAGCTGACTAGTAATCAAACTTCAGTGTTCTTTGTTGTGCTGCATGTCGGTGAAGCTATTTGCCTTTCCCAAAGCCCTTTCCAACTGGATTTCAACCAACAAGTTTGTCTTCCACAATGAGAAGGAACGTAGACTCCTTGATTGTTCGTCCCACTTCCCCATCAGGGAGTGTGAAGTGGTGCAGAGCAGATAATAATAATAATAATAATAATAATAATAATAATAATAATAATAGAAATAGATAGATAGATATAGATAATTTTATTATTTGTACCCTACCCATCTGACTGGGTTTGTCTAGCCACTCTGGCTAGTTTCCAGCATATACAAAAGCATAGTAAAACAATGCTATACAGGGCTGCCTTCAGATGTCTTCTGAAGGTTGTATAGTTACTTATCTCCTTGACATCTGTTGGGAGGGAGGGCATTCCACAGGGTGGGTGCCACTACTGAGAAGGCCCTCTGCCTGGTTCCTTGTAACTTCACTTCTTGCAGTAAGGGAACTGCCAGAAGGCCCTCAGAGCTGGACCTCAGTGTCCGGGCATAACAATGGGGGTGGAGATGCTCCTTCAGGTATACAGATGTCCTTCAGGTACACAGACATTTAGGGCTTTAAAGGTCAGCACCAACACTTTGAATTGTGCTCAGAAGTGTAGATTCTTTAGGACTGGTGTTACATGGTCCCGGCGGCCACCCCAAGTCACCAGTCTAGCTGACACATCCTGGATTAGTTGCAGTTTCCAATCCAAACTCTAGGAGACAATGTCACTTAATGCCAATGGTACAGTATTGTTACTTGTTTCTTCCATATATATAGAGAGAGAGAGAGAGCGCCAAGGTTGTTGCTTTTAAATATTCAAAGAGCAAACTGCAATGAATATCACCACCCCTCTATTTGAAACCAAAGGTCTAAAAAGAAGCCAGAGCGTGACATTTTAACTGCTCTTAAAAAATAAAAAACCCAATCCATTCTTTGAGCAAATCCAGGAATGATAATATCCAAAATCAAACTTTTCATGATTTAATTATGATTACCTCTGCTTTAGCTTTCCAGTCCCTTTGTTCTAAATTATTTAGACCTACTGTACACAAACAATTTCATCATTTCTGATTCAATGCCTCTCCATATTAAACATGACTTAATGCCTCTCTGTATTTCAAAACAAAAGTGTAGCATACTAGACACCTGGGAGACAAATTCTTGCCTAGACACGTGCAGTCCACAAAAGTTGTCACCACCTCATCATCTGTTTGGGCCCAGACCAAACAGAAGATGAGGTGCTGACAACTTAACATGTAGAGAGAGGGTATGAAGAGAACTTTTGGATGATCCAGTAAGATAGTTCGTACCCTGTTTTGGTTTGGGCCCAAACAGGGTAAGAATTATCTTACTGGATCATCCCAAAGTTCTCTTCATACCCTCTTGCCACATGTTAATTCCAAGAGTGGAATGAAGTAGAATCACAGAAGTGGGCTCAATCCCCTGAACTTTATGTACCTACCAGTCCAGACTTCTTCATATGGGACAGAAGAACAGGCCCTTGGTGACCTGTGGATAGCTTGGAATCTGGATGCATTCATAATTGCCTGTCATGCTTCCTCCATTATGCAAAGGTTAGAGGGGGCAGCGTAAGAAGCAATTGAGGTCAGTGAATACAATTCTACTTTTTCGACATTGACCCAACACATGGAGGAGAGTTAAACAAGAAGGTTCAAGTCTCAAACCAAAGTGCTGCACCAACAAGCACAAAACAACCCCTCTGCAGCGCTACAAATCCAAGTCAATGGTGCAACGTCGGAAAATGTCAGTCATCTTAACTACCTGGGCAATTATCTTTCCACAAAGGCAGACATTGATGCCGAAATCCAGCATCACCTGAGCTCTGCGTGTGCACCTTTCTCCCAATTGAAGTGCAGAGTCTTCACAGGGAAACCAAAATGCTTGTTTACAAAGCTATTGTACTACCAACCTTACTGTATGCTTGTGAAAAGTGGACCACTTATAAACGCCATCTCCAACTCCTCGAAAGATTCCATCAACGGTGTGTATGAAAAATTGTACACATCACTTGGGAAGACAGGTGAACTAATGCCAGTGTACTGGCAAAGATCACTGTGTCGAAGCAATGATTCTTCAATATCAACTTTGTTGGACTGGTCATGTTGTGAGGATGCCTGATTATTGTCTTCCAAAGCAACTACTCTATTCTGAACTTAAAAGTGGTAAGTGTAATGCTGGTGGTCAACAAGAGGTTTAAAGACTCTCGCAAGGCAAATCTAAAAAAAAAAAAAAGTAGTATAAACACTGGCAACTGGGAAACACTGGCCTGCCTTCAAGCACTCCAACTGGAGAACAGCCTTTACCAAAGGTGTCATGGGTTTTGAAGATGCTCTAACTCGGGACAAAAAGGCGAAACGCGCTAAGAGGAAGGCACACTTGGCAAACCCTCACCGTGATCAACTCCCGCCTAGAAAACTATGTCCCCCCACTGTAGAAGGACGTGTGGATCCAGAATTGGCCTCCACGGTCACTTATGGACTCACTGTCCATAAGTGTGTTTATGGAAGACAATCTTACTCGGATACAAGTGACCGCTAAAGAAGAAGAACATGTTTTGCATGTATGGCTGCCGATCTTTTCTCACAAAGTTCCTGTGCCTTTAAAACCTGCATTTCTGCCAGTGGCATAGCTTTTAAAGGCACAGTTGCACCAGCAGAAAAAAAAGGTGGCAATCCCAATTTTATGAAACTGCAGTAATCTCTTTTGTCTGTTCTAAATCTACTTCATCAACATCAGTGAATGACCCCAAGAGAAGGAGAGAAAAAGAACCCTCTTTATTCATCCTCTAGATACCATTCATTATTTCATGAAACCCTATCTACTTTGAAATAGGAAGGATGTGAGCGGAAAAGTACATAGCCTGGGCATATCATATCTCTACTTGTTATTCTTTGCTCTGCACACCTCAGTCAGACAAAGAAATCTCTCTTCCAGCATGCATAGCATAATTCTGCGCATGTAAATCCAGCTGTGTTCAGTGAGGAAAGTGTACATAGGATTGCACCCTTGATGTTGTAATAAAAACACCAGCCTTAAAGACTGCCACATCAAATAAGCACGTGGCGTTCTATTTTGCCAACGTGACTTATTCCTTATCTTCCTCAGCTTGCCTCATTAACGTTACCAAAGGTAAAGGCAAATAGATATCCTAAATGCATAAACCAGAATTGGTTATTTGTAAAACAAAGTCCTCAGCTCTTCCTTCTTTAGCTTGCTTTTATATTAGAAAGCCCCCTTGATTTTCTTTCTCCCTGCCCCCCTCCCCCAGCCTTGTAAGCAGTTAACATGCACAGGTGGATAGAGGGACACCTAGTGGCTGTACCTTAGCATGACTTCTCTTTGGTCAGAAAGAAAGAACTGCCAGCAAAAAGCGGGGGGGGGGGGGGGGGGAGACCATGTCTCATGTCTTTGTAAATGACATGGTCAAAAGTGGCACCGTTCTGGAGAACCGGAAAAAAAGAATGGGGGATAAAACAGAAGTGAAGGAAACTGTAAGCCGCTCAGAGTGGCTGGGGAAATCCAGCCAGATGGTCGGGATAAAAATAATAAAATAATTATCATCATCATCATCTCAAAACAACTCAATTAGGATAGAGTGTGTTTAGTGACCAACATATTGCTAATGACTGGGGGTGGGGTGCATTGGGAGACAGCAGACTAGAATATTAAACAGGACTGGATAACTGAGTTGCTTAAAACATGGGGCTGGTAATGCTAAGGTTGCAGGTTCGATACCCTTATGGGACAGCTGCATATTTCTGCATTGCAGGGGGTTGGGCTAGATGATCCCTAGGGACCCTTCCAACTCTACGATTCTATGACTGCAACATTTTGTTGCGCGTGTAGGTCCCCAGGCCACCCCTCAAATAACTTCACACATAACACGTAATTTAGTTTTGGTTTTTGGGCACTATTTTGGCCACAACTTTATTAAAATACAAAATCAGTGAGTGGTTGTTTAGACATTGGTTATGACTATCTGTCCCCCCGCCTGGGACAGAACTGGCATCCCGAGGTCCGATCGGTAGCCAGTAGAAGAGAAAGTCAAACTGGGGGGTCACCTGAGCTAAGCGTCGGACCCACGCCGCTCTCCCCAGCAGCTCCCCGAAAGCTTGCCTGCCCGGTCCTATAACAAGGATTCCCATAACAGGGATTGAGCGGCCCTGGTCCCATAACAGGGATTCCCATAACAGGGATTGGGCGGCCCTGGTCCCATAACAGGGATTCCCATAACAGGGATTGGGCGGCCCTGGTCCCATAACAGGGATTGGACGAAATCATGGCAAGCCCCAGGATTCCTTTAACAGAATTCCCTTCATCGCAATAGGAGGGGCAGGCACCGCCTGTTCAGCCCCCTCCAACACCAGCATATTATAACCAATGCCTAACCGCAACCTTACAAGTTGTGACGAATTGCAGAGTAGTAGGCAAAAACCAAATGGCACAGCCAATCACCAAATGGCAAAATTCCTACTAGGCCCCTGCGCCAAGGCAGACGACCCCCATGACAGGCAAAGCAAGGTCAACCAGAAAGGAGGGCGGGTGGGCGGGTGATCCGATGCACTCTGCAAAGAGAAAGAGAAACCAGAGTGCACCAATATTTAAAGACTATGGTCCCACCCACTCAATTTGCAACATACAATTTGCCCCAGCAACCCGGTTATCCAATCACAGATGCCAGGCAATAACTATTAACCAGCCTGGCAACAAGAGGCCTGGCCCGGTGGCCCACACCGCAACACGTGCTCTCATTTATTGGAGAACACGCTTTGCGCGTGTAGGTCCCCAGGCCACCCCTCAAATAACTTCACACATAACACGTAATTTAGTTTTGGTTTTTGGGCACTATTTTGGCCACAACTTTATTAAAATACAAAATCAGTGAGTGGTTGTTTAGACATTGGTTATGACTATCTGTCCCCCCGCCTGGGACAGAACTGGCATCCCGAGGTCCGATCGGTAGCCAGTAGAAGAGAAAGTCAAACTGGGGGGTCACCTGAGCTAAGCGTCGGACCCACGCCGCTCTCCCCAGCAGCTCCCCGAAAGCTTGCCTGCCCGGTCCTATAACAAGGATTCCCATAACAGGGATTGAGCGGCCCTGGTCCCATAACAGGGATTCCCATAACAGGGATTGGGCGGCCCTGGTCCCATAACAGGGATTCCCATAACAGGGATTGGGCGGCCCTGGTCCCATAACAGGGATTGGACGAAATCATGGCAAGCCCCAGGATTCCTTTAACAGAATTCCCTTCATCGCAATAGGAGGGGCAGGCACCGCCTGTTCAGCCCCCTCCAACACCAGCATATTATAACCAATGCCTAACCGCCACAAGAGCTCTAACGCTCGCCGCCAACCACTCACAAACCCAACCAGGAACCCAATTTAGTAGCCACCACATCCAGCCAAACATCATTCCCCAAATCGGAGAGGTGCACTATATCTGCCCGGTAAAGGGCCTCAGCCTTAAAATTAATGTCTGGGTGCGAAATCACCAAACCACCCAGCTCCAATACCTTCACGCAAACAGCAGAGTTAATGCGCTTCCTGGCCCTTTCAGCGGCCTCCGGGCGGGAACACCGCGCCAGGTTCGCCTCTGCAACCAGTGAGACCAAATTATTCTCACTGAAGGTAATAAGGCTGCCAATGCCTCCAAACCCCTTTTGGATTGAGGTGCGCAAAGCAAGGCAATCAATAGTTGCCACATCATTTTTCCCCAGCTGCACCACTATGGCCATAGGGTGGGGAGGTCTGAGAGCAGCCGGTGACCAATCAGCGGCATAAACTCTCCCCATGACATTCCGCGTCTGGAAAACCATGACACTTGCACGTGCTGTGGGAGGCCGAGACACGCTCCCCTTGCAGACTGCCTCGCTCTGCTGCCAGCCCAATGAACGATGCTGTGTCCCACTATCCAGACGTGGACCAGCGTGGGATCTACAAGGGTTGAAACAACAAGCGTTAGTACCAAACTCAGCATTTTGTTTCGCACATAACCCTTGAAAGCATACGATTTCCATCTCCCCAAATCCTTGATCCTGGTGGCTGAGAAGCCCCAATGGGCTGCCATAGTCGCTGCACCTATGCGAAAGGAATGAGGAGCGAAACCAGAGGCCGAGATCCCACAAGCAGAGATGGCCTTACGTATGACTTATGTGAACTGGTGTCGCGCCAAAGGGTGACCATTTTATTGCATGAGTAGGGGGCTGTCCTCAGGAGGTCTCAAGGCCAAGTACTTCCTTGCATCCTTGACCGGGAACGGGCCCACCTCCCCAGTCACTGGGAGGCGGACAACCTCCCCCCGACCCAGCTGGTCAGTTTGTGGAGTTGCGCACTACAAGTCTCAACTCCAAAAGGGAAACACATATATCCCGAAGGAGCAACCCACGAGAACCAGCAACTTCTAGAATCGAGCCAGCCCCCAGGGGAACGAAAAGCCAAATATTTCAGTATACAATAACAGGGCAAGGGCCCACCTTATCTGTGACTGGAAGCCCGATGATGGCAACCCTGCCCACTAGGTCTGACTTAGAGCTCCAGACACTTATGACAAGCTCCAAAGCAGATAAGGAAAAATCCAGAGGCAATAAGCCTCCAAACTCTCAGCCCCGTGCTGGCTCCAATTTCCCCAACCCTCAGTACACCAAAATTACAATGGAATACTGAAAGAAGTCTCGTCTGGAACTAGAACCAGGAGACAAATATTAACTTGTTGCGGATACTGCATAGGTCAAGATTGACCGGCTTCCTGCCTGCAGTCCTGTGAAGGCTGGAGCCTTTACCAACCTTCCGAGACCCTGCGCACGACACACTTTTAGGAGAGTCTCAGAAAAATTAAAGCTTTACTCCAGCAGACATTGCAGCGGACTGAATTCTGATAGTTTTAACAGTGCATCCGATCTGCAGCAGGTGGGCGAATTACTGCAGGTCCTGCTCAGAGAATGGAGGCAAGTTCCTCTGAATGGCCAAGGACTGCCAGCTAAACGCTAAGAAACCAGTCCAGGCCTCCTCATAAGACCTGAAAGCAGAAGGGGAAATGTAAGCTACTCCTCCTCTAAATTATCAATTGTTGCCAAAGCGCCACAGGAGCTCCAGAAAATCCGGCTATAGCTGGGCGTCCAGAGCCCAGGATCTGAAGCTCTCCAACTGAAAACGGGATATAGTGACAGTGAAAACAATAGATGATCCCGTAATAAAACGAGCAGAAACGCAATATTAAACCTTAAGCAGTGCAGCTGGAAAGCACATAAAAGGGGGGCGGAGACTGCCGAAGCATGAGGACCATTTTGCCAGGACCTTCACACTGCCTGGTTATCAGACCAAGACAGACCCGACGGTCCCTGTACTCCTCAGTCCAGATGTGCGCTGACACTACAATGTGGAAAACTCAAGAAACGTTAGGTCACATGTGATTGCCTTGCCCTGCCAGGCTCAAGGCCACTGTACAGGATGATGAAGAGACCACCTAGCCAAGCAGGAATGGAAGGGGCAGCCTGGAACAACCACCCTGCATGCCAATTTTATTTATTTATTTATTTTTTAAACTGACCTAGCAATGATAGAATCTGACAAAGCAACATTTGCTATCAGAGGAAGTATTACAAGAATAACGTCCTTCACGGCAAACAGCTTTTCCACAGGCAAGCAGAGGTATGAGCAACGGTATCCAGCTAGCCCCCAAATACGTTAAAGGGGCAGTGGAGCCACTGACCTATCCACTGGGAACACCCAGCTCCTCAGGGAATAAAAGGGGCGTACAGTAAGCCTTAGCAGAGGCTGATGTCACATGAACCAGCCAGTAAGATAATCCAAATAATGGTACCCCCAGTTAAACGAGTCTTGACTCGCAATGTTCAAACCAGAAAGGACTTGAGTGCTGCACAGCCTATAGCGCAACCCATTGGCATCGCCTTATAAATGTAAGGACCATCCAATTAAAGCCCAACTACTTATAATCTAGAGGGTGAACTGGCAGCAGCCTAACAGCCAATTCAATATCGCATAATGTCAACCAGGCCCTCATCCAATTTGTTGGTAAGCTCAACTGCCTGATCCAAAGATGCATATTTCACGGAACAATTCCAGAGAGTCATTCACTGAGGTGCCTATGGGATGCGATAAATTATAAGGGGGATTATATGGGGCTTTCTTAGGGACGATCCCTAAAGGGGATAAATGAAAATAGGAATAGCAGGAGAATCAAGGGGATACCTCCATGCGTCCCAATGAAAGCTGCTTCCTAACCTTCTTACTTGCTACCACAGGTAGCTCTCTGACTGGCTTAGAGTTGCTGTGTTCTGAGCCACTGGCTGAAAAGCCAGAGGAATCCCAAACCTTGGGAAAACCCTTCCCACAAGCACAAAACCACTGACCCATCTAGATAACCTTTTAGCCAGGCTTTCAAGGAAGATATTTTTATGGAAATATGGGTGAGAGGTATCGAGTTATTGCTTGCTAGTCGCCAGCCCCCACTTGGGCAGAATGCCCTGCCTTGAGTTGCCACCATGACGTGTAGATTTACAGGGCCAACGCCGGCCAGAAACCCTAAAAAGTCCCAACAAAGCTGCTGCCGGGCCAGCTTCCTGCATACAGCTTAAGGTTCTATTGCTTAGGGAATTTCCATTTGAAATGTGGAGCTGCGCAAGTGGTCCACATGTCCCCGTCCCTGCGATCCTAGCAAGCTGAGGGGATAATGGCAGCCCTGCATCTAACGTTCCCATAGTGAATTGCAACTTAAAGAATAGTGGGGTGGAAGGGACCCTGAGGATGATCTAGTCCACTCTCCCACAAAATAATAATAATAATAATAATAATAATAATAATAATAATAATGGTGATGATGATCTATTTGTACCCCGCCCATCTGGCTGGGCTTGCTCAGCCACTCTGGGCAACTTCCAACAAAAGATTAAAATACAGTAATGCAGCAAACATTAAAGGTTTCCCTAAACAGGGCTGCCTTAGATGTCTTCTAAAAGTCTGGTAGTAGACATCTGATGGATTACCGGCACCATACGCTGACCAGCTGAGCTATCCAGGATGGTCCCTAGAGACCCAGGTTTGACATACCTGCAAGGAGGTGTAAGCATCATCCCTGCTCCCCTTTTCCCTGCTCCTGGATCACCACCTCTGAAGACGCTTCCTTCTGGAAGAAGGCACCTAGGGCATCAGCAAGTCAACCTCTGCAGGAGAAGCAATCTCTGGAGGCATCTGCAAAGGCTCTGTCATAGTCTGCAAAAAACTAAATGTGAGGAACTGGTGAAACCAATGCTTTGTGCACCACATGGGGAAGCTATTCAGGCCGGAAACGCTGCCAGAGGCCATCAAATTCTAGGGCCAAGCGGGCCAAGCCCTAAGATCACCTGCTAGGCCAGACATAAATGTTTCCAATGAGTTAACAAACTCGAGGCAGCCCACCGCCTGTCCAGGTGCCCCTGTTTGCCCTTTAGAGGGAAGCATGCCCTCAAGAAACCCGAACTTCTTTTTGGGAGCAATATCACAAGTGGGCCGAACTACCATGCAACAGAATAGTCCAAAAGGAGCAGCTTGTTTTGTTATGTGATAAGAATGGCTAAGTGGGGGATATGAACCCTGTCTCCCAGGTCCTAGTCCTGCACTCTAGCCACTAAGCCACAATGGCTCGTCTCTAAAATGGCAGTTGCCACTATCAGGGCAAACAAACTTGAAGAAAATAAACTTGTTCAGAAACAGCATAGTTAAAGAGCATACACAGAGTGCTCACTGGAGGCACGGAGAGCCTCTGGCTCCACTCTGTCTGCCTACGATATACATTAGCCACAAGTGAGCCTGCAAACAGATAAATTCTTATAGAGAAAGTGAGTCACATACCACAGAGACTAACAATTGCTGTACTGCTAACTGTAGCAGGCTTAGGCTTGAATGATATGTGCAGGCTGAGAAGGCCGTGAAGGCCTCCCTGCTTCTGCTCTCTGCCTTTTTTGTCTCATTGCAATATTAAAGGAACTCAATATAGAGCTCCTGCCCAAGGCTAAATTAAAACTCGGCCAACAGCACTGCAATCACCCAAAATAAAGCCAACCTATGAGGATACTATAAACGAAAGTGATTCCAGGTAAGCTGGGAATTTACTGTACTGCTAACTGTAGCAGGCTTAGGCTTGAATGATATGTGCAGGCCGAGAAGGCCTCCATGCTTCTGCTCTCTGCCTTTTTTGTCTCATTGCAATATTAAAGGAACTCAATATAGTGCTCCTGCCCAAGGCTAAATTAAAACTCGGCCAACAGCACTGCATGCAACCAAAATAAAGCCAACCTTTGGGGATACTATAAACAAAGTGATTCTAGCTAGGCTGAGAACAGCCCTGACTAGCCCCACAATTAAACAGGCAAAAATGGGGGAAACCTCTTTGCAAAAGAAAGCCCCTAATGGGGGCTCTCTCCCTATTGGGAAAGGCAAGCCCAGGGGGATTATGCACAGGCAGCGCTCACAGGTACAGGGAGAATCTTCCCACAGGGCAGGGAAAGGGGTGGGGTGGGAAATCAAACAGGAAAAAAGGGGAATTAAATTAATTAAGGGACTAGAGAGGGGAATTAAATTAATTAAGGGACTAGAGAGGATTAAAAAGAAGGGGGGAAATAAAGAAATGTAACCAGACAATGAGAAGATTGCTCCTGATCCGATGCACTCTGCAAAGAGAAAGAGAAACCAGAGTGCACCAATATTTAAAGACTATGGTCCCACCCACTCAATTTGCAACATACAATTTGCCCCAGCAACCCGGTTATCCAATCACAGATGCCAGGCAATAACTATTAACCAGCCTGGCAACAAGAGGCCTGGCCCGGTGGCCCACACCGCAACACGTGCTCTCATTTATTGGAGAACACGCTTTGTAACTTGTAGCTCTGACTTCTACATAGCAATATCCTTCTTCTTCCAGGAAGCTCACAATTCCTTACCAATGAGTCTCGCCCGCAGGCACTGACTAGGCTAAGACTGCCTTGGCTTTAGCAGCGCAACCACATCTTGCCCTCAAACCATTCTCTCTAACTCAGGCTTGTTATTTATTACCTGCTCTTGTCGAGTCGAGTCAGATCAAGTGGCTTTGTTGTTTAACCAAAAGGTCACAACAACACAAAATGTCAAACAGCAGAGGTAAACAAAAGAGGAGGTCTGGTTCAAATGGACCTGCTTTCAGCCTATTGCAAATGTATTGAGACACTTTCCCCCTTCAGTTCATAAGCGGTCAGCACAAAATTTGCAGCTCTTCTTGTGACAGACATCTCCCAATGTGAGATTTTTTTAAAAAAAATAAATGATTGGTAAAGATTTGACAAAATCTATTGAAATCCCTGAAACCAACCCCATTTGCAAACAAAATCTTGGTGTGTTTTGTCTTTAATAGCATGTAAATGGTACATTGATGATTGTCTGAGGGGGTAGTTTTAGAGTTAGACCTTGGATTTTTTTATCATATGCAGAAAGCTCCTGGGTGGCCGTGTATATTGTTTCAGTTGTGAAACACACGCTGAACATTTATTTTCTCTCCTGACCTCTTTGCGATTCCATTTTTTACAACGGCTTCCACATCCTGATGTGTTAGAGCAAAACCTAGGCAAAATTCAGTTTGCCAACCCTGGTGTGTGGGGGGGTGGGGATGTGGAATACTCTGCATGTGCTTTTTCAAACACACACTATAGCACCTTTCTGAGTACGGTAACAATATGGTGTTGAATTGATAGTTTGATGACACTCCGGTACCTTTCCTGTTCATACGCAACCACATTGTGTACAGAGGTACCTCAGGTTACATACGTTTCAGGTTACAGATGCTTCAGGTTACAGATGCTTCAGGCTACAGACTCCACTAACCCAGAAATAGTACCTCAGGTTAAGAACTTTGCTTCAGGATGAGAACAGAAATCGTGCTCCGGTGGCGCGGCGGCAGCAGGAGGCCCCATTAGCTAAAGTGGTGCTTCAGGTTACAAACAGTTTCAGGTTAAGAACAGACCTCCAGAACGAATTAAGTTCTTAACCCGAGGTACCGCTGTATTTCTTAAGTTACAGAGTTTTGAAACCTCAGTGTCTCTAAGGCTGCCTACACGCCATACATTTAAAGCATGTCTCCCCTTAAAAAAACAATAATGCCTAAGAACTGCAGTTCACCGCTCACAGAGATACAATTCTCAGAACCTGAAAGAAACTATAGTTCACAGGATTATTTAGGGGGTGCTTTAAAGGTACCGTATAGTAGGGATGTGGGTGGTGTTGTGGTCTAAACCACTAAGCCTCTTGAGCTTGCTAATCAGAAGGTCGGTGGTTCGAATCATCGCGATGGAGTGAGGTCCCGTTGCTCTGTCCCAGCTTCTGCCAACCTAGCAGTTCGAAAGCACGCCAGTGTGAGTAGATAAATAGATACCACTGCGGCGGGAAGGTAAATGGCATTTCTGTGCGCTCTGGGGTCCGTCACAGTGTTCCGTTGTGCCGGAAGTGGTTTAGTCATGCTGGCCACATGACTCGGAAAGCTGTCTTTGGACAAATGCCGGCCCCCTCAGCCTGAAAGCGAGACGAGCATTGCAACCCCATAGTTGGCTTTGACTGGACTTAACTGCCCTGGGATCCTTTACCTTTACCTTACAATCATTATATATACATAATAATTAAACATTAAACATTAAAAAGCTTCCCTATATAGGGCTGCCTTCAGGTGTCTTCTAAAGGCTGTATAGTTACTTATCTCCTTGGCTCGGGGGTCACAGAACTAATACCCTCCAACATTTCTCTGTTGAAAATAGGGGCATCCTAAGAAAAACTTGGACATTCCGGGATCAAATCAGAAACCGGGACGGCTTCTGTAAATCTGGGAGTGCCCCTGGAAAATAGGAACACTTGGAAAGTCTGCAGTCTCTGGCCTCCACATACTGTAAGGTGGTGAGACACGAGCTATTTTATGTGTTGATGGTGCTTCTGACAGAATTAACTCTCTCTCTTTTTTACATACCAAATTTAAATTCAAACAAATCATCTACATCATTACTTAGGATTCCCTTCCCTCCACCCTTCCATGGTTACCATTATCAATCTTTCCCCCCAACTGCTTATCTTATTTTCTCTTTTTGAAAATAATAATAATAAAAATAGTGATTCATTTTCCCACAGAATTAACTCTTATGCCTAGGGGTTAAGTCACCAGACAACATCACGGAGGACAGTTCTCAATGCCATCCCTTGGTGTGTTGCTGTGTGCCCCCATTATTTCACCACAATAAAAATAATAATCACAACCTTAAAATATGTTTGTAAAATCCATATATGTGGTAGGCGCTTCTACCCCCTGTTTTCCTCTGGTGTGTGTGTGGGGGGGGGGGATGCTGTTGACGGAGGGGAACAGGGAATTGGTATCTTTTGACTTTCCTAATTGCAAAGCCCCGAGATTTCTTAGCGAGGAGGATTATGAATTCAAATGAAATGTCCTGCATTCCAAATAGCTGGTTTTCATACTCTTGCCCATATAGTTTCATGGGGTTTTCACGCTACATTAATTAGGAAGGGCTTTCTCTCCTTGCCTCCTCCCACGCTCACCCGTTAATTGCAGTCAGCTAAAATACTGACAATAGCAAGCAACAGAATAACGGAATTACAGTATTTGTACTGTACACAGCTCATTCCCATTTGTACATAATTGTTCTTAAGCACCATTTGTTACAGAATGTTGAATTTGTCAATTGAATTCTCCAGCTAAGTGCTAGTTTCATGTGTAATTTATCCATTTGAGTTCACTCTGGGAACTGACCTCAGTAGTGCCTATCCTCTTTAAAGGCACTTAGAAGCTTCTCTGTAGTATGAAAAGGGTGCATTTCATATTCCAAAGAGTTTCAGACACTGGTAGTCAAATCACTGGTGAAAACTTCCTTTAGGTGTGCTTAGTTCGGCAATTGATTTATTGGGGGGGGTTCTGAGTAAGGTCATTTAGAGCAGGGGCGCATGGTCATAACCTACAGCATTTCTCCAATGAAAATAGGGATGTCCTGAATAATAAATAAAAAAAAAAAAAATTATTTCTACCCCGCCCTCCCTGGCCAGAGCTGAGCTCAGGGCGGCTAACATCATGAAACTAAAACAGTATACAAAGGACACAAGAACATAAAAACAGGCAATCAATTAGTTAAAATACATCTTAAAATTAGTTCAGAGCAAATTAAAATCTGGACAGATGTCAATCCACGGGTAAAATTGAGAGTGGTTAATATTCTCCAGGGCCAACTGTTACCACTGGTCTTATAAAGGACCTGTGAGTGGGCTAGGAGGTCTCTTTAATGCTTGTTCTTATACAGAAAGAATAGAATCAGACTGAACCCGGAAATAATAATATTTATACTCCACCCATTTGACTGGGTTGCCGCAACCACTCTGGGCTCCTTCCAACATATAAAATAATGAAAATAAAGTATTAAACATTAAAAAAACTTCCCTGCATGGGGCTGCCTTCAGAAGTCTTCTAAAGGTTGTATCTCCTTGGCTTGGAGGTCAAAAAACTCCACACCCTAAAACATTTCTCCAAAGAAAATAGGAACATCCCACCAAACGGTCTGACATTTCAATGATGAAAATAGGGACATCCTAAGGAAAAGCAGGACATTTTGGAATCAAATCAGAAACCATGACAGCTTCTGTAAATTCAGGACTGTCCCTGGAAAATAGGGACACTTGGAGGGTCTGTATTTATTAAGCAGTGCCCTAGCCCAGGGCCCATTATATTCACAATGTGACATTGATTTCAGCACAAGGGAGGGAAAAATATTATTGAAATATGAATCATGTATGTACTTTGATTTTTAGAACAAAAGCAAATTTATTAAGTGGTCCACCAAGATCTCCTAGCTATTTTCAAGTGATGCAGGGGAGTAAGAAGGAGTTTGAGAAACATTGTCTTTTTCCACGTTATATCAAAACTACTGTTGTAAAGTTGCAATTATAATAACCTATATCCTAACCCCTTCCCCAACATTAATCTGGATCCTGTATGCATACATAGGGAAACTGTTGTCAGAATAATTTTCTTTCTAAATAGACTGTTTTATTTCATTTCATTTCCTTCCCCCCACCTTGCCCAAAGCTAACATTTAAGTCCTAAGTACATGCAGATGGGAGTAAGGGTCAGTTCATATATGCATCACTTATCGTTCTGCTGATTGATTGATTGATTGATTGATTGATTGTGTTAAGCTGTGGGTGAACATATCAGACGACACAGCGATTCTTCAAACAGCTCTTCTTTATTCAGAGGCCAGATCAGAACTGAACTCAGGAGCTCAATCAGCCTGCTTATATAGAGCTCCAGAACAACGTAACTGTAGCAACTTTCTAAAACTATCCAATCACTGAACGCCATTTTCGATCCTTCGTTTGCATACAAACTATCCAATCACTGAACGTCACTTTCGATCCTTCATTTGCATAACTATCTACAGTATCGCCTGCTGGCCCAGGGTGAGAACTTCAGTACATAACAGATTGATTTAGGTTTATGATGAGCATAAAGACCCTTGGGCTCAATATACCTTGGGCATTAATCCTGCCTTGTATTTAAGCACACACTCAGTCCTTAAATTAGCAATATGGTGTACATGGGACTGTCTTAAAAAATAATCTCTTGGTTCATAATAAGGCTGTGCAACTGTTTACTCAAACTGGGTGTTTTAACCTATCATGCCAGTACTTTAACAGCTTCTCTGGATCCCACTCACATTACAGGGTGCAATTTAAACTATTTCCATCCCTGCCACAATCCCAACAATGCCCCTGAAGCTGATATATGTATTAGAAGATAATCTCAGATTTGTACCAATAGCAGATTCTCTTGAAATGCAGGCAACAGCTTCAGAATGAAGAATATTGTGGCCATGGCAAACCCTCCAAGTGTCTGTATTTTCCAGGGACAGTCCCGGATTTACAGAAGCCACCCCAGTTTCTGATTTGATCCCGGAATGTCCTGCTTTTCCTTAGGACATCCCTATTTACATCACAGAAATGTTGGAGGGTATGGAGTTATACAACCTTCAGAAGAGATCTGAAGGCAGCCCTGTATAGGGAAAGTTTTGTAAATGTGTAATGTTACCTTCTCCCTATGCTCTTCTACAGTTTACTCACCTAGTTAGGCTTCTCAGCTCACCTGCTTATTGCTTGGCTTGAATCTAGCAAAGCTTCCAGACCTGGAACTGAGCATTTATCCTGATTGGTTTACAGAAAGATTAGATGTTGGCTATTTAATTACAATCATCATCATCAAACCTTTATTGGCATCACATACAAACATTCAGAATAAATAGGCCAGTGCGATCTCATCGCCATTTCAACAGTACAGTCATTTGCCAAAGGGAAGAAGAGGCGAGCAATCTATTTCAGCTCTGTGGGTCTCCCACAAGGGCAGGATCCTGTAGCGTACTTCAGCAACAAAAAAAATCAAATAGAGGAACTTAGCTATTGTCTTGGTGAACTCCTGGTCTCTCCCCTGTAATAAGAAGCGTATAACGTCTGTCTCTGGTTTCCATGTTGGAATACATAGATGGTCTAAAAATTGTTGGCGGAGATCATCATACATTTTACATTTAAGGGCCTTGTGAGCTAGAGTTTCCACCAGGTGGGCATCACATGGGCAGATCCTATCTCCTTCTGCCATACCTGCAAACCTACCCCAAAATTACAATAATCATTCTGATTATTTTGCAGGGAGCTTGGAGGATATGGCATCAAAGTAAGTGTTCTCCTATACTTTTATCACAAAAATATCTGAACTTTCGGTGATGTGGCTTTGTTGCACAAGGCCTGACAATCAACCGCAACCATGTAACCTGAATTCACCAATGTGTTATTGAACCCCACCTGCAAATAGCAAGAGTCAGGAACCACCCTGGGCCTTTGCTGTGCTCAGTTTACCTGTGAAATCTAAAATAATTTTAAAACCACTCTGGTGAACTCATCTTTCCAGGTGTCAATATAAAGCTGTCTTGAATACAAATTTACTGTCTAGGACAGCAAAAATTGCTTGCTCTGGTGTAGATCGTATGGCAAGTCTGTCTCTGATGTCTCATTAATGCCTCCAAGCCACTGCTTTGTCCATTCAGCAATTAATAGGTATTTATTAATTTTGTTTATGAGGCACCTGATGAAATGTATTATCCAGGCATCCCACTAATTAAAAGAGAATAAAAATGCAACAATGAAGGCATACCGCATTAAACCCAAAATAAATTTAAGAGACAACACACATAAAAAACCCTAACACAGAACTAGCTGAATAAAAAAAAAACTACAAACAGCACATAATCAGCTACTCAATACATGGTAAAACCGCCTACTATATTTCAGGGACTTAAAAATCAGATGTTTTGGGGCAATCCTGTGGCAATACCTCCTGAGATGAGCAGCCTAGGATGCAGTTCATCCAAATCTCACCCAGCTGGAATAGGTCCCCAAAGGAGATATGGTGGAGGCAGGTCAAGAGATTGGGGACTAAGCCCACTTGGCTTGGTCACATGACCTGGCAACCTGACACAGAACACTATTTCAAAGGCTATTTTCCCCTACCAGGCTTAGGCAGAGCAGCAGCTAGAGACCTGCTCTTGAACTTTAAAGGTAAAGGTAAAGGACCCCTGACAGTTAAGTCCAGTCGTAGACGACTCTGGGGTTGCAGCGCTCATCTTGCTTTACAGACCGAGGGAGCCTGTGTTTGTCTGCGGACAGTTTTTCCAGGTCATGTGGCCAGCATGACTAAGCCGCTTCTGGTGAAACGAGAGCAGCACACGGAAACGCTGTTTACCTTCCCACCAGAGTAGTACCTATTTATCTACTTGTACTTTTGGGTGTGCTTTTGAACTGTTAGGTGGGCAGGAGCTGGGACCGAGCAATGGGAGCTCACCCCATCATGGGGATTTGAACCGCCGACCTTCTGATAGGCAAGCCCAAGAGGCTCAGTGGTTTAGACCACAGTGCCACCCACGTCCCTATTTGTTGAACTTTATGGTGGCTTAATTTACACCTGCTTGCTTTCTACCACTTTCATGTGCATAGGATTGCTTCCTAAAAGACCTGGCAGAACAGAAAAAAATCTTAAACTGCTGCTGAGAGGACAACAAAGAGGGTACCAGGTGGGGTTTTTTTTAAGGAGGGCTTTCTGTAGGCATGTATTCTGTATCAAATAGGCCCTCTGGCCTGTAGAGGACGTTAGAGCAGGGTTGCCAACAATTTTTGGATAGACACAGAGATGCAAACTTATGCTTTCCTATGTAATACCTAGGATATATAATACCTAGTAGAATTTAAATGCTTACTCTTGAATCTGCACAATTTTACATAAAACTGGCAACAAATCAAAGCATACATTGGTAGGCTGCACACACTGAAAGTCACAGATCCTCACTAAACTTATATGGAGAGAGAACAAAACCACCACCAAATCACAGAACACATCTGTGGACACAGAGGTAACCTATAATTTCATAGATATCTTGCTGGGATGTCTTCTAAAAATTGTAATAATCAAGGAATCACGCTTTAGGTTTATGTTTCTACACCATGGCAGCCCTGGGAAGCACCATGACTGTTATGCTTCAGCCACTTGGATGTGATCTGTGAATTGGGGGTGGAACTGCCCACTTTGAAAGTTACAGATCCTCATGGATCTTCATGCATGAATATGCAATTTCAAGGGGGTTTGTTTCACTACAGCTGATTTCTAGGAAAAAAACAGCACTGGACTTCTTCTGCTTCCTGTTCTGCTGCTGATCGGAGCCTTGAAAAAGCCACTGCACTGAAAGTTCTTCCAACTTCCTCTTTTAGTTCTATGCACTTTTTAAGGGAGAGAACGTAAAAGTCCTAGCTACTTCATAAGGAAGCATCGGGCAAGCTCAGAGGCTTTGCAGATGCAAGTCCTCATGGATGCTATAATGCACACTGGCACCATGTTTGTGACTCCACTCTCAGGTCATAGTTATGTGAATACTGATAAAAGTGTTATGTTAGGCACTGAGGTCCCAAGCCATGTAGGACTTCATAGGTCAAAACCAGCACCTTGAATTGGTCTTGTAAGCAGATCATGAGCCAGTGCCCATGACCACAATGCCTGGTACCAGTTATGTCGTATATTGCCTCAGTTTCCAGACCATCTTCAAAAGCAGCTCTATACAGTGGTACCTTGGGTTAAGTACTTAATTTGTTCTGGAGGTCAGTTCTTAACCTGAAACTCTTCTTAACCTGAAGCGCCAATTTAGCTAATGGAGCTTCCTGCTGCTGCCATGCCGCCGGAGCACGATTTCTGTTCTCATCCTGAAGCAAAGTTCTTAACCTGAGGTACTATTTATGGGTTAGCAGAGTCTGTAACCTGAAGCATATGTAACCCGAAGTACCACTGTATGATGAATCACTGCAGCCTTGTTCACCTCCAAATCGGGTGGCAGCTGGAAAGCCAGACTAAGCAACAATTGGTAGGTATGCAGCCATTACAGTTTAAATCTTTAATTTTCAACAGTGCTACATCAAGCACTAAAGAGGGATTTAACTGAGGAAGATTTGCACTCCTCAGTGTTTTCCACTCTCTTGCCCAAGAAGGTTTTGTCGCACAAGTCGGAAAGATGCTAAATCACCCAGTGGACAGAAGCTCAGGATTTGTTGCCATTGGACTTATCGTCTTCAAGATGAGTTTGTGGCCAGAGTTAAAAGAGAGGGAGGGGCTAAGGGGTTACTTACACTTCCCCACAGAGTAACCCAAGACTCACAAGGGGTGCAAGTGTTTTATTAGAGAGAATGGTATGATACGGGACTGTTCTGGAAAAGGGAGGTGGTAGAGAAGCTGAGGACATCCCAGCTCCACATTATTGCCATATTTCATGCCTAATGGCCTCCTGCATATTGAGGAGGGGGTGTTACTGGAGGTTCTGGAACATATGAAGTGTAGAATGGCTCAGGGGTGTCTCCCTGGTTGTGCTTATAGCTCATAGCTTGTGTGCCATTAGGCCTTTAGCATTCCATGAAGGCATTCCATGAAGGCATTGTCATCCATCTTGCATGCATGTTGGACATTTTGGGAACATGCACAGAGGTTAGGCCTCCCTGAGCATGCTCTGAGATTGCAGAATTCATTCTGGGTGCCACAATCTATAATAATAATAATAATAAATTTTATTTATATCCCGCCCTCCCCAGCCGAAGCCGGGCTCAGGGCGGCTAACAACACTAAAATAGTGCAACATTATAAAACATTATAAAAAATTAATTAAGATCAAATTCAAAATTGATGGCAACCATAAACTAAGGTTTTGTAAAGATTGCCAAAGGAGGGAGTCAGGCTGCACCCTGACCAAAGGTCTGGTGGAACAGCTCTGTCTTGCAGGCCCTGCGGAAAGATGTCAAGTCTTGCAGCACCCTAGTCTCTTGTGACAGAGTGTTCCACCAGTTTGGAGCCGCAGCTGAAAAAGCCCTGGCTCTAGTTGAGGCCAGCCTAACCTCTCTGAGGCCTGGGACCTTCAAGATGTTTTTATTTGAAGACCGTAAGTTCCTCTGTGGGACATCTTCCTTGTGAGTTTTGGCAGAGCAGACTGCATTGTTCGGCTCTTTGTCAAAAGACGTTTGGAGCTGAACCTAGGCGCCCTGCTCCTCCGCATGTTTTATACCCTCTACCCACTGCAGTTTTTCTTGCTCCATATATCCAGTGCAAATATGTTTGCAGATGCCCACAATCACTACACACCAGTGGCTATACTGCACGAACGTGCACAGGTGGATCTGTGAGATTTGTTGGATATTCTTCTGAACCGGCCGATTGGTTTCTGAAGCTGACACAACAACTTGTTCCTATCCAAAATGTAAACATAAAAAAAGACCCGCAATGTCGTGTTTTAACAGTCAGAAGGGTGTTTCCAAAGCCAACAGCACAAGAAAACCCCACCACCAAGAAGTGTTGCTGACAACTTTTAATGTCATAAAATATTCACTGGCCATATTTAGCACGTTGCCTCCCGCAATTCTGCCAGCTGGCAAGGAAAGAAAAGGGGTCACTCCATCAGGAAAACCTGGTGTGATTTGTTGTTCCTTCTCCAGCAAATTCCTCTCCCTGTCCTCTGATTCTCTGGCAACAAGGTTCCCTTACACAGTACTCCCGCCTGTGTAAAACATGCAACAAGGCTGATCTCCATGCCTAGGAATCATCAGCATCATCACAGCGAAAAAATCAAAATAAGAGAGAGAGAGAAAGGGGGAGAGCTCCCCCCCCCGCTTTTGCTTCAAGCTAAGTGAGCATTCCTGAAGAATGCCAATTTGATGCCTAACACTGCCATCTATTGGCCGCCAATATCCGGATTGCTATTGCTGCCTTTTCTCTTTCTCCTCCCCCTCGGAGCTCTCCAGCTCCACTGTGTCTGTGGCAGCTTGGCTAGAACAGCAGCTCCATACAGAATAACTGGCTATATTTGCTTGCTTTCTCTCTCTCTCTTTCCCCTTCCTGTGGAAACCCTCTCTTGGCTCGTAGGGCCTCTCCTCTCCCCTCCCCTCCTGCTAGCTCCTTTTCTTTGCAAGTGGGGAGAGGCGAAGAAGGCAAGTTGATGGCAGTTCTTGGCTGGGGCGCCCCTGGAGCCAGCCTCCCCCGCAGCCTCCCCCAGATCTCCGCTTCTTTGCGCTCTCCTGGGAAAGAGATGCGGAACGGCTTGCGCGCGCTCGCTGAAGCCGGCATCGGTGGATAGAGATAGCAAGGCGAGGTTGCAAGGTTTTTTCCCCCTTCCTTCTTCTTACAATTGCTACTGTCATTATTCTCGATGTTGTTTTGATTTCCCCACCAGTCCGGGGGAAATACCTGGGACGGGCTGAGGTGGAATGCATCAGAGGATGCCACCAGAGCTTTTGAGATCGGAGGAGGACCATCATTCCCAAGCGGAGGGGGATCGACGGCGGGGGCTCCCGGGGAAGGATCGGCGAGGAGAGCAGGCGCCACCGCCGCCGGGGAAGACGGGTTCCCTGCGCCCTGGTCGCCAGCCCTACCATGTCCAGAGCGCGCTGCAAGAAGAAAAAGAGGAGGCTTAAAGGGGCGGCTCGCCCGGTCCTGTCTCTCTGCCAAGGCTCCTCCGAGTGGCATCAGCCCCGGGCGCTGGGAAATGGTGTGAGCGAGCAGGCGAGGAGACCAGCGCTGAGGAAAAGAGGAGGAGGAGGAGGAAGAGGAGGAGGAAGGAGAAGGAGAAGGAGAGAGGGGAGCCTCGGCTCCAGCAGCGGCCGCTGAGCAGGGAGAAAGTTGACCTCTTCCATGGAAAGCGTAAGTACCAACAGCAACGGGAGGCTGGGTGCGATGGGGGGAACAGGGAGATGCGCGCCAAGAGAGATGGTGCGTCGGCATGTGTGGATGCTGGGGCGGGGGGGGGGGCGGCACAGAGACTTGTGGCGGCTGCCCATTCCGTTGACTGCAGGAAGAAGGGATTTTGTACCCCGCTCCATGCGTGCATTTAACCCTCCACCCAATCTCCCCCCCACACACACACCATGGCGTTTTCTTCGCTCAGGGCCTCCTGCACCCCAAGCACCCCCCTTGATCGCCTATCTCCCCCCCCCCCCCACGCGCCAACCCGGGTTGTCCCTTCTCCCTCCTTACTGAATCTCTCAGGGACGACCCCCTCCATTGTCCCCCCCCTCCAGCCCCCACTTCCTGCCTTCTCCCTCCTCGTGGGCCCTACCCTTCCAACTTGCCTCCCCCCAAATCCAGCGGAGACCGTCTCCTGCCTGCGACTCCCCTCCAGACGCGCGCACACTTCTCTCTCCTCCCACCCCCCCCTCTCCAAACCACCCCCGTCTTTTTGCCCTGCCTCTGACCCAGATCCATCCGAGCAACGGAGCGAATTGCCTCTTTCCACCCCTTACTACAGATTCCCCTCCCTTCCTAATCACCCAGGGCGCCCCTCACCCATGTGAAAACTCATCCGGATCTCTCTCTCACCCTTTGGCCACTCTGCCCCCCAGACCGCCCCCCTCCCTCAGCACCACACAGGATTTGCACCCAGACCTCTCCAAATCACCCTTTCCTTTACCCCTCCTGCTTGTCATTCAAAACTAGGCACACATCAGCAAACCTCCCTTCTCCAGATAACACCCCCCCAAAAAAAAAATACCACCCACCCACCCACTTGCTAGCTTCCTGGGGGGGGGGGGGGAACACCCCTGGCTCCCTCTCTCCTCCCCGTAATACTTCCACTCCCTTCTTCTCCACCCCTCCTTTCAGCAGCCCCCGCCCCTACTTTCCGCTACTGGGGAGGGGAGAATTGGGAGCCAGCCCTTGGCACCGCTGGTGTGTGTATGTGTGTGTGTGTGTGTGTCCGGGCTTGGTTGAAGGGGGGGGGGGTGGTAGCAGAGGCTCAGCGGCGTGTGCAAGGCTGTGTGTGCGCTCCCCGCTAGCCAGGCAGCCTCTTCCCAACTGCAATCCCCACCGCCTTCCCTGCTCGCCTCTGCCTGGGCGGTTTGCAACACACACCGAGCGGGCGAGCGAGGCAGCTTTATGGGTTGCAACAATGCTTGGGCCCTGGAGATTTCTGCCTCAGTAAGTAGCGAGGGGGTGGAGGAGGACTGGGCGACGCGGGGGGGGGGTCGGAGAGCGTTGATCCATGTCTCCTTGTTGCTCTTGGCTCCCCTACACCCCCCATTTCCCCCCTTCCCTTTTTTCTTTTTTGCAAAGCAACACCACTGCCCCCAGCTTTTTGCTTGCAAACCGAGGCGGTTGCTTCAGTGCGGTAATATTAGGGGTGGAACTCATTTTTTTCCCCTCCCCGGGGAAGGGGGCACGGGAAAGAGGAGCACTGAAACAAGAATTTCACCCCTCCTCCTTTTCAAATCTCTCTCTCTCTCTCTCTCTCTCTCTCTCTCTCTCTCTCTCTCTGCTTCCACACACAGAAACACATTCCACTTAGCTGTTTCTCCATCCCTTTTTTTCTAGCCTTTGCGAACCAGATCTCTGGAGCAATCCTCTCTATGCCACATTCAACTTTATTTGTCTCATGTCCTCTTCCCTATCCCCCTCCACGATTTTGAAGACCGGGGAAGGTGCAGGGAGGAGGACATGCAAATTATTTCGTTGCTCTTGCTACCTCCGATTCAAATAAAGCCTTGGGTGGTTTTCTTCCCTTAAAAAATAAATAAAAACAGTCTGAAAGGATGCATTTATTTATTTAGGTACCTACTTATTTGTGATATGGCTCTCCGAGAAGCAGCCAGATAATGGATGAATCGCTCTGCTGGATCTGAGAATTGTGTTAGAAGTGAAGGGGTTTTTTTTGGGGGGGGGGTTCCCCCTCCCAGCTTGACTTCTTGCTTAACGCAGAGAGGGAGACATGCCTTTTTGCCAAACCATTCATTCCGCTGGTGAAGCAAAGACTTCTACCCTAATGTGTCTGGGTTCTGTTCTACTGCAAAATGCTTGCACCTAGACGGATGCTTGTCAATCTGTGAGCGATGCTTAGAAACATAAATAAATTGAGAGAGAGAGAGAGATGTCTAGGATCCTCCAAATTCAAACGTTCTTGGACTTGTGGGAAGGGTTGACCTGAACATATTCAAGCCATCCTCTTTCTAAAAAGCAATAATAACAAACCAAAAGTCATCGATTGACGCTGGGCGACTTATTAATCCACCCCCCCAACCCCACATGCTGCCCGTGAAGCTTCCATCCATCCTCTGTCTAGATATTTATTGTGTTCAGACACAAGTAGAAGGACCCTTTAGGGGGAAGACAGAAAGGCTTTGAGAGGGGAAAAGAAATTGGGATGGTCTGTCTGTCTGGATGCCGGTTCAGAGATCAGATACAGGTTGAGGGGAGTGCAAATGGATGAGTTTTTTTGGGGGGTATTCCCCAATCCACCTCCCTTGGATGCCTTCTCAGAAGGATGGAGAGTGCTGACAGCCATGGTAGCTGAGAAGCAGCAATTCCACCGCTCCTGGACTTGCTGATGATCTAGCTCTATGAGACCCACTTAGCTCTCTCCATTGCAATTAGGCTAGTTTTGCAAAGCGTGGGAGAAGAAGCAGTAGCTCAGATATGGCTGAGGCTGCAGGGACACTCCTCAAGTCTAGCATGTTTGCCAAATTCTGGGTGAGTGGCTTAAAGGATGATGCTTTTTAGTGTGTGTGTGTGTGTGAGAGAGAGAGAGAGAGAGAGAGCGCATCTGTGTTGCACTGCTGCCTTTTTGCCAGTGCCCTTGTGAAAACAACTCATTTACCAGCCGATCAATCCAGAAGCAAGCGGCGATGATAACTTCTTTTAAGAAGATCTTCTAATAAGAATTCATAAATATTCCACCAGTGGCTTGCGCTGTCTCCCCCTCCCCCTTTCTTCTTTCAAAAAAGAAAAGCCTTTGAGATGACAAGGGGGGAAGTATATTGAATTATTTGGCTGAAGAATTTCATCACTTTTGATTCCCCCCCCCCTTAAAAAATTGAGATGTTGATTGACATTTTGTGTAAGCTTATACAGCAAAGCTGTTTAGGAAATCAGGTGTTTGGGTGGGGGTCCACCCTTTTCAGGGTTTGTTCCCCCCACTTTCAAAACGATTAAAAATAATAATGTTAGTGTTCTTTATCTTTACAGTCATTTGTACTATAGACCTCTGCAGTGGAATTTCAAGGAATGGTTTTACATTTCTCTATATATGTGGAGAGCAGGCTAGCCTTGCCAAAAAATGGGGGGAGACCTTCATTTGCAGGTCACTGTTCATTCTGAATGTTCTGAGAAAGAAAGGGAAGGGTTGCCGGGTAGGTAATAGGTGAGGTTGAAAACCTCATAAAATGGTGCTTCTGTTCTCTGAAATTAGAACCAAATAACTAAACTGACAGCCATTTTATGTATATTTGTGGATTGTGTGTGTGTTTGTGTGTGTGTGTGTGTGTGTGTGTGTGTAGTGGGGGAGGGGAAAACACTATAGAAACAAATAAAACAAAATATTGAAATGCGTTCCTAGGAATAAAGGACTTGGGTTGTGACTTTACCTTTCGAAAGACAGGAAACCTGTACTAAATCAGTAAGTTAATAGCTATTATTTAACAAGAGTTAGATGGGCGTCTTGTAATCAAAACCCTTGGCAAGCAACCTAAATTCTGTCCCTCTGCAGCCTTGCCTCCTAACTTTGTCATGATCTAGGCTTCAGTCCCCATTACATGATGGTGTTTTGTTCTCTCTTCTTGCCCTCCGCAGGAGATAACATGTATGCTTGCTGCTCTACGGTGACTCTGGAGCAGGATCTCAACAAGAAAATGCATATCTGGATGGTACAAACCATAGCCTTTGCTTTAACATCTCTAGTCCTGGCGTGGGCAGAAAGCATTGAGTATTATGGGGAGATCTGTGATAACAAATGCCCTTGCGAGGAGAAGGATGGCATCTTGACGGTCAGCTGTGAGAACCGGGGGATCATCAACCTCTCTGAGATCAGCCCCCCCAAATTCTCCATCTACCATCTCCTGCTGTCTGGGAATCTTCTCAACAGGCTCTACCCCAACCAGTTTGTCAATTACAGTGGGGCTTCGATTTTGCACCTGGGCGGCAATGACATCCAAGATATCGAGACAGGAGCCTTTCATGGGCTGAGGGGCTTGAGGAGGCTGCACTTGAACAACAACAAGCTGGAAATACTGAGGGATGACACTTTCGTAGGGCTGGAGAGCTTGGAGTACCTGCAAGTTGATTACAATTATATCAGTGCCATCGAACCCAGTGCTTTCAGCAAGCTGCATCTGTTGCAGGTGCTGATTCTGAACGACAACCTCCTCTCTTCGTTGCCCAACAACCTGTTCCGTTTTGTGCCCTTGACTCATCTCGATTTGAGGGGCAACCGGCTCAAACTCCTTCCCTACTTGGGCCTCCTGCAGCACATGGATAAGGTGGTGGAGCTGCAGCTGGAGGAGAACCCATGGAACTGCTCCTGTGAGCTGATAGCTCTCAAGGATTGGTTGGACAGCATATCCTATTCAGCCCTGGTGGGGGATGTAGTCTGTGAAACCCCTTTCCGTTTACATGGGAGGGATTTGGACGAGGTTTCCAAGCAGGAGCTTTGTCCTAGGAGGCTCATCTCCGATTATGAGATGAGGCCACAGACCCCGCTGAGCACCACAGGGTATTTCCATACCACACCAGCCTCTGTAAACTCTGTGGCTACTTCTTCCTCGGCTGTTTACAAATCGCCCTTGAAGCCCAAAGGGACCCGCCAACCCAACAAGTCCAGGGTGCGTCCTACCTCCCGCTTGCCCTCCAAGGATCTGGGATACAGCAACTATGGCCCCAGCATTGCTTACCAGACCAAATCCCCGGTGCCTTTGGAGTGTCCTACAGCTTGCACTTGCAACCTACAGATCTCCGATTTGGGTCTCAACGTCAACTGCCAAGAAAGGAAGATTGAGAGCATCTCAGAGCTCCAACCCAAGCCGTACAACCCGAAGAAGATGTACCTGACTGAGAACTACATTGCCCTGGTGCGTAGGTCGGATTTCCTGGATGCTACTGGCTTGGATTTGCTTCACCTGGGCAATAACCGCATCTCGGTCATTCAGGATCGGGCCTTTGAGGATCTAGCTAACTTGAGGAGGCTCTACCTGAATGGGAACCGGATTGAAAAACTGAACCCAGAGCTTTTCTATGGGCTTCAGAGTTTGCAGTACCTCTTCCTGCAATATAACGTAATCCGGGAGATTGAGCCAGGCACTTTTGACCCTGTGCCCAATTTACAGCTCTTGTTTCTCAACAACAACCTGCTGAGATCTTTACCTGGAGGCATTTTTTCTGGCTTAACTCTCTACAGGTTGAACCTGAGAAGCAACCATTTCTCCTACCTTCCTGTAAGTGGAGTGCTTGACCAGCTGAAATCCCTCCTGCAGATAGATCTCCACGAGAACCCATGGGATTGTACATGCGACGTGGTGGGCATGAAGTTGTGGATCGAGCAACTCAACACAGGAGTCCTTGTGGACCAGGTAATCTGTGAATCCCCTAAGAAATTTGCTCAGAATTACATGAGGAACATCAAAGCAGAACTGCTGTGCCCAGACTACTCTGACATCATTGTTTCCACACCCACTCCATCATCCATGCAGGGACCAGCCAAGACCACCCCCTTTTCCAACTCCGGGCAGATCAATAGCACCTTGGAGGAGGATGACTCGGCATCACCTTCTGGTGGCTCGTCTTCCTCCTCTTCTTCCACGGTGCCTTTGTCAGTGTTGATCCTCAGCTTACTGCTGGTCTTCATCATGTCTGTATTTGTGGCCGCAGGTCTCTTTGTGCTGGTGATGAAGCGCAGGAAGAAGGTCCAAGGTGACCATGCCAGCACCAACAACTCGGATGTGAGCTCTTTCAACATGCAGTACAGTGTGTACACAGGAGGGGGAGCCCCCCATTCCCACCCACACGCCCATCACCAGCAGCATCCACAGCATCTTCACCATGGAGGAGGAGGTGGTGGTCCGGCTTTGCCCAAGGTGAAAACCCCCGCGGGACACGTCTATGAGTACATCCCTCATCCTTTAGGTCACATGTGCAAGAACCCAATCTACCGCTCCAGAGAGGGCAACGCTGGTGAGGATTACAAAGATCTCCATGAGCTCAAGGTGACCTACAGCAACCATCACCTCCAGCCACAACCCCCACCACCCCCACAGGCCTTGGGGCAGCCCCAAGCAGCTCCGGTGGGGCAAGAGGAGACCCTCCGGAGCCCCACATACAGTGTGAGCACCATTGAGCCTCGGGACGAGTTGCTTTCCCCTGTCCAGGATGCTGATCGTTTTTACAGGGGCATTTTGGAGCCCGACAAACACCCTTCTTCCACTTTGGGGGGCAGCAACCTCCCTGAGTACCCTAAGTTCCCCCCAACTGCCTACACTTACTCCCCTAACTATGACCTTAGGCGCCCCCCTCACCCCTATTTGCATCCCGGCCCAGGGGACAGTCGGCTCCGGGAAACAGTGCTCTACACCCCCCCAAGCACTGTTTACGTGGAGCCCAACAGGAACGAATACCTGGAGCTAAAAGCAAAACTAAATGCAGAGCCGGACTACCTCGAAGTGTTGGAAAAACAGACCACATTCAGTCAGTTCTGAGACCTCCTCCTCTACTCCCGTCCTCCCACCCAGAGCATTTGTATTTAATAACCACACACAAAGAAACACACTGTTGATCTTCTCTCCTCCACTTCCCTTCCCTCCCCAAATCCGCCTTTGCTTCATGTTGTTGGAAGGTGAAGTGCCTTGGCACAGAAGTTTCCAGCTTCGGGAAAAGTTACCGAAAGGGTGTGCTGATTCCATAGTTATAGATCTTTCTCTCTTTCTCACTGCCCTCTTTATTTTTATTTTGGTTTCTTCTTTTTTTAACCACCTCACAGCCAGTAGGAATCAATCAATCGAGCGAACTAGACACAGCATTTGTTCTTGCACTTGTGTGATGCTAAAAAGGAGGAATTGGGATGTGGGGTTTTTTTTGTTTTTGTTTTAAAGAGAGTGTTGTCTCATATGACGATGTTGAAAAGGTCACATAAATCATTTTATCTTGTTCTTTATGTTGAATATTCACTGCTGACAATTCCCCCCTCCCTCACCTCAGTTCAACAGTGCTGGGCACCAAGTTCCCTTCTGAGGCATGGATGGCTTTGGGGAAGGTGGGCAGGGGAGAGAGAGAGATTGGCACACCCTGACTTTAATACAAAGTCGTTTGGTTCCCCCACCCCACTCCCCCTTTTTTAAGGAAAGTGAAAAGAGGATGTATTTGTATGTTTCTGGACTTTTGAATTAAAAACCAATATTATGATCTTTAAAAGGATCACCCTAGATGTGGACAAATCAATAAAGAGTTCAGAGATATATGATCCATAACTGGTTAGTAAAAATAACTTATTGAAATATATACAAAAAAAATTATTTTATTGTAGCTCCTATTTTTATATACATGGTAGCATTTTCTTCACTCTGTGAGGCTCCATTCCTCCGGAATGCTTACTTATTGTATGTGGTTAAACTTCCCTCTGGAACAGAAAGCAGGGCCTCTTCACACATTACGATGTCCTTTTCTAGATGTAGACCTAAAAAAAATGTGACGAAACAGGTGCTAGAAATGCATAATTTGCAGCTCCATCTGGCAGAGCGTCCAGATTGGTTGTGGATCTTTGTCGTGTGTACACTTGGTGGCAAAGCCTGGTTTGCTGCTGTGTCATGTGTGAAATGGTCCTACAGAGTTGATGGCAAGGGGAAACACCTGACAGATACATAGGCTGCTATTCTGCACACAGCTATGCTCCTACTGACTTCAGTGGGGATTGAAGCTGCCTCACGGAGCACAGAATTGCAGTTTAAGGCATCTTCTACATTTGCCAGAGCAGGTTCCTACTAAATTGTGGTACTTTTAAGTTCCATCTCCCACTGCCCAGGGTGTTGAATAGGTTACAGGATGAGGCCCAGAGTCTGTGATTTGCTCAGAAGTGTTACACTGCATTCTGAGCTCTTTCTATCCCCCCCCCAAACTCTGCACAAAGCTGTTGTGGTCTCTGGAGAATGTCAGAAGGGGGATCCAGATTCAGTTTGTCACACTTTAGACCCATTGAATTCAATAAACCAGCTTAGTAATTTAAGTCCCACTGCTTTCGGTGGAACTGGAGTGTGCCTCACATAATTTGGATCCAAGCCACTGAAATTAAATCATCAACACTATCATCACCAAAACCTAATAGACAATCCAAGGCAATCAGTCGGTACAGGAAAGAAAGAAATATATATGATCTATTTTTTTGTTGTTGCTGCTTCTTATGAATGATTATTCTACAGAGCCTCCTGCTAGGATGACTAATTGGACTAATTAGTGAGGGACATGTAGAAATTGTTTATTTTAGCAGGAGTGGTGGTGGTGGTTTATTTTCATAATTCAACCAAAATATCTTAGTTGGAGAACTGCTGGGTTGTTCAGTCGAACATAATTGCCCTTGTACAGATCCATTTGTGTGCTGGCACCTTGGAAGGCCAAAATGACGGACTGTACAAATCTATTTATGGAATATTGATTCTTACCCCTTTGGGCAGCAAGCAGTGGCAAAGATATTCATAAACACAGCATCACTGTACAATGGGACAGGTTGTGGTCTCATATGTATCCCAGCACATGTAATTTTTTTTATATAGTTTATGAATAAACACTTGATAACAATTTCAAACGGAAGGAAATGAAATAGTCTTTACCGGAAGCTACATGATTTATTTCCAGTGCCAATTGTTGCTCACGCATGAACATCATTCTCCCCACACCCTTTATTACTGATATCATGGACGTGATAGCATTAAACTCATGCATTCCTTAAGGTGTTTCCTGAACTCGCCGTACTTAATCACGCCGACGGTACATAACCCTGCAGACCTATGTTGTATAATGCTATAGTTTCACCTTGAAATTTTGTCTCCTTTCTATAGTTTTCGTTTTATATGTGTGAAACCGGGTAAGTGATATTTCACGTGGATTCTTAACCTTGTGGCATGTCCAGGGTTTCTGTTTTGGGAAAGAGGGGATAAATGGTTTTGTTGGATAATTTTCCTGAAAGAACTTTCTATCTGGATTTTCTTACTTGTGCAAAGTATATGACTTTTTAAAAAAGAAAAATTGAGACCTCAGGTTGTGAATTTTTTAAATCTTGCTTTCATCAAGGTACTTTTGATTTCTTCCAGACCTCATGTCTCATCCTAGCTTTCTCAAAAGGGAGAAAGGAATAAACCATGTTATTCAGGAGGGGGCTACATTTGGATGTAATGCATCTGAATATGGATTTTGAGTGTGATTGTGGAAAGGCGTTTATTTTCTAAAACTACACATTTGCTAACATCAGTGTTTTGCATTGTGACATTGGATTTCTCACTAATTCTCAGCAAGCTAAAAAACCCCGTGAACACCTTCTCTTGGCTGCATGACTGAAGTGATCAATTTGAACAGAGAATATATCTAATTTCATATATAGGGTATCAAGGATCAGGTATTGATTTTAGACGTGTCAGATGCCAAATGCAGAGTTTGCATTTGAATTTGGATGTGCTGCATTGTTTGACCTTATTTATAATTGCCAATTTATCCTTCAAATTGTCTTGAACGAGGTCGTTCCCCCTCTTTCCGCTCCCATCTGTAGATTTTGTTTGGTGTCTTTTTTCCTTGGTTAAGCTTGTGGCATGCATTCATATCCTGATTACAAGAAGGCATGAGCGGATTTAGATATGATGTGAATATTTCAGTCATTGCTAGGACTGCTGCTTTTTCTGTTTTTGGCAGGATTCCTGCATCCTTGATTTCTAGCTAGCTATTCCCAATTCAGCAACTGCATCTTCTTTGTAGCTGCCTATCATGTAGCTGTTAGCAGCAAAGGAGACCTACCAGGAAACAAAAACAAAAAAACCAATAGCAATTGTAATTGTCATATTTATAGCTTGGTCCCATCACATGAGGGCTCAATGATTCACCATGAGTCAGTGAGTATTATGATTTCCTAAGAGCACCAGACGTCAGTAGGAAGAAAGTTCACATGGGATGTGATTGTCGCCATGTAAACGGCTCGCCAACCAATTTTTAGGTTTTTATCCGAAAATCAAGAATGTGTGACCCATTCTCAGGATTTAGAGAGGCAGCATATAATGAAATATGGCTCTAGGCCTTTTATGACTATGTACTCTGAGTCTAGGGAACCCCAAAAAAGAATGGGGCTACATGTTACACTTTCTCTGGTGACTGGATTCCATATTGCACTCTAGTCCTGTTGACACTTTTCCTTCTGGGTTTACGCCTGCTGTCTCCAACCTCTAGAGTGTCTATACACATTCAGTGGAAGTTTGAAGGGGGCTTTATTGACTTACAGCTATATGGTAGGAGGGCCTTACATGTGCTTGGGAACCCCACACAGAATTGTTCATGTAGATAAGCCTAGACTCATGCATCTAAACAGCCCATTCATATTTTCTGCTGAATGCACAGTGTGATGTGATTACTGGGTGTGTTCCCATTTCCTCCTCTGTGTATTAGAATATTGAATTTGGGGAAGGGGGACGGGGACAGACCATGTGATGTGGTGGCAGCGTCACAACGGAATTTCCCTGCCTCACCATGACTGATGACCAAGTAATTTGAGAGTGTCTCTGGATAACTTGGCAATGAATGATGTCAGAAAGCTCCTTCCTTAAGTCAGGGATGGGTGAGCCTGTGACACTTGAAGCATTGTTAGGCTACAGTTCCTGTAATCATTGGCTGGGGCTAATGGGTGTTGGAGTCCAATGAAGCTTAGAGGACCAAAGCTTCCCTAGAACTGCCTTAAATCTAATATGCTAAATTGTGTACTTTAATATTCTGTGATGGGTTGTTTCCAAATGTGAAAAAAAAATAATTGCATAGGAAATGATAAATAATCCTGCATAAACAATGGACTTTTTTTAATAGAATATGGGGAGCTGCAATGTACTAACTCATCCTGTCAAGTTCAGTATTGTCTATGCAATACTCTCCAAGGTTTCAGGCTGGAATCTCTCCTAGCCTTACCTGGAAATTATGGGTTTGAACCTGCTGAGCAGATGCTCTACCACTGAACTATGACTCTCTCCCACTGACCTTATCTTCATTATTCCTGCATTCTCATTTGCTGTAGATCCAGGCTGAAAAAAGCTATTTACAGTAGAGTATATACTGTCATGCTGAGAGGGGATAGGTAGGCAAGACGCCATTTTCCTACAACATACATGGTTTGGGAACTTCCAGCTAAATAGAGGAAGGAAAGGACTGAAGGTCCACAAGAATGTGAGGATTCTTTTTGCACAAACCCAGCAAATATGCAGAAGACTTTTCCAAGAGAAAAGATGCCAAAGGGAAAATTCTCATTGGTCAGAACTGTAACATGAAGTGCCCTTGTGGTATCGGATATTTATTTATTAATCCTATGAATCATTTTTACCCTTTAACCAAGAAGGTCTCTAGAGTGGCTTACACAAGATAAGAAAAAAGGTCCCTGCCCAGAGTTTTACAATCTGAAAGGCATGACACCAAAGGAAAAAAGGGGGGTCAGGAAGAGGAAAACAGGCAAATTTAGAAACTAATCTCTTAGGCTCCTACCGCCAATCTACAAAATTTCCTAAACAATTTATCTCAAGAACAAAGTAGATAAGTGGTGTTTTACTTGAGATTTAGGTGCTGAGTTGAATTAAAGGTTATCCATTGGATGAACAAGATTTAAAGACACCTAGGTCCAAATGAAGATATTACAGTGTTGTGTAAGCGGGGTTGTTTGTACCTCGGTCAGAAATGCAGAGGGTAATAGGGTGTTTCAGTGAGTAAAATGTTTAATTTCCAAATTAAACAAAATTATAAAGAAACTCAAATGAGACACAAACTTGATAGCTATTTCTGCTGTGAAAGAGAAATTATATATCATATATGGAGCTATTAAAGAGGATAATTTCTCATTTATATATGTGTGTATGTAGATAAATATACAGAAAGAAAATGATGAATATACATAGAGATACAGATTGAGACAAACACTGTCCTGTAGTCTTAAATATTCCACTAATCGGCTGAGGAATGAACCTGGGTTTAAATTGACTCAGTGTTGGCAGCCAATTTTAATCGGTGAAGGCAAATTTTAATTAGTGGAGGCGAGAGTTAAGGACATGCCTTGTCTTACTTTTTTTTTTTAAGCTAGTTTGGTGGTTAATGTAATAGTGAGTGAAAATGAACATATTAAAGATGTCCTTTCAGGGATAGTATTTGTTAATTAAATGGCAAGTTACCTTCTACTATCTTCAGCAGCTCAAAAAACCACTTGTGTTGATATTTTGGTACTATGCAAATATATTTAAATGTAACCAATTAAGTGGTTAAAAAGGCAGGTGATTTAATCAAATAGCTTCTGATTAATTAGTCAAAAGTCCTAGTTATATTGCGAGATAAACAGCTGAGCAACTGATAAACAGAGCGCAACTGAACATTCATTATACAATCATCGGTTTTTAAAAGAATTTTGAGAACTTCTTGGTGTGGCTTTGATTTTGTTCGACCGTTCGCATTTTGGGTTCCTTCCTTTTTTTTCTACTCAATTTTTTGAAGCCATGCATTATTGACAAAGGATGTTGAGCTTGCAAAAATGAGTGTTCTCTCTACCTATGTGTTTCCCTTTTCGGGAGTCTGGGGGTTGAGGTGTGTGGATCTATAAGGGGGAGTGAGAATAGAGAGAAATGGGGATGCTTGATTGTGAAAACGCATAGGGCTGCTCAGCGTGTTCACCTTTTGAGGTGGCAATCACAAGGAAATTTTACCTTGTCAGTTTTCCCATGGTGAAATAATCCTTAGAAATGTGCTCTGGTATGGTGACAGCTGGTATTTACTAAATCAGGGGGAAAGCTTGCAAAGTGATGTGGTAACTGCTAGCTGCCACCACGTGGGGGTGCATTCAGGAGAAATATCCGCCATGTGAAACTGACAAGGTGAAAAACAACGGCAGTGGTTCCAACCACGTCAAACGTGAATGTGGGAATCCAGTCATTGATGAAGGCAAGGCTTCTCCCTGTTTTCATTCTGTGCTTTGCTTTAAGATGAGCACTTGAGGAGGGATTATTGGACGCATGTTTGCGCGTAAAAAAAGACTTGCTGCTGAAACACGGCTGGATCTCTGCTAATTGATTTCTTTTGCTCTTAAATTATGGAAATTTCTTCTGCTCTTAAAAGTTGGAAGCTGGCTTGAGGAGCGCCTCTGTGGTGTCTGGCGCAATCGTAAGCATATTTACTTGAGCGCCATAGAAGTTGATGGGCTTTAATCTAACGTAATGGACTTAAAGGATTTAAACTAGGAATAGGATCCGGTGGCTCTCCAGACGTTGCACTCTGATTCCCATCAGTGCCGGCCAGCGTGACTAATGGTTAGAGATTACAGTAGTCCAACAACACAGGGAGGGCCACAGGTTTGCTATCCCTGCTTAAACCATGAGAGATCTGTGGATTTTGTCTGAGTATGTAACCCTATGAAACTGACTTATACTGAGTCAAATGATTGGCCCCTATAACTCAGTAACCTGATTCTTTTAGCTGGATGTACCAAATAGTGAAGCTGGGAGCTTCTGCAAGTAAAGCATGTAGTTTCGCACTGAGCTATGGCTCACTCTGAGTTGTAGGTGGTTCACAACGACATTACTGGGATTTATGTAGTTTGATGAGGAGCATAGACAAATTCTCAGAGGATTAGGCTATAAGTGAGTATCAGGGTATGCCTCTGAAAAGTATAGGGATCAGCATTGCCCTAGTGGGGCTGCCATGTCGTTTCTGTCACATTTATCACTGTGCATCATGCAATGCCCACTCCTGGCTATCATGTGATGGACCTTCCTTCCAGGAGTAATGCAGTAAATATTGCCAAACCAAACTTGCACCATATTTACACACCCTTCCAAGTGTCTCTATTTTCCAGGAACGTCCCTGATTTAGAGAAGCCGTCCCGGTTTCTGATTTGATCCCAAAATGTCATAATTCTCCTTTGGATGCCCCTATTTTCGTTGGAGAAATGTTGGAGGGTATGGTAAAATGTCCCTATTTTCATTGTAAAAATGTTGGAGGGTGTGGAGTTATTCGACCCCTAACCCATCTGAAGGCAATCCTGTATAGGGAAGTTTGTTGTTGGTTGTTGTTGTTGTTTTTAAAAAAAGTTTAATGTTTTATTATGTTTTTATATACGTTGGAAGCTGCCCAGAGTGGCTGGGGTAACCCAGTAAGATGTGTGGGGTATAAATAGTAAAATTATCATTATGGAATGGGGTGTCTCTTATTTTCATTGGAGAAATGTTGGAGGGTATGCATCTGATGAACCAGAGTCAGCTATGTGATCAAGAGGGGCTCAATAAACCAGATGTTTTTCCTCATATCTGGCAGTGATAACAGAGACTCATCCAGTACTTGGCAGGCCACAAAGTACAACTGGTGAGATGTATTTGTCTCAAAAGTTTAGAACTTGCACATTTTAACATGAGGCTCATACACAGAATGCAGTTGGATGTGGCGTGGTCTGACTATTGTAATAATGGTGATCGTCCCACCAGGATCTTGCCACTAATTAAGTACTTATGCCCACCTATTTGTGACCAATTAGGACATGCTTTCCTGTCGTACTGTAGCAGTGTGGGAGAAACCACTTAGACCTGGGTTCATCCATGCTGTTGCCATCACTTCTTTCCCCACCCTCCCAGGGGAAATAATTAGGTGGGAATTAATCTATTTATACCCAAGTCTCTTTCTTCTAGTTAAATGCTCTGGATCAGATCCAAATATAGTGTTTTGTGATGCTTATGAAAGGTGTCGAGGAAGGCAAATAATTCTTTAATGAGAAAGAAGACTGATGTGCATTGTTCATTTGGCTGAGGGAGTGTCAACTTATTAAATTGTAACTTTTATTGAAGCTGGAATTTATCTGAAAACATTTTGCTTCTTATTGAAAAGATTCCGGGGGAGATTGCAGGAGACTAGGCTAGCTGGCAGATGGCAGGCCAGTTGGCATGGAAGCATAATACTAATTTCCTCTCTGCAATGTAGCTTTTCATGGTTGTCTTCTTGTTAAAGACAGCATGCTTTCTTGTCCTATGAGTGATGCAATATGTGTTCCTATGGTTTGCCAACACAAATCTGAATTATCTGGGGGGGGGGGTGTTATTTGTAACAGGTGTATTGAACCATTCAAAAGTCTGGAATCTACAACTCCTCCACACAGTAACTGCAAAAGGGTCACATTCTGTTGGGTCAGGAAAAGCTGGCTGTGTGAATTCACCCTGTGATTTCTGTGTTTGAATAACTTCCAGAAAACATTTGACAATATGAGTAACTAGGAAAGAGTTGAAGAAGATCGAGAGAGAAGAGAAAAATGCTTCCATCTATGTAATTCAGAGTCTATGGCCCAGTTCCCATGTGGCCAGCAAAGCCAATGATCAGATATCATTGGAGTTTATGTGGGATGTAGTTCACCAATATTGGTAGGGCCACAGATTCCCCATAGCTGGATTCCATTACATGCTCAGATCCTCCAAGTGTCCCCTTTTCCAGGGACAGCCCGGTATTTACGGACCCTGTCCAAGTTTCTGATTTGATCCCAGAATGCCCCTCTTTTTCTTCTTGTTGTTTAGTCGTTTAGTCGTGTCCGACTCTTCATGACCCAGAGCACACCTGGCACTCCTGTCTTTCATTGCCTCCTGCAGTTTGGTCAAACTCATGTTTGTAGCTTCGAGAACACTGTCCAACCATCTCGTCCTCTGTCGTCCCCTTCTCCTTGTGCCCTCAATCTTTCCCAACATCAGGGTCTTTTCCAGGGAGTCTTCTCGTCGCATGAGGTGGCCAAAGTATTGGAGTCTCAGCTTCAGGATCTGTCCTTCCAGTTAGCAATCAGGGCTGATTTCCTTAAGAATTGATAGGTTTGAACTGTGGGACTCTCAAGAGTCTCCTCCAGTACCATAATTCAAAAACATCAATTCTTCAGTGATCAGCCTTCTTTATGGTCTCTCTTTTTCTTAGGATGTCCCTATTTTCACCGGAGAAATGTTGGAGGGTATGGAGTTATCCAAACCTGAGCCATCTGAAGACAGCCCTGTATAGGGAAGGTTTTTTAAAAATATGTTTTATTATGTTTGTGTATATATAGGAAGGTGCCCAGAGTGTCTGGGGCAACCCAGTCAGATAGGCAGGCTATAAACAGTAAAATTGTTTTTATTGAATAGGACATCCCTATTTTCATTGGGGAAATGTTGGTGGGTCTGCATGCTACTCTCCTCAAATTTCAGATGTAAAATAACTCTTGAGTATTAAGTGTTCCTTTACCAGAATAACTACTGTAGTGGGGACAGACAAGAAATCAGGAGTGAGTGGAATCAAATGGCAAAATGATGAAGGTTACAATCTTTTATTTAATTATAGGGACTGAGAACCTGTTTTCCTCCTAGTTTTGATAGACTACAATTCCCATCAGTTCAGGCCAACTAGGTCAATAGATACTGATGTGTGCAGCGATGGTTCAGCAAAAATCTGAAGGGCTACATGTGGCTTTAACAACACAGAAATGAATTCACAAGAATTTAGCTGGTGAAACCATTAATGAACCTTTTTTGTGTCCATGCTTCATTGAAAATATCACCTGCTAAATTTTACAAGAGAAGGGCCAGTAAAAAGAAGACTAGAAAAGATAAATGATACAGCACAGTATGTGGGATTTATACATGGAAAAACTACTTCTTAAGCCGGTTAGAAATAGACACATTTAGGATTATGGTCTGCATTCTTTTGTCCTCTTAAGTATTATGGTGCTCAGATCATAGGAAGTTGGTATTAGTGTCTTTGAAGTTTCCTCCAAGTATAAGATCTTTTTATATTTGTGTGTGTGGCTGTGTGTGTGTTGGAGGGAGAGAGAGAGAAATCAAGTATATCTCTCACATAGTTAGCAATTTATATTATAATATAGTCACTTTTGCTTGATTCATATGAATCTCATAAGAATAACTATTTAAGCAATAGTACTGCAGAGGCATTGAAAGGAGCTGGCCCGGATTCTATTTATAGTAAGGTGTCTTTCCATTGCTTCAGGCAGTGGAAAGGTAAATTACATTTACAACACCTGAAGGTCTCCTTCAACTCCCAGGGAAGTGGAGAGGGAGTTTAGTATAAAAGAGACTGCCCATATGTTTCAAAATGAGAGCTCCCCCCCCCCCTTCTTACTTCTCCTCCCCTGAACTGCTGATCAGGAACAGTAGTGAGGAGAAAAACCTAAAAAGAAGTGCATTCGATACCAGAAGCCAGAAACATGTAATTTATTGGATTTTAGATAGAATAAAGTAAAAGTAGATGTTATAGAGCTGTAAAATGAACTAATTGTTTTACAAAGAATGGCCCGAATATTTAGAAAATGCTAAGTCTAGGGTAATTTCAGAATAAAGTTAATATGACTGTGCCAATATACTGTATTTGATACAATTTTCTTAGATTAGTAATTTTATGTGGAGGAATACGAAGCTACCAGCATGAGTTTGACCAAACTGCGGGAGGCAGTGGAAGACAGGAGTGCCTGGCGTGCTCTGGTCCATGGGGTCATGAAGAGTCGGACACGACTAAACAACTAAAAAACAACTAAGCCATATCTAGAGTAGAACCATTGAAATTACAGAATTTATGTTAATCAGGTCCACTGATGCTTGGGTCAATTCTGAGTATGGCAAAATTTGTATATTACTCATAATGTTGTTAAAGAAAGTACAGTGGTACCTCGGGTTAAGAACTTAATTTGTTCTGGAGGTTCGTTCTTAACCTGAAACCATTCTTAACCTGAGGTACCACTTTAGCTGCCACCGTGCCGCTGTTGCACGATTTCTGTCCTCATCCTGAAACAAAGTTTTTAACCTGAGGTAGTATTTCTGGGTTAGTGGAGCCTGTAACCTGAAGCGTCTGTAACCTGAAGCGCCTGTATCCTGAGGTACCACTGTATATCCTAGTGCTTAAAAGCATAATGACTCCAGATGTGTCTATGTAGTTTCAACACACACCCCCCCACTCTCCATATGGCCCCCTCACCACTTGCATTTCTTTTTAATCAGACTTTTAAGCCCTCCTAGATATTCTGGGTGCTGCTGAGTTTTATTGTTTGCTATACAGTCGTGGGTTAAACCACAGAGCCTAGGACTTGCTGATCAGAAGGTCGGTGGTTCGAATCCCCACGACGGAGTGAGCTCCCGTTGCTTGGTCCCTGCTCCTGCCTATCTAGCAGTTCGAAAGCACGTCAAAGAGCAAGTAGATAAATAGGGACCGCTCCGGCGGGAAGGTAAACGGTGTTTCCGTGCACTGCTCTGGTTCACCAGAAGCAGCTTAGTCATGCTGGCCAAATGACCCGGAAGCTGTACGCTGGCTCCCTCGGCCAGTAAAGCGAGATGAGCGCCGCAACCCCAGAGTCGGTCACGAATAGACCTAATGGTCAGGGGTCCCTTTACACTTTACTTATACAGTCGTACTTTGGTTTTCGAACAGCTTAATTCCCGAACATTTTGGCTTCTCAATGTCACAAACCCAGAAGTGACTGTTCCTGTTTGTGAACTATTTTCGGAACATCCAACAGGGTTTCCGCGGCTTCTGATTGGCTGCAGGAGTTTCCGGCAACCAATCAGCAGCCGTGATTTGGTTTTTGAATGTTTTGGAAGTTGAACGGACTTCCGGAATGAATTCCGTTTGACTTCCAAGGTATGACTGTACTTTGTTCACATTGCCTGACTATTTTTAAATGAAGATCGTTCTGACCCCTTATGGAGGAAAAGTGGAATCTAAATGATTTTTAATAAATGAATATTGACATGAAGATCATTTATCTGAAAAGTAATTTAGAATAATTGAAGACATTCCAGATATTGTATACGAAGGATTCCAGGTCCAATTCCTGGTATCTCTAGGGAAGACATCTTTGAGACCGACTGCCAGTATAGACAGTAATGGGCTAATTGGACCATTGGTCTGACTCAGCATATGGTGATTTTTTAGGCATTATGTAGAATTTGTTTTTTGTTTTCTTTAAAGAGAATTCCATATATGAATTCCTGCTTAAAATTACTGGGTTTTCGTTTTATTTTTTAAATTCTGAGGTTAATTAGTTTCATGTGTTTCGGCTTAGCTATGATTTTTCACCCTGATTTCTTTTTTTCTTTAAGCAGAATTCCAACAAGGGAAAAGATGTGGTTCTAGAATCAGTCATGGCTCAAAAATGACCGAAAGTCTTATACTGCCATCTTGATATGTCAGAAAGTGAAGCATGTTTTTTCCCCAGGAATCTAGCACTGAGAATACTCATGCAAGCATCATGCCTTCCAATCGGTGACCATACTGGGGCATCTACATGGAGAATCAGTCTTCACGATTGTGACAACCAATACTCCATATTGATGTCCCACTGGAATATTGTGGCTCTCATGGGTCAATGAGACTCACATGAGGCCAACATAATTCTCACTGCACAAAACAGCAGTGCAGATATACCTCTGAGAACTGCCCATAATGGATCATACTTAAAAGTGACTCATACCCTGAAGAACTTAATGCAAGCATTCCCTACTGGCTGATGGGCTTGCTGCCATGCTAGATGATATTGCTTTAATTGCTTTATTGATTTAGATCTAGTTTTTGTACCTTTGCCAATTAATTTGTGCTTGACGTTTTACGTTCTTACTGTAAGTCACTTTGAGAATATCTTCTATTAAAAAAGCAACCGATAAGCTTAATTTTTTAATGATACCATTATTATTTAGGATGAGGTAACATGCACAAAATTGGTGTTCACAGGCAGCATCCGTCTCACAATAAACACCCATCTGGAAGTACCCTAAGAGACCATTTGTTAAACTATGGGACTGATTGTCCTCGGTGAAAAGCACATTATTCAAAAACTGGGGTGGGGGTTTGAGTGAAGGAAATTATTGGACTACCTGCAGCTTTGGGTTTTTATCCTCTAAGAATGATAATAGCTTTTTACAGCTCTGTAAAGTAGGTCAGTATTATTATGCCCATAATGAAGATGAGAAGCTTGAGAGATACTGGCTTGTGTAAGGTCACCCAATGGGTGAGTTGGGAACTGAACTGGAAATTTCCCATTTCATGCTTTTAGGACCACTGCCCTCATAACTGCTTTTACTGTAGATAGTGAAGCTAAAAAATTGTGTTTGCAAACTCATCGGAGAGCCAGGTTGCTGCTGATGAATGGCCGCTTAATGGCAACCAGAGATTTTCTTTCTCTTGTTTAATATATGAAATACCTCTTGGCTATTATGCTACAGCAGTGCTCTTTGTGTTTGGCAGTAATTAGGCCCATTGTTCTGTGTTGCTGCATAAGTACTAAAAGCACATCATCATAAAACATGGCATGAGTCCAATAATGCAGCAATATTTCACCAGTACAAATGTTGAGAGTTAGGATGTTAATGAGTAATATAGGTCACTTTTTAAGGGCTTAGATGAAAATGCCAATGGCATTAAAACACACACACACACAATCAAACAAACAAACCTTAAGTGTCTGATCATACTAGCGCAGATCAAACACGTGGCCCAAATTGGCTAAAGAATGCCACCCACTTCCCCCTGCTAGACCAATTTTATAAAATGTTTCCTCTCCAGAGAAATCAAAAGCAAATTGGTAATGTGATGATAGGGAAGATTGTGTAACTTTTTCCCCATTCTCTTTTTGGAGAGGTAGTTCAGTTCTTTTGCTCATGCTGGTGTTGTAATGAAAACAACACAGTACCATGCAGAATTTACTTGAATAGATCTGTCAATAGATTTTTGTCAGAATAAGAACTACAGGGAGTTTAAGGTACTGTAACTTTCATGTGATTTAGAACTTTCTTGATACTGATTTCTGTTTGAGCTGTGGACTCGGTCTGTGTTTTAGTAAAAAAAAATGTGGAGGTTTCTATTTTTGTTTGGTTTTTTAAAAAGTGAATTCCTTTGCTACGGGTGCAGCTTGAAGTAATCTGACGGGTGAAGAAAACTGCATTGATAACATAATGAGCCCCACATTCCAAAATTGTTTTAAAGCTTTAATTGCTCTCTACCCTGAGAATATTAACTCATTTTAACATGTGGGTTTCATGTTCAATAAGAGGAGCTTCATCCTATAATCCTTTGAGGAGCTTCTTTCAAAACCCACAGTTTATGCCACTCTTCCTGAAAATATTGAGGAAAAAGGTTATCATGTTGAAGAAGAGCTATTAATATTGTGGGATCCCTTGTTTACTTCTCAGCATCCCTTGTTTACGTCTGTTGGCATCCAATTTAGAGTTAGGATTTGTGGTATTACTCTCTTTGTCTGGGATATTTCTCCCAACACATAAAGTACACAACTTCAGCTGTACATTTGCAGTACTTGAATAGGTTGTTGTTGTTTAGTTGTTTAGTCGTGTCCGACTCTTCGTGACCCCATGGACCAGAGCACGCCAGGCACTCCTGTCTTCCACTACCTCCCGCAGTTTGGTCAAACTCATGCTGGTAGCTTCGAGAACACTAGGAACCAATAAATGTGTCTCATGGATTCGCACATTTTATTTTTAAGCAGACGTAGAAATGGAAATCACTCGTACTCCTATGATTGGGTAGTAGAAAGTGTGAATTGACCCTTGGCAGAGAAATTTTCCTTGTATTCAGTGACTCACACATAGACCAATCAAGCCGAAAAATGAATGAGATTTTTCAGATTGCCGGTGACAAGTATTGATATTGGTTGGAAAACAAATAACTCCATTACCAGCATGTTCTTTTTCTCTTATGGTATCTTGGTACCTTCAGGGATCTCAACTTGGATCAAGTCCCAAGCAAGCGCTCCCTTTGCCCCTGTGCTGATTCATCAGCATGCATAACTCACATTCAAATCACTGTTAGACGTGGATATGAAAAAACATATTGATGGCATTTGTGCCAATGAGCTTTGGCCCCCATGTGTCCATACATTTTTGCTTCTAAGTCACAGCGTTGATGGAATAGGTCTGAATTGGGACTGCGGGACAGGAAGAACTCTATATTGTGGCCCTGGTTCACAACTGCTGAGAGAGAGAGAGAGAGAGAGAGAGAGAGAGAGTCACATGGAGTTTGGCCTGAAACCAAGTCCATGTTTATAGTATATAAAGTTACAGATGAAGTTGCATTGTGCAAGGGAGTGTACCTGGAAAGGACTCATTCAGGTGTCCTACATGCCAGGAAACGAAATTCCTGCAGATCTGTTGTCTAAAGTTGTTAACAGGGAACAACTTCGGGTTTATGTACAGAGGTTGCAGTTAGGTTGAAACACGGCACCACAGGTTACATGGAAAGGGGGAGGATGTTGGAAATTTCCATTCCACCTTTAGTTACAGATGTGGGACTGTTTACATTCCAGCACAGTCTGCTGGGAACTTCGGTTGTGTGTATAGCTTTTGTTTTTCCCCTGTCTCTCTGAGAAGGCAAAGAGAGAGACGACATGTTTCTTTGTCTTGATTTATGTTTAATAAATCCATAGTATATAGTATGTCTCCACAAGCCTCAAGCCCATGGGTAGGCAAACTAAGGCTCGGGGGCCAGATCCGGCCCAATCACCTTCTAAATCCAGCTTGTGGACGGTCCGGGAATCAGCATGTTTTTACATAAGTAGAACGTGTCCTTTTATTTAAAATGCACCTCTGGGTTATTTGTGGGGCATAGAAATTTGTCCCCCCAAATAATAATAATAATAATAATAATAATAATTATATATATATATATAGTCCGGCCCCCCACAAAGTCTGAGGAACAGTAGACCCCTGCTGAAAAAGTTTGCTCACCCCTGCTCAAGCCTCTTTCATTGCGCAGTTTGCTCTGCTAAGTAAAGTGTGCCCATGTCAGCAGACTTGGGTCACTGATTTATGTCGTGCCAGAGGTCGAGGGATCTTCACAGTGTGATGGCTGGAAGGAGATGATCCAGCTGGGGGCTAGCCAGCTGGCCGCTTGACCACCAGATGCCGACATATCTACATATATCATAGGAAGAGGAAGAGGTGAGGATCATGGAAAATATATGGATGCATTCGTGTGGTTCCTATTTTTTTAGTTAGCTTGGAAGCTTATATTATTTTTTAAAATACTGTTTTGAAATATCCATGTGTCTTGGGAGACAATGGAAGAGTGCGCCTTTTGGGGTGGAATGAAACTGTTGGAGAGTTCAGCGCTTGCTGTGGCTGTAGAGACTGATGCAGGAGACACATGTTTTGTTGCAGCTGAGACAGATGAAGGCGTTCGGTTGTGCAGCTTCAGATGCACCATGAAGTTTCTTCTCTCTGTACTCCTCCCAGTGATCATTTCTCCCCCATCACTGCCATGGATACGCAACCTAACTGATGGTCTCCAGGTGCTGCAGTTGTCCAAAAGGGATTCCTACACAGGGTTGAAGTTTGCAGATATCTTTGTAATGCAGAGTTGGTCTGCCAGTGGGCCTGGTGGCTGAAGCCAGCTCCCCACAGAGCACTTTCTCGAAGACCTTGCCCTATTCCATCTTTTAGACATGGCCAAGCCAGCGTGGACATCACTGAGGCAGGACTGCAAACATGCTGGGACTGTGGGCTTGGGAGAGCACATCTTTCTTTGAGACTCTGTCCTGCCATGTGATGCCAAAAAAATTCATGATGCAACGCATCTGGAAGGCCTTGAGGCATCGCTTCTGGAGGCTGTAAGTTGCTCACAACTCATTTCATAAAGAACACCAATTCTGTGGATGTTTCATTGATGGTATAAGTTGGGGTGGGGGACCTGTGGCCCTCCAAATGTGGTTAGGCAACAATGCCCTTCATCCTTGACTACTGGGCATACTGGGTGGAGCTGAATGGAAACCACCAACATCTGCAAGGCCTCAACTTCTCCACTCACGTCAGGTCACGATTGGAGTAGAAACAGTATCTTCTGTTCCCTTCAAAATTTGCCGTATTTTCCTATTTAGAAATTGAGATCTTGATGGTGTGATCTTAAGATTTGATCCTTGTATCCTGGAATCACATGTTGATATCATTATTCACATGTTTGCCAGCTTTGACTGGTTAAATAGATAGAGTCAACATAAAATTGACTGCATTCCAATTCAAGTCATCTATAACTCACTGCAAAATATTGACTGTGACCGCCAATGTTAAATTGCGTCAGATATTCACTGGTGCATGTGAGATATTGGCAAATATAAATTCTACAGTCTGCCAAAACTCCAGAGTGGATGAGGGAGAGTTGGGGAACAAGTGGAAGAATCAACTGCATTCTCTGCATAAAATGTGAAGTCGCTTGGGCAAAGCTAAGGGAGGCTGCAGCCTTGGGAGAAACATTTAAATGGGTAGGAGGGATTATTGGCTTATTTTTATTTTTAGTGTGCATTTTGTGTTTTTATATTGCGATTTTATGTTGTAACTTCCTTGAGACCTACAGGTATAGGGCAGTATGCAAATTTAATTAATTTATAAATAATTGGGATTTATGGGGACTACGTCCATAGTAATCTTCTATGCCAGTGGTTCTCAACCTATGGGTCCCCAGATGTTGCTGGACTACAACTCCCATCTTCCCTCAGCTCTGGCCTTGCTAGCTAGGGGTGATTGGAGTTGTAGTCCAACAACATCTGGGGACCCACAGGTTGAGAAAGGCTGTTCTATGCACTTTGAACTAAGGTCAGGCAGAAGGTAACACAATCAAAATGAGATACGGTTTCAGAAACAGTTATCTTTCGCTGGAGTGCCTCTCCCCATCCTCACACCTCTTTTTGACTTTTTCACACATGCACTTTTGTGCAAAATTTGCTCTCAGGGAACTTGTTGCAGGCATGGGAACATATTGCAAAGCTGACCTGGTCTGAGGATCACTCATCCTTGCGCTTCTTCTCTTCCACTAATGGTTCTGGTGCCACAAGTCTAGCTGTGGTTCTGGGGATGTGGTAGTACGGGCAGCAGTACTGGTCTGGCAGCAGTACTGTTGTTTTCCTGAGACCAACTGGTTGTCTGGGGCAACTGACTTTTTTTTTAAGGCCATCACAGTTGTGCCACATCCATTGTTCCCTGTTGGCATTCTGGTTACAAGGATATTAATGGGGCCCTGTTCTAGTAAAAGCCTTGTAGCCTTGCTCACTCATATGACCATCGGCACAAGTCTAAGCAACAATGGCAATGCTTGGAAGCATTCCCAGTGTCTTCAACTTGGCAGTGTGGCTCCTTGTTTGCCCATGAACCTTGGCAGCTCTCGGACCATACTAATGGCTGACATGAGCTTGATTTAGAATCCTGTAATTTTATAGTACTTGAAGGGACAAATATAGACAGCTAAATTAAAACTTTCAAGCTTCCGAAAGCCCTGGAGGAACCATTGAAATGAGGAAACCATTGCATGACACGGTCTTGGGACCATGCGTCTCATCAAGGCTTCAACTTGCTGGCTGCTATTAGACAATGAGATGTCTATAACAGTTGATGCTGAATTTCCCCCCATGCACCTCCTACATCCATTTCTGGTTCCCCCACCCCAAGCAGATTTGGGGGTGGTGTAGGGTGTTTAATGGGGAAGAGGGAGGCAATTCTTATAGCGCTAGCAGCGATGCTTGTGCGGGCTTCTGCTAGCACAACAGGTTAGTTGAATATGGTTCGAAAACTCAGTCTCCTTAAATCAGCTTGCAGTGACAGTTACATAAGTTGCAGTTTCCCCATCCCACTCTCTTATTGGGAGTGTGTGCCTTTTTAAGAAAAGAAAAGAAAGAAAGTTTACTGTCCCTTTGGTATATATATCTAATATTAATAGGTTCTATGGATATACGCAGGTGTATCAAACAGAAAATGTATCCACAGTGCTGTGACTAAACAGTTTTCAGACAGCATGATGCATTTTCAAATTCATCCGCCTGCTTTTTGTGCTTGTTGCTGTCAGCTGGATTCCATTTGGAATTTACAAAGCAGTGACATATTTCGGAAGGGGGGGGGAATATGGGGCTTTAGTGTATATTTGATTGTATCATTTACACACACACACACACACAATGGATCAGTGCATCCGGCAGTTAACCAGGAGGTTGGTGGTTCGAGCCTACCCAAAGGCAGCTGTGGGCAGGATTCCTGTGTTGTAGAGAGTTTGACTAGATGACCTCTGGAGTGCCTTCTACAATTCTACAATTCACCTTGCTTCCACTCATCAAATCTCTTTGGAATAAACACATTCATTTAAACCTAAGTTTAGTAAGGAGAATGAACAGAATCAGTAGTTGGAGGCAGCAAGAAGTTGCATGCTTGGTGGCAGACGGGGTTGGGAAACAGCCTCCAGAAGAGTTTGCTGAACCCCTCATCAACCCACCATTTTCTCCCCTGAAGCCACTTTATCACAGCCCCTTATCCCTAACGGGACATTTGTGGCATCGTATGGGTAGATTAATGTATCCATGTATAAAGTAGATGATGATAGTGGAGCAGCGTACACTGAGGAACGCAACCTGGGCACAAGGGATAAACCTGTATCTACTAGTATCTACTTTCCTTTGTATTGTGTAATATAGAAGAAAATAGGTGGAGTTCAGATTGGAACTTGGTTGGAGAGCCAACCCCTCTGTCGTCTCCAGTGTCTGGGTAGAGTATAAGTCTTGAGCTCTTAGCTGCCTTCTACACTGATGTCCACATGCATTGTCCTTTAGAAATCTATGGGAGACACTGGAACACATCCTTGTCTTTGTAGCCCTGCCAGCACCAGATTTATGTATAAGCTAAACAAGCTATAGCTTAGGGCCCCACTCACTTGGGGGCCCCCCAAAAAAAATTAAAGGAAAAAATCAAACCCTGGATGTACATTTCCAAAATATAAGATAAAAAACAAATAAAATAAAACCTACATACAGCAACAGTGTTTTGTGTTGTGTAGGCTGCTATGATGTAAGTAATGGGCCCGCCTGCTAGCCTGCTCCCTAAAATATCACTGGTTTGCTCATTTCTATATACAGCGGTACCTTGGTTCTCAAACTTAATCCGTTCTGGAAGTCTGTTCCAAAACCAAAGCATTTCAAAGCCAAGCTTAATAATTATTTCACTATTAATATACTTCTTCTTAATTGTATTTCACAATTAATAGACTTCTTCTTTACTGTATTTCAGTTCAATGATTACTTTGATAAAATACATATTTTGTTATGTGCAAATGGTATTAGATACTTATTAGGTCCATAAATTAACCACGTAGCATATATTCAACACAAAAAAGCGAGAATTTGTTGTTGACAAAGGACCGCTGGATGTATAAAGGGCCCCATTACCTTCAGTAGCTTAGGGCCTCATCAAACCTAAATCCAGCCCTGAGCCCTGCCTGGGTTCTGTGGCCCTACAGCCTTTCCCAAACTGCTGTTCTTCAGCTGTTTGGGATTACAACTTCCCCCATCCCTAACCACTCTCCATGTTGGAGGGGCCTGACAGCAGTTTCATCCGACAACATCTGCAGGGCACTCAGTTGGAGAAGTGATAAAACAGTGGTGCTGGATCTTCAGGGTAGGGATGAAGCATAAGAAACACGAGTGATTTGTGCTTTCCTGTCTCCTAGCTGTATCGTGAAAAGGGTAACTTTTACACCTCTGCTTCGAATCAGAAGAACAAGCACCTGATGGGGGAACAACCCTCACATCTCCTTGTGGGAATAGATGCAAACATTTTGAATGTAACAAAAAGACATGGTGAATTAAGGGCAAAATCCTATGCACAGTTGCTTGGGAACGAGCCCCATTTGAATGCAGTGGGACTTACTTCTGAGTAGACATGCATTGGATTGCACTGGTGTATCCGGTTATATTCTTTGTGGCAGGGTCCATTTCTCTGTAATTAATTAGAAATTATTAAAACGGGCTTTTAGATATACAATATGACAACCCCCAATTAGACACTCACTCACCGATTGCAATGGAAATAAGCATATATAACTGTTCTGCCGGGCAGTAAAAGCTCCCTCTCCTAAAAGTCTCTCTTAAGTGATAATTAAGGATTTCTAACCCACCCACTGACATTTACTGAAAATGTGTATGTTTAAAAAAGAGCTCTCTCTCTCTCTCTCTCTCTCTCTCTCTGTGTGTGTGTGTGTGTGTGTGTGTGTGCGCGCGTGTAAATGTCCTCATAGTGGTTAGTTGTGACTAAAGTGTTTTCAGACAACACATGAGATGTTTTGAAAGGCATCTGCCTGCTTTAAACCTGCAGAGCTTCCAGCTATATGGCAAATGCAACCAAATGGATGGAAATATCTAATGAAGCCAGACAGGGCAGAGAAAACTTGTGGTACCACTTAACCTTTGCAATTTAAAAGGCAAGCAGTTCTACCTTGCTTCAGTACAGTAAAACAGCCAAGCCAGTATACCAAAAGAAGTATGACTCGTCATAATGCAGTTTTGCTTTCTTTTATTGCTATTTTCCTTGGAGTTTTGCTTTATATTTTGCACATTTTTTGCTCCCCTTTAATATACTTTCGAATGCATTGTGAGTCACTGTGTGGGTGTCCTAAATGCCCAAACAGGAACAAAAAACTAACAGTTGGAATCTAAAATGTCCTACATGGGTGAGATGTTGTGGATTTTGAAGTCCAGCTTTAGTATCTCAGCCAGGGTGTGTTGAATCTTGCCTGGGTGACTTTTCAGGCAAGGCAGGGAACTGTCAAGGGCAAGGGCCTCTAAAGTCTTGGGCATGTGTAAAGGTAAAGGGACCCCTGACCGTTAGATACAGTCATGGACTACTCTGGGGTTGTGGCCTTCATCTCGCTTCATTGGCTGAGGGAGCCGGCATACAGCCTCCGGGTCATGTGGCCAGCATGACTAAGACGCTTCTGGCGAACCAGAGCAGCACACGGAAACGCCGTTTACCTTCCCGCCAGAGTGGTACCTATTTATCTACTTGCACAGGTGTGCTTTCGAATTGCTAGGTTGGCAGGAGCAGGGACCGAACAACGGGAGCTCACCCTGTTGCGGGGATTCGAACCACTGACCTTCTGATCGTAAAGCCCTAGGCTCAGTGGTTTAACCCACAGTGCCACCAGCATCCCAATACATGTGTACAAGCAATCTAATAATTGTTTATCTAATAATTATTTATAATACATATGTAGGGATGGAGGATAAATTTGATATTTTTCTTGCACTTAAGTGAGAAGCTACCTAATCCAGACTTCTTGAACCAATACGCAAACTGAAACACACATATCCTTTGAAATTTCACTTCTCCAGGTTTAGTGATGCAATTTTCCAATCAAACAGTATGTAAAAAAATAATAATGTATGTATGAAGGAGAAATGTGCATAAAACACACGCATTAGTGAAAATAACATACAAAAATGTGTGCATTAGTCAAAACTGCAAATGAATTTGTGTTAATTAGGACAAATTTGCGCCAAAATGCTGGTGAATTTTCACGAGGGAAGAAAAAAGACAGCAAATCGCTGCACAAATGTGGAGAACCAAATTTAAGAATGGGAAAATGAGAAACAGAAAAGTGAAATTGACAGTAAATCTATGAAATCAGGGCTACATGATTTATTATCTGGTGACATGACCTAGAAAGTGGCTTTATGAATGAAATTAAGTAAAACTATGGAAAGTCAGTTGTGCTACTTTCTAGTACTTCTGCTATATGACTTCTGTGCTAATGAATCTATGTTTTATGTTTTGCTAATGAACCTTTATATTTTTATATAAACCTTTATATTGATCATTTTATTGCTTGCTTTTAATATTTGCAAGCCATTTGGGGGGGTTCATTTGGCCGAAAGGGTATAAATATTAGTATGAATAAATAAACTTCCACTGAAAACTGTTAAATTGTCAGGGACATAAAAACAATAGAGCTACTAGTACAATATCTCTGAATTAGCAATTTGATTGGTTTTTCTGTATTGAGAAAATAATTTCTCATATATCTATGAAGTCCTGAATGTTTTCCATTACACTCTCTAACCTCTGCTTAGAGATTCTGCTTACAGTTAAGCAGTATATATATATATATATATTGTTAAATAAGAAAGAAGTTTAAAATACCTCTTACTGTTCTCTGGATGCAGGCAGTTTTCATGCAATGAGGGTTTTTCTGAAGTCCAATTTTTAATCATAAATAATAGCTGAGCAGGGTGGTTAACAAAAATACATATTTAAATAATCCAGTTGGATTTAGACTGAGGCAACAATCTTCAACACACTAGGAAGTAAGCTTCCATGAACTCTGTGGGAGTTAACTTCTGAGGAAATGTGGACTGAATTGTTTTGTTAGTCATACTTAGTTCACATAGAAATCAGTGGGTGACGTCCAACAATGTTTGATGACTTGAGCAATGTAAATCTATTTGTGCAACAGGATTTCTGCTTTCTCTTTGCCCCTGCACAGCCTCCACATCTCCAGAGCAGATTTTGGGGATGTGAATCCTCTTGCGTGTCGAGGTCCCCAGGTCCACCCCAATAACTCACACATCACACAGAAATTTTGTTTAAGATTTTTGGCATAATTTTGGCCACAACTTTATTAAAATACAAATTTGTGAGTGGTTGCGTAGGCATTGGTTGTGACTATCTGCCCCCACCATGGGGGACAGACTGACATTCCGCACGATGCGAAAGTCAGAATGGGGGAATACACTTGGGGGTTACGCGGAGCAGGGAACCTGCCCTCACCCCAAATGCAACCAGGAGCTCATTGCTATGGCCCGAGCCCCCTTGACAGAGTGGACAAGCAATAGTTAGCTCCCAATTCCTTTAACGGAATCTCTTGCAGCAGCAGCATTAGAGGGGCAGGCACAGCCAATCCATGCCCCTCAACCAACCAAACCATAAACCAATGCCTAACCGCGAACCTTACAAGTTGTGACGATTTGCTACGCAGTAGGCAAAAACCAAATGGCCCCAGCCAATCAGCCAGATGGACAAAATTCCTACCAGGCCCCCACTCCAAAGCAGACGACCCCATGACAGGCATAGCAAGGTCAAAGCGAACAACCCTAATTCTAGGGAGGGGGGGACGGGCAATCCGATGCATGGGCGAAAAGAGGAAGACCTAGCCTTGTGCAAGGAGTTTTAGTATTTCTGGCTGTCAATCAATAAATGGCAACATTAACTTCTTCCCAACAACAAGGGAAGCCCCAATCGCATCAGTGGCCAACGATCAATTAGCCCGCCCTCCAACTTTGGAGTGTCCTGGAGGCCCCCACCGCAACACGTGCTCTCCATGAAGGAGAACACGCTTTGTGCAAATCGACAACCACTTCTACTAGGTTGGGCTTTAAGTCATTCCTGATGTTAGGATTTATTTCAGTGGGACTCAAGTTCAAACAATTTACCTTAGATCCAAGCCATAATGCATTATTGTATTATTTGATCAAGTCTCAAAATTTGCAAAATCTAGTGAACGCCATCATTTACATGTGAATGCTGATAACCCCATTACACATTTATGAATATCCAGATTCTCAAAAGAAACACACCAGTGAATACTCACATGGTCACCTAAATGTGACTATATGCTTTCAGTTGTGTTTATCCAAACATGTTTTCCAGCTTTCACAACGTTTGACTGAGACTTTCAGCTTTCACATGTGAATTTATTGAATCCGGGGCATTCCTGAAACACGCATGCCAGAAACTTAGTGAATGTTGACATTTATTGGTAAGATTATAGTAGGGCCATGGAAACTGCCAATGATTCCCCACCCCCCACCCCAAGATAAGGCTTGTGTTTCACATGTACATTCTTAGCAGTTATTCTTTAGGGCTGTTTTAATCCAGCCAATGTACCCACCTCACTTGCAACTGCCATTATGTCTTCCATATATGATGAAAGAGATTGTGTCATTTGCAAGGGCAATTTAGAAGTGAGAGCATTGGCTGGATTAAAATAGGCCACAACTTTATTGATAAAATGTCAGTAAATATACCACCTTTATATATACCTCCTCACTTATAAATGGATAACTATTTGAGCCAGTCCTGAAGGACAGTCTATGTTGTCCTAATGTCCCTGGAGCCTCGCTTGCCTGTCCCATCACAGGGCCCTCAGGGGCCAACCTGGAGCTGAACTGATCCTTTTTGATAAGCACATCTTTTTCCCAAGGAAGTTGCCATCCATTCAGCTACCAACTGGCTTTCCCATTTGGCCATTCCCTCCCCCATGACCTCAAAAGCAAAGACAGTTCAGAGAGCTGTGCTAACCTCTCATGTTTCCTGCACATTATATCTCCCCCCTTTAACAACTGTCTGGCTCCTTTTCAACCAAGTTTTGAAAAAGGTAGAACTAGGCAATTTTTTAAACAAGCCTCTCCATACCGTGACACTATGGGGAGATAACAAATACAACTTACACTGCCAATCAGTGAGGTGTATCAAAAGATTGACCGGAACAAAGGCACAAACTATGGAGGAGGTTTGCCCTTAGCGGCTTACCTCCCCTCTGTTGAATTACAGATTTGGCATAGGACATTTAATTATTGGCTTCACCTCAATTTAAACCCCACTGGACTACCACCTTTAGTATTGCAAGATTGTCATGAGAGTGCTCGGGCTAAAATTGTCAACGAAAAGCTTTACCTTTCTGGTTTATCACCACAACAGTTACTAACACTGGGCTTCAGTAAAGCGACAGAATAATCTGGCCACAATAAGGAAATTTTGTCCACGGAATGATTATTTTCCATCTAGTCATTTGGATACCTTGGCACCCTATTTGCAAAATTTAACAATTTCAAAATACAGACGCGCTTTCACTTTTGCAAGACTGAATATAGTGCCTTCAGCTTTACTTGAGGATCGATTTCAAGAATTCCACTGGGAAAATGGTTATGTCCCTGTGGAGATGGCAGTCAGTGGCTCATGTGCTTCTGGCTTCCACTCTTTATAAAGATTTGAGGAGTGAGGTTATTACCCCTCTACTATAGTCCATGCCGGGTCGCTCAACCATTGCTACTGTGTCCTTTCTTTTAGCAGATCAAGATGATCAGGTGACAGCAGAAACTGCAAAGTTTTTACTGGGGGCAATTAGAATAAGATCTATTATTTGATTATTGAAGTAAACCCCTAAAATGTATTTTCTATAGTTAAGTTTTTACCTCTCTCTTCAGTAAATTTTATTTTCTTGCTAAGGCTAGTGACTGAGGTGGTGGAGGAGAGATGTAACATGATGAAAGTATGGACCTTGCCATCGACTTACTTGCAGAGTGAGTCTGTCCTAAATATCTTTTCCTATCCTTTTCTGTCCAATCAGCAAATGGCATGAGTGCAAGCATGCATGCCTTCTACTGGTTGGGTCCATGCAGCAAGAAGGGTCCTTCCTGAAGATACCGTATTTTTTTGCTCTATAAGACTCACTTTTTCCCTCCTAAAAAGTAAGGGGAAATGTGTGTGCGTCTTATGGAGCGAATGCAGGCTGCGCAGCTATCCCAGGAGCCAGAACAGCAAGAGCGATCGCTGCTTTCACTGCATAGCGATCCCTCTTGCTGTTCTGGCTTCTGAGATTCAGAATATTTCTTTTCTTGTTTTCCTCCTCCAAAAACTAGGTGCATCTTGTGGTCTGGTGCGTCTTATAGAATGAAAAATATGGTAGTTTTAAGATTTGCTGGTGAATATAATAATTCCCTAACATTTCCTACTGAGATTCTTAAGATTTCAAGGATTACCTGTAAATGTCAACAGAGATCTGATCCCTGCTGCCTACATGTGAACATCTGATGGAGTCATTTTCTCACAGGAGTAGCCCGCCAGGAGTAACCACATAGTTTGTATCCATTCATCTTTATCCAACTAGGGATGCATGCACAGAAACATATTACTGTATGCATCTGCCCCCCAGCTGGATGTGGGAGACTGTGCATCCCATATTTCTTTTAGTAGTGGAGATATACCACTTCGTTTACCATTGGATGGCTCGAGAATTAGCCACTTCCGCTGATAATCATCATTAGCAAAATGTCAGAGTTTATAATTCATCTTCATTCATCTTCACTGTCTAATTTTAGCTTGCCGGTACCTGATGAAATACTCTTCCTCTCCCATTTTGTTTTACATTTTTAGCTGCTCTTATCTTCCACTCTACGTGTCATTGTAAAGTCTTCCTGCATTTCAGTTAATAAATCATGATGGCTCATTTTGTTCTGAACAGTAATAGTCCTAGAATTTTTCATAGTGATGGAGGTGAAAAATTCTAGTCTTGGGCCTATAAATACTTTAAGCATGTGTGTGGGTTTGCTTAGGCTGATAACCTGACCAAACAGAAAGTGTTTTTTTCGGAGAATGAGGTTACTTACATGTGTGGCTTTCGGTTTTAAAAAAAATGTAGGAGACTTGGCAAAGATCTTATATCTATTTGATCTGAGATTCGCAAGGCTGGGGGAATGGGGAAAGAGAAAAAGCAAGATCTATTAGATCTCAGCTATCAGGGAGGCCTCTTTTCTGTGAACATTTAGGATGCAAATATATGCTAGCAGTACAAATCAGCATTACGGCTAATGACTTTATATTTTACTGAGAATTCTTTCACATGAAAGAGTGCCATTTGTGACTTAATTCAGTGCTTCGCCGATTAAAACGGAGTCTGCAAGTACTAATGCTAAAGCCTCTCGGAACTGAACTATAAAAAGGTCACGTAGCAATGCACTTTTTATCCTGCCTAATATATGCAACTTACCTATTTCATTCCAGATATGAATAAAGGTGTTTTTTTTCTGGCAGGGGGTGAGAGCAGGATGACAATGGATACAAGATGCAAAGGTAGTTAGGCCTCCTGTATCTTTTAATAGTTATGTAAAAGAGGACATTTTTAACAGATGCAGCTTTTGTTCACACCTGCACTACAGATGCTGACAGAGTTTGCCATATTCAGGCATGAAAATATGTTTCTAGAGATTGGTAATATTTTTCTAGAGATTGGTAATGCTCACCAGAAAAGAGACCCACATTCTTCTCTAGCTCAGAATGAAATCTGGGGGTGGGCAGGCTTTTTATAGGGGAAAGCCTTTCAAAATAGCCCCCTAGCCATTGCTTTTCTTAAGGGGCTCCCTTGAAGAGCTACTACCCCAGATAAAACTTCTGAAGGTGGTTTCTTTCCCATGTTCTTTTCTCCTTTTTTTGTAAAAAGATTTCTGGGTTAATCAGAGTTGAGTAGGGGGGAATTGTTGCAATCTCTAACTTCCTCCTCTACAGTGGTACCTCGGGTTACATACGCTTCAGGTTACAGACTCCGCTGACCCAGAAATATTACCTTGGGTTAAGAAATTTGCTTCAGGATGAGAACAGAAATCGTGCTCCGGGGGCGCAGAGGCAGGAGGAGGCCCCATTAGCTAAAGTGGTGCTTCAGGTTAAGAACAGTTTCAGGTTAAGAACGGACCTCCGGAACGAATTAAGTACTTAAGCCGAGGTAGCACTGTATATAACTTAAAGATACAAGTACCTGCTGTTCCTTGAAATTCTTCATTCTAGGAAAACTGATGGCTGCAAATTATGTAATTTTTTTAACGGTGTATACAATAAATCTGCAACTTATCTGGGGGTGCTGCTCCTAAAGCTAAAGCTAAAACCACGTGTAATCAAAACTCATTGGGTTTAATGGCAGATGGGATTGTCAAAGTGATTTTTCCCAGAACCCTACCCACTTTCCGCTCCTTTAAAAAATAAAAAATAAGCTTTTTTTGCCACACGCATAAAGCTGAATGCGCAGATGTTAAATGTGCAAAAGGTGTGGGTTTACTGTCTACTTTTGGGCAAGCTGCTGCACTTTGTTTTTATGGAACAGACAAGCTAGCTGATGCCAACCAATGGGATCCTCTTTAACGAGGGGCCTGGATGCACATGGACCCCTGAGACAACCCTCGCCAGGTTGAAGGTGCTGGGCGTGGCCCAGGTCTTGTCTGTATGGCCCCACAATCACACCAGGCCATTTGAGCCAATCAGTGCAGGTAGCATGATTGGTGGGGGCCTGTAAAAGCGGCAGCACGACGTGGCGCAATAGCACAAGTCCAGCTGCAACTGATAATACCCAGAAGTGTGTTGACCGCAAGGTGGTGAGGAAGGTATTGTCTCTGGGTGGCGGGGTGATTCCCCCATCCAGGTATTACCTTTTCTAATGCAGCCCTTTTCAGGGCAGATGGAGTGCATTTATCTGGGGAAGGTGTGTGGTTGACTGAGGTGCCTGATGGCTTGAAGGATTGGTTACAGGATGAGGGTATTGGCGGCGAGCGCTAGGCTCGTGTGGTGGTTAGGCATTGGCTTAGTGAGGTGTGCGACTACCACCTGTCCCTCCATGAATAAGGGTATTCCACTAAAGGAATCTGGGGGTCCTGGATCTTGTCTGAAGTCCACTTGAGGGACTAGGGCCATGCCAGGACCACAGGAACCCCAGGTTGAGCTTCGGTTGATTTTCATCAATGTAGCTCCCTTGTTTGGTGTTTACCCTTACAGACTACCTGCCAAAGAGGCAGGAGTCAGTTATAGTGTGTTGCCAATGCCTAAGCCAATACCACTCACTTTGCTGTAATCAATAAAGTTGTGGCCTAAATTTTGCCCATTAACGTAAACCAAAATTAGCTGTCAGTGTGAAGTTATTTACTTGGGGAAGGGCTTGGGAGCCTCAGGGCGCAATGCTTACTTATCACACACCTGAAAAGGGAGCCAGATAAGTAATGCAATCTTATGCATGCTTATGTGAAAGAAATTCCTACTGTGCTTGGTTGAACTTAATTTTGACTAATTGTACTCAACTTTTGCTTAATAAGACCCAACGAATACAGTCAGGCTGTCTTCTGAATTAGCATGCATAGGATCACGTTGTATGCTTGTTTTAAAGAATCAGTTCTTTTCTTTAATAGGCCAGCGATATTCCAGTGACACTAACCAGCTAGGAACATCTCCTTGTGCCCATTTTTTAGAGCACACAAGATTATTCCTCAGAATTGTGTATATTTTTGGCCAACGCATTGAGTGGCTATTGTTATGAACAATTCAATGAGTCTATATACTAAGTTTATGTACTATATCTGTTGATTAATGATCAAGGTAGCTTGAATTCAGTCATCTATTTTCATTCTCATGCATTTTAAGCCATTTTACACAGGCTGTCAGAAATATATTCTGCATCAAAAAAGATATCTGGGGGGTTGGAGAAGTTGAGATCTAATGTCACTACCTTTAAAAAGAAATGTATTAAGGTTTATAGAGAAAAATACAAAACATGATATATTTTTCCATTTTTAAACCAAACCAAGACTTTTATATACATACAATAAAAACACACGGAAAGTTGGGGGGGGGGGGAGAGAAAAAGAGAATGAAAAAGAAATAAAGAATAGAAAAGAGGTTAAAAGAGAAAAATAGAAAAATAAGATTCAGAAACACATTTGCAAAGCAGCAAGCTAGTCAATGTGAAATGAAATCTAGGGATGCAAATGCATATCAGAAGCAGATCCTAGTGAATAGCACCTCTAAACGTTGTCACCTTAACTGGGATCCTCTATATGTTCAAGTTAGTTTAGGGAGGAAGAAAACACCATGTCCTAAGGCAGCTAAATGCAAATCCCACATAGATTTTTTTTCCTGGTTAGTTTGCACTCAGTGCCAAACATAGCCTGGATCTTGAAGCTGGGATTTGTCATGTGCACATCTGCGCACCTGCATTTTGCCTCGAATAGGTGCCAGTGCAGGCTTGGGGCTGCATTTTAATTTTTCATGCTTCAGCTGTCAGTTACAAGCCAGCTTTATGTTGCACATTCTGGCTTTTCTGAATAATTGTCAGATCATGGCTCCGGGTAGAAAAAGGTTACCTGTAAAGACCAAAATGAGTATCAACCCCTATATGACTTTTTACAAAGTACCCCAAGGCCTTTTGCTTTTTCTTCTTTCTGAAATGACTTAAGTGCTAGCATTTAGACAGCAACAGGGGACATGTACACACTGAACAACTATGTCAGGTAGGATTTAGGCACATAACTGGTTTACCTGCTTTTAGAAATCTTGTGAATTTTAGTTGCTTTAAAAGTTATTTTACTTGAGCCCCAGGTGGAGATGAAATTCCCAGGGCAATTCAAAACCTGCATTTTAAGAACCTCAAAATCACATTAATTCCAAAGGGTTAGAAGGATGATGTTGATGGACTTAAATCTCTCAAATTGTTATTGCATGACCAGGTGGCGACAGCCCCAGCCCCCCAACCGGGGTTAACTGGGGCTCATCAGGGTATATGGGATATTGGGGTGCTCTGAGAGACATAAGTGTAGCAGGCAGCCCAGCCCATATCCCCACATGCAGGGTAGTTTACTGACGACTTTTCAGTGTATGGCCAGTCACACCCATATATATAACCCCTTGAAGAGGGGGACCCTGGAATCGCCACCGCAGGGGGGGTGAGTCACCACTCCCCCCCCCCCCATATAGGGAAGAAAAGACTAAAGGATTCCACCCAAGGCCATAACTGCTAAAGTTACAAATTGCTACAGGGAAGATAAAACCTGCCAATGCAGGAAAATTTCTTCCTGGTCCTTCAACAGCAACCAGTCAAAGACTGTAGCAGCGCCCACTAAATAGGAAGAAAAAGCGAACCTGCAAACAAGAAGACATTAAACAAAGGGAGGGTAGGAAGAGTGAATCTCCAGAGATGACTGCCTGGCTATTGTTGGCTCCGCCTCCTATTTATAAATGGGGCTGGCCCCACCTCCCAGCAAGAAACTTGATTACTGAGGCTGGTCGTGAACCTCCAAAAATTAACCCTGAGAGGCAAGCCAGCCCCTGTTTTACCAGTAAGCTCCCTGGGAACTGTAGCCCCACACGTGATCTCGCAAAGGGCGCCCTCAATGTAAAGTGTGAGTGCTCATTAATGTGATGCAAAGGGGCTATCTATTTGGGTCATGTCTAAGTACACATTGAGCCACTATTTTTCTCTAATGCATGACTTTGACAGTGCCATTTCATCAAAGACAGAGAGAGTACAGAAAAAAGCCATAAGGTTAGGGCATGCATTCCCTGGTGCTCAAGCTAGAACAAATATATCTAATTTGCTGCAATCTACAATGAAGTAACTGCTGCCATATTGGTGGCTGGCCATCTGTACAGACTCCTCATTAAGGTTCTCACAGTACAAACTTCATAGAAAAAGGCATGTGCAGAATTCAACAAGCAACTGCGCAAAGGAAGAAGTCTGCAGACAAAAGGTGCATTCTTCATAAAGAGGATGAGGTTTACTGACAATCTCAGTAGGAGCAACTGAGGAATGCAGATTATAGTTCCAAAATTATCTTACTTTTACCCTGATTTTCCAGGGCTCTAAATCACAAAAGGCTAGAAGAGCAGAGGAGGCTGACTGCTGCAGATGTTTGCCTTGCACTCTCAGAGGCCAGCAAGGATAGCGACAGAGCAAGTGCACTTGTCCCTACGCTCTCGCATGACTCTAATTGCCAGGGTTATTAGAGCAGCCAAATAGGGTTGATGTGAGCATCTGCCGATGAACTAGACTTTTTACATGTTCAGTCATGACACAGCATTCACAGAGAAGCTTCTCTCTTAAGAAAGCAGCACTTGGGAGTTGTTCTGAGATGGCGATTTTTGATGGATCATTTATTTTTATTTTTTTTATTTTTAAAAAATAATTTATATCATCATCATCATAAACTTTATTGCACTAAAGGCCATAGCATCATTCACAATGGGAACAAAAAGAAAAGCAACAAGAAGCATAAAAACCATAAAAACATCAGGCACTGCAGATACAATAAACCACAATCACTTCTCCTAAAAATTATTTGTTGCATACGATAGAATAGCAAGGGTTTCTCAGGTAGAATGTGCCAGCTTAAAAGTCCGAATCACCTTTGCAATTGACCGCTATTTTATCTAGTTCTTTTCTCCGAATCGTCTTAGCTGCCAAGGCATATAGTGCTACTTTATAAGTTACGAAGTCAGTAGTATCACTCACAGCCATTTCACCCTTTCCACCCTGATCGAGTGTGTTCCATTCGTGAGCAGGGGTTTTATAAATCGGTCTCTTGGTTCTATATATAGAGGGCATTGCAGTAAATAGTGGTACAGGTCCTCTGCACAAGGTTGCCCACACAGACAGAGTCTCTCTTTGTACTGTACTTTGCCGTACCGACCATCCACCACCTCCGAGGGCATCAAATGGAATCGTCATTCTGTAAAAGTGATACTTAGTATGGCAAGTGGGAGTTTTGTCAAATAACTAGCTCGGATGTGCTCCGTTTTGATAAGTGGGAACCATGGTGAACTTTTGGTAGGGGCAATCATAGTTAAATCCCTTTCTGCATCGGACCTGAAGAGGCAATCTCTTAAGTGCCTCTTATCCATCTTCATGATCACCTGAAGATCTTGTAATTGATATTGGGTCAAGAGGCGTTGGATGCCATCCTTCCAACATTTGATCTTTTTCCATTCTGTGTGGGCCATAGCGGGGAATCTCTCCTCCGAGAGAGAATGAAGTCTTTTCACATAGTTAAGACACAGATAGTCAGTTCTAGCCCTTATTGTTGTCACGTCCACTTCCACACAGAGAAGAGCAGCTGGGTTCCCATTGGGGAGTGAGAGCACTTTCCTGGGGAATTTGTTCTGCAATTTATATTAAAGACTTTCCTCGTTTGAAAAAGCACATGCACCATCTCTTTCTTCAGGTTGTGTTTTCTACAGATCAGTTACATTGGTGTTACAAGCAGTAAAGGGGTTGGGAAGAAAAGAGAGGGGATGGGAGAGAGGGGGTGGGGTGGTAAAGCTTAGTTTATGTGTGGGGTTTTTTGTGTCAGCGTCACTTGGGTCAGTTCTTTTTGTATTTGCTTGTTATGTTTCTTTGGTGGTGAGAGGGGTTGGGGTGGCCTAGGGCTTTGGTTGGCTGTCGTGGGATTTGTTTGTGTGTGTCTGGGGGGGGTGTTGTTGGCTTAAGTTAGCCATATTGAATCGTATGCTGTTGGTGGGTTCATGTTCTTGTCTTTTGGGGCTGTGTATGGGATAAAGGGGAGCCATACCGGAGGGAAGACATCCTCGGCTATATGTCCCCGTGTCAATTTCAGTCTATTGGTTAGCTTTTCTAGTAAGGCGGTTTCCCATTTTACTTGAGAGCAGTGCTCCATGTTTATTTCTGACAGGTCCCTCCAGTGTCTGGCTGTGATGTTTCTGGCTGCTGAGAGTAGGTGGGTTATGAGCTCTTTGTAGTGTGAGTGGGCATTGTTATCTTGGAAGAAGCTCAGTAGAGCCAGTGATCATTTATTGAAGACCAGCACAACAAAGGGCTGTGCACACATTTTCTGCGTCCTAGTAAGTTGCAAATGTGTATCCACATCAAATGAACATACTAATGGCCACAATTCATTTCACCACGTAATAGAAATTAATGTGTGTCATAACATGTTATTACAAATAGATTCACAAGACTTTGAAAATACATGAATTCATAACTTGTATTCTTCTTTTACACTTCCAAATTTTAAAATCTGATTATTAAGATGTGCTATTGCAAAACCTTGTAAAGTATTGACTATAGCAGAGAAAACTACTTTTTTTTAAAAAAAAATTAAAATTAAACTATATCAAAAACCTGCTTAGCATCTTAGCAGCTGGTGATTCAGGTCCTATTTTTACATTGTGTTACGCTGGAAGAATTGGCATTCTCATTCTTCCCTGGAAATTCATTTACAAATGTTCGAGTAATTGAACACACACACAAAATTTACATTAGTGGTCAGGATTATGTGGGATGGAGATCTTGGGCAGTGGTAACCATTTGGCTCCCATATTATGAAACAATGAGAGAGAGAGAGGGAGAGAGAGAGAGAGAGACTGGATCCAGATTAAGGCTGCAATCCTATCCCCAATTTAACTGGGGGTAAGTTCAATTAGGACTGACTTCTGAGTAGACATGGTTAGAATTGTGCTGCATAACTTATTTGTGACTCTATATAACTTACTTAGTTCCTCTTGAAATCAATTGGACCTAAGCAGATTCGTTCCATTGATTTAACAGGATCTAAATTCAACTATTTTTGTCTGGATCCAACTCACAAGATTTAAGGCAATATGAAAAAATGGGACTAAATGTAAATGTTAGCATAGCAATGTCAGGACTACTGAATCTGTATCTCCTGTTATTCCCCCCCCCCCCCAGGGATCACCCAAGACAATTAATTGACCATAACGTTTATGTATGCAGCTTTTGTTCATCAAGGAAGCCATTACGATATGTCTTATCTCCCAGAGAGTCAATCTACCATGACTGCCCCGCACAAAATTCATTGATAATAGTGTGTAGCAGGTGTGTGTGGCTTCTGTAAGTTAATATATGTACTGCATCTACTTCAGCAAAAACTAGTTCACTCTGTCAATTGACAGCCCTTGTAGTGTAATCCGGGGCATGCTTATTCACAAATTACTTAGTTCAGTGGAACTTTCTTCCAGGTAAGTGTATCTTGGGTTGCACTTTTTCTTTCTCATTGCAAAATGGATTTGTGACTATTCCATCCAAATGGTGAGTTGTTTCCATTTTAAAATGCATTAGAATTTATGATCTAGCATTTGTGTTGACTAGTCTCTTGTATCTTGTTCATACACGGAGGTCATTCAAACTTCACGCTACAATTAATAAAGCATTTCCAACCATAGTTTTCAGTTCTGGTGTGGAGGGCCAGCCAGTGGCGTAGCGTGGGTTGTCAGCACCCGGGGCAAGGCAAGTAATTTGCATCCCCTAAACCCGGGGCAAGGCAAGTAATCTGCCCCCCCCCGCGCTGCACTGTCCCTCCCCCACATAGTCCCTTGCTCTCTCTCCGCATCGCACCGCATGCCTGGCACCCTCCCCTCCACAGTGGGCGGCGACCCGGCCACTCGGCTCGGATTCGCACAGCCAGCACTGCAGTGAGAGAGAGTGAGTGAGCCAGGCAGAGAGCTGTGAGTGCGAGCGCGCCCCCCCAATGTTGCGCCCGGTGTGGCCGGCCCCCCCCCTGCACCCCCCACGCTACGCCACTGGTCTTAACATTGTCAAATAGAATTTTAAAACAAGCAAACCCTTCCCTTGTTACAATTAATAGAAGATTTCAAGAGATAAATGTGACTTCTTTTTTAAATGTTTGTCTTTTCATCAGCATATCTGTCTACCGAATGTCTCTTTGTGACCTACTTTTCTGTTATTTGAGCATGACTCAAGCCTGTCCTTCATTGTTGCAGGCTAGTGTTTGTTCAGTTTAATAGAAGTCAGACTGACAGTACAAGGGATGGACGAGGGGAAGTAGCCATGACCTCAGATAGCATTAAATCAGGCCAACTAATCACTGAATTGTGGCTAAGTAAGACGTTTCAAAACAAACATTCTCTAGCCTTGCCTTAGCTGCTTGAGTAACTAGGTCAGCTTTCATCAAAGATGAAAAGAATAAAAAAATGTGCATGGGGTCCAATTTTTGTCACCTTTGGCAAAACAAAATGTAAACTCAGCTACTCCCAGAAGGAAAGCAGTGTATTAACTAAAGCAGCAGGGCGAGTTACCCTTCTCACTTTGATGCTCACAAATGTGATTGTATAATCACTTATATACACAACCTGGCACAGTAAAGACTTCAGTTGCAGTGCATAAACAACATTTGCATGGGTAAATTTGCATGGCTGGATCATATGAACATGTCTAGTGTTTTCTTAGGCAGGACTTGGAGAAAACCTCTCCTGGTGTTTAATCCGCCACAGATAAGAATAGGTTTAACCACACTGGCATTTTGCCCTGTCAAACATAGCAGGCTGAGCGGAATTTGCTGTCCAAAAACCTCTTGTGAAAATATCCTTGATGCTAAAACATTAAGCTTGATGCCTTATTTCATCTTTAGTGAAAGTTTTCTCATGGTGTCTAACTTGTAAAGAATTAGAGTTGCGCGTGTAGGTCCCCAGGCTACCCCTCAAATAACTTCACACATAACACGTAATTTAGTTTTGGTTTTTGGGCACTATTTTGGCCACAACTTTATTAAAATACAAAATCAGTGAGTGGTTGTTTAGACATTGGTTATGACTATCTGCCCCCCCGCCTGGGACAGAACTGACATCCTGAGGTCCAATCGGTAGCCAGTAGAAGAGAAAGTCAAACTGGGGGGTCATCTGAGCTAAGCATCGGACCCACGCTGCTCTCCCCAGCAGCTCCCCAAAAGCTTGCCGGCCCGGTCCTATGACAAGGATTCCCATGACAGGGATTGGGCGGCCCTGGTCCCATGACAGGGATTGGACGAAATCATGGCAAGCCCCAGGATTCCTTTAACGGAATTCCCTTCAGCACAATAGGAGGGGCTGGCACAGCCTATCCTGACCCCTCCACCACCAGCATATTATAACCAATGCCTAACCGCAACCTTACAAGTTGTGACGAATTGCTGAGTAGTAAGCAAAAACCAAATGGCACAGCCAATCACCAAATGGCAAAATTCCTACTAGGCCCCTGCGCCAAGGCAGACGACCCCATGACAGGCAAACCAAGGTCAACCGGAAAAGAGGGCGGGTGGGCGGGTGATCCGATGCACTCTGCAAAGAGAAAGAGAAACCAGAGTGCACCAATATTTAAAGACCATGGTCCCACCCACCCAATTTGCAACATACAATTTGCCCCAGCAACCCTGTTATCCAATCACAAATGCCAGGCAATAACTATTAACTAGCCTGGCAACAAGAGGCCTGGCCCGGTGGCCCACACTGCAACACGTGCTCTCATTTATTGGAGAACACGCTTTAGCAGAGTTGTTCCTTAAGTCTGATATTTGTTTTTCTTTCTTCAGCTGTCGTTCTGCTAACCTCCTGATTCCTATTTCGCAGGGAAAGTGATTTTTCTTGTTCACAGGCAAAATTTCCACTCCTACGAAATATGTTTGTACATGCATGTACACAGACATGTGTGCATGTGTAGAAATATTCTGTATATTGCAGAAATCCTGGCTTTATGTGTGAAATTTGTCTCGGGAATGCTGTGCCACAATGTTTCATCTCCCCATGAGCTCCATCACAACAGATAGTAGATTTGCTAAAATCATCGTCTGTGGTCATATTACATTCCCAACATAGATCTGCCCTCAATTACACCACTTCATTTCTTCTCCCTAAAAGTGAATGGCAGAAAGCACCAATTTCTATGACAGAAGGTTAAGAGGTTAAGCTCAGATGCAGGCTAAACTTTTCTCATAACCTTGGCGGTTTCATGGGCTGGTTCTCCCATTCCCATGAACTATCTACATCATGGGATGGATTCAATAAATCAGACCCATCAACAAATGCTACACTGTCACGAAATCATGGCAATTCCTGGTTCCTTTACAAGGCCCTGGCTCAGAGAGGTGGAACCACAGCTACTCCACTGAGCTACCTTCGCTTAAATATATGCTGCCACCTCACTGAGTAAACACTTTTAACAGATGCGTTGTTTAGATATAATGTGCCTTCAAAGCTGCCTATCATAAATCCAGCTGCTGTGCCCTCAGTGATGTTTCCCCATCTGCCATGCATCCAGACCCTCCAAGTGTCCCTATTTTCCAGGGACAGTCCCAGATTTACAGAAGCCATCCCAGTTTCTCATGTGATCTTGGGATGTCCCTCTTTTCATTAGGACGTCCCTATTTTCATCAGAGAAATGTCGGAGGGTATGGAGTTATGTGACCCCCAAGCCAAGGAGATACAACCTTTAGAAGACATCTGAAGGCAGCCCTGTATAGGGTAGTTTTAAAATCTTTAATGTTTTATTATGTTTCAATATACTGGTATGTTGGAAGTCACCTAGAGTGGCTGTGGCAACCCTGTGAGATGGGTGGGGTATTATTATTATTAAATGCCACATCCCTATTTTCACTGGAGAAATGTTGGCATGTATGTGCATCTCTGTCGATTTTTGCTCATGTCCCGTGATTTCTCCCTATGTCTCTTTGACACCTGACCTCTGATGTCTTCCTACCTGAACTATAAACTCTTCAAGGCTGACACTTGATTTGTGAGAATTTTGCCTAGCTACAATAAAGTTTTGTACTTGCAGACCAGAAACCGTTGCCTAGCAACAGCAGAATAAGCAAGTCTATTGCTTCATATTGTCCAGATGCAGATAAACTCTATCACTATTTTAATGCATGAGATGGGTATCTGGTTGAGGGAATATGGACTATGCTACTCCTGCAAACTCCTACCAACCTAGCAGTTTGAAAGCACAAAGTGCAAGTACATAAATAGGTACTGCTCTGGCGGGAAGGTAAACAGCATTTCCGTGCGCTGCTCTGGTTCTCCAGAAGTGGCTTAGTCGTGCTGGCCACATGACCCAGAAGCTGTACACCGGCTCCCCGGCTCCCAGTAAAGCAAGATGAGCGCCGCAACCCCAGAGTCGTCCGCGGCTGGACCTAATGGTCAGGGGTCCCTTTACCTTTACCTTACTCCTGCAAAGCAAGCCAGTGCTGTTATACCTATTTTTTTTTGGGGGGGGGGATTTAGAATACTGTATGACAACCCTTTGTTGTTGCTATCTGCCATGTTGGCTGTTTCAGGAAATGCAGTGGAGAGGGAACTGTAAAATTGATTGTAGCTACAGCACAATTAAGGGTTGGAATGAGTGAAAGGATACAGGGAAACAAGTGAAAGTTTGAGCAATGCATAGAAAAACATTGTTTGGATGCCAGGTCTACGTGCGTATAGACAACAGGTCTACCCACTGAGAAACAACAGCAGTTTCTCAGAGGTCAGTGCTCAGCCATGAGATCTACCATAATTGTTTATGTGCTTAGAGTATGTAGGTTACTCCTCCCCCCCCAAAAAAAAAAACCAACCCATATTCCTGTGTTAGGGCTGCCATACACCCAGAATTTCCTGGACATAACCAGGATTTGTGCGTCTAAAATAGTGTCCGGGTTGAATTTTCCTAAAGCGCCTTAAAAAGTCTGGGGAAACCCAGGAGTATGGCAGCCCATATCAGAAGTGTTGATTTTTTGACGGTTTTCCTAAAAAAATATAAAGGCAAAAACTTCTAGGTAAAAAGCTAAATATCTTTTGTGTCCGGATTTTTACTTTTTGAAATATGGCAAACCTACCTGTGTAAATGTGACTAATGATTACAATTCCCACCATCTTCTAATAAAGTACAACATTGTCATGGTAGGTTGGTAAATATCCAAATGTAAATATCCCAAACCCCACTGAATTCAATGAGACTTACTTCAAGGTAACCAGGTGTAAGATTACAGGTGCGCAAGGAGATTATAAATAAAATGCATTACTAATGCATTTAATATCCCAATGCATTTTATTCATAAAACTCCTTGTGCATCTGTAATCTTACATCTGGTTAACTTGAAGTAAGTCCCATTGAATTCAGTGGGGTTTATTTTTTAGTAGGATTGTGAAGTGCCATAGAGAAGGTAACGGGGGAATATGGGTGATGATGGAAAGATCATCTGAAGGCTTGCACATGCCCAGCAGAATGGAATTGTTGACCTTCCTTCCCTTTAATCCACTGACTCAACCTCCCTCCAGCCACCATGACATGTCACAAACTGTTTTTGAAACTACCCTCAATTTCAAAAGCACTTTGCCATGCATCTTGAGCTGTTGCGGCTTCAGAAAAGGAGTATAAAAGGTCTCTCAGACTCGTGGGAGTAGCTGTACAGAGCTTTGAATCCAGGCCATACTTTCTGTGTCATGTAGTCACATCTGTCATTTACTGCAAAACATCAGGAACCACCCATTTCAGTGTGAAACTAGCAAAGCATTAATGCAATGTTTGCTAATGTGTTTTTTGTTTTTTTATCGTGGCACATTCCAAGGACTTAATCTGAACCTTGTTTCAGTTCCTGTACCCACTGACAAAGTGAAGACCTAGCACTGAAACCTGTGAAGGAATGGGAAAGTGTGTACGGTAATGCCTGAGCATGTGCAGAGTATATATTTCTTGTCAGCGAGTATTCACAACCAGTTCCTACACATCTGATATTGAGTGGTGGGCAGAGCTACATATCAGCGAACAAAGGAACCTTCGAGACCTCCAGTTTTTTCTCTTGGAAAATAAAACACTGGCTTTTGAAGGTTTATTCGTTGCTCTTGTGCTGAAATTGTAATTTGGTTAGAACTGGCGAAAATATTCCTCCTCTGTTCTGTTTTTAATCAGTGCCTTATGGTTAAAAAGAAGAAACTGAAACCTTTGATATATTTTTCTCTGTCCAGTATTGTAGCCCTGCAGATGTCAGTTTTCTTGAAAACTAATTGGAATGTGTGTGTGTCTCTTTCCATTGACTCAAGACAGTATATTCTTTAAAAAAGAAAAAATAGCAAGAACATCCTCCCCATTTTCCTGCTCAGTGCACTGCCTCTTACAGTCTGAAAGGTCTTTATATTTCAAGGGTCAGTGAAGTGACGTGATCTTTTGCACATGCCTAGTTTGCAATCCATGTAAAATGTCAAAGACTCGAGAAAGAAGATCATTAAATAATAATTTGTCGCAATCAAAAGATATAGCTCAGCCAAAAAAATGAAGCAGCCAGAATGATTTAGAGCTGAAAAGTTAAAATTTATGGTTGAAAGACTATGGAAGTGGATTGTTCACAGCATAGTGACAGCATAGGGAGAAAATTGCCTGCCAGAATCCTACAGTTAACCAAGCAAAGAAACCTGTTATATTTGCTTACTTGGTAGTCTTACTTTTGAGTTCAGTTCAGAAGAGAGAGGGGAAACCACTGAGCTTTCGGACATTGCTGGACTGCAGTTCCAGTGGCGTAGCGTGGGTTGTCAGCACCCGGGGCAAGGCAAGTAATTTGCGCCCCCTAACCCGTGGATTTGTGCCCCCTAACCCATGGATTTGTGCCCCCCAACCCATGGATTTGTGCCCCCTAACCCTAACCCCCAGATGTTGCGCCCGGTGTGGCCGGCCCCCCCCTGCACCCCCCACGCTACGCCACTGTGCAGTTCTCATAATCCAGGGCCACTGGCCTTGCTCTCTGGGGCCAAAGATTAAGGAGAAATTCAATTCTGTTTGTGTTCTAATGAGACACTGACTAATGTGCACTTCTTGAACCAACACCGAACCTATCGTTCAGTTTCACACAGCTATCGTTCAAATTTCACACTTTTGTGAATGTTGTGATTCAATTTTCCAAGCAAAAGGGGAAAATTGAGCATTAAATGTGTGCGTTAAAACGGCATCTATCTGTGAAAATAGCAGACAGACATGCATTTTGTAAGAGAAAAACGCTTGCAAAAATAGGTGCGTTAGTCAAAATCACATAGAAAAGATTGTTTGTCAGAAATGTGCACTAAAATGCCGAGATGTTTCAATAGCAAGTTACTGCAGAAATGTGGAGAACTGAATGTCGGACCAGATAAATTAGAAATGCAGAGAACCAAAATTGACAGATTCATTCATCCCTAGCTGGAGTTCAGAGGCTCCAACTTTCACAGATGATTGGGGGGGGGTGATGACGCATGTGTGATGTCACGATGTTGTGCATGTTACACCAGGATTTTGGGAGGAGCCAGGGGCAGGGTCAAAGGTGAGAGCAGCACAGCTTCAACGGCTGATGGCTCCTCCTCTCTCGTGGCCAGCCTCCTCCTTCTCCTGCGACCACCACTGGCCAAGGGCTGCTTCTCCTGTGCTTCTTTTACACGGCAGGAAGAGGAGGAGCAGCAGCTGCCAGCCACTGAAACCACACAGTGTGCCATGATTGACTTCACAATTGGCCTTCTCTTCCTCCTCAAGCTGCCGCTACGGATGGGAGGAGGCTGCACCGCCATATTTCCCTTTTGAGGGATGAAGCCCCTGAAGCCATTCTGTGCTCAGCTCCATGCTCAGCCTCCTTGTCCCCCTGATTATGCTGAACAATGGGGGGGGGGGATTAATGGGGGGGTCAAAAGAGCTGAGCCCCTAGGAGTTGGCACCTATGCTGGGGTTCATGGGAGTTGGAGTCTAACAAAATCTGAAGACAGCAACTTCCCCATTCCTAGCGTCAATGGTTACTGAATACCTTAGACTGCTTCCGCCCTTCAATGGCTAAGTATTTAGGTGGTAAGGACCAATCTGATTGGCCCCAGCCATGTGGTTTAAACATTAAGTCACTACCTGTTTTGGTGTGTGATTTCACCATGGGGAAGTGGCTATAACTCTCTATACAGTGGACCCTCTAGTTATGTATCACTCTGGATACGTAACTTTTGGGTTACAAATGCGGCAAACCTGGAGGTGTATACTTCTGGATTTCACCGCACGCGTGCACAGAAGCACTCAATTGTGCCACGTGTGCAGAAGCGGTGCCTCTGCCTACTTTTTGGGTTGTGAATTTAATTCGTATCCGGAGGGTCCACTGCAGTCATTTGTTTATAACTTATTTGCAATGTGGAGGGTGTATGTGTTATTTTAATCACATGGCAATTGCAGCAAACACTTGATAACTAAGACATATGAAGCAATTATTCAGTTAGCATAGATGATCTTCAAAAGATCACTGTTAATGCCTCAGACTACTGTCCTACAATGGAAGTCAAGTAGAGCACTTATAAATCTATGGCTATTCTCTGCTGCCTAAATTACATTTCCTCAATCTGGAGATCTTTTGCAGAAGCTCTAATGCCTATCAGATTTCTCATTCATTGCAAGCAAAGTGGTATTTTCATGTGCATGGAGAAAGGAATTTGGCTCCACTTTCCTTTCGAGAAAATTAACTTTGAATTGAGATGATTACATGTAGCAAATATTACATCTTCCAAAACATTGGCAACAAATTATGATCCTCGATACACTTCTATTCTGTAATCATATCATCTTTATTATCCAGGCTCATATTAGTCAGTGGAGCTTGCTCATCACCCTTGCAGCCCCTTGCAAGAGAGGCAGGATTAATGAGGGTTATAACACCATGTCCACCGAGGATTCACAATTGAAGTTGTGGATATTCAACTGAAATAGGGGACATTTATCACAGTGAGATAATGTGTGGGCCCTCTAGGACTATGCAGGCTAGGTCCATTTCTGATGCTCCAAGCAGCAAGGGTCTACTTGTTTTGAACATGCCAGAAGGAGCTGTCCATGCTTGCATTTGTACACAGACAATCTCTTCTGCTCTGCTTCAAATGCAGATCCTGGGTTCGTCCACCTGGCCTCACAGCCCTATGCATGCAACAACTCCCTCATGAATACGAAATGGTTATTTTTGACCACCACATGTAGTGGTTACCCTGACCAAATCTGTAGAGTAGGGGCAATCGTGTGGTTCCGAGAGGCAGAAATACTTGCTCTGCCAGCTTTAATGGAAACTGTAGCATCTGCAAACAAGCACACGATAGCATTTACAAACAAGCAATGTGTCTAACCCTCATATGACTTTTGCTACTGTTATTTAATCTATGGCAGATGCATCCAAAAATTCCTTCGATGTTTTGCCTGAGGAACTTTCAAATGCATTCCAGTTTTCAGTTCAGGATAAATTTAAGTGGCATATAAAGTATAGACTATTTAAACTAGATTTAAGACGATTCTATGACATGCCACATATAGATTAGAGGACGTTCTTTTCAAACTCCAGATTCACCTGCAAGCTTCAATGGCTTCCTGCAACCTCATAAAATAGAATTAGCATTAAAGACTTATGGAACTATTACTTTAAAACACTGAGGTAATTCACTTTGGGGGTCATGACTAGAGCTAAAATGCACAGCATTTCCCAGGCTTGGATTAATTTCCTTTAACAAATACTTATAGTTGAATGTGAACCATGTGCATATTTATCTCTGTCCTGCCTCTGTTCTATCTCTGACTGCCATTGTTTGCATAACATAATATTCTCGTCAGTGTTTGTTCCAGAGAATGAGATTCAGAAAGGTGATATCTTTTATTACACCGGCGTCTTTAGCTATGGCGTTCCAGTTCTTAGCCTTCACACAAAACTTTTACGCAGATAGTACTTTGCAGTTTAAAAACTGTGCATTTGCCAACATAAGTTATCCAATAAGAGGATTAATTTTAACCAACCCTGTTTGTCAAAGTCTTCATTCATTCTCCCCCCCAAAATGGCCATTTTATATAAATGCCAGGTTATGCCCATTTGATAAATTGAATGGCTCACCCTTGTATTAAAAACAAATATTCAAGAAAATGCAGTCTCATTATCTTATGGAATGCCATAATCTCTCTGTAGTTTAGGTCTGCAACTGACAGTGTATGATCAGAATACAGCCCATGCCTCAAGGAGGTAACTTTTTTTACATTAGGGTGATACAGCCACATAAGTTTTGAGCCATGTTAACTTGATGTCTTTTCAGTTTCTCTTCCCCCTCTGTTAGGAAAGGAAGGGTACACCCCTGCTTATGCATAATGTTACTGCCCAAGAATCGGGAAGAAATTTAATTCAGTTTGCATTTAAATGTGAATATACATAATTTGCAAACTGAAACACAGACATCCTTCGAAATCCACATGCAGTTTGAATTTTCCAGTGCAGTACTCCAACCAAATAATGTATTCAGCAATGCTTAAATTAGTGTAAAGTTTGCATAGAAATTCTTCCCTTGGTGAAAGCAATGCCAGAATGCTTTCTATTGGTGAAAACTGCTTTGTAATATGTATGTTAGGCACAATTACATACAAAAAAAATGTATACAGTAAGAAAAATTCACAATAAAACTCTGGCCATTTTTCATGAGGATTAGAAAAAAAGAAAGAATCACAAAGTGATGTGGAAAAGTGGAGAACAAATTTAAGATTGTAAAGATTAGAAACTGAGAGAAATCAAATGTGACATATTCACCCATTCCTACCATGTGGATTGATGTTTAGGAGATGTGCATGGATGCTTTTTAAGTACTGGGGACATACACTGAACCCACTGAAACCAATTTTCCAAATATATATGCTTTCACCATATATATCCTTTCACCTTCCCCCAATCCGTGGTTCCCCAAAGGAATTTGTGAGGCTTCACAATTGCTATCTGTGGCATAGCTGTCAACTTTCCCCTTTTCTTGCGAGGAATCCTATTCAGAATAAGGGACTTTCCCTTTTAAAAAAGGGAAATGTTGACAGCTATGATCTGTGGGAAAGAAAGAAAAAAACAGCCAGAGTTTCAATTGGCTCTTGCTTTCCCAGAGGCCGTGGATGAATGAGGAACAAAAAACAAAGGGCATGGGGTTGGGGAAAGCATGGCCATTTCCATCATAATTCCGTCACAATTTCGTAGGATGTTTCTGTATGAGAAATGAAAGCCTGTTCTCTGGCTGCTGCTTTCTGTAGCTTCATTGTTAAATTGATATTGGCTGGAATGTGCAGTCACATTATTACGTTCCATGTTGAGTCCTGCTTTAACAACAATTACAGAAACAGTGTAAGAGAATCATAGAATTGTATAGTTGGAAGGGACCAAGCCCAGGGCCAAACTAGATGATATATCACCTCTGTATTTGTGCCTTTTATAAAGGGCTATTCTTTCACAAATTGCCTGCGGGAACCATCATGAATCTACTGTGTGCGGCATCAGGGAACTTTAACTAAGGTTACTGGATTTTTTTCAGTGAATCCGGGGACACTTTTCAACTTCAGTAGGAATGATAGGATTTTGTCAGGGGGCTGATTTGTAAATACGGGGACTGTCCCCGGGAAACGGGGACGTCTGGTAACCTTAACTTTAACCCTCAGTCCCCTGCTATAGTCCCATTCAGAATGGACCTCATCATGAGCTCTTTTTCCTTCTAGGCAAATTGCTTCGTTTTTTGTTTTTGTAAGGCAAACCCTATGATCATGTTTTTGGTAGCTACCTTTAAAACGCAAATGAAAGCAATATTGAAAACAGCAAGCACCATTTACTAACAGTGATGGCTTCTATGCTTCCTGTGGCTCTCAACTACTGTTTTACAAGATGAAGTCCATACCAAGGACTTCACAGTGAAATCCAGCAGCAAAAGTTCTAGTGATTTAATTGCCACATCACTGCTTGCTTTCAAGCTCAGGTATAGCAGCTTCACTAATGAACTTCACATTATGCTTCTCTTAATGTGTTATGATGTTAAAAGACTAAGTGAGATTCTTTTGAAAGTCTCCAGCAGCACCTTGTCATCGCCAGAAAGGTAGAGCTAGGCAGTGTTATCTTGATTATGCGTCGTTTAGGGGAATGATCCAGTTAAACTGAAACTTTTTGACACATGTCTGATTTCAGAGGGAGAGTGTTAAGCATGTGTTTCACTCTGCAAGAATGCTTTCCCTCCCCTCATGGTACTCAGCAGTGTAGGAGCACTGGCATATAGAGAGAGAGATAGGGATACAGTGGTATCTCGGGTTACATACTCTTCCGGTTACATACGCTTCAGGTTACATACTCCGCTAGCCCAGAAATATTACCTCAGAATCCTTGCCTCGCCCCGGGCGCCCCGGGCGCTGCCAACACATGCTATGCCACTGCTTAGAAATAACTCCTGTCGATTTCAATGGGGCTTAGTCGTGGGTGAACGGATTTAGAGCTGGTTTTCTGCCTAAGAGAAAGCCATGGAGCTTGGAAGGCAGGAAGGAAGGCATTATGCTTCTGTCTATTAGTTTCTGGGGATTGAAAATGTTGTTGTTCATGGGCTCTGCTTGTGGACTTCCCACAGGCATTGGGTTGGCCACTGTAAGAACAGGATGCTGGTCTCTTAATATTCTTATGGCTCTTTTAATATTCTTATGGCTGTTGCTATAACATAAAATATTGCTTATTTATGTACTTTGCCTGTACATAAAAAATATTATTCCTATCTCTGAGAAGGGAAGTATGAAATGAGATTATAATAGAGATTCAAGGGTTAATTGTGGGTTTATTCAGCTCCGGCCCATCTGGAGCTGATATGGCTCATCTTGTCCTGAGCCCAGCAGAGTGTAGTCCGCAACGAAAGGATGAGGCCGGTATGGCTACATTGCTACTTTATTTCGCTATACTGAGAACACACAAATGTACATCTTGCCTCTGTGAGAGCAGAGAGCAACTCTTAACAAAGAAACGACAGAACAAAGGAACAGGAAACCAGTGTATGTCACATCCAGTTTCCCTTTCCCGTGAGAACCCAACAGTAACTGAACTGTGGAATGAAAACATTGTCTTGTGACATGCAGCTGCTGCTCAGTGAGGGAAATAGAAACCAACATTAATTCCAGGTGCATGGGAATGGCATATATTTGATTGGGGGGGGGGGTCCTTATCTGTTTTACTTTAAAGGGGTGGGCCCAAGAGAGGGGAGGAGTGTGGTTTGATAGCCATAGTCCATGGGCCCCCCAGCAAGCACTTTCTACCAAACATTAAAGATAAAGGGCCCGCTGACCATTAGGTCCAGTCATGTCCGACTCTGGGGTTGCGGCGCTCATCTCGCTTTATTGGCTGAGGGAGCCGGCGTACAGCTTCCGGGTCATGTGGCCAGCATGACTAAGCCACTTCTGGTGAACCAGAGCAGCGCACAGAAATGGCGTTTACCTTCCCGCCGGAGCGGTACCTATTTATCTACTTGCACTTTGACATGCTTTGGAACTGCTAGGTTGGCAGGAGCAGGGACTGAGCAACGGGAGCTCACCCCATCGCAGGGATTCAAACCGCCGACCTTCTGATTGGCAAATCCTAGGCTCTGTGGTTTAACCCACAGCGCCATCCGCGTCCCTGTACCAAACACTACTCTGTACCAAATAAAGATGCTCCTTATCTTCACAGCAGAAAAATAATACTGCTCTCTCCATTTGTTCCTGTCTTCATATGGCACCTGGGAACTTTAGAAAGTTCTTCCCAGGTTAACATGGTGTCTTTTATTTTTAATGAACAAATGTGATCAGCTTGTGTTAAGCTGCTCTCTCTTTCATTTTGTTGAACCGACATGGCAACAACACCCTCGAAGTGTTTTCTGCAAGCTTGCTGAGAGGAAAGAAGTCCTATAAAAGAAAAAGGAGGGAGAGAGCACTCAGTAATAGAAGCCATGGCCTCACTTGATAGCAATATAGCACAGAGATGGAAATTCCCTTTTTTATCATCTGTTCCTTTTTTGCACTGTCATGTCAAGATGAATAGTTTTCACTCTAATTTTCTTTCCCAGATGATAGGGGTATTGTCACTTGTGTGCGCGATCACCAATTTAATAGCTTTCTGTCTCTTTCTGGAGTGGACTGTAGAGCTAGGTGTCTAATCTTGACCTCGGTCAACAGAAATTGTGAGGAAGTGAATGTCTCTGAGAGTCGGTACTTAAAATGAGCACAGCCCCATTCAAACATCGCACATGAAATTCTCCATAAACACCTTCCTGTACAGCTGAAGAACTCTTCAGTGAGAAAAGAACATAGGAACAAAGTGCATCAGTTACTACAAATTATTTTTTAGCACAGCATGTTTCATGCTGGAGGTTGCCAGTACAGGGGCTGAACATGAAATGCGCAATGTAATAATGCCTTTTGAAAACCATGATGCAGCCATGACACCCATATTATGTACAGGAATGGGATGCAGGTGGCGCTGTGGTCTAAACCACTGAGCCTCTTGGGCTTGCCAATCAGAAGATTAGCGAATCGAACCCCCGCGACGGAGTGAGCTTCCGTTGCTCTGTTCCAGCTCCTGCCAACCTAGCAGTTCAAAAGCACACCAGTGCAAGTAGATAAATAGGTACCACTGTGGAGGGAAAGTAAACAGCATTTCCGTGCGCTCTGGCTTCCATCACGGTGTCCCGTTACACCAGAAGTTGTTTAGTCATGCTGGCCACATGACCTGGAAAGCTGTCTGTGGACAAACGCCATCTCCCTCAGCCTGAAAGCGAGATGAGCACCACAACCCCATAGTCGCCTTTGACTGAACTTAACCGTCCGGGGGTCCTTTACCTTATTACCTTTACCTTATTATGTACAGGCCTGATAAATCTCATCTCTTTAAGACATCATTGAGAAGGAGATGGCAGTGACAGTCAATATATTCAAAAGGATGCTCTGCTCCCCCTCCACACTTTTTGCAGGCTGCAGCTCTTCCCTAGGCAAATTCCCCAGACCCTCCAAGTGTCCATATTTCCCAGGGACAGTCCTGGATTTACAGGCACTGTCCTGTTGGAGGTGATGACTTTATTTTCATCAGAGAAATGTTGGAGGGTAGGGAATAGGATGTCCCTATTTTTATTGGAGAAATGTTGGAGGATATGCACCCCCCCACCCTACTTTGCACTCACCTTTTGCTGGCTAGTCCTTGAACTCAGATCCTGCTTCTTGCTTTCTTAGATAGGTGATGGTTGGTTTTCAGCACCAACAGGAAAATATTTAAAATCATAGTAAAGAGAGAACTTTTGTGCCTGAGCAAAATGTCTTTCACCATCTAGTAACCATATTAATTGGACCACATAGTATGGATTTGATTCAGGACAGGGCCTTGACATATGATCCTACATATATGTAGGAAATAACATTCATCTCCTCTGTAGACATTCATGTGCAAGGAAAATAATCACTTGTGTTTCACTGTATGTACATGTGAAATACCGAGCTTGCAGTTGTTTCCAGCATACGAACCTACAAATGTGTGTGACTGACAAATTTAATGATGTTTGTCAGGTTATTTTCCTGCTCTCTGCAGGAAAAGGAGAATTCATAAAATGGTCCTCAGAGAGTGCAGCTCCCAGGCACATATTGTTTCAGAAATTATGCTTGGTACTTTTGCTGTCTGCATACTTTAAACTGTTCAGTACACATTCTGCTCAGACATTAGTCCCACTTCTGGGTAAACATGCAAAAACATGCAAAAATATTCTAAGGAAGTGCTACAGAATTTGTTATAATCACCAACATCCTCCCCCATCTCGATTCATCTCCATTCATTACTCCCCATTATTTATCTCACTTTTCTTCCTAGAGATCTGTGGTCAATGCTAAATGTGATATTTGTAGTGATGAATGCCAATGCTACAGTGGTGTGTCCTGCAGGGAGTATATAAAGAATGGAAATAACATGTGTGTGTATATTAGATACTGGAAGAATTTGACGTTTGCAAATTCTGATGAAAACTTTCCTGATCTGCAACCACTGGGCTAATGTGCAGATCATGCCATAGTTAGTCACTAGCTTTCATACTTTCCAAATATTCCAGTGCAGTTCTCAGCTCAAAAAAACACATCAAAATGGGCATTTTGAGAGAAAAGGAGTTGAAATGTTGAATTTTCATGGAAAATTATAAGTGAATACATGCAAAAGTGACACACATCAGATATAGACTGATTTGTGCATCCCTGGCATAAAGATAACTATATGAAATGTGAACCAATTCTAGATTCCATTTTTCCAGTATGCAATATTTTACTTCCATAGTTGGTTTGCTATGAAAATTGCCACTGGTTTCAGTCCTTTGTGAAATATCTTTATTTGCATCTATTTCATCACAAATCTTAGAAAAAACATTAAACAGATGATTAACAATGAAATAAAGAAGAGAAGGCCCTGCTCTCAGTCGTCAACTCTGAAATTGTAACAAATACTCACAATGGGGTTCACATTCTCTGAATATCATGGGCTCATAGAGTGCTCATTTAAAATCAGGTGAGAGGACTCGGCTATTGATTATGCAAAGTGTGATTAGGTTTTGTTGTGCTACAAAATAAATGTCAAATGCTTCTAGCAGGGAAATCCCAGTTTTGCTCATTTTCAGGTTTAGTACCACCAGTAGGCTCCCAAACTGGGCACTGGCTGAGAGGCTCAGTGGGTCAGAAAGGCCCCTCACTGGCCAGATCTGGCTGTGTTACCTTATTCGCCTCCTTTATTGGGTTGCAGTGCCCAGCCTATGAAATCTGTTGGGTAATGTATCTATGTTGTTGTTGTTTAGTCGTTTAGTCGTGTCCGACTCTTCGTGACCCCATGGACCAGAGCACGCCAGGCACTCCTGTCTTCCATTGCCTCCCGCATTTTGGTGAAACTCATGCTGGTAGCTTCGAGAACAGTGTCCAACCATCTTGTCCTTTGTCATCCCCCTCTCCTTGTGCCCTCCATCTTTCCCAACATCAGGGTCTTTTCCAGGGAGTCTCCTCTTCTCATGAGGTGGCCAAAGTATTGGAGTCTCAGCTTCAGGATCTGTCCTTCCAGTGAGCACTCAGGGCCAATTTCCTTAAGAATGGATAGGTTTGATCTTCTTGCAGTCCATGGGACTCTCAAGAGTCTCCTCCAGCACCATAATTCAAAAGCATCAAATTCAAAATGTATCTATAATCCTATCCAAATAATCTGGCTCCTGTTCAAGTCAAGGATTGCCACCCAGCCAATGTTTTAGCACCTGGCGATGCAGGCAGTGTTTTGCTACTGCTACTATGGAACAATGGCCAAAAAAACAACAACACTGATATCTGACACCACCACTGATGCATGCAATAGGCACATGCCCTGTCAGTCGTGCATTCAGCTGGTGTGTGAAAAGGCTCTGCCCATCTGCATTGGTAGATCTGTAGAGAAGCTTCACCTGCAAATAGACTTTGGGCCAATGTGAGCATGGCGAGAGTGTGGCTGCTGTGTGCATCAGCCCTGAGTTTCAGCATGCTTTCAGTGTGTGAGAGAGTCTGATCTCCCCCCCCCACCCCCACCAGAGCAAATTCCCAATCTGAAATGCTTTATCCTCGAAAGAAGAAGATGGTGGATAACTTTGTTGTCCTTCAAACGACTGAATGACCCAATCAAGCTCAGTGCAGAGATGCAACAGAAAGCCCCGCTAGAAGAGTAATTATTGTAGAAGCAGGTAGCCTCCACCTCACATCATAGGAGCTTTTCCTCATTTGATTAATGTATTCTTGACTTGTTTCATAGCTCTGAAATCATTGCTCTAAGCATCTTAAAGGTAAATGTAAAGGACCCCTGACAGTTAAATCCAGTCGCAAACCACTGGGGTTGCGACACTCATCTTGCTTTACTGGCTGAGGGAGCCGATGTTTGTCCGCAGACAGTTTTTCCGGGTCATGTGGCCAGCATGACTAAGCCGCTTCTGGCGAAACAAGAGCAGTGCACCGAAATGCCGTTTACCTTCCCGCCGCACCGGTACCTCTTTATCTACTTGCACTTTTTGGTGTGCTTTTGAACTGCTAGGTTGGCAGGATCTGGGACCGAGCAATGGGAACTCACCCCGCCGCAGGGATTCGAACTGCCCACCTTCTGATAGGCAAGCCCAAGAGGCTCAGTGGTTTAGACCACAGCACCACAATTGCATGTTATCATGGTGAGCATTGATAGCCACATCTCTACCTTCTATCGCGTATGACATCATATGTGAGCCAGGTGTGCGTGGTTTGGGAGAAATGCCCTCACAAGCCAAATTAGGGCCCATGCTAGGTCGCATTAGACTGTGGCAGTGTCTCAAATTTCTGTGGCATCCTGTGATGCCAAAATTCGTCAACCCCTGCCTCTCCCCTTCCATTCTACATCATAGGGTCTGTGTCCTGTGTGATTGAACCGGTCATGCTCCCCTAAATCCGCCTTTGTCTGTGGGCCAGAAGTGTCCGACTCTTGCACTTCAGCAATAGAGCTTAATTTAGGTTAATTACATTGACCTAAATTTCTGGTATATATTTGAACCCCTCCTCCAAAATACTGACAGTCTGGAGGCAATCTGAATAACATAATCAGAATGTAGACATCTCAAGAAACATACTTTTTTGGGGGGGAGGGGTGCGTTACTATCTTCTGAGTTGAGCGATTTCTAATGAGACCTTTGCAGAATCAAGATTGCATTCATAAAATATGAATTCCTGCCTTTTAGCATAAAAGGAGGAGCTCCCCTTCAAATGTTCACTTAAATTATACTTATTTCTGATTTCATGCATTTTTGATTTCATGCCTCATCTCCCATAGTTTCAATGGGAAATTATGCATAAAATAAAAAATGTGGTGTCTGAAATACTAAAGAAGCTAGTTTTCCCTTTAAATAAAATGTTTGAACCTTAACATCTGAGTTTTATCTATTCTGATTCAACATTTATCAGCATTGTAGAATCTGTTTGATAAAGTCTTTAAGATGACTGGTAACAAAACAAATCTTTGGCGGACAAAGTTTATGTAATTAACTTGTACTGACTTACTTTTTTAAAAAAACAACTATATGCACTTTTTCTTTTCTTTTTTAAAGCAGAGTATGGAAACAATTCTAACAATTGTGCTAGGTATCTGACAGTTGCAGAACTCTTGAGAACTTTTTAGATGTGCTAGATTATTAAAGTGAAATATAAATCTGTAGATGTGTTGTGACAATTCACTTCCTCTCTATAATCCAACATAAACAAACTTTGATAAGTATATAAGATACCTTTAATTTTTCCATCATAAACAGATGCACCTGGTCTACTTAAGTCTACAGTCTGAATTTAAAATAAGGATCAGCAGACAATACAGTGGTTTGGTCAAGGTCACACGAGCAAGGTAGCTATGCTAAAGATTTGAACCCGATTTACTGTAGTTGTTTTTTTTAAAAACAAAACAAAACAAAACACCACTTGCCTGCAACACAGAAGTGTTTTTTTGGTAGCCTCCATAAAGATAAAGCTACATTTCAACCTACTCCTCCACCCTCCAGTGAATAAAAGTTGTTTATTTGGCTGCTTTGAGCAAAGGTAAGTTTTGCAGTATTATAACTGGTTTAAATAGTCAGGGCATTGTCTAAAGGCCCAGGGTGGAGTAATATTGCCAGTGGCTCAGCAGGTCCTGGTCTGGTCAGTTTCTTAATAATAAATTCTGACTTAGTCCTTTCTCTCCCCCTAAACACACACAGACACACGCGCGCACACACACACACACACACACACACACACAGATTAGAATCTGGAACGAACACTCCATTTCCCCTGGCACCTGCAATTGTTCACTTTGGGAGGTGTGCTTCATTAAGCATGCTTTTAAAGCATCAATATTATTACAATGTTGTTGATTGCCACTCTGTCTTTTATTAAATCTGCCCTCAAGATTTGGCCTCATATCTACATGTCATAACATTTATTAGATAATACCACAAATGCTGGAACATCCAGCAGCTCTCTCGGTTTATCAGCATCTGATCTTGACCTCCCTCCATTCTTCATGCACCTTCTGTCCATCCAGTTCAGCTCTGCATGATAATGTGGTCATCCGTTTTCCACTTCTAATGACTGTAAGCATAACAACTTTGACCCGCACTGCTGTATCTGCGTAATATTCTAGGTCAACGTCAGATCCTAACACAATGATGTGGGCTTTGATGATGCACAGACGCACTGGTTGTTGTGCAAAATCTTTGGCTGGAGTTCAGTGTTGTCCTATTATGAATGTTCCATTTGCACAAGCATTGCAGCTTGCCAGACAAAATGATTCCGCCTCTCCTCCCACCAAACACTGTTCTGGAGATTCTTCCAAGCCCTCTGAACCAACAAATATGACCAAAGTTTTCCCTTGGGGAAAAAATGGATCAGAATATTCAGAGGCAAATTCAAAAAGAATAATATGTTGCATTCATGGAAGACAGTTTCTTGTTGGGGTCCAAGTCACAGCACCACCCTTCCCTAGGCAATGACTAAAGTAAGGTGTCATGAATACAACAATCTGGATTAAAAATGGCTGGCTCAACACAGGTGTTCTAGCTGCCGGGTATGACAGCCATCAGTAAGGAGCTGCAACCACCGCCCATTGGGGAAAGGCGTGAGCAGCCATTTCTGAAAGAGAAGAAAACCGTGAGCTGGAACCCCTCATTAGGAAGATCTTGACTTGGGCACATGTTATTTTGCAAAATAGGAATTGTCACAATCACATACATTGGAGCAGTCCATGGGGTAGGCCAGCTCAGGTGGTTCTGTGGCCTGTAAGATGATGTGCACACTGTACCTTACAGCAAACAAAGTAAATGATAGTAACATGCATTTGTGAGTTTTAACATTTTCCTCCCCTATAAGTTTCTCAGCATGTGGAATAAATAAGAGAAAGCTTTGTTGAGGGCAGCATGTTCAAGAAATTATTTTTTTGAAAGCACGTAGAACTCAACTTTCACACCAGTGTTATGGTATACTCAGGCAGGTGGTATCTCTATTGCTTTGGCTTGCTTGTAATGTATTCTGCCATGCTCTTCGTACATAATCATCAAAAAACGGCAGGTGAAAAATATCTACCACTGATGTAGTAATGGTAACAGATTAATTCTGAGCGATGAAAACTTGAGGATTCCCTGCAAGCAGACTGACTCACAAGTCATATGTTCTCGGCGGCATCAATAGCTGTCATTTCAAAAGTAGAGAGTCGATACTGCTGGGATCATTTGAAAGCCTTCCATCATCTTTCCTTGATGGGTCTTGTCAGCATTATTTTGTTGTGTGGCCTGCAATGACTCTTTTTAAAGCACTCAATCTTTCCTCCTGAAGGAAATCCAGTACGTTTCTCAGCTGATACCGCAAAACAACAGGGCAGTATTGGGGAAAACTTTGGTACAAAAATTGACATGTGCTGCTGTTGGCTGGTCCTTAGGAAATGCTGCTTTGTCTGTCAACATTGCCAGACCATTTGGATCTTTATATGGGAAGAACAGAAAGTGTTTAATGGAGGAGCAACCTGGAAATCTATGCTTTACGGGTGCTGAGTTAGGTGGTATGATTGCACAAACCTCCCTTATTTCTGCAGATATTTGTGCAGGACATCCCATGCCTGGTCCTCTCATCTGTTTTCTTAATCATTCCACATGTTCCCTTTCTTCCTAGTGCTACTGTGCAATTTTCCTCATTGGAAACATAAAGAGTTGCACACATCCTTCCAATGTTTACTTTTATCAGCTTACTATTCTGAAGGATTGCAGACCTAACCAATTCCTGCTATTGTGTGTCTAATGCACATCAAGGACAAATAAAAGAGCTGCCCAACTGATTGAACAGAATGGGGATGGAATAATCACACTCTTGTTGCACAGTGTGATCAGTAGGACAGCTCATGTGCTTGCCCTCCATGTACAAACATATATTGTATATAGGTAAAGGATCCCTCGATGGTTAAGTCCAGTCAAAGGTGACTATGAGGTGCGATACTCATCTCACTTTTCAGGCCGAGGGAGATGGCGTTTGTCCACAGACAGCTTTCCGGGTAATGTGGCCAGCATGACTAAACCACTACTGGCACATGGAGGACCATGACGAGTGCTTGAGTGCACAAAAACACTGTTTACCTTCCCACCACAGCGGTATCTATTTATCTACTTGCACTGGTATGCTTTCGAACTGTTGGCAGAAGCTGGGACAGAGCAATGGGAGCTCACCCCGTCACGCGGATTCAAACTGCTGGCCTTCCGATCAGCACACCCAAGAGGCTCAGTGGTTTAGACCACAGTGCCACCCGTGTCACATATATACAGCACATATGATGATGGGAAGCATGTTTATTGGTCCTGAACACTGATCGTGTTCTCAGTATGTGTGCACCTTCAAGCACTGTCTCTCAAGATGCACATAAGAACCTATATGTGTAAGCTGTTCACATAAGGTTGGAAACCCTATAGTTGGTTGGAGAGCCTACATATGCTTGGAAGGCTCTCCTTTTCATCATTATGCTGCATGCATGGATCAGAGTCTGAGGGCATATGGGTGCATACTGACTCCTCCATATGCATGCTATGGGAGAGGAAAGTGAATAAATGAACAGCCCTCATATAATTGCATAAGGCACCACTTCCCCTCTTGTTCATATACTTGTTGCTATATCATGACAACACTGCCTGTTTGTGGATTTTTTGGGAGGAAGGACTAAATATATCCTGTATCCTGTTAAGGAGCAAGCTGGGATCCTGATGGTACGTCTGGATCAAGTAAAAGGTAAGTAAGTTTCGGCTGAATTCAGATAAGAAAATCTATGGGCAGGAAAGTTCAAGCCCGGCAGACCAGACCAGCCAGAATCCTAGAAGGCCTAGGGAAATAGCTAAATGATGAGCAACATAGCCATTTACACATCACCACCAAAAAAGTCACAGATATTAATAAAAAATTATGTGGCCCTCCAGGCCTTTCTATATAGCCCATGGGACTCTCCCTAGACCACAACTCTCACCAGCCACACCTCTTCTCAGTTCCACACCCTCTCCAAAGGCCACACCCTTTGCTTTTCCTGTTTCATACCTTCCATGTGTGCTTTTGCCTGGTGAGAGTACGTCCTTGAATTCTGATAACGCCTCTTGCTTGCTGGATGGAAGGCAGAGTGGGGCTCGTGAGTCTGCATTTTTTGAAGTTTCAGACATCAATGGGCAAGCCCAGTGTCACTTCCCAAGCCTTGTGGGTGGAAAAGGAAGAGACCATGGAGAAAATATTGCCCTGGAATTGGACTGGCCAAGCTCTGGGATGCTTCCTAACCTAAGGAGCTAAGAGCCAAAAGGCTTTTATTACAGGCTCTGCTACCTATTCCCTGAGCCTATATTTCCACCACCTCTTTAGCTTATAGTGAGAAAAACAGACTTTATCCCCAGATGCCTTAGTGGAAATGCCTGGAACCTTAACAACCCCCCTTTGGGACCATTTTCTTAGCTGTGCATGAGCACTAATTGGCGTCCAGGACTTGAAATAAAATCGATTTATGTTTTGAGCACCCTCTATGCATGGACAGAAACTTATTTTGTGTTCTAAACTGGAGAAGAGCTCTCTTGGCTGTCGAGATTTCCATGCAAGGAAACGTGAACCATTTCTACTTCTACTAATAGGTAGCATGAGGACAAATTTATTTTACAGTCTCTTCCATTGTTATGCTGTATAGTGAAGAGTTTATTTCAAAACAGATAAATGAGCAACATTCCTCATGTTATAACCCTCCATCAGCCATTCTTATCTGAAGATCATGCCAATGTCGTTTTACCCCTTGAATCCATGTCATGTAAATTTATTGGCAACAGATAAAAATGAGAGTATTTCACACACCACAGAACAGTCTCTTTTAAAAGCTCTCCTTTAAAAATTCTTTCTCCATTCAAAATCTAGTCATTGTTCTATAAAATATCTTTTTTAATAATAAAGTTTATTAATATTTTCCACACAACAACAACAAAAATAATGAAAAATAACAATACACAAAACACAAAAACAAGCATGCAAAAAACCAAAATAAATCCAAATCTTACAGGTTAATAATATAAACACTAAAAAGAAAAACAAACATTGACTTCCACCAATCCCACAGCACCTCCTTTACCTCTCATTGTTTCCTCCTGTTTTCTTGTTTTCCTTATCATCTCTATCCTAGCATCTAGATATAAACCCCTCTTTCTTATCCTTTCACTTCACAAGGTTATTCGAGAATCAGCCAGATTTCTGTCCTCAAACCTTGGCTTTTAAGGTATTCATTTAGGCACTCCCATTCCTTTTTCACTTCACTTTTTGGTTTTTGTCTTATTATATCTGTCAATTTGGCTAATTCTAAATATGCTGAAAGCTTACATAACCATTGTATGGTTATGGCTATGTAAAATATCTTTACATGCAACATGTTGCTTCTGAAAGAACTTGGTTGCTATTTTGCATGCATACCAAATTCACACCTGTTTTCTTGACCCAACAGATCATACCAAGATAGAAAAATGTGTTATGCATGTGGTTCCCCTTGGCTGGAGCAAAAGTGTTTCAGACTTTTATTACTGCCATGATTATTTAAAATTATTCAGACTAGAGCGTTCTTCATTGTTCAGGCTTCAATGCTGATTTTCCCTCAGAGGCTTTTGTTGAGTGAAATACTCTCGAGAGTAAAAACATATATTTTCCAGGTGTCACAGAATGTCTAAGAATCTGGACCTCAGAAAATGTGTGTGGTGTCCTAGATCCTGAATTCATCAATTATTCCCAAATCATCAGAAAATGTCTACTCCTGCTGATCTACTTAAACATTAGGGCAGGTCTGGATATTGGTTGGACCCACCACACCAAATGCAGCCCAACCAGTAAAACCTCAGCACCTAGGACTTGCTGATCGTATGGTCGGCGGTTCGAATCCCCGCGGCGGGGTGAGCTCCCGTCGTTCGGTCCGAGCTCCTGCCCACTTAGCAGTTCGAAAGCACAATTAAGTGCAAGTAGATAAATAGGTACCGCTTTATAGCGGGAAGGTAAACGGCGTTCCGTGTGCTGCTCTGGTGCCGGTTCACCGGAGCAGCTTCGTCACGCTGGCCATGTGACCCGGAAGTGTCTGCAGACAGCGCTGGCTCCCGGCCTCTAGAGTGAGATGAGCGCACAACCCTAGAGTCTGTCAAGACTGGCCCGTACAGGCAGTGGTACCTTTACCTTTTACAATTTCCACAAGCAGCTGTCACCTGGGAGGCCACAATACTGGGACCTGAAGCTTGGTAGATCAGAAATGATACTGGGTAAAGGCCTATCTTAGACTTGCCTGTAATTAAACTGGTATATTATTATAATAAGAAATGGTGAAGAACATGTCACCAATATCCATTCCTTTTAAGACTCAATTAATGGTAGTTTTTGTTGATTAAAATGCAAGGACTAGCATTAAAAAAGCCCAACCCTACAGATCAGGTTTGCTTCCATGCAAATCTGCTGAAATAGGATTGATTTTTGAAAGAGCAGATAATCAATTATTGCATTTTAAACAGTTTTTTTAAAAAAAATAAAAACAAAATAAAAATACTGTATTGCCTTTACTCACTCTGAACCTTTAGGGATGGGGGTGGCTGCAAGCTGAGTTATCGTATCCATCAAGAGAGACAATGAGTTGCATCTAGACTAAGAGATTTGCACTAATTTCCTACTGAAATCAGTGGGAGAGGTCAGACACAACTTAAGTCCCATGGATTTCAATGGGAACTAAGTGTAACTAAACTGCAGTCCTAACTTTAATTTATTTGGGCATGGACTATTGAATTCAGTAGGATTGTGTTGATCCAATGCAATATCATCAAATTAGCAGTGTGGATGCCTTCATAAATCTGGCCATTTGCGACATGAAAAAGGAGGCACAAACCAAATCAAACTGGCAGTGTTTTCTCTCAAAGTTGTTATTATCCAAGGAAAGTTATGCATGGATATAATTAAATATTTTAGAATTTATAGAATGTTCTGCAGGAGGCAGTGAATACATGTCCTATTGTTAATATCATTGCGGAAAGTCCTCTCTCTCTCTCCTGAAAAAGGGACTGACAATGAAATTAAAATTGACTGTGTTTTAACTTGACCTATGCTACGGAAGAGCCTCATGCCCAGATAAGAGAAGCATATGGTTGACACTGAAAATCACCTTACACTAATTTCCCATGCGCCCTTAAATCTCCATGCTTGGGTTTCAGCCTTCTGTTTTATTTCTGTATTATCTAGGTTTGTGGACACTTAGCTGTAAAATATCATTATCCTAATCATTTATACAAAGAAATAGCTAAGTTCCAAAACGGAATCCCTACAGTCTGCTGACAGTAATCTTTGCCGTGCTTGAAAAGGCATGGATTAGAGCTGCCCTTTCAAAACCCAGAGAAAATGAGTTTGCAGCCCTTTACGATTATGCTTAAAAATCTTCAGATCCACAATGTGCATTTAACTGTGCAATCCGAAGCATGTTTACTCAGGAGTATCTTCCGTTGCATTCAGTCAAATGTTTCCCCAAGTAACGGTGTATAGGACTTCAGCTTAAGCAACACTTTACTATGCTAGCACCCTGCTGTATACTGGCTCTCACCTTTGGCTTGGAGTAATGAACTATAAATTCAAATTCTTGTTCAGCCATGAATCTCACCAGCTTACCTCAGACCATTCATTCTCTGTCAGATTAAATAACTCGTAAGGTTGTTGTAAGGTTAAAAACAGGATAACCTCTACATTTACTGCTTTGAGCTCCTTGGGCATAGAAATCTGTTAAAGATTATTATAACCACAATCCTGAAATGGTCCATTTAGTTGTTGGGAGTAATAAGTTGCTCGAGGACAGCACACAATTCTACAAGAAACATTTATAGGTGCAAAGACAGATGATAGAGTCAGAGGTCGGTTGAAAATATACACAATTTCAGTGTGTGTCAGGTTTCATTTGGCCAAAATGGAAGAAAAATATTTAAATTTTACTTCCTATTTGGATTTTTTTTAAAAAAAATCAAAACTAACCAATCTGACCCTGGCTTGGATCAATACAAACTGAGTGTTGTTTTGTGGTTTGAAATAAGTATCTCATACACAAAACTAAATTATTTTGTATCCAAAATGAGGAGACACAAACCCCTATTTCAGTGTGATTCATCATGATGAAGATACATACCTAAAATTTATTTTGACTAACTTAAGTCCCACTTATGTCAATGGCATAGCTGTCAAATTTTCCCGTTTCTTGCAAGGAATCCTATTTGGAATAAGGGAATTTCCCCTTTAAAAAAAGGAAACGTTGACAGCTATGGTTAATGGGTCTACGCTACTTTGTCTTCAGCTGAAATCCTAACTGTATCTACATTGAATTTAATGGAGTTTACTCCCAGATAAGTGGGGTTAGGGTTGAAACCTAAATCTGGCTCCTCCTCGTAACTATTTACTCAGGATCATAAGAGGATTTCATATCAAATCAGTAGGGTCATTAATGAACAGTTTCAATAGCTTGGGCAAAAGTGATATAGATCAAAGTAGTGTTGTATCAATTATTTGGACTTGAATGAGGTTGTGTGATGTGCAAAATGAGACGTCCATGTCCTTATCAGTCCCTACAGAACAAGTTATGGAGAAAATCTTCATTTGTCTACTACATTGGCTTATATCATGACAAAAGAATATATATATATATATATATATATATATATATATATATATATATATCCTAGTGCCAATATTGAATTCAGTGGTACCACGGGTTAAGTACTTAATTCGTTCCGGAGGTCTGTTCTTAACCTGAAACTGTTCTTAACCTGAAGCACCACTTTAGCTAATGGAGCCTCCTGCTGCCGCCGTGCCGCTGGAGCACAATTTCTGTTCTCATCCTGAAGCAAAGTTCTTAACCCAAGATACTATTTCTGGGTTAGTGGAGTCTGTAACCTGAAGCATATGTAACCTGAAGAGTATGTAAACCGAGGTACCACTGTAGTACCATTTCTGTCCATTGTTCAAAGATTATGCACCTACTATATGTGTGGTATGTTTGGCTGGGTGGCTACCAGAACTCAGGGACATGAATGTGTGGAATGTTAGAGCATAATCATAGGCATTCATCCTAGTTGCATACATACATTTGGAAGCATAGAACTGAAGTAGCTAACTTGTGGTCTTCCAGATAATATTGGACTACAAAGCTCACCAATTCCAGCATGTTCCATGTTCAGGGATAATTGCAGTTCTTCCAGTTGGCATCTGTCTGTTTCAAGAAATAATGGAGTGCACCTGCAGGGCTGAAGTCAAAGTGCACCGAAGTGACCTCTGCAGGGTGCAAGCCTGCAGAGTGTGTATGGAGGTCCTGGGCTGCCCAGATGATGAGACACCCCCTCTCAAGCGCCAAGGAAAGCAGAGCAATACATTTGGCATCAGCTTAGCTGCAGGAGTTACATGGCAATACCTTCAAGCCGACCCCCCCATTAGGATAAATAAATTCACATGGACACGGATATTAAGGTTTTTGGGCAAAAAATTGGCCACAACTTTATTGATTACAGGAATGAGAGCGGTATTGGCTTAGGCATTGGCAAGACTATATCTGACTCCTGCCCCCTTTGCAGGAAGTCTGTAAGGGTAAACCACCCAAAGGGAAATTGCTTCGGGGGAACCCACCTGCATCTCCCCTGGTGTTCCCAGAGGCCTGGCATGGCCCTCACCCTTCAAGCGGACTTTGGACAGGAAACAGGCCCCGGCTTCCTTTAACGGAATAGCCTTGAAACTGGAGGGGCAGGCGATGGCCAACCTCCCCTCCCCCATTCACACTAAGCCAATGCCTAACTACCAAACCTTACAAAGTTGTGACGATAGCTAAGAGGTAGGCAAAAACCAAATGGCCCGTGTCAATTTGCCAAATGGAAAAAATTCCTACCCGGCCCCCGACTCAAGCCAGTCAATCAACCAAAGTCCAAAGCAAGGCCAAAGGATCTAAATTAAAGGTAGGGTGGGCGGGTGTTTGGCAGTGTGAAGCAGGAGCCTGGCACACGTCACACTGTTGCTTTTATACTTTCCCCCACTATCATCCTTTGACATGATTGGGCAATAGCCCTGGGTGATTGCGGTGCCACCCTGGCATGAGTGTGATAGCTCCAGCCCATGCCAGGGTGGGGGGAACCAGATTGAGAGCCTGCCCACAACCAGGACCATCTATTAAGATGATCCCATTTGCTGGAAGGAGGCATACAAGGCACCATCCAACCATTATTGGGAAATAATGGGAAAGGAGGAGCAAGCAGAGCCAGCGCAGCAGTTGGCTGACATGTCGTCACTAGAAAGCATTACAGACCCACCATCTCCCAGAACCCAGGGAGCCTTAAAAGTAGGAGAGCAAAGAGCTCAAAGGCTGATGGCACCCGTAAAGGAGATGAAGATGAGGATGATGATGAATGAGGAAGTGGGGGGAGAAGAAGAAGAAGAAGAAGAGTTTGGATTTGATATCCCGCTTTATCACTACCCGAAGGAGTCTCAAAGTGGCTATCATTTTCCTTTCCCTTCCTCCCCCACAACAAACACTCTGTGAGGTGAGTGGGGCTGAGAAACTTCAAAGAAGTGTGACTAGCCCAAGGTCACCCAGCAGCTGCATGTGGAGGAGTGGAGACGCGAACCTAGTTCCCCAGATTACGAATCTACCGCTCTTAACCACTACACCACACTGGTGAAGTGGGTGGGGTGGAGATTCACTCAGGCCAATGCCATTACCCAAGAGGCTGGGTTCTATAGCCTCTACCTGTAAAGTATGAAATAAAAAAGGACTATTGGAAACTGTTCCTTGTCTCCATACTTTCCTGGGCAACCAGCCGGGAGCCTCTGATGGCACCCTAACACAGAGCCTGCTGCGGCTGTGGAGACCAATATGGGAGAGACATGTTTTGTTGCAGCTGGGGCAGATGAAGGTGTCCAGTTGTGCTGATGCAAGTGTACCATGGAGTTTCTTCTTTCTGTGTTCCTCCCGGCAGTCATTCCTCTGCTGCTCACTTCTGTGGGCACACAACCTGACTGTCTCCAAGCACTGCAAGGGATTCCCACACAGTGGGTTCAATGTTGCCATCTTTCATGTGACATTTGCAGACATCTTTGTAACACAAAGTTGCTTTGCCAATGGGCCCAGTGGTTGGTGTAGAGTACCTCCACGCATACAGTCTATTGGCCCCTCTTCTCACTGTTTTCCCATTGCCTCTGCTTATGAGGAAAGAACTCTACATGTGTAGGCTGCAAGCATAACATGTACATGCAAAATACTTTTAAAGCACACCCCCCAAAAATCCTGGAAATTGTAGTTTACCCCTCACGGAGTTACATTTTCCAGCACCCTAGCAAACTACAGTTCCGGGGATTCATGGGGGAACACATTTTAAAGGTATTGTGTGTATGCAATTGTATGCAGACTAGTTTAACCCGAATGTGTGGAGGTTTGGAGCAGATACAGTGCGTACAATGCTCACATTCAATGTAATGTGTAAATAGGACTTTGGAAAGCAAACACAGGATTGTAACCAGTGCTAGCCCTGCTCAGAGTAGACTAATTAAAATTAACAGACCTACATTAGTTATGTCCATTAATTTCAATGGATTTACTCTGATTAGGGCTAACTCTGAATACATTCTGTGGCTTAACAGTTGTAATTACATTCAAGATAATTATGTAAATAATGTTACAATTTGTAGACGTTTTGCGGGCTGAAGGAACAGCTTGGATTTTATTGATGTTTGAAGTACATATTTTATTTAGAAGCATTTTTTTGTATTAATTTTTAATTTGTAAATTGTCCTTACAGTGGAAAAAGTTTTAAACAACTCTTATTGCTAAAGAAGATCTGTCACATAGTTCTTAATGGAACTGCTATTAATAAGAAGACTGATGCCTTTTTTAATTATATTTGCTGAATTGGGCTTTGAAAGAGTTCACGCTAAATCTAATAAAACCTATTATTTATTATTTGGATCTTCTTAGCTTTTGCGATAGCATTTAATCTGAATAATAGGGTTAATAGTTTTTCAATAAATACATAGTAAAAGCAATGAAATGTGGTTGTAAAAGGGAGGCAACATACGGATATTTATTTAGCTGGGCTGGTATTCACCTTTAATGAGATTATGAAGCAAAGATGGAACACCTAAAGTGTATATTGACATATAATTCTCATTGTCTTTTCAATGAGCTAAATTTAACTCAGTGGGCAAGGTTATATCCCTATACTTCTTGTCGAAATTTGGTACTGCAGCACACACACAAAATCTCCTGCCCCTTCTGAAATTTCTGCTGTGTGATTACTAAAAAGTACTGGATGACCTACAGATATCAGCAGTGAAATTAATGTTTCATTCCTAATTTAGCATACTTTATTGGTAGCAAATCCCATAGCAACAAATAAAGCCAATGTTCAAATAAACATAGTTCAGGGAACCATGTTTTTAGGATTGGGGCAAGATTCTTGGAAATACAGTGGTACCTCGGGTTACATACGCTTCAGGTTACATATGCTTCAGGTTATAGACTCTGCTAACCCAGAAATAATGCTTCAGGTTAAGAACTTTGCTTCAGGATAAGAACAGAAATCGTGCTCCGGCGGCGCAGCAGCAGTGGGAGGCCCCAGTAGCTAAAGTGGTGCTTCAGGTTAAGAACAGTTTCAAGGTAAGAACAGACCTCCGGAACGAATTAAGTACTTAACCCGAGGTACCACTGTATTAAAGATGTAGTCAAAACCAGAATCTTTTAAATTGTGAAAATACTTTTAGATCTCAAAACAGCTATAACAATTTAATCAAAACAGTACAAAGTGTCCACTTCTTTTGTAAAGTAGATATATCTGTTATAAAAGCCCACTTATAGTGAAAACCACTTAGAGCTATAGAACCATTTAAAAGGTAAAGATAAAGGGACCCCTGACCATTAGGTCGTCGCGGACGACTCTGGGGTTGTGGCACTCATCTCGCTTTATTGGCCGAGGGAGCCGGCATACAGCTTCCGAGTCATGTGGCCAGCATGACTAAGCCGCTTCTGGTGAACCAGAGCACGGAAACACTCTTTACCTTCCTGCTGGAGAGGTACCTATTTATCTACTTGCACTTTGATGTGCTTTTGAACTGCTAGGCTGGTAGGAACAGGGACCGAGCAACAGGAGCTCCCCCCATTGCGGGGATTCAAACTGCCGACCTTCTGATCGGCAAGCCCTAGGCTCTGTGGTTCAACCCACAGCACCACCCGCATCCTTATAGAACCATTTAGTTGGCCACAAATAAATTTTCTTGAAAAACAACAAGATGTGCTTTGAATTTTCTTTTTGGAGAGGGAGGAAGCATCACTTTCACAAAACTGTACCCCTGTGCTGCTGTATTCTTGGTTTGTTTTCCTGCCGGCAGGAATACAGAAAGAAGGAACGGCCTGGTGCATCTGCAGCAGCACAACTGGCCACCTTCATGTGCCCCTGCTGCAACGGAACATGTCTCTCTCATATCGGTCTCTATAGGTGCTGTAACTCTCCAACAGTTTGCCTTCACCCCCAAAGGATCACTCTTCCATTGTCTCCCAAGACAGGTGGATGCCAGCAACACCTGTCTTCCTGGAGAGCTTCTCTTTCATGCTTTCAGCAAGCCTTTACCGGCTTGAGATGTCAGCTGGGACCTTATGTCAAGACCATTTACAAAGAGACATCCTAAAGGTTTAAGTAAAAGTAATCATGTGCCATGACAAACCCAACACAGTCTTCCTTTTATGCATGTATTTGTATGTCAAAACCCCAAGCCCCCCCCCCCCATGTGTTGAATAATAACTCATAGACACTGTATTAGGTTAATGGGCAAAATGTAGGCCACAATTTTATTGGTTACAGAATGTGAGTGGTATTGGCTTAGGCACTGGAATTGAATCGACTATATCTAACTCCTGCCCGCCATGCAGGAAGTCTCACAAGGGTTAACCACCAGTAGGGGGAGCCCTGGTGATGCACATCAACTTGGACCTCCCTCAGGGTCACCGAAAGGTTGTGCCATGGCCCTAGTCTCCACCCAGGCTTCAGACAAGAACCACGACCCCCGAATTCCTTTAACAGAATATCCTTTAAAATTGAGGGGCAGGAGATGGCCACACCTCCCCTCCCCTGAACCAGGTTTTACCAATGCCTAACCTCCAATCCTTGCAAAAGTTGTGATGATTGCTATGAGGTAGGGGAAAACCAAGTGGCCAGTGCCAATTTGCCAAGTGGAAAAATTCCTACCAGGCCCCTCAACGGTGACCAACTGAGGTCCATAGCAAGGCCAATATGACAAATGCATGAAAAGAGGGCGGAGGGCAGGAGATCCGCAGAAATAACAGGGGAGATTGCCCGGCCGCATGGCTGTTTTTCAAAGGGGGAAGACATGTCCCCTGGCCAGCCGGATTGGCTGACTGGGGGCCATGACGTGGCCAGGGTCTCCCTGATAGCGTGGGGGTTTGGACCAGCCCCCGCTGTGTGCAGAGGCCACATGGTGTGACTGCAATACTGCAATACTGGAGATGCCTTAACATTTAGATGTGGAGGCCACTAAAAGAATCAGATGTGGAACGAGACCTATTTCATTACTGAGATGTCAATAGACAGAAGGTGTGTTGCAGCTCTTTCCTCTTTTTTATTTTTTATTTTGCCAGTGCAGAAAGTCTTTTGAATTCAGGTGGTGTCTTCTCTAAGTGAAGCTACAGGCACCTTCTTGTCACATGTGTGGAACAGCTAGGACACTGTATTCTGTGACCTAAGTCATGTTGATATACATTGTGTCAAGGAAACATGAATCCCACTATCAGATGATTTATTTAAAATGCCTTTTAGTAACAAGCTTGAGGCAGAAAAGGGTTGCCATATGTCTGGAATTTACCAGACAAACTTCAGTCGGAAGCAGTGTCCGGGTGGAAAACGGGAAAATATCTGGGAAAATCCAGACGTTTGGCAACCCATGTCAAAAAAGTCCTTTTTTGGCGATTTTGCCAAAATAAATTTCAACAACTTTCCTGTACACTAATCTAAAATGCAATGTGCAACAATAAACAATGACAAAATACAGATTATAGCCTGATTCTGTGTCTATCCACAACCCAACTATGTCCAACGGGACATACTGTATTCTGAAGACTTTCAAGCTGATACTACAATCTTAGGCACATTTACTTGGGAATAAGTATTATTAAACACTATGGAACTTGCTCCTGAGTCAACATGCATAGTTCTGTGGGTTAGGGATGCACAAAACAACATTGCAGTCTTAATAGTCTCATCAAATCTCCTTGGGATTCCCATGGAATTCTTTAAAACTGATAAACATCCTCCAAATTCTCTATTTGCTTCTATATAGACAATAGGCTAAGTCATGTGAAACAAGCACACAATTATATGAAAAGATTATGACAATGGGGGGAAAACCTTGTAAGAATAAGTAGAACATTATATTGAGTAGTCAGTCATATGCTTAATTTCCCTGTTAAATGTTCTAGTCATATATGGCTTTGCTTGAAGTTCTTCAGATGTTTTGTCTGAAGATCTCCCAAGTCCACTTTGAATTTTGCTTCAGAATTATTTATTTATTTATTTTTGTGGCAACTGGGTCAGACTTTCCAATCTGCATTGTAAATGTACCATGATATGTTTTGTGCTGTAGCAGTCCATCAAACCGGAAAATGATTATTTCCCCCTAGGACAAGGGATTAAGAACCTGGAGTAGAACACCTAAATCCTTTGGCTGCTGGGCCATAGGCTGGATCTGCCTTCAGTGCCTTTGGATCCAATCCTGAAATCTCCCTTCCTTGGCCCTGCCCCACATGGCAATGAGGCTTGGGGGGAATTCCTTTGGCGCTCATGAACACTTTTTTCTATGTCTGGGTGTCATGTGGAGGTGTTTTGTTTTGTTCTTGAGGGGGAAGGAGAAAGAGACAAGAGGGAGAAAAGGGAAGAAAGAGAGGAAGAAGATGAAGATAGAGAATGGTGGGGGGAGAGAGGCATAGCTGTCAACTTTTCTTGCGAGGAATCCTATTCAGAATAAGGGAATTCCCCTTTAAAAAAGGGAAACGTTGACAGCTATGGAGAGAGGTAACTGAAAACTGAGAGGAGGCAGCAGAAAGAGAGCAAAATAGAAAGGGGGATTTTAAAAAGAGGATAAATACGGTGGTCTTGCAGACCACAATCTCTGCCTCTGTCCATTTCTATGATGAAAATGGGGTGTCCTAAGGAACAACAGGACATTCCAGAATCAAATCAAAACCCGGGATGGCTTATATAAATCTTGGACGTCTCTGGAAAATAGGGACTAGAGGGGCCACTGGGGGCGCATCAGAAGATGGCTGACAATAACATCTTTCCGACCCACACGAGGTAATTTGGAGGCTATGATGGGAGTAATTAGCCTCCCTACCCCCCCCCCAGGATGGGGGGGGGACTGCCCTTGCCTGCTGTGCCCTATACCAACCCCGAATTTGTGGGGATGGGGGCACTAGGCACAAAGCCCTCCTGCGGATTTCGGCGCTCCTGGACGCCGTCCCTGATCCACGTCACTAGCTGCAAGAACTTTAAAAGAAACAATTTGGATGAAGGAATGCACATATTTCAAGGAAGGAGGGGGAGTAAATACTGCTAACAGAAGAGATCTCTGATAAAACAAGACGAGTCGGAGGAACAAGCATAGATTATGAGAAGATATGCCAAGACTCGGTATGACAAATGACTGATGGGGGGGGAAACTTTCCTTTCTTTCCTTATGTGATTAAACAAGAATCCCCTCCCCTCACAAGTCAGAAATGTCGTTTTAAGGACTTAAGCTGTGGATTTAAGGCTGTGTGGAGATAAACTTTCAAACCAAAGCATTTTTTAAGAAGAGCGTGGAATGTATAAGAGCTTTGGAATGACACAGTTAAAAATGCCGTCGCCATATTGGGAAGTTCTGTCGGAGGTCTTGAGTCTGGGAGGAGAAATAGAGAAATAGAGCTGTTTTTATATTGTGGGTGAAACTCCTCAGAGGGACTTAAGAGCGACAGTTCTGTAATTAATGATGGAAAGAGCGATGTTATCTATGAAGGCAATGATATATGGAAACCATCTCGATTTGAGGATTGGAAGAATGGAAAAATTCACACAGGATTATTATTGGTGTTTATCGGTTTAAGGAGACTATCAGAAGAGATCATAAAGAAAAAAGAGAAAATATATGAACAAGATGTGATGTGGAAACAGCAAGATAAGACTGGATAGAATTATGAACTCTGTTTGGACTGATTTGGACATTAACGCAGTAGCAAGAAGATGATCAGAATCCCCCTTCGGATCTTGAAATATGGGTCCCCCCAACAAAATTTAAAATTCGGCTTTGTAATTCGGAATTTATGTGATGTGATTTAATTTGATTTGATTGGCCGGTTAATAAAAAATATTTTTTTTAAAAAAAGAAAATAGGGACAGCACACAATGGAATGAGGCCTAGACACAAATAAATGTCTCACCCATGCTTATGAGCTTTCTAGACTATCACTTCACAGGACTCATTTCAATGTAGATTATGCTGTTAAAAAGCAAACATGTAGTTATGGTGCCCCATTTATAATATGCAACACGACTTGCTTAATTGGGGAACAAAATGAAAGCACAATGTATGCATGTATGGGTAGATAAGATACCAAATTAAACTTTATTTGAATGAAAGCGTATTGAGTCTCTCACACACTGCTTCACTACTGTCTAGTTGGAAATTTATTTTGCATCAAACCATCTTTGATCTATAGATTTCTGAAGGAAGTTTCATTGCTACGTACATTTAATGAACTTGTTACCCAAAGTGGCAGGCTGCTAAGATGCATTTCTGTGATCTCAAAAATAAAGTCAGAGATTTTTACAACTGTAAACAATCTTTGCATAAAATGACTGTGACTACGAAGAGTCAAATGCTAAACACCTTTCTTTGCTATGAAACTGGGGTCTGATTGGGTCTGCTGCCTGACATGTGAAATCATAGGGCAACGCCGGCAATGGGGTGGCAAGTGAGTGATAAAGTTCAAGCTTCAAAATTTATGTGTAATGAATTTTGTGTCGTAAAAGGCTCCTTCACACTCTGCTTGGTTGCCAGACAGTTAATCACCGGGTGTCAAATATGTGAACTGGTTTAATTTAAAAGCATGGTAGCCAAGGAAAGGCAATATAAAAGTTCTGTCTGTGATGTTACATTCGCACATGCAAGTCATCAGTTGATGAATCGGCCTTTAAGGGACAGGCATGGGTGTGTAAACGAAACTAACATTTTCCCATCTATCCTTGGACTTGGCTGATCTGAGATTACTCTGTTGGTATAAATAGAATTATTTATACCAACAGATTACCATGTGGCAATCATGGGTAGGGACGTGGGTGGCATTGTGGGTTAAACCACAGAGCCTATGACTTGCTGATCAGAAGGTCGGCAGTTCGAATCCTCGCGACGGGGTGAGCTCCCGTTGTTCAGTCCCTGCTCCTGCCAACCTAGCAGTTGGAAATCATGTCAAAGTGCAAGTAGATAAATAGGTACCACTCCGACAGGAAGGTAAACGGCGTTTCCATGCGCTTATCTGGTTCGCCAGAAGCAGCTTGGTCATGCTGGCCACATGACCCAGAAGCTGTACGCCAGCTCCCTTGGCCAATAAAGCGAGATGAGCGCCGCAACCCTAGAGTCAGCTATGACTGGACCTAATAGTCAGGGGTCCCTTTACCTTTACCTAATCATGGGTAACCAAAATAGGAATGTAGCACTTCATGTATATGATTACTTCTCCCCCCTCCCCATTTCTTTATCCAAACATCTATGATCAAGTTTGAAGAAGACAAGTCCATGCCTACCTACGGATTCATTTCAACAACTGGATTCTAATTTTCTCTGTACATTTCACTTCTCCAGCTCAGAGTGTGAGCAGAAGAAGCAGAGAGAGGTTTAGTGATGGAATTATAAGCTCATTTTGTTAGAGGAAGGCTGACGTATCTTTCCTCTAGCTTAGCAGTGGTTGAGGATTATGGGAACTGTAGTCAAAAATATCTGGAGTGCAGCAAATGGGGGGGGGGGGCTGTTTTAGCCTAATCAACATCACAGGGATTAAGGGTGGAAGGAGAAGAAAGCAATTGGCCTGAGCTCCTTTGGGGAAGAATTTTAAAGTGTTCCCATTAGTACACGTTCCATCACAGAAAAGTGAAGGCTGCAATCTGAATTAAGGCTGCCTGGCTTTTGTGTTGCAAAGCAGACAAGCTTTTGTTCCCCCTTTTCATGTTTTTCCTACCCAGTGCGAGAGACTGACATATTTATTGTGTGTGTGTGTGCTTGCGTGTGCGACGACAGACAGTAAGAAGATCTACAGAATGAAAAGAAAAAAGTTTCCTCTTGTCGTATGAAATGTGGGGGGGGGGGAGGGGGTGAGATCCAACTGTGTTTTCTAAAAATACACCCAACTTTTATGGTGGTGTTTTTTTATATATCTTTTAAAGTACAGTGGTGCCTCACAAGACGAAAAGAATCCGTTCCGTGAGTCTCTTCGTCTAGCGGTTTTTTCGTCTTGCGAAGCAAGCCCATTAGCGGATTAGCGGATTAGCATTAGAAAAAGGGGGTGGGGAGCGGAAAAAAATCGCAGCAACTCGCAAGACATTTTTGTCTTGCGAAGCAAGCCCATAGGAAATTTGTTTTGCAAAGCACCTCCAAAACGGAAAACCCTTTCGTCTAGCGGGTTTTCCGTCTTGCGAGGCATTCGTCTTGCGGGGCACCACTGTATAAAGGGGTAGCTGGAAGACTTCTGTATCCCAATCAGTTAAAGGATGTAAATATTTGTATTGCTATGCAGCCAGACATAATGACTTGACTAATTCAACAATGTTTTATTCCCTGAGTTTGTGATGCTAGCTCCATTTATTGAATAGCCACACTTTCCTCACTAAAGACCCACTAATACCTACAACTAACAACACAGTATTCTAAGTTATCTTTGCTTTCCGAAACTGGCACATGCCCAAATCATTTGAGAAGAGCTATTTAGAGTGCAGAAAGTATGTGATGGGAGTTGGGTGCTGGATTCACCTGCTGTCTGTCAAACCCTCACTCCCAGTCATTCCGCCAGCACTGAAAAGGATACCTGCTGGTAAATGAAAGATTGGTGAGGAGAAAACATTGAGTAGGAGAATGATTCAGCACCCTGTAGCATGTGTGCCTGCTCCTTTTGTGCTTTCATCAGGCAGACCCGCATTTAATGACATGGTTCAGCAACTACAAACATGCTCTTTGTTGTTTTTGGTGTTGCATCGAATCTGCTCACAGCCTGTATGTTGCAAATGCTCATTTCTTTTCAAGAATTAGACACCTGACTGAGGAAGCAAGAAGAATGATGAAGGGGACCAGCTATATTATTTGTTATTTGTTATTTGTTATTTGTTATTTAAAAACACTTTTAAACTGGAGAAGGGAAAGGGAGTAGAAATATTCGAGAAAGTTTGAGAACAATTTTGGTTCCAGGATACTGCGTAAACAAATGATCTGCGTATTTTGGCAGCAGCTTCCCATAAGCAGATAATCAAGACCACAGGCTATGCAAACAAACCTAATACAGTGGTACCCCGCAAGACGAATGCCTCGGAAGACGAAAAACCCACTAGACGAAAGGGTTTTTCGTTTTCTGAGGTGCTTCGCAAGACGGATTTTTCTAAGGGCTTGCTTCGCTAGACGAAACAGCCCTGCCTCTCCTGTCATGGTGACGGTCACTGCACACACGCACGCACGCTCGCTTCCCCACTCCTCCGGCTCCCTCCCACCTTCCTGCTGATGGCTCCTCCGGCTCCCTCCCACCTTCCGGCCGACCTTCCGACCTTCCGGCTGCCTCGCGCCGCTGCCCACCGCCCTCGCGTGCTCCCCTCAGGAGCCGTTGCCGCCAGCAGCCAGCGTTGCAGCCGGAGTCACGCTCCTGAGCCCCGCCGCCCTCCAGCAGCCACGTCGTGCGGTGTCCACAAGGCGCGGGTGAGTCCAAGGACCGGCTGCAGCAGCTGCCCTGCTTCTCCCCACCCCTCCCTGCCGTGGTGCTTCGCAAGATGAAAAAACTCGCTCTACGAAAAAACTCGCAGAACAAATTAATTTCATCTTGCGAGGCACCACTGTACAAGTCTTAAACTTAAATGGCAACTTAGCACAGTGAAGGGGTATGCCAGGGGACTTGGAACCTCTGGTCCTTCGGATTTTGTTGGAGTCCAAGTCTCATCATCCCCAGGAAGTATAGCAAGTGGTCAAGGATTATGGGGCTAGCAGTTTGACAGCATTTGGGGGGGATCCCAGGTCCCTTGTCCCTGATTTAGGGTGTTGCAAATCCATCTTCTCTCCTTTAGTCAGCACCCACTCCATTTTCCTATCTGCCCCCCTCACCCACCTCAAAGCCTTTCCCTTCTCTGGAAATGTGTAGACCAAATCTGTTCATATTTACTCTAAACCCATTCTGTTTGACTTTAATCAGTCTTACACCAAAGTAATTGCAGCCCAGGTGTATGGATAATGCGGGAGATGATTGTGATTTTGAGGAGATAATGATCTGACATGGTCAACCCCAATCCTGCCTCTGGTTATCTGCCTAACTCTTCCTGCCTCTGGTTATTCATGTTTTATTATATTAAGCAGTTGGCCCCTTACCTTTCCTGCCCTGATCTAGCCACAGTGATCCATGCAACGGTCACTTCCAGGGTTGATTATTGTAACTCACTCTACGAAGGGCAGCTGACCCAGAAATTCCAGCGGGTGCAGAAAGCTGCGGCGAGGCTCCTTACGGGGTCCTTGCCATGGGATCACATTCATCTAGTGGTTTACCAGCTGCACTGGCTCCCGGTGCAGAACAGGGTCAGGTTTAAGGTGCTGGTTTTGACCTTTAAAGCCCTATGCAGCCTAGGACCCAAGTACCTACAGGACCGCCTCTCCTGGTATGCCCCGTTGAGGACCTTAAGGTCCACAAATGACAACATTTTGGAGGTCCCAGGTCGCAAGGTGGTTAGATTGGTCTCAACTAGGGCCAGGGCCTTTTCAGTACTGGCCCCGACTTGGTGGAACGCTTTATCACGCTTTGTCACAAGAGACTAGGGCCCTGAGGGACTTGACATCTTTCCGCAGGGCCTGCAAGACAGAGCTGTTCCGCCTGGCCTTTGGTTTCGACTCAGTCTGACCCTTATGTTAACCTCCCCTTATGGTTTTGATCTATGGACTACTATTTTAAATTGATTTTTTCCCCCCTATTATATATTTACTGTAATTTTACTGGTATTAGCTGCCCTGAGCCCGGCTCTGGCTGGGGAAGGCATGATATAAATAAAATTTATTATTATTATATTATTATTACTTTCTATATCCCTTGTATAAAGGTCTTCGATGTGTGGTCTGTTGGTAAATAGCATTGATCAGTAAAAGCCTTTTATTGTAGCCATAGTTGAGCCTGTATTACCCTAACAGGACTCAGATCTGTAAAATCTCTAGTTCTGGAGTAGAGATTTCAGAAGCTCTGCATAGACTGTTGGCTACAATTAGAATCATAGAATCATAGAATCATAGAGTTGGAAGAGACCACAAGGGCCATCGAGTCCAACCCCCTGCCAAGCAGGAAACACCATCAGAGCACTCCTGACATATGGTTGTCAAGCCTCTGCTTAAAGACTTCCAAAGAAGGAGACTCCACCACACTCCCTGGCAGCAAATTCCACTGTCGAACAGCTCTTACTGTCAGGAAGTTCTTCCTAATGTTTAGGGGGAATCTTCTTTCTTGTAGTTTGGATCCATTGCTCCGTGTCCGCTTCTCTGGAGCAGCAGAAAACAACCTTTCTCCCTCCTCTATGTGACATCCTTTTATATATTTGAACATGGCTATCATATCATATCACCCCTTAACCTCCTCTTCTCCAGGCTAAACATGCCCAGCTCCCTTAGCTGTTCCTCATAAGGCATCATAAGTTCTGTGCATCAAGGCTACCTTGGCCACGTCTTCAAGGCTTCCCCATGGCAGACTGAAGTGTTGCTTTGTAATGTACATTTTGCTTGCTGTTTGGAATAAAACCTGTAAACTTCTCAGCCACTTCCGTTTGTTTTGCTTCTGAATCTAATTTTAAAAGAACCATCTTGAATTCGACAAGACACCAGGCTTTGCAAAACTCATGGCCTTGAGACATGTTTGTTTAAAAATAAAAGCTGTTTTTTGGTGCTGCTTTGGATGACTGCAGTCTCTCATGCTACGAAGGAGAGAGTTGCAGAAGGAGAGAAGAAAAAGCATTTGAAAACACATGTGCATTCCTATGGATCCTTATCTTTACTGATAAGAAGCGTATGCAGGAAATAAGGGCACGTAACACGATGGAGAAAGCAACTTTGAAGTGAAACTGGTAGCAAGCAGAATTAGATGCCCATCGTTGTTTGAATCTATATATAAACAGTTTCACACAATGCCCTGTTTTCCCTCCCCTCACACAATAGTCTCTCTCTCTCTCTCTCTCTATATATATAATAACTAGATTGGCAGGAGTGAAGTAGTGATATAAAGTAGTGCGAGCAAGCTATGAGATTTGAAATAAAGCCCACACAAAATTGCCTGAAAATAATCATGATGGCCAGTGAAGTGGGATACCTATTTTGCATTGTAGCAGCTGCAAAGCAGTCAGAATCCCTTGGTTTCTATCCAGAATAATAGCCTGACTGACTTGCCATTTGCTTTTTATTATCTTGCAACACTGGAATGCCTTTAAAGTTACCTAAAACCATGGTCCACAAAGTTTTGTAATAATAATAAAAAATGTGTACATTGCTTTGGGAAGGAAAACTGAACAATGGAGCTGGTGTCCAGAGCTTTGTTTGTCATGGAACAAGCCTTATCAGACATTTCCAGATCACCCCAGAGCAATGCTCAGTGATAAGCTACCTTTGGGTGTGGTTGGGTGTTTTATCTCTTAAAGTTAGAGATGGATGAAAAATTCAGTTCAGTTTGAATTTAAAGGTGCACTTTCCTAATTTGCACTTTTCAAAAATAAACATGTGAACCAAAACACATCCATCCTTTGAAATTCACACTTATCTGAATTTTGTAATGCAGTTATCCAGCCAACTAATATGTGCAAGAAATACATATAGTAGGCAAATATGTGCATGCATTACTGAAAATAACATGCAAAAAATCCATTACATTAGGGGAAATGGTTTTGCAAAAAACATGTATATTGCGAGAAAATTTCATTGAAATGCTGATGAATTTCATTATTCATTGAATCCTAACACTGATGTGGAGAAATGAACTTAAGAATGGGGAAATGAACAGCTGGCAGAAAAAAACTGAAATGGACAGCTTTGACCATTCCTACTCAAAGCTCTTTTGCATTTTTATTCTATGTCTTAAATAGCCTGATATGGGGAGGGGGGAAAAAGCACGTAAAATATCTCTTCTGGTCTCTATATAGGTCCAGTCGTGACCGACTCTGGGGTTGCGTCGCTCATCTCACTTTATTGGCTGAGGGAGCCGGCGTACAGCTTCCGGGTCATGTGGCCAGTATGACTAAGCTGCTTCTGGTGAACCAGAGCAGCACACAGAAACGCTGATTACCTTCCCGCCGGAGCGGTACCTATTTATCTACTTGCACTTCGTGCTTTCGAACTGCTAGGTTGGCAGGAGCAGGGACCAAGCAATGGGAGCTCACCCTGTCGCGGGATGCCAAAATTCAACACATTCAGCTGCGAGTAACCAAAGGTGGACAAGCTTTGTCCCATCCATCTAATTTCATCTGGGTCGGAAGCACCTCAGGAATGCCAGGTTGTGGGGGCAACCACAAAAGCTGTCTCTCGCGGGCTTTCTCCAGCAAACCCTGCAACAAATTAAATGTGTCTTAGCTGTCACTGCTGTGATATGGGTAGTGGCAATATGACTTTCATGCTATTTTGCATGCTACCTTAAAAACTCATTAGATAGCTGAACTACAGTGTAATGTGTTTTGCCACAGTCTAATGAAATCTCATATTCTTTATATTGTTTCTTAGCCTAAGCATTTTAGCAGCTCAATGTGATTGCTACTTTCCCCGTTTGCTTCCTCCCCCGCCCTATATCTAGGAGAAAACATCATCTTAACCCCACATGAATCCTTCCCTTTACTGCCAGGTAATAACCAAAATCTATCTCCAGCGCCTTTTATTTTGGCTCTTTATCATTCAAACGATAGGATTTGGAGTCGAAGGCACTACTGATAGATCCCTTCCAGGGATAACTATTGGATAGTTTAAATCTGTGGATAATTTTCTGCTTCCACATCCCTATCAAGAATTCTCCCCTGTGAGGCTTAATTTCGTATTCCTAGCTGTTCTGCTTACAGAACAAATAACTTTGCTGCTGAATAGAGATATAAAATCAGAGATTCTATTTCAGGTTTCAGAGAGACAGCCACATTGCAAATTTAGAAACAGGGTTAGAGCTGGGCAAATAATTGGTAATTATTCATTAACTTCAGATCTTATTGCATTGCTTTGAGGAAAAGTGAGAAATCCCCAAGCCCCCCTGCCTCATTATACGTTAGATGTACTAGATATATCTATGCATAACAAATGGCTTGTAATGCTGCCAATTTGATGGTGGTCTCCATCTCATCTCAGCTTAGGCCTCGCTCATACAGGCATGTGCGTAACTTGATGATCCTATAGGGTTCCCAGCTCTATCTACACTGGAGAGCCAGTGTGGTGTAGTGGTTAAGAGCGATAGACTCGTAATCTGGGGAACCGGGATGGCCTCTCCGCTCCTCTACATACAGCTGCTGGGTGACCTTGGGCCAGTCACACTTCTTTGAAGTCTCTCAGCCCCACTCACCTCACAGAGTGTTTGTTGTGGGAGAGGAAGGGAAAGGAGAATGTTAGCCGCTTTGAGACTCCCTAGGGTAGTGATAAAGTAGGATATCAAATCCAAACTCTTCTTCTTCTTCTATCACTGGCCCCCATTAAGTCTTGATCTGAAGATGTTTGTAAGTAATGATGCTTTCCTCCATATTGTGAAAGGCTTCACACACTGTTTTATGCAGACCAAGCAGCTGTTAAGGGTTACGTCAGGTTGATCCTAGTGAGATGACAATCCTATTCTGAAAACTTGATAATGTAACATGATTTGTGGATGAAGAACCATCCCTTGACATTCCAAGGGTCCACTAATGACTTACATGTCTGAAAGGACCATCACAGACTGAATAGTGCTCTTGACAGGGGTGGGCAATGGAGTGCAGATCTGAGGTACCAAAGAAACAAGAGACCCACAAATAATAGTGTGGGGGAGGATTCGGAAGAGCAATGGGCAGACGAGGCAGGACAGGGGCTAAGGGATGCTGAAGAGCCCCACACCCAGAGACAGAGGAAGCGGAAGAGAGGGCGGAGAGTAGCCAGGGAGAGCAGGGGCTCAGGGATGCTGGAGAGCCCTGCAACCACCCAGAGGCTCAGGAAGGAAGCTCAGACTCAAGAAGGCAGGGGGCTTTCAAATCAACACAGACAAGGAGGGAAATGAAATGTAAGGATCAAAGACATCTTGCGCAATTCCCACACCTACTTTGTTGGTGCAGGAATCATAGGAAGCCACTCCCCGAATCTGACTCAATGGGTTCGGACGTGTAATTCTGAACTGTAGCTGTTTCTTGTATATATGTAATAAAGACTGTAAATACCACACTGACTGTGCCGGAGTGATACTGCGAAGGGGAAACACCACCTTTACACACTGGCAGTCATCACAACACACTTTATTTTTAAAATAGTTACAGAACAACTGCATGCCTAAAGTTGGAGCTAAAGTCATGACTGCTGTCTGTAATTTCCCAGAGCGCACAACTAGTTGAATGAGTAACTAAGACTGTTTGATCCTCTCTCTTTTTGCAATGTCTAATAACACTGTAGGTTAGCTCCAGATGGCTTAGTCATGTTTAGAAGACACCAGCTGAAAGCATTTATTACCTTGAGGCATTAGCCTCCTTTAAAACAACAACAAAAAACCAAGTCGCAGCTTTGCAGCTACAGACATAATACTATACATTATGGCCTCACACTTGAAATGCTTCTATTCCAACTCTCTTACAGCTTCGTTTTTCTCTATTTGTAGGGTTTTTTTCAGCAAATAAAAGTTTCTACCCTAATCCCACTTTTGAACTACTTACAGAGTAGGAAATTTAGCAAACTCCCCACATCAGATTTTATGAGGAGAAAAGGAGCTGCTGTATTTGTTGACTCTGATCCTGATCATCTAAAGTGTTCTACTCATTCCTAGAGATAATGGTAAACTTCTAGGCTAAGGATGCACCACTGAAAATTATGCTATAACTAAGCTGAAACATGGCCACACAGGAAGGTGCCTTTGGTCTTCAGTGACTGGCAGTGACTCATTTAGGGTTTCACAAAGAGGTATTTTCCAGGCCTAGTAGAAGATGCTGAGAATTGAGCTTCTGCAGGCAAAGCATGGGCTCTACCACAATGGCCTTTCCTGGGCTGTGTTACGTGATCTCAAATATTCAATGTTGCTTAAAAATATAAGAAATCAAGAGGTCCTTTGTTGGATCAAATTAAGTTCCCTCCACTACAACTGCTTAGCATTATTTGTAAGAATTTAAACAACATGCAGCAATTTGATGGTCCACCCATAGAAGACCATGATGTACATTCTACCTATCAACCTTATATCACAAACGCTTTGTTCACAGTTGAACAAAACCTGTCTATGGTTGCTGTAAAAAGCGGGTGGTGCTGTGGTCTTAACCACTGAACCTCTTGGGCTTGCTGATCGGAAGGTTGGCGGTTCAAATCTGTGTGATGGGGTGAGCTCCCGTTGCTCTATCTCAGCTTCTGCCAACCCAGCAGTTCGGAAGCACACCAGTGCAAGTAGATACATAGGTACTGCTGTGGCAGGAAGGTAAACAGCATTTCTGTGCACTCTGGCACACATCGTGGTGTCAAAAGGGGTTTAGTCATGCTGGCCACATGACCCGGAAGGCTGTTTGCGGACAAAGGCCGGCTCCCTCAGCCCGAAAGCAAGATGAGAGCCACAACCTCATATTCACCTTTGACTGGACTTAACCATTCCAGGGTCCTTTACCTTTTTAATGCTTGTTGTACATTCATTTATTCCAAGAGTCAATCAGTTTTTCACAGACGTCCCCAGCTGATAATTGGTGATTTTGATGTCCTAAACTGCACATGGTCAGTCTACATATCTCCAGTGACTTGTCTAATACAGTGGATGAAATATCCATTTTGTGGCATGTTAGTTTATTAGTACGGTTTCACAGTGAGGCCAATGGAGGTTTAAAGAGATAAAACTTCAGCCTTGTTGGCCTTGTGTTTTTGTGACGCTGTAGAACACATATGCTGGTTAGTTCTTCCATACAAAGAACAGTATGGACAATTTTCAGCATCCTAGAGAGTTTCAAAATGATGCAGTTAGCTTTTTTTTCTTTTCTTTTTTAGCACAAGGGGATAGATAATTTGCATTTTGAAACCAGATGTCATTCCCATACATGCAGGTCTCTGCCCTTTTCAGAAAACTACCAGCTCATTGCTTTTCAGCATGACCAGCAATGACCCAAGACCAGAACTCTGGGGAACACCAACTGCCATCTGATTTATCCAGTCTGGCCAAAAAATAATTTTTAAAAAATGATATAGGATTCTTTCCATAATCTACTTGAACTGGCCCATCAGACTGAGAGGATTTTTAAACTCAACTCCCTGGCAAATTCCAAGAATGGTCTAGACCATTCTAATTTTATTTTAAAATTAAAATATAGCGGCATGATCTAATTAGCTGAAGTCTCTGGGACAGTAAATCATCCCATGAAGGCTGTGTATTTTGAGAGCTGAGTGCAAGCTATGACAGCTCACTGTTTGATAACATCATAAATCTTATTGATGAGAAAGAGTCTCATTATCTTAAGAGGAACATTGTTTGGCTATTAGTTATAACAGTGGCCTGTATTTTTATGGATGTGAAGGTGAATAGATTTGGCTCGCTGCCGTGAAGCTGGAAAATGCTCACTGTTCTGGAAATGCTGGACAATGTCACAGGTTGAGGCGTACTTGAATGCTCAATGACAAGGCTGAATCTGTTTCCAAATGATGCTTAAGGATGCAGAGGGGCCAGCTAGCAAACCGTTCTGGCTCACTTGGTCTGTTCAATGGGACTGAGGTAGAGGCATATTTAGGCTTCCTTGAACCCTTTGCAAGGAGCTGTATTGTCGCCTCTGAAACCAAGTGAGACCGTGGATGAGAAACTTAACAAATTTGCTTTTGTTGTCTACCAGTGACTTCCTCTATGGCCATTGGGATCAGGTCTGTTTTGTCCCATCTCGCCTTCTCCTCCTGCTCTGTTGGTCCATCTTTCTGCCTCCCTTCCTTCACTCACTGTTTTCTCTTCTGCTTCCCTCCCTCCCTTTTTCCTCTTCCTGTGATTCTTGCCTGCTCTCTCCATCTTTCTTCCCTCCGAGCCCCATTTGTAACTCTGCTCACACAGCTGACTGGGGAGGAAGTGCGTGGATGGGCAGGCAGGCTCCTAGCCACACAGGCTCCTAGCCACACAGAGCACTTGGGTCTAAATACATTACTACTCAAGATGCTATTGAAACAATAACATCAGTTTGGCAACACATGTCCAAAAATTATAAATTTCTCCCACAGCAAAATGACTTTGTGCGGAAACCCATCTTTAAAAATTGGGGAAGAAATGGTCATATGGAAGAGGTGGATAAACTTGGCTATATTAACATTAGATCAGCTGATAAACAAAGAGGATGAATTTTAAGAGACAAATACAGGTTACCTACAAATGCTTCAGATAAAACACTTGCTAACCACCATCTACGGACCAGCAGCTTTTACAGCATCAGAGACCTGAGAGATATTGAAGCTTACGTTTCCCCAACAGCTACTATTATTAGTGGGAAATGGACATTAAATACAATCATGCATCTACAATATCATTTGTAGATTGCTCTGATTAGCTCCTTAAGCGAGCTTAGTAGTCACATGGAGAGCAAACATTCTTGCAAAGCTGCCTTCAACAATGTTTGTTTTCAAGATTTCTAACTTATCAGAGGCCTCTTTCCTATAGTTCTGAGGGAGAGCTCAGACAGGTTCTCTGGACAATTTAAAGGGCCTGTGGCAGATTACTCCATGCGAACATTTCTCTCCCTCCAATTTATTCCAGAATTATTTCTCACAGACTACTATTTGTATTTCCAAACAGGATGCAGAACAATATCTTATGATGAGGTGCTGTCCTGCTCCCATCTGCTTGCTAGCACCATCTGTGCAGCTGTTGACATATTACGTACAGAAAAATTAAATCAATAGTAAAACAAAGTTGTCGTTGCTGGTTTTTTTTTAAAAAAACCCAAAACACAAATTGGTTAAAACAAAGATCTTTAAAGTCCTATTAAAAGCGAAGGCAGGGGCACATGGAGAAAGTCCTCAGAAGATGCTCTCTGTTGATGTTTAGAGGGTGAGTCCTACTACCTGATTGTCACCATGGAAGAAGTCCAACTTGGCCTCAGATTCTGAAGGCAGAGGCATGTGGAGAAGGGCCTCAGAAGATGCTCTCCTTTGACGGATTGATCCATGTGGGAACAAAAACAAAACAACAACTCAACACTTTGAATTGTGCCTAGAAACAAACAAGAAGCCCAGTGGCTGCTATCAGTTTAACTGGCAACCATCTCCCCTCCATTCTGGAGTTTCCATTGAATCACTTTTCAAAATTTGGCCTGTGTGCAAAATACATTGCAGCAAACTGGACAAGGTGTCACCAGAGCCAAAGACATAAACTGTGGCAAAATGACATCTTTCCAGGAGGAGATGGATACATTGACCAAAGCTGATGAAAGATGCTTCAGAAACAGATACTGTCTGAGTAACTAACAGTAACGTCTGATCTAAAGACATAATCCAAACCAGACAGTTTCTGCTTTTTTGCTTATTTTTTCAAAAGCTGTTATCCACACTGTGAATTAAGGATGATAGAATAATCATTGAATCATCTCGTACCCCAAATTTGTGCATATTCTATTAAAAACTTCCTTAAAATCAAAGTAATCCCATACTGCAGCCCGAGGCTTGTAAAAAAACAGTTATTATTGTGGTTTGTGCGTGTGTGTAAATGGAATGAAATATTTGCCAGTTGTGTTGCTATTGTAAAATATGGGCACTAAATTCCTGCCAGAATATCTATATCTATATCTATATATCTCTGTATGTGTGTTTGTGTTTGCAACTGGCATGTTGCAGCACCACACATTTTTTTGCATCAGGCAACCACTTTGGCCCGTACTTTGCACTTGCAGTATGAAGTGTATGCTGCTGCTTATCTCTGTAATGAACAGCTTGCTTTGAAAGCAGATGCACACAGTTTGGCATAGATTTACACAATTCAGCACAATATGGTTGACTTGGCAGACAGCACTCAAAGGGAGTCATCACCATTTTAGCACACAATGCTCCAATCTGCAAATCCCTGGACCATGTGGTCCTTCCAGATATGAAGGTAAAACCACTGGCATGGTAAACAGGCCACTTCAACTGAATGGTACATTGAATGCCTAGCAAATGACTTGTGGCTAAAAAACTAGCATCTTCTCAGTTCATTTGGTCTCCACAATGCACTATTTAATGTGATATTGCTCAAAATTATGATACTTATTTCCTGGATTAAAACTGGAAAGAACACCTATACCTGAAAAAGACTTGCTTTTAGAATGTGTAAGGGCCAAACTACATGCTATGTTGAAACTCTCAATCTCACACCCTCTTTCTGTAAGTCTGGGACAATAAAGGTTGCACAACCCCCAGGTTGCTATTATGCACAGAGATGAATGCTTGCCAGAGTGGTGAATGCTCTAGTTATCTCCCACTTGGACTACTGCAATGCACTCTATGTAGGGCTAACTTTGAAGGTGACTCGGAAACTGCTATCAATCCAGAATAGACTGGTGACTGGGAGTGGCCGCTGAAACCATATAACACTGGTCCTGAAAGATCTTCATTGGCTCCCAGTACATTTCCGAGAACAATTCAAAGTGTTGGTGCTGAGCTTTAAAGCCATAAACGGCCTTGGTCCAGTATACCTGAAGAAGCATCTCCCATCATTCAGCCCAGACACTGAGGTCCAGAGCTGAGGGCCTTCTGGCTGTTCCCTTGCTGCGAGAAATGAAGTTACAGGGAACCAGGCAGAAGGCCTTCTCGGTAGTGGCACCTGCTCTGTGGAACGCCGTCCCATCGGAGTCAAGGAAATAAAAAACTACCTGACGTTTAGAAGACATCTGAAGGCAGCCCTGTTTAGGGACGTTTTTAATGTTTGATGCTTTCACCAGAAGTTTCACCATTTCTGCATATCCTATAAGTTTTTGTATCCATTCTTCCTTTGCTAGAACTTCTGCTTCTTTCCATTTTGAGGTGAAATTTTTCAGAGATATGTGTGTTAGGGGAAAGCATGCATAAAAATCCATATATTAGTGAAAGCAACATTGTATTGGGGAAAATTGCTTATATGAGAGTGTTCATATGAGGGAAAATTGCAAGCAAGTGGAATATGTTTGTATTAGGAAAAATGCTATTTGAAATGCAGATGAATCTTCATGAAGAAAAAAATTCACAAACTGACTATGGTGGAGAACTGAAAATAAAATTGGAAAAAGGAAAGCTTAGAGAATGTGAAATTGACAGATTTGTCCATCCCTGATCACCAAAGAATTGATGCTTTTGAATTATGGTGCTGGAGGAGACTCTTGACGCCTGCTCCTTGGGAGAAAGGCGATGGCAAACCTAGACGGCATCTTAAAAAGCAGAGATATCACCTTGCCAACAAGGTTCCATATAGTTAAAGCCATGGTTTTCTCAGTAGTGATGTATGGAAGTGAGAGCTGGACCGTAAAGAAGGTTGATCGCCGAAGAATTGATGCTTTTGAATTATGGTGCTGGAGGAGACTCTTGAGAGTCCCATGGACTGCAAGAAGATCAAACCTATCCATTCTTAAGGAAATCAGCCCTGAGTGCTCACTGGAAAGACAGATCCTGAAGCTGAGGCTCCAATACTTTGGCCACCTCGACGAGATGGTTGGACAGTGTTCTCAAAGCTACCAGCATGAGTTTGACCAAACTGCGGGAAGCAGTGGAAGACAGGAGTGCCTGGCGTGCTCTGGTCCATGAAGTCATGAAGAGTCGGACACGACTAAACAACAACAACAAATCTGCCTTGAGAGAAGCCCATACTCTCCATTTCTGTAATTCACTGTTCTGGACATGCCGCTTCTTACAGCAGGGAGTTCTGTTGGCAGTAAGTGAATTATCCATTCACGCACAATGCATAAGCAAAACAAAACATGATTATCCTAATTCCGAAAGGATGTTGGAATTCAACAAGTCCAGAAGAGTGAATCACGCCCAGGTGGGTTCTCCATATTTGGGCATATTTTGGTCTCGCAGAGGGGTCTCCTCTTTTTACAAAAGCAATTATTGCTTGCAGCACACCAGCCACCCTCTCATGCCGTACAGTTGATGATTTATGCCTTTGAAAGCAGGTAAAATGAGCACCTGCCTAAGCATTTTAATTCTGTGCAGGTGAGGAGGCAACTTTAAACAACAGATGTACAGTTTAGAGATTAAGAAATGAACAAGCATTAACCTTAAAGAACATGCTTTCTTTAACAAGTCTGAGTATTATCCCTTCTAGCATAGAGATGAACTCATCAGGTTGCTTGATGTAGCCTTCTGTGATTCCCTTATGTGCAACGCACTGTGGAAATAAGTACATACATAATCTGTGAGGCAGGTGGTATGCATAAACATCAGATGTCTCAAATCTTCCCATCCCATTATATGATGGTAGGTTCCTAGAATGGGACCCATGAATGCATGTAGAGACATCCAAGTCTTTTTTTCTGCCAAAACTCAGTTCCAGCACCTCTCAGGTGGGCATCATTACCATTACAGTGGTGCCCCGCAAGACGAATGCCTCGCAAGACGGAAAACCCGCTAGACGAAAGGGTTTTCCGTTTTGGAGGTGCTTCGCAAAACGAATTTCCTATGGGCTTGCTTCGCAAGACGAAAATGTATTGTGATTCCTGGGGTTTTTTTTCCGCTCCCCACCCCCTTTTTCTAAGGCACTAAGCTGCTAATAGCCTTTTAGCAGCTAATCCGCTAATCCCTTAAGCCTTTAATAGCCGCTAATAGCCGCTAAACCGCTAATAGCGCTAATCCGCTAATGGGGTTGTTTCACAAGACGAAAAAACCGCTAGACGAAGAGACTCACGGAACGGATTCTTTTCGTCTTGCGAGGCACCACTGTATAAGAGAACAAGGGAGGCGTTCATGGTGAGTTCCGGCACCTCTTTTTCTAGAAAAATAGTGCTGGATACATCCTAGCTGCAGAGTACACATAGCAATCAGTTGCTCTCATACCCTGCCATATTATTATTATTATTATTATTATTATTATTATTATTATTATTCCTGGAGGTCTCAGGGCGGTTCACAGAAAAGATCAACATAAAAGGCACAATATATATAATCAAAATAAAAACAACAACCCAATAACAGTCCCCCCAAAGAGCCACATTTTTAAAAGGGCATAGGATTTCCATCAGATCAACCAAAGGCCTGGTTAAAAAGGAACGTTTTTGCCTGGCGTCTAAAGGTGTATAATGAAGGCACCAGGTGTACTTTCCTGGGGAGAGCATTCCACATTCTACTGCAATGCGCTCTACGTGGGGCTACCTTTGAAGGTGACCCGGAAACTACAACTAATCCAGAATGCAGCAGCCAGACTGGTGACTGGGAGCAGCCGCCGAGACCATATAACACCGGTCTTGAAAGACCTACATTGGCTCCCAGCACGTTTCCGAGCACAATTCAAAGTGTTGGTGCTGACCTTTAAAGCCTTAAATGGCCTCGGTCCAGTATATCTGAAGGAGCGTCTCCACCCTCATCGTTCTACCCTGACACTGAGGCCCAGCATCGAGGGCCTTCTGGTGGTTCCCTCACTGCGAGAAGCCAAGCTACAGGGAACCAGGCAGAGGGCCTTCTCGGTACTGGCGCCCTCCCTGTGGAACACCCTCCCACCAGATGTCAAAGAGAACAACAACTACCAGACTTTAAGAAGACATCTGAAGGCAGTCCTGTTTAGGGAAGCTTTTAGTGTTTGATGTATTGCAGTATTTTAATATTTTTTTGGAAGCCGCCCAGAGTGGCTGGGGAAGCCCAGACAGATGGGCGGGGTATAAATAAATTATTATTATTATTATTATTATTATTATTATTATTATTATTATTATTATTATTATTGCATAAGACTCTTCAGGTGTTCAGTCTGAATGCGCAAAAGGACAAGCAGGAATAGACAGGTAAGTCCTAGCCCCTTGATGATGATGCATGAGCTAGTTACACTTTTCTACTAAAAGCTGGTCAGCATTAGTTTGAGTGGGGCTGCATTACTCTCACATTGTGTTTCCAAGGTGATACGAATTTTGGGCAGTCACGAGACCTTCATCACAAGTGTGTGGTCCCAGTTTAATCCAAGCAATACAAACTAAACCAGTGGTTATATATGCGCTTTACATATCCACTTTGTTTTTTGTCCTTTTCATTCCAGCTTCCCCCCTGCAGCAGTAGTAATTACGATGATTAAATATGATGTATAATTTTGTGTTTCCTAAGTCCCTTGAAGGTGAATTAAACATCCAAAGTTGGCCAGCCTTTTTTTTTTATTAGCAAATGGGCAAAGAAAAGAAAAGAAAAGATCTAGATCAATTGCCAGCTTCCTTGTTCATATTACTCTTTCCTTGTTGTTAAACTGGTAAATATATTTAGGAGCAATTTCCAAATAACATGTACAAAAGCCTCGGGGTTTGGCTAATTGACAGTATCGCTTGCTCAAAGAGAATAGTACTTAGATATATTGAAAACTGTTCTTTTCTGAGGGGAAGCACAACAGTTCTGGGCTTCATGTTTCCAATGGTAAATTCAGTTGCACCTGAGTGTTCACTCCAAGGGATTAACAATCACATGGAGGAAGAGAGTGGGCCTTCATATCTCCACAAGAACCACTGCCCCTGCTGTTTGTACATTGGGGTGTCTGTAGAAAGGAGCTTTTTATTTTATTTAGATCCCTTCACACCCACAGTTCCATATCATAGGGAGAGCCAACATGTGTACTACAATCTCCACTCTTTATAGAGATATCTCTATTAAGTGTGGTGAGCCAGTGTGGTGTAGTGGTTAAGAGCGGTAGTCACGTAATCTGGGTAACCGGGTTCGCGTCTCCGCTCCTCCACATGCAGCTGCTGGGTGACCTTGGGCCAGTCACAGTCTCTCAGCCCCACTCACCTCACAGAGTGTTTGTTGTGGGGGAGGAAGGGAAAGGAGAATGTTAGCCGCTTTGAGACTCCTTAAAGGGAGTGAAAGGCGGAATATCAAATCCAAACTCTTCTTCTTCTTCTTCTAAGTGCATGGGAAGTAGGCAGCTCAGGTATGAACAGAAACAGTAGGGTGAGTGACCCATGTCCTGCTGCCCGCCTCCTCATGATTACCCAAATAGTGCCCAATTTTCATTTCTGAAAACGATTCCCTCCAGAAAATACCATTGGCCTCAGAGTGGTATAAAGACATGTTCATGTTGATCCTCCTCTTCCCTAATGATAATAATGATATATATTTTTTAATTTATATCCCACCCTCTCCAGCCAGAACCGGGCTCAGGGTGGCTAACATCAAAATATATAATACATCAAGACATAAAATTCAGCAATCAACTGAAATACAACTTAAAATCGGATTGAAATCAAAATAAGATCAGATGGCTAGCCGCAAATTATAACTATAACCATAGGGGTGGGGAGCCTTAAGTACTCACCAGGCTCAGCTATGTGTATGAGCTGGTGAGAAGAGTTAGAGAGGCCACTTATATGCAGGGTCTTGTAAAAGGAGAGGGGACAGACTGAGCTCTGACCAAAGGCCTGGCAGAACAGCTCCGTCTTGCAGGTCCTGCAGAAAGTTGTCAAGTCCCTAAGGGCCCTGGTCTCTTGCGACAGAGCATTCCACCAAGCTGGGGCCAGGACCAAAAAGCCCCTGGCTCTGATCGAGGCCAGTCTAACCTCCTTGAGGCCTGGGAGGTCCAAGATGTTATTGTTTGTGGACTGTAAGGTCCTCTGCGGAGCATGCCAGGAGAGGCTGTCCCATAGGTGTGAGGGTACTTGGTTGTATAGGGCTTTAAAGGTTAGAACCAGCACCTTAAACCTGACCCTGTACTCCACTGGGAGCCAGTGCAGCTGATATAGCACTGGTTACATGTGGTCCCACGGCGAAGACCCCGTAAGTAAGTAGAAGACCCCATAAGCAAATCTGCCCCAGACCATTACATTCTGGTTCTCCATGTGGATGTCTTAATACATGCCTTGCCCTACCTGTGGGTGTGTTTTTTTAAAAATGATTTTTCCAGGGAAATCCTTAAAAAAAATTCACTTATCAAAACAATCATGCATAGGCACATACATAAAACTTGAGGAGTACTTACACAGTGAACTAAGGGTTTGCTTGCCCCTTTTCCTCACCCCTCTTGTTTAGACAGCATAAAGTTGCTTGGAGAAGCTGCAAATCATGCAACCTCCATCACACTGGGTAAGAACAATTTTAAAAGTGGTGCAGGAAGAAACTGCATGTCTCTTCCTGTGTAATTATATGAAGAAAAGACCACCTTAATACAACAAAATGGCTGGTCCCGTGACTTACTGATATGTTGCATGCAGAGTGGCCCATTGTGCATACAAGGCAATAGAAAAACTAGCCCACAAAAAAGTTTTAGTAGATCTGTGGACTAAAACATAGATCTACTAACTGTCCAGAGGACTACCTCAATGAGAGAAATTGCACAGGGGCGCCATAGCAAAATCCATCTTGGATCAAAATCCTCTGGCATCCCTACTCAACCCCTAACATTTTCATGTTAGTTTGGTCCTCTTGGGGTACATAGGAAGAATCTGAGGGCAAGTATCATCAGCAGGGTATGGGGCGTGGGTGGCGCTGTGGGTTAAACTACAGAGCCTAGGACTTGCCAATCAGAAGGTCCGGCGGTTCGAATCCCCGTGACGGGGTGAGCTCCCATTGCTTGTTCCCTGCTCCTGCCAACCTAGCAGTTCGAAAGCAACAAAGTGCAAGTAGATAAATAGGGACCGCTCCAGCGGGAAGTTAAATGGCATTTCTGTGCGCTGTTCTAGTTTGCCAGAAGCAACTTAGTCATGCTGGCCACATGACCTGGAAGCTGTATGCCGGCTCACGCGGCCAATAAAGTGAGATGAGCACCGCAACCCCAGAGTCGGTCACGACTGGACCTAATGGTCAGGGGTCCCTTTACCATTATCATCAGCAGGGGTTCCTGCAAAGTGACCATGTGCGTCATCCTCTAAATTCTGCCTTTCTCACAGAAGGGAAAAACGGGAAAAGGATGAACAGGATGAATATGTGCAATTGGACAAAGTACTTTGCCAGTAAAGCTGGGTTTGAAAAATTGTACCTCCAACTGAAACATTATTATTACTCCTACTACTATTATTTATTTATTATCATACCAAAATACGCAGGGTCTAAATTTTATCAACATTGAACAGCCACATAGTTCATTTTAGTTTACAGTATTCAGCACCTCGGAATATTGGATCCCAAGTTGTTGTTTTATTGCCAGGAGCCGGTGAAAATTTTATTGTATAAATTATGGAGACGACAAGTCCCCAAACAAGTATGATTTCATATAAATAATAGAGCAATTCATTGGTAATGAAGGCTGCTCCTGTCTTTTCCATAAAGCATTGTTCTACACATTTGAATTCCTTTCTTCGCGCCTGCATCATAGGACGAAGGCTGCCGAAGATAAATATCCCCTTCTCCTTCCCAGCTTTTTTAATGGTGAAAATCTTTCTTTATCTAGCAGCAGCCACCAAAGCAAGAACTCCACACACACACACACCCTGCACGCTTCTTGAAATTGATGTGCAAAAAGCAACAATAGATTCCAAGAATAAGCAATACCAAGGAAACATAGTGAAAACAAATTTAATCTCTTTTGAGTGGGTGGGGAGGGGAAATAGAGTCCACATATGGACAATGGAGTTCAGATCCTGGTATCTAGGAAACATAGAAAGCCACTCCCACAAAAGAAAATATATTTGTCAATCATGTATAGTATTCTCTCTTTATCTCCAAAGCAGCACTACTTCAAAGAAATGAACACATTATTGGTAGTCATAGTCAGAACTTGGGGAACAAATATAATAAATATTCATGCAAAGCATTCACAACCACCTAAAGTGGCAGTCCTAAAACTAGCATTTGAAACTTTCCTTACTCATTTGATTTAAAGTGAACAGAAAGAGTGGTAATAAGGAACAGGTGGTGTTTTCAGAGGAAGGATTAATGCCATAAATGGGTCATTTAGCTATCAGATATACTATTGTAGGCAAAATTGGAATATGGATGGAGAAGAAAACATACATACACAATGGGAGAATGGGCTGCATTTGAACAAGGATTTGAGCAAAATATCTGAGGATTTGGTGAGCCATGTAAGATTTCTCAGGGAACCACGGAATGAAACAGTTCCACAATCACAAGGACTTTTAGCTGTACAACAGAGCTACCCTGACCTTTTCCCTCCTCATTCCACCATGTTTCCCCCATATTTTTTCTGGGGGCTTGGGGGAACCACCAGTGTAGATTATGATGCTGATGACCCAAATATCCTAGGGCAGATTACAGCAATATAATATAGAGCATTAAGAACAGTTTAAAACAAATTACAATCACAACTAGAGTAGTTCCTAAATATATATATTTAGCCTGCAAAAGAGGAGAGTGAGAGAAGATACGATAGCCATCTTCAAATATCTGAAGGGCTGTTACATGGAAGATGAAACAGCTTGTTTTCTCCTGCTCTGGAGGGTAGGACTCGAGCCAGTGGCTTCAAATTACAAGAAATGAGATTCAAAATAAACACCAGGAAGAACTTTTGGACAGTAAGAGCTATTAGACAGTGGAAGAGTCACCCTTGGGAGATTGTGGGTTCTCCTTCTTTGGAGGTTTTAAAGCCAAGATTGGATGGTCAACTGTCAAGAATGCTTTAGCAGAGATTCCTGTATTGTAGACGATTGGACTGGATGATCTTTAGAATCCCTTCCAACTCTACAATTCTACGATTCTATGATCTCAAAGCCAGGATAAATAGATACATCTTCTTTATTCCTACACACATATGAGTTCGAATTAATTCCACCTTTCTTAGAATTTGAGCAAAATCTGAACTAAACAGAGAGATTCATACACAACAGCCTCATTGTCTTTCAACTTATGCGAAGATACAGGGGCTCTGAATTAAATAAAGATTGCCCTCTCTTTCCAAAAGATTGATAACTCTTCTACATAAACGACTTTAGTGCTGAAATCTGGACTGAAAGGCTTGAGCTCAGTATATTCATTTTAACAACCAGTATAAAATAGTCTCATTCTTTCTCAATGGGGTGCAAATCATAAGTGTGTTATAGCTAGGCCACTTTTATTCATCACGCCCTGCTGATTAAAAAACTAAAGGGTTGTAGATTGCAAATCCAGAATGCCAACTATCTCAAAATATGTTAAAACAAAAAAAGAGAAAGAAAACCGTAACATCAAATGAAGACTTCCAAAAAATGAATTTTGAGTTCTTGCCTTTGAAGTGGATTAATGCAAACTTGTTTTCTTCTCTTTCTAGTAGCTATGTGCGTTGAATTATTATTTCTTGCAGTCTACCAAGTATTACAGTTGACGATCCATATCAAACAAAAACACACTAACATTTATTCTATATCCAAGTTTTAAAGGAATTAAACAAGTTACCCAAGAGGTACACAAAAGACATTTTGCTGCGTGAAGCAAAGGTCTAGATGATGCCTGCCTCCATTTTATGTACAGGAGCTGACTGGACTGGCAATGAAGTAGTATCTCCATTGAAAGTTATAACTGTCTAGGAATAGGAAATCTTCCAGAGCCTTAACTGGGCATCCTCCAGATTCCAAGAAGCAAAAGTTAAAAGTACCATGCTCTGCTTCTCGAACCTTACACAGGAATCAAATTATACAGTAGCAAGTTGACAAAGCTGCCAAGCCACTGAATTTAGTGTTGTTGTTGTTGTTTAGTCATTTAGTCGTGTCCGACTCTTCGTGACTCCATGGACCAGAGCACACCAGGCACTTCTGTCTTCCACTGCCTCCCGCAGTTTGGTCAAACTCATGCTGGTAGCTTCGAGAACACAATCCAAGCATCTCGTCCTCTGTCGTCCCCTTCTCCTTGTGCCCTCCATCTTTCCCAACATCAGGGTCTTTTCCAGGGAGTCTTCTCTTCTCATGAGGTGGCCAAAATATTGGAGCCTCAGCTTCATGATCTGTCCTTCCAGTGAGCACTCAGGGCTGATTTCCTTAAGAATGGATAGGTTTGATCTTCTTGCAGTCCATGGGACTCTCAAGAGTCTCCTCCTGAATTTAGTAGGAAGGCTTAATTCTACACAACCACAGCAGAATGGAGAGGTAGATTTTGTTGATAATAATTAAAAATAGCAGCTTAAAAACAGAAACCATTTACCAGAAGGAAAATATAGGTGGAAAATACTGCTGAGAATAAAAGGGCTTTGGGGAACCATAAAAGAAAACAAAAGCAGTAAAGCAAAACTAAGCCAGCCAACTTAATAAATTAGGAGTGATTCAAGACCTCACGGAGGTACAACACAAGTGGAAGACAGGAAGGTATGGAACAAAGTGTAAGGCATCAAGCAGAGAGCATATGGGTGATTTATACTTTTTGGCTTAGCAGCTGGCTTAAATTTTCATAGTCAAAAGTCGTCTAGGCTACAGCTTTCCAGAACTGAGAGTATGATGGTACTTTGCAGCTGAAGAATCCTGGTCAAGTAGCATAGTGGCCATCTTTGGCCTTGATAACACACGGATACTTTTTTCATTTAAAAAACCGGGACGTACATCTTCTAGGACATGCTCCCAGGTGAGTGACGTGACCCAAGCCGCCATCTCGCTCTCCCCCCCCCCCAAAAAAGAGTGCTTATTTCAGGGCATGGGTGCAGTGTGATAGTGAGGCACCCAAAATGGCTGCCGCAATCTCGCACAAAGAAACAAGATGCCCCATTTTCCGCAGGGCACTGGGTGAGTATGGTGACACAAGTCTAAGACCTAGGTTGATGCAGTTAGGTAGATGATGTCTTGCCTCAGTTCATTCAGTTCAGTGACTCTCCACAGATCAAAACATTCCTCCTAGTTCATGTCCAAATTTTGCCGTGGCGTTTCCAGGGTTCCTGGGTAAATGTCTGTTGTTTTTACACTGTTTCTCCACATGCACACCCAATCAGATATGATAACCTTTCCATTAGTGCAGCAGTGGTGTTTCTCCAGTCCCTGCATAATTTGAGCAGGTCAGTGAGAGCCTAAGACATGTTGATGCCAGAGGTGGAACCCCACATGCTTGGCCCAATGGTTTAAACAGATTTGCCATACCATTCAGACACCAAGCCAAACCTTCCTATATATGTTCCCCCACCTCAGTGGCACTGTCTAAAGCAGGCTTCCTCAAACTCGGCCCTCCAGATGTTTTGAGACTACAATTCCCACCATCCCTGACCACTGGTCCTGCTAGCTAGGGATCATGGGAGTTGTAGGCCAAAGAACATCTGGAGGTTCGAGTTTGAGGAAACCTGGTCTAAAGCAAGTCATTTTACCCAGCTGCATCATGGACCCAGCCCTGAGACAGGTGCTGGAAAACAGTTACTTTCGCTGGCAAAATAAGGACAATTGGATTACCTAGATATCAAATACATGTTCTGTACTTCTGAGGAGTGAGGTTATTACCCCTCTATTATTGTTCATGCCAGGTTGCTCAGCTATTGCTACTGTGTCCTTTCTTTTAGCAGATCAGGTGACAGCAAAAACTGCAAGGTTTTTAGCGGGGGCAATTAGAATAAGATCTATTATTTGATTATTGATGTAAACCTCCAAGATGTATTTTGTATGGTTAAGTTTTTACCCTTATCTTCAGGACATTTTATTTTATTTTATTTTATTGCTATGGCAAGTGGCTGATGCAAATAAAGATTCTTCTTCTACAAGTTATGTGTTTTCTCCTGTACCCACTTCCTTGCCTATGCATTTCTTTTTGCAGTTGCAAAACACATTGTCAGCATTAAATACATATTGGTGTAACTATGTTTTTCTTCTCTATATTCCTTTCCATTCCTTTGAAAAAAAAATGTGTTCTCTTTGGTTCAGGAAACTGTTAGACATCATTCTGTGCAATGCAAAAGTTTTTCCTTACTTTATCTTCAGTTCCAGTGATTCTTTTCCCCTCTGTACCGGAGGATGCAGCTATCAATGATTAATGTGAATATTACAGATTTTTAAACCTCACACTTTATGATTAATACATGTGTTTGTGCACAAATGTTTAGATTATCTTTTCAGCAGACAACCACACACATTCTGAGAGGGAGCTTAGTTATCCCCCACTGTCCATCATAACATATTTCCTCTTAAGAAGAGAGTGTTTATGTGTTGAAGTGCCACTGATTGATTACTTGTGGGAGATTTTAAACACTGAGTTTCCAGGCAGTTTGGTCCAGTAATGCGTTTGCCTTTAGTTTATACATCAATCTCTTCAACTGTCCAGAAATCCAAAAACAATTTACGCTATATCATAACTTCTCTCTGAAAATATACTTTATTTGCTTTATTGATGAACTATTTTATTTCTTATTACACTAGACAAATTGATGCTCTCCATGAAGATTCAAAACATGGAGGACTATCAGACTCAAACTGCATATAAATCATTCACTTGCACATACATTTGAAGCAACCTCTGCATCGGCTTCTAAAGATACATATTAGTGTGTAGGAATGGATAACTATAGATAGCACAACTTTTAGAGCAGACAAATTAATTGAAGTCTTGCTGTAGAGATGAACCAATGATGATCCACTGGTTATTTAATTCTTAGTAGAGTGTTTGTCAAAACTGTCCCTTAACCTTTTGCAAATAGCTCAGCCATCACAGAAGCAAGATATGGTGTGTTCAGAAGAGTTCACAATGTGGGTTTCCATCATTATTGGACATTGCATAATGATGCATTATCCATAACTGGTCATGTTTTGGGGCTGTAGATTTCACAATGTAGTATCAAACATGCTGCATGCTTGAGACAGTGATCCTCAAAGGCACATGACTTTTTTGGCATCAGAAACAGAAAATGGCAGGTTTTCTGTGGGATTCTTTGATGCATTTTTGAGCCCCGCCCCCATTTCTTTATATCTGATCACTCCACAATTCTGTTTAACTGGGTAATTATGAAGAATGCATTTTCTCTCCTGTCACAAGTACTGAAAATGTTTGGATCCCATTACCATGCTGAATGAAATTAAGTTTGGTTTTGATTTTTTTTTTTAATCGTTTCCTCTAGACCAGCTTCATCTGCAAAATCATGATCCATATAATACACTTTATGGTTTGGGTATATTCTCTTGAACCCTGTTCTCCTAGATCATAGTCCAAAACTAACCAGTACACCTCACTGGCTTAGTGGTGAACTTTCATGCTACAAGCTGTTGCTCACCTAGGCAACTCCACTGACTTCCCCTGACCTGACAGGGTTGTCAAGTCTTTCAAGTTAGGCTAAGAATCTGCCTGAACAAGAAACAGCATTGGTTGTGTCAGCTGAACTTGCCTTCTGTCTGTTTGTGGTGCCCGCTTCCTTCACATTTTGTGTTCCTCTCTCAGCTATCATCCAACATGGATATTTTCTTTATGCATAATACATATTATTAGATGAAGAAGGTAATAGCTTTTGTGAAGGTGTGATGCCAATTACTATAGCAAGAAGAAAAGGCTAACTATAAGAAGTGTACAAGTCTCCAGGGCAAGACGTGGTTGTTGATTTTAGGAAAGAGGTTTATGGAAGGGTGTAATCCCTAGTATAGAAATATTTATTTAAGAAAGAAAATGGACGGAAGACTCAAATCTCCCCATCAGCATGGATAATACCCTTAACCAGCTTTGGGGCTCTGGAGTGGCAGCAGGAAGAGGACAAGTTTTTTCAGAATTCCCCTGTGAACTCAACTCCAGAAGATTTTCTTCTTTGGAGATACAGAAGATTTCCTCGGTGGGTGGCCTGTCTTTGAAGATAATCTACAAAAGGAACAAAAAAGCCAACCACTTTTAAGCTGGAGTTCCAACCATTCTCCTTTCTTTTCTGTGATACTCCAATCCCTTTAAGACATGGCACAGTGTGTGTTTTCTTTCCTCCTTCCTGTGGCTGAAAAACTGTCCGGATTCTCCTGTACAGGAAGCAAAGGATGCTTCAGATAACAGTGGCACAAGGCAAGCTTAATTATCATCATAGTCAGCCAGAAACAGCCTGAAGGCAATAAGAATGTTTTAAGCACCAGGAGTTTGAGAAAAGGTTAATTCTGTGTTAACTGTTTGAGCACTGGCCAGGGCTGTATGGCGATTAAAAAAGGTGAAATGCCCCACAAGGCTGGCTGCAAAGAACGCGATGTACTTCTAATTGTGAGAAGCCGACTGAGCAATTGCCTGGTCCGAGGCCAGTGAATGTTGAATGATTTGCTCAGGTGGCACAGTAAGTCTCCTGAGGCAGAATGGCAGCTGTCTGTCTGGGAACATGCCCCTGCTGCCTGAGCCACCAAGCAGACTCATCTGTCACTTTTGGCAATCAATAAAATACCAATATGACAACCTGCGGTAAGCAGGAACAGAAGGAAAAGCTGATGTAAATAGGACACAAGTCCCACTAGCTGAATACCAGTCTGATGTTCATAATGCAATTAATCTCAAACATGTTGGTGATGCAGGTTATCTTTTCAAACAGGGGAACCTGGAAATGTAAAGGTCTGTTTTAATGCATGGCACTGAAAGCAGCATACCTGGGTTCACGTTAGCCTAACTTCAATGAACGTGGCAGCTGTGTTAGACATTATCAAACATTTTCATATTCTTCTGCTTGGAGTTATTATGTATATGGCACTATCGGTGTAAAATGTGCTAAACAGACTTATAGAAGGAAGATGATTGCTTCTAATTAGCAGTGAGGATGGCAGAAGAGGGAAGGGGGGAAAATATCTAAATGCAACAAAATGTATGTAGGAAGATTACTCACTGCACAAACATCACTTTTAAGAAACCTCTTCAGAATGAGCTTCTCTTTGTCCTAATTTACCCCTTTTGATCATAAGTGACTACTCACATTTGTGGCTTTAAAAACAACAACAACAACCCTCAATATATTTTATGAGTGGCATATTTTTTTAGTTTTCAGTCTCTTTCTGGTTAATTTTCTGGGAGAATGGTAACAGGTGACAGAGGGATCTTGGGCTACAGAAGAACAACTTTTGGAGTAATTTGAGTACAGCACAGCTCTACCCACATTGGGTTAAGATCTTCGGGGGGGGGATTTTGATGCTGTTCTAGGTCAGATGCATTGGTGTCATTTAAAGTGCTCCTTAAGGTTTTTGATGGACTTATTGAATTAATTGTTTTAACTACATTTTCGTACATCATCCTGGGATTTGATTCCTAACTATCTGACGAATGGCAGTTAACAAATGAGGTGTGTGTGTGTGTGTGTGTGTGTGTACACTACTCAGAGAACTTTGGTTATGAAGCAGCAATGCATGCAAATGCTATATACAAACATACATAAAACGAAAGCCATACTCAGAGTAGACCAATTGAAATAAATTGCCTTAAATCACCACAGTCCACTGACTACCATCTCCACATTCAATGAGATGGGAAAGTTCTCACTTGGGCTAGGATGTGTCCTCTTAAAAGCCCATTGAGCTGTGTGAGGTGAGTAAAGAAAAAAGTAGATATAAAGAAGTCCCTGGAGATAAGGAACCTAAAGACAAAGAGCCAAGAGGATGGGTAATCAAAGGCAAGCAGGGAAGTAAGCAGTAGGTTCTGATGATAGTGAGATGTAAGAAAGGGCAAAAGGTGGAGATAACTGAAGATGTTGCCATTTCTAGACCATGAGAGCTCATAAGCCCTGAAGAGTGACATAGAAGGGAGAAGGATGTCAGCTGCTACTTCTACCATCAGGGCAACAATGTGATGTCTAGTAATCTTATGAGAACAGCAGTGATAAGTACAGAGTGTTGGATTTCTTGTATTGATTTTCCTCTAACCAGCCTGTTCCTTGGCTGTAGTTCTCCTGGTTGATGAACATGTTTCAGTTAAGCATACTGTGTTCAAAACAATAAAAGTTGTGTTCAAATAACAAGGTAATATGGGAAGAATGGAAGAAAGCTATGTAGGATATCTGTACGTAGCTGTTGATCAAGGGAGAATTTTTGCTGCTGGCGGAGGCAAGAGAAAACAGGAAATATAGAAAAGGTGGGCAAAAGAGCTGCAAACAGAGTTTGGGAGTCAGTTCCCTTCATTGGGCTGGTTTACCCTCTTAGTTGGATCGTTCCAATAAAAGATCATGGCTATATGATATTTGTTCTTCGTTCAGATAACTAACCCGCAAGAGTACAATATGCCAGGCTGCTGCATGTAGTCAGTCTCCCAACCCAAGCACAGAACTTGTAGCTATTCTACATGGTCTCTTGTATTTTTACATGGTTCCAGTAATAAAGGTTTCACAAACTTATTGTGTGTCTTGGACACTTATCTGTGACTGTGAAAAAATGTGTGATTTGTGCTTCAGGAATAGGAATTCATAGATATTCCTTGCATCGCTCCTTGGATTTTTACCTGAACAGATTCAATAAACTAATCTCTACACTGAACAGCAATAGACACTCCCCCCACCCCGATCTAAAGGCAAAATTAGCAAGATAAAGTGTCCAACCACACAGCCAAATGGTCAGTTGAAAAGACTGAGCCGCATAGCTAAGACAAATGATCAGAAGGCTTATAGCAAAGTCCCTGTGGATGTTTTGCTGGACTGATGTGAAAACTGTTGTAAGTATTGTGAAATCAGAATGGCCTGGTGAAATTACTCAGTGATGTAACAAATTCTGATGGCAAGATTACCTGATGCTCTGATAATCCCCATTGAAGAACTCATTAAAATGAAATGTGTAACTTGGATTAAGAAAACTTTTTGTTCCTGCAGAAATCGTAAGTGCTTTTGAGTTTAGGCTCTGTCCACATTACCAGCATAGAAGGCAGTTAGGACATTCTTTTCACCCCCTCAGTTTGGATTGAAGCTATTTTCAGGGACAACACATATATACAGAATATATATGTGTTGTGGCTAATGTCATGTGCACACTGCTTCTCAAACCAGTGATGGGAGCACACCGAATACAGAGTAAATGGGAGTGTGTACACAGCCTCATATCAGGTTTTATTGTACTGAAAAACTTTCCTGTTTTCCTGCTGTGAAACCAGCACGTATCTCAGTCTCCTGAATTACTTCATTAACTTCTCTGGAGCATCTCTGAAAGGTTGCTATAAATCTGCTGTTTCCTAGCACATGAAATGCCACCAGAGAAGCAACAGAGAAATACTGGAGATTATTCAACAACACAATTTCTATATTTGTCTATATAATGCCTCTTGCTCGCCACACAGTGGGCTTCCCCTCCTTTAAGATGGAAATGCAACAAGAATAAGTAAAATAAATGTGGCTCCTCATTTATGAACAGCGCTTGGTTTAAGAAAGAATGCCAATGTGCAGTGGGGAGAGGAAGAGCACACATGTTGATCACGTGATCTCTCCCCACAGATTCCTCAGCAGATGCTGACACTTCGGCAAAAGCATGAAAAATATTGGGTTTTGAGTTGATGCTGGGTAATAGAAGTTTGTGATGGTGCATTCAGTCATAGAGAACATCCTCTTAATTGGCAGTCAAGCAATAAACATGAATGTGTGAACGTGCTTAGTGGATGTAAAGCAAGGGAACCTGAATACAGTGGCTGCCCTATAGAAATCTGTGGACATATGTGAGAGTCATAAGCAGAGGGCTCCTGTCTCTTTCCATATCAGGTTATCAGGAAGCCCCATGTGTACCCTACACTTAAAAGTCTTCTTTAAAAATGAAGGTCTTCAGTAGGTGATGAAAGAGAAGGCAACTGTCTGATACGTAGGTAAAAGATAAAGGTGAAGGACTCCTGGACGGTTAAGTCCAGTCAAAGGTGACTATAGGGTGTGGCGCTCATCTTGTTTCAGGCCAAGGGATCCAGCGTTTGTCCGCAGACAGCTTTCCGGGTCACACAACCAGCATGACTAAACCACTAACCAATGGGACACTGTGATGAGTGCCGGAGTGCATGGAAACATCGTTTATCTTCCCGCCACAGCGGTACCTATTTATCTACTTGCAATGATATGCTTTCAAACTGGGACAGAGCAACGGGAGCTCACCCCATTGTGTGGATTCGAACCACCGACCTTCCAATCAGAAAGCCCAAGAGGATCAGTGGTTTAGACCACAGCACCACCTGCTCCCTTGCCTGATATGTAACAGGAAGGAAGGTAGGCACTGTCACAAAAAGACCTGGGTTCTGGCATTGTACAGAAGGGACCTCCTAATGAAATGGTATGGGGGGGGGCTCTACTGCAGAGTGCTGTGATCAGTTGGGTATATAAAGGGTAAGATGATATTTTACATATCCTAGTCCCAAGATGGGCTTCTCCAACACTGACAACATGTATGAAGTTCAGCATGCTGACCTTACAGCACAAATTCTATTGGTTTAAAATCAAAAACCTCACCAATACATGTACAGATGTTAAGTCTCATATGCAGTCATCCACATGGCATAAAAACAAATATGGAAAATCTTTTACATTAGAAATTCAACTCACATCCATATGCATACTTCAATCTAAAGGGTTATGATACCGTAATTTATCCATGGGGGCTGCTGTGACTGAGATGGAAGGGGGATTACAGTATTATTATTAACTAATGATAAAAACTGAGACCATACAGAAGCAAATTCATCCTTATTTGTTATCTCCCTCTGATGGTGAGCTAAGTGTTCTGTGGTCCAGGTTTCTGTGGTGAGATGGGATGCTTTTTCCAACTGAAAGCGACTACTTATTTTGCTTGTGTCATAAGAAAGAAGACCCATATATTGCTTGACATTTGGTTTAATACCATTTTCCATTGACAGCAGGACATGGGATCAGGTACAATATGCTGCCACATAATGGGGGGTGACCATGAAAAAATTGGGACCAGAAATCTTTAAGCAAAGGACATTCCCATCACATGTGGAGGAACTTTAAGCTTGCATCCTCTTTGGCATAAGGGTAGGAGAATCTGATTAACTCTTAAAATGCATAGGGGCATCACAAAATGACCTTTAAAGAAGCTTCCTGCAATTTAGCCAAAATGGTGCGCAGTTGGGTTAGACCGTATAAAGCTCCAGTTGCTTCCATAAATTTATTGCCCTGTCAGCTTCCCACACCTCTCTAAAATTCTGCCCATTGCTCATTTGTAGGTCCAATAGTGTTTTATAAAGCAGAGAAGCTTAACCTTAAGCTCCACATTAGAGCTAATTCCTAAAGCTTCAAACATTGTTAGGGATCGAAGCCCTTGTTTTGTTTTTTTATTATTACAAACGAATGAATGAGCAAACAAACATATTTGGCATGTCTGGATTAATTTAAATATGTCCAACCATATTCTGCTCTACTGAATTAAGTCCCATCCAGGTGGGTGGGAATTGCTCCAAGTAATTGCTCCAAGACTGCAGCCTTAAATACACAATTGTTTGGTGTGCTTGATCAATTACATAGATTATTGTTGTTTTTGTCTGTGATAACATTACTTTCTTACAAAATGTGGTCTCTACCTACCCATTTCTATTCTTTCTGCATTCCCAGATTTCTAAACCACATATAGGGATTATCAGTGCTGATATCGTTAAGCATAAAATTCAATACGATGCGGTGAATATTCTGTTCTTTAGTACATTTTATAGGATCCACACTGAAGTATCAAAGGGTCTGAATACATTTTACATTTTCTTTGAGGTGCAGCTAGCAACCATGTGTGGCTTAGAGTGATAAGCTAACTCTTTAGGGGCTGAGCAATGCACTACAGTGAAAGCCATTGAAAGGTTTAAGCATTTTAAGTCAAGAGTGTTGAAATGCAAGCCCTTGAATGCAAAGCATGTTAAATAATTTCCAAGGATGCTGACCTTTGTTTCACTAAAGCTATGTTGTTAAGAAAGCATTAAAGAACATCAGATTAAATACTTTGCTGTGGATGTGTAGCTGTGTAGCGTGTGATGCTTTTTCACATTGTAAAATGTCAATATCCTGTTGCATTCAAAGTATATATATATATATATATGCTTTCGTAGATTTTCACGGGTACAGGAATGCAGGTTTTGGTGTCCTCGGGTGTCTTCCCGTGTAAAAGTTGGGGTGTCTAGGCGACGTTTCGACGAGGTCTCACTCGTCATCTTCAGGCTGGTGCTTTCGGCTTCTTGTTACTGGAACAGAGCAGGATCTCAGTGTTTGAGTTCCTATAAATACTGTTGAGGAGGTGTGGTGTATATATATGTATGTATGTTTTAGGAACATGCCACATTTTTCTATCCTTTTCAGAAAAATAAAATGCTCAGAAAGACAAATTGATGTGAGAGAAGCAACAAATTAAAGAGGTAGTTTCATACAGACAAAAAAGATTGACTCAGCATGCAGGCACTCTGATGCTGATTTTGTATCAATAACTTCAGGAATGTGCCAGCACGTCAGCCTTATACAATGGCTTTCCCCTTTAGGGTGCAATTATGATCACTGTTACATATGACTTGTTCCATGGAACCATTTCCATGGAAGCTGGAGTGCAGTATCATTTAATTTCAGAAGTAGCAGGGTACAAAACCTAATGCAACCCATTTCTGCCACCAATCTTGTGCCTCTGGTAAAATCCAAAGTACCATAAATCTCATAACATTGGCACACCCTGTAACATTTCTCCAATGTAAATAAAAAGGTAAAGGTAAAGGGACCCCTGACAGTTAAGTCCAGTCGCAGACAACTCTGGGGTTGCAGCGCTCATCTCGCTTTACAGGCCGAGGGAGCCAGCCTTTGTCCGCAGACTGTTTTTCTGGGTCATGTGGCCAGCATGACTAAGCCGCTTCTGGTGAAACCAGAGTAGCGCACGGAAACGTCGTTTACCTTCCCGCCGGAGTGCACTTTTTTGGCATGCTTTCAAACTGCTAGGTTCGCAGGAGCGGGGACAGAGCAACAGGAGCTCATCCCGTCGTGGGGATTCGAACCGCCAACCTTCTGATCAGCAAGCCCAAGAGGCTCAGTGGTTTAGACCACAGTGCCACCCACGTCCCACAATGGAAATAGGGATGTCTTATTCAATAATAATAATAATAATAATAATAATAATAATACCTTGCCCATCTTACTCAGTTGCCCCAGCCACTCTGGGTGGCTTCCAACATGGATTAAAACATAATAAAACATTAAACATGAAAACACTTCCCTATACAGGGCTGCCTTCAGAAGTCTTCTAAAGGTTGTATCATTATCTCCTTGCTCGGAGGGGTCACATGACTTCAATATTTCTCGGATGAAAATAGGGATATCCTGAGGAAAAGCAAGACATTCCAGTACCAAATCAGAACCTGAGATAGTTTCTGTAAATCCGGGACTGTCCATGGAAAATAGGAACACTTGGAGGGTCTGTCATATGCTCCAACTTTTCTCCAATGAAAGTAGGGATGTCCTAGGGGAAATAGGGACATCCCGGGATCAAATCAGAAACCAGGACGGCTTCTGCAAATCCTGTAAAAATCCTGTAAAATAGGGACAGTTGGAGCGTAGTGAAATAACCCTGATTTTGATGTCTTTGAAATCAAAGGGGTTTTTTCCACACATGGCTCAGGTGTGTAGGTCATCCATGTGCAGGAGCAACATGAGGAGGAGTGGAGGAGGAGGAGGAGTTTGGATTTGATATCCCACTTTATCACTACCCTAGGGAGTCTCAAAGCTGCTAACAATCTCCTTCCCCACAACAAACACTCTGTGAGGTGAGTGGGGCTGAGAGACTTCAGAGAAGTGTGACTAGCCCAAGGTCACCCAGCAGCTGCATGTGGAGGAGCGGGGAAGCGAACCCAGTTCACCCGATTATGAGTCCACCGCTCTCAACCACTACACCACACTGGCTCTCATGAGACATTGTGCAGGCTTACTACCATGTGTGCAATTGATAATGAGAGGTAAGATGTACATGAAGTTTAATTTCTTTTCATGCAACTCTCCTTAGACACTGGTCTTCCCATTTTATACATGAGGAGCAGAAACCGAAGCCTTGCCCCCATTCTTTGCCAAACAGATAGGCTAGGCACCCAGGCCATGAACAAACTAGCCCCTACTATGAGTCTGAGCAGTTTGGATATGTTATTTCAAGCAATCATTTCCTGGCTCGCAGTCTTTGGTATTTATAAATACAGCCTAATCAAGTTCAGCAACTATAATGCAGTCTAATAAAATTCCTGTTGTTCTTTTCCTTGCACCCTGCCTGCTGTTGTTTTTATTTCGAGCTGCACATTTGCTGTAAAATGTTTTCATATGAATGTTTAATTACAATGCTACCAACAATAAGAAACTTAAGAATCACGAGCCTTCGTGGCTGGTTCTAAAAGTGCAGTCATAAGAGCAGAAACACAGAAGTGTCTTTCTGCATTAGATCTGAAGGTCCATTGCGTCTGGCATTCAGTTTCCAGGAGCCTCCAATAGTTCAGAAACAGAGGACATGGGGGGGGGGGGAGCTAGGTCTACACTATTATGCCAGGGACATCGGTGGCGCTGTGGTCTAAACCACTGAGCCTCTTGGGCTTGCCCATCAGAAGGTTGGCGGTTCAAATCCCCATGACAGAGTGAGCTCCTATTGCTCTGTACCAGCTCCTGCCAACCTAGCAGTTTGAAAACATACCAGTGCAAGTAGATAAATAGGTACTGCTGCGGTGGGAAGGTAAACAACATTTCCATGAGCTCTGGTTTCTGTCATGGTGTTCTGTTGTGCCAGAAGTGGTTTAGTCATGCTGGCCACATGACCCAGAAAACTGTCTGTGGACAAATGCCGGCTTCCTTGGCCTGAAAGCGAGATGAGTGCCACACCCCATAGTCACCTTTGACGGGACTTAACCATCCAGGGGTTTTTTACCTTTACTATTATGCTAGCATCCAAAACTATTCTTCATTAACTCAGAAGTACCTTATCTATACAAAATAAAAAATTAACCAAAAACATACATACTCACCCACCCTTCAGTTGTAACCAATACATTTAAGTTTTCATATGAAGGACAGTATATAAACTTAATAAGTATTAATAAGAATAAAAACTAGTAAAATATGCAGATGGTGGCAATCATTCAATAAAGCTCTAAGTGGAACAGGGGGGGAAGAGAGAGAGAGAGAGAGAGAGAGAGAGAGAGCACTCCACTACCAGAGAAGGTCTGTCTTTGGAGGGTTTTTTGCTTGACTGTTCAGTGCCAGGATGACTATTTAAATTTTAAAATTCAACCTAGCTTTTAGCACTGCTTTTGTGGTGCAGATTTCTATATATCACACATTCTATTTGTTTGTCTGTCTATAGAGGGAGTTTTTATTTTACCATCAGTACAATTTATCTTGCTTTTTTATGTTGTAAGCCTCCCATAGAAATTTTATTTATATTTTGTTATATGGGAAGGAATACAAATGCACTCAATAACTTAGAAATGCCAACAATGATGTTATTACTGAAGAATTCGTGGAAATCAGGTATAACATGACACCAGACGTGTATGTGTTCTCTTCATCACACAGATTTGTCTTTTGTGCCAAATGCACTTAGACACGAATGAAAGAAAGTGGCAAGTGAATTGCTAGCCTTCCTTTCCTTGCATGCTCTGTGATTTAGTAGTCACTGCATGGGATGCGTTTGTGTGAAATCAATATGGTTACTTCACTTTCTTTGTACATTGATATTCTTGAGCTGAACCCCATATTTGACCTAGGATCTCTATAACCATTTTTTTAAAAAAAACATTGACTCTTGGTCACTTCTGTGCCATACATTTAAAGCATTGTTGTACAACTGGAGAACCCTGAGAAATGCAGTTTGTTGGCTACCTCATGAGGAGAGAAGACTCCCTGGAAAAGACCCTGATGTTGGGAAAGATGGAGGGCACAAGGAGAAGGGGACGACAGAGGACGAGATGGTTGGATAGTGTTCTCGAAGCTACCAGCATGAGTTTGGCCAAACTGCGGGAGGCACTGGAAGACAGAAGTGCCTGGTGTGCTCTGGTCTATGGGGTCACGAAGAGTTGGACACGACTAAACGACTAAACAACAACAAAGTGTCTGGGAAATATAGCTCTGTGAGATCATCACGGTTAGTGGATCATTGTCCCTAAGACTTTCAATGACTGATACCAAAGGTGTCTTAAACGTCTGGAATGGATGGGACCTATGTCACATTGAGGCAAGAAACACACTTCGTGGTGATATTCCCAATGTTGATAAGAAGTGCATGAACGATTGTAATTCAGCAAAACAACAACAACAACAACAACAACAACAACAACAACAACAACAACGTGCCCAATTAGTCTGTCTGGTTTTTACATAAATAAGAAAGGAACTGCTATGAAAACAACATGTTATTTTATTTTTTGATACACACAATATGCAGTGTTTAACACCATACAATTTCTCTCTGCATGGAAATAGAAATGAAATTATTCATGTCTTTAGTGATTTAAGAAATTTCAAAGTAGGACTTGTGCATCTGCTACATTTCCACTTCAAGGCTTTCGTGACAGATTGTGCATTAACAAACTAACCTAATAATAACCCTCGACCAATATGCCTTTGAAATTAATCAGAGCTGTACTGAATTCCAATGCCTACAACAGGCCTAGCAAGAGAATGTCTTTTATAGCAAGTTTTTTAAATGAACAATCGGTATGGGGATAAACTACCCCCCCCCCAAAAAAAAATCATTCTGGCTGCAACACTTTGGAATAATAGCCTTTGCTTAAAATATTCCTGTGCAACCTCATATAATCAGTGTGTGAGACAATACATAATGTATTGTCATCACATTTGGTCTGCTCAGTTGTACACACATGTATTTTGTTGATCGCTAATGAAGATTTCCCAATGTGTAATCCGAAAGGTTCAGAAACAGCTTTGTTTAATAAATGCTTAATGTCCCACATTACATTCCCAGCACGCTCTAATTAAATTCCTTTTCCATTTTAGTCTCGGTATAGTCTCAGAGGGTTAGTGCAGCACTGGAATATTTGACAAAATTCAACCAAGCAACTACCTGGATTTGATACATTAACCTTGACACCTCATACGACGTTATTCAGGCCTTGCATTCAAATGACAAAAAAGAATAAACAACATAAAATAAAATTACTGTATTCCACTCTGGGCCGAGAGGCTGCAAATCAATAATTATCGCCATCTCGATATAAGGAGAGCTCTAGGTTGCAATCCATCAAGTGTTACTCTTATATAAGCCCTTACTGAAATGAATGGGGCAGCATACAAATATTATGCAGCATTTTTTTGTGTTTGCTGCAATGTGCTGGGGACTAATTGGGCAGCAGCTAACAAAGTTTTACTCAGAGTGGAACTGCCGAAATTAATGTACCAAAATCAGTTATGTTTATTCATTTCAGTGGGTTTGCTCTGACTATGACTAACACTGGATACAACCAGTTGGGAGGAATACAACAAACAACCCTGTTCCCATGTAATCGCTACGGAACTTAATTCTGAATAGGCACTTTTAGCATTTCACTGCAAAGATGCAATCCTGTAGACGCTTACCTAGGAGTAACCCCATTATACACAGTGGGCCTTACTTCTAAGTAAGCATGGATTTACTTATGCTGTTAGGTTGCAATCTTGTAGCCATAAAGGTAAAGGGTAAAGGGACCCCTGACTATTAGGTCCAGTTGTGGCCAACTCTGGGGTTGCGGCGCTCATCTCGCTTTATTGGCCAAGGGAGCTGGCATACAGCTTCCGGGTCATGTGGCCAGCATGACTAAGCCGCTTCTGGCAAACCAGAGCAGCGCATGGAAACGCTGTTTACCTTCCCGCTGGAGCGGTACCTATTTATCTATTTGCACTTTGACGTGCTTTCGAACTGCTAGGTTGGCAGGAGCTAGGGCCGAGCAACAGGAGCTCACCTGTTTACCTTCTGATCGGCAAGTCCTAGGCTCTGTGGTTTAACCCACACGCCACCCGGTCCCCTTGTAGCCATAGACCTGGTTAAAAAGCTGTCAGCATGCAACAGTAGCCACACACTGGTAACAGCTAAACCAGGTGATGGGTCTCAAACCCTTTGTGAGTTAGGGACTTCCCCTGCATATGAAGATACAGTCAGGTTCCAAGGTCTTGCAAGGCCTCAGACAGCATCTCCGAGGTCTCGTGAGGCCTGAGGTGTGACTTGCGGTGCTTTGTGAGGCACCAGAAGTTGTGCTGGGAGCTTTGTGGTGTGGGTGCTGAAGACCCATAGCAATTTTTTGTGGGTGCTTGGACCCCCAGGCCCCCCTATAGTTGGCACCCCTATCCACTGCTTTGCGGCTTGAGCAAAGCTTCAGGAGTAAACCCTGAGGAAAAAATTCATATCCAATGCCTTCTAGGCTGACTTTGGTGTTAGAATTCCTGCTCCATGGTTGCAGTGATAGGATTTTTGTCTATCACATGACGTGTATAGTTTGACTCCACAAGAGTGGGAAGTGACGGAGACAGGATGCTTGTGTTCCTGTGTTCCATGAAGTGGGACTATTGTCCTTTGTTCTTTTTCTCTTTGCTGTCTGATGCTAGAGAGAGAGGGAGCCATGTTGCAGTACTCCGTGTGTGTTTATATGTAAATAAACATAGATTAGCCAAAATGATGAGTTGCTGACTCGGCCCGAACGATTGACCAGGAGGGAGGGAAAATGCCAGTCGGGCATGTGTCTCTGCCAACATCCTACTCGAGTGTAGGATGAGCTCCTTACATTTGGGAGAATAAATGGCTAAGGAGTCACCCCTACATGGAGTGGAGGCCCTAAGGCAGTTGGATGACACATTGTATGCCTCTTTCTGGCACCTCCTGCAGCCAAACTGGAGCCAAATGTATTGCTCTGCTTTCCTTTGGACCACATCAGCGAGGCTGAGAGGACTTCAGGCAGAACCCAAGACCTCCATACACATTGCCCAGGAGATATATACAGGGCTTTTTTTCTTTCTTTCTGTCAGAGCTCACAGGAGCTCAGCTGTGGCACTTCTGAGGTGGGTACCGTTGCCATTCTGAGAGAACAAGGGATAAGTTCATGGTGAACTCCAGCACCTCTTTTTCTAGAAATGATAATGATAACAATGATGATGATGATGATGATGATGATAATAATAATAATAATAATAATAATAATAATAATAAATTTATACCCCACCCATCTAGCTGGATTTCCCCAGCCACTCTGGGCAGCTTCCAACAGAATAATAATAATAATAATAATGTGATAAAACATCAAACAATTAAAAACTTCCTTAAACAGGGCTGCCTTCAGGTGTCTTTTAAAAGTCAGATAGTTGTTTATTTCCTTGACATCTGATGGGAGGGCGTTCCACAGGGTGGGAGCCACTACCCAGAAGGCCCTCTGCCTGGTTCCCTGTAGCTTCACTTCTCACAGTGAGGGAACTGCCAGAAGGTCCTCGGAGCTGGACCTCAGTGTCCAGGCTGAATGATGGGGGTCAAGATGCTCCTTCAGGTATACTGGGTCGAGGCTGTTTAGGGCTTTAAAGGTCAGAAAAATAGCACTGGAGACATACACAGGCACACACTGTAAATACTGTTGCTTTAAAGTCAGCATTGACGCTCAATACATTCTTGCTCTTCAGTATTATCTTCCTTTCCCCAGCATCCCTTTGGGCAAGGGATATTGGAAATAATGCAGAAAGTGGTGCCTACAGACTAGAGCTCCGTTGCTTGTTTTCTCCGTTGATCATCCTGGCCATTTTGTCTGATCATGCCATGTCCCTATGCGGGGGACAGCCATTGATTTCAAAACATTCCCAACGCATTAACAATGCTGAGATCTATGTAGCTGTGCTCAGGTTGACCATTTAGTTACCCTTTCTATAAGCGTCAAGAATGTATATAGTTTGCACTGCTTATTTCTAATGTGGCATACCCAGTGCATTTTTTCCCTTGACAAATGTTTAGGGGTACTCTCATTTTCCTTCTAATATTGAAATACTGCCCCTCAATGAGGGCAGACTTAGATTCACAAAATGTTTGGGGTATGTGTACCCCTGCGTACCCGCCCCCCCAAAAAGCACTGGGCATACCTTATGCTAGGGATCTTTCCGGTGCTTACTCCAAGGAGGCTGGATGAGGAAATTCAGAAGCAAATGGGTGTTGCAGATAGAATTGGAATTGAGCCACATCCAATTGTTTAAGTTTCATCTCTAGTTTCATTTTTTCTGCAGGAAGTTGGATGTGAATGTTGTAATAGAGGTCATTAAAGACAGGATAATTGCTTCCCAATGTGTGATGAATATGAATCTGCTTCCTAAAAGGAAGGCAGATATTTCAAATGGCTTTTATTATTGAAAGTGCAGAGCTAAACTTGACATTTGGGTGGGGAGCAGGTCTACACTATTATGCTAGCATCCAAAACTATGAATTCTTCATTAACTCAGAGGTATGTAATACATAGAAAATTTAAAATTAACCAAGACCAAACTCTCTCTCTCTCTCTCTAAACCCACAATATCACCCTTCAACTGAAGTGCATTATTTGTAACCAGTACATTTAAATTTTCTTTTGGATTGATATTTTAATGGCAAACCATTGTGACAGAATGTAAATCTTTGAGTTTTCCTGGCCCAGAGATATACAAAATCGTCTTCAGCCAGTCCATGGCCCTTCCACACAAGTAGAGGAACATGTTTATTTCAACACAAGTCCACATCATTTTCTTTTTTTCTTGTTTAAAAGTCCATTTCTGTATGGTACTGATAACACCAAAGTCACAGGTTTTATTCCCATAGAGGAAAGCTGCATATTCCTATATTCCTGCATTGCATGCGGGTGGACCAGATGCTACACATGGTCCCTTCTAACTCAATAATTATATGGTTCTAACTTATGTGAATTTCAGTGCAGGGTTGCCATATTTCAAAAAGTGAAAATTCTTTTTGAGCTTTCTTCTTCTTTTTGGAAAATCTCCAAAAAAGAAGTTTTTAAGTTGTTGTTGTTGTTGTTGTTTTCTTTCTTTCTTTCTTTCTTTCTTTCTTTCTTTCTTTCTTTCTTTCTTTCTTACCAACACTTCTGATATGGGCTGCCATTTGCCTTGGTTCTCCAGGACAATTTAACTGATTTTCAAAAATTTCTCCCGGACACCATTTTTGATGGATGAATCCCAGCTATGTTTGGGAAATTCCAGACACATGGCACCCCTAATCAAGTGTGGTAGGGCAGTGATCACCCAGCAACACTGCTGTTCACCTGATGGGGCTGGGGTGTGGCCTCATTGAGGCTGCTTGCATGTGCTGTTGAGAATACCAGATTGATTCCGCTAGTGCAGGCATGGCCAAACTTGTCCCTCCAGATGTTTTGGGACTACAACTCCCATCATCCCTAGCTAACAGGACCAGTGGTCAGGGATGATGGGAATTGTAGTCCCAAAACTTCTGGAGGGCCAAGTCTGGCCATGCCTGCACTAGTGCATCTATGGAACTCTGACCTCGCTGTTGCCTTACCCAGCTTAGATCTGTCCAGATAAGTTGCCGTAATGTCAGTGTCAGAAGGGCAGATCTGCCACACTTCACTGGCTGCTGGTGGTGAATTGTTTTGTAAATACTTTTGAGGTGCTTGGAGGGCTTCCCTGAATCATTCTTTTAAATCATTTCTATCTGCTTGCAGCAGATAGAAGGCACTTGAAAGCCTTTTCGAGTAAAACATCAATGGAAAGGGTAGTACAGTGGTACCTTGGTTCTCAAACACCTTGGCACTCAAGCAACTTGGAACCCAAACACTGCAAACCTGGAAGTAAGTGTTCCAGTTTGCAAACTTTTTTTGGAAGCTGAACATGCTCCAATTTGATTGTTATGCTTCCGATTTGAGTGCCACACTTCCGTTTTAAGTGTTATGCTGAGGTCTGCCTGTTTTTGCTTTTTATTTTATGTTTTTGTGACTCATTTTTGTGACTGTTCAGCTACTGATTAATTGTGTGACTGCAGTACATTGTTTATTGCTTTCATGTTATGGATCAATGGTCTCGTTAGATAGTAAAATTCATGTTAAATTGCTGTTTTAGGGGTTGTTTTTAAAAGTCTGGAACGGATTAATCCATTTTGTATTACTTTCTATGGGAAAGTGTGCCTTGGTTTTGGAATGCTTTGGTTTTGGAACGGACTTCTGGAACAGGTTAAGTTTGAGAACCAAGGTACCACTGTATGTTCTGATGGCTCACCCCCTATCGGTCTCATACACTCAATCCACAGGAGCCTCTCTTCGAATGCTGGGGAAGTCCATAAGTGTCTGACATTTTGGAGCCCATCAGCCACCCTCACCTGGTTTAGCCAGGCAGTCAAAGCTGTTCCCAGGGTGAGGCCACTGTCATATGTTGGTGGCTTCTAGGAGCCACAGGTGAGAGCTGTGTGCAGGATGCCAGATATGTCCGGGGGGGGGGGAGGGTTGCTGCAAGTTGTGCCAAAAGCCCCAGTCCTTCCCCATCCCCAGTTTGGTCCTTCCATCCTCCCTTTATTTTTCCACACAAGTTTTCAGAGGCAACACCCAATTCATCAAATGCTTGAAATTGATGGAGTGGATGTACTCATTGACTAAAGATCTCTAGGGCAGTGGAGGAGCCAAGATAGTCAGATGATGCCTAAAAACAACGAGGAGAAAAAACAGATCATAACAGCTTGTGTATACATGAAACACAACCATTGTCATTTTTTAGTTGCACATTTTATTATTAGCCTTCATGCTGAAAAAGCACCCAAAATAATGTAGATCCATTAATTTAATCTAATTTAATTTATAACTGTGGCTTCTCCAAAGCCCTCAAGATGCCTCAAAATATAAAAAACAATAGATAAAGATGTCTCATATACTGGAACAATAATATAGTGTACTATATTACATTTTATCATAATATAATAAAAAGGCAAAATGCAATAGCACAAAATGAACGAAAACAATGATCAGAATATAATAAAAAGATAGAATAGAACAGCATTAACTTCAATCAATTTAGAAGCCTAAGCAGTGGTAGGGATCCTTATTCTGTGCCTTGGTGGGTGAGCCCAGAGGCTCATGCTATGCTCTTAGGATTTATTTCTTCAGAGGACCACACTAGTCCTAGTCATGCATTATAGGAAGAGCCATGGCTTAGCAATACAGCATCTGTCACAAGTTCAATCCCAGGCATCTCTCAGTATGGCTCGGAGAGATGTCTTCCTTTAACTCTGGAGAGCTGAGGCCAGTCAGTGTTGCCTGAGCTAGATGTACCAATGGTCTGTCTTGGGCAATAAGGCAGCTTGCTAGGTTCCTATGTACAGGAGTGAAAGGGGGACATGCAATAACCTGAGAGTGTGGCTGCACAACTGATCCCACCTTCGGTGTTATATGATTGACTTATATCTGACTCAGTGTCTTTGTACTGGATGTAGATTTTGAAGACCTTATGTCTGAACGTGTCATCCTGGCTTATTTCTCAGGGTCTGTAATGTAAGGCCACATAGAATCATAGAATTGTAGAGATGGAAGGGATCACGAGGGACATCTAGTCCAAACTCCTGCAATGCAGGAATCTCAGCTAAAGCATCCATGACAGATGGCCATCCAACCTCTGCTTGGAAACCTCCAAGGAAGGAGAGTTCACAACCTCTCAAGGGAGTGGGTTTACTGTTAGAAAGTTCTTTCTGATGTTTAGTCAGAATCTCCCTTCTTGTAACTTGAAGCCATTAGTTCAAGGCCTAGCCTCCAGAGCTGGAGAAAAACAAGCTTGTTCCCTCTTCCATGTGACAGCCCTTTAGATTAGATTATATCTCCTCTCAGTCTCCTCTTTTCCAGACTAAACATACTTAGCCAGCTTCTTCAACTGTTCCTCATAAGGCTTGGTTTCCAGATCCTTGATCATCTTGGTTGCCCTCCTCTGCACACATTCCAGTTTGTCAACATCCTTCTTAAATTGTGGTGCCCAGAATTGGACACAGTGTTCTTTCTTGCTTTTCCCTTTATGGAAGGCTAGGCAAAGCAAAGCAAAGCAAAGCAAAACAAAACAAACAAACAAACAAACAAACAAACAAACATTGGGTCCTCAACTGGGTGACTAAACTGCTACACACACTCCATTCTTCCTAGATGCTTCTTGTTCTGGTCATGCTCCACCTGTGTAGAAATGAGTGCATGTAGAATTTACAGCCCTTTGTGGCCTCATCTACTGTTATAGGACCATCAAGCTCAAAGCCACCAAGAACATTTTATTTTTTTAATGCAGTCCTTCATTTCCCACATCCCTGGTGTTAGAAGCAGCTGACAGCAAACAAAATACATTAATGATAACACAAAATAACAGCACAATTGTAACCATGCCTACTCAGAGGTAAAAACTGTGATCCCTGCTCCTCAGTCAGTATATCCGAACTTCCTCATAACAGGAGGAGGAAGATTGTATGTGGAATGCTGCTTTCAGGTACCGTGATGAGAATGGCTGTCTTGATTACTGTCAATGGGCCTACTGCTGAGCAATAATCAGGAACTTAATGAAAGCATATTAATGTTTCTTGGTGACTAGAAATCTTTGGAAGGTGGCAATCAGTGGGAGGTTCAGAAAAATGATTTGTTATCAAGTCAAATTTGGTAAGGCAGAAAGCTGAGAGGACTATAAATTTTGAAGGAATGGGATGGGATCAGTCTGGAAAGCTCCAGGGCAGCTTTCTCCAACTTTGGGCTCCATAGAAGTGTAGGACTACAACTCCTATCAACCCCAACCATTGACAATGTTAGGCAGGGATGATGGGGATTGGAGTCTAATAGCAAATGGGGACCAAAATATGCACAAGAACACAGGAAGTTGCCTTCTACGGAGGGCCCAACAGACTCCTTCTTTCTTTGTGAGTATATTCTCAAACCTCCAAGTGTCCCTATTTTCCAGGGACTGAATTGTACTGAACCATCTGTAGACCCCCATTTCATGGCTGGCAATTTGAGAACCACAGAGTGTGTCAGCCAATGAAGTTTTTGTTGTTGTTGTTGTTGTTGTTGTTGTTGTTGTTGCTGTTGCTGTTGTTGTTTTTAAAAAGCTGCAAAAGCTCATTTCATGTCACATTATCTTGTTAGACCCACAAACACATATGATTTTTCCTGGATTTGGATGTGTGCTGGGAGAGAAGTTTTAAACTACCTTACTGCTGCTACTGGCCTAAATTTGAAAGCTCTCCAAAGGGACAAGCTGTAGCTCTCAAAGCTGACTCATGGGAGTCAGCAATCACAGTGCATACATTTAATTGGTTGTAGGAATCGGTTCCCACAGCACTTGAGTCAATTGGTTGTAGCCTGGAGTCACAAACACCCCTTTTGAACGAAATAACTGTGCCCGATTGGCCAAGGCTGGGCACTGTGAGTACAGGGTGCTGGATAAGATTTGCCATTGGCATGATCCAATGTGTTCTTGTGTTTTTACATTCTTAGGTGTAGGCAGTCACATGGAAAAGAAAACATACAGAGGATTGATGGATGCTCTCATGCCTCTAGAAGATTGTTTTTCAAAGGAAATTGCTGCCTCTTTTTCTGGAGAGTTAAGGGCAAGCAAACCTAGACAGCATCTTAAAAAGTAGAGACATCACCTTGCCAACAAAGGTCTGTATGGTAAAAGCTATGGTTTTCTCAGTAGTGATGTATGGAAGTGAAAGCTGGACCATAAAGAAGGCTGATCGCCGAAGAATGGATGCTTTTGAATTATGGTGCTGGAGAAGACTCTTGAGAGTCCCATGGACTACAAGAAGATCAAACCTCTCCATTCTTAAGGAAATCAGCCCTGATTGCTCACTGGAAGGACAGATTGTGAAGCTGAGGCTCCAATACTTTGGCCACCTCATGAGAAGAGAAGACTCCCTGGAAAAGACCCTGATATTGGGAAAGATGGAGGGCACAAGGAGAAGGGGATGACAGAGGACGAGATGGTTGGATAGTGTCTTCGAAGCTACCAGCATGAGTTTGACCAAACTGCGGTAGGCAGTGGAAGACAGAAGTGCCTGGCGTGCTCTGGTCCATGGGGGTCACGAAGAGTCGGACACGACTAAACGACTAAACAACAACAAGGGCAAGCAACAAAACAGACAGAGCAAAGAATGTGTGATCATAGCATGGAGGCATGAGAGGGGAAGTGTTGCCTCAGGCTCTGTGGGTTTGGAGATTCTAGGGCTGATGGAGTATTGTCCCATTAGCCCTTAAGTAGTAGCCTTCTATAATATCTGCCATGCATTGTGGCATGATGTTCTCATTTTCAATAGTGGTAAAGGAGAGGGAAAAAGGCTTTCTGAACAAGTGTTCATCAAAGAGATCTGGGAAAGAGCACTTATCAATGTCTGCCATATAAAAATGTACTTTGTAATTTAAAATGGATGAAGGTGTTATTATTTCATAGAGGTTTCCAAGCTGCCCTAAAAACTTCTCCTGGACACTGTGTAATAATGTCATTTGACCAAGCAGACAAGGTGAATCAAAGAAAACACTACTTAGATGTTCAATCTAGCTATTTCATTCTATTGTAATTAAAGTGCACGACTGGCACCTAAACAGGCAGAATGTTTTCAATGGCCCTAAATTAAATTTCAGACATCATTGGCCTCAATCTGAGGAATGTAAACATTTATTAAATGACAGGCTGAAAATAGCTGGCTTAACGGAGGGGATTTCTTGCTATTAATTCTCAGTAGCACTTCCCTGATCACTGCTTACAGATTTGGGTCTTTTCTGCGAGCCACTTAAGGTCCTTCCTTAATGTCATTTCTCGTTGCCTCTCTTCACCCACGGGAAAAGCAATATGCCAAAGTAAAAATGCATCGCTACACAATTGCCAGAACATGTTGTCACTTCTCTAGGGGCATGAGAGTTGTCTCAGCACAACAATCTCACTTAGGCAAACACTAGTTACTCAGTTCAGAGGCTATGCATATCCCAATTGAGCATACAGAGCTCAAGTGCACATGGCCTGAATTATTCCTTGCATTAGAGGGAGAAATGGAACAGGCACAATTCTGCTACTTCTGCTGAAATGGTTGGCTTGGCTAGAGCGTTGGATTTTGATTGGGCATACATGAGATAAAATAACTGCCCATCAAGAAAGTTCATGGAGGCAGCCTTGGAAAATATGTCATTTCTCAGCTTAACATATTACAGATCTTCCAAGTGTCCCTATTTTTCCAAGGAGAGTCCCAGATTTACAGAAGCCATCCTGGTTTCTGATTTGATCTCATCCCTATTTTCATTGGAGAAAAGTTGAAGGATATGGTAGGATGTCCTTATTTTCATCTGAGAAATGTTGGAGGGTATGGAGTTATCTGATCCCTGAGCCATCTGAAGGCAGCCCTGTAGAGTGGTACCTCAGGTTAAGAACTTAATTCGTTCTGGAGGTCTGTTCTTAACCTGAAACTGTTCTTAACCTGAAGCACCTATTTAGCTAATGGGGCCTCCTGCTGTCGCTGCACCGCCGCTGCACGATTTCTGTTCTCATCCTGAAGCAAAGTTCTTAAGCTGAGGTAAAATTTCTGGGTTAGCGGAGTCTGTAACCTGAAGCATCCGTAACCTGAAGTGTATGTAACCCGAGGTACCACTGTATAGGGAAGTTTTTTTTTATGTTTTATGTTTTTATATATGTTGGTAGCCACTCAGAGTGGCTGGAGCAACTCAGTCAGATGGGTGAGGTATAATAATAATAATAATAATAATAATAATAATAATGGAATAGAACATCCCTATTTTCATCAAAAAAAAAAAAATGTTGGAGGGTATGGTTTCATAGTAAGCAAAGGGAAAACATAATGTTCCATATAGCAGTCATGGCATCTGATGAGGTCAGTCTGTTGTACCAACCGCTCCCATTTCTGGGGAAGATGGGCCTAGCTATGATGACGCACACCAAGATTGGACTAGGCTAACACATTCTCCATGGCCTTCACATCTGTGAAGTACCCTTGGAAGCTTGGAGTGGTCCAGAATTCAGCAGCAATGATACTTATATAAGCACATTATGCCCATTTTGGAACAACCGTAGTGGATACCAATTTGCTTCCAGCCACAATTCAGTTTGCTGATTATTACCTATGATTACTACCCAAATGTGCTGAGTCCTGAGAGACCTCACCCTCCCAACCCACCCTGCCTGAACCCTTAGATCTAATGTAATCACCATTATCTGCATGTTGTCAAAGGCTGATGTTCAGCTGAGGGTCTTCTCTGTGGCCACATCCCAGTTGTAGAATTCCCTCCCATAGGGAGTTATTTGATCCTTTCTTCTTTTGGGTTCTTCTGCCAAGTGAAAATGATTATGTTTAGTCTCTCTTTTTTCAGATCACCTTGCTACTGTGATGCTTTCATTTTCTATAATTCTGCCTCTATTCTATTTTGAAATTGTTTTAAACATTGCATGCGTTTTTTAAAATTATGTTGGCTATCTTGAGTGCTATTTTCCAGGTGATAATATCTTAATAAATATCTTTATGTATGTTGCACTTAGGTTTTTGAATAACGATAGGATACAAAATGTAATAAACGGTAAATCTATTTTCACAAATGGTCTGTCTGATTGCATATAAATATTAGGTAATGTAATACCCATATACAAAAAAATGCAATTGAAATGAAATAAAAGCAACTAAAGTAATGGGGGGGGGATTCTGTTACCAGTCTTTTTTTAAAAAAACAATATTTACAAATTAAAATTTCCCTAGTTCATTCAGACATAAAAGTCAACTTGCTCCAATAATAGCTGCCAAATCCATTTTGACTCCCCTCTTTGGTAGAGCACAGAGGAGTTCGATTCATCGCGTTTGCTGGTCTATACTGAACATAATCGCAAACAATTCTTTAATACTATGGGAATTACCCTGAGCAAACCCCAAATTCTCTCTCCTCCTCCAGCCACATGGAGGAGAAAAGCAGCATTGCTTTCCAATTTAAACTAAAGCGTGTTCTCCTTCATGCAGAGCACGTGTTGCGGTGGGGACTAGCAAGACACCCCAGTGTTGCTGGGCGGGAAAGAGTTTGGCCACTATTAGCAGAGGGCTGTGCTGTTGCTGGGGAGAATTATATGTTGCCATTTTTTGATTGACAGCCCTAGTCTTTAAATGCCCTGCACACAGCATTGAGCTTCCTCTTTTCGCTGAGTGCATCGGATCACCCGCCCTCCCTCCCTATTTTAGGCTGTTTGCTTGACCTTGCTATGCCTGTCATGGGGTCGTCTGCTTTTGGGGCAGGGGTCCGGTAGGAATTTTTTCCATTTGGCTGATTGGCTGGTGCCATTTGGTTTTTGCCTACTGCGTAGCAAATCGTCACAACTTGTAAGGTTGCGGTTAGGCATTGGTTTGGGAATTGGTTGGTGGAGGGGTATGGATTTGGCTGTGCCTGCCCCTCCAAAAGTGCTGCTGCTGCTGCAAGGGTTTTCCATTAAAGGAACCCAGGGGCTCGCCGTGCTTTTGTCCGAACCCTGTCAAGGGGCTAGGGCCACGCAAGAGCCCCTGGGAGCATTTGGGAGAGGTGAGGCATGGTTCCCAGTCCCGTCTCTCTCCCCGGGTGCCTTACCCTTTTCTCACTTCGCAGGTGTGCAAATGTCAGACTGTCCCCATGCGGGGTCAGATAGTTGCAACCAATGCCTAAGCAACCACTCGCATTGCTTGTAATTTAATAAAGTTGTGGCCAAAATTATGCCAAAAACCTTAAACAAAAATAATGTGTTACTTGTGTTTTATTGGGGGGTGTCTTGGGGACCTTGACACGCAACCACTGTTTATTGTTTCATCTAAACCATGCACTGTATTAACTATGTTAAGACAACTTTAAACCTTGGTTAACAACCCTGTCCCCTCCCCCAATAAGCCCAGCTAAAACTAGCCATAGTTCCTGTAGCTGTCTTAAAACAGGAAGCAAAGGCTTTTCCTCATGGGCATAGAAGGAGAGGAGGAAGTGCATGAGAATAGTTCATGCAAGCTCATTGGTTCAAAGCTACATCCGTCAATGTATGTTCATGAAGGATTGTTTCCTTCTTTTTCAAAAGCAGAAGAAAAATTTCTTGTTCAAAAGAAGCTCTGAAATGCTGGAACTTTAAAGCTAAAGAAACTTCTGAACCTGTTACTGAAAAAATTAAAACATACACGCTATGCGTTTTTCCCCAGGCATCATCAAACAAAAACGAGTTAACATTAAGCAGTGTGTGAAACTACCCACATTTTCTTCTTTCCTTCTTTTTCATCTGTGCTAATGTAGCCCAATGGTCCTTAAAGCTTTGCTGTTTGTTGAGTTGCTAAAATCCTCACAGGTACTTATTAAATTGCTGACACAAAACAGAACAGATGTGTTATGTCAACTGTTATACATGAAAATGCTGTAATGTCATATATCGGTATTGATTTCCATTGTGGACTTTCTTAGAATTAAAAACACAAAATCAATGAAGTTTTACTATTACAAGATGTGCCCTCTGTATTGATTTTATTATCCACAACCAAAACATATTTCAGTTTGATAGTATGACAGGTATATTGGCAAGAGATCTCCAGTAGATTTAAATTAAAAGCTATAGGGACCTTCCACTGAACCTTAGTGTAGACCTCTCTTCCAGACGTGGTATCACCACCCTGCATATTGAAGAATTTGCCAGGTCACATACCTTCTGGGTCTATAGGGACCTTCCACTGAACCTTCCACTGAACCTTAGTGTAGACCTCTCTTCCAGACCTGGTATCACAACCCTGCATATTGAAGAATTTGCCAGGTCCCATACCTTCTGGGTCTACTGCCTTGCCTGTTCCCATCCTAGCACCCAGCACCATTTGAGCCTCCACCCTTACCTTCTTCTGGCACATGACTTCAAAGTGGGTTCACTTGAGCACAAGGGGAGGAAGTAGACCAATTTTGGACGCAATCACTTGCCACTTCAGTTTTCCATGCATAGTGACAGAAAAGTAGAGTCAGGGGAGTCTCTGACCATCCCTATATACATATGTATTCTGTCAAACTATATTATACTGTGATTGTCTAGATCAGTGGTTGCCAACCTTTTTTTGGCCATGCCCCACCTAATCATCTCTAAAATCCTGATGCCCTCCCATGACATATAATTCTTATTATTTGAAAAGTGAACTCCTATTCACATGAAGGAAGCTTAAAAGGCCATTAACTGTTAATGACTCATTCTTGAATTGCCTCCTTAATTGCCCCCCTGTGGGGCTTGTGCCCCACATTGGGAACCATGGGTCTAGATATATTTGGTGAGTATGAACCTGAGTCACTATAAAAACAGCTGCAAATTATAATGAAGAAGTGTTGAAAGGAAGCTGAACCCTTACCACAGCCACCTCCCCAACCTTCAGAACTGACTTCCGGGCACCACCGAAAGACAGTGCGGGGAAAAGCAAGTCGGGGAGAAATGGAGCTGAGTCACAGACCCTCAATTCTCACCCGCCTGCTCCCCGAAGGCTTGCCGGCCCTAGTCCCATTCCAGGGATTGGACGAAAAGATGGCAAGCCCCAGGATTCCTTTAACGGAATTCCCTTTCCGCAGCAACCATGGAGGGGCAGGCACAGCCTATCCTAACCCCTCCTCCACCAATTTATAACCAATGCCTAACCACAACCTTACAAGTTGTGACGATTTGCTACGCAGTAGGCAAAAACCAAATGGCCGAGCCAATCAGCCAGATGGACAAAATTCCTACCAGGCCCCTGCCCCAACGGCAGACGACCCCATGACAGGCATAGCAAGGTCAATGCAACAACCCCTTACTCAAGGGCGGGTGGGCGGGTGATCCATTGCACGTAGCAAAGAGAAAGCTCCAGGCTGTGTGCAGAGTATTTAAACATTTTACCCCTCCCACCAAAATTGCAACATAACTTTTACCCCAGCAACCCAGTGAACCAATCACTGCCCCAGGCCATCTTTAGAGACCCTGCCTGGTAACAGAGGGGTGGCTCAGCAGACCCCACCGCAACACGTGCTCTCCATGAAGGAGAACATGCTTTGCAGGATGGGAAACAAGCTGGTAGTTTGTGTCGGAGTTGCCAGGAAGGAGGGAATGCAATGATCAAGGAGGGGTTAAGTCTCTCGTTCCTGTATGCTGTTTCCTAGCCACCAATCATGCTTTTTCTCATTCTCCCCCACTTTATAGCTGTTTGGCACCCAGAAGCCATATGCAATGGATTGGAGACATCATGCAGGGGAGGGAATTTCAGTACTAAATCATCCAGGATACTCGTTTAGTCAATAAATTTATATTCCACTGGTGACAGTTATATTAGAAGAGAGCCATTTCATTTTCTCTCTTTCTTAAACGTCTAGCTACACAAATTGGAGGTTGCTCATAAGTGGTGAATGTTGCATGTAATGGTCCTCGGAATGAAATTACATTAAGTAGCAAAGAGGTTAATGGGGTCAGTGGGAACTACTTGGGACTGAGCACCAGTTCTAAAAAGTCAGCCGGGCGCCTAAATATAAGTTTCAGCCTAATTTTAGCTGCCTGTTATTTACAGCTGTGACGTTATGTACATAACAGCTAATTATCCCACATTTTGCAGTCGTGTTCGGAAGGATTTCATGGCAGGTAACAGTTTTGCCAAAGAAATAAAAGGCATGTCAAATACACTTTATTTCACTGTCACAGAGTTCTTCCAAAAGTGAAATTCACTCCCACATAATGCTTCTTTGCAGTGCCAAAGCCCTGTAAGCGAGAACAAAGCCTGTGGTGTTGTGCCTTCGTTTTACACATCTGCACACAGCAATCATGAGAGTGGAGAAAAGGACCGTGGGCATTTATTTAATGTGTGGCTTTTTTTAAACCCATGTTTTCTGCTTAGCTGCTAGTTGCTTTGCTCAGACATATTTAGGTTTTCAATCCTGTTAATGATGAGGGAGAAATGTGGCTTGGTTTGCATTGCAACGCAAACCTGTCTCATTCACACTTCCTGAAACAATATACGGAAACAATTCTTCTGCAGCTTGGAGCCTCATGTATCCATGGAAGCTCGTTGTGTGAGTGAAAAACCTCCATGAATTCATGATGTTGTCTGCTACAGATCGGCACTGGAAGACAAGGAGTCCCATGGCTCTGAGAGGTGTTCCATCTGTGTTCCCCTTTCAAGCAATAATGGCTGAAGAGGAGGACTTCCGGGTTGGCACCACCGCAATGGCGGGCTTCCTCTGATCTGGAGGAACCCGCTCCGTGGAAATTAGAGTCTGGAACGCCATGGCGAGGCAGAGACCCATCAAAACCACAGGCGGGAGAAGCCTGTGGAACTGGGATTCGGCTGGCAACTTCTGCACCTCCCCTACTCATGGGGAAACCCGACTTCGGGGATCCGGAGCGACGTGGGGTGAGTGGCGCGGTGCTTCGAACCGATTGCTCTTTCCACGGAGTGAAGCCGCGTTACTGTTGCCGGAGAGCGTTAACTTTTTTCCTGTGACAAATTGGACTCTAAACAAGTACCCATGAGTAGAACGGAAAAATGGATTTTTCAATTTCGTAATTTGGCACCGGAGCGGGAAGGTCTAAACAGGAAGTCCGACTTTCCGCTTTTGTAAATAGTTTGAAGCAAAGATACTACAAGCTAAAGTCTGGAAAGTTATTTGTAAAGTGTCACTTAGGAGATCACAGCCACAGAGATAAGATGAGTCATTCTGTTGTCTGGAGAGGTCACTTTCTGTTTTGCATGGAGAAGCCATTTTCAATTGAGCCCAGAGATGGAAGCCCACAGCTGCATTGAGGCAATATAAACATGCTGGTCTAAAGAGGCTCAGTAAAATCCATGACTAAAGGGGGATTAGGAGACAGATTGCAGTTCATGGCTGCGGCTGATTATGTACGCAACCACTTTCCCCTGGAAAAGTTGAAAAATTCCAAACTGATATGGTTGGATTTTGTTTTAGAAGGGGGGGAAATAACAGTAGAAATGTATTAATGAAACAAGGAATGGATGAATGAAACTATAATGAAACTGAATGTTATTGCTTTAAAATTCAACAGGTGTTAAGAAGGCTTTGCTTTATTTTGTTTAAGAAATCCCAGTCAAATTCAAAATCTGACATTTAAAATCAAATTGGAAACCTTAAAACATTTCTGAATTGGAATGTGCTAGATCCTTTGGGGGGGGGGAATTCTGTTTGTAGTGGTTAACCTGTATGTGACATTTGTTACACACATGCAAATCATTACTTGGTATGACAGTCATCAACAAATTATCTGCAGCATTTTTGCATATAATCTCATTAATTCTAATTACTGCAACATTCCACATAACATGCTTTGGAGGGTATTTTATAGTTCTGGTTGTCAAAAAGGTGGCATTGTGCATAGAAATGAGGGAGGTCACTTAATATAATGCAATCTATTCTAAAGTGATGGGCTATTAATGCCAAGGTACTAAAGATTTGTCATTTGAACCTTTACTGACAAAATGGATTCTGGAAAGATTGCTGTGTGTGTGAATTGGCACATAGTTTTCCTGCTGAGAGGAGGAAAGCTTCTGCTAAAGGATTGGATTTATGATTTCTTGGTTTCAACAGAGTGCATTCTTGAAAAAACTTGTATAACCAAAGTAACCATGAACAGAATACCATGGATCTTAGCTGTTAAGAGTAGAGGTTGCTTGATTAAATGGAATTTTCTGCTACCTAACTAAACTTAAGAAAGAGAGAAACTGTGTGTCTCATAAGTAATGACTTCCCAGCTCTAAGTAAATGCTTGAAACAAAAGTTTAAAATGGGTGTTCAAAGCATGAGGTCAAAATTTACAAAATGTTCAGGATAATTTCCAGAATCCATTTTATGCCTCAACCATTCTGTTTTACTGAACTTGGAGCCAAGTAATTTAGTCTAGTCTGTGGGAGGTAGTAAAACAAATTATCTGCAGCATTTTTGCATATAATCCCATTAATTCTAATTACTGCAACATTCCACATAACATGCTTTGGAGGGTATTTTATATTTCTGGTTGTCAAAAAGTGGCATTGTGCATAGAAATGAGGGAGGTCACTTAATCTAATGTAATCTATTCTAATGTGATGGGCTATTAATGCCAAGGTACTAAAGATTTGTCATTTGAACCTTTACTGAATTTCTGTGGCTATTTCTCAGACTCTCTTTAATCCCTGATTAATGTAGCCACCCCTTCCTACAAATTCTATATATAATGTATACCACACTCCATTACCTAATGAGGCAGCAATTAGATGAACTAAAGCCAATACCAGCCATAAACATGGGATAACATACATAGGATGCACGACACATTCTAGAAGCTGGAGAAGACAAAATTCCCCCAATTTCTTCCAAGGGAGAGAACTTTGAAAACATTGCTCTCCTGGTCCCTGTTGCAATCTTTAGAGGAGCCCACCTTGCCTCATGCCACGTAGCCTAACAGAGATTACCTGTCTCCCCTCTTGCTTTATCTGACCCAACGTAATATCTGTTCGATATTTTCCAAGCCTCAAGAAAAGCTTTCAGTGGGTTAGGAGGTGCAATCTAAGGAGGATCAAACTGGCTCAACTCATGCTGGCAACGGGAAAGATCATGAACCCAAACACCTATCAAATGGCTGTCCGCATCTCATCCAGGGTCTGCAAAAGTGTTAAGGTAACTTACAACTTTGCCTTGTATTCTTAGGTTTCATTTTGTCCTGTTCCAGCTTGTTCAGGTATGTCGTTCCTATTGATACTTCATTCATGTTCCACTTGCTGTTTCATGCCAGTAAATCCATATAATAATAATAATAATAATAATAATAATAATAATAATAATAGTTTTATTATTTATACCCTGCCCATCTGTTTGGGTTGCCCCAGCCACTCTGAGTGGCTTCCAACACATATAAAAACATAATAAAGTGTCAAACATGTAAAACATTTTTTAAAGTCTTAACATTTGTCTTGGTTCTGACATGTGCTCCACACCATGGAATCATAAAGTTGGAAAGGAGCACAAGAGCCATCTAATCCAACTCTCTGTAATTTTTTTTGCCCAATGTGGGGCTTGAGCTCTCAACTCTGAGATTAAGAGTCTTTAGGACTCAGCTACATTAGCAAAGAAAAAGCGTTTTATATGTTTTAACATGGTGACCCCAGATGGCACTGTAGAGTCCCGTCTTTCTCCAACATGGTTTCCCACCTTGAGGTTCACGACACTTTTTCCTGAAACACTTTTCTGATGCGTCTAGATCCAGCCTCATGCTCGACCAATTGAGCTATCCACGGCACAACTTGAAATGAGGGATGAAGGCACTGTTTTCCATTCCAAGCTGCGATTCTTACAGTACACGCAGCACGGTTTCCAATCCTCTGCTGTTCCTTTTCCACCAGAAACCTATGTTATCAGTCTCACTTTCCAATGGTGAAATTATGTAATTTACATAATTAATTCCATAAATTATGTTGTGGCTACATCATTCTACCCCGTTCATTTTAATGCAAGGAAACACAATGCAATTGGGGTGGTGGTAGCTAGCGGGATGTAATCACATATCATTTGCAGATCGGAAACAACAATAACAGTGAATTATTATTGTATTCACTGGATCGATTTCTGTTCCTTAATTGGGATGAATAACCAAACATCAGCAATTTCTGCTCCCATTTCCATTTTGGTAGAATTCTCTGGCATCATCTAACTACCAAGAGTTGATCTGCTTTGTATGAAGTGGCATCAAGTGATCTTGATGTGGGTAACCTATGTTGGAGATTCCATTCTACCTTTTTTTGCAGACATGGGCTTGTTGCGGGTCACATGTCTGTTTACATTCCATGAGCGGAACTTCTGCTCAGTGTCTTTTGCTTTTGTTTTTGAGTCTCTCTCTGAGAAGATGGCAAGGAGAAACGACATGTTTCTTTGTTCTGATTTATGTAAAATAAATCTGTATTTTTAGTATGTATCCACAGCCTCAAGCCTCTTCTGTTGTGCGGTTTACTCTGCTACGTATAGTGTGCTCAAGTCAGCAAGCTTGAGCCACTGATTTACGTCGGAGCCAGACGTCGATGAATCTCCGCAGCGTGAAGGCTGAGAGGAAGACGATCCAGCTGGGGCCTAGCCAGCTGGCCTTTCAACCTCAGGATACCGACAACCTGTTGTTGTTGTTTAGTCGTCTTAGACTCCATGACCCCATGAACCAGAGCATGCCTTGGAAACTCTCACTTTCTTCTCAAAACCTCTCCTTTTTTATGTCCATGGAGTTTTCTTGGCAAAATACTGGAGTGGTTTGCCAGTTCCTTCTCCAGGTGGATCCCATTTAGTCTAAACTCTCAGCTATGACCTGTCCGTCTTGGGTGGCCCTGCACAGCATAGCTCATAATTTCTTGGAGTTATTCAAGCCCCTTCACCACAACAAGGCAGTGATCCATGGGGGGGGGGGTAACCTGTAGCCCTTCAGAATTTTATTGGACTCCAGACAACATGGTCAGTGTTCAGGTATAATCCAGCCACTTCTCAGGGGCTACAGGTTGCTCACCCCTGATACGAGTGGCAGCATACAGACATTCAATATCTTGTGAGAGTTTGTGTGTGGTAGAAGAATTTTTGGATCTTACAGAATGGGTCTGAAGAGTCGGAATAGACATCTTAGGAGATGTTGTTTTTCAAGACTGGGAAGACCTTGTAAGAAGGTTCTAGATGCCTGGAATTTCTCAGCACATTCCAAGAAAGAACAACAGGTTACAAAGTCCAGCATATGTCACGTCTAATGCACTTTCTCTCATTCAGCTATAAAAAGTAATCTCCAATCTCTCAGCGATAGAGTCTAAACCTCTTTGTCAATGTAAGCTACTTCCTGAGAAGTATAAAGTGGCTTTGGTGCAAAATGAGAAAATGACCCTTTTCTTTGAAATTCTCTTTCAAGTCTCACTTTATCAGACACTTATATACATGCACACAGTGAATAGTCTCTCTTTACTTCCCACAGTGTTCCTTATATGCCGAAATCAAACTGCATGCCTTGGTGACTCAGTCTCCTTTCTCTTTTAATATTTTTGAACTGCTCTATACAGAACGATCTTGCTTTCATGTTTTAATTTGTATAAGTTTTGTCTTTATGGAACACCTCAAAGAAATGTGGCATGTTATCAAGTCATCAAACACAGAGAGAAATGGTTATGTTATGTCACATAAATGGGCTGCCAACCTCAAAAGGCAGGGTCACAATAAGATCTGTGGTAAGTACTTAACTGTCTGTATTGACTAGTTTAATTACTGAACTTCACATTGAAGACATCCAGCCTGGTCCAAAGAACCACAGGAGCCCCTGATGGTAGGACCTGAACCAATGGATTAAAGTTACAAGAAAGGGGATTCCAACTAAACATCAGGAAGAGCTTTCTGACAGTAAGAGCTGTTAGCCAGTGGAACAGACTCCCTCAGAAGGTGGTGAACTCTCATATCTTTGAAGTTTTTAAACCGAGGTTGGATGACCATCTGTCATGCATGCTTTAGTTGAGATTTCTACATTGCAGGAGTTGAACTAGATGACCCTTAACCTCTACAATTCTGTAATTCTATGAACATACTGAATTCCTATACAATGGTACCTTGGTTCTTAAACTTAATCCGTTCCGGAAGTCCGTTCCAAAACCAAGGCAAGCTTTCCCATAGAAAGTAATGCAAAATGGATTAATCCGTTCCAGACTTCTAAGAAACAACCCCCAAAACAGCAATTTAATGGGAATTTTACTATCAAACGAGACCATTGATCCATAAAATGAAAGCAATAAACAATGTACAGTAGACACATAATTAATCAATCAGTAGCTGAACTGGGTTCCACACTGTCACAAAAACAAAAAAGAGCCATATAAACACAAAATAAAGAGCAAAATCAGACAGACCTCAGAGTAAAACTCAAAATGGAAGTGTGGCACTCAAATCAGAATCATTCCAAATGGAGCATGTTCGGCTTCCAAAACAAGTTCACAAACTGGAACACTTACTTCGAGGTTTGCAGTGTTTGGGTTCCAAGTTGTTTGAGTACCAATGCATTTGAGAACCAAGGTACCACTTTACTGAGTTGTACTTGAAGCAGAAGGTTATTGATAGTACAGTGGTACCTTGGGTTACAGATGCTTCAGGTTACAGACTCCGCTAACCCAGAAATAGTACCTCGGGTTAATAACTTTGTTTCAGGATGAGAAGAGAAATTGTGCTCCGGCAGCCCGATGGCAGTGGGAGTTCCCATTAGGTAAAGTGGTACCTCTGGTTAAGAACAGTTTCAGGTTAAGAACAGACCTCAAGAACGAATTAAGTCCTTATCCCGTGGTACCACTGTACATGTATTCAGAATATGCATCATTTGCTATTCCCCTATCCCAGAGCAGTTCATTGCATATAGGAATTGATGTACAGAGCTGGTTGTCACATTTTAAAGACCTTAAGTATCCATTGGGTCTGTTTCATATGTCTATTTCATATGTCTTTGTTCACAAGATGCCAGTTCTAGCCATAAGAAGGAGAATATTATGGAACTGATTGTCTGGACTTTGCTATTGTCACACTATTCCCCATCCCCCTCTTGATGAATTTCACCAAAAGCAAAGTTCAGCAAAGTTATTGATGAATTTCACCAAAAGCAAAAATCTGGGATAAGTGTAGATGAAACATACCGGTAAGTGAAAGTGAAACATCTTAAAATTGAGCTCTGCAGATTCGTGGACACTCTCTATCAGTTCTTAGACAATTCCCATTCCTCTTACTGTCTTTTTCCCTTAATTAGTGGGGGGAGAGAACGAAGCCTTAAGGGCCCAGATCTTTAGTCAGCCATGAAGCTCCCAGGATGATCTTGGCTTATTCATAATCTGAAATGAGATTCAAAATCAGATGAAAGTTTAAAAAGAGCCATTTGGATATAGAGGTCAACATCTGATCTCAAAATCTGACATGTGAATTTCAGATCAGAATTGGACATCAATGTTAAAATTTAACATTCTCTTGATTGCTGAGGCGAGTGAAATTCCGGGTCATGTGGCCAGCATGACTAAGCCGCTTCTGACGAACCAGAGCAGCGCACGGAAACGCCGTTTAACCTTCCCGCTGGAGCGGTACCTATTTATCTACTTGCACTTTGACATGCTTTCAAACTGCTAGGCTGGCAGGAGCAGGGACCGAGCAACGGGAGCTCACCCCGTCGCGGGGATTCAAACTGCCGACCTTCTGATCAGCAAGTCCTAGGCTCTGTGGTTTAACCCACAGCGCCACCCGCGTCCCATGTTTACTACTCTTGTCTTAAAACCTTTCCTTACTACAAGCCTCAGTACTACTTTTATCTCCTAATGCTGTTCTTACAATTCCCCCCCCCCCAGTGTTTCTGCATTTCACAGTGCACCTTCCTCGTTATTACTTAACAATGGAAATAAACTGTGGCGTAGCAGTTTCCAGCCTCTTCTGCCCTTTCTTTCTTAGCTCCAGTCACCTGTACGTTCTCAGATCTTGAACAAAAGAAAGCAAGAGAAGAGCTGCAGTTTATCTCATGCCATCATACCGATAGTGATAATTTGCACACCACATGCAAGCAAGCAAAACCTGCCAGCAAAGCAGTGTTCAGCCTGGGGGTCTCGAGGTTACAAAGATATATAGCGAAACCCCATTAGGCACATTAGCAGTCTGTTGACAGATGCACTGCTGACTAATGGAGAGGTCCTTGCTTCTGACAAGCTGAGCTTCTCTTACAAATATATTTAGGCAAGGAAAATCCTAGATATCTCCATAATTGTCCACACACATATACGCACACTATTTGTTTCCAGATGGTGATAAGCATACGTATTGCCCATAACATTTACTGAGGGGGGTGTGTATGTGCTGAATTTAATGCAGATATGATTGATGCACCTTGGAAGAACCTGCTTTGTCAGGTGTTCAGGTAAACAGCAATATTATGAAACAATCCCTTAAGGTTTGCTGTACAAACCACAAGCCTATATGTCTTTGAAACTTGCTATTTGTGTAAGCTGCCCTGCCAAACTTAATTATGTCACTTCCCCTTACCTTGGGAGGAAATGGGTAATCAAGCCTTTGATCCCCTCGGCATACCTGTGAACTCAGCATGTGAGGAAGTCTGAGCTGGCTCCTCCAGGTCAGTCACACAGCTTTCACAAGCCTCTTTTACATTCCTATACCAAAAGTTTTAGGAACTGTTACCACTTTGTAATTAAACTATGTTTTACTGCCTGTGCAACCTTTCTGACTGATGTATGGCAAAGCACAGGAATCTGACCTTTGGAGAGTTTGTAAGTAAACCATTTTTAACTTACCAAACGTGTGGCCTTTTCCTATGCTGGGGGAAGAAGGAAACTGAAAATAACTTTTAAAGAGGACAATTTTGGAACTCACTTGGAAGGACATAAATTAAAGGTTTTATAGTCTATATTTCCATGCTTTACTTTGCTGCATATTTTGAGATTTTAAATCTCTGATGGGTTTCTCTCAGCAAACAATATATGCCCCTAACCTTTATTTCATTTTCTTCCTTTTTTTCTGAACCAACATGATGCTGTGTCCTTTTCTGTATTTGTTCCTCATTCCATTGCATGGAGTAGGTCTGAAATTTTGCTGAACTGAAATCAAACACAATTTATTAGCTATGTGTTGTATCCCATCAGGGGCTTAGTAAACTTTCAGAAGCAATCATCTGCAAAAAATAGGGGTGTGATTGAGCTGCTGAAATATATAATTATATATATTGGGAGGCATAAAACTCCTGGTGATCACAATATGTGGCTAGTCGGTTGCAAGCGCTTTGGTGGTCACAAGCTGTGAAGGCTCAGCCTAGATCTGTTGTGCCACTATCTCCCAACCTAACTGAACTCTCTAGGTTCTTGTGAGTTAAAAGTGGGGCAGCCCCACATACAGGAAACATTGGATGCAGTTGTGAATGGTAAATTTGTCATTGTGTTTAATTACAAAATCAGAAAGAAGAGTAAGAAGAAAAACAAATTGTTGGACTGTCCAAGAGCTGAGGAGAACTACAACAGCAGCGAAGGACTTAGAAAATGTTAAAACTCTTCTGGCTCCAATGATTTCATTGCAGGATTCTTTAAACAGTTCAGTGAATGTCTCTCTCCCAAGCTGAAACTTGCATTTGACAAGCTACATTGTACAAGCTGAGTCCATGAATCATTCTCTGAGCCAGTGATCAGTGACTGAATAGCTAATACAAATTCCTGGTCCAGCAGTAATTATTGACCCTTCTTGTTTATTAACTTTTGCCAATATTCTAGCCAACAGAACGGAATGAGTTACGCCTAAGATCATTTCAATTTCAAAGGATCAAGCAGACTTTCTGAAATGATTCATTGGCAGAAACATGCACTAGAAATCTCAGTTATTATCACTTGGGTTTTCTGAAACTGACATCTCCCTATTCCTCTGAGTTTACAGCGTGCATATTAAAGTGCTCCCCTCTACTTTAGTTTTATCTTGCAAGTTAAGAGCAGCTATCTCCTGCTCCCCAAAGGACCCTCTAGAACAGAGATGTGGAACCTGTGGCTCTCCAGACATTGTTGGATTCCAAGTCCCACCATCCCTGACCACTGAACATGCTAGTTGAAGCCAACAACATCTAGAGGGCCAAAGGTTCCCTACCCCAGCAGTAGAAAGTGGGCGTATTCTGTTGCAGTGGAATACATTTAGAGAATGCAAGTAGTTATGTCTCCTTCTCCAATATTCTCTGGAATCACATATAGAGCAGAAGAGAATAGACTAGTTCTACAGCTCAGTACCATAGTGGCTCCATCTTTTCAGGAGGTGCAAGAGCTTCATGCATGAATCTTAGGCTTCATGCATGAAAAACAAGTATAAACTTATTTAGACCAGAGAACCATGTTTAGGAAGGAGAAGGGTTATTCATCCCCTATCTGAGGATTCCTTTCCTAAAAACTGCAACTTCCTGAACCTTTTATTATTATTTTAATGCATAACTGCAGAAAAGTAATATCTATATGTAGTTTGGCCCTGCATTTTTACCTCTCCTCCCCTTTCTCAAAAATAAAAGATAACTGGAATAATAAAACTTAGTCCAATTCAGCTGAGGTCAGGATCTGACACAGTACTCATAACCCACCTTCTGAAAAGCAAATGTGTTAAACTATCTGAGCTTCTGAAAAACACCAGAAGTGTTGTCAATTTCAAAGGAAGAAAACACTGTGGCCTGCCCTATTTGTTCATCACGTTATATAAGCAGCAATAACAAAAGGGGAGTATGGATTATGGGTTCTTCCACTGAAAGGTTTGTTTCAAAGGTGAGAGGCCATTGTTGACGTATACTGTAGGATGACCCCCTCCATTAACAACCCCATTCAGAGTTCACCTTGGATGCTTTTATATTACAGATAAACAAGTGACAAGCATTGCTGCTGTTTTGGGGCTCGGTGGGCTAGCTCTCCTGAGATTTGGGTTATGAAATGAATCTGGATCATCAATAGTATTGATAAATATATACAGGGCTGACCCAAGACATTTTGCTGCCTGAAGCAGGGCAGCAATTGCCCATCCCTACAAATACAGATCCATCATATCAAAGGCTAGCCAAGTTATTTTGGCAGAAGATCTCACAAGGGCCTCCTCTCCTCCATGTCAGTAGAAATAACAACAATAATACATTAAATGATGAATTTGCTCTCCTTTTGTGACACTCAAAATCAGCTGGCATACAAGGAAGAGAAATGAATGGATTTGCTATCTATACTATGTGCTGAACACATTTTAGCCCCAAATGCCCTTTTCAAGGGCTTATCTAAAAAGATTGAAATACATTTATTAAGTTATTCTTCAACTACACAAACACATACACATATGTATACGTAAAAAACTTTGAATGTATTATAAAAAAATATAGCAGCCAAATACCAGATTGGCCCAAATATAAGCCACACTTTTTTTCCAAATTCTGATCATGAAAAGTTAAAGTGTGGCTTATATTCATGACCTTATGCCACTGGCAAAGTGGCACAATTTCCCCCCAAGAAGCAGCCTGGGAGCGCAGGGCAATGGAGGGCCGGCCACCGCTCCCAAGCCTCCCCATAGCTGTCGGGGGGGGAGGGGGGAGGCAGCCAGCAAAGCAGTGCTACATCCCAGGTATTGTCTTTTTTTCTCCCCCCCCCCCCTTGAATTTTAAAGGTGCAGCTTATTTGTGGATGCGGCTTATATCCAGGCCAATACGGTAGCTAATGAAATAAATCTATATTAAATTAGAAAAAGCCATAGCACATATAAAAAAACAACAACCCTAAAGTTGATTTCATACTGAACCAATCTCAAAGGTTTCTGTTGTTGAGAGACACTGGCAGTGCAAAATCTTGTGGGAGAACCACCTCAACCTGTGAGGTAGGCTGAGGCAGCTTCTACACTCTACCAAATGGTAGGACTGACCATGTACATAAACAAATCTGTAAAGTAGATATAGTATTGTATCTAATGTTAGGCACACTCAGATTGGGCAGGATTTACCCACCTTCCTTCTTGCAAGCAGAAGTCCTGTGCACAAACTTCCACTTACAGCAATGGACTTCACCTCCCTCCTCTCCCAGGCTCCACAATTGGCTTTTTTTTTGGGGGGGGGGGGAGGCAGGTGAAATCCATAAGGTGTTCCCTGCCTTCCAACACACCCAATGGGCAAAAGTCATATATGATTTTGTTTTCTCTTATTAGTTTCTAAACAGTTTCTAAACCGTCTAAGATGTTTTCCATTCAAATCTGGATTGCTCTCCGTGGCAGTATAGCATACCATGTTTACATGAACTCATTTATATACAGCTCCTTTAAAGGTAAAGGGACCCCTGACCGTTAGGTCCAGTCGTGGCCGACTCTGGGGTTGCGGCGCTCATCTCGCTTTATTGGCCGAGGGAGCTGGCGTACAGCTTCTGGGTCATGTGGCCAGCATGACTAAGCCGCTTCTAGCGAACTAGAGCAGCGCAAGGAAACACCATTTACCTTCCCGCTGGAGCGGTACCTATCTATCTACTTGCACTTTGATGTGCTTTTGAACTGCTAGGTTGGCAGGAGCAGGGACTGAGCAATGGGAGCTCACCCCGTCGCAGGGATTTGAACCGCCGACCTTCTGATTGGCAAGTCCTAGGCTCTGTGGTTTAACCCACAGCGCCACCCACGTCCCTATACAGCTCCTTAAAGGTAAAGGTACCCCTGCCTGTACGGGCCAGTCTTGACAGACTGTAGGGTTGTGCGCCCATCTCACTCAAGAGGCCGGGGGCCAGCGCTGTCCGAAGACACTTCCGGGTCACGTGGCCAGCGTGACATCGCTGCTCTGGCGAGCCAGAGCCACACACGGAAACGCCATTTACCTTCCCGCTAGTAAGCGGTCCCTATTTGTCTACTTGCACCCAGGGGTGCTTTCGAACTGCTAGGTTGGCAGGCGCTGGGACCGAACAGCAGGAGCGCACCCCGCCGCGGGGATTCGAACCGCCGACCTTTCGATCGGCAAGCCCTAGGCGCTGAGGCTTTAACCCACAGCGCCACCCGCGTCCCTTAGGCTCCTTAGGCAGAAGTAATTACGTATGCAGAGAAAAACAAAGTAACAATCACTTTTGTGCGTCTGAAATACTATTAGGAAAAATACAGGACTACACATTCTTTGCCCTGACTGCCATTTTGTGCCTTTCATTTCTCCAGAGTTCTCTCAGTTTCACCAGTAGTGTGTGAATTAAAATACTACTCTTTTTTTTTTTGCTGTTGACAGATATTCCCACATGACAACATTTGCTACTGGGAAATTATAAGGCAACATTTGAACAATATGCTCCCATAAGACAGACTAAGAAAACAAAACAAAACAACACACACACATTCATTCCCTGTTGGTGTTATACCTGAACAAAGTTTTCATGGCAAATTGTGGTGCACTTCCATTATACTTGGAAGACCAATCCCATTTCACTCTCATTGGTGTGCAATCCTAGATCCACTACATCCTCTTTATTTTGGATTTTGTGGGGAAGTGCACAAAAAGTCCACATATAAATGGCATAAAGCTGCCCAACTGTGGCATGGAGTATCACTTGGATAGTGTCTGGCATATCTGTGAAAAACAGAATGGCCAGAGACTGCGAATGGTGAGCTGAATCATCACTCTAAGGAATCAGCAGTCTGCCACCAAGCAGGATGTTTCAGAAATGACTGATACACATAAAGAAGACAGGCAAGAAAGGATTTAGTTATACAAGATCTAGGTTTCAAAGGAAAGTGATTGAAGGGAAAGTGAAATTACAGAAGGCCACATACAGCATACTATTAGAATGGGAGATGAAAGATGAAGAGGTAAAATCAGTTATAATTAAATGGGCACAAGATGTAGGTCACAACATTATGATGGAAGATTGGGAAAAAATATGGAAAACTGACTTTAAAATTACAGATTGTTCCCTATTGAAGGAGAATTACATGAAGATGATGTACAGATGGTACACAACACAAGTGCAGTTAGGGAAAATGTACAAAACTAGTTCAAATATATGTTGGAAGTGTAAGGAAAAAGAGGGGACATTTTATCATATGTGTTGGGATTGTAAGGTAATTAAAAAAAATTGGGAAATGATATACAACGAATTGAAGAAAATGTACCATTTAACATTTGTTAAAAAACTTGAAGCATTTTTATTAGGGATTGTAGGGAAAGATCTGCCAAAAAAGCTGAAAAACATCTTCATGTATGCGACAACAGCTGCGAGAGTTTTAATAGCACAAGGATGGAAGACTGAAGAAACCCCAACTAAAGAATCATGGCAAGAAAAATTGATGGACTATGCAGAAGTGGCAAAACTGACATGTAAGCTATGGGACAAGGATAACTGTGACTTTAAAGATGAATGGGAACACTTTACGAAGTATTTGAAGACACAACAAAGCGAACTGGTCTCCTTGGCTGGTTTTGAAAAAAACATCCACAAACTGTTTATTGATAATAATCAGCTAAATAGTTTGAGGATCTATACAACTGTGTAACATGCAGAAAACAGCATTTCTAGAGAAATCAAAGACTGAAACTGAGGGAAGTCAGGGGGTGGAGGCGGGTGGGAGGGTGGGGGAGGGAGGAAAAAGGGGGTAAATAAGGATGATACGTTTCTGGATAATATGTTTTCTTTTAATTTTGAATAAAAAATTATTTTAAAAAAAGAAAAGAAAACAAATGACAGGAGAGGAGGAAGGCTCTTGAAAGAAGCTGAGAGGATTAGGTGCCAGAAAGATCCCAGCATCCTCAACAAACTACAGTTTCCAAGTTTCTTTGGGGAATCCATGTGCTTTGAATGCATGGTGTTGGTGATGCCACAAATATCACCAGGATTTTCCTCTCCCATTGTAAAACACGCAGAGAAGCAACCCAATCAGGCAGCAGGTTTTGAGATTATTATCAGTGGGTCTTTGGGGGGGGGGGGGACAAGAGTGACCAGATGCACCAAAGTCAGCAGTAACATGATGCACATAAGTTATTTAAATTTACATTATATTGATTGAAAATATTGTACCTTTGAATGGGAAAGCCTCTCCTCCTCCCGGAGGGGAGGGATTGTGATCGGGAGCCGTTTCTTGCGCTTCGCAGGGGGCGTGCCACCCCCATGCTCGTCATCTCTGCTGACACACCACGCTCCCCAGTCAGTCTTCCAATAGGTAGGAAGCTCGGGGGTGGGGTTTAGCTGCTCAAATGTGGCCACAGCAGCTCTTCACCTCATTGTGCTGATCTGTTTTTCTGCAATGCACTCTACTGCAATGCGCTCTACGTGGGGCTACCTTTGAAGGTGGCCCGGAAACTACAACTAATCTAGAATGTGGCAGCTAGACTGGTGACTAGGAGTAGCAGCCGGGACCATATAACACCGGTCCTGAAAGACCTACGTTGGCTCTCAGTATGTTTCCAAGCACAATTCAAAGTGTTGGTGCTGACCTTTAAACCCCTAAATGGCCTCTGCCCAATATACCTGAAGGAGCATCTGCACCCCCCATCATTCAGCCCGGACACTGAGGTCCAGCTCTGAAGGCCTTCTGGCGGTTTTCTCACTGCAAGAAATGAGGTTTCAGGGAACTAGGCAGAGGGCATTCTCGGTGGTGGTGCCCACCCTGTGGAATGCCCTCCAGTCAGATGTCAAGAAAATACAGTGGTGCCTCGCAAGACGAAAAGAATTCGTTCTGCGAGTCTCTTCATCTTGCGGTTTTTTTCGTCTTGCGAAGCAAGCCCATTAGCGGATTAGCGGATTAGCGCTATTAGCGGCTTAGCAGACTTAGAGGATCAGCTGATAAGCGGCTTAGCGGATCAGCTGTTAAGCGGCTTAGTGGCTTGGGAAAAAGGGGGGAGGAAAGGAAAAAACCCCCGCAGGAACTCGCAAGACATTTTCGTCTTGCGAAGCAAGCCCATAGGAAATTCGTTTTGTGAAGCACCTCCAAAACGGAAAACCCTTTCGTCTAGCGGGTTTTCCGTCTTGCGAGGCATTCGTCTTGCGGGGCACCACTGTAGACAACTATCTGACTTTAGGAAGATGGCTGAAGGCAGCACTGTTTAGGGGAGCTTTTAATTTTTGATGTTTTATCGCTTTATTATTATTGTTATTATTATTATTATTATTATTATTATTATTATTATTATTATTCTGTTGGGAGCCACCAAGAGTGGCTGGGGAAACCCAGCCAGATGGGCGGGGTATAAATATACTATTGTTGTTGTTATTTAGTATGTTGTGAAAAATTAATTTTTACTTAGGTGGATCAGTGTCGTTGCCAGACAATTCCAACAGGATAGGAAAGGTAGAATTATCTGTCAGAGCAACGGGAAATATTTCACATGTTCCTGATGCAGATATTCTCCTGAGTCACATGAAGAGTTGGTAAAGTTGACCCATTTCCTTTCTCACGAGAGTCATTAATTGGTCTCCATGTTGTGGCTAAATTGTCACCAGCCGTCTAAAAATACTATATCTTTTAAAACGTAAAGCAAAGAGAGAGAGAGAGAAAGTCGAATGTTTTCTCTCTCTTTTAAACACAGAGCTTGCCCCTCAGGGTTAGCTACCTATGCTTAGCAAAGAAAGATAAAAGATCTCATTATCTATTGAACCTGTATAATAGAAATCACATTAAGATGAATGGCATTCATTTTCCATTAATCAAAGGCATTTTCTGCTCCATCAGATAGATCACTTTGCTCATGCCACATGTCCCATTAGTGTCATAACAAGATGCCAAACTGCAGCTTCTTTACTGAGATATATTATCTGAGGTTGAATATGGGTAGGTTATGGATGACGGTTCATTCCGTATGACCACAGGCGTTGTGCTGTTTGACCCAGTGACCCAAAAATCTGAACACAGGAAGCTGTCTCATACTGAGTCAGGCCACTGGTTGATCTAGGTCAGTACAGTCATACCTTGATAGTCAACTGCCTTGGTACTCGGACATTTTGGCTCCCAAACTCTGCAAACCAGTTTGTGATCGATTTTTGGAAGCTGAACATCTGACATGACCTCTGCAGTTTCTAATTGAGTGCAGGAAGCTCCTGCAGCTAATCAGAAGCCGCGCCTTGGTTTTCAAACCAAATTCAACAACCAAGGTACCACTGTATTGTCTACATAGATCGGCTTTGTCTCACCAGGATTTCAGGCAGCAGTTTTCCCCAGCTCTACCAGGAGATGCCAGGGATTGTGTCTGGGACATTCAAGCATACAAGGCAGATCACTGAGCTACAACACCATCCAAACCTCCATTTTCTAAACAAACAGATCGTAACTGTATTGATCCATTTAATTCAGTGTTTTACTGAAAAATTCATCCTGCAATTTTACCTTTTTTTAAATCATTCCCCAGCAAATAATGAAAAAATAAATTGCATCTGAAAATTATTTAAGGGGAGGAAAGAAATTCCAGTGAAATTTTCACATATGGGATGCAATGTTTTTGCTGCACTTATCGTTATTGCAAGGTGACCAAGCAATGGTTGAGTATGCCCTTTCTTTTGCTCTAGAAATCAACTGTCTGTTAAGGATAATTTCCTGAAATGGTAATGTAAAATCCATGTGTACTTTTAATATGGGATTTTCCTCCCCTATCTGGCAGTAGCTCTCATGTGATTGGCTGACTATGAGTCACATAAGAGAGGCATTCTATTCGGCTGTGACTGTTATTCCAGTAACTGCCATTTTTTAACCTGCTCTTCTTTTCTCTCTCTGTGTGTGTGTGAGAGAGAGAGAGAGAGAATGGCTGCTGAGAGTGTCTTCTCAGGATACTGCTGAGGACAGTGTTGTGTCAGTGTGATCTGTCTGAAGTGAAAGAGACAGAGTAAGTTGCGTGTTCGGACCCAGATACCTCCCCACTAAATAAAGACACATTTGACTCAAATTTTAGTTTTGGTTTTTGGCAGAATTTAGGCCACAACTTTATTTATTACAGAAAGTGAGTGGTTGCATAGGCTCTGGTTTGACTAGCTCCCTGCACCCTTGCAGGCAGAGCTGACCCAGGGCACCAGCATAGGCCAGCCAAGGGTGAACACCTGGGTAGGTGAAAAGCTGGGAACAGACTATGTTCACCCTCCAGATGCTCCCCTGGACTCATGCAACCCCATCTTGGGGGTTGAGTAAACCAGTTGAGTCCCTGGATTCCTTTAACAGAATACCCTTTACATAGGGATGGCAAAACCATTCTCCCATCCCTATCACCTGAACCAGTGCCTATCCACAACCTTAAAAGTTGTGATGATTTGCTACGCGGCAGGTGAAACCCAAATGGCAACAGCCAACCAGCCAAGTGGGGAAAATTCCTGCCGTGCCCGTGTCCCAACGACAGACGGCACACAACAGCATAGCAAGGTCAATCGCAAAAAATGCCCTAAAAGTAGGGAGAGGTGGGTGGGTGTCCCGAATGCACAAGCCGATAGAGGAAGCTCTGGGTCACGTGCATGGGTATATATAGGTCCCTCGATCCATTTCGACTGCGCCCCATTGGCCAGATTAAACCCAGCAATGAGGGACCTACCAATTGGGTGTTGTGGCTGACCAATCTTACCCACCCACAACACAGGAGGTCAGTCTCCAGGCCTCATCGCAACACGTGCCCTCTTTTAGGGGGACACGATATTCCTAAACGTTAATAGGGAGAAACCTGTGCAGGAGCTCTCTGTAAGGAACAGAGAATACTGCTGAGGTGAAAGTAAAATAATAAGAATAAATCTTTTCATAAGAAACTATAAGACCTAAGTGAGGTAAAACTTTGGTGCAAGTCTCAACACAGTTTTATTTATAAGTCTAAGTTTATAAGACTTCAAGTGAGAACAAACCCATGTTTGAATAAGCATGAGGTTGCAAATATATTCTCAGCTATATGATGATGAAAGAAAAATTCATTTGAATATAAAGAGTCTGGACATTTTATAATGTTTACAAAGAAGCTATCTTTTATTTTTTTTAAAAAGTATTTATACATTTTAAATTAATACATTTCATTAATTTTACAATCATTTCAACATTTCAAGGTTTGACTTCCTTTCCCCTCTTTCTGCGGTTCCTTAAATTATTTTTTTTAATATCTTCTGAATATCCAAATTCCTTTAATTTGCTCATTTATTTATCTACTTTAAATATATACTCTTATGAAATTGCAGGTTATTACAATAATCCTGATAATGTTTTTATCTGTCTGCAACTTATCTGTAAATATTCAATAAACCATTTCCATTCTTTTATAAAAAGTTTGTTATCTTGATTTCTTATTCTTCTGGTAAGTTTTGCCATTTCTGCATATTCCATAAGTTTTTGTATCCATTCTTCCTTTGGTGGGACTTCAGCTTTTTCCAAATTTTGGGCGAGTAGCATTCTTGCTGCTGCAGTCGCATACATAAATAAATTTCTATACGCTTTAGGTAGTTCTGTCCCTGTAATTCACAGAGAAGCTATCAATCACCTAGAAGAGTTATTTAACTTCCTAGGTGTAAGGCTACTCTGCTACTTTGTTTACCACCAACAATACAGTGGTGCCCCACAAGACGAATGCCTCGCAAGACGGAAAACCCGCAAGACGAAAGGGTTTTCCGTTTGCAGAGGCGCTTCGCAAGACGAATTTCCCTATGGGCTTGCTTTGCAAGACGAAAATTGACGAAAATTTTTGAGGGGTTTTTTCCGCTCCAAAACCCCTTTTTCTGAAGCGCTAAGCTGCTAAAAGCATTTTAGCAGCAAAACCGCTAATCCCTTAAGCCTTAAAAAGCCGTTTTTAGCCCTTAAACTGCCAATAGCGCTAATAGCGCTACTCCGCTAATGGGCTTGCTTCGCAAGACGAAAAAACCGCAAGACGAAAAGACTCGCGGAATGGATTATTTTCATCTTGCGAGGCACCACTGTAGTTTTATATACATACATTCCCTCTGCACCCTCGCTGGCAGTAGTGGCACTTACTGAGAGGAAGAGGCACATAATGATGATGGTGATGATTTCTCCAATTATTTTGCTTCACCTTTAATGGTGTCATATTCATTTTACCGCTTAACTGTACTTTAAGGCTAAGAAATCTAGGGAGAACTTTTGAAATTTTTACATTGCAGAAGACAGGTTTATTGCAGACTGTGAAGGCCCTGAGAAGTTTAATAACTAGCACAGGCTTCAGCTTTTACAGATTTGCTATTTGTTCTCTCAGAAGTCCCTGAATGTACAGAATAAAAAACACCAATCGCTATGGATGGCCATTGAAAAGACAGCACTGCTCCCTGCATCTCAGAAAAGCTATCTTTGAGTCAGATATAAATCATTCCATGTTACAATTTTTGTCATGGGAGTGACTAGGCCACACATATAATGGAAATAGTTGTTCCTGCTTTAAACGCCCCCACTTTCAATATGATATCCATTATCAGCTAGAGCTGGGATGCCAGTCAGTTCACTGGTAAAATATTCTTAATTGCCCAGTGAACAGGCTGCCTATTACTTGACCATAGTAAACTGAAGCATGCCCTATTTTAAGGAGCATTCTATCTTTTTATTGTGTTATGGTGTCACTCGGTAGTAATAGCAAGGACAAGGGTGTTTGCTTCTCTCAGGGCCTCTGTCTGTCAGTTTAGTGTTCTACTGCAATTTACAGTAAATTGTCTCTGGCTGTACTTTTTTCATTGTATTGCCATTTGGCCTCATTCTTCTCATGTATGGACAAATCTGCACCTTACATTTATACCACTATTATATCAGTAATAGTTATAGCTTCCCCAAAGGTACCCTGGAAATTTGTAAGCTGTGAGGAGACCTGCATCCCTTCACAGAGCCGCAGTTCCCAGAATTCCCTGGGAATGGACTGTTAAACCACTTTGGAAATTGTAGCTCTGTGAGGGGAACAGTGGTCTCCTAAGAACTCTCAACAACCTTAACAAACTATAGTTCCTAGAAGGCTTTGGGGGAAAGCCATGACTAGGAAAGTGGTATAATAGAAATTTGAATGTAAAGTTCACCTGCGGCCTATATCTATTTATTAACAGAGTATTCCTGTTTATGGTTTTGATACAGTAGATACTCTACCTTTGAAAGGGCCTTGGGCAATATTATTTTTCTGCCTCCTGACTGCCACACTCTCCTGCTATGCTGCCCTGATTGCTAAACTCTCCCTTTATCTGAAAAATAAAGTATTTCTTTCTTTCTTTCCTTCCTTCCTTCCTTCCTTCCTTCCTTCCTTCCTTGGTCTTCCCTCGTCCTTAGTAGGTGATGGCATTGTACTTGTTTTTCTGTGAGATCACCTCAGCATAGGGTTGTCACCCATCCCTTAAAATACGGAACCATTTCATATTTGAAAGTAAAATGCTGTGTCCTATATTAAAATGGGATGCAGATTATCCCATATTTGAAGTCATCCTCCCATCCTCCCTTCTCCATCTCCTTCCACTGGCCCTTTAAGGAATTTCTGTCCTGTCTCTTCTTCTTCCACCTTTTTTGTCCCAGTCGTTGTGCCGTTGGAGGGCGGAACTTGCACAGACAGAGAAGTCCTTGTTTCCTATGCTTTATCATCTCCCTGAATCTCCCCATTTCCTCACAAGGATGGGGGCTTCCCCTCCCCACCCCCACCCCAAAAGAAGGTCCTTTGCATTGAGGAATCCCTCAATCTTTCCACCAGCCACTTTTCCATCAATGGGACAGCCCCCGCCCCCAAGAAAACAAGCTCCAATCAAGGGGATTGAATCAAACCCCCCCCCTGCCCCTGGGACAAAGCAGCATGGCAGAGCATTCAAAAATATAGGAAGGCAGCATAATTTACACTGGAGTAAACTGTGCCAGTTTAATGTATCTCTACTCCAAACTCCATTTAGCAGCAGGGCTACTGCTGGATGACCAAGCAAAGGGAAACCAACTCTTTAAAACAGTTTGACTTACACCACTGTAATTTCTGGTGGGTTGCTAGATGACTCAACCAAGCAGCATGGAGTATGGACTCCCCCTACCCCATTTCATACAAAGGCCACTTTGGATAACTTATCCTGGTCTTGGCTCAGCTGAATATTTGTGTATTCCAAATTTTTCTCATTCTGAATGATCTACAGTTTAGATTGCTGCCTATGTAACTGCAATGTAAATACTCCCATAGTTGGGCTCTCAGTGGGTGGTGGTAGCAGCAAAGGTATTCCCTAGAGTCTGCAATGTATTATTATTATTATTATTATTATTATTATTATTATTAAGGAATAGATTCTGCATGTGGAACTATCACCCACCCGAAGGTGGGCACTCTGCTTCACTAAACCTGGGTGGGAAACTTCCTGTGAATGCCATGTAAGCCAATGAAATAAATAACATAATTTTGCCAACTTGGAAAGGTTGTGTTTTTGTGAGATGCCATCACATCCCACATGTAACCCTGATTGCCTGAAATTACAAAGCGAATGCTTGCAATGTTTTGTGGTGCTCTCTCTTTTCTGAGTCTTTTAGACGTGGAAGCCATTTTGTGTCATGCCACATTCTTACAGCAGCCATTTTGTGAAAGGCACCCACAGCGCTTTCTCAAGACTCCAAATTTGCCCACCTGTCCAAAAGTGAACTCTAACTGAACCTCCCAATACACTACCACCCCATTAGTCAAATGCCAACTCATTTATCTGCTTGATTTGCTTAGAATATAACAGAATAATCCAAAATCAAGGAACATACCATTAGTTCTCCACTCTGACTAGTCATGTCAATAGTTAACCCCCCCCCCAAAGTCCAATGTGAATTGCATTGTATCACTAGTTGTGAGGTGGTGGGAATGGGATGGGATGGCCAGTGTAAACCAGAATGTGCAATTCAGCACAGTGTGTTTAAAACTGTATCCCTCTCATAGATGCACACTGGGATATAAATCTTATTTACACTGATTTACAAAGCCAGCAAGTGATATGCATGGATTAATCTGCTTACATGCCATAAATCTTCTTAGCTGGATTAGGACTGATATCTTTTAACTATTTTAAATGACTAACAATGCACAATATTTGTCATCTTTTGTCAACTTGCAGAGGCTAAACTTACAATTTTGGGAGGAAAGCAATGTAAGGTCTCTTGCCCAGAATTTACAGCAAGCTGATTCATTCTTTTCTTGCTTTCTTAAGCTGGAGGTTTTCAAAGTCGCCAGAACATACCACTTATTATTAGAGCTGTGTCCAAAGAATGGCTGTCACAAAGACACATCCCTGTCCAGCTGTGCCTTCTGAGACTGGGATAAAGTCCAGTCACTGACTGCAATTTTTGAAATAGATTTTCTTTCACTTGGTGGGAAGGAAAAACAAACTGATGTGCCAGAATAATGTACCTTTTGCCATTTAGAGCTACAGATTATAATGGATCATATGTTAGATATAAAGATCAGGATTTCTGGTGTCCTGAATATGAAGCCAACATACAGTAGCTAGGAGGGGGGAGCAAAACATTTCACACTGTCTTTGAATATATATGCTATTGTTCGTGCCAATGACTGTTCCATTGAAGTGAACCAGGGGCAGGGGAGCAATTTGGTTTGGTTAGCATTTTAGTGAAAAAAATACCTAAATTGCACTTCCCGTGTGTGTGTGTGTGTGTGTGTGTGTGTGTGTGGTGAAATACAGCTAACCTTTGCAATTCATGCTTCCCTGAATTTTGCAATGCCTTTCCCCAACCAGATCTATGCAAAAATAGACACATTAGGGGAAAGTGTGCATAAAATTGCACGTATTAGTGAAAACAACGTATGAAAATGTTTTATATTTTTCTTGGCAAAGAGTAATTTGTTTGCAGAAATGTGTATATCAATTTCAATTACATTCTGGTTATAATAATAATCGCTTATACAACACCTGCAATATTAATAACTTCTAGATTCAGGTAGGTAGCCGTGTTGGTCTGCGGCAGTCACGATAGATAGATAGATAAGATAGCCCAGTAGCACCTTAGAGACCAACTAAGTTTGTTCTTGGTATAAGCTATCATTTGCATGCACACTTCTTCAGATTAATAATAATAATAATAATAATAATAATAATAATAATATTTTTTTATTTATACCCCGCCCTCCCCAGCCAAGGCCGGGCTCAGAGCGGCTTACAAGCAATAATAAAAGCAAGATGAATGATTACAACTTAAAAACAAAAATAAAATACAACATTAAAATAATGGAACATTAAAATATTAAAATGTAGCCTCATCGCAGGAGGAAAAGGAAAAGAAAAAAGAAAGAGAGTGAGGGAGGTAATCAAATTGGCTCCAAGCCAAAGGCCAGGTGGAACAACTCTGTCTTACAGGCCCTGCGGAAAGAAATCAGATCCTGCAGGGCCCTGGTCTCATGAGGCAGAGTGTTCCACCAGGCCGGAGCCAGAGTTGCAAAGGCCCTGGCTCTGGTTGAAGCCAATCTAACTTCCTTAGGGCCTGGGACCACTAGGGTGTTGTTATTTATGGACCTTGAGGCTCTCCGTGGGGCATACCAGGAGAGGCGGTCCCGTAGGTACGAGGGTCCTAGGCTGTGAAGGGCTTTAAAGGTCAAAAGCAGCACCTTAAATCTGACCCTGTACTCCACTGGGAGCCAGTGCAGCTTGAAAAGCACTGGGTGAATATGCTCCCATGGCAAAGACCCCATGAGGAGCCTCACTGCAGCATTCTGTACCAGCTGGAGTTTCTGGGACAGCTTCAAGGGCAGCCCCGCGTAGAGCGAATTACAGTAGTCAAGCTTGGAGATGACCGTCGCATGGATCACTGTGGCCAGGTCGGGGCGGGAAAGGTAAGGGACCAACTGCTTGATGCGGCGAAGGTGGAAAAATGTCGCCTTGGCTGTTGCTGTAACTTGCGCCTCCATGGAAAGGGAGGCGTCAAGGGTTACACCCAAACTCTTAACGGAAGGCAATGGCACTAATTGGGCCCCTGCAAGAGAAGGGAGTTGGTCCCTCATCCCCATTCCATCCCGACCCAGCCATAGGACCTCTGTCTTCGAAGGATTTAGTTTCAATCGGCTCCCACGAAACCATCCAGCCACAGTAACAGAGCCTCAAATTGATGGACATAAAATTGGCTGTGAGATCATGGAGCTTAAAGGACAGATCCGGAAAAGTAGTGTCACATATGGATTGAGTGACTTAGGACTGACAAGGTACATACTGGAGGGTGGCACTATGAGAAAGTTTGGAAAAGTGAACCTTAGCAACTTTAAAGAAAGTGTGGAACAAGCTCTGGACTATTTCTTGGCCTACAAGTTGAATTATAGAGTTTGGGCAAGCTTGTTGAAGAGGGGCAAAGGAGTCGTTGGGGGGAAAGTGCTTTGGGACTCAATTTTAGGCTCGAAAAAGATCTTGCAGACAGGCCAGGAAGATGATTTGAAGGCCTCGGATATAAGAGAACCTGGATGAATGACTGATCTCATGGACTGGAAAGACTCTAAAATTTGTAAAAAGGATTGGCAGTACCCGAAACCGGGGGGAAGAGATGGTGGGATAAATTGGGAATTTTTAAGTAAAATTTATTGTAATCGGGTTTGAATAAGTACCTTTGGGGGATGGTGGAAGGATTTTATCTGGTTCCAGGGAAATAAGATAAAGAGTTTAAGACATAAGGATATAAGGGTATATTATTATAGGTTTTGAGAGCATAAGATTTAAGGCTATTTTCCTTTTTCTTTTCTTATCTTTTCTTGCTATTTAGGAAATCAGGGATTGGATAACTTTATATATATATATTTTTGATGCCTACTTGTTTGGAGATGTTGGGGAAGAAATAAGGTTAAAGGGGTTAAAGTAAATAAGTGAAAAAGCAGTGAAAGTTGGAAGGAATTTGCCGACTGGATTAATAACTGGAATACAAAGAGGGAGGTGGGAGGAGGCGGAGGAACCAAGTTAAGAAAGAAGGATTTGAAAAATGGAACTTTTCTTTGTTTTGTTTGAGTGTTTTTGTTTTTTGAAAACTTTTGTGTGGGTAGGGTGGGGAAGAGGGTTCTTTTTATATGTACTTTTTTGGGTTTTTGTATTTTTCTTCCTTTTTTTATTCTCTTCTCTTTATATACTTTCTGTTTTGCAGTTATGTTATTGGAAAATTCAATAAATATCATATATATGTGATTCTGCTAGCAATACTTTTTGAGCATACAAATGTTTCAGGGTAGACATACTGCTTCATTTCCAATGGGTGCACGTGCCGTAGCTTTCTGCTGAAGTCCTTTTGTATTCCAAGTGTTCCAAATTGTTGTTTGATTGTTTTGCTTTTGTTCCATTCTCATTGCACAGTGGTGAAAGAGTACCTCTCCAGATGGCAATAATAAAACAGCATTGGGGAACCAATGTATAAGCCAGTGTAAACTCTTCACTAATGCATTATTGCATCAAGGACATGTTGCACAATACACTTGAAAAGAAACAACAACAACAACACCAGTCTGGAGCAGTCTATAGTCTCCCAACCCTACCACTAATAGCACTAAGTTAAGAGAGATTACGGTTATGATTACGATATCTTTATTGTCATTGTCCCTTGCGGAGCAATGAAATTGAAAAACTACATAAAACTATCACAAAACTACATAAAACTACATAAAAACTACATAAAACTACATAAAAACTACATAAAACACTCAAAAACCCCTAAAAACTCTATAACCCCATTTTAAAATACACTATACTAGAGAGACCCCTTATGCTGCTTTTAGAACCAGAATTGCATTAGCGTAGAAACTGTTTCTCAGGCGGCTAGTCCTGGCCTTTATAACCCTATACCTTCTTCCAGAAGGCAGAAGCTGAAAGAGATCATTTCCGGGGTGCGTACTATCATGTGCTATCTCTGCCGCTTTCTTATGGCACCTGGCAGCATAGATTTGATCTAAGGTGGGAAGAGTGCACCCAATAATTCTCTCTGCAGTCTTTATAACCCTGGATAGCATTGTTTTTTCCCTGGCTGTGCAGCTCCCAAACCACACACACAGACCATAAGTTAGTACGCTCTCCACAATGTGCAATGGTAAAATGCCATCAACAGGTCCTTTGAGAGATTGTTTTTCTGGAGGATTCTCAAAAAATATAACCTCTGCTGTGCTCTCTTCACCAGGTCTTTGCTGTTCTTTCCCCAGGTTAGGTCGTCTCTCAACTCCATTCCCAGAAATCGAAACACCGAGACCTGTTCCACGCACTTCCCCTCAATAATCAGTGGCTGAATATTCAATTTACATTTCCTAAGTCCACAATGATCTCTTTTGTTTTCTTTAAGTTATGGAGTAAGTTGTTTTTCCTGCACCACTCCCCCAACTGCTTAACTTCCTTCCTATAGGCCGCCTCCCCCTCTCCAGCAGAAACTAAACCAACCACCGTTGTATCATCTGCGATCTTAATGATCTTATTACTGGGGTATTTGGGGGCATAGTCAGCTGTATAGAGCGTATATAAAAGCGGGCTCAACACGCACCCCTGCGGCGTCCCTGTATTCGTGATGAGATCCGCAGAGACGTGGGAACCCAACCTGACCCTTTGGGAATGGTTTGATAGAAAGTCTAATATCCACCTGCACAAACATGGTGGAAGTTCCAGGTCTAATAATTTGGGCACCAATCTATGCGGAAGAATAGTATTGAATGCAGAACTAAAGTCTACAAATAACAGTCTCACGTAGTTCCCTTGCTTCTCCAAATGAGTCAGGACAGCATGTAAAGCCATTGCCACAGCATCCTCTGTGGATCTCTTTGCCTTGTACGCAAACTGGTAAGGGTCAAGTCCCACTGGCAGGCAAGATAAGATGCGCTTCCTCACCAGTTTTTCGAAACATTTCATTATAATGGGTGTCAACGCCACAGGGCAAAAATCATTCAGACTGTCTACCTTTGATGTTTTTGGCAGGGGTATAATGGTAGCGGATTTCAGACAGGATGGAACAGTGGCTTGGGCCAGAGACTGGTTAAAAATCTTTGTAAAGATTCCTGCCAGTTGGTCCGAACCATCTCTTAGCACCCTGCCAGCCACCCCATCCGGGCCCATAGCCTTCCTTGTGTTTACCTCCTTTAATATTCACCTCACTTCTCCCTCTTCCACCCTGGCAGCATTTCCTGTAGGTAGTGACGCCAATAGCTCTGACATCCCTGTTGGAGTCACTGTTGGTGTCACCTCAAATCGGGCAAAGAAGGTATTCCACTCTCCCACCAAGGAAGCAGTACTCTCTACCACTGATGAATTCCTTGATTTATAACCAGTCAGATGTTGGAATTCCTGCCACATTTGTCTAGTATCATGATTTCTCAGATGGTCCTCAATTTTTCCTCTGTACTCCGCTTTTGCTTTCCTGATACCCCTCTTCAAGTTCGCTCTTTCTATGCCATACAATACCCGGTCCCCAGTTCTAAAAGCAGAATTTCTGGCCTTCAATAATCTCCTAACCAGTTAAGACTGTTGCAAATTAGACATCCAATTAATATAGTTATGGTCTATTTTTGAACCCGTCTATTGTGTGTGGTAGCTTCGTTCTAGGGCATTTCCTCTTCATTTATGAGAGCAAAAGCTTGCGTCACAATAGTGCACATAGTCAGGCCAGCTGTATGCCTTGATTTACAAGCAGCATCGGATATAAAAATAGATTTATACAACTGCAGTCAATAGAAAGAATGAGCTTTACTTTATTGAGCTGTGTTGAGCCACTGTTAATATCTTTGTTTATACATGTCAGCACTAAGAAGAGACAGTTGACTGCAGAGAAGTAGCTACTGTTTGCAGCCTAGGATTATGGGTGCTTGCAAATGCCCAACATCTCAGGTTGCAAACAAACTTCACCTGGGAAAGCTCCTGGGCTGCAGGGAGCTGAATGTTACTGGGCAAGCACAGTAATCTCCTGCCAGCAGTTCAAGGCATCCTGCACACATTCAGTACCTTGGAGAGCTCCTAGGTTCCTCTTGTGTTGCTAGATGAATTCTGTTGCAGAGATTGTGGGGGGAACAATCACCAGCAGCTACATGCATAAAAGAATGCGCAAGTGGGGGCTATTCTTGCTGTAAATGCTCCTAGCCACTGACTCCTGTAGCTAGGATACTACTAGGAGTCATTCAGAGTAGAGAAAGGGGATATCTGGAATGAAGAATCAGTCTCTGTAGTGACTTGGTTATCCTGTGTTGATCTCAGATTCCTCTCTGTTTGAAGATTGGAGTATTATATAAGCTCTTTAAAGCTAAGATAAAAACCTTGACATTTTTAGTTAGATTCAGCCTTGTAAAACCACTGTGAAAATTTATCAATACAGGCATAAAATCAATTTCCTTACGCATTCCCATGGTGATGTATGGCCTTATGGAAAAACATTTCTAATTACATTTTTAGTTGCCTTCCACGAAATATTTCTTGCCCAGAGCAAAATGGGTTTTATTTTATTTTTTCCAAATGTAGTTAAAATTAAAATTAATGACAAATGTAGCATTGCTTTAATAATTATATTTATGTATTGGATCCCTTCCTTTTAAAAATAAAAAGCATGGCTAAATATGTATACAGCATCTTCGAACTACACTGTTGGGGTGGCGGAGGGAGAATTTAGATGATTATCAACCGTTCCAGTCAGGAGCTCATTTGTCCCATAATCTAGATTATTATCAACAGCTCCAGTCATTTTCTAATTTTCCTGGAATGCAAATCAATTCAGCAGATATAATCAGTATTCGCCGTTCTTCTTGCTTTTGTAGAATCCTAGAATTATAGAGTTGGAAGAGACCACAAGGGTCATTTGGTTCAACTCCTATAATTCTATGATTCTATGAACGTAACAACAGTGAATACCTATCAGTCTGTGAACAATGTGTTGTTGTTGATGTGCATCTCACTTGAGAGACAATGGAGTGTGCCTCCATTAGCAGCAACGAAATGACCTCCCCAGGGCACAAGCCTGGGCAGTGTATGTGGAGGACCTGGGCTGCCCAGATGATAAGACCTCACTCTCAGCCTTGCTGATGTGGTACAAAAGAAAGAAGAGCAATACATTTGGCACCAGCTTGACCTCAGGAGATGCTGAAAGGAGGCAAACAAGGCACCACGCAACTGTCTTAGGGACGTCAGATTTGTTTCACGTTTGCTCCTTAGCCTTTTCTTTTGTGGACAATATTCTGCAAGGTAGCAGAGATTTAGAATAAGCGTTTTCCTTCTCCTAGATGGGCTACCTTCCTAGGCTGATGAGCCCCATCTGCCCCTCACTTCTCTCCACAGTATGTGCAGAAACTGCCTTCTTCACCATTGGACCCACTATTGGTCATATGCAGGGAACATCCTAACTAACTGAGGGATTGAGACTCATTGGCTACCCTCACCTGGTTTAGCCAGCCAGTTGAAGCCAGTCAAAGCCATAGGTGAGCACTGAGTGCAGGGTGGGGATCAAAAGATGACAAACTATCCCAGTAGAAGCACTATGTGACCTCCACCTGAGGTACTACCACTTCCCTAGAACCTCATACATCCCAAACCATGTGTAATTGATTACCCACTTGCATTGAAATCTCATTATGACACCATAATTATGTAATTAATTACATACATCATTTCAGCACAGTGGACAGCCAGACAAATAACATAGTTTTGTGTGGAAGTCAAACTGCAGCAGAACAGGCACAGTGCTGCATGTATCAGTGAACCTCAGCCAATACATTTTCCAACTGTTTTCATGTTGGAAAGCCGTGATGAATGTGAGCTTTGCAGAGGAGGGGAGACTTATTGCACATATGGGAGGAGAGCAAGATGTGTGTTACACTTTCCTTTAAAGTTTTTTCATGATATTGCATTATGGTGCATCTACTCTTGCCTGCTCAGTGCTCAGAAAGCCACTTCAGTAGAGTTGGAAGAGACCATTGGAGCAGGCAGGGCGAGGCATACTGTACATCACTTACCAAAAGCTCCCAAGGAAGCTCATGGGGTGGAATTCAGCATTAACCAGCTATGAATGTCCTGTCTGCACAAGCATTTCCACTTGTCAGACAGAATGACCTCCACTCCCTTCCCTCCACTCAGTTATATGGGTTCCCTGACCACTCCCAATTCAATTTGGGTGGGCCCAGGGGAAGGGTGGGGAAAGGCCTGCACAAGCAGAAGAAAAATGGGTGAGGGCTTTTCCAGTTGACCTGTGTTATAGAGAGAGGGAAAGAGGTGAGAGGAGAGGAGAGGGAGGGAGGGAGAGAGACTCTCTATCTGAAGGTTTGCAACATAAGCCCTGTTCCATAAGTCTATGGGGACGCGGGTAGCGCTGTGGGTTAAACCACAGAGCCTAGGACTTGCTGATCAGAAGGTCAGCAGTTTGAATCCCCGCGACGGGGAGCGCTTCCGTTGCTCGGTGCCTGCTCCTGCCAACCTAGCAGTTCAAAAGCAGGTCAAAGTGCAAGTAGATAAATAGGTACCGCTGCAGTGGGAAGGTAAACAGTGTTTCCGTGTGCTGCTCTGGTTCGCCAGAAGTGGCCTAGTCATGCTAGCCACATGACCTGGAAGCTGTACGCCGGCTCCCTCAGCCAATAAAGCGAGATGTGCGCCACAACCCCAGAGTCGGTCAAGACTGGACCTAATGGTCAGGGGTCCCTTTACCTTTACCTGTTCCATGCCCAATAAGCATGGGATGCCTTTTCCTGGTGGTGCTATGGTTTTGCCCAGTATCTTCTCTATGTGATGGGCTCATGCGGAAAAGCTGTCCCATGAGCCCTTACTGCAGAGAAGAGTGGAAAGCCTATATAAGGCTGCTTCCTCTGGAGCTCACAGCCATTTTGCTTTGAGAGCTTCCCACCCGCCCGCCCTCAGGTTAGAGCCTTCACTGAGCAATTTTGGGTCATTGGTTGACAGGGCCAGAAATGATTTTTTCTCTCTCAAATTGATTGGCACTTGGTTGGGTTTTTTTCTTCCTATCCCACAGTGAAATTATGGCTTTCCTTTGTTAGGCGGAAAAACATTGTTTGTATGAGGGCAGAAATGGCATTAGACAGGATCTACATAGTATGGGGAGGGCATAAGGGGCCTAAGACAAACCCAAGCGTGGGTTCGGTATCTGCCTGGTTGGAATCTGCACCCTGGTTCCCCAGTGAGACCTTGCTTGCTTGGCTTGCACCACGGCAAGGTTCAACACTGGCCGACTCCAGCCGTACAGGTTTGGAGTGGTCCAAACCCAGCGGATCCATTCCATCAACATGGGGCTTGTGGAATGATGAAGTGACCCTGGGACCCCATGACACGCCAATCCTTGCCCTTCCTGCTGCTGTCAATAAAGCTTTAGTCTGAATTCATCCCATCACCGTTGTACAGTCTGGTTATTTTGCTGCTCTCATGGGTCACATAAAGCACCTGCCTGGGCGAAAAGACACGGCACAACAGGAAATTGAATTGGGAGGGAGGAGGAAATAAGCAAACTCAATTTTAGTTAAGAGCTCTTATAATAATAACCAGCTGAGGTGGGACAGTTCAAAAACAGGAGCCAAAAATGTTTGTCTTTTAGCTGTGCTGATGGAGTGGCCTTGCTTCTGTGCTATTATCTCCCCTTTTGCAGCCTGTTACAATAGCTGCTGCCAGGTGACGATGGAAGAAGGAAGAAGCTGTCCTTCTTAACAGAGCTAGTAGTGGCCTTGCAGCCCTTCTCCTTTCTCCCCTATTACAGCTTGATATAGTGGCTGCAGCTTATATATTATAAATCATATGGAGTCAAGGTTGAATGCTGCGGTGTCCCAAGTTTACAGATGGCACAAGATTGTTTACGATGGTGCAATTCCAAGTAGAGTGGAGGAAGCTCTAAAAGGTTCGCTTCCAAAGTGGATGAATGCAGTTTCTAATACAATATCATTTGGCACTGTGTTGTCAGAACTGCACACTGGGACCAAAAATGCTAACTTCACTAAACTGGCTGCTGTGATTACCTCAGAAAGAGATATTGTGGTCAGAGCAAAAAGCTCAACGAAAGCATGAACTCAATGTACGGTGGGAGTGAAAAGGGAAAAACAAAAATCAATTGCCAGGAAAGTGGTGGAAAGTAAAACAGCGGTTCTGCTATACTGTATAAATCTACGGTGTGCACACGCTTAGAATGCCATGTACAGTTTGAGTCACCGCATCTCAAAAAAGAAAAAGGGTATACAATTATTAATGGGTTAGGGCAGCTTTCCTTGAGAAAATTTGAAATGGTTTGGGCCAATAAGTATGGTGAAGGGGAAAAGGAAAACAATCCATTTCGTTAGGTTGTGTACCCAGGGAATTTTATTTAGTTATATATTTTAAAGTCAAACATTTACTGAATACGTAATAATAAAAAACATTATTTTTATTCATCAAACTAAAGAAACCAAAACTTAAAGTTACATTTTAAAATTAATAACAATACAGTGGTACCTTGTGTTACATACTTAATTCGTTCCGGAGATCCATACTTAACCTGAAACTGTTCTTAACCTGAAGCACCACTTTAGCTAATGGGGCTTCCTGCTGCTGCCGCGCCGCCAGAGCCGATTTCTGTTCTTATCCTGAAGCAAAGTTCTTAACCTGAAGCACTATTTCTGGCTTAGTGGAGTGTGTAACCTGAAACATATGTAACCTGAAGCGTATGTAACCCGAGGTACCACGTACTTAAATACAAACTTTAAAAAACGAGACACAAAATATCTTCTTTTCTTCTTCTTTTTTGGCCACTTTTCAGAATACACTTGGTATACCCTGTAAGTACACCTATGTGGGGAAAGAGGCTAAAGCTGGTTATTGCAGCCATAAAGATGCAGTGGCACCTCCCCATTTTTGAGAATATAAAACCCAGGTGTAACCCAGATCTCTGCCACACCTTAAATGAATAACACAGGTTCCTGTTTGGAGAGCAAAAGTAAAAAAATAAAAATAAATAACATGACATTCTTTATATTAGAAAAGCAAGAATTCAAATTTCTGGAATAGCTAGACTAGTTTCCTGGTGAGGTGACAGCCTAAGTAATGGCCCAATAAGGGAACAAATGAAGTGGATCTCTGCCAGACAGCAAATGGGTGTCTGGTAGTTGGAAAGAAAAAGGCCAGAATTGAGAGGGGAGAGTTGAGTGATATGAACTAGAAACTGGAAGCTGAAAAGTAGTAAAGCTGGGAGGTCAGCAAGGCAGAACGATGCTTGATTACTGTTTTGAATCCAAGGCAACAGCTATGGGAGAAGAAAGACCCTTTTCAGGTGTTAATGCTGTGAACCCCTCCAGTGCTGGCTCAGGTTGGATATATGTGTAAACAAAGCATATATCATAAAGACACCTTGCCATGCCAAAGGAACCAGGAACCTTTCATTGAATTCTACTCAATATTGATCCAGAGTAGATTCCAATGAATAGTGAGTGGAGTAAAAACTGAAACACGTTGCAGGATTCCCCAAAAATAGACCACAGGCATTTCATCCAGCAGAGCTTTACTGTTACTGAAGGCAAATGACCAAAATGGTCACAAATCCCATACATTCAGGATTGGCACTGTCCATAAGAAATCCAGTTGCAGCAGACTTAAGTTAAACTTAAAATAACTTATAATAAGTCTAAGCCTTAACAGTAAACATATTGTGTACAGAACACCACATCAGAGGGAAAAGAGATAGAAAGAGGAAATGAAACCCAGGCTCCATCTGGCCTTACTTTTAGTCAGCATGACCTTGACAGAAGAGATAACAGAACCAGTTTAAGCCAGCTGTACAGTGGTACCTCGGGTTAAGAACTTAATTCATTCTGGAGGTCCGTTCTTAACCTGAAACTGTTCTTAACCTGAAGCACCACTTTAGCTAATGGGGCCTCCCGCTGCCGCTGCGCCGCTGCCACACAATTTCTGTTCACATCCTGAAGCAAAGTTCTTAACCCAAGGTACTACTTCTCAGTTAGCGGAGTTTGTAACCTGAAGTGTCTGTAACCTGTGGTAACACTGTACTCAGCTTCTCTGAAGGAATAACCCAAACATCATGAACCTTCTGCTTGTTTCTTTCACACAGAGAAGCTTCCAGGACCCTCTTGAATTAATTAGAATAGGAAAGATCTCTACACATCGGACCCATACTTTCTGCACTAAGGAATGCAAACTGACAGAACCCTGGGTAAGAGTCTGGAAGCCCTGGCATTTCATACCACTTGGAGCCTGGGGTGGCTTGCAATAGTATTTTTTCGTGTGTTTTTTTAAAAGAAAATAAAATCTCAGGGCAACAGAGCAGCAGAGAGGAAATTCCAAAGCCTTTGGAGAAGCTAGAGAATTCTGAAACTATGTTATCCACGTTAAGCCTCAGACAAAGTGGTGCTCTCCTGCTGTTGTGGACTGCAACTGCTCCATTCCCTAAATATTGACCATGCTGGTTGAGGCTGATGAGAAACTGTAGTCCACAACATCTGAAGGTATCATGTTGGCTACCTACCCCTTGTCCTAGCTTTACACTTAATACTGCAGCCTTTAAGTAAACTTTGAGCTTCTTTGTTTTAACCTCTAATCTGTGCTGTCATTGGTGAGATTCTGATTTAATCTTGCCTAATGAATTGTCATCAGGTGCTCTTCTGGCTTCTGTACAGAGCTCCACAAGATACAATGCAAAATAGGAAGTAATGCATTTTTCACAAATAGATTTTAAAAGGAATACATTTTTGCATTGGGGGGACTAATATTGAGGTAAGAGGTTTGTGTTCATCTGGATCCTGTTTACAATGTCAGGTGAAAACTTTGAAGTTATAGACATTCATGCATAGGGGGGATTTGTGATATCTTATATGACTAGGTAACACTTTAATTTCAATATTTGCTATCTGATTTCAATTATATGCTGTAGATTTGGAGATTTCTAAACGCAAAGGCTTACTGACAACATCAGTTGATAGCTACTGTCACTTGTCAAAAGAGCAAATTGAATGTTAGAAAGTCTCAGGAAAGGGGGAGAGTGTTAACAAGAAAATAATAATGCATCTACATAAATCTATGGCATCCTCCATTTTTGTGTACACTTTGGGGAACTTTGCCTCAAAAAGCTGGAAAAAAAAATCCCATAAAATGTCCATGTGTATGCAATCTTTGCAATCAAAGCCCATATCAAATGGCTTAGGAAAATGATGGTGATGATGTCACAATAAATGAGCATGGATTTATATGTATATATATGTGTGTATATGTGTGTATACACACACACACACACACACACCCTTTTGCTAGGCATCCAAATGAAAGAGCACCTGATCATATTAACAGGAATCAGCTTTAAAATACTTTTATTACTGGATCTGGAGCTCTTTGAACTGGATATTCAACACAATTACCGGTAAGTTAACAACTGCATCACACCCTGCATAAAAAAGAAACCACTACAAAGGCTATGTGAGCAAGTCTCTCCCTGATGCAATTTGCAAGGGGTCGCTCTTCTTTTTAATATAAGGAAATGTTCAAAGTGGTCTCCCCACCTCTCCATGGGGTGTGTGTCCTTTTTTACCACCTGAGCATCTTTCACCTCATTGTGCTCTATGTGTAGACCCAGCCTAAGTCCTGGTCTAGTAGGGATGTAATAAGGCATTTTGTTCTGTTCTGTCATTTTTGTTTTATGCAGCACTGTTTCTGTTCTGCTGCAGTTTGGCTTCCATTGAAAAACTAAAATTATTCATCTTACTCTTCGTAGTGTAAGAATTATATGTAATTAATTAAGTTATTGCTCTGTTATTTGACACCATTCACTTCACTGCAAAGGCTTTTCATTTTAGTGTGTTTGTGTGTGATCAATTTCAGTTGTGGACTGAAAAAATCTACTGTCCTGTGTACTGAATTAGGCTAGCAAAACCTCCCCATTTGCCCTGCAATCCTGTTTCAGCCAAGCTATGCCCATCTAAGCTGCACATGGCATCATATGTGATCTCAGTTGTGGAACAGGTAAAGATGCAACTGTGCCTAATGGTGGTTTGCAGGCACCACCATGTACTGCACTTTGCCAAGCTTTGATGATCAATTGATTAAAAAGATCTTGTGGAGCGCTCTGCGCAGCACTTTGCATGCCAAGGTACCCGAGCCCCAAAGTTCCCAGAAGCACAATAAATCACACTGACACAGAATATTTGGCTCATGGGTTCAAAAAGGCCACCACTTTATTGGTTACAGAATGTGAGTGGTTTGGCTTAGGCACTGGGGTGAGGCCAGGCTATGTATTGACTCTTGCACCTTTGCAGGGAGTCCAGAAGGGTAAAACAACAACAGGGGGTGCCCTATAATTTACCGTATTTTTTGCTCTATAAGACTCACTTTTTCTCTCCTAAAAAGTAAGGGAAAATTTGTGTGAGTCTTATGGAACGAATGCAGGCTGTGCAGCTATCCCAGAAGCCAGAACAGCAAGAGGGATTGCTGCTTTCACTGCACAGCGATCCCTCTTGCTGTTCTGGCTTCTGAGATTCAGAATATTTTTTCCCCTTGTTTTCCTCCTCCAAAAACTAGGTGCGTCTTGTGGTCTGGTGCGTCTTATAGAGCGAAAAATACGGTACGTCAGATAGTGGCACCCCCTGGAGTTCCCGTAGGGACTGTGACATGGCCCTAGCCCACGCCTGGGCTTCGGACAGTATTCACACCCAAGATCCTTTTAACAGGATACCCTTACTGAGGAGGAGCAGGCGAAGCCACAACCTCCCCTCCGACAACACAAATGCTTACCCAATGCCTAACCTCACAGAAAGTTGTGACCATTGCTAAAACCAAATGGCCGGTGCCAATTTGCCAAGTGGAAAAATTCCTACCCAGCCGCTGGACAACTGTCATAGCAAGGTCCTATCAGAGAAACGCCTGAAAAAAGGGTAGGAAGGTAGGGTGATCCAAAGCAAAAGGCAAGTGAGCCGGCCACTCGCAGGAAAATTAAATGGCCCATGGCCACGCCCTCCCTGGCTGTTGAGGCTCAGCTGGCTGGCTGCAACACCATCCACTGGAAAGGGGTGAACAGACTTGCAAGACCCAATGATCCGGTAATTGTCAGCACTTGGGCTATGTTTTGGCCCACACAGTTTGATTTCAAAGAATTTGTCTGAAATCAAACTGTTTGGAATGACTGTGATATCAAGTGATTGGCAGCTTGGTTGGACCAGGGCTGGCTTTAGCAGATGGAGCGCCGGGGTGCAAATATCTGCCCAGAGCCCCCAAATTACCATGGATAGTGGGGGGGAGGGGCATAGCTGCGCACTGCCAGCCATGGGGGGGGGCACAGCTTCCATCCTAAGCCTCTGCGGGAATCGCTCTCCTCCCGAGGAGGTTTGGGAGGCAAGCTGCCATATGGTTGACGGGGTGCAGCTGGCAGGCGTGCAGGGAAAGGGGAGGCCGTCGGCAAAGCCGCACAGCTCCCCCACTCGCTGGGGTGCCCCTGAGAGGCCGGCGCCCTGGCACAACGCACCACTAAGCCCTATGGGAAAGACGGCTCTGGGTTGGACCCACTTAACTATTAAACACAGCCCAGAAGGCGGGGTGGGGAGTGGGGAGATGATGCAGCCCGCCTTTCCAGATCCATTTCCTGACCTGCTCTGTCAGAACAAGGTTCTGATTTTTTTGAAATTGCCCCAAATGATTATTCGCGAAGAATCCCTCCCACCAGACTCCTCAAAATCCAAGTGCCCACATCTGGACCCCTGGACCTTCCAAGAAATCGAGAGGTGGCACTATATTTGAAAGAGTGTGGGGGCCATTTTACTACATGATTACTCTTTGGTCTGGTTCTTATTTTTGATAGGTGGCCCAGAACGCCAGTATCTCTCTAAAAATATTCCCAAGCCATTTTGTGCAGTTCGAACAGGGGAACAAACTCAAAAATCACTGGCTTCAAAGATATAGTGGTCAATGTAGCACATCTTTATTAGTTTCTTTTGTTGAAGACATCAGAAACTGCTGGCCGTTTCTGTCCAAAGTCTGTACAAATAGCCTGCTAAACCTGATTTATGAACGGCCCTTTTATTACGGAAAGCTATAAAACTATCCAAATGTTCTGTAAATTGTTTCAGTTCTCTTTCATATTGGCTAGGTACTTTCTCTGCACTGTGGCTCTTGTATTACTCTTGCCACTGTGCTTCTAGCCCACTCTTTGAATCAGGATGTATTTAGAGGTAGTCAGTTACAGAACATTCAGTTGTACTCGCTGACAGCTCTATTAGCCTATAGAGACAATATCTGGAGAGAAGTGCAGAAAGCATAGAAGAATGCCGAATGGTTACCTTCCCACTGGAGATTTAAAGCGTGGGAAGAACCTGTAGGAAATGTACCATGGAGAATAAATCCAGGCTATGTGAAGAGCCAAAATGGATGGACCAAATCTTGATGTAATGATTGCATTGAAATAGGTTACGAGTGAAAAAACAGGCCAAATTATCCCCTTGACTAATACTACCAGACCTCAGTTTCCTCAAGAGCTTACTAGGAACTATGTATCTTTCAGCCAATAGAATCCTTGTAACTATTATTGCTGTCTTTTGCCAAGTTGCACTGCAAAAATGCAAGGAATATTGTGAATGTGGGCTTCAGCTCTTGGTGAGACATGGCTGTGATTTCCAGGTGAACTACCCAAAACCCTTGAATGTTTCAGTTAAATACTACTTGGAAAAAAATGGGTAGCAAGATGAGGAGAAGGGACCAGAAACACAATAAAGAATATGATTGCCTCTCTCACTTAAGGTATCCCAAGGTATCTATTTCCTCTGGCCTTTAAGCTTTATTCTCAAAAATCTCAACCTGCTACTCATTCCTCTGGTGTGAAGCTAAGATTACAAGCTGCTAGGTCCTTGCCCACAAATTAACCTTAAACCTTCAAACATGGCTGCATGTGTTGTGACTTCCATCCTATCCATCCACTAGCAGCAGGTGAATTACCATATGCAAAAGAACAGGACTACATATTTTCATTATATAAAAGATGGAATTCAGCAGCATTTACAAACTATTAAAGTTAGAGACTCATGTGCACCCTGTTTACTGGTTAACCTCAGTGGAAGGGGGATATGGAGATGAGGAAGGAGACACATAAACTTTTTGACTTAATCAAACAATAGTTTTTTACTACATCTGAGGCAGAAAATAGAGATATTGATCTCCAGATCATGATGCACACCAGGATCACAGCAAATGTTTGCAATTTTGGTTTGGAACGCTTGCTTGAACCATTGTTTGAAAGTTTGGATGGAACAACAAACTGTGGTTTGTTTAAGTCAGAAGGTTATTTAGTAAGTAATTCGGGAAAGGAAAGGAGAGTGTGAGTACATTATTCCTTGATACTCCAAACTATTCAAAACTATGGTGCCTAAGTGCTGCTTTGCTGTCTCAGAACATCTGAAGCTTCAAGAAGCCAGATTAGGACTTAGTAATACCATTTGCATTGTAATGAGGAGGTGTATCACAAACAATTAAGTGTGTATCTAAAATCCATGGTTTTGAAGGTAAAGAAGTAAAAATATGTATTAAAAACGCCTTTAAATATGAGAAAAACACATAATTTATACGTATTAGATTATTGTTGTCATCGGCTTCAATATTAGCTGACTGTCAAAGAAAACCATTGACCATTTATATTTTTGTCCAAAGAAGTTGAATTGCTAAGAGCTAAATGAACAAATGCCTTTACTGTGGACCAACTCTGATATTCTATAGGAGAATAATAAAGATGAAATATGCTTTGTAAGCGGTGCTCTGTATCGCGCAAACTGCACAGCCAAGCACCATAATATCTCTTTCTTTGACATTTGTCCTAAACTTAGCAAGCCAAACAGAATCCAAATGACTAAGGGATTCCATAAGAACTTATTTGTGGAAAATATTTGTGAAGAACTCAGCCAGCTTTTCTCAGGTTGCTTTAAAATAATTGAAATATACATTTCCTTGTTTTTCATGAAATAATAGAGTTCATTGAATCATATAATTTTAGAGGTGGAAGGAACCCTGAGGGATATATAGTCCTACCCCCTGAAATGCAGGAATATCAACAAATGGTCAACCCATCCAATTTGAAACCATACCAGACCCTGCTTAGCTTTGCAAATGTACTAGCAGTTTTATTGCTGCACCACCAGTTGCGTGTCGAGGTCCCCAATCCACCCCCCAAATAACTCACAACAGACACGTAATTTTTGCTTAAGATTTTTGGCATGATTTTGGCCACAACTTTATTCAAATACAAACCGTGAGTGGTTGTTTAGGCATTGGTTAAGACTATCTGTCCCCCCGCCTGGGGACAGAACTGACTTCCGGGCACCACCGAAAGACAGTGCGGGGGAAAGCAAGTCGGGGAGGAATTGGAGCTGAGACACAGCCCTCAACTCTCACCCGCCTGCTCCCCGAAGGCTTGCCGGCCCTAGTCCCATTCCAGGGATTGGACGAAAAGATGGCAAGCCCCAGGATTCCTTTAACGGAATTCCCTTTCCGCAGCAACCATGGAGGGGCAGGCACAGCCTATCCTGACCCCTCCTCCAACGGAATTCCCTTTCCGCAGCAACCATGGAGGGGCAGGCACAGCCTATCCTGACCCCTCCTCCACCAGATTTATAACCAATGCCTAACCACAACCTTACAAGTTGTGACGATTTGCTACGTAGTAGGCAAAAACCACCCAGCCAGCCAATTTGCCAGGTGGAAAAATTCCTACCAGGCCCCTGCTCAAAGGCAGACGACCCCATGACAGGCAATAGCAAGGTCAACGCAACAACCCCTTACTCTAGGGCGGGTGGGCGGGTGATCCGTTGCACGCAGCAAAAGAGAAAGTACAAGGCTGCGTGCAGAGTATTTAAACCTTTTTACCCCTCCCACCAAAATTGCAACATAACTTTTACCCCAGCAACCCAGTGAACCAATCACTGCCCCAGGCCATCTTTAGAGACCTTGCCTGGTAACAGAGGGGTGGCTCAGTAGACCCCACCGCAACACGTGCTCTCCCTGAAGGAGAACACGCTTTGCTAAACAATTTATTGATTTCATTACTATCAAATTGGCAAGGAGATGGATACTCATTTAAATAGTTCAGCTTCGTTTGGTTTGTGTACCTTAAGGGGAAAGTATCATTGGGCAAATGACATGAATACAATTTGAGATAATAACATGGAACTTAATAAAATAGCACCATAACTCCTTGTTTCAGAAGTCCCATATCTGCAAAACATCTGCAAACTTTAGGGTAGTTTTTGGTGTGTACTTCACATGCTAATATGAGATCAGCAATGATCTCCACTTTCTGTGGCATAGGATGTAATCACTACGGGTTGAGGATATTGGAAAGAAGGCATCTAACTTAAATTAAGAGATTGGTAGTGATCCTGGCATGGGCTGGGACACCCACAGGAGCTATTTCAACATTTTTTCAACACAAGAAAAACGGATGATGAGGAGGAACATAATGCAACTGCACTAGGCTAAAGCAAGTGACACACACCTTTGCCACTCAAAGTTGTGATATAAGTTGTGATATAAATAGTAAAAAGACCCTGATGTTGGGAAAGATGGAGGGCACAAGGAGAAGGGGACGACAGAGGACGAGATGGTTAGACAGTGTTCTCGAAGCTACAAACATGAATCTGACCAAACTGCGGGTGGCAGTGGAAGACAGGAGTGCCTGGCGTGCTCTGGTCCATGGGGTCACAAAGAGTCGGACACGACTGAACGACTAAACAACAACAACAACATAAATAGTAATTTGTTAGCAAAGAACTCAGTCTATCGTTTTAAGTATGCCCTTAGAATCTTGTTTCTGAGGTGCCAAAGTTGCCTGGAAAAGTACACAAGGCAAATGTTTCGGCATGCAAGGCAAGAAAGGGCTCTGTTTCACAAGCCAACAATACACCCTAAGGAGTTTGGTACCCAAAATTATTCAGAAGCAGCTACCCCTGACTCCCACTATGGCCAGCTATGGAAAAAGGACTTTATAGACTATTTTAATAACTTTTTATGGAAGGTAATCTTCCCCAGGAAGCCAATCTATGAAGGCAAGCTTAGGAAGGCACAGCCAGAAGATGTTTATTTGGGAATTTCGGCAATGCCCATACTATAAAGGTAAAGGAAAAGGGACTCCTGACCATTAGGTCCAGTTGTGACCGACTCTGGGGTTGCGGCACTCATCTCGCTTTATTGGCCAAGGGAGCCGGCGTACAGCTTCCGGGTCATGTGGCCAGCATGACTAAGCCACTTCTGGCGAACCAGAGCAGCGCACGGAAACACCGTTTACCTGCCTGCCAGAGCGGTCCCTATTTATCTACTTGCACTTTGACATGCTTTTGAACTGCTAGGTTGGCAGGAGCAGGGACCGAGCAATGGGAGCTCACCCCATCGTGGGGATTCGAACCGCCGACCTTCTGATTGGCAAGTCCTAGGCTCTGTGGTTTAACCCACAGTGCCACCCGCGTCCCATACTATATGTTACCCCTTATTAAACTGTTCTGAATTTATTGTTTCTCTGTGTGAGAATGCCTCTTGGAGAGATGTGTGGGAGGTTTGTAGAAACCTGTGACAGTCATGTGGTTGGAAAGCAACCTACGGTACAAATTTCAATGTCACATCCATTGCATGGACAGGCGGAGTCCCCCCAACCCCAGGCAACCCCTGAGCAGAATAATGACTCAAGACAACATGCTATGGGATTAGAATTGGTCACAACTCTGCCCCACCCTCCACTTGGCATACATTCCCTGGAAGGTTTTCCATGAGGCAATAAATCCTCCAGGCTGAAACAGGTTCCCTACTGTGAAATAGATCATATCACTCTGAGTGATGGGAAATGGTCTGTGATGAAGTACACATACAGTCCTGCGTGGCTTCTCCCCAGACAAATGGCGGAGCACGCTTGGAGGATATGTGCAAAATCAGTACTCTACACTGGAAATGAAATGGAGCTCTACGTCTAGCATTATTCCTGTGCAAGAAGCTGGGGGTCTAGTGGGAGAGGAGGAAATCAAGTCACTTCATCATCATGCTAACAGCAACCAAGCATGAGGTAGAAAACAGTCCTTACCACAGCCCATGAGTCCAGATTCAGTACAGAAAGTAAGATTTTGGTTTGCTTCTTTTGATACCAGCATCATTGTGTTTTCTGTGTTTGTTCCCCTGATAAACAAGCTTTCAAGCACTTTTCTGCAAGTGACAATACAGAGATGACAGGGCTGATAGAGGTGGGGAAAAGCTTTGGGGCCTAGTGTGGCACTGCTGTGAGGGACAGATTGCGACGTTTCAGTCCAAAGAGGCTAAAAGCATATTGCAGGCATTAAGTCATCCGTTTGCGCTTGAAACATTTGTTCCAGACTGTAGGAAGAGGGAGGGATTGTTAAGCAACTCTGGGAACCGTAGCTCTGTGAGAGCAGTAGGGGTCCTCTAGCAACTCTCAGCACCCTTGCGTGTCGAGGTCCCTAGGGCCACCCCAATAACTCACACACCACACAGAATTTTTTGTTTAAGATTTTTGGCATAATTTTGGCCACAACTTTATTAAAATACAAATTTGTGAGTGGTTGCTTAGGCATTGGTTGCGACTATCTGCCCCCACCATGGGGGACAGACATTCCGCACAATGCGAAAATCAGAATAGGGGAATACACTTGGGGCTAGCGATGGAGCAGGGAACCTGCCCTCAGCCCACCCCAAATGCAGCCAGGAGCTCTTGCAGTGGCCCAAGCCCCCTTGACAAGGTGGACAAGCAATACTTAGCCCCCGATTCCTTTAACGGAACCCCTTGCAGCAGCAGCAGCATTAGAGGGGCAAGCACAGCCAATCCATGCACCTCAACCAACCAAACCATAAACCAATGCCTAACCGCAAACCTTACAAGTTGTGACGATTTGCTACGCAGTAGGCAAAAACCAAATGGCCCCAGCCAATCAGCCACATAGACAAAATTCCTACCGGGCCCCTGCTCCAAAGCAGATGACCCCATGACAGGCATAGCAAGGTCAAAGCAAACAACCCTATTCTAGGGAGGGAGGGACGGGCAATCCAATGCACGGGCGAAAAGAGGAAGCCCTAGCCTCGTGCAAGGAGTTTTAGCATTTCTGGCTGTCAATCAACAAATGGCAACATTAACTTCTTCCCAACAACAAGGGAAGCCCCAATCGCATCAGTGGCCAACGGTCAATTAGTGACAATAAAGTATTTCTATTTCTATTTCTATTATTTCTATTATTTCTATTTCTATTATTTCTATTTCTATTATTTCTATTATTTCTATTATTTCTATTTCTATTTCTATTTCTATTTCTATTTCTATTATTTCTATTTCTTTCTTTCTTTCTTTCTTTCTTTCTTTATTTCTTTCGTTTGCCTTTCTTCTCTTTTTTGCCTTTAGATTAATGTTTTAGTTTGGACCAAGTTTTGTTTGATAATGATTGGTGTATTTTCTCTATAAATCCTATTATTATTATTATTATTAAGCAGTGTCATCCATCAACATGATCTAAGAGTTCCAGGGCTACCAAGCACAGTGTTGAATGCTTCATGCCACAGCAACTCCCATGTGGCTAAATGTAAACACTCCCAAAGGTTTGTGAATTAGAGTTGTATAAAATGGGACATGGCCTTGATTGGTTCCTGGTTTTTTTCTTTCTTTCCTATTTTGAGTCTCCCTTTTCATGATACAAAGTTCAAGGGAGCAGGAAGGTGTTAAAGGCATTCCTTTGCTTGGTATCTGCAATGTGTTTTGCATTTAAAGGGGTTTCTTTGTAGAAAAGCCTGTCAAACTTGATAAATTCTCCTGTAGCATATAAAAAGCCAACCATCCAAAAATAGAACATTAAAAGTTTACTTGCTAGGAGGCTGCTGCAATTGCATCTTTGTATTACACTCACTAGTCTTCTGGTTTGTTTTGTTGCTGTTATTACACGAAGTCTTTTAAAAAAAAGTAATTATAAGCTGCTTAGTGATAGCCCTGTGAACCACTCTGGTTAGACACTTTGCTTCGGATATGGGGATACAAAATGCAGGTTCAGATCCCGTCTTCAGATGCTGTAGTCCTCAAATGATGAACATGCTTGTGTGAATATGTCCGTAGTCATCAGAACAGAATGTGACTAAAATACCAGATCCTCCAAGTGTCCCTATTTTCCAGGGACAGTCCCAGATTTACAGGAGCCGTCCTGGTTTCTAATTTGATCCCAGAATGCCCTGATTTTCCTTAGGACATCCCTATTTTCATCAGAGGGATATTGGAGGGTTTGGAGTTATCTGAACCCTGAGCCATCTGAAACCAGCCCTGTATAGGGAAGGTTTTTTAAAAAATGTTTAATGTTTTACAGTGGCACCTTGGGTTACAGACGTTTCAGGTTACAGACTCTGCTAACCCAGAAATAGTACCTCAGGTTTGCTACAGGATGAGAACAGAAATTGTGTGGCAGCGGTACAGCAGCAGTGGGAGGCCCCATTAGCTAAAGTGGTACCTCAGGTTGAGAACAGTTTCAGATAAAGAACGGACCTCCAGAATGAATTAAGTTCTTAGCCCGAGGTACCACTGTATTATGTTTCTATATATGTTGGAATCCACCCAGAATGGCTGGGGCATCCCAGTCAGATGGATGGGAAATAAATAATAAAATTGTTGTTGCTCCCCTATTTTCATCAGAGAAATGTTGGAGGTTATGAAATACAGCTTCTTGCACATAAGTAGAGAATTGAATGGAAGCATGGAAAAATGTTTGTTTATATTAGGACTCAGTAACTGGAAGTCCAAAAGCTAAATCTGGCCCTTTTTCCTGCTACCAAATCACTAATACTGGCTTGCAGCCTAGAGACAAATGGAGGGTTTGGAGGACGTGGGAACTGCAACGGTGGACTGATCATGGCCATCTGGAGGTTCAAGGAGGCCCAGAGTAAACTGCACTGTAGTCGGCTTCCTCCTCTGATGGTGGGTCCTGGAGAACTTAACTGACACTGACAGTGTGCTGGTCCCGAGGGTTAACCATGCGGTAAGGTCCGAGTCCAGTCCAAGGTCGAGGGTGCGGTATGGAGGCTGTCTGTCAAAGCTGAAGCGGGGTCCAAGGCAGGGAGTCGGGTGAGGTCAGGAATTCTGGCAGAAGAGCAGGACAGGGTGCAGGCAGGAACAGGCTACCAACAATGTTGCTCCCGCAACCTGGGACTGGGCTGGCTGGCTTTTATCTGCCCCGAGGCATAGGGCGGCCCCGGTCCACAGGTGACTCACCTCTCCTGGCCTAGAGGCGAGCACTCCTCCTGTGAGAACTTAGTTCCCTCCGTCTCTCTGCCCTGAGCCTCTGCAGCCCAGGAGAGGACCCAGAGGCCACCTCACCTTCCACTGATGGGGATGAGAGTGGAGCACCTGCAGGCAATGGGTCCTCCATCACCTCAGGAGCCAGAGCAGACTCAGCTGGTACCTGCACCTGAGGATCCAGCACAGGTGAAGACCCTTCAGGCTCAGGCCCCAGCCCTGGCTCAGCTGGTTCTGGAGGTGGAGAGTCCTGTGCAGGCTGGGATTCCTCAGGTTCAGCCTCCGAGTCCGAATCCCAGGCCATCACAGACAGTGACTAGTGGTACTGTTGGGTAGGCTAATTTTAACCTCTTTTGGAGAAATGCTATATAATGGGCAATATGGGAAATTAAAGTGCTAGTGTCAGGCTCCAGGGAATCTGATCCCCCTCCCTCATGGCAGGCTGTCAGTAATGGAAAGACAAGATGCTCTTAGCAATGTCTTTTATTCAATATTCACAGAAAGAGGTGTAGAAATGCAGCCTCTTTTGTAAGGATGTTGCGCTGAGTAAGCTCTCCCCCCCCCTTTCCCTTCTCAGCCGTCATCAGCTCCACCCCCTTATGGTGGCTGCCTAGGCCCAATTGTTTCTTAGCCCTCTGCTCTCCTACTTTCATTGCTCGCCGGGCTCTGGTAGAAGGGGGGTCTGGAAGGCTTTCTAGTGATAATGTGTCAACCAGTTGTTCCTGCTCTGCTTCTCCCGTTATTTCCCAGCTTTACGCCTCTTCTATGATGCTGTGACGCTCTGCAAACCACCATTGTAAATCTATACTGTCCTCCTCTTCTCGGGAAGGTTCAGGAGACGGGGGAAGTGGTCTCCACCATTCCTCCTCTGATGTCCAGTCCCTGACATGTAGGTAGACTGAGCTGTCTGTTGCTGCTCAGAAGACTGTTGTTGTTGTTTAGTCGTTTAGTCGTGTCCGACTCTTCGTGACCCCACGGACCAGAGCACGCCAGGCACTTCTGTCTTCCACTGCCTCCCGCAGTTTGGTCAAACTCATGCTGGTAGCTTCGAGAACACTATCCAACCACCTCATCCTCTGTCGTCCCCTTCTCCTTGTGCCCTCCATCTTTCCCAACATCAGGGTCTTTTCCAGGGAGTCTTCTCTTCTCATGAGGTGGCCAAAGTATTGGAGCCTCAGCTTCACGATCTGTCCTTCCAGTGAGCACTCAGGGCTGATTTCCTTAAGAATGGATAGGTTTGATCTTCTTGCAGTCCATGGGACTCTCAAGCGTCTCCTCCAGCACCATAATTCAAAAGCATCAATTCTTCGGCGATCAGCCTTCTTTATGGCCCAGCTCCCACTTCCATACATCACTACTGGGAAAACCATAGCTTTTACTATACGGACCTTTGTTGGCAAGGTGATGTCTCTACTTTTTAAGATGCTGTCTAGGTTTGTCACTGCTTTTCTCCCAAGAAGCAGGTGTCTTTTAATTTCGTGGCTGCTGTCACCATCTGCAGTGAACATGGAGCCCAAGAAAGTAAAATCTCTCACTGCCTCCATTTCTTCCCCTTCTATTTGACAGGAGGTGATGGGACTAGGATTTATTTATTTTTAATGCAGATCAGGATAGGCATCAGCCAAGGGCTAGGGGCTGACACTAGGCCTGATGAACTTGTAGGTGGACTGTACCCCATCCCTCTCTCAAGAAAAACTTGCTGATTGCTGCAATTTAAATGGCAGAAAAACAGCACCATATAAAAGGCTGCTCTGAAGTTTTCCGCATATCTGCTATTTTGTCATCTCATTGTGACCATTCCTAAGGTTTCTGCAGACTTTGACTTTTAGAAGCTTAAACTTATCAAGATCTTAAAGCTTTCACTGTCGAAAGGAAGATTAGTATGATGTTGGCTGCACATCTATTAGTAAAATAGAAACTGGCAAAAAAAAGAAGAAAGCCTTTAGGATAGGACTTTGAAAATGTGATTCATATGCAAATCTTAAAACAAAATAAATTCTTTGGGACTTTAGCTTGTGACCACATCCTGTATTTTTAACTAATCCTTACAAAATGTATCAGCACATAGGGAGATGTGAAATAGAACTCCTGGAGCCAGTTCATACCATAGCACTGCAGAAGAATTTATCCCAAGGCAAGACAGGTGGTGGAACTAGATTAGATAAAATATCCCATTCCTAGATGTCAATCAGACAGAATTTTCATCCTGCTTGATAGTCCTTCAGATACCTCACTTTTTCATTACAGATCCAAAACCTGCTTTCTATGCACATAATGAAGAAGGGAAAAGTTGTTCTGTGAAAAGCTCCTCTACCTACTTTTCACACACACACACAACACCCCACAACAGCAATATAAGTAGTAAGATATGCTTCTGGAAAGATGATGACATAAATGAGTTGTGAAGGTGGCATTGATGAAGAAAATGCAAGCATCTTTTTAAAAAATCATGTGATACAGAAATTGCTAATTGGGATACAAATTGCTAATATGCAAATAAGGAATTGTTGTTGTTGTTATAATAATACAAGTTAAAAGCACAAATAAGTAATTAAAACAAAAAACAGCAAAATAATTGCCATCGCTACCACAATCACTTTTAAAAGACTGTAGAATATTAATCAGCCAAAGGCCTGACTAAAGAGGAGCTTTTTCACCTGGTGCCTAAAGATATATAATGAAGTTGACAACTGTACCTCCCTGGGGAGAGCATTCCACAAAGCGTGTTCTCCTTCAGGGAGAGCACGTGTTGCGGTGGGGTCTACTGAGCCACCCCTCTGTTACCAGGCAAGGTCTCTAAAGATGGCCTGGGGCAGTGATTGGTTCACTGGGTTGCTGGGGTAAAAGTTATGTTGCAATTTTGGTGGGAGGGGTAAAAAGGTTTAAATACTCTGCACGCAGCCTTGTACTTTCTCTTTTGCTGCGTGCAACGGATCACCTGGAGCACTTGGACCGTCTGGAGGACAGTGGAGCGATCTTCTCATTGTCTGGTTACATTTCTTTATTTTCCCCTTCTTTTTAATCTTCTCTAGTCCCTTAATTAATTTAATCCCCCCCTTTTTTTTCCTGTTTGATTTCCCACCCCACCCCTTATCCTGCCCTTTGGGAAGATTCTCCCTGTACCTGTGAGCACTGCCTGTGCTTAATCCTCCTTGGCTTGCCTTTCCCAATAGGGAGAGAGCCCCCATTAGGGGTTTTCTTTTGCAAAAAGGTTTTCCCCATTTTTGCCTGTTTAATTGTGGGGCTAGCCAGGGCGGTTCCCAGCTTACCTGGAATCACTTTCATTTATACCATCCCCATAGGTTGGCTTTATTTTGGATGCGTGCAGTGCTGTTGGCCAAAATTTTAATCTAGCCTTGGGCGGGAGCACTATATTGAGTTCCTTTAATATTGCAATGAGACAAAAAAGGCAGAGAGCAGAAGCATGGAGGCCTGCATGGCCTGCACGGCCTGCACATATTATTCAAGCCTAAGCCTGCTACAGTTAGCAGTACAGTAAATTTCCAGGTTACCTGGAATCACTTTCGTTTATAGTATCCTCATAGACTGGCTTTATTTTGGGTGATTGCAGTGCTGTTGGCTGAGTTTTAATTTAGCCTTGGGCGGGAGCACTATTTTGAGTTCCTTTAATATTGCAATGAGACAAAAAAGGCAGAGAGCAGAAGCTGGGAGGCCATCACGGCCTGCACGGCCTGCACATATCATTCAGGCCTAAGCCTGCTACAGTTAGCAGTACAGTAAATTGTTAAGTTCCTGTGACATGTGACTCATTCTCTCTATAAGAATGTATCTGTTTGTTTGCAGGCTCACTTGTTGCTAATGTATATCTTAGGCAGACAGAATGGAGCCAGAGGCTCTCTGTGCCTCCAATGAGCACTCTTTGTATGCTCTTTAACTATGCTGTTTCCGAACAAGTTTATTTTCTGCAAGTTAGAGACGAGCCATTGTGGCTTAGTGGCTAGAGCGCAGGACTAGGACCTGGGAGACAGGGTTCATATCCCCCACTTAGCCATTGTTATCACATAACAAAACAAGCTGCTCCTTTTGGACTATTTTGTTGCTGGGTAGTTTGGCGCATTTGTGATATTGCTCCCAAAAAGAACTTGGGGTTTCTTGAGGAGGTGCTTCCCTCTAAAGGGCAAGCAGGGGTACCTGGACAGGCGGTGGGCTGCCTCGAGTTTGTTATCTCATTGGAAACATTTATGTCTGGCCTAGCAGGTGATCCTAGGGCTTGGCCCGCTTGGCCCTAGAATTTGATGGCCTCTGGCAGCGTTTCTGGCCTGAATAGCGTCCCCATGTGGTGCACAAAGCATTGGTTTCACCTGTTCCTCACATTGTTTAGGTTTTTTGCAGACTATGACAGGGCCTTTGCAGATGCCTCCAGAGCTTGCCTCTCCTGCAGAGGATGACATGTTGATGCCCCAGGTGCCTTCTTCCGGAAGGAAGCGTCTTCAGAGGCAGGAAAAAGCGGAGCAGGGATGAGGCTTACACCTCCTTGCAGGTAAATCATCACTGGGCTGATGATGATTCAGACATCACCTTGGACCTCTCCAGGGGACAGGGTGAGGCTGTTCCAAGTCTTTAGGGATCATCATGGATAGCTCAGCCGGTCAGCCTATGGTGCCGGTAATGCCTAGGTTGCAGGATTGGTCCCTGTATGGGACAGCTGCATGCTCCCTCATCACTTTACCCGGACACTGAGGTCCAGCGCCGAGGGCCTTTCTGGTGGTTCCCTTACTGTGAGAAGCCAAGTTACAGGGTACCAGGTGGAGGGCCTTCTCGGCAGTGGCACCTGCCCTGTGGTACACCCTCCCACCAGATGTCTACTACCAGACTTTTAGAAGACATCTATGGCGGCCCTGTTCAGGGAAGCTTTTAATGTTTGATGCATTACTGTATTTTAATATTTTGTTGGAAGCTGCCCTGAGTGGCTGGGGAAGCCCTGCCAGATGGGCGGGGTACAAATAGATTATGATGATGATGATGATGATATTGTGGGAGAGTGGACTAGATGATCCTCGGAGTCCCTTCCAACCCCACTATTCTATAAGTGGTAATTCACTATGATGGGAATGTTAGACGCAGGGCTGCCATGATCCCCTTAGCTCGCTAGGATCACAGGGACGGGGACATGTGGACAGCTCCACATTTCAAATGGAAATTCCCTGAGCAATAGAACCTGAAGCTGGTATGCAGGAAGCTGGCCCGGTGGCAGCTTTGTTGGAACTTCTTAGGGATCGTCCCTAAGAGAGCCCCACACGATTCCATCTGATCCATATTTATCACATCCCAAAGGCACCTCAGTGAATGATGCTATCCCTCCGGAATTGTTCCGTGAAATATGCATCTTTGGATCAGGCAGTTGAGCTTACCAACAAATTGGAGGAGGTGCCTTGTTGGCATTATGCAATATTGAATTGGCTGTTAGGCTGCTGCCGGTTCACCCTCAAGATTTTAAGTAGTTAGGCTTTAATTGGATGGTCCTTATATTCATAAGGCGATGCCAGTGGGTTGCTCAATAGGCTGTGCAGCACTGGAGTCCTTTAGCGCCTTTCTGGATTGAACATTGCGAGTCAAGACTCGTTTAACTGGGGGTATCGTTATGTGGATTATTTTACTGGCTGTTTCTTGTGACACCAGCCTCTGCTTAGCTTACTGGATGCCCCTTTATTCCCTGAGGAGCTGGGTGTTCTGTTGGCAGTGGAGGATAGTGGGTCCTACTGCCCCTTTTAACGTATTTGGGGCTAGCTGGATACCGTTGCTCAAACATCTGCTTGCCTGTGGAAAATCTGTTTGCCTTGAAGGATGTTATTCTTGTAATACTTCCTCTGAAGCAAGTGTTGCTTTGTCAGATCCTATCATTCCTAGGTCAGTTAAATTTTGCATGCAGGGTGGTTGCTCCAGGCTGCTCCTTCCATTCCTGCTTGGCCAGGTGGTCTCATGGCCCGGGGTCCCTTCATCATCATGTACAGTGGCCTTGAGCCTGGCAGGGCAAGGCAATCACATGTAACCTAACTTTTCTCGAGTTTTCCCCATTGTAGTGTCAGTGCACATCTGGACTGAGGAGTTTAGGGACCGTCGGATCTGTCTTGGTCTGATAACCAGGCAGTATGAGAGTCCTGGCAAAACGGTCTTCATGCTCTGGCAGAGTCTTCGCAATGCTTAAGGTTTAATATTGCGTTTCTGCTCGCTTTATTTCGGGATCATCTAATGTTTTTGCTGTCGCTCTATCCCGTTTTTTCAGTTGGAGAGCTTCAGATCCTGGGCTCTGGACGCCCAGCTAGACCGGATTTTCTGTAGCTCCTTTGGCACTTGCCAACAATTATTAATTATGAGGAGTAGTAGCTTACGTTTCCCCATCTGCTTTCAGGTCTTATGAGAAGGCCGGGATTGATTTCTTAAAATTTAGCTGGCAGTCCTCGGCCATTCAGAGGAACCTGCCCCCATCCTCTGAGCAGGACCTGCAGTAATTCACCCATCTGCTGCAGATCGGATGCAGTGTTAAAACTATTAGAATTCAGTCCGCTGCAATGTCTGCTAGAGTAAAGCTTTAATTTTTCAGAGACCCTTCTAAAAGTGTGTCGTGCGCAGGGTCTCGGAAGGTTGGAATAGGCTCCGAACTTCACAGGCCAGCAGGCAGGAAGCCGGTCAATGTTTGACCTATGCAGTATCCGCAACAAGTTAAGACTTGTCGGCTGGTTCAAGATCAAGACAAGACTTATTTCAGTATTCCATTGTAATTTTGGTGTACTGAGGGTTGGGGAAATTGTGTTGGAGCCAGCACGGGGCTGAGAGTTCGGAGGCTTATTGCCTCAGGACTTTTCCTTATCTGCTTTGGAGCTTGTCATAAGTGTCTGGAGCTCTAAGTCAGACCTAGTGAGCAGGGTTGCCACCATCAGGCTTCCAGTCACAGGTGAGGTGGGCCCTTGCCCTGTTATTGGATACCGGAAATATTTGGCTTTTCGTTCCCCTGGGGGCTGGCTCGATCCTAGTGCACAGAAATGGGTTCTGGTTCGACAGGCATCTAATTGCTCACATTGTGCGCCTGTTATTGTAGCCTGTGGCTTGCCTACCGCTGAACACACCTCATTCCTTCCAAATAGGTGCTGCTGCAAAGGCTGCGCACTGGGGCCTGTTAGTAGGCAGGATTGTGAATACGGGTCATTGGAAGTCTGACGCTGACAAAAGGTTATGTCAGGAAGCATCGCCAATGATGCCTGTGCTGATGCCTGTCTGTTATTCCTTTTTTCATAGGAGCAGCTGTTCACATTTGGATTGTCGGCCACAGCATCATGCACTGAGCTGGCAAGCACCCTGACGAGTCTGGACTGGGGGCGCCATCTCAGCCTTCCTGCCCATGTTTCTAGCTCCAGTCCGCATCTGGATTGTGGGGCACAGCATCGTTTACTGGGCTGGCATCAGAGCTAGGCAGGCTGGAAGGGGACTGGGTCTTGGCCTCCCGCAGCATGTGCAGGTCTCGCTCCAGTCTGTATCTGGATTGTGGGGCACAGCATCGTGTACTGGGCTGGCATCAGAGTGAGGCAGTCTGGAAGGGGATCTCGGCTTCCCACAGCATGTACAGGTGCCGTGGATATCCAGACGGGGAATGCGGTGGAGTGAATTCATCCCACTAATTAAGCAGAGGGTGCTTTCACATGGCCCCCCTTTGGCAATTTTGGTGCAGTTGGGGGAGAATGATATGGCAAAGGTTGATTGCTTTACTTTGCAATCCGTGATTCTAAGAGACTTGGGGGAATTGGTGACCTTAATACCTACCGTTAAAATATTTTGGTCACAATTACTGCAAAGGAGCAATTGGCAGGGCATTTCCCAACCCAAGGCTGCCGAAAGGGCCAGGAAGCGCATTAATTCCGCAGTGAGCAAGAGGGTAGCGGAATTGGGTGGATTGGTGATTTACCACCCAGATATTACCTTCAAGGCTCTGGCCCTTTACCGCAATGATGGGGTACATCTTTCCGAGCTGGGGAATGATGTCTGGTTGGATGCGGTAATTGGAGGATTGAAGGTTGGGTTGGGATTGTGAGTGGTTGGCGGCGAGCATAAGAGCTCGATTGGCGGTTAGGCATTGGTTATAAATCTGGTGGAGGAGGGGTCAGGATAGGCTGTGCCTGCCCCTCCATGGTTGCTGCGGAAAGGGAATTCCGTTGGAGGAGGGGTCAGGATAGGCTGTGCCTGCCCCTCCATGGTTGCTGCGGAAAGGGAATTCCGTTAAAGGAATCCTGGGGCTTGCCATCTTTTCGTCCAATCCCTGGAATGGGACTAGGGCCGGCAAGCCTTCGGGGAGCAGGCGGGTGAGAGTTGAGGGTTGTGTCTCAGCTCCAATTCCTCCCCGACTTGCTTTCCCCCGCACTGTCTTTCGGTGGTGCCCGGAAGTCAGTTCTGTCCCCAGGCGGGGGGACAGATAGTCTTAACCAATGCCTAAACAACCACTCACGGTTTGTATTTGAATAAAGTTGTGGCCAAAATCATGCCAAAAATCTTAAACAAAAATTACGTGTCTGTTGTGAGTTATTTGGGGGGTGGATTGGGGACCTCGACACGCAAAGCGTGTTCTCCTTCAGGGAGAGCACGTGTTGCGGTGGGGTCTACTGAGCCACCCCTCTGTTACCAGGCAAGGTCTCTAAAGATGGCCTGGGGCAGTGATTGGTTCACTGGGTTGCTGGGGTAAAAGTTATGTTGCAATTTTGGTGGGAGGGGTAAAAAGGTTTAAATACTCTGCACGCAGCCTTGTACTTTCTCTTTTGCTGCGTGCAACGGATCACCCGCCCACCCGCCCTAGAGTAAGGGGTTGTTGCGTTGACCTTGCTATTGCCTGTCATGGGGTCGTCTGCCTTTGAGCAGGGGCCTGGTAGGAATTTTTCCACCTGGCAAATTGGCTGGCTGGGTGGTTTTTGCCTACTACGTAGCAAATCGTCACAACTTGTAAGGTTGTGGTTAGGCATTGGTTATAAATCTGGTGGAGGAGGGGTCAGGATAGGCTGTGCCTGCCCCTCCATGGTTGCTGCGGAAAGGGAATTCCGTTGGAGGAGGGGTCAGGATAGGCTGTGCCTGCCCCTCCATGGTTGCTGCGGAAAGGGAATTCCGTTAAAGGAATCCTGGGGCTTGCCATCTTTTCGTCCAATCCCTGGAATGGGACTAGGGCCGGCAAGCCTTCGGGGAGCAGGCGGGTGAGAGTTGAGGGTTGTGTCTCAGCTCCAATTCCTCCCCGACTTGCTTTCCCCCGCACTGTCTTTCGGTGGTGCCCGGAAGTCAGTTCTGTCCCCAGGCGGGGGGACAGATAGTCTTAACCAATGCCTAAACAACCACTCACGGTTTGTATTTGAATAAAGTTGTGGCCAAAATCATGCCAAAAATCTTAAACAAAAATTACGTGTCTGTTGTGAGTTATTTGGGGGGTGGATTGGGGACCTCGACACGCAAACAGGGAGCCATTATAGAGAAGGCTGTTCTCATGTTGCCACCCTCCGGGCCTCATGTGGATGAGCCATATGAAGAAGGGCCTCATATGATAATGGAGAGTCCAGGCAGTTTTATATGCGGATAGGTGGTCCTTGAGGTATTGCATGTAGCAGGGGGGTTTGAATTTGTATACATGTTATACATTTACATATGTTTATATATATATATATTGCATACAATTAGTGGGGCTTTGGTAAAAAAAAACCACATGGGTATGTTGCTGCTCAATGCAAGAAGAGGTCAGATGTGAGAAAAGCTTGATTGGGTCAGAATAAGCAATTTCATTCTCTCTATCCCCAGTTGCAGCAAGAAATGAGCTAAAAACTTTATTGGTTATAGAGTTTGGCATGGCATAAGGCAAGGATCCAGGCATTGGACAACCTAATTGGCTCCAGAACTGAGGCTAGGCCCTCAATACTTATAGTCCAGCTGATGATGAAAGAAAGGGCATTTCATCTCTGAAGCCCCACCTTTGGGAGATCAAATGGTGCAGCTGATTGGTTCCTGGGCTGCCATGCAGCATAGTCCTCATCCTTCTATTTTTCATTGCAATGTGACATGCATATCCAGGACTCTCAGTAAGGAAGGGCCACCGATATCATCATCATAATTGCAGCAGGTGTGGGAAAGCCATTTGTCTTCTGTAAGTTACTGAGCTATGTCTCACATTGGTCCCAAGAAGCAGTGCCAGTGGCCAATGGGGTGGTGGGAGTTGTAGTTCAGCAATGTTTGGAGGATCGAAGGTTTCTCACACCCGCGTTACATAATGGATGGGAACATTAGCGGGGCCAGTGGCGCAATGGATAACGCGTCTGACTACGGATCAGAAGATTCTAGGTTCGACTCCTGGCTGGCTCGGCCGTATTTTGGGCTAGAGCTGGATAGCTCAGTTGGTTAGAGCTTGGTGCTGATAATGGCGAGGTTGCAGGTTTGATCCCCGTATGGGACAACTGCATATTCCTGCATTGCAGGGGGTTGGACTAGATGACCCTCAGGGTCCCTTCCAACTCTACAGTTCTATGATTCTATGATTCTATGTCACACAGTGGTTCTGAACTCCTGAGAAAACCAAGCATGCATATGATATGATATGAAGAGGTCACAGTTTTACATGGTACAAAGCAAAATAGAATTTGCCAGTTACAGGTAGGTAGCTGTGTTGGTCTGCCGTAGTTGAAACAAAATTTAAAAAAAATCCTTCAAGTAGCACCTTAGAGACCAACTAAGTTTCATATTGGTATGAGCTTCCATGTGCACACACACTTCTTCAGATACCAAGTATGCATGCACACGAAAGCTCATACCAATAACAAACTTAGTTGGTCTCTAAGGTGCTACTGAGTGCTCACTTGAAGGACAGATCCTGAAGCTGAGACTCCAATACTGTGGCCACCTCATGAGAAGAGAAGACTCCCTGGAAAAGACCCTGATGTTGGAAAAGATGGAGGGCACAAGGAGAAGGGAATGACAGAGGACGAGATGGTTGGACAGTGTTCTCAAAGCTACCAGCATGAATTTGACCAAACTGCGGAAGGCAGTGGAATACAGGAGTGCCTGGCGTGCTCTGGTCCATGGGGTTACGAAGAGTCAGAGATGACTAAATGACTAAACAACAACAACAAAAAGGTGCTACTGGAAGGATTTTTTAAATTTAAATTTATTTTGTTAGAATTTGCCAGACGGTGAGACAGGAAAGCATGTAAGTGAAGGACTTTGAACACTTGCATCTCAATTTATAGTTCCACTCAGGGATGCTACTTGGGCCTCAGATTATGGGTGCCCAGTGGCACGTGTGACATAACGTGATGTCATCGTGTTATGGCACATGCGCCGCAGTGGCGTTTGGAAGCCCCTGAAGTTGTGCCAAAGGCCCACTGAGGCCACACACAAGGCCTCAGATGCAACTTCCAGTGCTTCACAAGGCTATAGAAATCACATTGGAGGCCCTGCAGTGTGGGTGCCAATCACCCACAACAATTTTTGTGGGTGCCCAGGCCCCCTATAGTTGGCACCAGGGTTCCACTCCCTCCCCAACAGATGGCTCAGAAACACTACAAAAGCATATTTGAACAAAAGAGTAGCTAGAAAACACTGAGCACCCAGGAAAAAAACACCCCCCCAACACTGTTCTTTTTTTATAAAGATTACACTTCTTGCCAGCCTTCGACTTTGATAGAGACAAGCCAGAGATGAATTTATTTATTACTGCAAAAGTCTTCTGGATAGGGAGTGGGTGTAAACTTTAGAAATAATAGCACAATTATTTCTCAATAAAATAACATGGACGTGATAAGCGTTTTCTATCTGATTAGAGCATTTACCATCCTGTCTTGGTTATGTCTGAATTAGAGTGCTTCCAGAAGTGTTGTTTATTCAGTACAAAATCTGGTTGTTATACTGCACTTTCTAGTGCAATTATTTCATCACTTTCTAACCACAAAAAGTCTGATAAGGAATGTGATGGGAAAATGCAATGAAATGTGTGGGATAACAACCGAACGCTCGCAATGCCATATAACTTTTGCATAGGGATTGGGAATAAATTTGCCTTGTCTTGGATTTCAATGCAAATGTTCTTAACTCGTACTTTCTGAAGCAACAGGCGAAATTAAGTGCAGCTATCCTTTCAAGGTTGCACTGCTCTGAAATTTCTGCAGCCATGTAACATGTAGAAAAATGCATATTTGGGAGGAAGAAAATGTGCACAAAATTGTATGTATTGGTGAAAACATGTCAAATTCATCATAGCGGGCAAAATTGCTTGTAAAATCTGTATATCATGCACAAGCATGTAGAAAAATGTATTAGGAAAAATGTGTAATTTTCTGATAAATTTTCATGGAGATCTTTAAAAAATAAAAAAAAAATAAAATCCAAACTGAGGCAGAGGGGGCAGATCTTGTTTAGACTGGAAAAATGAGAAACTGAAACATAATTTGGCATATTCACCCATTCCTTCTTTTGCACAAACATATTGTGATGGTTGCTCAATATACCACCAGTCTGGAAACTCCCTTAGGGCAAAGTCTGGAAATAAAGCTTCAGTTTTTAGACATAGAGTACAATACATTATCACTGAGGTGTATATGTGCCTTTTAAATTTTTTGATGCCTTTAAAAAAAAATGCTGACAAAGTAATCAAAAATGTTCAGAGACATTTAAGAGCACAAGATGGAAACAATGAACGAGGCATACTATTTGATGTGTTGGCAGGATGTGATACATTATGAAGTTCCATTTAATTTTCCAACCAAACAGAATTTCTGAATACAATGCCACAAAATAAGAGTATGTACCTTCTCTGTATATAAATAAATGGGGTAACATTGCACTAAACACAGAGTGTATTCTTGAATGTATTAACATTGGCATCAAAGGTAATTGAGAATCAAAACAACTCAAATGACTGGACTAGCTTTTGGGAAGGGAAGATTTTGTATTCATCAAACACTCCTAATATCAAATATTGGAACTAAAAATAAAATGCACTGTACTGTGATGTACCTGGATCTTTCAAACAGGATGTAGTAAACCTCCTCCAGTGTCAAGAAAATCTCAGGGAAAGGCAGCTGGTTGTAATAAATTAAAAATATGCCTTACTTTAAATTTAACATTTTGGTGAAAACATGCCTAGTATATGCACACATATTAGCAACAACCGCAGGGGAGCTGTCTGTTTATCATTAGTAGTTTTAAGTGCTTGCAAAAGAAAAAGGTCTTGCCTGGGGAAATCTTCTGAGCTGGTATGAAAGACACACTTTAAGAACTACCAAGTGCAGAAGTACGTATCTTGGTGAAGTGCGGTAATCACAGATGTTCAGGAAGGCTTGAGGAACTGCACAGTTCCATAAATGTCAAGGCCAGTGGGGGAAATTGCGTCCTTAGAGGTGTGACTCTCATAGAAGTGGTTTTGAACAGGACGGGGTGGGAAGATTAGGTGACCATAGGTGAGGGTAGTAGGCAAGCAAGGACATGAAAAAGAAGTTCACTTAGTTTCATGCTGTCTCCAGAACTCATCCCAAACTGCTTCTGCCACCCATCAAGTAAACATCGAGTGACACTGGTGACAGCAGGCAGCAACAGCAGATTGGTGCACACAAAGTGTCATTTGGAAGAGAAGTAATAGAAAGTTTCACCTGGGTTTAGAAGAAAAGAATAAAAAGGTAAAGGTAAAGGACCCCTTACAGTTAAGTCCAGTCACAAATGACTCTGGGGCTGTGTCACTCACCTCGCTTTACTGGCTGAGGGAGCCGACGTTTGCCCACAGACAGTTTTTCTGGGTCATGTGGCCAGCATGACTAAGCCGCTTCTGGAAGACCAGAGCAGCGCACGGAAACATTGTTCGCCTTCCCACCGGAGCGGTACCTATTTATCTACTTGCACTTAGATGTGCTTTCGAACTGCTTGGTTGGCAGGAGCTGGGACCGAGCAACGGGAGCTCACCCCATTGTGGGTATTCAAACCGCCAACCTTCTGATTGGCAAGCCCTAGGCTCTGGTTTAGACCACAGCACCACCCGCGTCCCTCAGAAAAAAGGAATAGCCAAGCCCAAAGGAGAGTCAGAGCAAGGGGAGAAGTAGAAAAGAGATGTTCTTGGTTTGACAGTTAACTGAACAGGAATTGATTTGGGACAGGATCTAGGCAGGCAGTGAATTAGGGTTAGGGGGAAATTGTTTTGGAGGTGATCTGGGTGGGACATTCAATTGTTGTTAGGTGGCAAATATTTGAGGTTTGAACGAAGGAAGAATGGAAAAATACTGAATGGAAATAGGTGTCCTTTTTAAGCAATTGCAAAGGTTTGAATGAAGCAGAGACGGAGTAACACTGAGTGGAAAAAAGTGATGGTTTTAAACAATGACAGAGGTTTCAGTAAAGTGAGCAGCGAGTGACACTGTGTGAGGTGTGACAGTTAGTTTGAGTACAGCAGGAAAGGAGATCAGAAAGGTTCTGATGTGTTAGCATTTTGGCACAACACAGGAGCTATTTCTCCTTCTTATAAGTTTTAATATATAATATTTATATATTGAATAAATGTTGCCAACAAAGGTCCGTATAGTTAAAGCCATGGTTTTCCCAGTAGTGATGTATGGAAGTGAGAGCTGGACCATAAAGAAGGCTAATCGCCAAAGAATTGATGCTTTTGAATTATGGTGCTGGAGGAGACTCTTGAGAGTCCCATGGACTGCAAGAAGACCAAACCTATCCATTCTGAAGGAAATCAGCCCTGAGTGCTCACTGGAAGGACAGATCCTGAAGCTGAGGCTCCAATACTTTGGCCACTTCATGAGAAGAAAAGACTCCCTGGAAAAGCCCCTGATGTTGGGAAAGATTGAGGGCACAAGGAGAAGGGGATGACAGAGGACGAGATGGTTGGATGGTGTTCTCGAAGCTACCAGCATGAGTTTGACCAAACTGCGGGAGGCAGTGGAAGACAGGAGTGCCTGGCGGGCTCTGGTCCATGGGGTCACGAAGAGTCGGACACGACTAAACAACTAAACAACAACAATTTTTTTTCAAAACAGAGGAAAGCATGACATGCAGAGGTAGGGTACACATTAGACTTTTCTACCAGGCTTATTGAAATTATCCTTGGGCACTGCTGAAACCGTTAATTCACACCTGCAGTGATGTTATCTAGCAACACATACATCATCTGAGCCTTTGGATTGTGTAATTTACCTTTCATCGTCTGAAACATCGAATAGGCTGATTTTTATTTTTATTTTAAGAAGTCTGTCACTGCTGTCGCTCTTGTCAATGGATCTGGATGAGTCATCTCCTCAAATCAGCATGCCCTATTCTGCCTCCCCTTATTTCCCCAGTTTGACAGGGATGACTCTGAACCATCCAATAAACAAGCATGAATAGCAAATCTTTCTGCATGTGGATGACACCTGAGTTGCTTCCCCTGATTTGTAAAGCCCTCATTGTCATTTCTTGCTTTATGGTTTTGTCTCCAAGGAATTTCAGGTTATGCTGCTCTTACAGCTGGCAGTATATCACACCTCTTTAATGCTTCATATGTAGAGGAGGGCAGTAGAATGCTATTCATCTCCCCTGGAGGGCATGGCAAAACCATCAGCATATAACTATTATTAGATATCCGCATGCTTATAAATGGATTGGTGACAACTGTTTTTACCTCTTATATTCTGTCCTGGTGAGCCTCTGAAGATATTTATCCACACTAGCGGGAAGACATATGTGCACATTTCTTTTTAAAGCAGGCTGCAGAGCTGGACCCTGTTTAGAGGCAGACAGTAAATGTATTGCTTTGCAAATCACAGTGTAGGTAATTGCATTTGATTATGCTATGCAAAGGGATGCAGGTGGCGCTGTGGGTTAAACCACAGAGCCTAGGGCTTGCCGATCAGAAGGTCGGCGGTTTGAATCCCCGCAACGGGGGGAGCTCCCGCTGCTCCATCCCAGCTCCTGCCAACCTAGCAGTTCAAAAGCACATCAAAGTGCAAGTAGATAAATAGGGAAGGTAAACGGCATTTCTGTGAGCTGCTCTGGTTCGCCAGAAGCAGCTTAGTCATGCTGGCCATGTGACCCGGAAGCTGTACAGCGGCTCCCTCGGCCAATAAAGTGAGATGAGCGCCGCAACCCCAGAGTCGGTCGCGACTGGACCTAATGGTCAGGGGTCCCTTTACCTTTACCTTATGCTATGCAAATAATCTGTCTCAGGTTACCGAAAGGGTATTGGAATACCATAAAGTTAGGTTGGTTAAATACTAATAGATGAAAACTTACCTACTTTGTAACATTTTATTGATTTTATTGTATTTTTTGCATTAGTTGTTGCAGTAACAGGAGTAATAATAGTCACAGCGGTATAGTATGATAGTTCATGCCTCTTTGCTTGTAAGCATTTGTATGTGTGTGTGTGTGATTTTTATATAATTTATTTACAATTTATTCATATGCCTCTCATGGCAAAAGCCCTCACATGGCAGATAGCAATACATAACATACGAAACAGTGAATATACATAGTAAATAGAACAAAAAGCAAACAACTATTTTCAAACACAACAAAGGTGACAACAGGCAAAATGTTATATATGAACTTTTGCTTAGAAGAGCAAAAATGGCTGAATTTTAGCAAAAGAATTTTTCTGACAGTAAAACGAGTTTGATTTTTCTTCCTTTCTTTACAACATTTGGTGGGGGAAGGAGAAGACAAGCACATGTAGAAGTCAATAGAAGATATTTTATTTCCTACCACTACTTTCTGCAATACTGCTAAGATTTCAGTAGCTAATTAATAGGCCAAAAAATTAAATGTTGCAGAGGAAAAAGCAAAAATCTGCCTGTTGATGGTCTTTGCATTGCAATGTGTCAAATTTCAAAATCATTTCTGAATTTGGTATTGAATGTGTTAGATTTCAGAGCAGAGAAATGTTGAAACTCTAATTAAATGTTAATGCATTACTGATTTTTTCTTCAGTTTCTGTTTCTTCACAAACTGATTTCATTGCACTGTTTCTGGACCGTGTCAAGTATGCACCAACCATTCTTAATACTGTATTACTCACTCCCTCACTTTTTTGGGGAGGGGAGTGAAAGTTCACAGTGAGATTTCTGGGGGTAAAAATATAAGGCTCAATAGATCCATATTTTCAGAAAATAAAGCAAAGAAATGAACCAACTACCATCTGAACAATTTCAGCCCACTGCAGACTTTAGCAACTTCTGCTCCAATATTTAAGAAAGAAAAAGTATATTTCTGCAAATATAATAAACATGCAGCTGCCTAGCATTTTTTAAACTTTATTTTCATTGAACTTTATGAGAGTTAGAGTCAATATTACTAACCTGAATAGATGGTATTAACTATGGAATACAGTTGCGAACAGTCATATGGGCAACTACAAAATCAAGTCAAAGCAAACAAAATTAAAGAACGATTTAGGGGGAAGGAGTGTGAGTTGCATTAGCCAAACTTGCTTCATCAGGAGAAATGTAGTTTATGGGAACCAACTAGGCCTGAGGGCAGAAAATGTGTTCCAGATATTGTGAGCATGGCAATCGGGAAACTGTGGCTGCATTAGTGGAGTTTCCAAGCTACAGTTTTCCTTGGGGAGACTAGAGGTACAGTAACATCTCACTGCACAGCTAACTGCTATAATGTTTCAGCTGGTCCAAAGCAACAGGGAATATATAAGGAGGACAATTTATGCAGATGCCACTGATGGAAAACAAAATGTGAGTAAAGATGAGCACTGTAGTGAGGAATAATGATGCACTAATGAAATAATGGGGAGGCGGGTGGCGCTGTGGGTTAAACCACAGAGCCTAGGACTTGCCGAACAGAAGGTCGGCGGTTCGAATCCCTACGATGGGGTGAGCTCCCGTTGCTCCATCCCAGCTCCGGCAACCTAGCAGTTCGAAAGCACGTCAAAGTGCAAGTAGATAAATAGGTACCACTCCGGCGGGAAGGTAAACGGCGTTTCCGTGTGCTGCTCTGGTTCACCAGAAGCGGCTTAGTCATGCTGGCCACATGACCCGGAAGCTGTACGCCGGCTCCCTTGGCCAATAAAGCGAGATGAGTGCCGCAACCCCAGAGTCGGTCACGACTGGACCTAATGGTCAGGGGTCCCTTTACCTTTAAGGAAATAATGCACACTAAACCAACATTATCATGAAATGGTAAAAGCACCAATGGCACTTACAAAAGTTTAACACTGCAGTGCCCTTTGGAAGTCTATTACTAAACGATTCACAAATCAATCTGATTCTATGAGTGTCAGTGCAGCAGAATTAGAGTGAAATGCAGTGGTACCTCTAGTTATGAACTTAATTCGTTCCAGAGGTCCGTTCTTAACCTGAAACTGTTCTTAACTAGAGGCATGCTTTCACTAATAGGGCCTCTTGTTGCCGCTGTGCCACCGGCACACAATTTCCATTCTCACCCCATGTTAGTGGAGTTTGTAACCTGAAGCATTTGTAACCTGAGGCATTTGTAACTCGAGGTACCACTGTACTGGGAGGGCATCTCAGGGCTCACACAGATACCACTGTCAGTGCTTTGAGAGATAAGTGTACCATCAGAAAGCTTTCACTGGCTGCCCAGGAAAGATATGTCACTTTGTCAGGGTGCAATACCATACCCTTCAACGTTTCTCTGATGAAAAGAGGGATGTCCTAAGGGAAAGTGGGACATTCCAGGATCATATTGGAAACCAGGACGATTTCTGTAAATCTGGGACTGTCCCTGGAAAATAGGGTAAGGGTAAGGTATTAAGCATGCATCTGAAATAATAGATTGCAGCAGCGAATATTATCTGAAGCGGCAATTAATTCCATATTATTGTGGCGGGCACAGCACTGCTGGACACAAAGTAACTTGTAGGAATGTAGGGTATTCCTTTCCTGAATGACTAGAATATGGCCTTCCTGTGTTCCTTTCCTGTGTGGCCTTCCTGTTGAATTCTTAGAGTCCTGCGTAGGTGGTGTTCCTGCACATTGCCTTCCAAACAACCCTGGTACGGATAGCTCCAAGTCTCTAAGTGATGTCATGACCTTCCTATCTAACTATATACATCCCCTGTTTATCACGGCAGACTAGAGGAATGTTAAGTGCACTCTATATAATCTCTGAGTACCACCCTATCAGTCATGTGCCTCCCACATGAACACCAGCTACTCATCTGTCGCTTATTTCAACCCAACATAGGAACTCTCTGTAACAACAGGAACAACAAGAGGCGCCCTACCATGGAATGAAATGGGCTGACGGTCATAGGGTGCATTTCTGTAAGCTGGTCTTGAAATTACCAATGCACTAACCACTGTGATTAGTACGGCAACCAAAACTGATAGAAGGCACCCCTAGCATCTGAAGCCACTTGTGCTTCACAAAAATATGAACCCCAGAATATGAGCCTTCTTCAAAGGGAGTGTGACCCCCATCAAGAACACACAAACACCCAGTTTCCTGGATCCAGGAACAACTCACCCATCCACAGGGCATCAGTCTTGCCAGAATTCACTCTTAGTTTATTGGACCTCATCCAGCACACCACTTGATCTAGACACCAGCTCAGGACTTGCATATGAATCCTGATTCAGATTCATATTGAAGACGCTGTGTTCCAAATTGCCTAATGATCACCCCCAATGGTTTCGTACATATGGCAAATAGCACCGGGGACTAAACAGAGCCCTGTGGCACCCCACAGCATAACACGCATATCTTTGCAAATGGCCCTCAATATGTTGCTGAGCTATTCTTTCTTTCAACCCTGGCAACTGAATTCGCTTGCTGGGGCTGATGGCAGCTGCAGTTCAGCAATATGGGGGAGGGGAGGGGCAAAGTTTTCCCATCTCTGATCTAGGGTTTACATTTTTCAGTAAAATGCAGCTAATCAAAATTAATAATCTGCACATTTATGCATAAGCAACCACTGGTAAGCTCATTTCCCTCTAAATATCCTATTTTATTTTAATTTTTGTACTAGTGGCTTATTTTTGTTGCTGCTGTTCCTTTTTGGCTCCTTTCTTAATTAAACTCTTTGTCTCTGATGTGATACTGAAAAGCCCTTCTTAACGAAGATAAATAAAAGGGTTTTGTTTTTAAAAAGTAATATTAACCTAATAAACTTCAACAGAAGAAAAATCATTTCTAAATGAAATCTACCAGCTGGTGCAATGCACTCTTTATTTTATTGTTGGCAAAAGGGAATGAGACTAATAGTGTTTGTGTGTTACTAACAACGGTAGTTATAAGACGAGGGCATATATAAGAAGCTATTAAAAATGTCCATTGCTTCTTCCTTCATCCTTTTATAGCAGTGAAAGTGGATGAGTAATAAAAAAATGAAGAGCTAGTTCATTAGTTCTGTAAACATAGCATGAACAAATGAATAATAGAACCTCAACTAGTAAAACTATTCTTGGTTTGCCAGCTTGACTGTGATTAGATAATTCTAGATTGGATTGAATGGATGGATGGATAGATAGATAGATAGATAGATAGATGATAGATAGATAGATTCATTCATTCATTCATTCATTCTTATAGCCAAACATTTCAGCCTCCACCTTCATCAGTTGCGCAGATGACAATGGTTCCATTTCCAAGACAGCAGTTATAGAACTTTGAGGATGGAGTGCTCAGAAGGCTGAAGCTAAACAATGCTGTTACTGTCCTCTAGGTTGTCATTCAATGCATGAAGGGTAGTGTGGCCAGGCATTGGGACTGTAAGGGAGGCAGCAAATCAGGTTTGCAAACTGAAGGACCAAAGAAGGTTCCTGTCTCCCTAGGATGTGTCATTTCCCTTGTCTACCATGGGATGCTGCCATGTTGTGTCTCAATGTTCTTGTACTTGTCTGCTGCTGGACCGACAGGGGATGCTTTATATGATATCACAAGCAAGTGAAACTTAAGATCACTTAAAATTAGTGTACTTTACATTTAGGAAAAATTACATGTTATGGCTATAGAGAGGAGAACATAAAACAGGGAGGCCACTTTTGGAGACCACTTCTGTTGCATGATCAACAGTTCTTGCTTAACATCGGAAACCACTGTTCAGCTCACTCTAATTGAATCTTGCAAAAAATTTTTTACGAAGTCTCAAATTATGCACGATTAAAGCTTCATTAATCATTATTACAGATTTCTCCATGCAAATGAGAGAACATTTAACACATAATGGTGTGCTAATTGACCAACAACTGGTTCACAGAACTGTTAAATAGCATTTCATATATATATATATATATATATATATGCTTTCGTAGATTTTCACGGGTACAGGAATGCAGGTTTTGGTGTCCTCGGGTGTCTTCCCGTGTAAAAGTTGGGGTGTCTAGGCGACGTTTCGACGAGGTCTCACTCGTCATCTTCAGGCTGGTGCTTTCGGCTTCTTGTTACTGGAACAGAGCAGGATCTCAGTGTTTGAGTTCCTATAAATACTTCCACACCTCCTCAACAGTATTTATAGGAACTCAAACACTGAGATCCTGCTCTGTTCCAGTAACAAGAAGCCGAAAGCACCAGCCTGAAGATGACGAGTGAGACCTCGTCGAAACGTCGCCTAGACACCCCAACTTTTACACGGGAAGACACCCGAGGACACCAAAACCTGCATATATATATATATATATATATATATATATATAATGGTAATTAGGTTTCACTGAAGGTTCAGTTTACCTATTGAAAACTATATTGGTGTGCTGTAACTTGACAATATTAATGGCTAGGGCTTTAACTGTAATATATTCCATTTATCCATGAATATATACAGTGCTGGTGCAACACTATTTTGCACCCTAGGCAAGTCTAACTACTTGCATGCCCCCCCCCATAATAACTACTATTATTTTCAGAAGCCAAGTATTGTTGAAAAAATGAAAAACACAAAACGTGAAACTGATTCATTTATTTTAAATTGCAAGAATAGCAATCACCCTGGCCCAGCCAGCTGCCTCCTCCCTGCTAGTTTTTATCAGTCAAGAGGGACAAGGATCCAGAACGTATGTGGTCACCCTGTGTAATGATCTCTGACAGGCAAACAAGCCCCTGATAAGAGGTAATGACTCTCCCGGCAGTTTTATGTACGTTTATTTACAAAAACACACACATCCAGAGCACGGCTTCTCGCCTGCTCACATTGACAATAGATGGTCAGTCTGAATCACAGAAGGAAGGATGCCAAACTCCTGTCTTTCCCCTCTTGCCCTTCTGTTGTCCTCTGATCTTATCCAGTCTCCTAGAATGGGGACTGAGAAGCTGGCCTTCGCCCTCCACACTTGCACTTGACACGGTCTCAGACCTCTGCTTATCTGCTGATTGCCTAGCAATGCTCTGGCTGCCTTCCAACTCTTCCTTTTCTTGAGAGCTAACAGTGTCTTCCTCTGGAAGGGGGGGTCAAACTGCCCCTTTTCGACTCAGCCAGCTCTCATCTGCAGAGTCTGTCCCTCTTCCACTTAGCTCAATTTCTGAGTCTGACTCTTCGCCTGCGCTCTGGTGAGCCATGTTCCTGACACCCTGACTGATCTAAGCACCTTGTCCAAACCCCAGTGGTGGAGGAAAGGGTGTGTGGTGGGTGCGATCCGCCCCGGGTGTCATCCCTGGGGGGTGACATCACCGCACCGTGCTCCCCTGGGATGCTCGCCACAGACGGCTAGCCCCACCCCCCACGGGCAGCTAGCCCAGGTGCACAACATGTGCACTGCTCCGGGTGCCAGAGCAGCTAGCTCCACCTCTGCCAAACCCTTGAGTCTTAATAACTGAAACTCATCCAACACAACAGGACTAGACGGCGCTCTCGCCACCCCATGAGATTCATCTGCTATAACAGCAGATTCAAGATCTCGGTGGTTGCAAGAAATTTTATCCTCAAATGTTTTGCAAATGAGTCGCAGGAAGCTACCGTTGGTTCTGTCATTTGTAAAAGGCCTTGCACTACCCAGAAGAGCTGTGCTGGACAACATAATGAGGATGCAATGGAGGCAGCAATTTATGCTAGAGGCAGTATGCTGCTAGGGAGGTTCAATGATGAGCTCTCTCCAGCGTTTGGTTGCATTCAGCCAGAGCTTTCTTCAGTATCACAACTCACAGGATCATGTATCACTTGCACCCAGGATTCCCTTTGTTTGCCTCATTAAAAAAGATAACCCCAGTTGGCTAAGCAAATACAGGAAGTAAAACAGTGTTGTGCCAACATTGTGCAAAAGGGACTCCACTTACATAACAGGACTTCCTCTTTTCTCCCTAAAGGTAAAGGTAAAGGGACCCTGACCATTAGGTCCAGTCATGACCGACTCTGGGGTTGCAGTGCTCATCTCGCTTTATTGGCCGAGGGAGCTGGCATACAGCTTCCGGGTCATGTGGCCAGCATGACTAAGCCGCTTCTAGCGAACCAGAGCAGCACACAGAAACTCCATTTACCTTCCTACCGGAGCAGTACCTATTTATCTACTTGCACTTTAACGTGCTTTTGAACTGCTAGGTTGGCAGGAGCAGGGACCGAGCAACGGGAGCTCACTCCATCACGGGGATTTGAACCACCGACCTTCTGATTGCAAAGTCCTAGGCTCTGTGGTTTAACCCACAGCACCACCCGCATCCCTGTCTTTTCTCCCTATGCTCCCCCAAAATCTGCTCCAATGGTCCCCCAACCCTCTGGAGCATATTTTGAGGGTGTGCGGGGAGCTACAGGGGAGAGAACAGGAGGGGGAAGTTCCATTGTAAAAACAGAAGTCCACTGCAGTATTGGGGCAGCAGGGATCAGCACAACTCACAGTACTGCCCAACCCATGTTATTGAGAGAGCCAGTGTGTTACATGCAGAACGTGCCCTGTTATCACCAGTTTAAAAGGATCCCAAGAAGCACAGTTGCCAGGAATGCCTCTTTTCCTAGTATCAGAGGAAAGGCTTGGCAAAGGAAATACCCATCAAAAAAGAGAAGCAGGGAGCAATGGGGATAAGCATATACAAATGTGAAAATGAGATGATCCACACATTACTGAAGATACCCAGAAGACACAAACTGCCAGATCTGTGTCGGAGATGGGAAAGAAACATAATTAGGCAGTGTCAGCCCCTTGAAGTCATCCCTGGTGCCACAAGGCATGTCAGTGACAGAATCCACCGTTGTGTTGTGGCAGCGCCTTTATCACTGACCTTGGCCAGACGCACTCCACAATTTGCATTGTTGGCCTTTTAAGCACCTGCTGAGAAAGAAGAAATATCTCTCGTCCCTTTAACATGCAGAAATTGAGAAGCCACGTTGGATGGGGATGCCATAAATTATCCACTTTCATTTATTTTGTGTTCTCATTAGAGAATTGTAGAGATGGAAGGGACCCTGATGCAATGCAGAAATCTCAACTAAAGCATCTATGACAGATGGCCATAAATCTTCTGCTTAAAAACCACCAAGTCCACCACCTTCCAAGGGAGTCCCTTTCACTGTTGAACAGCTATTACTGTCAGAAACTCTTGATGTTTAGTCAGAATCTTCTTCCTTGTAACTTGATGTCATTGGTTTGGGTCCTAACCTCTGGAGCCAGAGAAAACAAGCTTGCTCCATCTTCCATGTGACAGCCCTTTGGATATTTCAAGATGACTATCTTCTCTCAGTCTCCTCTTATCCAGGCTAAACATACCCAATTCCTTCAACTGTTCCTCATAAGACTTGGTTTCCGTCTTGGTTGCCCTCCTCTTCTCACATTCCAGCTTGCCAATATTCTTAAATTGTGGTGCCCAGAATTGGACAAAGAATTCCAGTTGTAGTCTGACCAAAGCAAAATAGAACAATTCTATAACTTCCATTGATCAAGACAGTATACTTCTGTTGATGCAGCCTAGAATAGCATTTACCTTTTTTGCTGCTGCATGACACTGTTAACTCATGTTAAGCTAGTGGTCTACTAAAATCCTAGATCCGTTTCATATGTACTACTGACAAGCCAAGTGTCCCCATCTTATATTTGTGCAGCTGGTTCTTCGTGCCTAAGTGTGGAACCTTACATTTTTCCCTATTGATATTCAGTTTGTTAGTTTGTCTCCAATTTGTTAAGGTCATCTTGAATCCCAATTCTGTCTTCACAGACAATCATTGTTCATAAAGTTATTTTATTATGGTTCAAGATACTCCTTGTGTAACCGTACTGAAATGGGGGGGGGGAGAAAACACCAATCGTTAATCATCTCCTTCAGTAGCTTCTTTGCTTCGAGAGACTAGAACTGATTCTGCCTGGAATCATGAATGTCAAAATTAAACAAAAGTCAGCCAAATGAAACTGGGTCACCCAGCAGATTACATACAGTATGGACTGCAGCATCAGACTTTGGGTACACCAGCATCCCTACTGGTGTACAAAATAGCACTCTATGGAGTTGTGACTTAAAGCCAGAGAAATCTTTCATTTTTTCAAAACATAAATGTGTCTACATTCATTTCTTAAGATAGAGTGTAAGGAAGACAGCTGAAATTGATAAGAAATAAAAATGAAATTGTCACAAAGTAAGAACAGCATTAACATGGAATAAATATGAGCGATCATATTACCAATGAACAGCACAGGGCAATTTCCCCACAGGCTGTGCTAAAAATTGTGCAAAATCTCATAAAAAATGTTGGTTTATATCCTAAGCCTCAAGAGCAGTGAGATCATGTTGAGGAAGCCCATAACTTAAAGTGGTGATATAACCACTTTAGACAATGATTTTCAGACTTTCTAGCTTCTGTTGCGTCATTGGACTACTGCAATGCACTCTGTGTGGAGCTATCTTTGAAGGTGACTCGGAAACTACAACCAAACCAGAAAAGGTCTGCTAGAATGGTGACTGGGAGCAGCCGCTGGGACAATATAACACTGGTCCTAAAAGATTTACATTGGCTCCCAGTATGTTTCCAAGCACAATTCATAGCTTTGGTACTGACCTTTAAATCACTACTGTAAATGGCTTTGGCCCTGTATACCTGAAGGAGTGTCTTCAGCCTGGACATTGAGATCCAATTCTAAGGGACTTCTGGCAGTTCTCTCACTACAAGACGTGATTATGGTTATGCTTAATAATCTACTACTGGGCTATTTGTTGCTCTTCAGAGCCACAATGTGCATTTAACTGTGCCTTCCATAACATGTTTACTCAGGAGTATTTACCATTGCATTCCAGTCATCCTGAGGTCCAGCTCACTGTGAGATGTGAACCTACAGAGTACTAAGCAGAAGACCTTCTCGGTAATGGCACCTGCCCTGTGGAATGCCCTCCCATCAGATGTCAAACAGATAAAGAACTGCACAACTCTCTAAAGACATCTAAAAGCAGCCCAGTTTCAAGATATTTTTTTTCATATTTGATGTTTGCTGTGTTGTCATTGTATTGTAAACTGCCCAGAGTGGCTGGGGTAACCCAGTCAAATGGGTGGGACATAAATAATAAAGTTGTTGTTGCTACTGTTGTTTTTGCTGTTGTTGTTGTTAACTTCCCTGTGACTGCCTGGTATCAAATCCTAGTATATTTCCAGTGATTCTGGCAAACGTTCTAGAATGCATATTAATTTCAACTGAGAATGTCCTTTAAGACGACATATCCAGCTCTGCAAATCTAGGTTGAAGGTCAATATCAGTAGTGCCAAGAAAGTTATCTTCCAGGTTAGCTTGTCATTGAAGAACTCTTGATAAACTTCCAAGGAAATCCAGTGTTCTCCATAATACAATAGGGGTGTGGAGTCAACGATCAATATTTAGGCTGGATTCATTCATTGCTTTGTGGCAAAGGAGCCATTTGCATTTTGTGCAGTCCCATGCCACACTGTGAGAATGGTGAGGATCGTCCTCGGTAACTTGACTTTGTTATAGAGCAGTCTTTAGAGGATTAGGTCATAATCTGTTTCTTAAAGTAATGTCTTCAGATATTTGTCTGCAAACAACGGTAGCGAAAAAACCATTTGGTTGAAACAGGACAGAATTTTGATAAATTTATCCATAAGCCCAACAGCTGTCAACACTCTACTCTGTAAAGATTGCCAAGATAAAAAATGTAATATTATATGGCCCAGTTTCACAGGGAAATGTTTATCAAATTTCACTGTATCTTATCCAATTTAACCTCTCTTTCTTAAACCATACTGTGCTGAATATATTTATCAGTTTTGACATCAACATGTTTTAGCCATTACATAGCCTTTGCTACTGCTACTACTACTACAACAACATGGAAGATTTCTCAGAAATTGTGGCAATTCTTGCTTGGTTTACAGTCATAGTTGGTTGAAAAAAAAAGAAGTAATCCAATTAATCTATTTTTAAAGACTTTACATCCTTGCATAATAGAGGAACACAAATACTGGTAATTTAGATACTAGGATGCCCCGCACATGGGGTTTTCGTAATGGTTTCATGGACTGTCTGAGAACTATCTTTCATATCATCAATTGTGCTTTCTTTTTTCATGAATAGCAAATTGTACTAGCTTCTGTGGATGAGGGCCCTCAGACCCTACTCTTCTAGTGCAGAGTCCATCCATAGCTAATGGCCCAATGTCTGCCAGGAGAAAAGGAAGAGAGAAGTGAATATTGGCAGATGTCATTCCATAAAGGACATGTTGGACAATGGAGTGATCCAGCATAAGGCTTCTTTCTTCTTCTGGAACTTCTATAAAAAACAGGTGTGGGTTTTGTTTTGTTTTTAAATGATTTTCTGCCCCACTATACACCATAACATCACAGGGCTAATAAAGTAACTTTGGGCTATGGCACACCCACATATACAGTGGTGCCTCGCAAGATGAAATAAATTCGTTCCACGAGTCTCTTCGTCTAGCGGTTTTTTCGTCTTGCGAAGCAACCCTATTAGCGGCTTAGCGGATTAGCGCTATTAGCGGTTTAGCGGCTATTAGTGGCTATTAAAGGCTTAGCGGATTAGCGGATTAGCTGCTAAAAGGCTATTAGTGGTTTAGCAGCTTAGAAAAAAGGGGTGGGGAGAGGAAAAAAATCTCAAGACTCGCAAGACATTTTCGTCTTGCGAAGCAAGCCCATAGGGAAATTCGCCCTACGAAGCGCATTGAAAAACGGAAAACCCTTTCATCTAGCGGGTTTTCCGTCTTGTGAGGCATTCGTCTTGCGGGGCACCACTGTACTTTGCTAACTGATTACCATCACATATAACATACCCTCCAACATTTCTCCAATGAAAATAGGGGTGTCCTAAGGAAAAAAGGGAAATTCCAGCATCAGATCAGAAACTCTATAAATCTGAAACTGTCCCTGGAAAATGCGGACACTTGGAGGGTCTGATATAATTGTTGCTAGCACAATGCAATGGGGCCAAAATAAATAGGGAATGATCTAATATCAATTTCTCATAGGGTTTTGTTCTGTGGGCTACTTTCTCCTGTTGCATTGATCCAAAGCCCTTTCACTGCTAGGAGAGAGAGAGAGAGAGAGAGCAAGTGACACAAACTACATCCTTCTATCATGTAGTCAAGTACCTTGTTCACAAACACACTGATCTTAAACATGCTACCTGATCGTAAATCCCATTGATTTCAACTAACAGGTTTTGGTTCAGGGCATGAATCATTGTACCAGGTGGTGGATAAATGTGCAAGAAAAAGCTCAAAGAGAGAGGCTATAAAGTGGAGTAATTTCTAGAAAACAGCTCCTAGCTATCTGAAGGGAAAAAAGTACACTTGTATACTGGCCCTTCAGAATGGGCTCCACAAAGGCTATTAAAAAGGATCTATAACTAGCCTTTCTGCTATTATTAAAAGAAAAATATATAGCAGAGCCCCAGTCAAGCATTGTGCCACGCTTTTGTGAAATTGACTTAGAAGTTATGCTTCCAGGAACTAACACAAGGTATTTCTCAGTGCCTGCATTCTCATGCTTTAACCATTTTTGTACCAAATAGCCTATATTCTCGACTCATTTTTAGTATTTAGCCTGAGGCATTTTGTCCTTGTGGTCAAAGCACACATAAACAAATGTGACATATCCATTCTTTTGATATTACAGTCATCTTCGCTGGCACGAACAAAACACATATACGAGAAAAGCAAACTATTTTTGCACTGTTAAGACCACCAACTCGAGATGCAATGTCCATGTGAAGGTAACCTGGTATATTTTCTTAGCAAAGGACAAGGAAAGCAAAGTGAATTTCAACCAACGGGCTATGTTGATGTTGACTATTTGCTGAAAAATAATATATCATGGGGAAAGGAGAGGAAAACCTTTAATAATTACTGAGCAGAGATGCGGTTGCATCTTGTGAACCTTTGTGGCCCACCCATCCTTTCAACAATTTTTCACACTCCTTTTTGAAAGATTGTGATACTTTCATTCTCACTCAATCATTGGGTGGTTTTAAGCTACTTGGGGTTTTTAGGGTGACCAGTTGTGGTAACTATGGCAGGAAATGTGTACTTGGGGATGTTCCTTTATTTACTAAGTAAATCATAGAATCATAGAATCATAGAGTTGGAAGAGACCTCAAGGGCCATCTAGTCCAACCCCCTGCCAAGCAGGAAACACCATCAGAGCACTCCTGACGTATGGTTGTCAAGCCTCTGCTTAAAGACCTCCAAAGAAGGAGACTCCACCACACTCCTTGGCAGCAAATTCCACTGTCGAACAGCTCTTACTGTCAGGAAGTTCTTCCTAATGTTTAGGTGGAATCTTCTTTCTTGTAGTTTGGATCCATTGCTCCGTGTCCGCTTCTCTGGAGCAGCAGAAAACAACCTTTCTCCCTCCTCTATATGACATCCTTTTATATATTTGAACATGGCTATCATATCACCCCTTAACCTCCTCTTCTCCAGGCTAAACATGCCCAGCTCCCTTAGCCGTTCCTCATAAGGCATCGTTTCCAGAGCTTTGACCATTTTGGTTGCCCTCCTCTGGACACGTTCCAGTAAATCACGTTAATACTTTATGATACAGTGGTACCTCGGGTTAAGTACTTAATTCGTTCCGGAGGTCTGTTCTTAACCTGAAACTGTTCGTAACCTGAAGCACCACTTTAGCTAATGGGGCCTCCTGCTGCCGCTGCGCCGCCAGAGCACGATTTCTGTTCTCATCCTGAAGCAAAGTTCTTAACCCGAGGTACTATTTCTGGGTTAGCGGAGTCTGTAACCTGAAGCGTATGTAACCTGAAGCGTATGTAACCCGAGGTACCACTGTATAAGGTGACTCATAATTACAGCAATAACAATAGATATTATCAGTACTACTACTTAGTTGTTGTTGCAACCAGCCGGTATTTGGGAAGAATCTGAGAAGGAAGGAAACTCTCCGATCTAGTCATAGCTTGTTTATCTACTGCAATGAAATCGTTCAGGGTAAATATGAAGGGTGATGTATGGATAACTGAGTGCACATGGCTTATTGAAAGTAATTGTACATCCAAGCACATGTCATGTTCATTCATTTAGCATTACTATCAATGAACTGTACATTCAGGCTGACGTCTGTGTGTACTTTCCCATCTAAATTCAGGCCCAACAGGTCATGTCAAAGCTGGATCAGACCAGAAGACTTGCCATGCAGCATGGGCAGGTAATGAAACCATCAACATGATGCAACAGGACACTCTTGAGTTCAGTTGCCTTGGAAACAGTGAAGCACACTCTCATTGCTTCCCATTCAAAGTAACAGAAGGACTTCGTTTGTCTTCAGTGACATCATCAGCCATGATGTCATAATGTTCACAACATTCTCCCTGGTTGACAGAGATCTTATAGTCAGGAAGCATTTCATGTTTTTAAAAATGGCAACAATTTGCACCAAATCATTAACAATTTGATGAAACAATAGCTGTAAAAAGGTGTGGAACAAGAGTAAAAATAAGGTGTCCCCCCATATACCCTTTCCAGCATACCTTCCATACAACACCTTTTTTTACAATGGAAATCAACCCTCATTTAAATTCAGTACAGTTTAAAACTTAACCAATAAGAATGCAATGTTTGCTGTTCTCTGAGGAGAACACAGCATTCTTCTTTCTCTGTTGAATTTGCTGAAGGAATAAGAGGATGAAGAAAAGGCTTCAGAAATATTAATATGGAATGATTGGAAAGGAACAGAAAACATTTATGTTTAGTGCCTGTGCTGTGTTTGAAACTGTTCTTATATCTGTCATTGTTTTAATTGTTTTTATATACGAATTGGTTTTATATATGTTTCCATTGTTGAGGGTTTACTGTTAAATTGCTTTGTTTCATGGGGATGATTCAAAAATGGAATGAAGTTTGAAAAATAAAAATGCTACAGCATCGATATTAATATAGTAATTTTACTTTGACTTATAAACAAGAAATGAAGCTCCCTAAAGTTCCTGTCTAATACATTCCTTCTGATCTCCTTTTTCTTTTCCACCACCAACCCTTGGATGATATCTAATGTTAGTCACAACGTAAGTTACTTAAGTCCACTGAATTCAATGGATCTGCTCTTGAGTGTGACTTAGCTGGATATTACCCCCTTTCTCTGAAGCTTAATGCACAGAGCCTACATGTGGCAAACAGGGCAGTGGGGCGGTGCTGTTAGTGTTATACCAGACATCCTGAATGGCACTGGCAACTCCTGGTGGAAATCCACACTAATGCAGTTGCCAAGAAGTGTCACACAGAATACCGGGGTGGCACCAGCAGTCCCATCCCATTGCAGCCCTCTTCTCCACTCGTAAGTTTTATGTGCAGAAAACACATGAATAGGACTTATCGCTCTTTCCAGAGTGCTTTGGCATATCCACGACTGAGCAAGCTATTCCTTTCCTGGACACCAGCCAAGCTGTAACAAGCATCACATGGATCAAGGACATCTTGCTGCTTTTAGCAAGAATGAAATATTTCCTCACAAACAGACTTATCTTAACCTCAGTCGGGAAATATAGGATTTCCTTAATCCGTGATACGATAAGGACACGCAGTATAAGCAAAGCATCTTTCCGGTAAGGAAACCAGCAATTATGAACCGAGAGGGGAAATCCATACGTTACATGGGTAAAGTAGTAATGCAGCGATTGATCTGGCAAGCTAGGGATACGAAGGAGAGATCATAAAGCTCAAGTTTAATTGGTCAGTTCCACAATACTCAATGAATTGCATGCCCTGTACTCCCAATAGTCTGTGTATGGTATAATAGCAGTATTGCAAATAGAATGCAGTAGTAACAAACAATTGCTTATCAGATAGGTCAGAGGTGAAGATAAGGATGGGCCCTAGGTAAGAAGTTATAATTGTCAACATAGCAGGCATAGAGATAAATGATTAGGAATAATGTAGACAACAGACCTACAAACCCTAGCTTCTGATCACAAATCCTGGTTAGATCTCCTCTGCCCTTCAGCATTCTGACCTTAAAACCTCCAACTTCTGGTGCTCCCCTGTCTAGTTCAGAAGATTCCTGTCAATGTGTTTTCTTCTAAATCACATTTTGCCCTACGGTAGGTTGGACATGCTGCCAAAATTTATGACACATGATGATTTCAATGTACTTACTGAAATGAGCCTCAGTGCCTTTGCCTCTGCCATACATAAAGCATAATTGTGACATGCAAATGGCAGGAAGGAAGGATGAAGTTGATGGCTGGAGCCCTACTGCTACCCAAGCTAATGGTTGTTTATAGTGCTTTAAAAAGCAAAACAACTTATGATGCTACTTTGCCACCTTTGAACCTATTTCAGGGGTGAAATCATAATCCTCAAAGCAGCATCAAAACAACCACCCCATTTTATGGCAACTTGTGGATGGCTGTTTGTCTATCATGTGTCTTTGTGTGTGCATGCATCTATTTTTTTTCTATCTATAACTAGAAATAGTTGGAATTTTTTGCCCTCAAGGTTCTGTGCAGCTGAGTCTTGCGCCAGACAGCTTCCATTTCTTCTGATTCACAGCTCTTAGATACTCTAATGTCTGTTTTGGGGTTTTGGTGGGGGCGTTTTTTTGAGCTTTGGATAGCTAGTTATCCTGTGATTCTGAGAGGAGGTAATATTTACATGGTTTACCCCAAGTATAAAATATGTAATGTGGGGTGTGGAGTGGAGAGGAGATGAATGACAACCATTTCCCAAATAAATGAACCTGCTTAAATAAGAATTTTGAAACTAAAAATGGAAGAGGCCCACAATGTAACTATATTTAATGTTTTCACATTTCTCTTCCCCTAATCTGATTGGAATAAGTCCAGGTTTATAATAGCTATCACCACACACATTTTGCTCAAGCACATCCAAAGTACAATAAAGCAGATTTTGTCATACTGTTCGGCTATGTAAAAAAACTGGGTAGGAGGTAAATCAGTTCTTTTTTTATGTGACATAAGGACATTAGTTAGGGCTTTGCCAAATGATACTGAAGGCTGCATTATAACTCTTCTGGAACATGGATGTGTTTATCATGCATAACACAAAACGAGTGGAAATGGAAACCCTCATGGTATACTTGAATTAAACAGAGGAATTAAGATTTCAGTTGCTTGCTTAGAGTAAAAATCCATTTTCTTTCTGCCCAGAGATCCATTTCTTTCTGCCCAGGAGCAATGCAGCAAGCGTATTGAAGTGTGAAACAGTTTAGGACCTTAACCACTATCACATCTCAATGCAATTGTTCCTAAGTACCCTCTCAGACGTTGTGGAACCCCTTTGACTCCCTGGTATTCTGTTGAGCAATGTTTGATGAAGTTGGTGGGCTTATGGGTAGAGAGCAAATGGCACAAATCTCAAGGCACATCTGACTGAACACAGGGCGAGAGCCTCAAATGTGGTGGTGATGGTGGCAAATCATAATTACAGTTCTGTCACCATTGCATCATCTAGTTAGGTGTGTAGCACAGCTTTTCTGAAGGACAAAAGGGCTTTTGAAGCCTGGCTGGAAGGAGGTGGTGAGGGAGACACTAGCGGCAAGTATGTGAGGATGAAGTTTCTTAAATTTCTACTGAATTTAACAGCACTCCTAGATATAACTGTGGAATTGTGTGGTCAAGTTTTATTGGCACATTTTCAGTTATGGTGGCTTGAGGACAAGTTGCTTGAAGGGGTTCAGCCTACCATATGTATTTTGGACCCTTGTTCTTCGTGTGTGATAAAAGTTGGTCAAACTCTCCCTCGCTGCATTAGGGAGAGTTATCAGTGACCCTGAAAGAGGCAATCATAGAATTGTAGAGTTGGAATAAACTATGAGGGTCATTTAGTTCAAACCCCTGCAATACAGGAATCTTTTGCCCAATGTGAGGCTCAAACCCATGTTCCTGAGATTATGAGTCTCTCGAGAGGAACTCCTTGTCTCCAGTACAGTTAGGTAAAGGTAAAGGGGCCCCTGACCATTAGATCCAGTTGTGACCAACTCTGGGGTTGCGACGCTCATCTCGCTTTATTGGCCAAGGGAGCCGGTGTACAGCTTCTGGGTCATGTGGCCAGCATGACTAAGCCGCTTCTGGCAAACCAGAGCAGCGCATGGAAATGCCGTTTACCTTCCTGCCGGGGTGGTACCTATTTATCTACTTGGATGTGCTTTCGAACTGCTAGGTTGGCAGGAGCAGGGACCGAGCAACGGGAGTTCACCCCGACCTTCTGATCAGCAAGTTCTAGCCTCTGTGGTTTAAACCGCAGCTCCACCTGCGTCCTGTTACAGTTAGACAACTGTTAAAAAGGTAAATGTAAAGGACTGGACAGTTAAGTCCAATCTCAGGCAACTCTGGGGTTGTGGCGCTCATCTCGCTTTACAGGCCGAGGGAACTGGCGTTTGTCCGCAGACAGATTTTTCCAGGTCATGTGGCCAGCATGACTCAGCAGGGGCGTAAGAAAGGGGGGCGTGGGGCAGCCGTCCCAGGTGCCATCATGGAGGGGGGGGTGACAAATTATGAAGGAACAATTACTGCCCTACTAGGGCGGTTCATAAAAAACTTTTTTTGAAAATGTGTGCTCCAAAGGTCTTATCTTACTACACTAGGGATTATATAGCTATATCTGAAATTTCATGCATATCAGTTAATATCTTGACCCTCCTCCACAAAAATAGCTGTTTACTTGGCTGTTTTCCTATGTCGTGAAGGCTGAAATTTCAATGCAGTGGAGGAGGGTCAAGATATTAACTGATATGCATGAAATTTCATATATAGCTATATAATCCTTAGTTTAGTAAAATAAGACCTTTGGAGTAGGCATTTTTTTTTAAAAAAAAGGATTTTATGAACCACCCTACTGCCCTACCCTCTGCTGGGCTTCCCAGGTCCTGGAAAGTCAGCCTATGTGAATAAAATGAGACTAGGCTGAGTACATTAGGCCTTGCCTTGCCTGCACGCAATCGATTTTTCTTTATTTTACTGCTTTTGTTTTTTTGTTTGTTTTGGTAAACCACTTTGCAGGTTTTTTAAAAATAATTTTATTAAATAAATAAACAATTAATATATATATAAAATAACACAAGCCAAAACACAATCCATCCTGTAGATTTAAGTATCTGTCCATAGCCGCCTACTTGTTATCAGAGGCCCAGAATTCACATTCCTTTGTAAGAAAATATGAAATAACGTAAAACCATTTTTGCAGGCAATAAAAGAAAATAAAAATCAGTGGGGGGGGGGGTGACAAGAAATTTTCCGCACTGGGTACCACCTGACCTTCCTCCTCCTCTGTGACTAACCTGCTTCTGGCGAAACCAGAGCAGAGCATGGAAAGAGCATTTACCTTCCCGCCGGAGCGGTACCTATTTATCCACTGGCACTTTTGGGTGTGCGTTCAAACTGCTTGGTTGGTAGGAGCTGGGACCGAGCAACAGGAGCTCACCCCGTCACAGGGATTCCAACCACCGACCTCCTGACTGTTACTAAGTCATAAATATGATTTTCTGGGGTGACAAGGTGCTCAAGAAAGTGGGAACATTTGAAGTACAAGCAAGTTTGCAGGGAATCGATTGTGTAGACCTCTTTGAATCCAGCTTTAGATCCATGTTTTGCATTGAAACTGCTTTGGTTGCCTTGAATGTTGACATATATCCAGAGACAGGGAGGGTGTAATGCTCCTGTTTCCCTTTCACCTCTCAGTGGCTGTTCTCAGTATCGTCCCAGAACATATCCAGGGGTTGACTATTGCAGGCCATTTTCTCCTCCTACCTCTGGAATCATTTCAAAAAATAGCACTGGGATACTACTGCAGGACCTCCCTGGCATTTGACCTATGGCGTCCTGCAAGGTCTTGAGCCAGTCTTCCATGCTATTTAACATCTCTATGAAGGCATTGGAAGAAGTCATTAAAGAATCTGGACACCTGATTTCCCAGGACAAGAGGATTCTGAGCTATAATATCTGGGCAAGTGTGAACTTCCTGGAGTTCACTCCTTTGCTCCAGGGTGATGCAGGGAGCAAGGAATCAGTGCCTGAACTACAAGTCTCCTGCTTTGAGCTCAATGGCTCTTGACAAAGATGAGTTTTGACTGGTCCGGGCATTAGACATTAAGAACTATAAACTGAGGACCAGGTCAAGCAATCATAGTTTCAATTTATTATAGTTGAATTCCTATCAAATCGCTTTCTGTTCTGCATATCACATTATGAAGAGAGGGATTAAAACATGCCATAAGGCAAAAGGAAGTGTAGGCTGTACAAGCTTACAAGAGCGTACTGTTCATATTCCACTGTGTTGTGTTAAATCTTGTCACGGCACATCACCCAATGATGTAACCCATTATTTGCTTTCTATTTTTCAATGGCTGAGCAATCATCCAAGACAAGTACAATGTCTTCCTGGAATTTTAATCTCCTTAATTCTGCCAGAGTAATAAGAGTTTAAGACATCAAAGTGCTTTTTACGCTAATATATCTTTAAACATTGAGTACTTGCCAGGCCGACCTTTGCAAAGGTTTGTGCCATGACAATAGGTCAGTGGTTTTAACGTTTCTCCCTACTGAACAGTAATCATCTGAAGAATCATAGGATGCCATGGGAGAAATCCTGACAATTGTTAAAAAATAAATGTTAAAAGTAAGGAAAGGCACTGTGGCCATTATTCTGACATATGCTCTTACCATTTAAAGCCAGCGGGGTGGGGTGGGGCCTTCCAGATGCTGTTGAACTCCACCTCCCATCAGTCCCAGCAAGCATGGCTGATTGCAAATGATACTTGGAGCTGGACATGAGCAACATCTGGAGGACCAGAGTTTCCCCACCCCTGATTCAAAGACCAGCTGTATCGGACAAATTGTCCAACTAGACTAGCATCCTGTTTCCCACAATGTTGAGCGAGATCCTTCTGGAAAGCTTACAAGCAAGACATCCCTCATTGGCTTCTACCATTTGATGCTCAGTGGTCAATTGTGTCTGAGCATGGAGGTTGCTTTAGTGCTTAGCAGGAGTTGTAGATAGAAGCAATCTAATTCACCTATGGTGTAAACTGGACAGAGAAGGTCATGTGTCTTCTATATATGTATAGTTGGACTGTCAACTGGTTAAACAATTTAGGAGCTTTTAAGGTATGTAGCACCTTCTCCAGTTATTTGTCCCTGCTGCAATTAAAATCTTTCCCCATCAGAATGAGGCATTGATTTTCAAACTGTGCTCTGAGAAAGCCCAGGGTTACATAGAGACTTATGAGGGTTGCTCAATGAGAAGATCAGTTGTGACATGCAAGCTCTTTACCCATTACAAGCTTGGTTCACGGAAATGTGACTAATTTTCATGGAAGCCAAGAGAGATTCAATAAGGCTTAAAAAGTTAAAGATTCAGATGAGTTTCACGCATTCCGAGCATCTTCTGATTGGACTCTGGGCCAGACTCTATTTCCAGAGCTGCTTCCAGAGTGACCTTTTGAGCAATGCCTTGACTTCCCTGTCTGCTAATAGATTGTGATCTAGATCAAGTGGGCTTCACATGAAATGTTTTGGCAGGATTCAAAGGTGCCAATCTTTCTTACGTTTGCAGCACTGTTGTGCTTAGAATTCAACAGCAATTTAAGAAAGAAAAAAACAACCTCAGGAAACTTCTGTTGCTTACAGTATTATGCAGACTCTTCCTGTGCTATGATTAATGCACTACTTTGTTAATTAATACAGTCGCAAAGCAAAACACTTGAGGGCACTGTTATCCCATAGGAAAACTGTAATTTGATTATCTGTTCACAGGTAAGTGCAACCAACAGAGGGGTACCAGATTCAATGATTAACACTCCATATTTTATAAGGGCTAGATACAGTATTACATTGGTCAGCTGATTTAAGTGCTATTTGCTATGTAGAATTCAACATTGAGCATCAAGATTTTCAGATGTGATCATTAGTGTTTAAACTTTGAAAGCTATACTATATTTGTATGGAGTAGAATAGGACACTCCTGTTCTTTCCTGCCTCTTTCTGGTCTAAGATTCATTGTTCTGCTCCCTGGACCTATTTTATGTCACTATTCATTCCCGGTTAATCTCCTCCATTGTAAAATCCAGCTTGTTAAATAGGCTTTGGATGAGTGTTGACACTTTATAAAAATGTCTGCCGCAATTTCCAGCACCACCTGAGGGACCTACCCCATCCCTTTCCAATTTTCTTTTTAATACTATTCAATGCTATGTTTCAAAAACATTCATACCATCTTTTTACTGCATTCGTTTTATCACTTTTCCATTACATTCTCCTAAAAAGTCTGCCAAATTGTATCCCACATCTACCAGGTAACACATCTTTTCACATACAGGATTCATCATTTCTTGCTACATCATATGTCAAGTGTTGGGTCAATGGAAAACACTTTAAAATAAAATTAACGGTCCTACATTTTCATTATCCAGAGACAAGGCAACTGAGCAGGAAAAGTTGGAAACGAAAGAGGAGGTATTTGGAAAGGTTATTTGGTAATTTACAAAATAACCATTGCTGACTATGTTTAAAGCTTCAAGCTTAAAACCCAAAGCTTTAGTCTTACATACGAAAAGGTAAGACTAAGTATGATAAATATGATGCTCTAAATGTTCTCTTCCATCCACACCCTGTTAGAAATAACACTGATTGAATTCTATGCCACATAAGCTGCCCCCATCACTGACCTTTCTATGTTGAATGGGAAAATCTGAAGGGGGATTGTAAGTGTGTTTGGATGAATGGAATCACATAGTTACAGTCCTCCCTGCAGCCAGGAACTGTCCACAATAGAGTTTACTGATCAGGTGAAGAATTACAACTGTGTGTAATCAGAATGTGCTAGAATCCATATTTAAAACTTTTCACTCCATGCAGGAATATCAAGCCCTGGTTCTTGATCTTCACAGATGCATATAAGGCACATACTTAAGATGTAATGTATTAAGAAGCCTTCTTGTACACCCTGGTTTTGCTGCCTTGCCAACCAGTACTTAGAATGGATCAGAGTAATTGCTAAGGCAGAACATCACAAACAGTCCCAGAGATGTTAGAATGTAGCCTTCAATGGTAAGCTTGCTTGCTTTTTGTAGGTGATAATTAACATCCAGTTCCTGAACTGCAATGCGAAGAGCATCCTATAAAAATGGAGAATCTAGCCTTCCTCTGTTAAAACGCAAACAGAAAAGTGATGTTTATTGTGCAATTAGCATTTAAGCTCACATTACAGGAATGGCAGGGGGCAGAACTGACTATGCTATTAGACTGAGGTGGTGGAAGTCCCCATGGGTGCCCTGCCACTTCTGCCAGTGGTGGAGAAGAAGTACCGATTTTGGGGCAAAATTGTACCGGAAATGGTGTGAGATCTTGCAGAATGTACAAGATCTTGTATGCCAGCACCATTTCACCGCTAGCAGTAGAGGTGGGGAACCTCTTCTCTCTCTGTGTTTTACACAATTTGTCCACCATGAAGCTTGCACTCATAGCAACTGAGAACTGTACAAAAACCCACCTTGCTTTACCCGGTGGTCTGAGTCCCATAAGTGTATGAACTTGTCCACTGCAAAAATAGTTTGTAACAGCGAATGGTGAGGTTTTGAATCTAGCACACATACTGCTATTTTTGGTTCAGAAAAATAACACAGCCTACACACAGGCGATAATAACAGCTTATTCGGGATAATTATAAACTGAAGATCTGGAGTTTCTAAGGGCTGATTTCAACATTATGCAATGAGGAATCGAGTCCACACACTCACTCTGATCATTCCTTCACCCAAACAGTGACCAGCCTTTTCAGAAGCCCCAGAGAGATGCTTCTGACTAGTGATGAGCCAAAATTTCTCAAGGGACATTTTTGTTCTGAGTTCTGTCTTTTTCTTACTCTCCTAGAAAAACAAGGCCACCTTGCAGTTTTCTCTCTATATATTTACGACCATTTTAGATCTGTGTGCTTGATGTAATTCCTCTATTCCCAACACTGGAATCATGCTAGGACTGGGACATTGTGGAGGGTGTAAAAAATGGTTGACAAAGTGCCAGTACTGTTGTTGCTGCTGCCCTGTTTTGCAAAACAAAACAAAACAAAAGAGAAAGGGGTAAAGTAACTATAGCTGCAGCTGATGAGGAGTTCCACTTCTAGGAAACTGTTGGAGAATTTCTCTTCCATTAGAAGAAATCCCATGAAATTTCTCTGCCCACAAATTGGGCAGAGAAATGTATTCCATAGAACTAGACATGTAACAGAGTGGAAGCATTAGAATTCCAGGAATATACAAATGAAACAGCTGCTGATGGTTCTGAAACTATCAGGATAGCAGTGCAATAGGCGGGAGTGAAATTAACAAATGTTATTGCTTCTGGATCAAACAGCAGTTCTGTAGATTTTGGGAGACCTCATTATGTGTTTAAATTTCTGCATAGCAAACAATCCAGCATTATGAGAGGCAATTGCATTTGTTATATTATTCACAATGCAACGAAGCATGCATGTGAACATCTGTCTTATGGTGTGGAGGCATTGGTTATTAAGGCTTTTAATGAATTTTCAGCTTCGGGGGGGAGGGGGGGATCCAGAAGGCAAGCAGTCTGCTTTGTGTCTTTGTATTAAGGAGTTTGTATTCATATTCTCTCTTTCTTTCTCTTTCCATTTCTATCATGGTTGTAATTATCATTCTATCATCTTGTTTTTATAGAATTCATCAGTCCCCTAGTTAGGAGTAAATGAAACAGTGTCCCACTTCTCAAATCAAACTGTAAGTTATGCTACACGCACTTTCCTTCCATTAACTCCTTCCTTCACCAGCGAGGAGCAGTGGATTAAGCAAATAAGTACCTAACAAAACCCTGACAGACCAAATTATGCCTTGGGCCAATTACTGTGAGAGAACTGTCTCATGGAAAATTATTTTTGGTAATAATAATATTTCTTTTTTAATATGAGAAGAGATGTCAGGCAAGAAGAAGCTAATGTGAAAATCCTGTGCTTTACTGAACCTTGATTAATTTCAGGTTTTGCAACATAGCCCAAAACAATAAGCAAATCTATGTTTTTAATCTGCTTTCTACTTGGAGACACTAGTCTATAAAAAGCTGAAGAAATAGCTTCCTAGTGCATGTATCAATATGATTCTGGAAACTGCAGTTTATGTAAGTGGAGAGCCAATCCGTTCTATATTTGTTTATGTCAAGGTAGGAAACTGTGGTGTTTCAAGTTTTTAGAGGACTCCTAAGTCCCTTCAATCCTCACCATTAGTCTTACGGCTGGGACAAATGTGAGTTTGTGTTCAACAGCATCTAGAAGGCCGCAGGTTGCCCACCACTGCTTTACTTGGGGCATGTAACTGAGTGTGTTCAGCAGAGTTCATATATGTGGACTGCAATCCTGTGCACATTTACTTGGAAATTTGTCTCCTTGAGTTTGTTGCCCCTAGACAAGTGGATCTAACTATGCAGCCTAAGATTGCCAACTCGCAGTTGACTTGTTTTCTTCTTCACCTTACAGAAGGTAGAGAAAGTTCTTGGAGCAACAGCCTAGAGGACAAGCATCCAACTCCACATCTAGAAGAATTTATTCAGATCTATAGCCTGCCCTGAAGCCAGTGGCATAGCGTGGGGGGGCGGGGGGGCGGCCGCACTGGGCACAACATCTGGGGTGGCACACTCGCACTCACAGCTCTCTGCCCCTACCTGGCTCTCTCTCTCACACTGCAGTGCTGGCTGTGCGAATCCGATCTGAGCTGCCGGGTCGCTGCCCACTGTGGAGGGGGGGGGTGCCAGGCGTGCGGTGCAGTGCGGTGCAGAGAGAGAGTGAGGGACTATCTGGGGGAGGGACAGTGCAGCGGGGGGGGGGGCGCAAATTACTTGCCTTGCCCTGGGTTAGGGGGCGCAAATTACTTGCCTTGGCCCGGGTGCTGACAACCCACGCTACGCCACTGCTTGAAGCCACAGTAGTGTGCAACATCCTTGCGTGTTGAGGTCCTCCAAGCCACCCCTAAATAATTCACAATTCACACATAATTTTTGTTTAAGGTTTTTGGCCACAACTTTATTAAAAGACATAAATGTGAGTGGCTACTTAGGCATTGGTTATGACTATCTGTCCCCATACCCAGGGAGAGAACTGACTTCCGGATTCCAGTGAAAACAATATTGGGGAGAGCATGCAGCCGGGCACCAGACCCTCATCCCCCCCCCCCCGCATGCTCCCGGGGGCTTGCACGGCCCTAAGGCCCATTCAGGGGTACGGACGAAAGAATGGCAAGCCCCTGGATTCCTTTAACAAAATTCCCTTTCCGCAGCAGCATTGGAGGGGCAGGCATCGCCAATTGTTATCCCTCCACCAACCAATTTTTTAACCAATGCCTAACCGCAACCTTACTAGTTGTGACGATTTGCTACACAGTAGGCAAAAGCTAAATGGCACCAGCCAATCAGTCAGACAGAATTCCTACCAGGCCTCTGCCCCCAAAGCAGACAACCCCATGACAGGCATAGCAAGGTCAATGCAATAGCCCTAGATTAGGGACGGTGGGCGGGCGATCCAATGCATACAGCAAAAGAGCCCAGTCAGTGCTGCGTGACTTGATTTTATAACCTTTGGTCCGTCCCCCTAAATGGCAACACCAAAATTTGCCCAGTAACCCCAACCACCCAATCACTGTGGATGGGCATCCATACTAACCCGCCCAGCAACAGAGGGGTGGCCTGTCAGACCCCACCGCAACACGTGCTCTCTATGAAAGAGAACACAGTTTGTCTGAATTGGTGTTGCAAAGTTGGGGGTTAAATCTGAAACAATTGTGTGCATTTTTTTCTCAATGGAGTTAGGTCAGCATTTTTCAAACTGTGTTCTGAGGATTCCTGGGGCTCCTCAGAGGTTTTATCAGAGCTCTTTGATGAGAACATCAATAATGATGAAAGAGGAAAATAGAATGTGTACTATTGTTGAATCTTTACAATACATGAGGTTGACAGAAGCTGGGACAGAGCAACGGGAGCTCACCACCATTGAGTGGATTTAAACTGCCGATCTTCCGATCGGCAAGCCCGAGACTCAGTGGTTTACACCACAGTGCCACCCACGTCCCAGTGCAAGTAGATAAATAGGTACTGCTGTGGCAGGAAGGAAAATAGCATTTCCACGCACTCTGGCTTCCATCACAGTGTTCCATTGTGCCAGAAACAGTTTAGTCATGCTGGCCACATGATCCGGAAAGGTATCTGTGGACAAATGCTGGCTCCCTTGGCCTGAAGCAAGATGAACGCCGCACCCCGTAGTTGCCTTTGACTGGTCTTAACTGCCAATGGGTCCTTTACCTTTTACCTACAATACACAGTTGCAAGGAAGTGTTAGGTGTGTTCTAGAACACACCTTGTTTACTTGTCATGATGCTGAAGCAACAAAAGGATAGTCAGTACCTTGTGTGAATAGAGTAGAAATCATTAAAGACTTCCGTTAAAGCTGTACGAACCAGAAGCAGAATCTCCTAGCAAATATTCAAGAATTGTTCAGTAAGCACATTGTTATCAAAAGTGATTGGTGTGAAAACGATTCTCTGAAGCAAGAAAGTTTGATAACTCCATGTTGGATATATTATTATTATCATTGCTACTATATTATAATTGACTACTGCTACTACTATTTACTATTACCAGTGCTATTTTTCTAGAAAAAGAGGTGCCGGAACTCAACATGAACACCTCCCTTGTTCTCTTAGAATGATAATGATGAACACATGAGAGAGGTCCTAGAACTGCATTCTAGTGAGTTCTAGCTGGGAAATAAGGCCCTGACTATTACTATTAATGAAATTTATTCGTTGCCTAAGGCTGAAGCCTCTAGCTTTTATACAATTAAAACAATTAAAGCTATTCCAGCCAATACTATGGTTTAAAAGCAAACAGAATCACAGGCCAACTGGAATCCTCCCACTCACCCTCTGCCACATCAAAAGAACAATCACCATCATATTAAAAGGGGAAATTGCTCAATATGGTGAAATGTGTTAAAATACAGTTCAAAATACTTAAAAGGTCTGGCGGGGGTGGGGGGAGCTCTTTGCCTGCTGCAAAATGACATTAATCTGGGTTCCTGATCAGACTTTCTTTTTTTTTCATATAATTTTTATTAACAAATCAATCAAATCACATTAATTACAAATTACAAAGACAAATTTATCAATTTTTGTTGGGGTACCCATACTTTGAGCTCAGAAAGGGATCCAAACATCTCTCTTGCTGCTGCTTTAATATTCACAGTTCTGTCCAATCTTCTCTCTATTGCTTTCTTCATCTTCTTGTTGTTATCGTATATTCCTTTCTTTGTGACCTCTGATAGTCTCCACAAGTGGGTTAAAAACAAACGTTCCTCCAAGAGCCATATTCAAACAGACAGGCGCCATTTCAACACTTCCGTACAAAGCATTCTTAAAGTCCGCCCATTAAGCCTCGCAAGCCTGTCACTCTCTCCTCAAACTTCTTAGGGGGTTCTGCCAGGTCAAACTCACATTCCGATATAATAACAAAGCCGTGGTCTCCTCCCCCTCGATCGTAAATCCTGCCACCAGGCCTGCTTCCTAACGAGTCTCTTTTTATAACTGCGTCAGGTTCCTGATCAGACTTTCATGGGAAAAGTGGCATCACTGAAAAGGCTCGTTCCTGTGTTTCCACCCTTTGTAACTCATAAAGAAGAGGTACTTGGAGGTGTGCCTCTAACGGGCTGAGGAAGAACATATGGGAAGAGGTGTTCTGCTAGATATTGGGGTCCCAAACAGCAATGTGTGCCTCCTCTTGTTCAACTGGGATGAGACTGCAGTAGAACAGGGCTGAAAATGACATATGAATGGCAAAGTGTTGCTAATGTCTTCCAGGAGGTTTACCTATGCTATTACTTTATTGCTGCTTAAAAAAAAATAATGTTATATATTCTGATATGGTAACTAAAAAGTATAGATGATATCCAGTGAGATGACAATGTGCAAATGAGCTCTTTGCAGAGGTCATATTGATTTGAAGATGGAAGGTCAATATAATATATTCAAATAGTTTAAATGATTGACAATTACCTTACCAGTGCTTGAATATTCCACCCACTGAAGCCATGCAAGAAGGAATATGAAAAACTAGTGACCCACATGGGATTGCACCATTAATTGCCTTCTGGAAGATGGACCTTTTTAAAAATCCAACAGTACAGTTGTTTTCTAATTAGAGGTTTCAGCTAACATTTGAGCTTATAATAAAATCAGAAAGCCTGGATACAAAAAAATATCATCTTAATATATTTTCCCCTTTTGCAACTTGCAATGTACACTGCAGACATTATGAATGTGTAATTAGAATAACTGTCCCACAGCAACAGAGATTTGATGCAAAGCCCAGTGGATACCCCAGAGCTGAATACATCACAAGGAAATATATTACCACCAGATCAAGATTAGATAAGGTATACTTTCATCAATACTTTATCTTAAAGAGCATGTCATTGAAAAGGATATAATAAGATATTCTGTGTTTTGAGAGGGGATATAATTTGCTTCACATATTATCACTACTGAGGTTTCAGTAACCATCTTTCTAATGATTTTCTTTTTCTTTTCTTTTTTGGTTTATGCCTATAACACATTAATTTTGCGTTTCACCCCCTATCCAAAGCAAACAAAAATTTGTGCCTGTTGTTTCAGCTTCTATTAAACTGCTTACATAAAGCCTCCTAATACAGTTACTTTATTTATTTAGAGTATTTATATTCTGAGCTTTCTTCTGCAGGAAGAGGAATTTCCTTCTACATGAAGCTGTTGCATGAGCAACACACCGTTCACAATCCTCCCTTGTTTAGTGGAGAAAATGCAGCCCATGTCTGGCAGGGTCCTAATGTGGCCTATGAGGCATTTTCTCCAAACCACCCGCACCTGAAGTTATATGGGATATCAAGAACAAGGAACAATCAACAGCTTCAAGGGCACTCTCAATAGCACAATTAAAGCAGTTCATTCACAAAGCTGCGCTCTCTATCAACACCAATCAGCTGACTGGCAAACTTCTTTGAAGGGGCATTGTAAGCACCAATCAGCTGTTTGGGTGCTAACTGTGTACCTGCAAGTGGGCTTATCATAAGCACCAATTGGATGGCAACTATGCTGGTCTGCAGAGGAAACATGTACATTTGCAGGCACAGTTTAGATCTATAGGTGTTTTTATCATCGCATCTTATCTGGCCCTGTATTAACAGCTGAACAGGAAATAAAACATCCAGTAGAATGGGCAGTTAGAATTTGATTAGCACTTCTATTTGTGTCTACTAAAATCCAAACCCAAGATCAGCATGGTTGAGTTGTGTTTACCTAATTCAACAGGATAGGCATGGTTAGGGATTTTGCCTTGTTAGTGATCTTTAAGAAAAGTTTCAGTAAAATCAGCTGTGAAACTATTTGGCTGAGAAAACCCATAGCTTGTGTTCTGTCTTGACTTTCACATAAACTTCAGTGGAAAAGTATTGCACCCCTATTAATCTTACCTTGCTTAAAGAGGAAGTGAGCTGAAAAAAGAGGAATTATCCAGTAACTCTCTGCTTATTCAGGCAAGTTCCTTCAAAAAACTCAAGTGGAAAGCAAGCTTACTCAGACTTTGAGAAAGCTCTTGCAGTCCCTCATCAAAGGCTTCTAGTAAACTTAGCAGTTCCAGTTGAAAAATGAAAGAACCGTCATAAATGGACAGAACTCACAATGGAGGGATATAAGAAATGGATCTGTATTGTGACTGGTGCTTTTTAATTTGTTAATAAATGACCCTAGAGTTACCTCTGAACAGACTGGTGACCTCATTTGCTGCTGACACCCAATTATTCAGGATGGTGAAAACAAAAGTGGATTGCAATTAGCTCCAAAAGGATATCTGCAAACTGGGTTGAAATGCCATAAAATGAACAATGTAGGCAAGTTTAAGGTGCTGCAAGTTGGGTTAAAAATATAATTTAACTTCACCCACTGATGGAGTTTCTGCTAGCAGTGATTGACATGGCGGATAGCTTAACAAAAATGTTGACCCCTGTGTATGTCAGCTTGGGGGTGGAAAATGTCCCATGATAGAGATAATTAGAAAAGGGACCAAAATAGAACAGTCATTATTATCATGTTTTCATACAAATCTATGTTTTCCCCTGCTTGTGTTCATGAACAATTAAGATGGAAACTAGGACAGATGTGCCGACACTTCATGATTCCCTGTCTCCTTCTCCTCTTGTTGTGTTTCAGATCAGCTGGAAAATTGTCTATCTGTTTCTGGCAGGATGTGCGGCATGTTCCCATGTAATGGCAATTGCTATTGATGCTTTTGATAGCTGATATTGGTTTGTCAAGCCTAGGTCTCTTTGATTCATTGGCAGATTATGGTATGGGAAAACTATGTTAGCAAATGCTATGCTTCCAATAAGAGGGAGGACATGATGCTGTAAAAATTAAATAGGGTGGGTTGGGCTAAAAGCCTTGATCTCTTGAGAGAGGATGAAGGAACATTGCTGTAAATAGGCATCTTCTGCCACACCAGATGGCTGTGGAAGCAGTTCCAGAGAAGTAAATGCTCCAAAAGAATTTCCAGAAGGGAATCGCTTAGAAGCGACACACACACACACAAATTAAAAACAACACAGCCTAATAAATTACAAGTTAATTGCTTTCCTTGTCACAGCCTTAATGAACAGATTTTGACCCTTGTGCACATTTTGAAATTATTTATCCCTATTTTTCCTAGCCATTTATTAAATGTCTGTCAGCATACCATGAGTGCACTGATGGACACATACAGTATAAATTGTTACAATTAATTTATTGTTAGATTGGCATTCATGCATTTGGCTAAACAAAAATGCTACACAGCTCGCCAAATAAGACATGAACAGAATATTCACATTTCTGGGAACTAATTCATGCTTGCGGGTTCAACAATGATTGCAGCATCATGCATGCATGTTTTGCTAGGGATCTTTGAGGAATTGGATCTTTGTGAACCTTTGATACAGATGGACCTGATCTATGCCTCCAGGGCTAATGTGTGCTTTGGAATTTAGTTTCCCACTAGCTTCCACACTGAATTTTCTGGTGCAGTTTTCACTTAATTGTTTCCAAGTTTTTTTTGCTTTTTTTTATAGAGCTACCATTCCCCCAACACACACAATGTCCCACAGCAAAGAAAAATGGTGGTCAAAATGCTGGTCATGGAAGAAGCTGAACTATTGAAAATAGAGCTTCAGCCCTGGAAAATGGTTAGGAAATGTATCCTCCCCGGGGAGAAATTTGAATAAAATCAGTGAATTTCGCCACTCACCTCTACATTTCTTTATCTGCCCTAAATTCTTGTAGAGAATTTTCAGAGATCATTTGCACACAGTTCTAGAATTTTATTTCCTTTTTATCTTCAAGTTTAAGAACCATTCTTCTGTAGAGTGCCATCTGCAGAGAGAGAGAAAGAAGGGAGCAAGGAAAAACTTTACACAATTCATCATTTCCCCACCCTTCTGTTTGCTAAGAGATATTGAAGCTGTGGATCATTGTGGCTCAGATGTAACTCCTGTTAAGTCTGTCAGCTTTTGCCTGTGGATTGATTGCCAGCAAAAAGTATAGAATGTATCCCTTTGCTTTCTAATCTGAATTTATGCCCACATCACCAGCAGGATTTCTGACACAGACATTGGAAACCCTGTGTGTGCTTCATAGCTCATCACTATCCCCACGGAAAAGGCATCAGACACCTTGTTGTGGACCAGTGGTTGGGGAAAATATGCCTTTGGCTGTCCCAGTCCCCCCACCTTGGGCAGCGAGCATCACTTTCTGTTTTGTATGCTTTTTTACTTGTTTGCTTTTCCATGTGTTCCCTTGTGCGGTGAGCACCATGAAATAGCCTTTGTTCAGAGCAACAGCAAGCAGTGTGCTCATCTCGCACTCATTTTGACACTCTATGCTCTCTCCATAGGTTTACCAGGCACCTGTTGCAATATTCATACTTGGAGCTTTCCTGTTCTCCAGTGGTGAAGAGGTGCTTGCTTGTCCCCCTCCCCTTTTCCATTTCTGTAATGTAACTGTCAACAGATGTGACTGAAGGCAATGAGACATGTGGTTGTACAGTGAGCTCATTCTCAGAAAGCAGAAAATGGGAGCAAAGCAAGTGAGACATTCAGGAGCCCGACACACTATTTTACTCTTCAGCTTACCTGCATTATTTAAGAACTGTTAAACACAGAACTGAGGGTAGTTTTTCAAGTTGAGCTCAGGTTTTCTGCTGAAAATGGCAGCCCCATGTTGATTTCTCCCTCCTTTCCATAACCTGATGCTAATGTGCTGTGTGTTTCGTTGCAGAGACTAGTGGCAGCTAATGATGTGGATGGGAAGTGAGAAAATACACATTGTGACGATGTCAAAAAATGGGTAAGTTTTTCTGGCTGTTAAGCTAGAAATCAGAAATAACTTGACACCACACCACTGTTTTGGGTGGCAAAGCTACTGCCAGTTTTGCAACAAGAGCTGCTGATTGTTAAGTATAGTAATTTAATTCACTGAAATTTAAGTGCTTATATGCATTTGTTGTTGTTGTTTAGTCATTTAGTCGTGTCTGACTCTTCGTGACTCCATGGACCAGAGCACGCCAAGCACTCCTGTCTTCCACTGCCTCCCGCAGTGTTCGTAGCTTTGAGAACACTGTCCAACCATCTCATCCTTTGTCATCCCCTTCTCCTTGTGCCCTCCATCTTTCCCAATATCAGGGTCTTTTCCAGGGAGTCTTCTCTTCTCATGAGGTGGCCAAAGTATTGGAGCCTCAGCTTCACAATCTGTCCTTCCAGTGAGCACTCAGGGCTGATTTCCTTAAGAATGGATAGGTTTGTTCTTCTTGCAGTCCATGGGACTCTCAAGAGTCTCCTCCAGCACCATAATTCAAAAGCATCAATTCTTCGGCGATCAGTCTTCTTTATGGTCCACCTCTCACTTCCATACATAGCTTTAACTTTACGGACCTTTGTTGGCAAGGTGATGTCTCTGCTTTTTAAGATGCTGTCTAGGTTTGTCATCACTTTTCTTCCAAGAAGCAGGCGTCTTTTAATTTCCTGACTGCTGTCACCATCTGCAGTGATCATGGAGCCCAAGAAAGTAAAATCTCTCACTGCCTCCATTTCTTCCCCTTCTGTTTGGTGATGGGACCAGTGGCAATTATCTTTGGGGGTTTTTTATGTTGAGCTTCAAACCATATTTGTATGCATTACTACGTGTTAAAATTAGATAGGTTGGTAAGTGAATTCTAGAGAGTTCTCTTGTAGTTCTCATGTGATTGGCTAACGTTGGTCACATGGCAGGTATCTAGTGAAGGAGAGACTCCAATTTATGTGAAGCAAGATGACTCTGTTTTAGAATCCACTGTGAGCACTGCTGTGTTGCATAGAGAGTTAGGGTGCTTCTTCACTGCTTGAAAGAAAGAGAGCAAAACTGCAGGAGAAGGTAAAAGTGGAAATTTCTCATAGGAGCTGCAAGGCAAGGTTGAGTGCTGAGCTCTGGAAAGAGAGAACATATATTTGTTTGGAAGTTAGAAGAAGAAACTGTAAGCCCATGCTTGGATAAGCATGTGTCTGTAAATATTATGTTTTAATTCATCCATAATTCTAAGTTTCTGCAAGTAAAGTTTTTGAATGTCAATGTCTTGACATTGGATAAATTTCCAAATAAGGTTGTCAATCATATATATGATTTGAGCTCCTTAGCTGTGATTTCTCTATCCTTACTTCAACACTGATTATAATCTCCTCCTCTTTGTTCTAGCAACTAATCTGATGGGAAGACATGGGGATTTGTGACATGCAGCAAAACAGCACAATAAGCAGCTCCTTGTGCAATGATGCGTTTCTGCCTTGGCTGTACTATAGACCAGAAATGGCATCACAAGCATGTGCACTCCATGTACCAAACCATATACCAATTTAGAACTCTTTGGAATTGGCTTTCCACACACTTCACTTGGAATGTCCCTTGATAGAACATCAGGAAGAAAGTGGATGGGACTCCCTTCTGCCTTGATCTCACTCAGTTTAATTATGCTAACCATATCCCTCTATAAAGTTTTTGCCATTTTAATCCCAGTCATGTGTGTCTGAGTCTGCCTTCTGCACACCACAAAAACCAGTGGTTCCCTGTGTCCCACTTTCCCCTTATCATGCTGAGTTGGTGCCATCATTTATAAGTACATGCACGGCCTATTTGGAAAGCTGAGGCGTTCTATTTTATTTCCAATGGCACTTCCAAGTGAGTGTCCTTACTTGTAGCCTTAGGCTTAAATAAACTAGTAGCATGGTTGGCAGAGTTAAGAAATGTGTCTGATATGAATACCGTCTGATAGACATTTTAAGTACTATTAGTGCCATTCTAGACGACAGTAGCTATGCCGAGAAGAAATCACATTGGAAAGTATTTTTCATGCCTGACTGACAAGTAGATAAGGGCATTCTTGGTAGACTAACAACCCATCTCTAGTGCTCACTTAGCATACTGAGAAATATGTGATGTGTGCTGATGCACTGCATTTTAGAAAAGTGGCCTTGATCATGGGAAATCTAGACTTTCAGTTGAGTTGCTTAACCTGTAATCATGGGGGCTGGGAAATTAGTTGCTTCCTTTTTAGCGCAATGAAGAACAGCTGAATGTTCAAGGAAAACTCATATTAGTAGGTTTAGCAACCGTTTCTCTCTACCCAGGGCATCAAAATTGCTAAAAGAGGCTTTGGAAATTGTTTCCATTTCTTACTTTTACGTGGGGAGGCACAGGGTATTTAGCTAAGATACACAACATCTTAATAATAGAAATGGTATTGAATATAAAGTGTAATGAAAATATGGTTATCTTCTTAAGTCAGTAATGATACATTGGGCCAGAGATTTGGGCTATAACATTCAATTTGAAGATTGGGAAAGATTATGGAAGGAGAATTTAAAATTCACAGCATGTGTGACATTAAAAGAAAATGTTATGAAAATGTTCTACAGATGGTACATAACACCGGTAAAATTAGCGAAAATGTATAAGACATGTAATAAATGTTGGAAATGTAAAGAGAAAGAAGGTTCTTTTTATCACATGTGGTGGGAATGTAAGAAAGTGAAAGGCTTCTCGGAAATGATATATAATGAATTGAAGAAGATATTAAAATATACATTTATAAAGAAGCCAGAGGTCTTTCTGTTAGGAATTTTAGGAAATAAGATAAAGAGAAAGGATAGTAAATTCTTTCAATATGCAGTGACAGCTGCAAGAGTGTTACTGGCTCAGAAATGGAAACAACAGGAAATACCGACAATGGGAGAATGGAGAAGGAAGCTGTTAGACTATGCTGAGTTGGATAAACTGACTGGGAAGATTAGATACTTAAGAGACCAAAAGTTCACCGAGGACTGGGGAAAATTTGTGGAATATCTGGAGAGTATAAGTGAGGGACAAATAATGCTAGAGGGATTTAAAGAAGCATTGTGAAACGTGAGAAGTATTGTTAAAAGGGAATAGAAAAAGAAAGGTTTAAATAAAGAAAATACAAACCTAAGAAATGCGTAAATCAATAATGACTACGAATGATTTACGGAAAAGCTGAAGGAAGTCCAGAAAAGAAAGATTCTGTGAAAAATTGGATGTGAAATTATTGTGTGATTTTGTTTTGTTGTAAATTAATAAAAATTATTTATAAAAAAAGAAAATATGGTTATCTTCTAGTGCCACAATATATTTATTTGTGTGTGCGTGTTTTTTCTTCAGAATAATTTTGGTTATTTCTCATAGCACTTCAAATGCTCAGTTTTTTAAAAAATGCTTTCTTTTTAAATAAGAGTTCTGTGAATTCCTCTCTGTAGAGTTACAAAAATGTAGCAGTTGTTGGAAACTGCTATGTGTAGAATATCTGTGATTTTCTACTTCCAATGAGAAAACAAAATATCCCCATTGCAGATACTTTTGTAAAAATCACACAGATAATGTGTGACAATATTATCCCTGAAACTGTTAAGAAGTTCCAGCGAGCTGCACATATTAACGTGCAATTAAGCAAACTGCTACATGCAGTGTGCAACACTGTTTCCGATCTGCCTTATGCCACTAAGGAAGAGTGTGCTTTTGAATGGGGAATGTAAGTGCAATTGAGCTGGTTGCAGATAAGAACAAGGCACACAATGTGCACAAAAAATGCATATCTTCATTTGGAAAGCCACATATACATTCCTGAAGATTAGTCTCCTGATCATGCATGTGGGCACTTAGAAATAAACATTTAAAAAGAAATAAAAATTTTAAAAGCAAGCTATGCACACTCCAAAGTCTAGAAATCACATAGAGGCAGCAGTATCTCACTGAAAAACTCTGAGCAGAGTGACAAAGGGGGGGGGGGTAGGATTGCCATATTTCAAGAGGTAAACATCTGGGGGGAAAACTTGGTTGACTTTTGGGGGGCGATTGCCTGCTTGCCCCCCCCCCAGCTGCTGCCAGAACCAGAGCACAACCAGAGCCCAGGTTGACTTCACCAGAGCCTGAACCCAAACCACCACCACCCCCCACAAAAAATTAAAAATCAAAAAATCAAACCCTCCCAAACCCAGACAATTGCTATAACTTGTTAAAATCCCTCTGAATGGGCATGTAGCCCCCCCCCCCAAAGGACATGTCTGGGATTTCCAGGACGTATGGCAACCCTACGTTGTGATAGAAACTGGAACCAAATCAAGCAACACAAATAAAGAGAGAGAGATAAAGAAGGGGTGGAATTAAGATTTATTTAAATAATTGATTTGTTATAAAGATTGGGGACAGGTGTAGGATAAATAAGACACACAGTAGGGATAGGGAGAAATTGGATTCCGTTCACATTTGACAGCAGCCATCCTTCAAAACACAACTATTCTTCAAAATTCACACTTCTCTGAATTTTGCATTGCACTTCTCCAGCCTAGTAATGTATTCAAAAATTGCATTTGCTAGGGTAAAGTGTGCGCACAAATGCATTAGTGAAATTAGCAAACAGAATGTATTATATTGGAGAAATTTGCTTTGCCCAAAAGTTTTGTTTTCCCAGTTTTAAACTCAGCGCTCTAAATTCCCACAAACAGGGAAAACAAGAGACTGAAATTGACATGTTCATCCATCCCTATGCACAGGCCTCCATGGATACAGCCCTAAACAACCTGTCTGAAAAAAAATTCTGTGTATAAATGAAACACAACCACTACAAAAGGATATTTCTACAACTGATCATTTCACTGATATAGTACAAAGCTGTACTATATCAGAAGCTGTACAGAAGTTAATACAGTACAAAGTTGTATATGCATTTACAATTACAAGCCTCGTTCTTTGTGGGGCACCTTTGCCCAGCAGTGTTAAGGTCCGTAGACTGAAGCAAAATATTGGGCAAGTTTTTGCCTAGTATCTTGTCTGTGCAATGGGCTCATGGGAAAAATCTGTCCTATATAAGCCCTTGCTACAGAGGGGTGGGTAAAGCCTATTTAAGGTTGCTTCTCCTGGAGCTCATGGCCATTTCATCCTAAGAGCTTCCCATCTACTCACTCTTAGGTTAGAGCATTCACTGAGCAATTTTGTGTCATTGGTTGACAGGTACAGAGATGATTTCTCTCTCTCAACCTATTAGAACTTGGTAGGTTTTTCCCAACATTTGCCTCAGTGAAATTATGGCCTTCCTTTGTTAGGTGGAATAACATTGTTTGTTGAGGCTGGAAATGACTTGGGCAGGATCAGCATAGTATAGGGAAGCCCCCATAAAGTGGGGGGAGATTGTCCACAGCACCTGCAAGTTTGGGTTGGGTCATCTGTCTGGTTGGAATCTGCACCCTACCTAGCTACCCAGTGAGACCTTGCTTGCTTGGTTTGCACCACTGTCCCATACCTCCCAAGGGGAAATGTGAGATTTGTAACACACGTGGGGGCAGGTTCATAGAGCCCCATATTCTAGCCACTTGTCCACATAGCTGTAGTTAAAGGTAAAGGTAAAGGTACCCCTGCCTGTACGGGCCAGTCTTGGGTTGTGCGCTCATCTCACTCTATAGGCCGGGAGCCAGCGCTGTCCGCAGACACTTCCGGGTCACGTGGCCAGCGTGACAAGCTGCATCTGGTGAGCCAGCGCAGCACACAGAACGCCGTTTACCTTCCCGCTGGTAAGCGGTCCCTATTTATCTACTTGCACCCGGGGGTGCTTTCGAACTGCTAGGTTGGCAGGCGCTGGGACCGAAGGATGGGAGCGCACCCCGCCGCGGGGATTCAAACCGCCAACCATGTGATCAGCAAGTCCTAGGCGCTGAGGTTTTACCCACAGCGCCACCCGCGTCCCTATAGCTGTAGTTACCTTTTTTAAAAAATGAAATAGAGACTTTGGACCACCTCGTAATGGAATCCACAGGACTGAATCCAACTGAATTACTGATCCAGTTGTACACACCAGGTGAGACAACTTCAGAATCCTATTTTGTCAGATTCTGTTTCCACCCCAGAACAGGGACTGTAGGCATGGTGCCTCTCTTCCCCTCCACAACCATTACTGTCACAGGGCTGAGTGGTCACAGGGCACAGAACACAGTAGCATCAGGACACAAACAAGTTCTGTGAGATAAATTTACCATTAAGCATACTGCACTACATCTATTGTATTTCACAAGCTGGTGATGGGAGAGAAATATGATTAACAACTCACATTTTGCTTGCAGCCTACGGAGCAACCCAAAACCACAGAATGCTTTCATATTACCAACGCCAATGCTGGTTGGAATCCTGCTAAAACAAACACAATGTGCTGAAGAATATCAGGCATTTGTGCGTTAACATGTTGTCTGCTATAGAGCATGTGTTTTACTTTGCTTTTCTTTCTTTCCTACAAGGGAGCTATTTCTGCTCTTGTTTGCTTTGTCAGTTTTTCAGGGTAATGTGACAGCATGTGCAGCAAGCCAGAACTGTGTTCCAGCTGCAAACATTTCTCCAACATTTCTTGTTGTTGTTGTTGTTGCCACACTTTTGTTTTCCCAAGTTGAGAATATTACTCACAGACCCTGTAGACCTCTTGTCACCTACCGGAACTTTGAGAGCCATGGATAGGTCAAGGTCTCAAAGCTAGACCATCAACTTTCTTCAGCAGATCTGTATGTGGCACAAGTGGTTGTATTGACTTAGCAGTTCAGTAAGACTTGCAGAAACACCTTCAGAACAGAAGGAAAGCCTGCTGAATCAGCTCAGTAGCCCATCTTGTGGCCAAACAGATGTCTTAGGGACTCTCCCCTCTTGACGTTTCCAGCAACTGGTATTCAGAAGTGGTAGTGAAATTTAGCCATCAAGGCTTCATTGACCTGGCAGCCGCTGACATCTATTTGTGAAGTGCTTGCCTTGCAGAGGACTTTATAGAATGAGAAAAAGGGAAAACAGATGGATGATGGTGGGTGCAAAATAGATTTCGAGGGGAGGTGGTCAGTGAGAAGATAGTTTTATAACAATAATTATTCTATAGTATAACCACAACAAAAATAGTTGCTGCTGTAAGAGATGTTGCAACCTCCCTACTACTCATATTGGATTAATGTAGAGTTGACATACATCCAAAATTTCCCAGACATATCGTTGGAATATCCAGGAAAATAGCTCAAGTTTCGGCAAAACTAAAAACTAAAAAAAAAAAGCTCAACAACTTCTGTGCCAGATTTCCGCCTTTTGAAATGTGGCAACCCTAATTAATATTGAAATAGGAATGGGTGAATCAATCAATTTGGGTTTTTTAACACTTTCTTATTTTTGCAAACTTAAGTTAAGTTTGTCCCATTTCCACATCAGTTTGATTTTTTTTTCTAAAGAAAAAAGCCCACTCACAAATTCATATGCATTTACACGCACATTTTGTACACAGTTTTTTTTTTGCAGACAAAAAAATATTGCGTGTAAATTTCCCCCAGTGTTAAAGAACTCCATTGCAAGATTTGGAACCTTGCACATTACAAAGGATAGTTTTACCTTAAAATGCAAACTGAACAAATGCATTCTGTTGCTCAGAATGAACCCAAGTTGTTTCCTCTGAAAACAGAAACACTGTGGAGCATTTTCCAAGCCAATATGAGGTTCAGAAGTTGCTCACTCACCTACCCCACCAGCCCTTGACATCAGCCCTGCCTAATCCTCTAATCACCTTTCCCATTAGTTCCCTATTCACAGACATAACCTCCTCCTTCCCTTTCAAGACTTGGCAGCTGCTGTCAGAGATAGAGAAGTACCATGGGGGTGTGGGGAGCCTGTTCCTCCCTCCCCCCCCTCTTATATATGAGGTTGAAAAGGTTCGTGGCTCATGGGAGAAGTAGTTCTACATGCCCCTCTGATTATCTGAAAAATGCTATGCAATCAACACTGATAAACAAGAACATATGCATCAAATCTCTATGACCTCCAAATACCATTAAAACTCTTAATTCTGCTATACAGACTAGAAGTGATGTATCTCCACTGAATTTAGAAAACCAAATCACAGAGAAAGATTCTTAGCATGTGTATGTTATGCTGACTGCAAAAATGAGACTGCAATCCAGTACCTCATTTACTTGGGCTAGCAGCAACAGCCCCATATATCCTATTAAACGGAAATCCTTGCCTTCTTATCTGCCCTTTGAAGATGAACTGGGGTTACTTCGTGCTGAAGCAATGGCATGCACAGATGCAGTTCCTCTTTAATGCCTCCGGATTGAGCCCTGGAATCCAAAGCAGATTCCAAGATCACAGATTTGAAAGCTGATCTCTGGTGAGCTTTGGTTTTTATTCTGTACAGCAGAAACATAGGGCCCATCACCTACAGAGAAAGTGAAAAGCTTTTGAAATCTTAACTGTAGTGGATTTTTTATTTTCTTTTGGTAGAACTTGTTAATTTTTCCAAGGAAGAGATATGTATGTGATATTTGTCATATGTATTGTACATGGTGCTGTATCGGTAAATAATATATTTATTCTGTTCGTTTTAATATCGGCTTTCTCATATTCATTATAGTGCATTATCTGCAAGATTCTGTAATGCTCCATTCTGCTTGTGAATGAAAATTGAAAAGAACTAGGGCAGTTTCCAAAGGAGAGGGACTCCCAAGAGGAAACTGTTCCAGAGTTAGTGAGATTATGACTGAGATATCCATAGAAGTTTCCTCAAAGACAAAACTTCTGAAGGAATGGGCTAATCAGGATACCTTGCTTCAGATTTGCGTACATTTGACATTGGAGATCACTTCATCAAAACAGGTTTTTTCCATATAATGAGAATCAAGTAATAGTTACAGCTTATTTTGATCATATCCTTCTGGCATATAAGAGCCAAAAAAAGTATATGGAAACAAAGTTGGACTTAGATCACAGGGAGCAGGGTGCAAAGCTACACTTGATCTTTGGTCAACTGGCTGTTCTTTTTGTAACCTGCCTCACAGGGTTGCTGTGAGATAAAAGTAAACTGGGGAGACTGAAGATGGATGAGGAGGCCAGCTGTCACGGACTGGTTGGACACAGAGAAATGGTAGAAGGAACTACCTGGGGAACCAACAAGGGAAGAAGTTTCAGAGCCAGGTGGTGGGACAACAATGAGTGGTCACAGGGAGAAGACTGGGAAGAGGAGGTAGCACAGGGTAATAATTCCTTCCAATCCTTTGCTGCAGGGCCAGAAGTGGAGCCTGTAAACATGTCCTGGAGTAGGGAGCAACCTAAACTCTCCCATTTTCGGTAACTTCCCTGCTCATGCTGTCTTGATTTGAGTAATTGTGTTAATTTGGTGGTTTGCAAATCCTCAGCGTTGTTAGATTTGAAGGAGAAAAATCCCACCATAGTTGTTGGTTATGGATTGTACTGGGAATTAGTTCCATTTCCCAGGTTTCCTTCCTTTAGAGCCACTGCTTTTTTTTCTGGGGCTACACAGGGCTACACATACCCCTAAACTTTTTTTGAATCTAAGTTTTGCCTCATTGAGGGGCAGTATTTCAATATGAGTAGGAAAATGAGAGTACCCCTAAACATTTTTTTTAAAGAAAAAAAGCACTGTTTATAGCTATACACTTTAAAACAGTTTGAGATTGGGATTGTGTGTCCAATATTACCCAACAATAGTGGGCATATTTTCAGACAAAGTTGAGCACTTTTAAATTCCATTTATTTCAGCCAGAGAAGGTTAAGCATTTGCACAATTTTGACTGTGTTGTCTTATGTGTAATGTTTTACTAGCTGTTTCAAACTGGCCGTAGTGTGTTTATCATGCCTCTACAGGAGGAGAATGTTTCAGTAATTTCATGTTGCATCCTCCCAGTGCATGATGTAGTGAAATTTCAAGGGAACTTAAGAGCTTCCATTCACTTTCCCTTCCTCCCTTCCAATGCCATTTGAATTAAGAATAATAGTAATAATAATAATGGTAATAAAATGCATGTATAAAACCCAAATTATACTCTTGATCCAATTTTATTCACAGCACATTTGTTACAGATTTGTGCTTCTAATCCCCATTCACAGTTCAACTCCTGAGAGGGAAAAAGAAGGCTTTGAATCATTCCTTCCATTTTATGCAACTACTCTTGCTATTTAATGGCAACAATGCCCAGCATTCGTAATAGCATTTCATTACTGTTGCAAAAGGGTTTTATAAACATAACCCAATTAAGCTTATAATGCTCTCATGGGATGAAAAACAATAATTTCAAATATCGTCCTTGAATGCCGCACTCCCACACATACTACCTTTCACGTCAAATGCAGCAGTTTTGACAAGTATTCCATGATCACCCAGTTTCATTCCTTTGTGCTTCTTTGATTTATTTTTTATTTTTTCATAAAAGCTCCTAGACTCTAGGACATTCTCAAGGTCACCACAGCAAACTTGGGTGCAATATGAGGGAGCAGGAGGAAAAAAATGTGATGATTTTCATTGTTGTATCTAGCAGTGATGGTTCTGGGATTTGAGGAGGGCTTTAGTGGATGGTTTGTAGAGATGGTTTGTAGAGACGGTTTGGGATGCTGGGGGCGCTGTGCTGCTTGGGCTTGCTGATGAAAAGGTCAGCGGTTTGAATCCCCGCAACAGGGTGAGCTCCCATTGTTCGGTCCCAGCTCCTGCCAACCTAGCAGTTCGAAAACACACAGTGCAAGTAGATAAATAGAAAGCGCTCCGGTGGGAAGTTTAATTGCATTTCCGTACACTGCTCTGGTTTTGCCAGAAGCAGCTTGGTCATGCTGGCCACATGACCCGGAAAAACTGTCTGCGGAAGTGGACAAACGCCGGCTCTCTCGACCTTTAAAGCGAAATGAGCGCCACAACCCCAGAGTCATTCGCAACTGGACTTAATTGTCAGGGGTCCCTTTACCTTTACCTTTTTAGTGGACAGTTTGTAGAGCTCCTAGCCAGTGTCTTCTAGCCAGTGGGTCCTGGTGGATTGGCCTACTTGCAGTGGCAGCTTAGGAGGGGGGAATAAGAGGAGACAGGGAGAAGAGACGGTGAAAGAAGATTGGAGGAAATTTAAAGACTATTTACAGAAACATTATAAGATAATGAACGTTTGATGACATCGGATTGATGTTAAATGGTTATTAGTTAAAAAGTGAATGAGAAAGATCCAACTTTTTGTCAGATCTAAGGAAATGCAACTATCTATTAGACTTTAAGATTATTAGGAAATCAAAATATGATAGAGGGAAAGAATTTGCAGACAGAATATTTGATTTGGAATACAGAGAAGGGAGGTCTGGGGAAGTCGGAGAAATAAGTTAATGCAAAGAATACAAGGAGACAAAAATTGTGCTTAATATGTTTATTTTCTTTTTTGTATTTTATTGTTTTGCGTTTGTGTGTTGTAGTGCCCTTTTTCTGTTCCTTTGTTGTGATGTTGTTGTTTGTTTATTGTTGTTTTATGTCTATTGTAAAACCCAATAAAATATTCCTGGGGAAAAAAAAGACAGGGCAAGCATAAGCAGCGGAGGCTCTCATTGTGCTGGGGGAACTGACAGTTGCCTAGGGATGTTGGATAATGATGCCATTCTTGTTGAGGAAGATGCCTTCAGAGGGTCCTTTTCCGGCCTGGGCCCAAGTCTTTCTCACTGCTTTCAGTGCTTTCCATTCACTTCCCTATGAGCCCACAGTTACCCAGAGGAATCTAGGAGCATAGGAAGTGACTATCCTAAGCCAGCTTTTGCTCAGTTTAGCTCAGTATTTTCTACACCAGAAGTTCTCAACATTTTAAGACGTGGAATTCAAATTAAATCCAAGCATGCATTTGAGGACCCTCTTTCCCCAACCCCATATTTTTCCATGGTAGTAGTGCTGCTGCTGTTGCCCACATTAGATTAGGTCATGAGCTCGTAGTGGATCCAAACCCACCAGATGAGGATCAGTGGTCTACACTAAATGACAGTGGATCTCCAGGGTTTGGGGCAGGAGGCTCTTCCAGCCCTTTTTGGAGGTGGCAGGGATTGAAGCGAGGTCTGAAGCAGCTGCTCTCCCATGGAGTTATAGCCCTACATTTATTTATTTTTAAGGAAGAGGTGTTTCAGAGATAGTGTCAAGATGAGCTATGCCACTGCCCCTTGCTCCATTATAACTCAGTTGTTTATAAGGAACAGGTAGTGCTATTTTTATTTTAGACATACTTCTAGTCCATTACAGTGGTACCTCAGGTTAAGAAGTTAATTCGTTCCAGAGGTCCATACTTAACCTGAAACTGTTCTTAACCTGAAGCACCACTTTAGCTAATGGGGCCTCCTGCTGCCGCCACGCTGCCGGAGCACGATTTCTGTTCTCATCCTGAAGCAAAGTTCTTAACCCGAGGTACTATTTCTGGGTTAGTGGAGTCTGTAACCTGAAGCGTATGTAACCTGAAGCGTATGTAACCTGAAGTACCACTGTAATAAAAAGAGAGAGAATAGATCTCAGGGCATCTTCAAATTTCCCCTCACTCCTCCTTCCTTATTTTACAAAGAAATGTTAATATTCCCATTTTTTATATTTCTCAGGCATTCCTCAACCAATTTTTAAGGGTAGGTATCGTCTCCATTTTGTGACCTGTAGTTTACTGTTGCTAAAAGACTCCATGTTATTGATGCCTTTCAGTACACATTCCTTCATATATTCTAGCTCTGTGGCCATTGGTTCTGTTGCTACTTTTATTGAGCCCACATTTGAGCAGGGACAGGTTGAGAAAGCTGCACCCAACTGGCAACAGCATCACAAGTTTCTTCCAGTAATGCCATCTCTTAAGTATCTCAAATTCTGTTGCTAAGTAACAGCAAGAAAGTACAACTGGAGTTTTAACTCCGTGGAAATTACAGCACCTAAAATGTGATTTAAAAACCTTGTCCTTTCTGTTCTGGAGTTCAGAAATCAAAAGTTCTGAGAGTTCTAGCAGTGAGTGCATTGAAGCATAATGGAGCATATAATAACATTATAGATTAAATACTCTTACTAAAGCTGTCCTGCATGACTTTTCATTCTTAGGCAAGCAAGTGTAAAGCAGCATAATTTGAAACTGTAATCGTATCGTTTGGGCCTCTTCCTCCCAAAGTCAATGGGATTTATGGATGACGGCATTCGATGGAGGCAGGATTTCCTTTCAGGCTACAAATGATGTCCTCACCAAAACACAGATAATTTCACCAGGGAATTGCCTCATATGCATAATATATATTTATGAGTGACTCATTATACTAAGAAATAAAATCTCAAGTACTTAATTTGGTAATTAGTGTAGTACATTGTTATTACCATCAAATTGTCATTTTAATGGTATTACCTAGGCTTCTCATTTGGGTTCTTCTACCAAAAGACAAAGATATAGGACCAAAGGAGACTTGTCCATGTTTCCAAAGCATATGATTGCCCTCAACTGTGAGTGACAATCTACTTTTTATGAGCATGTGGGTGAGAGGAGAAAAACCGCCATCGCCACCGTACCATGCCACACTTGGCTGTTTTAAGATGTTTATTCCACACTCCCACTAGCTCTTCAGACTCTTCACTCCCTCGCTGGAGCTGGGTTCAGCTATAAAAAAGAAACCACTGATGTCCGTGAACTCTTTATTCAAAGAAACAGGCCTTATGATCACAGCAACTCTTCCTAGTAGGTCTTGCCCCAAGGAGGCAGTTTTGAGGACTGAAGGTCCCTGCCTTCCCACTGCTCTCTAAGACTCCTCCACTGGTGCCTTCTCCAGAGGCCAAGGCTCTTTCATCTTGTCTCTCTTTGCTCCAACCTCTTCATTTCTCTGCATGTTCTTGGATACTAGGGGGGAGGGGAGCTGGTCACAGCAGGAGGGAAAGAATCCCTGCCTTCTTCAGCAGCCTGACTCCACCCCTGGCCCCACTTTGCATTCTGCCTCTGAGTCAGAACTGAGTTCTGCCATAGCCAATTCCTGCTCACCAAACCCTGTTACCTCTGAGGATATATACTGGAGCAGTGTGATTTTTGTTGAAGTTGTAAAACGATGAACCACATGGCAGAACAATGGAGAACTTCTGAAATGACAATGGGATATTAGCTCCACCCAGGGCATGATGGAGAGCAGCAATGCCTGGGAAAAGATAGACATAACATTTTACAAGGACAGGGTGGAAGACCATGGATAGAATAATTGCCACACACAGGAGGAATAAGGATATAGTTTGAATGCTTCACCTATAGAAGAAGAAGAAGAGAAGAGTTTGGATTTAATATCCCGCCTTTCACTCCCTTTAAGGAGTCTCAAAGCGGCTAACATTCTCCTTTCCCTTCCTCCCCCACAACAAACACTCTGTGAGGTGAGTGGGGCTGAGAGACTTCAGAGAAGTGTGACTGGCCCAAGGTCACCCAACAGCTGCATGTGGAGGAGCGGAGACGCGAACCCGGTTCCCCAGATTACGAGACTACCGCTCTTAACCACTACACCACACTGGCTCTTGATAGATTTATCAATCATTTAATGTGTCAAGAAGAATGGATGCCATTAATATTGCAATTGTTGTATAAAAAAAGGTAAAGGTAAAGGACCCCTGACAGTTAAGTCCAGTCGCGAACGACTCTGGGTTTGCAGCGCTCATCAATGTTTGTCTGCAGACATTTTTTTCCGGGTCATGTGGCAAAACCAGAGCAGCGCATGGAAACACCATTGACCTTCCCTCTGGAGTGGTACCTATTTATCTACTTGCACTGTGATGTGCTTTCGAACTGCTAGGTTGACAGGAACTGGGAGCGAGCAACGGGAGCTCACCCCATTGCAGGAATTCGAACTGCCGACCTTCCAATCAGCAAGCCCTAGGCTCAGTTAGACCACAGTTCCAGCCACATCCCAATTGTTGTAGAAGGGATGGCTATTTTGAATGGAATGTAATTGAGACGAATAAGATCTTGGAACGCAGAAACAAGGTAAATCACCAAACCATCAATTCTAGCACGTGGGAGGCCACCTAAATTATATAATTTGGCATCTGAATGATTGGGATTAGTAACTGTATTGTAATTTGGCATTGTTATAATGAGGCTACCATTGAATTATTGTAATTGAAAACTAATAAAAATTGTTGTCAAACCCTGTCACCTCTTCTGGTTCTGACACCTCCTCCTCCTCCCAGTTTGCCCTCTCTTCTCCCCTTGACCACTCATTGTCCCGCCACCAATTCTCTGACTCTGAGCCTTCTTCCCCTGGCGGTTCAATTGGGGCTTCCCCAGCTGGTGTCTCCCAGCACTTCTCAGCCAATCCATGACACTCAACCTCACAGAAAAAAGATATTAGAGTAAAAACTGGCATTGTTTCACAAATATATATATTTATTAAAGTTTTTCACAATACAATAAGATAGCAGCTACAGAAACTACAAACAGAACAAGTAGAATACAGAGTGTACTCCTAGAGACAGCTCTCACCTGGGATCATGACTAAAGTTGGCATTGTTTCATATTGTAGTGGAATATATATTGTTTTGATGGAAGTATTTGAGTGTTCTGCTTTATGGCTGCTGATTTCTGGGTTTCTTTCATTATTTACCAACTGGATTATCACTTTATTGTTTCTGCCTTCTGATCTGCTACAGCCTGGAAGGAAGATATAAATATTAAAATGAAAATAAAAAATGAAGTGGACCTGTGATCAACATGGACACATGATAAGCATCTTTTCAATGTGATGCCAGCTGCTTGGAACATCTATAGAGAGGCAATGTTGGAGTGTGCGTCAGTTTCACATCTAAACCATGGATTAGTTTGTATTAAATGTGACTGGCTTGTTTCTCCTTTCCAAGGTGTGTGGCTTTCAGGTCTTGTGATTTTGTTTCAGCATCTGCTGTTGTCACAACAAACAATGTTTAACAGTTACCTGCATCCCTGAGAAAAAAAAATGTCCATCATTACCATGTCTGCTCTTCTGCTTCTATAACTTTTGGACGTGCTTTTGTGTAAATGGAAGAATTTATTCATCTTCTTTGGCAAGCATGATTTGTATGCTGCGGATGTACCTTTTGATTCCTCATGTTGCAACACTTCAAAGCCACAGCCATCACTAGCGGAGAAGTCACATCCATAGGTATTGCACAATGGGGGAAAAAACCTGTCCCCAGCTACTCCTGGAGATCTGGAGAAGTGCTATAATCCAGCAGCTAGGAATTGTCATCTGTTTCTTGTCAGTTGCAGTTCTCAGATGTCCCTGTATTAATAGCGTTCTCCTGCAATGTTATCATCCTCCAGTTCTAAGATGACAGGATTACTCTGTGTGGATTCCATCTTTTTCCATTATCAAAAATTTAAGGTTGCTCTTTTTTATATCTATAAAAAAACTGTTACAAAATAACATCAAAAGTCTTTTTAGCACTTATTAATGACTTTATTATATTTATATATTTGCAGGTAGTCACTGGCAAGCTCTCATTTCCCAATTTGGGAATTTGATTATTCTCTGAAGGTGGTCTCTCTGGTGTCTGGCTTTGCCAATTTTTAAATTACAACTATAAAAAGTTGGTTGTCCAGCTGTTAGGCAATGAGGTTGATCCCCCAGGCAGCAGGTACTGGCGGGGGGGGGGGGGGGATTGACAAGCCATTGGAGGACAGAGCTGTTCATGGCACAGAGACTGCCTTGTGTTCCCCTAAGCTAGCCTGCTACTCTCCATTGATTTGGAGGATACTACCAGTGTTTGAGCATGATTCAACTGCTAGTCCAGTTGAATTTTTCATTACCGTTCCTTGAAAATGCCTGCAATGGGATGAGGCTGGGGGAGCCACCTTAGCATTCTCCACCAGACAGCAAAATGCCTTGGTTTAACCTTGAATTCCTGGTTGAAATAGCTGACACTGGAATGCATCATTAGCTCTTGTGGGCCTGATTCATGTGTGGAAAAGGAACCTCCCTATGGTTCAAATTTTCACTTCATTTATAGCCCTAAACAGAAGCAGTTCACTCGGTGGAGAAAAGCTGCTATGTTAGCTTCCTGGCTGCTGCTTTCCGTAAGAAGGGTGAGGCAGTAGTGATGATGCTGACATGGGGCAAACCCAACAACAGGAGTACTGAATTGGCTCTGCAGGTACGTTAACATTGCAGAGACCTTGCTGCCTTGCCCAGTGGCAGACCTTGGGACCTCAAATTTCAGCAGTACCCTGTGTGATGCCAAAATTCAGTGCCCCTGCTTTTCACCATAGTTGTGGTGCTCCCTGCAGCACCCCCAAGGTTCCGCACCCAGTGTGACCAAACTGGTTGTTCTCCCCTAAATTCGCCTCTGCCCTGCCCATCCCTCCTGGCAAGCAATAGCAACCTATATGCCAGGAAGTGAGATCAGCAGTTCTGCCTCATCCAATGAGCCACTTCCGACCCTGTGCATTCAAATCCACATGCTGAATTCATGCAACGAACAGAATCAAGCTCATTTATCACACACCAGAGTTCTCAAATACTTTGTAGCACAATCATGATTGTCCTAGACAAAGACATGCTAGCATATGCATGTCTTCTCTCAACCAATTAATCCCCCAGTTGTGTACTGCATAGAGATTTTCACAATATAAGTTTTGTTCCAAACCTTTTGTGCCATTTCCCCTGCCAAAAATCCAAATATACATATATTATTAGAATTAAAACGTATGATTTAAAAATGCATTTTGAGTTTTATAAATATTTTGCTTAAAGTAGTTTTTAAACCACTTTTTTTTTAAAAAAAAACCACTAAGTGGTGTACAACCTAAAAACAGTAAATAATATCATTAGAACAAAAATACATGAAACCAGTAGTGATCCTTAGGACCCATAAAAAGAAAAGAAAAACAGAAATTGCCCTTGCTTTTTCCCAGTATTCTGTATCATAAGAATGTCTGTAAATTAAACGCAAATTTCAGATGTTTGTGAGATCATTCTACAATGTGAAAAAATCAGTTAATAATCATTCAGTTGTGTCTAAACAATTGCATTTAGCTGCATTTTCTGTGCCTGCAACATGCCAAAGTTTCTTATTTTCTTGAAAGTATTACTGTTTCAAGAAAATTGAACTTTTAGATCAGTTTGCCCATAGATATCAGAGAGGCAGGCACTGCTTATACAATAGAGCAAGCAAAGAAGAAAATCATTCTTCCAATATAGGTAATTGGGGCAATAAATCAGTGAATTAGCATAAGGAAGCTTCATCTTTCTGTACTGAAAAGAGTGCTGTATATTACTCGGATGTCCATATCCTACTCGACAAAGGAAGGAGATTTTTGTTTTAAGTACATCTGGGATAACTTCCAAAGGCATAAATTTTAATGAGGAACATAGAAAAAAGCTCTGCATTGTCTCCTGCCCAAGTTCCTGACACTCTTCCAACCTTTGTATAAAAAACTTATGGCTCACCTCTATAAAGTTTTCAAGCAGAAGATACCCTTTTAGCATTAAAATGTAGGCACTTTAAGATGCCCTTCTGCTTGTTGCACCTCTTCCTTTAACCCGTGGCACCATTACAATATTTATTGGCCTAACCACTCATGACTTCTGCTGATGTTAGTTTAAATTATATGATGATGGAAGGTGAAGGGGGAGAGAGCACGGAGTAAATAATTTATCACAGATATTCAGCTGAAGCAACTTCTTTCACAATACCAGCTGCCTACTCCTATGTCACAGGATTTATAACTAACACTAGCACCATTTGTTTGTTTGTTCATTCATTTCAGTGGGTCTACTGAGCAGGATATAGTTGGGGAATGAAAACCACCCAAACCTTTACAACTATTTTACTTTTGTCAGTGAACATGTTCACCCCCACATTTCTGTATTCTGGGCCATATTAGACAATAGTGATGGATTTATGAAGATGCTGGCTCCAAAATGAGCACTCACACTATATTGTGGGTGCCTTTTGCGGGATTGCGTGCGGTGCTACAGTTCCCAGGGAACTTACTCGTAGAAGGGGGCTGGCCTGCTTCTCAGTGTATTATTCAGAGGTTCACACCCAGCCTCAGCTTTAAGTTTCGTTTCCTGGGAAGTGGGGCCAGACCCATTATAAATAGGGGGAGGAGCCGTATCAACCAGGCAGTCGGCTCTGGAGAGTCACCCTCCCCTTGTTTAATGTTTCTTGTTTACAGGTTAACTTTTTCTTCCTGTTTAGCAGGCAGTGCTATGGTCTTTGACTGGTTGCTGTCAAAGGACCAGGAAGAAATTTCCCTGCATTGGCAGCTTTGGTCTTCCCCATAGCAATTTGTCACAACTTTGGCAGTTATGGCCTTGGGTGGAATCCTTTAGTCTTTTTCTTCCCTATAATGGTGGGTGTGTGTGAAGTGGTGACTTCACACACACCCTAGAGTGGCGATTCCAGGGTCCCCTCTTAAAGGGGTAACATAAATGGGCGTTACTGGCCAAACACTGAAAGGTTGTCAGTGAACTACCCCGTGTGTGGAGATATGGGCTCGGCTGCCTGCCTACATTTACATCACGCAGAGCACCCCCATATCCCATTTACCCTGATGAGCCCCAGTTCACCCTGGCTGGGGGGCTGGGATGGATAAATGCCCAAGGCCTAAGCCCAAGGTCTTCCTACATTTGGAAGTTTAATAAAGCTGTGGCCTAATTTTAATTCCATAATGTTTTCAGAGTCTTTGTTTCCTTTCCCACGTTCCCTGGAGGCTGGGGCTGTTGCACATGGTCACACAAATTGGAATATGGGACAAGGTGGTGGAGGTAATTCTAGATGTAATAAACGTGGTTCTGATCTTTTAGCTTTCCACCAAGTGTGCTGCTTTGCCATCACAATTGAGGGGACTGGGGCCATGTGTGCATGCCATGGGGCGTGCTGATTTGGCATGAGCACACCTCATGGCATGTGTGCATGGCCATGATAGAATTTTTAGGGGTCCAGCCCCTCCTTGAAAAGTTGGGGTGGTGGCCTCCAGCCCCTCCAAGATGGTATAAGGTAAAGGTAAAGGTACCCCTGCCCGTAAGGGCCAGTCTTGACAGACTCTAGGGTTGTGCGCCCATCTCACTCAAAGAGGCCAAGGGCCAGTGCTGTCCAAAGACACTTCCGGGTCACGTGGCCAGCGTGACATCGCTGCTCTGGCGAGCCAGAGCCGCACACGGAAACGCCGTTTACCTTCCCGCTAGTAAGCGGTCCCTATTTATCTACTTGCACCCAGGGGTGCTTTCGAACTGCTAGGTTGGCAGGTGCTGGGACCGAACAGTGGGAGCGCACCCCGCCGTGGGGATTCGAACCGCCGACCTTTCGATCGGCAAGCCCTAGGCACTGAGGCTTTAACCCACAGCGCCACCCGCGTCCCTCCAAGATGGTATACCAAATGGCAATAATTTATTTGGCTAGTACCAAATTCAAAATCTGTTTTTAATATCAGGGCTGAGTCTTTTGCAACAAGTAATAAGAAATAAACATGTCCTGAAATGTGCTGGGATTTTAATTATTGGATCAATATTTTTCTGTGCACCTCTCATTATCTTGTAACTGATTTTAGAGCAGAACAGTAAAAAGTCAACTTGTCTTGACAACTTAGCCATGAGTAACAAAACTTTATTGAGAACACTAAATGCTCTTTAGTGTCCTCAGGATTGGAAAAAAAATATAGCTTTTGCCAAAAGTTTGTTGGGGAAAAGACATGTAATAATTTGCTTTTTTTCATACCGCTGTAATAAATCATATATGTATTTAAGGGGACTAATGACATGGAAATCTAGCAAATTGTTCATCAAGTGATCCGTTTAAAAAATAATTAAGAAAAATGCAGGAATAGCTAAATATTCTGACAGAAATATCTCCATGACGCATCAGCACATATAAATAATTTTATAACAAGTTTCAATTGTCTCAAGTGAAACACCACAAGGAGTGTGGTGGAGTCTCCTTCTTTGGAGGTCTTTAAGCAGAGGCTTGACAACCATATGTCAGGAGTGCTCTGATGGGTGTTTCCTGCTTGGCAGGGGGTTGGACTCGATGGCCCTTGTGGTCTCTTCCAACTGTATGATTCTATGATTCTATGATCTATGATAATATATCACTTCAGTTGATTACATTAACAAACAAGGCACATGCTAATTTTCCCCTTCATAGTTTTTTTTAAAATGTTTTGTTATCTTACAAAGCATGAAATTAAAAGATAATCATAATTTCATGTTAAGAACTTATTCAAGTCACATTCATTGGAGTTGGTGGGTCTAAGCAACAGAATCTAACATTTCACCAAGATTATATTTGCAATTTTCCACCCGCAACTGATTTTCAACAAGAGGGATACTGGATTATAATTCTTTTAAAATAGTTCTTTTTACGCCCAGGAAATGGTTGACTATGCTGAATTCTTTCAGTTGAATACTGACTCTATTTCTTATAATAGCTTCTTTTTTTAATTAAAGGATGTCCACTTGTCGAACTATATAGGCTAAAAAATCAGCTACTGATTTATCCTCATTTGGACGATTTAGAGAACCATATTGGGCCTTGAGGAATTGGGAGTGGTTTACTGAAGCCTATGCAATAGGATAACTGCGGAGCAGGCGGTAAGAGATTTGGAGCCTTCCAGTGGCTAAACAGCAAATGAATTCTACATCGGTTTTCTTACATAGTGCAGCAAATTTATGACAGTGATAACTGCCCTCTAGTTGACAACCGGCCTGCAGCCATCAGAAATAATCTATCAGGGGCAAAGGGCCTGTCAGTGCTGGATTTATTTTATTTTATTTTTTGCTTCTGAATAGAAGTCAGGACGAAATTTTACTACAGAGAATGCAGTACCTAATTTTATCATATCCTCATGTTCGACCTTTTCACTTATTGTTGCCCTCCTAAGCATACACACATAGAGGGTGAATACAATTTGTTGTTTAAAGGGGGGGGGGGAGAAAGGTGTATGCTTGAGTTCTCAACTTGTTATTCTAGCTTTCATATCCTTTGCCATTTTGCAACTCGCTCTACTGACAGGCAAGGGACGCGGATGGTGCTGTGGGTTAAACCACAGAGCCTAGGACTTGCCGATCAGAAGGTCGGCAGTTTGAATCTCTGCAACGGGGTGAGCTCTTGTTGCTCAGTCCCAGCTCCTGCCAACCTAGCAGTTTGAAAGAACATCAAAGTGCAAGTAGATAAATAGGTACCGCTCTGGCGAGAAGGTAAATGGTGTTTCCATGCGCTGCTCTGGTTTCACCAGAAGCAGCTTAGTCATGCTGGCCACATGACCCAGAAGCTGTACGCCGGCTCCCTTGGCCAATAAAGTGAGATGAGCGCCACAACTCCAGAGTCGGCCACAACTGGACCTAATGGTCAGGGGTCCCTTTACCTTTACTACTGACAGGCAGTTACTGTGATGTTCGGGGGGGGGGGGGGGAATCTGGAAGGAGGCAGAAGAAAGAGGCAGTTGATAAGTAAAATACAACCCATAGAGCTGGAGAGCCTGTTTCCATATGAACTTACCCAGACCCTGATATCATATTCTGAGGCCCTTCTTGGTGTGGCTCCTCCATGAGAGGTTCAGAGAACAGTAACACGAGAGCAGGCCTTTTCTTTAGTGGCTCCCCATTTGTGGAATGCTCTTCCCAGGGTGGTTCAGCTGGTGCCTTCATTAGAAGATGTATAGGTAGGTAAAGGACCCCTGGACAGATAAATCCAGTTAAGGCGACTATGGGGTTGCGGTGCTCATTCACTTTCAGGCCAAGGGAGCTGGTATTTGTCCAGAGACAGCTTTGTGGGTGATGTGGCCAGCATGACTAAACTGCTTCTGAACACTGTGACGGAAATCAGAGAGCACAGAAACGCCGTTTACCTTCCCACCGCAGTGGTATCTATTTATCTACTTGCACTGGTGGGCCTTCGAACTGCTAGGTTGGCAGGAGCTGGGACAGAGCAACGGGAGCTCATCCCACCACAGGGATTTGAACCGCTGACCTTCTGATTAGCAAGCCCAAGAAGCTCAGTGGTTTAGACCACAGCACCACCCTCATCCTTTACCTTTACCTCCTTCGTTATACACCTTTAGGTGCCTGGCAAAAACGTTCCTCTCTAACCAGTTCTCTGGCTGATTAACATCCAATGTCCTTTTAAAGTGTGTTGGGGAGGGATTGTTTTGTTTTGTGTTTTTATGTTGTGACCACCCTGACACCTGTGGGTAAAGGGCAGTATCCAAATGTAGTAAATAATATAATAAATAAATAATCCACTAACAGCAAATCCCCAAAGGAATCCACCACAGATCATTTGGGTTGACTCAGATTGGGAGAGAACGTTATGGGTGAAAAGATTGGGACAAAAGATTTGGAGAGTATAACATGGAATAGTTCCCCAACTGCAGCTACCATAACTTCATGGTTAGGGTCCAATGAAATTGCTGTGTGAATGGAACAACTTTCCTTCCTATGCATCCTGTCTCTCAACTATATACTGGGTTTCAAAACAATACTCCAAAGCAGATTTGGGGAGGGGGATGCTTCTTCACAAGGGGTTTGAGAGTGAGGGGAACCTCCATTGCATGTTGTTGGATTCAGCCCACTGATCCTGGGTGAATCTGCATGGGACTCCTGGTGTGCCTCTGTTTTCCTGAGCCTGCCCATTAGCATATGGTGGGTTTGATATCAAACGCTGAAGTCGTAGGGCTGTGGTATCTTGCCCTGGAGCACAGATGGCCCAGTTCTATCCCAGGAAGTTGTCCTACAGTTCTATATTAAAGAGATCTTGGCAGTACCTGGGTGGATACATCTAGACAGAAAGCCTGATCAGGAAGATTTGCACTTTCAAGACTTTTCCAAGTCAACAGCTGGCTACCTTGAGCAACAGCACAAACATGATAGAAGCATTTTCTATCACAAATGTTTGGAAATCAAAGACATAGGCTTTTGCCTCTCAGCCTTTACATACAGATATGCAGTTATATAAAAATGTAATGGATCAATCACTTGAAAGTCAGATCAATGAAACAACTGAGCAGTTCAGTCCTACATGCTCAGTGGGTTCAATGGAACTTGATTACATTGTGAATACAATTGCTGGCAAAGAGTCTAGAATCTTTAAATGTGCTCAAAGAACTTAAATTACTATGCAGTGTGTAAATCTTGTAAATAAATAAATAATATCCATTATTAGTAGTATCCTCTTCTCTTTTCAAAAATGGAAGTTTGGGGGAGAATAAGAACTCTTTTATACATATGAGTTGCACATTTGCCATTTTTCTCTGTTCCATAGGAACATATTGAGGTACATAAGGTATCATGGTTCTTTTCTAAGAATATATAATTTGGACCATGCATGAAGCCACCTCCCATTGTCCCTTTTCAATGTCTTTTTTTATAATTAATTTTTATTCAATTTCCAATATACATTTTATCCAAATTTAACATTCGACATATACATAAACATCTTTTGGACTTCCCTCAACCTATCTGACAATTCTCCATATTATCACTACGTCTCACATTTCTTAATTTTATGTTGCACTCTTTTAATTTTAACCTATTTTTCAAACAACATTTCAATCAGTCTTTTTCACAAAGCTTATTGAAAGCCAACAAGCATTAGTTGCTCCTCACATACATTTTTGATATATTCTGTAAATTTATTCCAGTCCTCGGAAAATCTCTGATCATGTTGGTTCCTTATTTTCCCAGATCCCTTTTCAATGTCAGAGGTTCCCGATTCCTCAGCCTCACTTGTTTGTGCCATAAGTACCCAGGTTTGTGTTTGTGTATTTCTTATTTGTTCACTGTTACCAATTCCTTCAGGCTCCACAACCACCTAGTAATGTGCTTAGTCTTGGACGTGATATGGATTGCAGAGACAAGGTTAAATCAAACTGGTTCATTAAGGGAATTTTTATATAAAAAAGAAAATCTGTTACCTATATTGGCGACTTAAGCTACTAGTTTCCACAGACTCCATTTCTGCCAGAAGCTTGTCACCTAGCAACTACTGCTAAACAGGCTTGTAACTTTATCACAATATAAGGCTTCGTGGCAGCTACAGAGGTCATGAAATATCTCTCTCTCTGAAGTATAAAGAAGAGTTTGGATTTGATATCCCGCTTTATCACTAGCCGAAGGAGTCGCAAAGCAGATAACATTCTCCTTTCCCTTCCTCCCCCACAACAAACACTCTGCGAGGTGAGTGAGGCTGAGAGACCTCAGAGAAGTGTGGCTAGCCCAAGGTCACCCAGCAGCTGCATGTGGAGGAGCGGAGACGTGAACCTGGTTCACCAGATTACGAGTCTACCGCTCTTAACCACTACACCACACTGACGTGTATACAACTTTCTCCACAGTGCATGATTCCAGTCAGGATCCCATTGGGTTCGAAGTCCCCCTCTCATCATACTACAGCCCTGATCTGGCTTTTCCCTTTCCCTTGTGCAGGCTACTCATTTAAAAAATATCAGAAATGCAGTTTCAAAAGTGTGTGACAAACGTCACACCTAGCTTGTTCCTGACTCCGTTAAAGGCCATCCTCAACTTCCTATCACTTGGAGTGGGGGAACTGTGTACTTTCCGACATATTCAACCAATATTTGTTTTAACTTCTGCTTAAAAGTATAAAAATACAATGATTTTCTGTAGCAATACATATATGTCCCAACCATCCCATTTTTTAAAAGCAGAATAAGTTTGGAGTAGATGAAAGTTCCCATGAAAACCATATATGATTATGTTCAAAGCTGAAAAGAATAATTCGACACAAGATCTACCCACCAGGGAAGAATGGCAGATGAAGTTGTTGGATTATATGGAACTAGCGGAAATGACTGGCAGAATCCGAGACCAGGGAGAAGAGTCGGTGGAAGAAGATTGGAAAAAAATTAAAGCTTATCTACAAAAACATTGTAAAATTAATGAATGTTAGAAGGATGCTGGAATGAAGCTATATGGTTTTAGTAGAAATGTAATAAAGAATTAAGTAAAAGTGGATTGATAACGGGATAAAATGGAAAATTTAAGGTTAGACCGTTAAGATAAATTATAGAACAAAAATTAAGTAAGATGGAAAGAATTTGCTGAAATAGTTAATTGAAATAGAATACAAAAAAAGGGAGGTGTGAGGAGGTTGATGAAACAAGTTAATGAAAGGTAAAGATATGGAATATTGGAGGTGTGTGTCAAATGTGTTGTTTTGGTGTGTGTTTTTTCTCTTTTTTTGTATTGTTGTATTGCTTTTTTATTGTAATTGTAATGTATGTTTTGCTCTTTTCTTCTTTCTTTTTCTTTTTTTGTAATTTCCAAACTTCTAATAACTAAAAAAAAAAAAGCTGAAAAGAATAATTCTATAGTGTCAGGAAACATAGTTCACCCACTTGGGCCACCATTTGTTGTTTAATGAAATAATCCACTTGTCTTCCATGCCAAGGATCAATGTCCATGCATTTGGTTTCAAGTAGTTAATGTTTTCCTAAGGTACGGAAGCAGAAATGATACTGTTCTTAATAGCCCACATATAGGAAGTCTTACTTTCTTCCTATGGCAAATTTACTGTTTCTATTCTAACATCTACTTGCTTGTAATTTATGCTTTCTATTTTACCACATTCAGCATAAAAAGTGAAATGATTTATAGTAATGGGCAAATGAATTATTCATTCGATCTCTTCAAAAATAATTAGTGTACAATTGTTTTCCCCTTGGTAAAATGCATTTACTTTTATTCCTTTATGCATTCATTATTGTTGTTGTCAGTATCCGTTTGTCTTGAAAGACAATAGAAGATTTTTTTCATTAGGGGTAAAGACAGTCCATTGGAGAGTTACAGTGCCTGTTGCGTTTGTATGGAGTCATACAAGAGGCAGAAGAAGATGTCTGATTTCGCTGTTACAGATGCACCTTGGGATTTTTTCTGTGCTCCTCCCAGTGGTCATTTTCCCTCTGGTCACTGTTGTGGATACACAACTTGACTGTCTGTCTCCAGGCACTGCGTTCATCTGCAAAGGATTTTGAAAAGGTGGGGTTAATGTTGCCAGACCCATTCTAACTCCTAGACCCAGCAGGTGTTGGAATATAAGCCAGGCTAGCTTCTGGTTTTGTGATAAACTTGGGTGGGGGGCATTAAGAAGAACAAGGGAAAGTAAGAGAGCAAAGGACAGGGTACTGTCTGCCAGAAGCCAAATGGTGCAGCCTTCCCTCCAGCTCTTAGATAGTTAGAAAGACAAAAGGCCAGAGTTTGCTACGATGGGAGCTAGATGCAGAGAAACTGCAAAAAGGCCGAGGGAAAGCCATGACTGATGCCTGTTTGAATCCAAGGCTGTGGCTATGGGAGAAAAAGGACCCCCTTGGGTTGTTGATGCTGTGAACCCCTCCATCACATACTCAGGTTGTATATATGTGTAAATAAGCCCTATATCATAAAGACACCACAGTCTCTGTTGTGCCTCATTTCCAAATGAAAACACAGAGCCTGGGTGAGCACCTGGAAACCCAGGAATCTTGCAGTGCTTGGAGGTGGGGTGGCGTGTAACAGAAATATGTACATATATTTACCAGAGACAAATATAGAAGAGGATGCTGTAATGAATACAGTCTGAATGTTTGTGCTATGAAGCCAATAGAATAACAACAACAACAACAACAACAACAACAACAACAACAACAACAACAATAACCAATTCATTAGATGCACCCCGCCTCTAATTCACCTAAGAGTTTGTCACAAATACACAGGAATTTTTCAACATGGTTATGCTAGTTAAAGAATGACTGGGCTTTATACATAGGCTTTATATGATTTTAATTTTATTTATATGCACATTTCTATGCTGCCCTTCTGATGGATACACATTTCTTAGGATTCCTGATGACATGGTTGAAAAATCTCTATCCTGTGAGCTTATATAGGGCCACCAGGCCTTGGAGATTGACTTGCCAGGCCATTGGATGGCTGCCGCCCCAAGCCTCGCGCGCCCGGTGGGACCTCCCGCTGGGCTTGCAAGGCTTGCGGATAGCTTCCTGAAGCCTGGAGAGTGAGAGGGGTCGGTGCGTGGAATTCTGCCACAGAGACTTCTGATGGAAGTTGAACTGCAGCCTAACAGAAACAGTGCTGCATGCAATAAATGGAATGAAAAGTGATTCCTTCTTACACCCCTCATTCCAAACGGAGTTATCATTTACGCCTATTGTCTTGAAGTGATTCTTTAAGCTCTCTGTGCTCAGTTTTGACCATCAAACCATCAAGTGTCATTTTTTTCTGTTGTTGAGGTTAAAACAATTCTTCATCTTGAAATCTCAAGTTCGGAGAATAAGCCTGCTGGACAAACCCTGAGCCCAGGGTCTTGTAACATTGCAATCTCCAGAATAAACTTAACTAGAGTTTAAGCTTTTTTTCTGTGTTTTCTGACCTTAGATAAACCCACAAATGCTCCAGCATACCCAATGAAAGTAGAGGAAGAGATTTGAGAGTTTCAACCATAAATCCTAAGTTTCTAGAGTGCCCTACTTAATTCATAAACATTTATCTCCCCATACCCTTTCCCCCTTGCCTTTTCTCATTCAGTAGTCCACAAATAAATACATAATGCAGCAAGATGGCCTTTCCCAGAAGCAGCAGAAGACAATTTTTTTGCACTGAATGTAGTGATAACAAAACTGCAATCCAATACCCAATGTATATGATTGCACTCAACTGTGTCACTACATTCATACCAAAGATGTATTTTGCCATGTAAAGAAAATCCAGCTGTGTGCAGAAGTTAAACTAGTACCTCAGGAAAAAGGCTACTCCAAATCTTCCTTCTTGTAACACTAGCTTACTACATGGAAAGATTGCTTTTATACTGAAAATTTGGGACTGCCTTTATTTTTATTTTTTAATGAAGCCCCCTGCATGTCATTTGCAGTGATACCATCCAGTCTGCTGCCTCTTCATTTTGAATAATGTACCGAAGCGCTCTAAAGTCTAAGAGGATATATGTTATATTGTGATGGCAGCTGATGAAGAAAAATAATAATAGGAAAAACAAGGAGAATGGCAGGCTGCCAAAGAACCATGTCCTTGGGGAGAAATCTCTTTCAGACACTTGTGTGGCACTTCAGAGCTGATTTTTTTTTTAAAACTGAGGTAGCACAAAAGGTTGAATGGTATATATAAGCCATCTTGGTTTGCCTGCCAGAATGGAGCTGCAGCTATATTAACAGCCCAAGAGGGATTAGCGGCCTGTGAATTTGGAGACACCTGTGCTTTATTTAAATGGTCACCTCTGAGTTTTGCATGCTGATTTGGTGTGCAAGGAGCAGGTGTTCTAGTAAATGGCAGGGATAATAACCATTTCCACAGGGAAGGCTGAGAAACTCACCTGACTACCAAGTTGTTTGGAAGAACAATTGCAGAAAAGAAAAGCCTATCTATCATCTATCTGTCTATCTATCATCTATCTATCTATCTATCATCTATCTATCTATCTATCTATCTATCTATCATCTATCTATCTATCTATCTATCTATCTATCTATCTATCATCTATCATCTATCATCTATCTATCATCTATCTATCTATCATCTATCTATCTATCTATCTATCATCTATCTATATCTATCATCATCTCTCTATCTATCTATCATCTATCTATCATCAGTCACAGATACACACTGGCAGAGTTAAACAGCTTGTCCTAGATTAGCTTGGTAGGGGTGCAGGTGGTGTGATTTGTAAAGCAGCTGAAAGGTAATATGAGCGTCCTCTGCAAATATATCTGCAGACGTAACACATTGAAATGGAATGGACATGCGAACGTTCCAGCAGATCTTCAGCTGAGGTTCCCACTGCAGCCCGACTTTGCTGGCTGAACTCCCTCATCTTTGGCTCAGCTTGCACCAAATTGTCTGCATTGAGCCTGCAGGATCTTAAACTAGTGCAAACCCTGAATGAGGGGCATTCTGGGCACATGACAAGGCAGGACCGGAGAGGAGGAACTTAGGACGGATCTTAAGCCAATTCAACTCAGTCACATGACCTGGTGATCCAGTGTAAATTAAGACAGGAAAAAGTTGGTGCAATTTATCACACAAGAAACTGGCAGAGAGAAAGCTTAATGCTGGCCTGGGCGCCAAATATAGGGGTGGAAGGGGCTTCAGCCACCTCAATATTTGTGGGTATGGGCTGACCCCCCCACCCAATATCGAGTGGGCCGCCATCTCCCGCAGCCCAGCGCAGCTGGGAAGTGCTCACACCCCCCGCAGGGGTGGGACGCGTGGAGGGGTAAATGGCATTGTGCGTATGACACCATGTGACACTTGACACCCTTTTAAATTTTTTTTATTGATTTCAACATATAAATTATAAAATGTACCACAAAACTTATCACTTATACAATCTTTTTAGACTTCCATCAGCACCTCTGATGATCCACCGTTTTAACCACTTCTTATGCATTTCTTAATTTTATATTGCCTTTACATTTCTTAACAAATCATCCTTCCCCTTCTCCATTTTTGCAATACTTCCAATAATACTCCTCACAAAACTTCTTGCAAACCTTCAAACATCGTCTGATCTTCACAAATACTTTTCAAATTGTCTGTAAATTTACTGCAGTCTTCCGTGAATTTCTGGTCCCGCCGGTTTCGAATCCTTTCTGTTAGTTTATCTAGTTCTGCATAGTCTAGACACTTGACACCCTCAATGGGGGGGGGGGGGCAGGTAAGTGCCCCTGATGCTGATTGAACTTGGCTGAGCTATGAAGCAGTCAGTTTAATTGGAGATGTCTGCTCACCTTTCTTGGTGGGTGGTGTTGCGGCCAGGGACCTGGGTCCCTGTAGCGATCCGGCTTGGGGGCAGGAAGTTGATGCCACTCTTGTGCCAAATCTGGCTGCATCACACCCACCCACCCTCTTTTTTATGCATTGGTACGACCAAACCTTTGTAAGGACTAATGTCGGCCGCCATATTGTTGGGACCAGGTAAGATTTTTTCCCCACTTGGTGATTGCCTCCAGCCATTTGGTTTTTGCTTATGGTACCTTGTAGCAATCATCACAACTTTGTGAGGTTAGGCATTGGATAAGCCTTTGTTTGGATGGAGGGGAGGTTGTAGCCTCTTCCTGCCCCTCCTCATTAAGGGTATCCTGTTAAAGGGATCCGGGGGTGTGCATCCTGTCCAATGTCTGGACATAGACTAGGGCCATGCCACGACCTCAACGGAAACTCCTCAGGGTGCCCCTTTTTTATGTAAATCATAGGGATTCCCCTTCTGGTGGTTTACCCTTAGGTGGACTCCCTGCAGATGGGCAGGAGTTGAGATATAGCCGGACTTCACCCAATGCCTAAGCCAAACTGCTCACATCTGTAAACAATAAAGTTGTGGCCCATTTGATCCCATAAACCTAAATACTCATGTCCGTGTATTTATTAATCACTAGGGAACTGTGAAGCTCAACATAAAAAAAACAACGAAGATCATGGCCATTGGGCCCATCACCTCCTTGCAAATAGAAGGGGAAGAAATGGAGGCAGTGAGAGATTTTACTTTCTTGGGCTCCATGATCACTGCAGATGGTGACAGCAGTCACGAAATTAAAAGACGCCTGCTCCTTGGGAGAAAAGCAATGGCAAACCTAAACAGCGTCTTAAAAAGCAGAGACATCACCTTGCCAACAAAGGTCCGTATAGCCATGGTTTTCCCAGTAGTGATGTATGGAAGTGAGAGCTGGACCATAAAGCTGATCGCCGAAGAAGTGATGCTTTTGAATTATGGTGCTGGAGGAGACTCTTAAGAGTCCCATGGACTGCAAGAAGATCAAACCTATCCATTCTTAAAGAAATCAGCCCTGAGTGCTCACTGGAAGGACAGATCATGAAGCTGAGGCTCCAATACTTTGGCCACCTCATTAGAAGAGACGACTCTCTGGAAAAGACCCTGATGTTGAGAAAGATGGAGGGCACAAGGAGAAGGGGACGACAGAGGACGAGATGGTTGGATAGTGTTCTCGAAGCTACCAGCATGAGTTTGACCAAACTGCAGGAGGCAGTGGGAGACTGGAGTGCCTGGCGTGTTCTGGTCCATGGGGTCACGAAGAGTCGGACACGACTAAACGACTAAACAACAACAACAAAGGGAACTGTGGGTCACAGGGCCTTGGGCATACCAATGCTCCATCCTAAACTGCTAATCACAGCAGAATGTGCCTTAGGATTGACCTCCCCCCCAACACTCCCTTAAAGGTTTTTCCCCACTGACAGGCTTAGACACACTATTGCTTGCTGGAGTTTGGATGTGGTGTAACTTTTACTCTGGCTTAATTTATGCTGGCTTGCTTTACAACAGCTTCTTGTTTGTTGGATTGCTTCCTAAGTATTCAACCAGAGTAAAAAAAAATAAAAAAGGTAAAGGACCCCTGACAGTTAAGTCCAGTCGCAGATGACTCTGGGGTTGCAGCGCTCATCTTACTTAACAGGCTGAGGGAGCTGGCGTTTGTCTGCAGACAGTTTTTCCGGGTCATGTGGCCAGCATGACTATGCCACTTCTGGTGCAACAGAAACCAGAAACCAGAGCAGCGCACGGAAACGCCATTTACCTTCCCACCAGAACGGTACCTATTTATCTACTTGCACTTCTTGGCGTGCTTTCGAACTGCTAGGTTGGCAGGAGCTGGGACAGCGCAATGGGAGCTCACCCCATCGTGGGGATTCAAACCGCTGACCTTCTGATCGGCAAGCCCAAGAGCCTCAGTGGTTTAGACGACAGCGTCACCCACGTCCCATTCAACCAGAGTACATGATGCCAATGCTGAGAGCTATTTTTTCCCCCACCCATGTGCATATCATGGTTTTTGGTTTGCTTTTAATTGGTCCTGTCACTTGGGGTAAAAATGAGTATACTCTAGTTTCTTTGGGCACAATTAGAGTCTTAAACAGGTTGTAGTATACTAAGTGGAAATCCCAATACTTGCTTCTCATGCTAGATAATTAAAAATGTTAACAAGGAAGGGGCATCTGCAAGCTGAAGGATTCCAAAGCTATACATTGTCATCATCTCCCACAAATCAATGGTAAACACACATGTACATGGAACCCTCATTAGACTTGTCTGAGCAGCTCCCTCAAAGTGTTGTGCATCCTGCGTTACAACTTAGAAAAAAATGTTATTCAAACAGCATGTAGTGCAGTAATGCTAATTAACTTTGAAGTATGGAGCATCTCATGTAAGACAACCAATTAGCATAGCACATAATAACTTTGTTTTAAAAATGTGAAGATTGGCTTATGCGTACGAAAAATGTATTCGAAGTCCAAAATTCCTTTTTCCTGAAAAGGCAGAACCGGACCTGACAATTATGGATATGGCTTTATTAGAACTTCCAGCACCTCAATGGGGAAATAAGATATTAAGAGAGAAGGGTGTGTTGGATAATGGAGGCACTCTGGTCCAGAGAAATGTACTAAAGCATAAATAATCGGAAATGACTGATAGAATCCGAGACCAGGGAGAAGAGTCGATGGAAGAAGATTGGAAAAAATATTTACAGAAATACTGCAAAATTAATGAATGTTAGAAGAATACTGGAATGAAGTTATATGGTTTTAGCAGAAATGTTATAAAGAAGTAAAAGCTGATTGTTAATGGGTTAAAGTGGAAAATTTAAAGTTAGATTGTGTCAAGATTAATTATAGAACAAAAAGTTGAGAAAGAGGGAAAGGATTTGCTGAATTAGGTAATTTGAACTAGAATACAAAAAAGGGAGGTGTGAGGAAGTCGAGGAAACAAGTAAATGAAAGATAAAGATATGGAAAATGGATGTGTTTTTAAATGTTTTTGTTCTTTTTGTTGTCTTGATGTATTGTTTTTTTCCTTTTATTCTTGATGTATTGTTTGTTAATTTTTTATTGTCTTTTTTTTTCTTACTTTTTTTCCTGTAACTATAAAACCTTTAATAAATATTATTATAAAAAGCATAAATAATCATTAAGCTTCAAATGAAAGCAGTGAAATGAAGGTGATGAGGCACCATTTTTGTACAAGATTTAATTAATTATTTATCTTTGCTTTGCTACCTGTTGCCTGTTTATTGTTTGCCAATTAACAATTGATTGAAAATGTCTAGTAAACCAGACTGGTAGTTGGGTTGCTATTGAGAGTACTTAGCGAGCCAACATTACAGTGATGAAGGATTGAGGATTGGAGTGATTAAAAAGAGAAATCACCGGCTATTATTTATTTATTCATGTATTTATTAAAAATTATACACCACTTTTATTTATAAAACCTCTAAGCAGCTCACAATATTATTATTCTTTTTACAACAGTTAAAAGCACCTAGATAATAAAACATAATTGCAGTAGTACCAACAACACCATCATTATCAAATGCCAAGGTAAACAGAAAAGTCTTCAGGAATCTGCAAATGCACCCCACCTGATCTCCACTCCATAAAATTGATGCCACAGCAGAAAAGGCCCTATTCTGCACTCTGGCCAAGCAAATGTCAGTAGACTGTAGTACAGTCAGAAGGGTGCTACCCACAGATCACAGAGATCTGGCCAAACTACATGGAGAAAGGGAATCATGGAGATCACCTGCTCCTAAGTTATTTTAGGACTTACTTTATAGATAAAAACCAACACCAGATATTGGGTTTAATAGATGACTAGAAGCCAGTGCAGATCCTTTAGCATTTATGTTTTAGCACCACCCATCTCAATCTAGAGCTCTTGGTGAACTCAGGAGGTTAGATCCCCCATGAAAACTTTTTATAGGAAGGGATGGCTCAGTGGAAGAGTACATGTTTTCACACAAACTTTTATCTCTTTTATCTCCTGGAGCTTGTAAACACTCATGTCTGAAACAATTGAAAGCAATTCCCGGTTAGTGTTGACAATACCAAGCTAGAATATTCTGACTTTAAAAAGGTTGGTTTCAATGTTTCCTACTCTGGGCCATGGTCCTTGTGCTAAGATTTATGCAAATGACACATCTATCTATCTATCATCTATCTATTTATCATCTATCTATCTATCATCATCTATCATCTATCTTTCATCTATCTGTCTATATCTATCATCTATCTATCATCTATCTATCTATCTATCTAATCTATCTATATCTATCTATCTATCTATCTATCATCTATCATCTATCTATCTATCATCTATCATCTGTCTATCATCTATCTATCTATCATCTATCTATCTATCTATCTATCTATCATCTATCTATCTATCTATCTATCATCTATCATCATCTATCTATTATCTATCTATATCTATCATTTGTTTGCATTTGTATGTGTGTCACAATGATGGTGGTAGGAAAATCTTCTATGCAAAATACACTGAGGTGTGTGATACTCAAGAGATTTCTCTCAAAATAACCCAAACTGTTACTTTTGCTTTTCGTTTTGTTGTTGTACGATTCATCATTTTGTGGCGTTTCAATTTGGGTTACGTTTACAAGTTTATACAGTCCCATGAATAATACTGCTAATTTTAGCAATGATAGTTAAATGAGGCCATCTGTGTCTAGTCCATACATCAGATACAACTATAAACGTGAACTGCTGACTCTGTTCATATATATTTGCCCAGGCAGGCGCATTATGCCATCCATGAGATCAGCAACATAACAAGACTGTGCAATGGTGATGGGCTAAAATCAGGCCAAATCTTTATTGACCGCAGCAGGCAGGGCAAGGGGTGGCATGGCATTGGTCCCAGGATCAGTTCATCATTCCACAAGCCCCACTTTGATAGAATGGATCTGCTAAGTTTGGACCACAAGCTTGTTTTCTTTGGCTACTGAGGGTTGCTTTTAAGAAAGAACACTCTGACGAAACATCAGGAAGGACTTTCTTACAGTAATTGCTGTTTGACAGTGGAACAGACTCTCTTGGATGTTTTAAAGCAGAGGTTAGATGGTTATCGGGACACGGGTGGCGCTGTGGGTTAAACCACAGAGCCTAGGACTTGCTGATCAGAAGGTCGGCAGTTCGAATCCCCACGACGGGGTGAGCTCCCATTGCTCGGTCCCAGCTCCTGCCAAGTGCAAGTAGATAAGTAGGTACCACTCCGGTGGGAAGGTAAACGGCTGGCCACATGACCTGGAAGCTGTATGCCGACTCCCTTGGCCAATAAAGCGAGATGAGCGCCACAACCCCAGAGTCGGTCACGACTGGACCTAATGGTCAGGGGTCCTTTTACCTTTACCTAGATGGTCATCTGTCATGGATGGTTTAGTTGAGATTCCTGCATTGCAGAAGTGTTGACTAGATGACGCTCGGGGTACCTTGCAACTTTACAATTCTATTATTCTACAACTTGCGGTTTTGACAAAAGTTGCAGACACCCAACATCCCATTTTCTGCACACCCTGACCAATGGAAAGAAGAAGTGGTATGGCAGATGCTAGTATATCAGGATAGTATTACATTTTAATATGCTTTAGATAGTATGCACTTTGACATTAAATTACCAACAAATGACTACAAAGTTGTCAATAGGTTAAACTGATGCTCCAAACTATCCTTTTGTCACAGAAGATAAAAAGGAGATTCAGTTTAACCTGTACTATTTCCTAAGGCATGCTCCTTCCTGGTAATAATGGGTTCTCTCCAAAATTGACATCTCCCGGAGAGAAGCAGGTTGACTGGCATCATTTTCTATCGCAACTTGATGTCTTTAAACAAAGAAGTTGCTGAATCAGATATACAAATTGAATAGCTACTCTTGTTCCAGCCTGAGTAAACATTCAATGCTTTGATATCTTGGAAGCCTGGATGATATAACTAGGTTATGTTTATATTATATAGGGGCTGTAGGAGTCATAAAAAAGATGTAGAGTCCAGATAGCCTAATTGCTTTGGCAACTAGTATACTTGTAGACACACTAATTAAAAGCAGAATAATCAAGCATCTGGATGAGGTGACTGATAAGGTCTAAAACAGCATGGTTTCTTCAATGGAAACTGTACCTCATTAATCTGACAGTGTACTGGGATGTGTGAATCAAGTAGTAAATGAAGGTGAATGCAGAGATATAGTTTATTAAGACTTTCAAAAAGATCTGTGAGAGGTTACCAGGAAAGCATGGCTCTGACTGTGTGAAGTTTTGAAATTGAGCATGCTGATAAGTAATGCAAGAACCTTCAGTATTTTTTTCCTAATTGAAAACTTAAAAGGATGGTGACAGAAGACTTCTGATCATGAGTTTCAGCTATGCATATATTGCCAAGTTACGGCAGCAGGTTTATCACAGCAGAACAGTTACGGAATCATTTAAATTATGCTTCTGAGAATTCTCTGTTCATGATACCTACTTCTTCTCATAATCCTACAAAAGGTATGGGCCTCTCCAGATGCTGCTGAATTACAACATCTGGAAGCCCTGTATACCTGAAGGAGCATCTCTATTATTATTATTATTATTTATTTATTTATTTATTTATTTATTTATTTATACCCCACCCATCTGGTTGGGTTTCCCCAGCCACTCTGGGTGGCTCCCAACAGAATATTTAAAACACGATAAAACATCAAACATTAAAATCTTCCCTAAACAGAGCTGTCTTCATATGTTTTCTAGAAGTCAGATAGTTGTTTATTTCCTTGACTTTTGATGGGAAGGCGTTCCACAGGGCAGGTGCCACTACCGAGAAGGCCCTCTGCCTGGTTCCCTGTAACTTCTCTTCTCACAGTGAGGGAACTGCCAGAAGGCTTTCAGAGCTGGACCACAAATGATCAAATGTGTCATTCGAACCAGACCAGTGTATTGCCACAATGTGTTTCTTTTTAAAGTTATTTTATCTGTAAGTACTCAAATTTAGTATCAACACGATATGATAGTTACCACATCTTGCCATAGTTGTTGAGAAATAGTAGTAGTATTAGATATAGACAGATAGATAGATGATATAGATATAGATATAGATATAGATAATATAGATATAGATATAGATATAGATATAGATATAGATATAGATATAGATGATATCGATATAGATATAGATGATATCGATATAGATAGATATAGATATAGATATAGATATAGATATAGATATAGATATAGATATAGATATAGATATAGATACACACATACACATGCATGGCAGGAGTTAAGCACAACAGCAGACCAAAGAAGTTACACAGTTAGCACTGGAAAAGTCCTAGGGAAAATAATCTGAAGCAATAAATAAACCCTGACAGCCTTGTATTTATGAAGCATGTGGAGAGACAGGAGAGTAGGAAGAAACACCTGTGGTGAATATAAACGGCTTTAAAAGCTTGCAGAAAAAGCGGGTGCCCAATGTTATTTCAGAGACTTGAGGGCTTCAGAAACAATGAGATGGAACTTTCTTTCTTGTTTACAAAGGGGAAAAACAAAATTCAGTTACATAACATGTATGACAGAAGTCTTGCCTGTTTTGATTCAGCAATATTGTAACTGCTGTGCTTGCAGCTTGGAGCAAAGCTGATATATTTGGTTACAACACCAATCCTATGCATGCCAGACCCTCCAAGTATCAAAATGTGGTAAGGCAGCCTTGCTAAATTTGGGGGCCGTTCTACTGCATGGGGCCCTGGGCATCTCTACCAAAGACTTCCCTGATGGCATCAGTGAAGGAAACAATAACCAGATTCAGTCTACTGGGCAGGAACCAGATCTATGGATCAGAAGTGTGTTCCTCTTCAAAGCCAGCAAGATCACAGAAGTATTGGTAGCCATCCATTAGCATCTCCTAGTTTGTCAGATCAAGATTTTGTACTATGCAAACCGCTCTCTGCAGACCTTCCAAGAGTCCCTATTTTCCATGGAGTGTCCCAGATTTACAGAAGCCATCCCAGTTTCTGATTTGATCCAAGAATGCCCCGCTTCTCCTTAGAACATCCCTGTTTTCACTGGAGAAATGTTGGAGGGTATGGAGTTATGCAACCCCTGAGCCAAGGAGATAAGTAACCATACAACCCTTAGAAGACATCTGAAGGCAGCTCTGTATTGGGAAGTTTTAAAAAATGTTTTATTATGTTTTTATATATGTTGGAAGCTGCCCAGAGTGGCTGGGGCAACACAGACAGATGGGCAGGGTATAAATAATAAAATTATTATCATTATGGTTATGGAATAGAATGTCCCTATTTCCATTGGAGAAATGTTGGAGGTGCTGGGATACCAATAGGAAGTCCATACCTTCCAGGCTGGCTCTGAACTGAGTTATTCTGAACTAATCTTAACTGCATAATTCATTGGCTTTCACATTTTCCTGAATTTTTTGACATAATTCCCAGCTCAAGGTAAGTATTAAAACACATTTTAACATGCCATTTTGAGAGAAAAATAACTTTTAAGATGCATATTTTGAAAATAATAATAATAATTTGGACATGTATATTCAAATGTGACTTTTTGAAATGTATATTAAAGCAGAAATTGGATGCAAAAAGACGTGTAAATATTTGTCGAAGTGACACAGACCAGAAACAAACTTGATTTGCCCATTCCTTAGGTGCACTACCACACCTGTGGAAGAATTTAGAATCTAAATCACCTCACAGATGTTCATGTTAAAAGGATGCCCTTGGTAAATATTAATAGATGTTCTATAGAATGACATTTATCAGACAGGGTTTCTGTTTCAGGCAATGTCTCAAGGCACCTTCAGTTAAATTCCCTTCCTTCAACAGCCATTTCTTGGTTTGTTTTTTTCTCTCTTCTTCTTTTGCCCTCTCAGTGTTACAATGGCTCCTATTATCAGCCCTCATCAGAGAAAGGCTGAGCTAAGCAATCTTTATGAATCTTATAAGATTCCATTTAGAAGCTTACTGCCGTTTCTTAAGCTTGTTCTTATTTTCCAGCCTTGTGCTCCCATTAGTCTCCTGATGTGAATTTATCCCAAAGACAATTTTGCAGTTTTCTTCCGCACAGGACTGGTGGGCAGGCTTCATTAGCAAAGGCATGGAGATGCTGAGTCGAAAATGCTCATTAAAATGGTTTGGTTTAATTGTTGGGAATGGCAAGGCACGAGGCAAGCTCAGCTCTGAACTGCCCAAAGTTAACAAAGGAGAGAAAAGAACAGAGTTAGAAAAGCTAGAGCTGGGTGCAAGTAGTCTCTTGGAATACTTCACCCTAGATGAGGAAAGGGAAATTTGGGGAGAAATGTGTCAATGTACTTTGGGAGGAGAAATTCTGCCACAGTTTCTCAGGGATGGGATTCATCATTTGAAGTAATAATAATAAAAAAGTTGCATCCAGTGTTAGTTCTACTTAGAGTAGACCATTGAGATCAATAGCAATGACTCACTTAGGTCCATTAATTTTGATTTTAATCTGAGTAGAATTTAGTTGGCTGGACATAATCTGCAGATTCTTTCTTTATTACCAAGTCACCACCATCACTGAAAATGGCAGCAGCATCAACTGTATTGAGACCCTGACCATCATTCTGCATGAAAAGCAATAGCTTACTGATGGAAGCTATGCATGCCAAAGATCACATGTTCAGTCCCCAGCATCTCCAGGAAGAGCTAGGAGAGACCTCCTGTCTGAAACCTGAGAGTACTGACAATACTGAGCTAGTTTAAGGTTGTGTGCCGAGGTCCCCAGGCCACCCCAAATTAACTCACACTTCACACAGAAATTTTTGTTTAAGGTTTTGGGCAGAATTTTGGCCACAACTTTATTTAAATACACAAACATGACTGGTTGCTTAGGCATTGGTTACGACTATCTGTCCATTCCCCAGGGATAGAACTGACTTCCGGATTCCAGTGGAAGCCAGTCAGGGAAAATAATATTGGAGATCAATGAAGCTGGGCAACAGACCCTCACCTCTCCCTGCATTCTCCCAGGGGCTTATGCAGCCCAAACCTGATGCCAGGGATTTGGACGAAGGCATGGCAAGCCCCCAGATTCCTTTAACGGAATTCTCTTGCAGCACCAGCATTGGAGGGGTAGGCACTGACCCCTTCACCAACCAATTTTTTTACCAATGCCTAACCGCAAACCTTACAAGTTGTGATGATTTGCTACGCAGTAGGCAAAAACCAAATGGCACCAGCCAATCAGCCAAATGGACAAAATTCCTACCAGGCCCCTGCCCCAAAAGCAGGCAATCCCATGACAGGCATAGCAAGGTCAAGCCAAATAACCCTCATTTCAGGGAGGGTGGGCGGGTGATCCGGTGCACGCAGCAAAAGAGAAAGTCCAAAGCTGTGTGACCTGTATTTAAAACCTTTGTGTCCCACCCCCAAATTGGCAACATGAAAATCTCCCCAGAAACTCAACTGCCCAATGACTGCCTGTGGCCATCCAAACAAATCTGCCCAGCAACAGTGGGGTGGCCTGCTAGACCCCACCACAACATGTGCTCTCTATTAGGGAGAACACACTTTACCAGATGTCCCCATTTCCCAGGGACAGTCCCCAGATTTACAAATCAGTCCCTATACAAAATCCATTGAAGTTGAAAAGTGTCCCCAGATTCATTGAAAAAAATCTGGTAACCTGAAGCTAGATGGACCAGTGGTCTGATTGGTCTAGATAGCTTAGCATTGTCAACACTGATAAAACACTTTCCTGTGTTCTAAGATTCCACTGGATCCAGCCACATCAGGCCTATTCAATCTGATTTGGGCATTCGCTGAGTTGGATTCAGAAAGTAATGGCCCAGAATGATCCACGGATGTCAGGGAGTGGGGCATCAGGTAGGAAGGAAAAGCTGGCTTTAGGTGGGGAAACCCTGTGAAAATGTCCAGACCTACCTGACCACCAGCTGCATCTTCCCTGGAGAAGGGAGGAGCCCTGATTACTTTCAGGGTGCCAGATATTAGCAGAAGTAGTAGTATTAATTTGCCTTTCATCTGTAAATATGCCTCTGGTCTGATGCAACTGAGATCTTCTTACTATCCAGCTTGCTGCAGAATTTGTTGTTGTTTAGTCGTTCAGTCGTGTCCGACTCTTCGTGACCCCATGGACCAGAGCACACCAGGCACTCCTGTTTTCCACTGCCACCTGCAGTTTGGTCAGATTCATGTTTGTAGCTTCAAGAACACTGTCTAACCATCTCGTCCTCTGTCGTCCTCTTCTCCTTGTGCCCTCCATCTTTCCCAACATCAGGGTCTTTTCCAGGGAGTCTTCTCTTCTCATGAGGTGGCCAAAGTATTGGAGCCTCAGCTTCACAATCTGTCCTTCCAGAGAGCACTCAGGGCTGATTTCCTTAAGAATGGATGCGTTTGATCTTCTTGCAGTCCATGGGACTCTCAAGAGTCTCCTCCAGCACCATAATTCAAAAGTATCAATTCTTCGGCGATCAGCCTTCTTTATGGTCCAGCTCTCAGGTAGGAAGGAAAAGCTGGCCTTAGGTGGGAAAACCCTGTGAAAATGCTGCAGAATTAGAGGCGGTTAAAATTCATATGCATTCAGGATGTTCTAGCCAATTGGAATTCTAGAACCAAGCATTAGTGGTAGTTCTGGATTAACTAACAACGTGATCTATAGGGGACTAACTGTGAGTTACTAGAGCATGTAGAAGAGCACATACTTTGTGTGGGGGTGGTCTCACATTCAACCTCTGGTGTTTCCAGGTTTAGTGCTGGAAAAGATTCCTTCCTGCAAATGCTGGAGAAATACTGCCAATCAGTACCAACAATATTCAGCTAGATGGACCCATTGGGTTGACTTGGTATAGGGCATCTTCATAAGTTTTGGAGTGTGGGTGTATAGTGTCTATTTTTGTGAGATCTACCGGGAAATGGAACTACCTTTTAAGATGGAGGCGTGAATTTTACAGCTCTTTAAGGAAGAAAAATGGCCTCATTCATTAGGCTTTTATAAAACCATTAGAGGGTGTTGATTAAGGACATCGCCATTACAGTAATTTGGCACAGCAACCCCAGGCAGGGGAACAGGAACAAAGAAGCAGCCCGGTAAATACTAATAAAGAAAACTGATCAGCTGCATGGGGGCCACAAGGCATGCAGAGGTGAAACTGAGCAGAACGTGTGCAGGGCTGAGCATGCAATCCCCCAGAGGGTTTGCTGAGCCTGTGGAAGATGGAAGACATTGTGCATTTGCTAGAGGTGCTGTCAGCTGCTTAGAACCGCTAGTTAAAAAGGAAGGACACAATTCCCATTGGTAATCCTTCTGCAGTAAGCTTCAGATGCCAATATCTTTAATTAGTGCTACCAAAAGACTGTCACCTGATGAGAAGGTCCACAGCAAAACAAAGATACAAGCCTCGCTGACTTCTAACAGCCATGTCTTATCAGCATTCTTCATCAAGGGAAAATGTGTGAGCGTGTTTTGTTTTACTGGGACAGCTTCTGACTGTGTTTCTGGCATTGAATTAATTTACTACCCAAACCTACACAGTTACTGATTTGTTTGCTTTTCCTAGAGCTGAATCAATATATCAAAGTAAGCTGCAATTTTCAATACAACTTACAGTTGAGAAGGAACAATACAATATACATGTTTGCCACTGCAGTGAAAGGGATTGCCCCTACCCAATGTACAAAATGCCCCAAACAGGGGATAGGTGACAGTGTCTGGCAATTACAGCTGGAATATTGTGTGTTATTATTTGCTGTGCTTATAACCTGCCCTTCACCAAATGATCCTAGAGATGAATACAAATCGGCTAAAACATAAAGTAGTCATAGAATCTGCATGGAAGCAGTTGAACAAATAAAACATTATAAACATTGCAGTGGTACCTCGGGTTACATACGCTTCAGGTTACATGCACTTCAGGTTACAGACTCCGCTAACCCAGAAATAGTACCTCGGGTTAAGTAATTTGCTTCAGGATGAGAACAGAAATCGTGCTCTGGCGGCACGGCAGCAGCAGGAGGCCCCATTAGCTAAAGTGGTGCTTCAGGTTAAGAACAGTTTCAGGTTACGAACAAACCTCCAGAATGAATTAAGTACTTAACCCGAGGTACCACTGTATAATCCTTTAGCATGAGATCTTATGCCCATCCCACAAAAGAGGCCAGAGCAAAGAGATGTGTCTTTACCTTTCAATAAGGAACATGCCACATTAGGGTTATTTGGTTGTTCTTGTTTTTATTTTGATTATGTATTTTGTGGTTTTATATTGTGATTTTTATCCTTTGAACTGCTCTGAGACCTGCAGGTATAGGACGGCATACAAATTCCAACAACAACCACCTGCCCAAAGGCTGTTATATATTTCATGCTACAGAGAACATACCTTCCAATATTTATCCAAAAACATAATAAAACATTAAACATAAAAAAACCTTTCCCATACAGGACTGCCTTCAAATGGTTTCTAAAGGTTGTATAGTTACTTATCTGCTTGGCTTAGGGGCTGGATAACTCCATACCCTCCAACATTTCTCCAATGGAAACAAGGATGTTCTAAGGAGAAGTGGGACATTTTTGGATCAAATCAGAAACCAGGACGACTTCTGTAAATCTGGGGCAGTCCCTGGAAAATAGGGACACTTGAAGGGTCTGCAGAGAATGGTTTGCATAGTACAAAATCCCGATGTGACAAACAAGGAGATGCTAATGGATTGCCACCAATATCTCTGTGATCTTGCTGGCTTTGAAGAGGAACACACTTCTGAGCTATAGATCTGGTTCCTGCCCAGTAGACTGAATCTGGTTATTGTTTCCTTCATTGATGCCATCAGGCAGTGGCATAGCGTGGGTTGTCAGCACCCGGGGCAAGGCAAGTAATTTGCGCCCCCCCCCCCGCTGCACTGTCCCTCCCCCAGATAGTCCCTCGCTCTCTCTCCGCACCGCACCGCACCGCACACCTGGCACCCTCCCCTCCACAATGGGCTGCGACCCGGTGGCTCGGATCGGATTTGCACAGCCAGCACTGCAGTGAGAGAGAGTGAGTGAGCCAGGTAGGGGCAGAGAGCTGCGAGTGCGAGTGCACCCCCCCAGATGTTGCGCCTGGTGCGGCCGGGCCCCCCTGCCCCCCCCACATTACGCCACTGCCATCAGGGAAGTGTTTGGGAGAGATGTCCAGGGTCCCATCCAGCAGAATGGCCCCCAAATTTAGCAAGGCTGCCCTACCTCTTTTTGAAATAAGTGAAGTAATGTGTATTACTGTCTACAGAGCAACTACCCACTCCAGTTAAAGAGATTACATCTACAGTCTAAAACTACTTAACTGCACGGCTGGCTCCCTTTCCTTACAAATATATAGCATAGACCCAAGCTGGGTAAACACATCTTGGTAAGAGAATCTTGAGTTTCTAAAGCACTTAGTTATTCCCATACTTCAATTTAAGTACTTTATGAAGAAGTCAAGTGATAATAGATTGTAGGACTCCCACGAAGGGTGCATTTGGCCCCAATGCTGCAAACTTTAAGACAGTATTTGTTTAAACTGGGCTCATCTCTCCTAAATAAGGCCTTCACAGAGCTATTTGAAGATGGATGACTTTTCTATGCCTGCAGGAATTAGAGATTGATATTTTACTTGTTTTAAGTGGCCTGTGCTTTTTATAAAAATGTTAATGCTGTTGCTATACTAAGTTCCTTGGTGTTGTGTGTTTTTAGGCGGTATAAGCCTGTAAGTAAATAAATACAAATGGTAGCAGTAAATAAAATATAAGCAATACAGTTGAATATAGCAAGCTCTTACACTTGCTGAAGAGAGAGAAGGGAGAGGGAGTGAGAATACTTAAAACCACACCATTTGATGATGGTTTTCAAGACTGATGAATGGAGGGGGTAGGATGTCGGTTTGCAAGCCCCCTCCACAGAGGTTGGCCCCTCTCACTGTCCTCGGAGCTTGCTTATCGGTAACCTCCTCTGGCTGATATCCAGACAGACCAGGGAGATATTGATAGGCGACATTTTCCCAAGTGTGGGTAAAATGCACAACCCTTCCGTCCTGCTTCTGCAGGGGAAAGAAAATAAGTCAGAAATCTATTTACATGATGTTTATTTCTGACATTACAGCACTAGAGAAAAACACGTCCTTTCAGTTCAGTTCTTCTAGCAAGTCTGACAAACTTCCTGAGCATGCGCAGTCGCGAGGTTTCAAGTTACACTCTTCACAAAGACTTATCCAGCCTGTGAACGTCCGGGGAAATTCTTCTTTTCCACAGATAGCCACATCATGTGATGTCAACAATCTGGCTGTCTGCAGCTCTGATGTTTCCATATACAGTGGTGCCTCGCAAGACGAAAAGATTCCGTTCCGCGAGTCTCTTCGTCTTGCAGTTTTTTCGTCTTGCGAAGCAAGCCCATTAGCGGCTTAGCGGATTAGCGCTATTAGCGGCTTAGCGGGCTTAGCGGATCAGCTGATAAGCGGCTTAGCGGATCAGCTGTTAAGCAGCTTAGCGGCTTGGGGAAAAGGGGGGGAGGAAAAAACCCCCGCAGGAACTCGCAAGACATTTTCGTCTTGCGAAGCAAGCCCATAGCAAATTTGTTTTGCGAAGCACCTCCAAAACGGAAAACCCTTTCGTCTAGCGGGTTTTCTGTCTTGCGAGGCATTCGTCTTGCGGGGCACCACTGTACTGACATAGGACAGAATGATTATCCAAACAAAAGTAGCAAAGGGGGGGGGTTGCTCCTAAGACACAGATGCTTAGTACTAGCTGCTGATGAGGACCAGGAATGAGAAATATAAGTGAGAAAAGTTCCTTTGTAACACAGGAGGTAAATTCTCTGTATACTTGAGGCAAATGCTAAGGTGTCATGTCCCTGTCCCAGAGCTAGACAAATTTGTTGTGTGGATTTGCCCAAGTGTGTATTTTGCTTATTTATTTTCAATGAAAAACAGAAACTGATAGTGACAGAAGATTATGGCTCTGCTCAGCTACAGTTGCACACATATATAATTAAAGACACTAAGCCAATCTCAACCCTAGCCCTTTTCTCATAGCAGAACCATCACTAATACTTATTAAGTTTATATGGAACTTTTCAGGCAGTGTGAAGACCACAGCAGTTTACAACAACAATTAGAACATTCTGAACAAATTAAAATAATAATATGTGGTTAAAAGCAACATCACATAATCTAGAAGACTTAATACAAATAAAAATCCCAGGTGCAAAGGAGTGGGGGAAATCCCCCGGGGTGAAAATATGTATTTTTAAATGATGGTGAAAAATAATAAAGATCTTATCATCACAGATCTGATCTGAACTCATCATAGAACTTATCTGAACTGAAAACATGGGTTGCTGCAAACTGAACTCCAAGGTAATGTGGCACAGTCAAAAGCGCAGCCCTATCAGGTCTCACTAAGTGGACAATTACATATGGCAGAATGCATTGCATCAGACACTGAGGCAAAAGGTTAAAAGTAAAGGACCCCTGGACGGTTAAATCCCGTCAATGGCAACTATGGCGTGTGGTGCTCATCTCGCTTTTCAGGCCGAGGGAGCCAGCATTTGTCCACGGACAGCTTTCTGGGTTATGTAGCCAGCATGACTAAACCGCAACTGGCACAACGGGACACCGGGACAGAAGCCAGAGCGCACAGAAATATCATTCACCTTCCTGCCACAGCAGTACCTATTTATCTACTTGCACTGGTAGGCTTTCAAACTGCTAGGTTGGCAGGAGCAGAGAGAGAGCAGCGGGAGTTCACCCCGTCGCAGGGATTCAAACCGCCAGCTCCCCTAGACACTGAGGTAGCATGCCTTAAAAGGTTTTTGTATGTTAACACAAGCACCTTGGGTGGGAACAGCTCATCAGCCCTGACAGCTTGTGAAATGGGGTTTCCCCTGTTTCAGGGGGGAGTCAAGAAAACCGCCAGAAGAGTTTGCACAGGTAGGAGAGGGTGGATGGTTCTGTCTTGCAAAGAGGAATGTTTGTGCAGACAGAAGGACTGGAAGAACACTCTGTTGAGTTCCACCCACTGGACTTGGCCCGGTAGCATATGGGCAGCTGGTGCAACTCCTTCTGAACAGAATATCTCTAGCCCCAGGTCTTGTGACAGAGTATGCATCTCTATTTCCATGGAAGGTGATGGAGCAGCATCCCCTCGCATGGTGAGAAGTTTGGGTGGCTGTTCAAAATGCTTCAGCTGAAAATGTCTCTAATAAGCAGGGGTCAGGTAACTCCAGAGCTTCTGCCCTGCAGGAGTTATGGAGCTGTCAGAAATTTAAGCTTTATATTGAGTTTTGTGTGTATTTTTATCTAAGCCAGGCTGATCAGCCCCCTATTTATGAAAGGATTTTCTGCTTTCCACTAAAACGTCTTCATCCTGTCTCTTAAATGTAAAATCTTCTTGGACATGGTGATCTTGAGTAACAGCTTTCTGCAAGCCAGCTTTAAAGTCGTCACCTAGTGATCAGGTGGTTAGGCTGCCATGTGTACATTCTGCTAAAGCCCCCTAGACAAACATTGATTAATCCATACATTTATTATTTATTTTCTGTCAAAACCAAAAGGCCCCTGTCAGAGTGAAAGTCTCATTTTGAGAGGACCTAAAGCAAGCCAAGAATATATATATTTTTGTTAACTTTTAGAATCTTACAAGCAAACGCCTACAAATAAAACTCAGATAGTCTATTAGGGAAGCAGAGTCACTAGATGGGGGCAACTCATGGAAGTCTAAGAACTTGGCAAACAACTCTGTCAGTCCTTTTTTGCTCCATGAAATCCCCTCTCTGAAAATATATGCATTTCAGCCTTTCTCCTTTGCAAAGAGCTACTAAACACCAACTGTTCTGGGCGCCCTTTAGCTTAATCTTTAATTCATCTTGAATCCCCTTATTCTAAACTGTCACGGAAGTTTTTCAGCATCTGTAACTCTATTGGCCCACATGCTCCCATTTCTACCTTCGTTTCTCCCTCCCAATTTGGACATTCTGCTCAAATATGAAAGTTACATACAAACAGAGTGAGTGGCTCAGCACAAGACTCTTAGGACCCAGCTAGATTGGTAAAGAAAAAAATGTTTTATGTGTGTTGTAGATGCAATATAACACTGTGACACCAAATGGTGCTGTGGAGTCCTGTCTTTCCCTACCGGATTTCCCTGTAAGAGTTTGCAATGCATTTAATTGAATCGCTTTTTTGACGTGGCTAGATCCAGCCCCAATCGCAGGGTCATGGGTTTGAACCCCACATGGGGTAAATGCAGTGGCGTAGCGTGGGGGGTGCAGGGGGGCCGGCCGCACCGGACGCAACATCTGGGGGGGCGCACTCACACTCGCAGCTCTCTGCCCCTACCTGTGGAGGGGAGGGTGCCAGGCGTGCGGTGCGGTGCGGAGAGAGAGCGAGGGACTATCTGGGGGAGGGACAGTGCAGCGGGGGGGGGGGGGGGGGGCGCAAATTACTTGCCTTGCCCCGGGTGCTGACAACCCACGCTACGCCACTGGGTAAATGATTTCTGCATTGCAGCATGTTGCAATTCTATTATTTTGTAGCGTGAGCATGCTGACCATGCTTTTCTGTATCTCCTTCTGTTTCCTACCAGCTCCCACAGAGAAAGCAGGAGAGCACTGCAGACCCATCCGTAGCCATGGAATGCGCCAAAGGTGACAATGTGCAAGCATAGGAGGCTTAAGCTGAGAGTGCAGAGATGGCAGGCTTGTTCTGTAAATTTCACGGAGCCCCAGAGATTTATGTGGGTTCCCCAGGTGGCTTCCTTGTCTCCACCCTTTGCCGTGGGTGTGGGTGTGTCTTAGGTCCTAAGTTTCTGATGGTTGTCAAGAGGGCAGGCTCCTCCTAAAGGCAGGACATTGCGGTCAGGCATAATTTCGCCAGGAGTTTGTTCCAGATAATATGCATCATAGATTCTCACTCTTTTCTGGATAGGCAGGGATCTGTACATTTCTGGTATACATCACTTTTGCATTATTTTGCTAGTCATCCCATTCCGTTTCTGTGTGAACTTGATGGTGATTTTTATTTAAGTTGCATACTCTGATACATGTTAACTGTGTCACAGCTTCAGAAAAAAACTGCGATGGATTGCTAAATTTTGATCTGCACCTCAGTCTATGGCCGCCTTTCTCAACTTTGGGTCCCCAGATGTTGTTGGACTACAACTCCCATCATCCCTAGCGAGCAGGACCAGTGGTCAAGGATGATGGGAGCTGTAATCCAACAACATCTAGGGACCAAAGGTCTTCTATTCAAAGATCACTAAGGGTGAAGAAAACATTTGTTCGGTTTAGACAGTAACAGCAGCCATGCTGCTGAATAGGATTTGGATTAGGTGTAACTTTATGCTAGCTAAACTTAAGCACATAGAACTGTTCCCTTCGAAGCCAGAGACACATCTGAGCTATGAAATTCACTGAGAGTAGAAAAGTTGTATTTCTCAAACCTAACCCTTCCCGCAGCCAGACTCAAAGATCTATAGAATGGGCTTGTGCTGGTTAAACATATGGTGAGGCAATTATACTTAGTCAACTTCAGGCTTTTGTTTTAAACTATTTATATTATTATTACAAGATCTGGATAAGCTCCACTTCTAAAGCAGAGTGAAGGTTCCATGTAGGTTCATTTCGGGAGGTGAGCAGAGAACATACGATTCCTCAGATAATACTCACCTACTACAGAGATTTTTGTAAGGGTTACTGACATAATTTAATTGTGAATAAACTGCTTTGCACTTTCTGGAGTGTTATATAAATGTTAGCATCATGTTACATAGCTACGTAAAAGAATGATTTGTTTAGATAAGGACAGGATTCAAACTGTATTTAGATGACTTTGTGGAAGACATCTTTAAATCTTGTTACCTTTATTCAAGTATTGGAGGGGGTGAAATGAAATATTCTCCTCTGTAGACATCTAGTTAATTAAGAACAGCTTTGTATTAGCAATACAGAATGTAAAAGTGAGCAGCAAGGTTGTAACGGGGGGGGGGGGGATACAAAGGGATGTTATCCTGGTGTTGGGGTGAATGCAAAAGGTAGCACATCATCTTTCAAAGACATTTGTTAAAAACTGGGCACACAAAGGACATAGAACACATATTTCTGCATTTTTAATTGAGATAAAGGAATTCCTCTCTATTACCTCTTTGTCTGTAATGCAATTCCTGTTAATAGAATAACCCCAATTATTGAAATACAAATTATGAACAGTTTACAAGCTTCAGGAGAATATTATCCTTGCCAATATTTTCACTGGCTTTGGTGTTCAAAAAACTAAACAGTAGAATTTGCAGCTACTTGACTGTAGGCTGTCTGGCAATGCAGAGGGATCACTTACTGTCCTCCTTCGATGACAAGTTGTACAAAGTGAAAGAAGGCAGTGGATTTGAGAGCTTTTATCAGGCAGAGACAGTGGATTGGTCATCTGATATCAGGAGGATTCTGGGCTGTTGTGTAAGTATCTAGCTAACTGCCATTTCACCATTCATCACGGAACTCTGGTTACACAGGAAATTGGCAGCCAGTATCGGACGGTGATGTTTTTGCCAGATCAACCCTTTGATACAAGCCACTACCTCAGAATGCCAAATCTATTCCAGGACTTAAACTATATTGGAAGAATGAGAAGGATTCTGAAAGGAATCGGAGCCTCCTTGAGGCTATATGCGGGGACACCAACTGAAAATTTGTCTATGTCTATGAAGCTTATTCTTAAACCCATATATATATATATATATATATATATATATTTATATATATATATATATATAAATATAAAACTTTAGAGACTCCCAGACCCGGATTATAATACTGAACCACAGGATTTCTCATTCCAGTCCTGCGGTACCTGCCAAAAACAGTCATACTGATGACTACGAAATTATGGTTGGATGAAAAAATAGCTTTTATGCCCTTTATATTTTATATTTCTGTAAGTAAATGAAAATGAGAAAGTCTTTCAACAAGACTTACAACACCATCCATGAATGTTCAATCTGCACGCTATTTAGCTGAGATGTGCCAATCAAGATTAAAAATCATGAACACTCTGTGTAAGTCCATGCTGGGTACATTTTGATTGCAATCAAGAATCATGTAACCAAAAGCGAAGTTAAATCTATTTGACATTCTGCGTAGGATCATTGACGGGGCATGTAATCCTATTTCGTATTCTGCAGATTTTTGCTGAACACATCCACAGAGTCTTGGTAAAGAAAAAGAATTTTTGGGACATATTCTGACCTTGTATTCCTCAGCCTCATGGGATATTTGTATTCTGATGGTGATGAAATGTGAATAAGTCCACTGACAACTCATTGGCTGTTCTGGCCATACACAATTAATATGTTGGTACACACACATATCTGCTGTGCACAAGTAATATACTTGCCTAGACATCCTTTTGTTCATTCTTACTCACGGTTCAGAGAATTAAGAACCATAGTGTTCAGATGGTATACTCATGAATCAGCAATTACTTATGGGGAACATAGTAAGTTATTCAACAGACTATAAACTAATATTGGTCCACAGATATTAGGGCTATGTCTGCAAGGAACAAAGGTTCTTGAGTTGCTCTGTGGGAAGGAGAGACCAGCCTCAGCTCCCCCTAGCTGTGATGCTGCTGAACTTTAACTCCCATCATCCTTGGCCGTTGGCCATGCTTGCTTGGGCTGATGGGAATTGTAGTTCAACAGCAACTGGAGGACCAAAGGTTCCCCACGATTGAGCTAGATGGAGGTCAGTTCTCTGAGGTGATCAGTAGTCTCTCTCTCTTCTCTCCTCAAGGCAAGGGGGTTGGACTCGATGACCCTTGTGGTCTCTTCCAACTCTATGATTCTATGATTCAATATGGTCCTTAGGTAGCCCTGTGGTGGCAATTGGAAGAGGAATAACTATAATGGCTAATAACTGATATGGGGCTACTCCAGACAACCTGTTTATTGAAAATTTATCTTAATATGCTTGCACAGAGCTTATGCAGCAAATGGTCTAGTCCTTATAGAATGTTTGTTCTGATTTGTTTGCAAGGAGTTTATATGACAATGAATATACATTGTGATTTGCTTGTGCAATGTTTATACATGTTCAAGTTAATAATTCATTAATCCTACACTTTTCCTTGTCACTTTATTAACCACATGAAGTGTTTTGTTTTTTTCTAAGCAGATTTGATTTCTAGGGTGACAAACAGGGCTTTTTTTTCAGCTGGAACTCACCGGAACTCAGTTCTGGCACCTCTCATGTGCCATTCTAAGAGAACGAGGAGGGTGTTCATTGTGAGTTCCAGCACCTCTTTTTCTAGAAAAATAACGCTGCTGACATAGCATTTCAATCCACTTTAATTGTGCAAACCTAAATTTCTAATATGTGCTTAAATCTCTGCAGCAAAATACTGATAGCCCTGAGGCAAACCTGAATTGATTTATATTATCAGTATTAACTCTGGGATAAATGTATGGTTTCTAAGAAATAAATAATGGAATAGCAAACACTTTTAAAAAATTCAATGAAATACCTTAATGTCTAAAAGAAACTATATTGATTGGGGTTGGTTTTTTTTTTTAATATAAAAAATATCGTTGGTCTTTCCAGAAGTTAGGAACAGAAAATTTCTGTGTTATGCTGTAGAAAGCCTATATTTGGTGAGGAAGAAAAAAAACTATAGGCAAGCCGGGGGAATCTAAGTCTAAGCTGATGAAATTTCTTAATTAGCCCAGTTGTTGCACTGCTAGGCTTCACTCCTTTTGCAGGTTCCTGGAAGATTTTCCCCATTAGTCCCATAGAACCTCTAAATCTGTGATGGGTTCCTACTGGAGAAATGACCTTTTCACTAACTGGCAACAATAAATAATTGTTCTGGGAGACTTTTCTAGGAGCCTTTTCCAGGAGCTGTTGCAGATTTTGTAGAAACAGGATGGAACCACTCTGGAGATTCACACTTTCCTTTCTAAGATTCCCCTTTTTCCTCATAGAAAACAATTTTTACGAAGATAATGTGTGCTGTTGTCTCCCCGCAGGCTCTAAGGCTGCCTCAGACAGCCTCAACAGGTCATGCCAATTTGACATAATCCTCCTCTGTTACAGAGAGTGTACCATTAAGTTGTACGATATCATCCTGAGAGTATTATTCTTGCTAATGGTAAGTTTATAAACCTATCAACATGTCATTTTAAAATAGGGGGCACATTCCATCAGCAGGGATAAAAAGCTGCTGTAATCATTCTCTGCCATATTCTTGGATACATAGAAAGGATAAAGCAGGACAACAACCAAAAAGAAAAAGAAAAACTGAATAAAGTAGCAGTCAGTCGTTAACCCCTAAAATGTAAGCCTGCAAGATTGTGTGGGTGTCACCATTTAAGGCTTAACTGATTAGGCCCATTTAAATTTAAATTAGTGGCACTGAGAATGCAAGAAGAAGAGGAGGAGGAGGAAGAAGAAGAAGTAACAGCAAGGGGGTTCAGATGAGTGGCACCACTCAACCACAGCATTCACTATTGGGGCTGATGGGAGTTATGTCACAGAGGGTCACAGATCTCTCAACTCATAACAAAGTGTATCTAACTTTTAGCATGTTATAAAGCCTGTGTGAATGAGGCTTATTGTTAACTGTATATAGTGGTGGTGTTTTTAAGATAAGATATGATAATGATTGATTTTACATATTTATATTTCTTTTCTAAGGCATTTATTTGTTCCTAAAATAGGGGGAAAGGGAAGGCATTTTAATGCTGATTTATTTGTTTGATTTTTTTAAAAGAAGTTGGAGGGCTAAATTACTCTGAATTCTCTCTGGTTCGTAAGAACCTAATGCTGACATAATATTCCATCCAGCCATCATTGTCATATGCCTATTAAGCGAGATGACTCAAACAAAGCAATCCAGCACTGTTTAGAAGATTGCGCATTATGAGGCACTATGAAATTAAATTATCCCTTGGATAAGACATATTAGGAAACAGTGTGAATTCCTTGGAGGCATCTTTTAGCACCGATGCAAAAAGATGCTGTGCAAATGAGCCTGCCACATGTAATGCCTTTATTAATTCCTTTCCATATAAGGCATGGCTGTTGCATTCAAATCTATTCTCACCCAACCAATGCCCTGTGACCACACTCATTTTAACCCCCATGTTTCTAGTTTCGAAGTCGGGAACAATTTCTACTTGATATCTATCCTGACCTGTCAGTTCTAATATGCTACTCTTTCACATCTTGCAAGCAAAACACACCCAAATCCCTTCACTACGCTGCCTCTGCAGCTCCCACGATCTAAGCACCCTTCCTACAGATAAATCATGGCCTCCATAGTCAAATTACACATTGCTTCTCTGATACAAACTGACCTGTTTTTTCTTACCAATTTCAAGAAAGGCTACCTGAGCTTGAAACTGCGGCTTCAGCAATGTTTCAGTTCAGACTGAGAGCATATATAACAAGTTAAGGTTCCACCCCTTCATGCTTCTCAGTTAGACCCTGATCTGTGCAGACACTCATATAAGCTTCCCATTCTTACCGAATAGATTCAATTGCATCTGAAAACAGCCATGCAGCTCCTGGTTGGAATGACAAGAGCCAGCCAGGATTCAATCAGGAAACTAGGCAATTGGTATAGAGACTTCTAGTCTCATGACTGGAATGTCTAGGTCAGAAGGCTCTTCAGGCTCTCTGAGGATGTGGAGGGTGAGATCTTCTGGGTGGGTGGGGGATCTTGCTCCCATTGCTCCTCTTCTGAGGAACCATCTGACAGAACTGACCACTGAAACCTGATCACCACTTCCTGGACTAATGGGCAGATCAGTGGCTTTCACATTTCCTAAACATTCTGATTCAGTTCTCCACTGAAAACAATGAACAAATCAAAGTAAATTCAGAAGTGCATTCAGAAATAATATATGGTGAGAAATCAGTATTCTGGGAGAAAATGTGTTTTAAAGTTCATTTTCTCAGAGAGAGAGAGATGTACATTTCTGTGTGTCCAGAACACTGGGCTAGGCAGACCCAGAAACATAGGAAGCTGCCATTGTTGTTGTTGTTTAGTCGTTTAGTCTTCATGACCCCATGGACCAGCGCACGCCAGGCACTTCTGTCTTCCACTGCCTCCCGCAGTTTGGTCAAACTCATGCTGGTAGCTTTGAGAACACTATCCAACCATCTCGTCCTCTGCCGTCCCCTTCTCCTTTTGCCCTCCATCTTTCCCAACATCAGGGTCTTTTCCAGGGAGTCTTCTCTTCTCATGAGGTGACCAAAGTACTGGAGCCTCAGCTTCACAATCTGTCCTTCCAGTGAGCACTCAGGGCTGATTTCCTTCAGAATGGATAGGTTTGATCTTCTTGCAGTCCATGGGACTCTCAAGGGTCTCCTCCAGCACCATAATTCAAAAGCATCAATTCTTCAGCCATCAGCCTTCTTTATGGTCCAGCTCTCACTTCTAAAGCTGCCATATACAGAGCCAAACCATTGCCTGCAGCAGCTCTCCAGGACTTCGGATGGGATATTTCTATCTCTACCTGGAAGCATTGGGGGAAATCGATGCTCTGTGACCATTGAGCTATAGCTTTTCCCCATTGGTCTGATCCAACATGGCTTTTCTTAGATTCTTTCTTTAGACACAACAGATAGACTTTTCACACTACCCATGATGTCTTCATTGAGTTGGGGTTTTGCTTTCTTTTTTACCTGAGGATGGCTAATTTGTATGGTGTATACAAAGGGTAGTGGGACGCGGGTGGCGCTGTGGGTAAAAGCCTCAGCGCCTAGGGCTTGCCGATCGAAAGGTTGGCGGTTCGAATCCCAGCGGCGGGGTGCGCTCCCGTTGTTCGGTCCCAGCGCCTGCCAACCTAGCAGTTCGAAAGCACTCCCGGGTGCAAGTAGATAAATAGGGACCGCTTACTAGCGGGAAGGTAAATGGCATTTCCGTGTGTGGCTCTGGCTCGCCAGAGCAGCGATGTCACGCTGGCCACGTGACCCGGAAGTGTCTGCGGACAGCGCTGGCCCCCCGGCCTCTTGAGTGAGATGGGCGCACAACCCTAGAGTCTGTCAAGACTGGCCCGTACGGGCAGGGATACCTTTACCTTTACCTTTATACAAAGGGTACCATGGACCTGAATCTGGAGAAACCAATGATTCTGATCAGGCCTTGACAACCCTGATAAAGGTTTGGCATTATTATAATTGGCATGTGAACCTATTTTCAATGATTTTATCACTGTTTTATGGTCACTAGTTCTATATGTCTAGAAATCATATGTTCTAGTCACTTTTGGTGCAACCTTAGTTATGTCTACACAGAAGTTCAATAGTACAGTGGTACCTCAGGTTAAGTACTTAATTTGTTCTGGAGGTCTGTTCTTAACCTGAAGCTGTTCTTAACCTGAGGTACCACTTTAGCTAATGAGGCCTCCCGCTGCCGCCGCGCCACCGGAGCACGATTTCTGTTCTCATCCTGAAGCAAAGTTCTTAACCTGAAGCACTATTTCTGGGTTAGCGGAGTCTGTAACCTGAAGTGTCTGTAACCTGAAGCGTATGTAACCCGAGGTACCACTGTCCTTGTTCCCATGTAAGTGTATGCAGTATTGCAGCCTGAATGTGATAGGTGTTTCCTTCACTCTCCTCTACAGTTAAGAATTTGTAGATTATATGTTACTGTTTGTGAATGTTGGTATTATTGCTGTATCTGCATTCACAGGAAATAAATCTATATTATGTGAATGCAGTAAGACAGGGATATTAACTCTCCAGCATTTGACAGATACAACATCTGATTTTCTCTAAAGTATAATCAATAAGACTTGTATCCATGTCAGTATGTTCTGGACTTCTGTGACAAATATCTCTAAACATCCAGTTATTCATATGGCTTATGCCTTATTTGCTTTCATGTTTAATCTTCGCTTGCTAACTGCTTGTTTATTTACTCTGCAAGCTCTATACACAGATTGTGTGCAACACTGTTCCAAATTACAGTTTATATTTCTCTCTATGCAAAATCTTTAGTGTACGACTGGGATGGAGAACCACAGGCCTGGAGGGCAAATGTAACTCTCCAGACCCCTCATTCTGACCCATGAAACACAGATTACACTAACCCCACCGGTTTGATGTTCACCCAGATGCATAGACCAAGATTAAGGGGCACCCCAGAATCCCAAAGAATAGGCAATGGGTGACCCAAGAGTTCCCCAAACCCAATAATGTCACAAATAAAGCCACCCAAACACCTTCTTAAACACTTTCCTGGCCAGACTAACAGCCAAACAGAAAATACGCCACTCCAGAACAAGAATGGAGTAGGCAAAAAGAAGAGTCCCTGGACTCCCAAAAAATTCCCACACAGCTCCCAGAAATAGGCAACTAAATAATAATAATAATAATAATAATAATAATAATAATAATAATAATAATTTATTTGTACCCCGCCCATCTGGCTGGGTTTCCCCAGCCTCTCTGGGCGGCTTCCAACAAAGATTAAAAATACATTAAAATGTCACACATTAAAAACTTCCCTGAACAGGGCTGCCTTCAGATATCTTCTAAATGTCAGGTAGTTGTTTATCTCTTTGACATCTGAAGGGGGGGGCGTTCCACAGGGCGGGTGCCACTACTGAGAAGGCCTTCTGCCTGGTTCCCTGTAACTTGGCTTCTCACAGTGAGGGAACTACCAGAAGGCCCTCGGCACTGGATCTCAGTGTCCGGGTAGAATGATGGGGGTCAAAACGCTCCACCTATACTTCCTAAGGAGGGACCATGGGTGTGTCCAAAGTGGGGTGTCCTGGAGAGGAGCTGCCTAATAAAGTACTTCTAACACCCACTCAGGATTGGCCTGTTAGGATCTGTCCATCATTGTCTACTCCCCCCTTGGGCAATACCACTGAGTCTGCTTTCTTAGGTGAGCTCTGGGTGTGGCAAAGACACCCCCCCCATTAAGTTGGGTGTGCATTCTCCCCCATTTTGTCATTGTTTCTTTTCTAAAGTGAGAGATACTGTGACTCAGGACACGTGTAATTCTTTACTTCTAAGTTAGAAGTCCCTTTTTTTCATAACCCCAGATAAGTGGGGTCTGGTTTCAGTTGCTCAGAATTAAGGGGAAATCCCTTTACACATGCTCAAGGTCACAGAGTGGGAAAGGACAGAGGAAGATGGGAAGAAGGGAAACTCAAACAAGGGAAGATGTGAGGAATAAATGGAAATGAATGTTCCCCTGTGTGTGCAGGGATCACGCCAAAGGTGATTTTTGATAAAGGTTTCGAAGGGGAAATGAAAACTGGCATCACATAGGTGTCATGTGAGGAAATTCCAGCCATGAAGAACAGCAATGGCATATGGTCATGAACATTTAAGAGATCAGGAAGCATTGCTTTGTAAGTTCCAGGGCTGAATACTACGGCACATGCAAAGCAATATTCACAATATTGGAAAAATATTGTAAATCGTTTTGAAAGATACCGTGCTCTTTGTTTGCTTTCTTGCGTCTGGTGGAAGGGATAATTACAGTGGTACCTCTGGATATGAATGGGATCCATTCCGGAGCCCCGTTCACATCCTGAAGCGAACGCAACCCGCGTCTGCGCGTGCGAGGGTTGCGATTTGCCACTTTCGTGCATGCGCATGACGTCATTTTGACCCTCTGCACATGCGCGAGCGGCGAAACCCAGAAGTAACGTGTTCCATTACTTCCGGGTCGCCGCGGAGCACAACCCAAAAGCACTCAGCCAAAAGCAACTTCAACCTGAAGTATGACTGTATTAAAAACTGCATCATTCCAAAACTTATTGATTGGTAAGAGATTCACCAAAAAAGACAGAGCCCTTTTTTAATTCTATGGATTATACTGTGTCATCTGAGCTTCAGCCACTGCTGGCTGCTCATCTCACAGTCAACACTGTATTGATGGCAAAAAGAACCTGCTATTTTTTAAACAGCCTGCCTCATTCTGATGACAATTGACAGTCAACACAATCCTTATAAATCAGTTACACTGACTGATCAATGTCCTGCAACAGAACACATCATTGCTCCCTCACTTAATTCTGTTTGGTGAGGAAGACTGGTGGTGGAGGAATAATTTTGCCCCTGGGACAGGCTGCAGGAGCATGCTAGACTAACCCTGAGCATGTTTGATTGGAAGTCAAGCTCATTAAGTTCAATAAGGTTTATTTCAGAGTAAGCATGCATAATATTGTAGTCTGAGATCAATGATTTGGATTCACTTGGCCATGAAGCTCACCAGTTACTGTCTGTCAGGCTAGCCTACTTCATTGGGGATAAAAATGAGGATAAAAATTAAAAAGCCATTTACACTTTTTGTGAAAGGACAGGATTTCCACCCTCATGTCACTTTTATTTGCTTTCCCTTCTGTGAAAAATTTGAGTAATGTATTTGCAAGTTCTTGAAACTTCTGCCATCATTCAGTTCCCTGTCTTATTTTATATTTCTCTCAAACTCAGGAGTTCCCCCATGTTTTGATTCCACAGACTGAACCTGCTTGATAACAACTGCCACAAATCTCTACTTCCCCACCAATTATCCCAGCAAAAGTCAACTCATAGTATCTAAACTTGGCGCGATAATTTGGAATTTTAGACAATTGCTACAGCTTTATTTTCTCCCTTTACCGTTAAAGATAGAAACGTGTGTCAAGTTTTTATGTTAAGATGTGCAAGATAAAACAGCATGCCATACAACCAAGGCAAGCGTACTTGCTAAAAATGAAGGGAGGGAGGGGAAAAACTGCAAACAAGAGAAGACAAAAATAGTAAAAACTAAGTAGCAGGATGATATTATAGAACCACACAATGTAGTGGGGTTGCAGGCAGTGCACCGATGAAAACTTTATGAGGCGGTCTTATGCACCTAATTATTACTGCTTTGACTTTAAGAATAAGAGAAATTGTGGCAAGATGCTTAATCAATGTCTCTCTGTTCTATTTCCAGAAGATATAGCAAAGTTAAATGTAAAACTGAAGAGGAATTTATGGCAAAGTCACTAGATTCTTGGGTACAGCTGGGCTCTTCTTCCTGTGTGGAATGAATGGTGAGATGACGCTGCAGTTAGAAATTCCTAATCTCATAACTACCGTGACTTCAACTGCCCTGTGAAATAATGCAGGGGTGAAGGGAAGGTCACTGTGGCCCCTATCACTAGCCAGGGGATCAAGGGCCACTTGGAGGCTGAACATCTTCCGAAAAAGAACATCAACAGCAAGACAGGTTGGTGCCAACTGGGTGTGACTGCCTGTTAATTCACCTTTTTTACCCTGGCACTGACAAACTGACCTTCCTCCTAAAACCTTTCCTTAACTCTCATTCCTTTCTATGTCTTTATAGAGTGCGGGGGGGGGGGAGGTTGCACCTGTAACAATGCTAGGAAAGTAAATTAAATTTGAAAGTAAAACATGATGTTAGTTATGCTTAACTGAAGAATGGGGAAAGTCTGCTGGTTTGCTTCTAACTGAAGCCTGGAAGCTACAATGGTTCTACAGTTGCCAGTTTGCCAAGAAACTGCTACATTGCTTCAGTTCCCAAAGACACAATTATGTGCTTTGTGTGGTATTCTGTTATGACAGTTGGCAGCAAGTCAGCTTTGATATGGGTCAATAAAATAAAAAAGTTAAGCTGCGAGCAAGCTTAGCTGCCAGCTACCAAGGCCAGATTAGGTGTAATTGTACCAGGACCCACACTTTCAAGGGGCCACAGAGCCCGAGTTTCTTTTCTTTTATGAAAAAAATGTAAGCAACCTGACTGGAGACAAGAATTCCCTGAAGTCAGGGACACAGGGCTTATATTTCTCTGCAGGGCAGTTCCAGAAGTCTGTGGGGATCCTCCCCTTCACTCTGATTGGCTGTGAAGTAATCCTCTCCCCATCTCTTTGGAGGGAATTCTTGAAAGTTGGTTGCAGCGAAATATATCTGCCTGTGGCCTAAATCACTGTGCTTCTTGGGCTTGCTGATGGGAAGGCCGGGGGTTCAAATCCCCACGATGGGGTGAGCTCCCGTTGCTCTGTCCCAGCTCCTGCCATTCTATCAGTTTGAAAGCACGCCTGTGCAAGTAGATAAATAGGTACCATTGTGACGGGAAAGTAAACGGCATTTTCGTGCGCTCTGGCACACATCACAGTGTTTCGTTGCACCAGAAGCAGTTTAGTCCTGCTGGCCACATGACCCGGAAAGCTATCTGTGGGCAAACACCGGCTCCCTTGGCCTGAACGCTAGATGAGCGCCTCAACCCCATAGTTGTCTTTGACTGGACTTAACTGTCTATGGGTCCTTTACCTTTTACCTTTACCTATATCTGCCTGTTTTCAGGGGGCAGGGCTGCCTTTGCCTTAAGCAGCCAATGTGGTCAGTGCTTGGGAGAGCAAAGATTTTGCGCAACGTAATGAACTTTTCTGCATTATTTTTGCTAATACAACATGAACATTTTTTCTCCATACTTTCCCCTAGTACTGTATGTGCTCTTTTTTGTACTTCTTGTTTGTTTGAAGAACTGCATTGCAAAATTCAGAGATGTGCAAATTTCAAAAATGGCTGCCTTTATATTCTCATGTTGATTTGCGGAATGCGAATTGGATAGGTTACAAATCCAATCAGTCACAGCTGGTGGCAAACCAAACCTTTACTTTACAGTACTTAACAGGTACTTGTTCCTGGATGCATAAAACAAGATTTTGTTAGGCATCTGAAATACTTAATGCAGGGCCCAAGTGATCGGTTCCCACTAAGGTAAAATATACTTGACAAATCAATGAACACCCAGCTGCGAAGGTTTAAATAGGAACAGAGAAATTGAATGGTGGTGATGACGTCTTAACTCCTAGACTGTAGGAAAAGTGATTAACTCAGCATTTTAAATGTCATATAAAATTGCTCATAATCTAATGTATACAGACAGCTGTAGCTGGTCATTCACTATTACAGCCAACTGTATGTCCCAGTTACAGTTTTGATAAGTATTCATTTAATTCATTTAATCAGCTTAGGTCCTTTAATCAAGGCAACACCAAACTTTTGTAACTTTGTAATCCTATCAGATGTTAAAATAGGATTGGCAGCCTGTCACAGAGAGTTAAGAATGTAGCTTACTAAATTGAATGTAACATCCTATTTGTCTGTATCTGCATGGACCAAGCCACCTTAATTTCAGTTGCTTCCACTGGCTGATCTTTGCTTCACATAGACCTTGAAAACAAAATGAAGATAAGTCCAGACTTCTCCTGTCTATATCCTAAATCAGAGAGTCATTGCTAAAGACTGTTATGCCATTGAATTGATTTTAACCTAGTCCTCTGTTAAGTGTCTTCAGGTTGGAGTCGGCAGAATCTATTGCCCATGGATTACATACCACATCTTCTTCCAGGATGACAGAGAGAAACTTTGATTTCTGACTTAAAATATTGTGTTTTGCTTGAGATCCTCTTCAACCACCTAAAATGCATTGTGTACTCACCTATTATATCGCGTTACTGAAAACCACAATTTGCTGTGTTTATTTCATTGACGGCCATTTGATGCTCTCTCAGTTAATGAACAAGCTAATCATTTCAGTTACCGTATTTTTCGCCCCATAGGACGCACCATGTTTTTTTTTTTGGGGGGGGGAATAAAGGGGGAAAAAATTATCCCCCCCCGGCGCTTGTGGGGCAGGCAGCGGGGAGAAGCGCTCTTCTCCCTGCCGCCCGCCTTCAGACCAGGTCCGGAGACAGCGGGAAGACGCGCTGCGCCTCCCCACTGTCCCCGGAGCTTGCGGGGCTGGTGACGGGGTCTCCCCGCCATCAGCCTCCAAACCACTTCGGGAGACATCGGGATGGCAGCGTTCCGCCTCCCTCTGTCCCCTGACCTTGTGGGGCTGGCGCTGGGGCTCCTCTGAAGCCTGGAGAGCGAGAGGGGTCGGTGCGCACCAACCCCTCTTGCTCTCCAGGCTTCAGCGAAAGCCTGCATTAGCCCCATAGGATGCACACACATTTCCCCTTCATTTTTAGAGGGGGGAAAGTGCGTCCTATAGGGCAAAAAATACAGTAAATAAAACAAGTAAGGTAGAAATGGGGAACCTGTGAGTCTTCAGGTGTTATTGGATTCAAACATGGCCAATAGTCAGGGCTGATACAAGTTGAATTCCAATAGCAACTAGAGGGCCACAGTTTCCAAATCTCTGAGGTATAGACGCATGTATTCTAACTGTTCTTCCTTCATGCCAATGTCTGTGCCCTTTCAGCCAAGTTACATGAATATACTGTCTGACTGTGGCTTCAGTCTTGCCATCACCAATCAATCTTTATGAAATCTACTATCAGGATTATATGTAAAAATGCAATCTGTGTTATTATCAACCAATGTTTTGTACCTTCACAAATTTTTGTCAGGGCAGATGAAAACCAGGAGTGTCAGTCCTAAGAACCAGATCTTGACTGTGTATGAATCAACACCCTCCTAAAAACAGTCACAGCAAGGGTGAGTTTTGTGGACAGTCTGCTCTCTGAAATATGAGGTTACTATGGTTATTGTTATTTTCATTATTATTTAAATTTATTTGTTGCCTTTATGCCACAGCAACTCAAAGAAGCATACAGTAATTTTTCTGCAGCACATTGCTGGTGCAGTGGTACCTTGGGTTAAGTACTTAATTCATTCTGGAGGTCCATTCTTAACCTGAAACTGTTCTTAACCTGAAGCACCACTTTAGCTAATGGGGCCTCCTGCTGCTGCTGTGCCACCGGAGCACGATTTCCGTTCTCACCCTGAAGCAAGGTTCTTAACCTGAAGCATTATTTCTGGGTTAGCGGAGTCTGTAACCTGAAGCGTCTGTAACCTGAAGCGTATGTAACCTGAGGTACCACTGTATAAGGAAGCCACAAAATATTAAATTTTGCTTATTATGTCTGCCTATCTTAATCCATCAGTGCTTTCCAAACTTGGGTCTCCAGCTGTTTTTGGACTACAACTCCCATCATCCCTAGCTAGCAGGACCAGTGGTCAGGGATGGTCAAAGTTGTAGTCCAAAAACAGCTGGAGACCCAAGTTTGGAAAGCACAGCCATCTATCTGTATATCTAGTTAGCTAGCTAGCTAGTTTCAACAAACCCAGCTGGGCTGAGTATAAATGAAATACAGAAATCCTAGTTCAATCAAAATTTCCAGACTGGATAGGAGAAGATGTGTGTAATGGAAATAAATGTAACTGACTGTTACTGAAAAATACATAAACAAATAAAAATAAATAGATTGTGCTTAAGGGCAAAAGTAAAATCATTATCATCATCAGACTAGTACACGTTTCTTCTCTTCATATAGTGTCCTCAATCTGGAGAGTTTACTTCTTGCAAAGCTGTCCTGAAGTCTCAGAAATACTAGCCAGAACCAAAATTAGACTTGCGTGTAAAACCGTGAAACCCGCCCTGATGGAATAAAGACACAATGGAGACAGAATTTCGTTTAAAGGTTAATGGGCAAATTTAGGCCACAACTTTATTGAATACACAAGTGTGACTGGTATTGGCTTAGGTATTGGTATCTAATGGCTATAACTGGCTCCTGCCCACCCTGCAGGGAGCCTGCAAAGGGTAAACTACCAGCAGAAGGAGCTCCAACAATCGCTATTGACTGGTGCTCACCTCTGGGGTTCCCGAGGGTCCTGGCATGGCCCTAGCCCCTCCCCGGGCTTCAGACAAGATCCAGACACCTGGATTCCTTTAACGGAATGCCCTATCAAATGAAGGGGCAGGTGATGGTCGCACCTCCCCTCCCCACAGTCCCCTAAACCAATGCCTAACCGCCAAACCTTACAAAGTTGTGACGATTGCTAAGAGGTAGGCAAAAAACCAAGGGGCCACTGCCAATCTGCCACATTGGAAAAAATCCCTGTCCGGCCCCCGTTCCAAAACAGCTGACCAACCGAAGTCCAAAGCAAGGCCAGACACTGATCTAACAATGGGTGGGTGGGCGGGTGTTCGGCAGGGCAAAGCAAGAGAGACACACATGTCACGCTGCCGTATATATACTTACCTCGCGATCACGCCAGCATCACTGACTGGCCAAAGGCCCCTGGCGTAATCACAGCATTAGCGACCGGTTGCGGGCCAAAGCCCTGCCTCCAGGCCGGTTGGGGGGAGTCCCAAGGCTGCGCGCAACATGGACCCTTGGGTAGGAGGATCCAACTTGTTTAAGTCATTTGCAGATAGTTAAATGTTGATGACTTTTAATTATACTGTACCATTCCTCACTTCAAATGTGAGTAAGTGAGTAGGTTTGGTAGTTCTGTGGGTTCTGCTCAACCTTTGTGCATGCAACAGAAACGAGTGCTTTGCAGACGCCTTTGAATAAGTAGTCTGAGCAAGGCTACCTACATGGATTTAATCCTTTTTAGTTCACAGATACTATACCAGTGGGTCTACATCTCATCCTTATCTGCTGGAGAGAGTTGTGAAACTAGAGTATTGTTTAAGAAAGAGAGATTTCTGTTCCCTTGGCCTACTTGACCTTGTTCCTTTGCTTCAGCTGCTCCCTCTTTCAGACGTTCCCTAAGGCCACTTTAAGCTTTTGGAAAGCAAGGTTCTTTATTCCCCTCTCTTCCAAATGTTGATGGTTGAAAATGTAAAGAGTGCTTTAAAAAATGAATGTGGCTGAGGAAAGCTCTCCACTGATAGCTCGCTAAATAGAGGGCTTTTTGTACGGCCCTTGAAAATGAATCAGACAGCTTTCAGAAGATTCTAGTCCCCTGGGTCCAACTAGATTGTCATAATCTATGGCTGTTGCAGTTCTTGCATTAATCCCATCTTGCCACTGCTTTTTATATCATTTTCCTCTTGTCCTTGCAGTATTTTATCCTGCCATGGCTGTTAATACAACGGAGATATTATTTTGCCATAAATAAGGTGGACAAATGAAAAATGGATGCGTCACCACAACGATTTTCTTTGTTATGATGGCGAGGGCTCAACAGGCATCTACAAAGCCCAGCCTACCACCTCTCTCATCCTTTTGTTGGTGAAAGTCATTCAATCTGGTAGTTCCTTGGGTAGGAAAAACTGGTGAATGAGATAGCTGTGCTCACTGCCTGTTTGCTCAACAGAATTTTCATGTGGGCCTCGGACTACGTATCTACTGTATCCTCCTCTACACATAAGGTTTTTATTTGAGATTCAAAGGTAAATGCCATGAAATGACTGTATAATATTGCAATGAAGCTTTCCTATACCAAATATTATAATAATAATAATAATAATAATAATAATAATAATAATAATAATAATAATAATGGAATAAACCCAGACATGTGTCCATCTTTCAACTTTTGGAATGAACTAATTTTGTTTAATGAAATTCACTAAATTAACTGAGCAATCTCTGAACTGAAAGTAGTTCCCATAATTGCTGGATAAACTGATGTGAATTAAATTCATTTTGGAGTTGTACTCTGAATGCCTTTTACTTCCTGTTCAAGTTGGTTCTCTTACATGGGTTCTTTTATTCTTTAAACTGCAGTCAACAGAAATTTTGTTTGAGAACAAGGGTAAAATTAATCAGCAACTTAGCGTGTCCTAACAGTGTCTGTCACTTTTGGGTGCCTACTCTGATGAATACCAACCACACAAGCACAAAATTGGCACATGTACTCATAATATATTTGATTTTAATTACAACTGGAGTAAAGATTTCAGAGCAAGGGAATTCATCTAGCAATAAAATTGAGTACTGAGAGCTGGGAAATTCATGTTTTAAAGCCCATTATTTTCTAATCCCCATAATATATAAAACACAAACCTAATTGATTATCTATTTAGAATCTCAGTGAAGATATAAAAGTGTGTTGCTTTCATCACTATCTTACAGCCACTTCTAACAAACATATTCAAAATATTTATGTGAAAAATCCATTTGGCAAGAAAACTCCCAAATAATATCATATTTGTTAGGGTGCCAAATCGCTGATCAGCCAAATTACTTAAAAATATTTTCCCCTAACAAGGATGAAATCATCAAAGCATTTTGTCTTAATTACTTAGCAACCTAGTTGAGATGAAACTGTTTTAAGAAATTGGTGATGCAATGAAAAATGTGTTTATCACTCCGTGTATAAGCTGAACATTTCAATTAGAACATATCTTGAGGTAAAAAAAGCAGCCACGGTCAGAAGTCTCACAGCTGTGTTTATAATGTCTCTTAACAGAACAAGCATAATATTTCATGTGAGCTGCTGCACAGCTTGAAGAACACCCAAGCACCATGCTATTGTGATAGTAGCAATATTATAATGGAAACATAGGCTGATACTTATGTTCACAAATGTGTGTTTACATTAATGGTGTGTATAGGGGGTGCTAGACAATGGATGAAGCCCCAAAGGATGAATGCTTGACATGTAAAGTGGGAAATCATGCACAGATGTTGTATCATACACATTGCAAACTACATTTTAAGAACAGTCCTCCTGGATCAGACCAAAGGCCTATCTAGTCCAGCATCCTTTTGTGATTCAAGGACCCGACACCATATATTGGGTTAATGGGAAAGAAAAAACCCACAACTTTATTGATTACAACATGTGAGAAGGTATTGGCTTAGGCATTGGACCACAGAAAATTTGACTCCACCCACTCGGAGAGGGGTGAGTCTGCTGAGGGGTTAACCACCAGTAGGGGGAGCCTGTTGATGCAAATACAACTATAAGCTCTCCCCTGATGTCACCGAGGGTCGTGCCATGGCCCCCCGCCACACGGGCATCGGACAGGATCCACGACTGCCGGATTCCTTTAACGGAATACCCAAAATGAAGGGGTAGGTGATTGCCACACCTTGCCCTTCCACACACCAACAACACATTCCAATGCCTAACCGCCAAATACCAAGAAAGTTGTGGAGATTGCTACGAGGTAGGCGAAAAAAACCAAGAGGCCGGTGCCAATTTGCCAATTGGAAAAAAAACTCCTACCAGGCCCCCTGGGCAACCAGGGCGACCAACCATGGGTCCATAGCAAGGTCAAGCAAGAAGCTACACCCTAAAGGGAGTGGTGGGTGGGTGACTCGTGGAAAAATCTGAAGCACAATGGCGGGGAGAGCTGGCGCGGCCACATTTGAGTGGCTAAACCACACCCCCACAGTGTCACCCGATTGGGTGCCCAGCTGGGAGGCGTGGCGCACCAGCGATGGTGACAGGGCAGGGGGCAAGATGCGTGACGCGGGAATCGGCTCCCGCTCACAACCCCTCCCCTCTGGAAGGAGGAGAGGCTTTCCCACAATGCTCATCTATATCTATTAAATAAAAGAGAGGAAGTGCTACAAATAAAAAAAATATGGGATGAATTTGAAAATGGGTACGAAATAAAGTTTGAAAGATATATGGTGGGGTTATCTTCACTCAAAATGGACTTGTCATTATCTCTTTGTGTTCTTCCAATTTTGAACTGTTGTTGAAAATCAATATTCATTTTTGTTATTGCTGCTAGGGAAGAATAATAATAAAAATATCTCTGTGTCTCTGTGTGTACTCTGTTCCCACTGACATTAGGCAGGTGTCTTAGCTATATTCTTTTCAGCGCTTGCTAAAAATACTTCTGTTTAGTCAAGCCTATCAATATTTTTAATTGCAGCTTATAATGTATAGTTCTAATTGATTTTATTTACTTTGCATTTTTTATAAATGTGTTTTTTTAATGCTGATTTTCTATTGGCAATTCTAATGTCTAAAATGTATTCCTTGTGCACTGCTTAGACGTTCTAGCAATACAAGTTGTGTTAAATAAATAAACATTGCTGTTGCAGGTATAGCAATTTCTTCTACAATAAAATGGTTCACTACATCAGCGGTGCTTACCATGAGTGTCTGCAAAAGTGGTCTCCTGGCCTCACCCCCAAAGCACAGGGCTGCCTCCCTCTTGTGTGGGGAAGCTGTCATTTTGGCCGCATAAGCAACATCACTCAAAGCCTTAACACTGGAAACAGGAAGAAAGGTTATGCAAATTAGCATTGTCTTAGCTTGCCAAGCTTGCATTTATTCTTCCTTGGAAATGAATTCTGAATTTCAGAACTAGATGAGAAATGACAGGTCTCTTTGTCAAATACCATGGAATGTGTATGCATATGGTCATTTCCGAGTTAAAATCTTGCCCTTTGCAAACATCTTTCATTACTGTACAATCAGGGGCTAAGGGCTGTTTACACTTCACATTCATCACATCTGGTTGGATGGCTTGATGCCTGTTCAAACTTAATCAAACCCTTGCCTACAGCAAGGCTACATACCAAACAAAGGTTTTTTTGGGGGTTTTTTGGCCAATTAAAATAATGTTTTTTAGAACACACACACAATTTCATATTAAAGGAGAGAGAGCTTGATTTTGTTGCCCTATTTAGCTAAATCTTACATTCATATTTGCCTTTATAAAGGCAGTACCCACCTGAGTGTCATTTTGGAAGCTATACATGTGCACATAGGTGCAAACCAACACCTTGTTGCTGTTTTTAAATGAACACGCCATACCAGAGATATTTTATCCCACTTTGTATCTATATTCGATTTAAACTTGATTTTAGATACAGTCATACCTCGGGTTACAGAAACTTCAGGTTGCGTTTTTTCGGGTTGCGGATCACCGAAACCTGGAGGTACTGGAATGGGTTAGTTCCAGGTTTCGGTGGTCGCGCATGCGCAGAAGCGCCGGATTGCAACCCGCGAGTGCACAGACGCACCACTGTGGGTTGAGAATGTGCATCCCACACGGATCACGTTCGCAACCCGAGCATCCGCTGTATAAAGCTCCCCCCCCCCACGCCAGTTATTATTATTATTATTATTATTATTATTATTATTATTATTAATGCTTTCATTCTTAAACTGCTTTTAGATGCTTCCTAGAAAAGGCTTAACAAATGGGAATGAATGGATAGGTTTTGAGTCTGCAATCCTATGCACACTTACCCAGTGGCGTAGCGTAGGTTGTCAGCACCCGGGGCAAGGCAAGTAATTTGCACCCCCTAACCCGTGGATTTGCGCCCCCTAACCTTAACCCCCAGATGTTGCACCCGGTGCGGCCGCCCCCCCCCCCTGCACCCCCACGCTACGCCACTGCACTTACCTCAGAATAATCCTATACTTCTGGCGCCACTCCTCTTTGTTACCCGAACTCCCTCACGTGAAACGGATGTGATACAGGCTTCCTGAAATACTTGTAACATGTCAAAATAAAGCCTAGACCCTTGTTAACACTTTCTGTGAAGCCTGGAAATATTGGTACTTGAGGGAGGGATGGCGAAATCACACTCGCTGACAATATAAAGATGACACCGTGTCATGTGGCAAGACCTTGGAAGTAATAACATTGTGGCTGGGGGGCTAGATGATTTCCCACAGGGAGACCACTCTCCGCATCTCAGCCTTTACATTCAAGAAAACCTGTTTGGCCTTAGAATTGGCAACAATGCATTTTTGCTGTAAGAATTTCTAACAATGTGTGGTGCTGCCGTAATAACCTTTTAACACTCAGTTTTGCTTCTCACGCCACCAGAAAGTTTCACAGCTAGTTATATTTATAGTTAAAGCCAGCTTCTCTGTTTGCTTATTTATATTATTTGGAACTTATATCCCCTTCGTTCAGTCCCAAAGAACCCCAAAATGGCATATAAAGTGAATTGAATTATTTTTTATTTAAGAGAGAGAGAGAATATATAATAAAAGTATCCAGTTAAGCTACAGTAAAAGGTAAAGGTACCCCTGACCATTAGGTCCAGTTGCGGATGACTCTGGGGTTGCGCGCTCATCTTGCTCTATAGGCCAAGGGAGCTGGCATTTGTCTGCAGACAGCTTCCAGGTCATGTGGTCAGCATGACTAAGCCGCTTCTGGCGAACCAGAGCAGCGCACAGAAACGCCGTTTACCTTCCCAACGGGAGCTCACCCCATTGCGGGATTCGAACCACCGACCTTCTGATCAGCAAGCCCTGGGCTCTGTGGTTTAGACCACAGCACCACCCATGTCCCATAAGTTACAGTAGACCTATTTAAATTAATGCACCTAAGTTAGTCATGTCCAAAAATATAGGTGGTTCTACTCTGAGTAGAACTAACATTGACTACACTTTAGAGTTTACTGGGTTAGCTAGTGGCAATACAATCTAACGCTAATGGCACAAGGCACAGCTAAGTAGGCTTTGTGAGAGAGCTGAGCTTGGTAGGATTGAGGCTACTCAAGCATTGGCCTCCAAGTCTCTGACTCTTCAAACAGTACAAAAACAACACATAATTATTCTCTTTCTGTTTTATTCAGTGTTTTAGCCAGTTAGTTTTGTGCTAGCTAAATAATCCTAAAGTATTACCATACGCCAGTATGGTGTAGTGGTTAAGAGCGGTAGTCTTGTTATCTGGGGAACCGGGTTTGCATCTCCGCTCCTCCACATGCAGCTGCTGGGTGACCTTGGGCCAGTCACACTTCTTTGAAGTCTCTCAGCCCCACTCACCTCACAGAGTGTTTGTTGTGGGGGAGGAAGGGAAAGGAGAATGTTAACCGCTTTGAGACTCCTTAAAGGGAGTGAAAGGCGGGATATCAAATCCAAACTCTTCTTCTCTTCTTCTTCTTCTTCTTCTAAAGAAGAAGTACATATGCATATTGTCCACAACCTGTTCCTTCAACTTTTCATTTAAAATGAAATGTTTTTCATCTAAAATGATAATTATATGAATTGTTGCCTGGGGAAACAATGTAGACAACCCTAGTGTCAGGTGTCCTTAATGGCTCATTGGATTCTGATATATTGCTCTTGGACACTCAAGGCTTACTCTGGTTACCCTGATGGGAGGGTTTATGTATAATGAAGTTGAGTACCAACATATTTCTTGTATTGATTTCACCGCATGTCTGCATAGGGGCCACATGTCTTTATTGAGACTGATCTCAACTGCCCAGAGAGTTTATAGTACAGAATGCTTGACAGTCTCCAATTTGCTGTAGAAGACAAATCAAGTGGCAAAACAAAGTATATCCTTTTACCTATGGACTCATTCTCTAGAACCAACAGTTCACATTAGGTACCCATTCTGTTTACAATGGTGATATATGTTAAATATTCACTTGGTTGTCGATTCAGTTCGATCTGTTGCTGTTCATCATTATAGTCTCCCTATCTTTGCACAGAATGGCTATATCTATTTTTAAAGCTTACCTCCCTTGATTACAAGCTTCCTGGAGCTGTGCCAGAGCATAGTCCAGTTATAACCAAAGTACTGCTGTTATCTTGGAATTGTTAAGATAGTGTGCACTAGGGAATCAGTACTTGTAAATCTGCTAAATCCTGTAAGCCCATCCTAGCAACACTTGAGAAGACACAATGATCATCATCTTCTTCTTCTTCTTCTTCTTCTTCTTCTTCTTCTTCTTCTTCTTCTTCTTCTTTGCATGCTATGACCTCCGTGCTTTCTTCTCTTATTAGAAATGCTTCATTAAAATAGTAGTTGCCAATGGGATTCAGATTACACTCACAATTCAAGATCATTTTTTGGAAAAGTGATTTCTTTGCAGATGGGAACCCCAAATAGATTTGGACGCTCCAGCCCTTAAATGCATTCCTTCTATGGATTCTGCTTGTTTTAGGTATATGCAGAGCCATGAACTATGTTGAATGGGTCTGTCTTACCACAGTTATTATACCACATTTGTGTCTTGTCAGAAGGAAATAAGAAGACTTCTCCTAATCAGACCAAAGGTCTATCTAGTATAGAATTGTGTCTCCCACACTGGTTAGTCAGATGCCCACAAGACACTCCCATTGCTGTTTCACAGAAAGAAGAGTTCAGTGATAAGAAGTCCCTGGAGGTTCTATATACAAAAAGGTGTGTGTGTGTGTGAATAGTAACCACCAGTAGCCTTAGTCTCCATCCAACTTGACAATTCTATGGTTCTATGAAATGACTACATCAAAAAAGCTCCATTTGAAATAAGCTGATAAACGTGCATCTGAAAACCACTCTTTCAAATACAGTGGTGCCCCGCAAGATGAATGCCTCGCAAGACGGAAAACCCGCTAGACGAAAGGGTTTTCCGTTTTGGAGGTGCTTCACAGGACGAATTTGCTATGGGCTTTCTTCGCAAGACGAAAATGTCTTGCGATTCCTGGGTTTTTTCCCCGCTCCCCACCCCCTTTTTCTAAGGCACTAAGCTGCTAATAGCCTTTTAGCAGCTAATCCGCTAATCCCTTAAGCCTTTTATAGCCGCTAATAGCCGCTAAACCGCTAATAGCGCTAATCCGCTAATGGGCTTGCTTCGCAAGACGAAAAAACCACTAGACGAAGAGACTCACGGAACGGATTCTTTTCATCTTGCGAGGCACCACTGTAAATCCATTCAGAACCTATTTAGCATTCAGTCAAGCCTCAAGAGAACTTAGTATCTCTGAGTCTAGACTCTGACTTTGCGAGGACTAACTCATCACAGAAATCAACACTGATTTATGCCCACCCCCCTGCACAACATATCTGACTTCTACACTCATCCCCATAATAATATGGTCTTTGTTAATCCTATTCTTGTCTCTCCTGAGTAGGGACACGGGTGGTGCTGTGGTCTAAAGCACTGAGACTCTTGGGCTTGCTGATCAGAAGATCAGCAATTCGAATCCCCATGACGGGGTGATCTCCCATTGCTCTGTCCCAGCTCCTGCCAACCTAGCAGTTCGAAAGCATGCCAGTGCAAGTAGGTAAATAGGTACCGCTGAGGTGGGAAGGTAAATGGCATTTCCATGCTCTCTGGCACTCGTCACGGTCCTCCATGCGCCAGTAGCAGTTTAGTCATGCTGGCCACATGACCCGGAAAACTGTCTGTGGACAAATGCTTGCTCCCTCGGCCTGAAAGTGAGATGAGCGTCACAACCCCATAGTCACCTTTAACTGCACTTAACCGTCCAGGGTTCCTTTACCTTTTACCTTTTTACCTGTCTCTCCTGAGTCATTTATGCAGCAGCTGATGGGGTTTGAGCATGCTCCTCATTCCTAATGTCTTGTCCACTCTCATTTCTGGAATGTTGAGCACATGTTCCAGAGGAACAACATTGGGGCCAAGCCTGGAAGAGACTCCATTCCTGTACAACCACTCACAATCCATGTGTGAACCCAGCCCATGATTGTGTAGATCTATGCTCTCTCGTAATTTCAGGCATTCTGAATCAAAAGAATTTCCTCACTTCTTTAGCCTGATCAAACCCATCTGTATATACAGATGTGGAAGCAATGCAGAAATCTCTGAGAGCATAGAAAGCTATCTTTTATAATATCTTCTATCTACCGGACCAATGGCTGTCTGCTAACCAGAGCATTTAATTGCCACACTTGCTTCAACGATTTTCTTCATCAAAATATGCACCTTAGTTTTATAAGCAAATTGCAATGTATAGTTGTGTTCCTAAATTAATAATCAGGGAAAAAACTAATTTACATACTGTGTTACAGTAAAATTGATTTAAAAAATAAAAAAATTGAAACTGAGATTGAAAGCCTCCATCACTGTTGAATAAAACAAAACAAAGAGCTTGACTTGCAACACTGGATTAATTTGAGGGAACAATGCGGAGGTTATTAGCATGACTCTCTAGCTTGCAAACTTTTGTCTGTCTAAGCAACATTAAAGGCAAACCAATTAACCCAAGGCACACAGTTTAGAAAAGAAACAGCATTCATATATGCTAGATGATAATAACATTAACAGTTTTATTGCCGCACACATTGCAAACTTTAAAGATGACACACTCAATTGAGGAAGTGGGGGGAATTATTTATCTGGTTGATTAATCTGTAGTGGTAGCAAAAGTTTTTCAATGGTGTCATAGAAGATGTTTAGCGGCAAGTTTCCATTGGGAAACTGCAGAAATGTTTATAATTTGAATGTGTGACCTTATGGCTACAATTTGCACAACTTTTAGATTAGTGCAGTAGACATCAGGGTACAGATGAATGAGTTTTCACACTCCTATGAAGACCCTTGAGCAAAGCATACTTGATTCTGTCATTCAAGTAGCAATAACTCTAAGATCCAGGGATCTCTATAACTAGACCTTTCTCTATAACTAGATCTTTATCTGATTAAACAGTCTATGGACTTTTAAATGTGTTTGTGGAAGGGGAGCTATTGGGTTGTGTTTGGTTTTTGTTTTAATATGTATCTTGTGTTCTCCTTTTTGTATTTTGTGTGTGTGTGTGAACCACCCTGTGATCTTCAGATGACAGGCAGTATAGAAATTTAATAAATAAATAATTTTATTTCTCAGAGAGCCAAGTTCCTAATTCTGGAGAAACACAGGCCCAGGTCACATCAAACATCAACTGATGACCAACATGGTTGTCTCCACTTGAAATGGAGTCAGTTTACCAATTCATCTTCCAACCATCAATTGATCAGTAATCATTGCTGAGTGGGCGAGCAGTATGTGTGTGTGTGTGTGTATGTGTGTGAACACACAGTAAAGAAACCAAGAATGCTACCAAAAGGAACAGTAACTGTGTGAAGTTAACATTACGTATGAAGTAAGTTTGCTGTGTGTAGATTGGTGTTTGCAGAAATAAGAACTGGGAAATGGAGAAGCATGTTTGCAAGCAAGGGAAGGCCCATAGTTCAGTGGTAGAGCATCTACATTGAATGCATAAAGTCTTAAGTTAGATTCTAGCTTTCTTCTCAGTCTCCCTGAGTTATAGGATGCCGCCACCAGTGTTAAGTTGAATTAATGTCCATAATAGACCTTGTTAAGTAATAAAGTTGTGGCTCATATAACCAATTACAATTAGGTGTCTTCATTCAAATTCCTTTGAGCCCATAGCTAAGACCTCTGAACGTTCCCCTGAATTGAGTTATGAATGTTGCAGTTAGAGACTGCAGAGATCCATCAAGCTTTCAAGAGTCTCGCATTATTCAGCTGTTAGGAAAATCTACCATATGTTCTGACATATGTTGAAATGCATTCATTACTAAATAAAACTCACCTGGCTACTCCTCTGAAAGCATCCCATGAGCAAGTGAAGACTCCCCCCCCCCATGTGTTTTTGTCAGCCATCATTATGGTCAATAATGTGAATAGTCTGTTTTGTTTATTGTTTGTTATTCACTATTGATTCATTCAATATTGATTCACTCTTGAGAGTCCCATGGACTACAAGAAGAACAAACCTATCCATTCTGAAGGAAATCAGTCCTGAGTGCTCACTGGAAGGACAGATTGTGAAGCTGAGGCTCCAATACTTTGGCCACCTCATGAGAAGAGAAGACTCCCTGGAAAAGACCCTGATGTTGGGAAAGATGGAGGGCACAAGGAGAAGGGGACGACAGGGGATGAGATGGTTGGATAGTGTTCTTGAAGCTACCAGCATGAGTTTGACCAAACTGCGGGAGGCAGTGGAAGACAGAAGTGCCTGGCGTGCTCTGGTCCATGGGGTCACAAAGAGTCGGACACGACTAAATGACTAAACAACAACAACAACATTGATTCATTGCTATTGTTTTTATACGTGTTGGAAGCTACTCAGAGTGGCTGGGGAAACCCAGCCAGATGAGTGGGGTATTACTACTACTACTTAATAGTTTTTTCTACTAGTTTTACTCTTCCCTATTTTGTTGTTTTTATTTCTTAGCAATTATTTTATTACTTTTAAGAGACATTGGTGCTGCTACTGTTTTTGATGGAGAAGGTATGTTTGATGGGATTTTGGTTAATTTTACTGTTCAGTGAGCTTTATTATTGATTTTAATGTTGTGTGCCTTTGGGCAGAGTGGCAAGTTGTTTGAAAGCTAGTGTGCACTCAGCCATGAAACTCATTGGGTCTAACTTACTTCACGGGTTGTTGTGAGAACAAAATAGACAGAGCAAACCATGTATACTTCCTTGAGCTCCTTGGAGGAAAGGTAGGATATAAATGAAATAAGTATCGATGGGAAAGATACATAAATATTGAGTTGAGTTTTGCATTATGGCATTACTTTGTAAGGCTACAAGAGTCTTGCACAACCTACTGTCATCTGGATGTTGTTTTACTCCAAATCCCATCGTCTTCAGCCAGCATAGCCAAAGGTCAGGGATGATGGGAGTCAAGAGTCCAAAAACATCTAGAGGGATTGCATTTCATTTTACAAAGTTTTGCAAGGAATATGGGAGTCAGCGAAGACATCTCAAAAGGCAACTTCATCATATAAATTCCTCACTTGTCCTACTATTTGGATCCTAAGAAATATACTTGCATCAGCACACAGTTCTTACTTGCGTGCCCTCCAGCCGAAAATGACGTTCAGGCTGCCATTTCTGCTTCAAAATGTTATTGAGTGTGACATTAAAATGTGCCAAAAACAAAATGTAAAGAACCACAAATTAGCACTGGGGAAATTTTCAAGTCTGCAAAATGCTTGCTCTAGGCTCGGAAGAAAGGGGGAAAGTCTATTGAGATCACACACAAAAACCTTACAGTTCTCTAGCTGCTGGAAATAAAAGATCTAGAAGGTATTTTTAATTGCTTTAAACGCCCTTGGGAAAGTTACAGCACTTACAGGCCCTTTTGTTAATATAAAGTATAAAATTCAATGGAACCAAAATACTACTGAATAGAATAGAGGCAGATGCACACTTGAGAAAAGCAGGGATGACAGACAACTCTTCATCATAAAAGCAGTTTTAATGAATTATCTCAACAGTGCCATCTAGGTGAATAACAGCTATGGTCAAGGGTTTCACCCAAAGCTGAACATCAAAGCAAATATGTAGGCTCCTGCTTAGATGAGACATTTGAGTAATTTCAAAAGTAATTTTGAGGGGAAAGAGTTGCAGAGAGGCTAGTATACCCCAAAGTATATCTCTGCTTCCTGCATAATTTCAATAATTTCATTATGTTTAGTCATTATCACACAGTGTAGTAACAGAATGTATTGACTTGAAGTGTTGAATGGTCACTTTGAAATGTGAAGGTTCATTATTGTTTCACAGGTTGTGTATGTCTTTAAGGGCCAGGGCCAGGGCAAATAACGAGACCCAGTCTTACAGCTGTGAAACATAGCAGGTGCTGCTGAGTTGTGTTAATCAAGCTGTGTCAGCAATTGGGTATAGAATATAAGGAGCAGCACCTAGCTCTCCCATCACCCTGGGGGATGGGTTGGTGGTTGGGTCTGGTTTGTTGTTGATGATGATGATGTATTTAGTGTATAAGGAGTTTTTGTTATTAAAACCTTGTTTAAGTTATTTATTTATTTTTAGTCCCTTTTTAATGCATGGTCTCCCCAGCAAGCTCTCTAGATGCAGAAGAACTAGCTGCCCATATGAAACTGAAGCCTTATTTTAGCCTCTATACCAGGCTTCCTCAACCTCGGCCCTCCAGATATTTTTGGCCTACAACTCCCATGATCCTTAGCTAGCATGACCAGTGGTCAGGGATGATGGGAACTGTAGTCTCAAAACATCTCCGAGGTTGAGGAAGCCTGCTCTAGATCAGTGTTTCCCAAACTTGGGTCTCCAGCTGTTTTGGGACTACAGTTCCCATCATCACTGACCACTGGTCCTGCTAACTAGGGATGATGGGAGTTGTAGTCCAAAAACAGCTAGTTTGGGAAACACTGCTCTAGACTTTAAAGCAAGGGTGGGGCCTCCATACTTTTTTGGGGGGTGTAACTCCCATTATTTCTAGCCATAGGCTATGCTTGCTGGGCCTGATGGGATTTGTAGTTCAGTAGCATAGGCTCTCCACTCTTGCTAGATTGCTGCTGCTGAAGCAACCTGTGAGACTACTTGTGTGGGAGTCTGAAGCCTAAGCTCCACTTGGAGCTGTCCAGGGTCCTGACTATACCTGACCATGGTCTGAATCTTAACTCCTGCTGGAACCCCTGCTTGAGTTCAAAGCACTTGGAGCAGAACACATAATTATGGAAGTGTAAAGAAGTCCATTACTTAAAGAAGAGCTGTTCTGTCTTAGTAGCCTTACCTCTAATGGCTATGGTAGGGGTGAGAGAGACTGTTGGCCAGCAAGTAATGCCTTGTTCCACCTTCCAGCTCCAGGAACCTTCATAAGGTGTGAGCAGAGAGAGAGAGAATCTGTTTACCATCGGGGGTTGGTTGGTTTCATCTGTACTGCCACACGTGCAGCCCAATGAACCTTCAGAAGGCAGTTGTTGCCATGGGTATTATGTGTATAGGCAGGGCTTTTTTTCAGCTGGAAATCAATGGAGCTCAGTTCAAGCGCGTATCAGGTGGGCACCATTGCCATTCTAAGAGAACAAAGGAGCCATTTGTGGTGAACTTCCAGCACCTCTTTTTCTAGAAAAATATCTCTGTGTAGGTGTATTTTAATGAGCTTAATAGACTGAAAGTTTATGAGCCCTGGGGGTGTGGAAAGTTTGTGTATGAACTGAACAGTGCTTAGTTTATTTTTTTTTGTTACTATTTTATTAATGCTGTTAATATTGTATTATGGATTATAAATGATTTTTTGATTTGTTAATCATATAATATGACATTTGCTTTAATTGTGATGTTTAGCTTATTTTTCAGTAGTTGCTTTGTTAACAGTGTTTTATAGATCGTTATTGTTTCATTGATTATGTGTTGATTATTCTACATTTGCTTTATGTTGTATTTGTGATGTTCAATTATGTTATTATTCTTTATCATTTGTTAGCCTCTTTGAGATTCATTTGAATGAAAAGCGGCATGGAAATGCAAGAACCCAAAATAAATCAAATCAAATGTTCAAATAGCACACTCTCTCTTTTACATAACTCAGTTCTGAAAATGAATAGGAGTTTCTACTAAATCCTAATGAGCCCTAGTGCAAATTAAGCCATCTGAGGATCAAAGACCGTTCAGTGCTGTACCCAATGCACTCATTCTGTCAGTGCAATGAAATTTCCCCTCCTCCTCCTCCTCCTGTCCTTGTGCATTCTGTGTGCCCCCTAAACCTTTATGCTGTTTTTATCAACCTTTTGGAGCATGGGGAGAAGAGGGCAGGTGAGTTCCATTGTACAAACAGAAATCTTTGCGCTAAGAGAAGTGCATTGGATATTGCCTCAATTTAATGCTCTCTCTCTTGGACAAAAAAGCCACAGGTTGCACAGGTAGCTATACAGACACACATGTTTACCTGGTATGGTCTGTGGATATTCAGGTGGCCACAGAAAACCTCAAAAGTCCTCCTGAGCCCCCCTGCATAAACAGACAATAAGGTTATTCAATACTGTGTCTTCCAGATGGTGTTGAACTACATTCCCATCAGACCCAGCCAAAATGGTGAGAGATGATGGGGCTTGTAGTCCAACAACTTCTGGAGGACACCACATAATCCAAAGAAGTTTGAAGATTTCACTTTCTGGGTGAGTTATTTATTTAGGATTCAGTCCAACCAAAGTTAAGTACTTTAAACTCCTACTGATTTCTGTGGGAGAGAGTTAAGCACAGGTTTAGCTCTCCCAGAGAAATCATTGGGTCTTAATCAATCTGATTTAAAGGAGCACAGATTTAGCTGGAATGCGCCCTTAGCTATTTATTTATCCAGGGTTGTTTACTGGATACTGGTACTCAAACAGCTAACAATATGAAAATAATAGCATCCATCAGGCTGCAATAGTCAAATCAGCAAAAAGGTTTGCATTAAAATATACTCCTACCTGACAGGGTTCGGTGAATTCTATGCACACTGTCCTTCTCAAACTCTTGGTAGAGGGGCAGAATATGAATGTTGACCAGTCAAATAATTACTTGTAGCATGGAATTTCATTATTACTACAGACCTCTCTAAAAAGTTTTTTTTTTAATGTTTACTAAAATCATCTAGCTGCAATTGCCTTCTGACATGTCTCCCAGGGGGCTTCTAGATTCTCCTGAACAACAGAAAAAGTACCCATTCTGAAGGTTGAAAAGTGACATTTTCACAATGCCCCAGCAACTGTACATCAAAAGTGCAATGTATTCCTGGAGAATTGCAAATGGCTGCCCCCATGTAACTGTGAGGGCTTCCACCTCTCCCCCTCCCCCAACCATACAATGCCCTTGGTAGCCTTAGAAAGTCGATGATAGGACAGAAAGATGACTGGTCCTCTAGTTATGCCAGGGGAAGTAGACGTTTTCTTGGCACAATTCCTCAGGAAGGCACTGCACATTACAATGTAGAGCAGGGGTAGGCAACCTAAGGCTTATGAGCTACAAGCGGTCCACAGTGGTTGTTTAACAGGCCCACGAGCCACCCGCTCAGCAAGTCCCCGTGTGCTGCACTAAACTGGTGCAGCGCAGCATGGGGACTTGCTTCTGCAGAGCCAGAAACTGCAGACACAGACGCCGGAAATCGTGGGCGCTCACACATGAGTGCACGTGCAATCCAGCCTATGGAGGGATTGCCACTGGAGTGAATCAGCCCAGGTGAGGTAAACCTTGCTGATCCCTGATGTAGAGTCACTTCCTGGGAGGAAGAAGAAGAAGAAGAGTTTGGATTTGATATCCCGCTTTCTCACTACCCGAAGGAGTCTCAAAGCAGCTAACATTCTCCTTTCCCTTCCTCCCCCACAACAAACACTCTGTGAGGTGAGTGGGGCTGAGAGACTTCAGAGAAGTGTGACTAGCCCAAGGTCACCCAGCAGCTGCATGTGGAGGAGCGGGGAATCGAACCTGGTTCACCAGATTACAAGTCTACCACTCTTAACCACTACACCACACTGGCTCCCTTGAAAAGCATTTTTGAAAGGATTAGCAGCTTTAAGCATCTGTAAAATGTAGGTAGGTACTAAGGTAGGTAGGAAGTGGCATACCTCAAACCTTTTAGTACGTATTTTGGGTAAAAAAACTTTGGACCCCCCCCCCATGCCCCCAAAATATTCACACCAATGAGATTACATGGAACAGGCTTTGTGAATACATGAAAATGCCTTGGGGGCAGAATGAGGTTGATCGATCAATCTCTAGTAGCCATTTATACTGGGAAGGATTAACCTAGTTGTATCCCATAGCATTGTCTTTCCAGAAGAAGGTAGAAGTTGGTGACTGGATGCCACAACAGGTACTGCAGTGTAACAGAAATGTTGTAAATCAGAACAGAAGCACCAGCATTATAACTAGTAGTAATAAACCTCGTGTTTGAATGCAGCCCTAGGGCTGACTAGCATGAATTGTTTGTTATGCTGGAAACATCCAAGAAAAACAAACAGGAATCAGTGAAGATCAGAAATAGATTTTGAAAAGACTGTCCCAGAAATTCTTTTACTTTGGAAGACAACAAAGTGTCAAGATAAGTAAGAATGTGATGTCTCATAGCACCAAAGATTAAAGTGAAAACAGCTAAGTATGCCAGCATAATTAATTTAGAGCAAGACAATGAACCATGCGCTTTATACTGTAATACAAATAAGAGCATTTATAATTTATTTTGTGGGTCTGAAACAGAGCTACATCGCACATCAGAAACACGTCGTGTCTCATGGGGAAATTTCATTTCTAGAAAAGTGATACTTATATATAGAAGTCACACAACACAAGCCTCTTATTCACAGAGCTATTAAAAAATGACCCTCATCATTTTCACATTATTAGCATGTGCAAGGAATGTAAGAAGCATCACAGCAGTAGCCTCTTTTCTTTACAATGAAATTGTGTAAGTCAGGGAGAGAAAGCCAGTCTCTTCAATGCCACCCCCTCACACTCGCAAAAGCTAATAATGTTTGCAAAGAGTGCCTGTGGACTTGACTAAAACCACAGTTAAAGTACTCCAGAGAATGATTATTATTTTTCTGCTGATAAACATCTTGGCTTCAATTCTGTACACGCTGAATTCGCTGGGATTTACTCCAATGTAAATGTGTGTAGGATTACATACATGTCATGAAGCTGTCCTCTGTGTTGTGGCTCAGAGACAGATTGCCAGCAAGCCCATGTAAATGGGTTGCATCTCCATAAATATGAATCTGTGCATGTGGTGAATCAACTAGAACATTACTTCACCACGGCCAAAACTAGGACATCAAAAGGCTTACACATAAATGGTCAATAGACTTGGTAGAAAATGGATACAAATCATTATTCTCTTCCAGTGTCTTTAGATGTTCTGCTCAGGTGAACATATGCAGCAGAGTCCACTACTATTTATCCTGCTGAAACCTCCATTGTAGGAGTCCTAAGAACTAAGAAAAAGGGTAAGTCATCCTGGCTAACCAAATGCTAGTGGAAAGTCCACAAGCAGGACATGAGCGTAACAGCATTCATCCCACTTGCGACTGCCAGTAACTGGTATTCAGAGGTTCAGGCACCAGTGACAGAAGAGCTTGGGGTGGCAGTGGCATTGTATTATGTCTGCAAAAATAGAGAGATGCATCTCCCTGCAGTTTCTGCAATCATTCAAAAGGAAAAGGATAGGGACGCAGGTGGAGCTGTGGTTTAAACCACTGAGCCTCTTGGGCTTGCTGATCAGAAGGTCAGCGGTTTGAATCCCCATGACAGGGTGAGCTCCTGTTGCTCTGTCCCAGCTCCTGGCAACCTAGCGGTTCAAAAGCATGCCAGTCTGAGTAGATAAATAGGTACCGCTGTGGCAGGAAAGTAAACGGTGTTTCTGTGTGCTCTGGCACTCATCACTGTCCTCCATGCACCAGTAGAAGCTTAGTCATGCTGGCCATATGACCCAGAATGGTGTCTGTGGACAAACGCCAGCTCCCTTGGCCTGAAAGCAAGATGAGCACCGCAACCCCATAGTTGCCTTTGACTGGACTTAACTATCCAGGGGTCCTTTACCTTCACCTTTCTGCAATCATTCACCCAGATTAACCCTCCTTGCCTTAACTGTCATTTTGCTAATCAACAACAATGACAACATTGAAAACAGAGTTCCTTTAGAAAGACAGGAAGGAAGAGTTGGTATTAGTCTGGTGTATAAGGAAATAAAAACCTTCAAAATTCACAGTTGAGTGAAGCTTTTATTTTGACCAAAGATCACAAAATAGTGGTAAGCTTCCAAGTTCTTCAGAACCTTAATCAGGCAAGGCATTACACAAGCAAACAAACAAACAAACAAACAAACAAGCAAGCAAGCAAGCAAGCAAGCAAGTAAGCAAGCAAGCAAGCAAACAAACAAACAAACAAACACCAAAGTACAAAACTTAGTCTGGATGTTGTAGTCATTGTGTTAGCTTATAGATTCCATTCCAAGATGGAGACTGCAGGCTGAATAAGTCTCAGCTTGGTGGTACAAGTGTCAGACTGTATGCCTAGGATTCTGAGATAAAGAAGCAATGTCAGTTCCCTGTTTCTGGGGGGAAAAATATAAATGAATTATGGCTTGTAACCATGATATATCCAGCCCACACCTTAAACAGAAAAAGAAAGTCATATAATACTTTACCACACAGGATGGACATGGGAAGTATGACAGATTGTGTCATAGCCCTTTGTGCAGTGGAAAAAAAATGTGTTTTGTAAACAACAATTTTCTATTAAGATCAATGCAGGTTGAAATGAATAATGAAAGCGACTCTCCTGGCATGTGGTCAAAGTGTTCCCTTTCTGATGTGTCGAAACATCCTCAGTAGGCTGGCAGGGGTTTTGACTTTGATCCTTCACTCACCAGCTGAGTATTTTGAACACCAACTAATTAGAACCTACAAATGCCGTTAAGAGTGAGATTATTTTCTATGTGCATGAAAAGAGCCAGAAAGAAATTTTACAGTGGCTTCACTGAGTGATAAGCCTATGTACGGAATATACCACTTCAGACTACTGCTGAAGGTTTGCTTAATGGAATAGTTCTCCATCTAAAAATAATGCACTCCTGATGGAAAACTAGTTCACCCTGATTCCTACATTTTATGGGGTTTTTGTGGGGGGTAGGGAGCTTTCACCTATGTGTACCCTTACCTCTAGCCTGAAGTTCTATTGCAGAAACAAATTCATCACCTGAATGAAAACTAGGCCAGTAAGGATCTGGGGGAAACTATGTTAACTGCACATTTCCTGTATGGGATGTTGGTACGGCGAGGGTGGGCAGAAAGTAGAACAGGATCTACTGAAAGTAGAACAGGATCTACTGAATAGTTCTTTGGGTGATCTGAAGTAGATTGGTATGGATTTCTAATGGTAACAACTCTGACCGTTTTCCCCAGTCCTCAGAATACTTGTACAATCATACCTTGGAAGTCGAACAGAATCCATTCCAGAAATCTTTGACTTCCGAAACATTCGACTTCCAAAGCACGACTTCTGGTTGGCTATAGGAAGCTCCTGGGGCCAATCGGGAGCCTCGGGAGCCCTGTCGGATGTTTGGCTTCCAAAAGAACGTTAAAAAACCAGAAAACACTCACTTCTGGTTTTCGATCATTCGGGAGCCGGAATGTTCGACTCCCAGGGCGTTCAGGAGTCGAGGTACGACTGTATATTATAAAGTTATGTTTTATTATGGCTTTTTGTATTGGATCAGATTATTATAAGGTGTGTGTGTTCTTTGTTAACATATTTTGTTGCTGTAACCTGCCTTGCATATAAAGGTAAAGGTACCCCTGCCCGTATGGGCCAGTCTTGCCAGACTCTAGGGTTGTGCGCTCATCTCACTCTAAAGGCCGGGAGCCAGCGCTGTCCGAAGACACTTCCGGGTCACGTGGCCAGCGTGACAAGCTGCATCTGGCGAGCCAGTGCAGCCCACGGAACGCCGTTTACCTTCCCGCTGGTAAGCGGTCCCTATTTATCTACTTGCATCCGGAGGTGCTTTCGAACTGCTAGGTTGGCAGGCGCTGGGACCGAACGACGGGAGCGCACCCCGCCGCGGGGATTCGAACCGCCGACCTTTCGATCGGCAAGTCCTAGGTGCTGAGGCTTTAACCCACAGCGCCACCCGCGTCCCGCCTTGCATATAGTGGTATACAAATTGAAACTGAAATGAAAAATGAAATGAATGGGGTGGGGAGACTTTCTGCCCCTGGCCAATTGCCAATGGGCATGTCCCATGGGGCTAAGTGCAGATGTATAGTTTGTCTGGGGAGGTGTACATAGTTAGCTTGTTGACCTGTCTCTGGCTCCTCCCAGCCAACTGCACAGTCAGGTCATAATGGTGCCTGCCCCCCTTTTTATAATGCCTCATCTTTTTTTATAGTGCCCCATAGGGTCCACCACATTTCAGTGTCCAGTTTTGCCTTATATAACACTGAGTGGTTAGTTGGTTTTGCCTGCATCACACTGAATTGGGGTCAGGGTGGTTCTTTAAATAGGTTTATCAGTTGCTTTCACAGAGTCATTGCGGGGTTAGTAGGAAAGGGCTTACACTGGAAACTGGTGAGCACCTTGAGGCACCATCTAGAAGCTGAAGGGGGAGGGGAGCATCTTCAGACTTACCCATCAATGCCTCAAGTAGAAATGGTAGGGACAAGGGCCCTCCTTGAGGACTGCCCAGCTCACAGATTCAATGCCTCAAGGCCGGAACAGATAGTGAGCTGGGCAGAATTCCCTAGGCACAAATAGCTTGCCAGCAACAAAAGGCCAGGAATAGGTAAATAACTACTGTGGGGTCTCAAGCAAAGGTAGCTCACTCAAAAACCTGCAGAGTTGGTTTAATTTTTACAGCTCTCAGACTTATAAGAGCCCACACTGATCATCAATAAGTAATTAAGCATTTCCCTCGGCAAAACTTCAATTATACTGAATAAAAATTGTTACCCATTTTAAATACCAAACCAAGATGTCTGTCTCATCATTTATGTGGGTCTGGATGCAACAACATTACACACACACACACACACACACACACAGGTAGGATGATGAAAGCTGGGAAATGCGGTAACTAGGATTTTTTTAATATATAAACTGTTGCTTTAGTTCAGGATACCTTCCAACATTTCTCCAGTGAAAATAGGGACTTCCTATTCATTCATTCATTCATTCATTCATTCATTCAGACCTCTCCCATCTGACTGGGTTGTCCGAGCCACTCTGGGTGGCTTCCAACATATATAAAAACATAATAAACATTTGAAAAACTTCCCTATACAGGGCTGTCTTAAAATGTCTTCTAAAGGTTGTATAGTTACTTATCTCCTTGGCTCAGGGGTCACATAACTCCATACCCTCCAACATTTCTCCAATGAAAATAGTGGCGTTCTAAGGAAAAGCGGGGCATTCCGAGATCAAATCAGAATCCAGGACAGCTTCTGTAAATCCAGGACTGTCCCTGGAAAATAGCGTCACTTGGAGGGTATGGTTCAGCTGTTGTACTACTACTATTTACTTACTTACTTACTTACTTACTTACTTATTATTATTATTATTATTTCTGGACTCTTTTGTACCAGGCCTCAGAAGGAGGATCTTAGCAGTCCAGTAAAAAGCAAAGTTAATCCTGCAAGTTTGAAGTCTGCCCACCAAGGGCTCTAATACTGTATAATTGGAAATAAGCCTCTAGATGAGAACCTCATCCTCTTGCTTGAACTGAGTGGGAGAAAAGACATGATGATTTCACTGGTTGTGTAGTTTAGGCTCAGTGAGAGAGTGTGGGGAGTCTCCTAGTCACTGGGGTGCTTCACAAAGCCTGAGGAGCATCTCCCTGCACAAATGGAGAGACATATAGTCGCCCTTCTAAGGCAGATTATGGCTCCAGGGTACTTGGGAATAGGTTACCATTCCATGTGATTTATGCACATGTGTTGTAAGGTGAGCCCCCCACACTTACATTTTGTATGGTGCTGAGAGATATCAGGAGACCCCTATTTCCCCCAAAGAGCTACAGTACTTACAGTGGTTTAACAGCCAACCCCTCTTCTCAGGGAACTCTAGTTCTATGAGGAGAATAGGAGTCTCTGAACAACTCTCAGCACACTTAACAAACTACACTTCCCAAAATTCAACGAGGGAAGACATAACGGTTTAAAGTGGTCTGATACTACCTTGAAGTAACAGTGCTGATGGGACCCAAGGCAGAAGCGATGAAAAGTATGCCAATGAAGTAACATTGCAGAATAAATTGTATCAAAATGTGGGAAAGTGTTATTGACGCAAGTTGCAGAATCCAGCTTCTCTTGATCTGCTGATTTCTTTATTATTTTAACCCAGAGGACTCACATCCCTGTTTTTAGGCTATCAACTCACAAAGAAGAGCCATGTGGATTTCAAAAACTCGATACAAAGTACAAAAAATGGAAAGGTGCCAGAAACATAAAAGGTAAAGGTACCCCTGCCCGTACGGGCCAGGCTTGACAGACTCTAGGGTTGTGCGCCCATCTCACTCAAAGAGGCCAAGGGCCAGCGCTGTCCGAAGACACTTCCGGGTCACGTGGCCAGCGTGACAAAGCTGCTCTGGCGAGCCAGCATCAGCGCAGCACACGGAAACGCCGTTTACCTTCCCGCTAGTAAGCGGTCCCTATTTATCTACTTGCACCCGAGAGTGCTTTCGAACTGCTAGGTTGGCAGGCGCTAGGACCGAACAGCGGGAGCGCACCCCGCCGCGGGGATTCGAACCGCCGACCTTTCGATCGGCAAGCCCTGAGGCTTTAACCCACAGCGCCACCCGCGTCCTGCCAGAAACATAGTTTAGTGCATTTTGAATTACTCATAAGATCTGCACTGTGAGTAGATTCTCATAGGTCATGGCATGGTGGGGAAACGGTCAAATATTCAGTCTAAATTTGTGAGAGTTCACATTTTACCTTTAGTTTCAAGTATTTATTTCTGAGAAAATCCCACTACTTTCCATTGACATTGCTGTCTATTTAAGATTGGCCTTCAAGTCCAGTCTCCTGTTTTGCCTCTCCGCTCTATTGAAATTGGTATCTCTGATCAAATGCAACTGGGATAAATTCTTTCAAAAATCCCATGTCTCTGAAATGTACATGCAAACCCTAAAATCCCTTTCAACCATTTGTGCTTCGCATTTCAATAAAGTGAAATCGGCTGTATAACAGAGACAAAAGCGGTTTTACACCTTCAAAAGAGATGCCAGTTTATCACTCCAGATGCTTTGCAACAAAAGCTGTCAAGCAGTGACACCATTAAGATGTGGAAGAAATGCACCTGAGACTTTTGCCGAGACACTTTCCTCACTCCTCTCTGCTTTAAAAACCAAAAGGCTATTTGTCAGCTGTGCACAAGCCAGACTCAGTTTATTTATAATCTAGCTCAGCCTTATCAAATCAATTAGGGCTGGAGATGGAATTTTAAATACTGCTGTGAGGTCAAATTAATGCAGCACAGCTGGAGCACCAGCTTTTAACCCAGGGATGCATGTATTCATTTTTATTATACTTCTGTATACATTAGAACACAAGAAGTCCCTGTTGAATTAGAATGTAATCCTTTGTTGTTGTTGTTTAGTCGTTTAGTCGTGTCCGACTCTTTGTGACCGCATGGACCAGAGCACGCCAGGCACTTCTGTCTTCCACTGCCTCCCACAATTTGGTCAAACTCATGCTGGTAGCTTCGAGAACACTGTCTAACCATCTCGTCCTCTGTCTTCCCCTTCTCCTTGTGCCCTCCATCTTTCCCAACATCAGGGTCTTTTCCAGGGAGTCTTCTCTTCCACCATGAGGTGGCCAAAGTATTGAAGCCTCAGCTTCAGGATCTGCCCTTCCAGTGAGCACTCAGGGCTGATTTCCTTACGAATGGATAGGTTTGTTCTCCTTTCAGTCCATGGGACTCTCAAGAGTCTCCTCCAGCACCATAATTCAAAAGCATCAATTCTTTGGCGATCAGTCTTCTTTATGGTCCAGCTCTCACTTCCACACATAGCTTTAACTTTACGGACCTTTGTTGGCAAGGTGATGTCTCTGCTTTTTAAGATGCTGCCTAGGTTTGTCAGCCTTCTTTATGGTCCAGCTTTCACTTCCATACATCACTACTGGGAAAACCACAGCTTTTACTATACAGACCTCCTACCTGACTAGAATGTGATCCCACCTGAAGTAGTTGAACTCTGATCATTGGCCATGATGGCTGAGGGTGATGGGAGTTGGACTCAAACAACACCTGAAGGGCCAAAGGTTTCCCAACTCTGGATTAAACCAAAGCTTCATCTGGTCCAGCACCTTGTTTTCTACAACGGTCAAGTCGATCAAGTAGCCTTCCACTGATGAATGGTATTCTGTGGCATTCTGTTTTTTACTTTCGCCATTCCATATGGCCATCATGACTGATAACCATTGTTAGACCTGTGTGCCATGCATTTGTCTATTCCTCTTTTAAATACAATGAAGCTAATATGCATTTTTTCCCCACTTTATGGCAACAAATTCCACACATTACATAGCTGTTGTATTGAGTTCTTTATTTTGCTATTTTGAAGCTACTGCCAACCAATTTCATTTCGACCAGTGTCATAATGACTTTCTACATACAATTTATGGGTGGGGTATAAATAAATTATTATTATTATTATTATTATTATTATTATTATTATTATTATTATTGAAAGGAGTTTGTCTATCTCTGTGTCCATTTGTTCTCCATAGGTTTGGCCGGCTCTTGAGATATTGTTGCCATATTTAGCATGAGGGTTTGTATGCAGGTCACCATTTCAAAGCAAGATGGTGGACCTAAATGCAACTTTGGTGTGATTTCACCCTTTTCTTTATGTGATGGGTTCGATCTCATAAAATTACACTATCCATTTACCCCTCCCCCTCCCACGGATTCCCAGGCAGTGCTGAGAACTCCCTGCTAGTAATTTTATAACAGTGATTTCTCCCATTCCAAATTGAACCCCTCGATCATTTTGGTCCGTGTATACAATACCCTCTTTTTTTAGATGGAGGGATCTATGCTGATAAGTTGCACCAAAGTTGCACTCTGGTCTGCCGTTTCTGATGATGGAAAAAAATACTGATCTCTTTTTTGTTACAATTTTTATTAACATTGATGTTTTAAATTATATTTTCAGATTCTTTCTATCTTTTTTGAGAACTCTTATGAATCAAAGGGTTTTATTATAGATTTTGAAACAAACAAACAAACATATAAATACATTTTTTGAAATTAAGAAAGAAAAGGAGAAATGAATAGAAGTTTGAGAGTTTTTAAATTATTATTATTTTAATATCTCCCTCCCTGCATTTTCCCCTTCTAGCTACTTTAGAGTGTGACAAGAAAAGGGCCTTTGATGTTGCCAGCTTGATGAGCATAAAAACCAAGCACAACCAGTCAGGCAAAAATAATATTTATCTTTGTGCTTTTTATCATTAACACATTGCTTACATTTCAGGTTGTTACCCTTATGGCATGCCCCCCCATACTTTACTTATTTTACTTATTAATTGTTAAGATGATCAGTTAAAATGCAAAACATATCATTTTTAAAAGATGCGGAAATTCAGGTACATAGCAGTATGTGAGTTGCTTTCTTTCCATTTCTTGTTTCTTTCTTATCTCCAAACCTATGACTTCATGTGGTCTCTCTCCTATACGTGACATTAGATGCAAGGAACCGTCTCATAAGTGCGTGTAAGAGATTTACAATAGGGATTAACAACAGGCAACTTCTGTATACATGAGCACCAGAGAATATCTGGAATAAAAATGTTTCTTTACCTTAATCTATAGCAGTAGTTTGCTGTGGACAGTGCTGGATTTGGTTTACTTGCAGAATCTATCTCATGAAATAATTTGGGAAATGGTAGTAGTTTCCTAATCACCTATCTGCCTATGCAGTTGATATGGTTATAGAGGCTATTTTCTCTGCAATGGAAAGGCATACTAGAGAGCCATGGTTAATCATGGCTTTTCATACTGTGATTTTACGGTGGACACATGGCAGAATATGGAATGCCTGCCCTTTTATTTCTGCCAATATTCTCTGCTGGCACACATCCATGCATTATTGACAATGCCGATCCAAAGAACTGCACGCTTTTTATGATGTACAACTGGTATAGGATTGCCGGCATAGTTATGAAGTGTCCACTAAAATATAGCACAACTATAACATATTAAAGGGCAGTAAAAACACTGTATTTACACAGTTCACAATGCTTTGATTTTTAAAAGAATATGAACTTAGCATTGATATGGAAACATACATGGAAAAAATACACTGTACATTCACTCCCAGTGGAAGGATTGTGGATGGAGGCCTATTAACCTTACTAAGATCACAGTAGGTGTTTGTAGTGAATCATCTGACTCCTTCATGTGAATGTGCATTATAAACTTTATAGTCAGCAGAGTGAACAACAGTGAAATCCTAATAATATCCATTCAGAAGTTAGTCCTATTGAATTCAGTGGTGCTTATTCTAGGTAAATGAGGTTTGGGTTATACAGTAGCTTGCCCTACCTTCTGCTGCAGAATGGCATGAAAAGCTGGCCTCACCTCTGCATTAATCCTGGCCAGGCAATAGCCGGGGTTTGGATTGCACAGCAAAAACAAAACAACAAAAGCCATCAGCAGGGACAAATGTACGGTTCTACAGTTAGGCAGGAATAAACTGCTGCACAAATATCAGATGAGTACACTTGGTATGCCAGTAGAGGATATAAAAAGGATCTAGGGGTCTTAGGAGACAACAAGCTTAGCATGGGTCAATAGTGTGATGCAGCAGCAAGAAAAAAGCTAATTCTATTCTAGGTTGCATCAACAGAAGTATAGTGTCCCGGTCAAGGGAAATAGTATCACTGTTCTATTCTGCATTGGTCAGACCACAGCTGGTGTACATTGTCCAGTTCTAGGCACTTCAATTTAAGAAGGATATTGAGAAGATCGAACGTGTGCAGAGGAGAGCAACCAAGATGATCAAGGGTCTTGAAACCAAGCCTTACGGGGGATGGTGGATGCAGGTATGTTTAGCCTGCATAAGAGGAGACTGAGAGAAGACATGATAGCCATCTTCAAAAATCTAAAGGGCTGTCACAGAGAGGATGGAGTAAGGTTGTTTTCTCCTGCTCTGGTGGGTAGGACTCATGCCAATGGATTCAAGTTACAAAAAAGGAGATTTCCAAGACAGGAATAATTTCCTGATGGTAAGAGCTGTTTGACATTTGAACTGACTCCCTCAAAAAATTGTGGCGATCACACAGGGTCCCTGGATGTTTGATGGTCTATTGATCCCTGTGCCACCACTGTGATGGCCTCTTCGCTGCCACCAACCCGTTTCCCACGGGTATACACAGAGTCCAGACGGTTGTTAACATTAACAAATAATCAAGTTTATTTTTATAAGCACATACGAGTTTAAGTGTCAGTTAATTTTTCTTGTCAGTTTCTTAATCTTAGTTTCTATACTGACCTAACAACTTCAAACTGATTATCCCAACTATCTATCTGACTCCACCTAACAGTTCCTCTCACTCTCTCACAACACAACTCGACCAACCCACAGACCTATCCTCCCTCTTCCTTCTCCAACTCTCAACTCTCAAATGACTTCCACACAACTCTGACTCTCACTCTAACTCCTCCTATCAGTTTCTCTCTGGCCAATCACATCACACTCATTTAACCCTTTCCTTATGACCCAGCATGGTGTCACCTAGGAGGGCAAACGCCACAATGGTGGACTCTTCTTCTTTGGAGATGTTTAAGCAGAGGTTGGATGGCCATCTGCCATGGGGGATTTCAGGTGAGATCCCTTCATCGCCTGCAGTTCGACTACAAGACCCTCAGGTCTCTTCCAGCTCTACAATTCTATGACTATTTGAAGCCTCAATTGACATTGCTTTTAACAGAATGTAGTCTGAAGCAAACAAGGTTAGGCATGCCCAATCACAGCAAAACTACAAAAGCTAAATGCAAGTTTTACTTGGGCCAAATTATTCATCTATTTATTGTCTCAATGAACTCAACATATTCCAGATTTCATAATGTTCCCTGGCTTAGTGTCAGAAGATGTGCTTGCAGTTTCCCATTCTTAATGAATGAAGATTCTCTGAGCAACACTCCCTCACCAACTTTAAAAATAGAAAACACCCCCTTTTCTTGAGAAAATTAATTGTGCTTAATCCATTTCACACTTTTAATGGTATAATTAGCCTCCCCAGATGCATAGTCATTATGGTGGTTCCCTAATATATGTGATTTTAACCATCTGTCAGCTCAGTCAGAGATTCAACTGCTTAGTTATAACATTTGGAAACACCATATTAATTATGCTCCATGGAGGTTAGGTCTTCAAAGCAATGAATGACTTTACTTTTAAAATTTGATACATTTGTATTATTTACTATAAAAATGCTACCTTGAAAAAATTGATCGTTATCTGAAAATCTCCTAATTCTTTCATCAGCTCAAGAAACTGAAGTTTCGAACAATTTAGGGCATGATTTAGGATTTTTTTAAAGTCTCAATTTTGCAATGCAGTTCTCCAGTCAGCTAATGGGTATAAAAATGCATATATCTAGGGGAAATTGTACATATGTTTGCATATATTAGGGAAAACAGCACACACAAATATACTATGTTAAGGGAAAATGCTTTGCAAAAAAACAACAACAAACAAACCTATGCAAAATAGCATAGAAAATTGTGTGCACTTGGTGATATTTGCACTAAAATGCTGATGGAGTTCCATGTGAACTTTTTATCACTTAATTTTCAACCTGATGTAGAGAACTAAATGTAAGATTGGAAAAAAAATGAGAAATGAGAGGAACCAAAATGGACAGTTTCTCAGTACCTAAATCAGCTTGCTATATGTCTGAACTGTATGAACTTCAGTCTGCCAGTGGAGATTCCTCACGATAGGAATACTCTCCTTAGTGGGTGAGTGGGGAGTTATTGCTACAATCTACAATTCAAGACACAGATTCACAGCTGGTGTGAATTAGGCTACTGAAAGGATTGATTATACTATAGGATTAAGGCCAATAAAAGAGAAATTGAAAATCAACAGCAGGATGCCCTGAACTGAATCTGGCATAGAGCATCTGAGTTATCACCAATGAACTGAATCTAATTCTTGCAGGTGATCGGAGATTGAAACATACAAGCATGAACCTTATGTAGATACTGGACTTACTGTAATTATTATGTGGTTAAAGATGACATTCACTGTTGAAGGAACTGCTTTGGTAGTGCAGTTGTCATAGGCACAAACAAATTTGAGGTGTCAAGAAAGGATATCATATGGTTCATTATTGTTGCTGCTTTTTAACTGTGAGGGAGGGCAAGAGGCATATGTGGGATTTTCTGCCTCATGTGCCAAAATAGCATTTTACAATGAACAGTCCCTGAAGTGAATGGGTTAGGCGATGCTAATGCAGAAAATCTCTGCACTTCCATGCATGCTCTGTAGAATGGATTGTATTTCTTTTGTGTGAATATATCTTTTATAATTTCCACGCTGCCACTTAAACTTGCCTGCCACTTAAACTAGGTGTATGTGGGTGGGGAAAATGTCATTTGCTACTCTGGTTCAGGCAGCAAAATGACAGACAAAGTAAAAATCCTGGTACCATGTAGTCACAGATCCCAGGAATGTATTTTCACTTCTGCCCCAATAGTATTGGTATTCACTATATGAAGCCATTCTGTATCTGTTGCGTGTATATGGAATTACTATAGGAAATTGCCACAAGTTTTTTTTTCTTCCATTAAATCGGCACGTTCAATTACATTTTTCATTAAAGGCACACATGGACACAGAACACTTATTTCACTTGAAAAGAAATAAAGTATATGCTTCAGTGTTATTTACCTTAGTCTGAGAATGTTCAGTATCTTTTGCAACTCAGCTATACAAAAGAAACTAAAAGATTGACTCAAAAGCAACATAGCTGACAACTTAGATCAAACAAATTGATGTCTTTGCTGCAGGTTTCCAATAAAATGCTTTCTATTTTTGTTCTTTGATTGTCTCTACTAGACAATTGGGGCTTGTTTGTCTAAGAACTAAAGCTGTAGAAAAGTCTTGTCTGTCGTTTCCATTGGATTTAACTGATGTGGATGGCCTGCAAGTATCATGATGTGAAGATCTCTCCAATATGGCAAGGTTTGGAAAGGAAAGTTCAGCCTATAGGGCAAGATGGAAATTATGAAAGACATATTCACACAAAATAAGCTCAGTCCATTCCATAAAATACTGATGGAAGCACCGAGATTCCTCACACAAGCTTAGACTAACTTAAGTGTCAGGAGATGGGGGTTAGCATATCAACTGGTCAATGGAACAATGGAACAATACAGTGGTGCCTCGCAAGACGAAATTAATTCGTTCTGCGAGTTTTTTCGTCTTGCGAAGCACGCTTTCCCATAGGAAATGCATTGACGGTTTCCCATAGGAATGCATTGCCGGTTTTAAGAAAAAGACGAAGCAAGCCCATAGGGAAATTCATCTTGCAAAGCAACTCAAAAAACAAAACACTCTTTCGTCTTGCGAGTTTTTCGTCTTGCGAGGCATTCGTCTTGCGAGGTATCACTGTATATTGTCTTCTAAGCCATACAGATCTCCTCCCCCCATACATCCAGGAATGCTCATTGAAACTTGCAAATAGGTGTCACTGTCCGCCAATACAGTTGTCCTCTGTGACTTCAAGAATGACACCACTTTGCTGGCAGGGATTTAGAGAGAGGATCCCCCCCCCCCCCAGTTATGGAGGGAGTGTGCACTGACAAAAAGATTTTTGTCTAATGAGCATCAGGAGGTATCTATTACATTGAAGACTACTGTACAAAAGACCCCCCTAGCTTTCATTTCTAAATATATGAGATGGCCATACTCAAAGAATGCAATCTAAAGAAGTAGTACCTTGGGTCCTGAACACCTTGGTACTCAGATGTTTTGGCTCCCAAATGTCATAAACCCAGTGGCGTAGCGTGGGGGGTGCAGGGGGGGCAGTCGCACCGGGCGCAACATCTGGGGGCGGGGCGCTCGCACTCGCAGCTCTCTGCCCCCTGCTAAAATCCACGGGTTAGGGGGCGCAAATTACTTGCCTTGCCCCAGGTGCTGACAACCCACGCTACGCCACTGCGTAAACCCGAAAGTGAGTGTTCCGGTTTGCGAAAGTTCTTAGGAACCCAAATGTCCCATGGGGCTTCTAAGTCTTCCAATTGGCCGCAAGAGTGTCCTGCAGCCAATCAGAAGCCGTGTTTTGGTTTCCAAATGTTTTGGGAGTCGAACGCACTTCCGGAACAGATTCTGTTCAACTTCCAAGGTACGACTGTACTGCATGCACAAAAATGGAAGACTTTGCAGGGCCTGCAAATATCCTTGTGGTATAAAAACATATGGAACCTGATGATCACAGAAAAGATCAATCACAATATGAAGATTTCCAAAGGCTTAGAATATCCAGAACATTTTTATACTGTGTGGTAGGACTTTATTATTTATACCAATACAACTTGCCTCTTTGGCAAGTTGTGGGAAATATGGACTTCTTAATGTTTGTAGTGACATGTGTGTCCTCCCAACTTCGTGTGTTGTTGAAAATTTAAAAGAATGGATATGTGGCCTCCTTTGCACTTCTGTTATTTTTCTATTTTTATGTTTCTTTAAAAGGGTGGGAAATGATCTTACGCCTAATGGGGGAAAAAATGAAGAAAACATGCAGACTCTTTAGAGCTTGTCTGGTTAATACCAGGGGAGGAGGAAGGGGGTGCGGTAGGGGCGGTCTGACCCGGGTGTCACCTCTGAGGGGGTGATAAAATGCCGGGCGGCAGGGAAAAGAGTTGGTGGAAGAAGATTGGATTACAGAAATACAGTATTGCAAAATTAATGAATGTTAGAAGAATGCTGGAATGAAGCTATATAGTTTTAGCAGCAATGTTATAAAGAACTAAGCAAAAGCTGATTGTTAATGGGCCAAAGTAGAAAATTTAAGGTTAGATTCTGTTAATATAAATTATAGAACAAAAAATTGAGAAAGATGGAAAGGATTTGCTGAAATAGCTAATTGAACTAGAATACAAAAAAGGGAGGTGTGAGGAGGTCAATGAAAGAAGTAAATGAAAGGTAAAGATATGGAAATATTGGATGTGTTTTTAAATGTCTTTGTTTTTCTTGTTGTTTTGCTGTATTGTTTTTTGTTTTTGTTTTTCTTTTAGATGTATTGTAAGGTATTGTTTTGTTTTGTTAATTTTTTTATTGTTTCTTTCTTCTTTTTTCTGTAACTATTAAATTTCTAATAAATATTATTTTAAAATTGTTTATTGTTTCTTTCTTCTTTTTTCTGTAACTATTAAATTTCTAATAGATATTATTTTAAAAAATAAAATAAAATAATTGCCGGGCGGCACTCACCATGGGGCCTTCAGCGCACCCGAGGCATGCGTCTCTTCTGGGAGTGACGTGGTGGCTTGGGCATCTGCAGCCTCCGCGCTGCCCCAAACGGTCCGCCCGCTACCTCCCCCTCAGTTGTAGGGCAGCTGAATGGGAGGAGGCAGACAGACTCCTCAGAGGCCTTGTGGAGCATCCTGTCCCAGCTGGCCCTGCCCCTGGGTGCCGGGCACGCACACTGCCCCGGTGCCCATTCGGCTTGCTCCGCCACTGATTAATACACCCACAATGTTGGAGCTTAGGGCAGAGGGAGTAACCCAAAAGAGCTTCCCTTAACCCCCCAAAAGGTATGACCAGATGAGATGGAAGCCGACAAATGGTTCAGTGCAGGGCCATGCTCTCTCCAGAGACAGTTCCTGCAGTGTTCCATATGCATGCAGACATCCTATCACCTATGTAATGTGTAGTGTCTCTTTTAAACCCAATGCATGTGTCTCACCACTTTATTCCATATATGGGTGCAATATGATGGCAGGAAAGGAGTGGGAGAAGCCTCTCTGTCATGCTTTAACAATCTTCTAGTAACTGGAGCTGCCACCTCTGGGATTCCTGCGATTTCTAGAGGCAACCAGGAAGACATCAATGCTTTTTCAGTGTGAGCTATATTTACTAGCATTTTCTTGTAAGGTTGCTTCCAAGGTGCTCCATTCGTTGTTTGCTATCTTGATATAATCTACAATGCAGACAAAGAGCTCTGTTTATTTTAGGAGCCCGGAGATAAACATAAAGGCAGACAACTGGGGAAAGGGAAGGCGTAAGATTCCTCTGAAAGGAACTGAACTCCTTTACTTCAGGCAGTTGAATTCTGGCAACCAGTTACCTTGAGAAAATGTTTGTATTTTACCACAGGCTGTGTCATTTTTAGGTGAGAGAGAAAATTAGATCATACTCCAAAGGGGGAAAATGGGAGAAGTCCTACAGTACAATAAAAATAAAATGGGTGCTGTAAAAATCAGATGGGCCTTGAGGAATGGACAAAGCAGAAGGAAATATGAAGACAGTTGTGATAAAATGGTTCTTGGGGAGCAAAGTAAAGCAGCTGAGACATCTGCAGTCTCTCAAACAATGACTGTTCCTCCATGGAAACAAAGACAACAGAACTCTGCAAATAGAATACCAGGTCAGGTAGAAAAGTTCCAGCATAGCTAGCCCTTAGCTGGGTTGTGCTAATTTTGTATATCTGGGGAGGTTTAACCATGGGAGTCTTTAGAATATTATCCCACTCACTGTGTGCACCTCATCATTTTACTTCCCTCATCTGCAGGTGTAAACTGAACCTGATGCATGGATCAAAGTTAAAATGCTGGCATCTTCCCCACCTTCCATAGTCTTGTCTAGGTGCACCAACCCTATGGGGCTGAGGCCTCGACAACCCCCAATATCTGCTGGGGCAGGGCTCAGCCCCCACTCCAACCTTGAGTGGCCAGAGGAGGCCTGGCAGGATGTCACCCTGGGCCAACCAACACAGCCTGGCATGTGAATGTTGCACCGGCAGGAGGCCTGGCCTGCCTCTCCTAATGCAACAATCATCACATGCACAAACAGCCCCTCACAAATGTTGGGCACAACTTGGCACCTGTGGTCTTGTCTTAGGTTCTCTGTGTATGTGGCTGAATCAGTTATTGTGTAAAATGTATTCTCCTAAAATCCAGAAGGGATTAGATGGATGAAGCAAAACAGGACAACTTCAGCAAAAGTCATCCAGTACTGGACTACAGCTGTGGTTCTGATTAGTGCATTCAGGTCTGATATCAACATCTGGTAATTCAGAACACCTTTTGGCACCTGATGGGATCAACTTGCTTGCCTATTCCCTCAGATTTTGTGTGGGTGTTTACCTTGTGTGATGGGCGACTGCAAGGCACTAGTCTAAATTTTCCACAAATGTCCCAGAATGTATCCAAATCAAAAATGCCCAGCAGTTGTCCAAAGATATCCTGCATTTGCCCATTGTAGCATGTTGCAGCTCCTGGCAGCCACTGCTCATGGTCAGACTTCCCCTGATACTGAAATGGAGCTCTACTGAAATCCTTGTTCTGCTTTTCTGGGGCCTAAGAAGATGCCTCAAGGGATGTGCAAGATAATCTCAATTTGCTATCTATGCACATTGCAATGTGCCCTGCACTAGGGAGGTAAAGCAGAGAATGGCAGGGACATTGTATAGTCTAAGGATGGGGGACCTGAGGTTTTCCAGATGTTGAGCTCCAACTCCCATCAACCCCAGTCATGAATGATGGGAGTTGTAGTCCGACAACCTCTGAAGACCTACAGGTTGTCCATCACTGCTGTATTCCCATAAAATATATCTCTGTACCCTCCTCACCATGTGCAGTTCAAGAAAATATTTCTTTTCCTTTTAGGCATTTGATTTTCCCCAATCCAGGTTCCAGCCACATCTAGAGATATGTATATGCCAGGAAAGAAAGAAGGAAGAAACAAAATTATATTATGGTAAACCATACTGTATGAGTCATGCTATCAACGTGATAGATGTGGAATGCTAATCAAAACATAAGATGACTTAATGTATATAGCATTTTGGATAGATGAAGCTAGAAATGCATGAACAACTATCTGAATATGGAAAGTCTGGAAGAACAGGAATTTACTGTGTGAAAGGGATATTCTTTCTAAAATAAGAATCACCCCTTAAGACGAAAAATGCCTTATAAAACATCACGTCCAAATAGCTGGGTTTTAGAGAGCATTTTGATAGGAATGTATGCATGACAAGTAAGGTAATTTTAAAAATACACAGTGTTTGCTATACAAATGTTATTTCAAAAAGAGGCATGGCATTGATTGACCCATTTCTAACTTGAAAAACAAACAAGTGCATACACATAATGGGCTGTAAGAAATATTGAATTCAAACCCAGCTTTGCATTCTAGGGCTAAAAATAATCAGTGGATTTATAGTACTTTACTGGACCTTTTCTTTTCTCTCTTTTTTTTTTGGCAGCAATATCAGCTGCAAGCCAATTGGTAAATAACAGATGCAATAAATGAGAAACGGTTTAAGACATTTAATGAGCTATTTACACTCTGCAGTAGCCTCTCACATGGAGGATTTCCCTCATCCTGGTTGGTTAGTTGCCCAAACAGATCCAAAATATGTTTATCCAGGAGTAATCCCTCCAGAGTTCAATGTGACTTTCCCCCCTGGCAAGTATGCTTAGTAGTGCAGCTTTGATGTGAAAAATGGATGGAAGACAGAGGCAGAGAATGATAAGCCACAGCATCTCACAAGAACCCCTCTCTTGAGTCTGAAAGGTTGGTGTAGACACCGCCTATGCTCTTACGTATTTTAGTAAGTAAAACACTGGATTTGAACCTGTGACTAAAGTAAAATGTTCCAGTGAGCTACAGACTCAAGGTCTCTCCATTCATTCTGTTGCTAAAAAAAAGCTTCATCAGACTCCTACCTGAATAGTAAATTCATCAGTACATTGATTCATTAAGCAACAGGAAAGGAAAGGAAGAAAGGAGAGATTTCAGGGCATTTCCATCACCTGTGCCGAAAGGCCATCAGATACCTGTAGCTGCTGTTCACTAGTCTTTATACTCTAGTTGGTTGTCACAAGAGAACTCTCTAACTCAGAACTGCTGCATGAGCTTGTTTTGTTCCTTCTCCCGTCATTTCTCCTTTTCATATCATAGTTTTTAGACTCAAAGCCTGAGGGTAGGGCATATCAGTGTCCTATTTATATTTGCAAGTTGCTCCAGGAGCCTTTCTTGCCTGAAGAGTGGGATAAGCAATATTTAACTGAATAAGGGAACTCACTATGGCAAAACCACAGAAACAAGAACAATTCCTTTTAACTAGATTTAAAATTATTTTTTAACCCAAGAAAGGAGCTTGTTCTGAAATACATGCATTTCCCTTGATCTCTCATTCCTTGACCATTCAGTACATAACCATGGACCTCGATGTTTACATTGGATGAGTATTATGTTTGAGATGGCATAATAGGAAATTAAAGTTTTTCCTGCTGTGATTAACCTGTGTTGGCTCATTTAAACATGCAAAACACTTGAAAAAAAATCAATGGAAGTTTCACATGTAAATTCAAAGGAAAAAAATCGGTTTTGTATTATGAGGATGTGCTGCAGTGAGCCTTGAGCTTAGGCAGTTCTGCTCTCCCTTCATTTGAAAGAATGGAAAAGAAAATATAGTGAAATGAGGGCAGTGAAGCAAGCATGATCTCCAAATATGTTATTATAACTGCTCATTTTGTTTTCTGTTCTGTTGCTTCCTTGAGCATACAGATTGCGTTTTGGGCGGGGGACAGGTTGCATGTCAAGGTCCCCAGGGCCACCCCAATAACTCACACATCACACAGAATTTTTGTTTAAGGTTTTTGGCATAATTTTGGCCACAATTTTATTAAAATGCAAACATGTGAGTGGTTGCTTAGGCATTGGTTGCAACTATCTGGCCCCACTGTGGGGGACAGACTGACATTCAGCACGCCTGCGAAAGTCAGAAAAGGAGAATACACTTGGGGGTAGTGACGGAGCAGGGAACCTGCCCTCAGCCCTCCCCAAATGCAGCCAGGAGATCTTGCAGTGGCCCAAGCCCCCTTGACAGGGTGGACAAGCAATAGTTAGCCCCCGATTGCTTCAACAGAATCCCTTGCAGCAGCAGCATTAGAGGGGCAGGCACAGCCAATCCATGCCCCTCAACCAACCAAACCATAAACCAATGCCCAACCACAACCTTACAAGTTGTGACGATTTGCTACGCAGTAGGCAAAAATCAAATGGCCCCAGCCAGATGGACAAAATTCCTACCAGGCCCCTGCCCCAATGGCAGACGATCCCATGACAGGCATAGCAAGGTCAAGCGAACAGCCTAAAATAGGGAGGGGGGGACATGCAATCCGATGCACTGGCGAAAAGAGGAAGCCCTAGCCTCGTGCAAGGAGTTTTAGCATTTCTGGCTGTCAGTCAACAAATGGCAACATTAACTTCCTCCCAACAACAAGGGAAGGCCAATTGCATCAGCGCCCAACGATCAATTAGCCCACCCCACAACTTTGGAGTGTCCTGGTGGCCCCCACCGCAACACGTGCTCTCCATGAAGGAGAACACGCTTTGTGTAAAAAGCTTTTGGGGCAGTAACCCCTAACAGAAAGTATCATGTTACACTGTTCAGGATTGTTATTTCCAGGGTGGGTAGCAGTCAAGAACATTTATTCAATATATTTCTACCCCACCTTTTAAAGACAAACCTTTAATACAATAATAAATGTGACCACTAAGCACCTAACTCCTTCTAGAACAAAAGTTATGACACAAAATGTGCTGGCAACCTTCTAAGCAACTTTTTGTGAGATGGCACAGTCTAGCTGTTCCTGCTTTTGGCACTTGTAGCTAAAGTTGTTATTGACAAGTGTGTTCTATGAATCCCTGGGATCCTAGAGAGATTTTCCTTTCCTTTACCATATATGCCTCATTTGCTTGTGATTAGAATCTTCAAAATTTTCCCTTCCTTTCTTCCTAGCAACCAGGATGCATCTATCTTGTGGTGGGTTTGCCTGAGATCAGGTACATCTTAGAAGGTGTTTTCTGCAAATATTTATACATAATAAGTGGGGCTGGATGTTAAAGAATCCCTACTCCATTCATGGCAAATGCAAAAGTTGAAAACTTTGCCATGATCTTTTAATGCCTACTTTTTTAAAAGCTATATTCAATAAACTCTTACTTCTTAAATTGTTAACTTTTGTGGTAAGACTTTCATTACATATTATGGTTATAGCATTATTATAGCCAGACCAGTTTCCATGAAATGCTTTAAGCACAATATTTGGGGAATGTGGTATATAAATAAACTGGCTGTGACTGATTGTGAAGGAGGAGGCAGCTGGAGAGGTCCCTCTGATGCTCTTCGTTGAGTAGGCAGGTTCACCTAGCACAGGCTTCCTCAACCTCGGCCCTCCAGATGTTTTGAGACTATAATTCCCATCATCCCTAACCACTGGTCCTGCTTAGCTAAAGATCATGGGAGTTGTGGGCCAAAAGGGTGGTGAACTTGCAGACATTGTATGACTGTATCATCCCTGACCATTGGCCATACTGGCAGGAGTTCAACAACATCTGAAGGACCAAAAATGCCTCCTTTGCCACCCTGAGGGAGGAGGAAGAACTCCTCCATATACCCAACACCAAAGATTTCTAGGCCTTCAAATGTAAAACACCACCACTTGGAACTGTATTCAGAAATGGGTCAATAGCTACACTTGTTCTGTGCTATTTTTTCCACTTCAGATAAACATGGCCATGAAGACTTTGTTCTTGCTTGGCCTATCTTTCTTCAAAAGCCCTCTGTAAGACAGGTGACCTGCCTCATTGTGATGCTGATAGCATAAAAGAGATAAGTAACATTACTTATATAGTGGTACCTCGGGTTAAGAACTTAATTCGTTCTGGAGGTCCGTTCTTAACCTGAAACTGTTCTTAATCTGAGGTACCACTTTAGCTAATGGGGCCTCCCGCTGCCACTGCGCTGCCGCCACGCGATTTCTGTTCTCATCCCGAAGCAAAGTTCTTAACCCGAGGTACTATTTCTGGGTTAGCAAAGTCTGTAACCTGAAGTGTCTGTAACCCGAGGTACCACTGTATTGCATTTTACTAAGTTGCAAATGCCAACAGGCAACTAAGAAAAATTGAAAGGACAAGAGGATATTTTAAGAACCTTAAAACTCTATAAAGGAGTAAATAAATGGGTACTTAAAAAAAAAAAAATCAAGCTTTACTACATAATCAGCAAAATATATGACACCATAACCTATGCTTGGAGAAACTGCCACCAAGTTCAATGCATCCCTCCAGCCATGTCTTTTTTATGTCAAATAAATATCTGCCTATTATACAGATGATAGTGCTTCCTTACTGCACCATGGGTTTTTTTAAATCATACAACAAACTTTTCACTCAATGCTGGCAACACTGAATTTCTGCTAATCCAATTGCATTAGCTTTCCATTTGATTCTTCTGTTCTGCTCCTCCAAAGAAGGCCACAAACTTGGGTGAAATTGACCCAGTATTTTTGCTTTATTACACATTCACTTAAATAAGTGAGAGTGGGAAACACATAATAAGGTATCTCACCATATTTCCTAATTTATTTCACAAAGCCTTATTTCTTGCATTTTATATTTATTTTATTTTTTAATAATATTTTATTAAGATTTTCCATAACGTCACAAAAAGAAAAAAGAAAAATACAAAAATAATAAAGAAAAACAATTAAAAACAATTCAATTTTTCATAACATATCTTGCATTTGCTTGTTTCCCGGACCTCCCCACACCTCCCCTCTTTGTATTCCAATTCAGTTTATTTATTCAGCAAATTCTTTCCCTCTTTACTTTATCCTTATCTTGATCTTAATATATTATACCTTTGAATTTTCACCTGTTAACATTCTGTTTTTACCTATTCCTTCTACCGTTGTTACTAAAAACCCCTTAACCTCAATCCAACATCATTCTAACATTCATTAATTTTATAATATTTCTGTAAATAGTCTTTAAATTTCTTCCAATCTTCCTCCACCAACTCTTCTCCCTGGTTTCGGATTCTGCCGGTCATTTCCGCCAATTCCATATAGTCTATTTCTTGCATTTTATGGTGCTCTCTGTCATCTTAAATTTCATCCATTTCTCATGTAATTTTAGCCTTTTCACTCATATTTCTTTTAAAAAATGTACTCTTTCAAGACTCTTTGAAGCAAATAGGGCTCATTGCACATTACTCCAGTAACAAATAACTTGACAAGCTTTTAATTATAAACTGTCTCCCCAGTATCTCTATTACACTTCTTAATTTCTTAAACAATTCTCATTTAATTTGATCCAGTCAACAATATCCCAATTTTGCTGATCTGAGAAGATAAGTGACAAGGTTTGCATGTAACACTAAGTCAAACCATGTTGCATTCAAGCTGGGTTTGTGGTTTATTTCACACCAGACAAACCACAAGCTGGAACCAAGGTTTGTTCAATGGCTTACCACCATGGTTTGCCCAGGGAAAATAAAACATGAGCCTGGGTTTAGCTGCGACATCAAGTCAAATTATGTATTAACTTACAGCAACCAACCAACTACAGTGGTACTTCAGGTTACAAATGCTTCAGCTCACAGAAGCTTCAGGTTACAGACTTCGCTAACCCTGGAAGTAGTACGTTGGGTTAAGAACTTTACCTCAGGATGAGAATAGAAATCGCAATGTGGCGGCTTGGCGGCAGCGGGAGGCCCCATTAGCTAAAGTGGTACCTCAGGTTCAGAACAGTTTCAGGTTCAGAACGGACTTCTGGAACAAATTAAGTTCTTAACCAGAGGCACCACTGTATATATAAAATCAACAACCAAGTAATACAATAAATGAGAGATACAGTAAAATACCACCATCAGGTTAATAAGTCAGCAGAGAAGGAGTTACAGAGCTGGAATGACCCAGAAGATCACCAAACTTGCAACCTTGATGTTATCCACACCATGCTCTAGCCTACTGAGCTATCCAGGAATGAGCGAATGAAGGAATGAACAAACTTTTGCAGGGATGGTAAGTTGAGCACAACGCAAAGCAAGGATGAAGCAGGGAGAGGAGGAAGCAGCTTTCCAAGGGGGTAAGAGAAGAGAAGCCCATGCAAAGTGAGGGTCATAGAAGACAGGAAGTGGACAGCAGTGGAAAAGCTCCAGGCAGGCAGGGGTGGGAGGATAGAGATAAAACCAAGCAGAAAAGAATAGGACAAAGAAACTGAATTTATTTTAATGGGAATATGGATAATTACATTGTTATACCATTCCTGTCTGGGTGTCTACAGGCAGGGGCAGAGGAAGGGCGCGGTGGGGGCGGGCTGCCCCGGATGTCACCACTGAGGGGGGTGACAAAATGCTGGGTGATACTCACTGTGGGGCCTGCAGCACGCCCAAGACACGCTTCTCTCCTGCCCCAAACGGTCCACCCGCCACTTCCCCCTCAGCTGTAGAGCAGCTGAGTGGGAGGAGGCAGGCAGAGTCATCGGAGGCCCCATGGAGCATCCTGTCCCAGCTTGCCCTGCCCCACAGGTGGCTGGCCCCGCCCCTGGGTGCAGGGCACACGTGCTGCCCCAGGCACCAGATCGGCTTGCTCCGTTGCTGTCCACAGGGACCCCTATTTCATAGTGGGAAAAGGTCAGGGGGGTATATGTACTGGTATTCAGAGATGGTGAGAGTGAGAGAGACTCTTTCTTGGCCAGCAGGAAGAGGCTTTTTCCAGTTGCCTTGCCCCACCCTCCAGCCCTAGAAGCCTTCATAAGTGTGTTACTTCCAGAGGAAAAACTGTGAGGGGAGCGAGAGGGAGACTACGTTTTCCATCAATGGGTGGTGGTTTTCACCTGTGGGGACCTTCAGCCCAAGGAACCTTCCAAAACAGAGTTGCTGCAATGAGCATTATGTGTCTTTGTATTTTAATGAGCTGAATAGACTGAAATATTATGAGTCAATGGGGTGTGGAGAGTATGTGCATGGACTTAACATTGCTTTGTTTATTTTTTGACTGTCATTTTGTTCATGTTGTTAATATTGTTTTATAGATTACAAAGGCTGTATTGAATTGTTAGTAATGAAATATAACTTTTGTTTTAATTCTGACGTTCAGCTTATATTTTAGCTGCTGCTTTGTGTTTTGTAGATTGTAATTGTTTCACTGGTTTTTTTTTGAAATTATTATTCTATATGAATTATGTTGTGATGCTCTGATACATTCTCTCATGCTATCACATGTTACCCTGACCAGATATGACATCACGAGGAATAGGCAGTATTAATTAGTGATCTCACTAAATCTCAAAATTACCTGATTGCATTATACCAGTGCAAATTTGACAGCCTTATAATGCTCAGATGGAGTATAAAGTAAATGTTATTCCCTTAAAGAATCTCTCTATCTAAAATTATTTGCAATTTCAGTATCCACCTGAAAGGTGTAGACCTCTGTGTCGTTGTCTGAAATGGTTCTGTTGTTTCTGTATGAATATAAATTGCATCAATCCTCTCTTGTATTAGAGAGTCAATCAATTTGTAGATATAGCCTCAGCTAGACCAGATAAACACAGGGTTGTAAATGATATTAAATGCATTTTAAGTGATTTCTTTAATAACATTCTGACAGGGAAAATATAATTAGGTCGGAATATGCTTTGCATGTAGGTCAATAACTTTACACTTAATTATCTTGGGCCCAGATCTCACTGTCGGAATGAACAATAGCCATGTACAAGTATTCATCGCCACACAAAATCAGAATCCCGTAAGGGGAGAACAGGGCTATGCTTGCCGCATCCTCAACCCATGCCCAGACATATCCCCTCACCGCCATCTACATACCTGAAGAGAAGGTTTGAAGTGGGGAGCCTAGTTTACATGGCCAAGGTTTTAAATCGCATAAGGGGCCTTCAAAGGGACGTGGGTGGCGCTGTGGGTTAAACCACAGAGCCTAGGACTTGCCGATCAGAAGGTTGGCGGTTCGAATCCCCACAACGGGGTGAGCTCCCGTTGCTCGGTCCCAGCTACTGCCCACCTAGCAGTTTGAAAGCACATCAAAGTGCAAGTAGATAAATAGGTACCGCTCCAGCGGGAAGGTAAACGGTGTTTCCGTGCGCTGCTCTGGTTCGCCAGAAGTGGCTTAGTCATGCTGGCCACATGACCCGGAAGCTGTACGCCGGCTCCCTCGGCCAATAAAGCGAGATGAGCGCCGCAACCCCAGAGTCGGTCACGACTGGACCTAATGGTCAGGGGTCCCTTTACCTTTAAGGGGCCTTCACTTGCAGAGCAGTATTCTCTCCTCAGACTTTCTCCTCAATCTGGACAGCAGTGAGACCAGGGATGTAACCACAATACAGGCATAGTGATCATGGTCTGCTCTCCCCCTCAAATAATTCTAATTGCATGAGGTATTTAACACCCAACTGCCATCTTTTAAGGGAAAGAATTGAATCCAACTATTGCCTGTGATACTATCAAGCTTCATTTAAGCAACCCCAGCTGCTAATCTGGGTTAGGGATTCATTTGAGTGTGCAGTTCCTCATCTATCTAGAAATGCATGTCTGTAGAAATATGTCTCTATGCTCATAGCCAGATTGGAGCATTGATCCTTTGGCATCACTGTCGACCAGAGCAGATACGTAGGAATGTTAGATCTGTCTACCGGATGTGAAAAAGGGACTCACTCGTCATGTGCAGCCACTTCTGATGCCATTAGTATTGACTGTGTCTGTCATTCTCATCCAAAATAATAATTCATATCATTTGCTATTACAGCAATACAGGTAATTCTATCAGAGGCAATCACAGATTTTCCCGTAAAGATTTTTACTCTCCATTTGGTAAATCTCAGTTTTGATGTTCATCATCCTGCCTTCACTTTCATTTCAAAACTATCAGAGGACAAAAATCAATGAGCAACTGAAAGCCCAGCCCGGCCTACTATTACATGCCATTCCTGACACTTTAGTCAATACTGGGTGAGTGTTAAAATACATGGAGTGGCAGGAATGCAACTGGTGGCCACTTATTAATTGTTTCTGTCTCAAAGTGCTCAACAATTTCTTCATAATTGTTTGGAATTTCAGAACCAGTCTTGGAAACATAATCACCGCTAATAATATTTGAAAGATCTATAAAGGATTCTTTTTTAACCTCAAGATATTGAAATGTGGTGATATAGCCATATAAGCCATCTGAAGATGGTGCAATTTCATTGAAAAGAGATGTTCTGGGGCCAGGATCCGGAGGGGGCAGGGCCTTAGGCTGGATCCCCAGTCCATTCAGCTCAGTCGTGCAGATCCTCCAAGTGTCCCTATTTTCCAGAGACACTCCCAAATTTCCAGAAGCTGTCCCAGGTTCTGATTTGATCCTGATTTGATCCTTAGGACATCCCTATTTTCATTGGAGAAATTTGGGAACTGGGCATATTTAGCCTGGAGAAGAGGAGGTTAAGGGGTGATATGATAGCCATGTTCAAATATATAAAAGGATGTCACATAGAAGAGGGAGAAAGGTTGTTTTCTGCTGCTCCAGAGAAGCGGACACGGAGCAATGGATCCAAACTACAAGAAAGAAGATTCCACCTAAACATTAGGAAGAAATTCCTGACAGTAAGAGCTGTTCGACAGTGGAATTTGCTGCCAAGGAGTGTGGTGGAGTCTCCTTCTTTGGAGGTCTTTAAGCAGAGGCTTGACAACCATATGTCAGGAGTGCTCTGATGGTGTTTCCTGCTTGGCAGGGGGTTGGACTCGATGGCCCTTGTGGTCTCTTCCAACTCTATGATTCTATGATTCTCTGTTGAAGGATATGGAGTTATGCAACCCTACAGCTAAGAAGATAAGTATCTATACAACCTTTAGAAGACATCAGAAGGCAGTCCTGTATAGCAAAGGTATTTTTTAATTGTTTAATTGTTTAATGTTTTTATATATGTTGGAAGCTGCCCACAGTGGCTGGGGCAACCCAGTCAGATGAGCAGGATAATAATAATACAGTGGTGCCTCCATTTATGAACTTATTTCGTTCCGGATGCCCGTTCTTACACCAAAAACATTCTTAAACGGAGGCGCACTTTCCCCAATGAGGCTTCCCGCTACCAGTGCCCTTCCACCTGTCGGCTTCCGTTTGTCTTCCGGGGCAAAGTTCGCTAGCCAGAACACCTACTTCTGGTTTTGCGGAGTGCGTTGCCCAAATCGTTCATTAACAGGACTGTTCTTAAACTGAGGTATGACTGTAATGGAATAGGAGGTCCCTATTTTCATCTGAGAAATGTTGGAGAGTATGAGTCATGTGACCTGCCAACCAGCTTAAAGCATTATTTTAAAGGCTTATTTTCCATCTGCCAGGCTTAGGCAATGCAGCAGCATTAGCCCCACAGCTGAATGGGGTTTTTGATCTGCTACATCTTTACTCTGGTTTAAATTGCATCAGCTTGCTTTACACCAGCTTGCTACGCATAGAGGATTGCTTCTTAGGTCTCTTACAGGTAAAGGTAAAGGACCTGTGGATGGTTGAGTCCACTCAAATTTGACTATGGGGCGCAGCGCTCATCTCCACTTTCAGGCCAAAGGAGCCAGCGTTTGTCCTCAGACAGGTTTCCGGGTCATGTGGCCAGCATGACTAAACCACTTCCTCCACAATAGAGGTCCTTGTGTACAATATGTGCACAATTTGTGCCCTACAAAATATCCTTGAAACAGAGTTCATAAGCCAATTCAATGGAAAGACAATGCGTGATTTCTCTTTGTAGTTATTAGAGGAGGACAAAAAGATAAAACATCATACTCACATGATCAGTAATCACCAGATCTGAAAAGGCATAGTATTCATCCTCATTGTTTTTAATGTTCATGAACATTTGCAAAAACAGATTGTCCTTCTCCCTCAATGACATCTAAATTTTACAAAAGAAAAAAAGAAAAGAAAAGGCACACATTTTTGCAAACCGCATTCCCCCTAAATAACCACATTGTTATGTTTACTAATATGATTTTAATCCAAACTTTACCTTAGGCTTAGTATATGCATTTTTGAACCTGTTACTGGACATATGGCTGTATTTAGGTTCTCATATTGTTTCAGGAGGTCTGAAGTAGGTAAGTTCACCTTTAACTAGGAACTGGATGCAATTTCTCCCATACCCCTCCTCTTTACATGGGGCAAAATACTGGTCTTTAGTGTCTCTCCTTGCCCTAAAAAACTGTAACTCCCAATCTGGTCTAAAACTGTACTGTACTGAAGGATAAGATTAGTAATGATGGAATGTGTCTTTCGGGGACATATGTCCTCCTCCATTACTGATTTTCGTCAAGAATGCCTGCTAAGCTTTCAAGGAACATTACAGTTCTTAAGATGACAGTTCGAAAATCACTGAGCTAAGTCCTAATGGTCATATGAGGATGAATGATACAAGTGTGCTATGTATCAAATGCTGCCAGATAAACATTGCCTCTGTAGTGCACAGCCCAAGAATGTTGGGTGTAGCCTAGAACATAACCTCAGCTCACCATGGGGATGGTGAGGTACAAGAATACCCTGTGGGTGGTTCTTGACTGAGCACCGTAGAAAATGCCTCAGCATTCATCTCTATCTCTTGCCTTGGTTCTAGGAACCTGTAGTTGGTTGCAAGCGCCACGGGTTACAGAGGGAACCTGTCAAGGGCTCTTCCTACCCCAAGGAATGCACACAGTGGGTTGTATCTATTGTCAAAGATGACACTTTTACAGCTCTGGATATCTACTCACTTCACTCAAGTGGCTAGGCAGCTCTTCCCAGGTCCACACCCTAAGGAGCAGTTGCAGCAACAGGTGACCACTCCTCCTCCACCAGCTTATGGACCTTCCCCTAGTGGTCTGCATGAATGCAGCTAGAGACTGCATCTGTGAGGCACCTTCTTCCCTTTTCAGTTTCCTCCTGGTTCTTCATCACAATGGTGCAGGAGGGAATAGGAAGCCCCTGACTTTTCACTTGTCTGACTTGCCTCTGCCTCCTTTTCTTCTGACCCATCCCATCCATGCTCTATGCTTCAACTCTGAAGTTTCCCCTGCCTCTGATTCTGGCCTCCTGGCTGTTACAGTTCCCCACAAACCACTGCCCCCCTCTCCTGAGTCAGACTCCAGCCCATCTTCCCCTGCTGCACACTCTTCAGTGTCCTGTCAGTCCGTGCCAACCCCCCTCCAGATGAAGAGGAAGAAGAAGAGGAGAAGAAGAAGAGTTTGGATTTGATATCCCGCTTTATCACTACCCTAAGGAGTCTCAAAGCGGCTAACATTCTCCTTTCCCTTCCTCCCCCACAACAAACACTCTGTGGGGTGAGTGGGGCTGAGAGACTTCAGAGAAGTGTGACTAGTCCAAGGTCACCCAGCAGCTGCATGTGGAGGAGGGGAGATGCGAACCCTGTTCACCAGATTTCGAATCTACCACTCTTAACCACTACACCACACTGGCTCTTGTTGGACTCCAGCTCCCATTGGCCCCAGTCAATGATGAGGGATGGTGGAAGTTGTGGTCATCTGGAGGGGCACTGGTTCCCCATCCCTGGGATATTGCTTCCAGTACTTGCTTCTTTACCCAGTTGTGTGTCCAATAAACAACAGATAACCATTACTGTCATAAGACAAACAAGCAAAACTACAAGAACAATAACAGTTCCTACTCAATTTTATTTTTTTAAAAAATATTTTATTAGGTTTTTTGCGCAAAAGTAAGACAAAAGAAAAGAAAAAAGTTACAAAAACACAGAACAACAACAAAAAACATCAAAAAGAAAAAGCAATAATAAAAACAATTTCATCTTCATAATATTTCTTGCATTTACTTATTTCTCCGACTTCCCCACACCTCCCTTCACTGTATTCCAAATCATATATTCAATCAGCAAATCCCTACCCTCTGTCTTAATTGATCTTAATCTTAATTTTGATATCTTAATATAACTTAATCTCCTTAATATCTTAAAATATTAAATCTTTTAATTTTACAACTTCTTTACTAATAACCTTTTACATTCAATCTGATGTCATTCTAACATTCATTAATCTTATAATATTTCTGTAGATAATCTTTTAAATTTCTTCCAGTCTTCTTCCACTGTCTCTTCTCCCTGGTCTCTGATTCTGCCGGTCATTTCTGCCAGTTCCATGTAGTCCATCACCTTCATCTGCCATTCTTCCAGAGTGGGTAGCTCTTGTGTCTTCCAATGCTGTGCGATGAGTACTCTTGCTGCTGTTGTAGCATACATAAAAAAGGTTCTATCCTTCTTTTGCACCTGTTGGCCGACAATGCCCAGGAGAAAGGCCTCTGGTTTCTTCGGGAAAGTGTATTTAAACACCCTTTTCAATTCATTATATATCATTTCCCAGAAGGTCTTAATCCTTGGGTACGTCCACCAAAGGTGGAAAAATGTGCCTTCAGTTTCTTTACATTTCCAACATTTATTATCGGACAAATGATAGATTTTAGCTAGCTTGACTGGTGTCATGTACCATCTATATATCATTTTCATAATATTTTCTCTTAAAGCATTACATGCCGTAAATTTTATACCAATGTTCCTACTCAATTTTAAACTTATGACAACTCACTTGCTCCACCTCTGTCCCACACTGTGGCAACACATCCTTACTGTGTGGCTTTTGAGTAACACCTTCCATCTCTCCAACCCACCTAGGCTTTACTCTGACTGGTATAAATGGTTACCCACAAACATCTACAGTAAGAAACTCCCACAGCATATCCAGAGTAGCTGCAAGGCAAAAGCGGGCGGGTAGTAAACCACAACTGTTGTTTCTCCCCCTCTTCTGAGTCCTGAAGAAAGTCATGGGTCGGAAAGTCAGTATGGCTACCAGGTAGAGGCATGCAGATGGATTTGCACGCTGACCTCATCTCTCTCTTCTCCAGCAGGACTTTTGTTGCTTGTGCAGCCCCATTTTTCAACTTACGGTTAAAGCTAACCTTCCAGTCAAGTAGCTTAGCCCCAATAGCCCTTCAGGAGAGCTTTCAATCTCTATGAAATCAAACCCTGCCACACAAACTTCAGCGATACGGATTCTCCTTGAGCTCCCTCATCTCTCTGGGATATGGAAAGGTTAGAACAGCTCTTGTAGATTTTGTAGATGCATTGTAGATTTTGAACACCAACATAGCCTAGGTTCAACCTCCAAGTATCCTCTAACTGACTGACCATTCTAGTTCAATAAACCAGCTATCTTTCTGCACTTTCAGTCCAAAAGTGCCACAGAGTTTCTGCCCTGGCATGACTAAATACCCTTCCCTCAGCAGTTCTGAAGGGAAGATACAGTGGTGCTTTGCAAGACGAAAAGAATCTGTTCCGCGAGTCTCTTCGTCTTGCGGTTTTTTTCGTCTTGCGAAGCAAGCCCATTAGCGGATTAGCACTATTAGCGCTATTAGCGGTTTAGCGGCTATTAGCGGCTATTAAAGGCTTAAGGGATTAGCAGATTAGCTGCTAAAAGGCTATTAGCGGCTTAGATCAGCTGATAAGCGGCTTATATCAGCTGTTAAGTGGCTTAGCGATCAGCTGTTAAGCGGCTTAGGGGCTTGGGGAAAAGGGGGGGAGGGGAAAAAAACCCCAGGAATCGCAAGGCATTTTCGTCTTGCGAAGCAAGCCCATAGCAAATTCGTCCTGCGAAGCACCTCCAAAACGGAAAACCCTTTCGTCTAGCGGGTTTTCCGTCTTGCGAGGCATTCGTCTTGCGGGGCACCACTGTACTTAAAAAGTCTCCTACCATGAATGTACGTGCCCCTGAAACTCTGGAGAGGTCGAGCCAGTGAAACGTGTCCTCTTGTTTTACTCCTTTAACAAAGATCTGAATAAAATATTTAGCAAACCCTTACTATTAAATCTGCTAGGATGTTCAGGTGCATTTTAGGTCCTTTTACTCCTCTCAAATAAAAATGCATCTATCACTCTTGGTGTGGCCAAGTACTGTGCTGCAGCAAACAAAACCAAACAGGGACTGACCCCAGACACCTTGCAATTTTCATCTTTGGAGTTCATGACATGACTATGACTTTTAAAATGAGACACCCATTTTTGTTTATTATTTTTATTCTATGCTACCTTTTTGCTTCACTTTATTCTATTTTGTCCTTCTATACACATCCGGATAATATGATATATGTGCTTCTATCTTGTTTCCTTAACATTGGTCATTGCTTGTAACAATAAAGTTTTGATTTGAGCACCCACATGGCCTCAATCTTGACACCACCCTCTGCCAGAGCCCCATCCAGCCACCCAGAGTGCCTGGGACAACCCATTCAGATGGGTGGGGTACAAATAATAACATTATTTAATATATATATATCCATGACTCTGGTGTCGGAAGACTGGCTTTGCAGCTCTGCCCCAGCAAATACACCACTAGGTAAAGGACCCCTGGACAGTTAAGTCCAGTCAAAGGTGACTATGGATGGGGTTGTGACACGCATCTCACTTTCAGTCCAAGGTAGCCAGCGTTTGTCTGCAGACAGCTTTCCGGGTCATGTGGCCAGCATGACTAAACTGCTTCTGGTGCAATGGAACATCGTGACGGAAACCAGAGCACATGGAAACACCATTTACCTTCCCACCGCAGCGGTTCCTATTTATCTACTTGCACTGGCATGCTTTCAAACTGATAGGTTGGCAGGAGCTGGGACAGAGCAACGGGAGCTCACCCTGTTGTGCAGATTTGAACTGCCGACCTTCCAATGGGCAAGCTCAAGAGGCTCAGGGGTTTAGACCACAGCGCCACCCACTTCCCCTTTTTACCACTACAGGAACTCACTGACACAAGCTGTGGAAATGAAACCAACCTAGATGGATTTTAGAGGGGGTTAGATGAATTTTTGGTGTCAGAAGAGCTACCTCCTAGGGGCCGAGGTCCCTTTGGCTCCTCAATAAAATATTTGAGGGGTCTGGGGCCTCCAAAGTTGATGGGCACTGACATTCCAATGGTATGAGTGCACCACATCATGTGTTTGATTTTGAGGGCTGGACTTATCCCCCCCCCCCAATTTTTTTAAAAAAATCAAGTTGGCATCACTGCATGGAGGATCAATGTCTATGAATACCAGCTGTTGGGGGAAAACTGTGGCAACAGGATGCTGGTCTAGTTGGGCCATTAGCATAGCTGTTACCTTTCCCCCTTTTTTAAGGGAAATTCCCTTATTCTGAATAGGATTCCTCGCAAGAAAAGGGAAAAGTTGACAGCTATGGCCATTAGTCTGATCCATAAGGATTCTTCTTACATTTTTCTGTTCTTTAGGTATCTCTAGATTAAACATTGCGCTAAAAACTATGCATAGACTTGCTTTGCTGAAGCTCCAAACTTTAAAATATCCAGTGCAAGACATATAACCCTACACAGGGTATGTAGGCCTTGAACTTTCTAAACTGCCTTTCCTGAGCTGGCACATTTATACACCGCAGGTATGAGATGAGAAAGGTTGAGTACTATTGATTCTACCACTCTTCAAAGTGGATCAGCACAAAGTCATTTAGCACAATTGTTTCTGTAATAGCGGTACACTGTGAATTTCACGATGTTCGATGTCGTTCAAACATTGTTTTCCTGCCAATGTGATTTGGTGGCTTACAGTTAGCAAACTGATTTGTAATGAAGAATATATATGGACTGAAGAACTGGAAGGTGAGTTCAGAGCATAATGAGTCAGAGCTATTGCTCTATCTAGCTCAGTATACTTTACACTGACTAGCCGCAGCCCTCCAACATTTCAGGTAAGGAGATTTTCCAGCCCAATCCGGAGGACCTGGATTGAACCTGGAACACTGGATATGCAAAGCTGTACCACCGAGTTAGAAGGCATATTTCATTGTTTGACTTAATCTGTGCCAGTGAATTGAGACCTTTACAAAGATGTTCTGGCTTTTAGTAGAGAAGGAGTAGAATCCGGGCTTTTTTTCAGCTGGAACTCACCAGGGACTAATCTACCCACCCAGGAAGAATGGCAGATGAAGCTGATGGACTACATGGAATTGGCGGAAATGACTGGCAGAATCCGAGACCAGGGAGAAGAGTCGGTGGAAGAAGATTGGAAAAAATTCAAAGTATATTTACAGAAATATTGCAAAATTAATGAATGTTAGAAGAATGCTGGAATGAAGTTATATAGTTTTAGCAGAAATGTTATAAAGAATTAAGCAAAAACTGATTCTTAATGGGCCAAAGTGGAAAATTTAAGGTTAGATTGTGTTAAGATAAATTATAGAACAAAAAATTGAGAAAGATGGAAATGATTTGCTGAAATAGCTAATTGAACTAGAATACAAAAAAGGGAGGTGTGAGGAGGTCGATGAAACAAGTAAATGAAAGGTAAAGATATGGAAATATTGGATGTGTTTTTAAATGTTTTTGTTTTTCTTGTTGTTTTGCTGTATTGTTTTTTTTCATTTTATTTTTATTTTCGATGTATTGTAAGGTATTGTTTTGTTCTGTTAAACTTTTTATTGTTTCTTTCTTCTTTTTTCTGTAACTATTAAACCTCTAATAAATATTATTTTAAAAAATTATAATCTACACTGGTCAGTTAAAATGTTAAAAATGCATTAGAAAAATGTGAGCAGCGATCTGCCGCCAATGAGAAATTGCATTGAGAGCTATATTATGTTTTCTTTTTGTTTAAAAAGTTTTTTTACAGACCAGTGTAGATCCAGCCCAGACCTCAGTTCTAGCACCTATCAGGTGGGCACCACTGCCTTTATAATAACAAGGGAGGCATTCTTGGTGAGTTCCACCACCTTTTGCTAGAAAGAATAGCACTGAGTATAATGTAATTGATGGAATAGCACTGACACATATGGGCCCCATTTCCAGGCTTACAGGAACTAGATCCAGTACTTTCACACAGCCAGAGAGCTGAAAGGATGAGGGCTGGTACAGGATCATATCCACACAGTAGATGAAGTGGGGGTAGGGTAAGACAATGTAAATCACTTACATATTGGAGAATAGTCATAGGAAACAAGCAAAAGATTTGGAGCAAGGTAGAGCAGGAGACGCGGGTGGCGCTGTGGGTTAAAGCCTCAGCGCCTAGGGCTTGCCGATCGAAAGGTCGGCGGTTCGAATCCCCGCGGCGGGGTGCGCTCCCGCTGTTCGGTCCCAGCACCTGCCAACCTAGCAGTTTGAAAGCACTCTCGGGTGCAAGTAGATAAATAGGGACCGCTTACTAGCGGGAAGGTAAACGGCGTTTCCGTGTGCGGCTCTGGCTCGCCAGAGCAGCGATGTCACGCTGGCCATGTGACCCGGAAGTGTCTTCGGACAGCGCTGGCCCTCGGCCTCTTTGAGTGAGATGGGCGCACAACCCTAGACTCTGTCAAGACTGGCCCGTACGGGCAGGGGTACCTTAGAGCAGGAGAAACACGCTGGGAACAGCACAAGGAGATAGTCATCAAAGAGAAAGGTATAATTTATTTTTTCTACTCTCTCCAAAACTCTCTACATAGCACAGATAGGAAAGTATATAGGGAACCCTTTGGTGAACCTTGTGATGAGCATGAAGAATGAAGTGTAAGAGGCTTCCAGTACCATGCTTTTTGGATGGTCTCTTTGACTTCTAAACTGATGTGCATTCAAACGCCTGAGTTTGTCATGAGTATACAGTGGTACCTCAGGTTAAGTACTCAATTCGTTCCGGAGGTCTGTTCTTAACCTGAAACTGTTCTTAACCTGAAGCACCACTTTAGCTAATGGGGCCTCCTGCTGCTGCCGCACCGCCGGAGCCCGATTTCTGTTCTCATCCTGAAGCAAAGTTCTTAACCTGAAGCACTATTTCTGGATTAGTGGAGTCTGTAACCTGAAGCGTATGTAACCTGAAGCATATGTAACCCGAGGTACCACTGTACATGATATCCTTAACTCTTCCCTCTCACACAAACACACCATACTATTCTGATTCTAGAATAATTAGCAAATGTCAGATTCATTTGGGGAATATTTTACAAAGAGCATCAAACGACTGTCCACGTGGCTTTTGAATTATTTTAGGAAGTAATGTCAGCAGTAGACATTCATACGGAGACTGAAAAATAAGATTCCTTTCACCATGATAATGCTTGAGGAGTAAAAAGGAAATACCAATTTTATCAAAAACAGTGACCTAAATCATTGTGGCAGTGTTACATGTGCTGCAAATATTTCTAAGGGGGTAAAAAGAAAAAAAATCATCACAGGCTGTCAGAACAATCAGCAACTGTTTTGTTGGTAAACACAGGGAGACAAAGGTTAGTGCAGTGAGATGATAAGAAACTGCACGTTTAAGTCGAAATTAAAGGTTTGTGGGAAATAACAGTCTTCTGCTAGCTATGGTGCTTGGTAGCTGCAGGATTCAGTAGCTCATTAAAGGTAAGCTCCTTTCCATATTATATCAGCAATGTGTCTGGAATATTTTTAGAGTTAATTTAGACTGCAGAGAATTTATTCCTTCTTTAAGGTTAATTTAACAGAATGGCACTAAAATAAATACAGTGTTACAGCTTGCAAACAGACAGTGCACTACTTTCCCCAGACAAGTAGAACAATCAACACACATTTAAAACATAAATGTGCCATTTTGTGTGTTTTTTTGTCCCCCCCCCCCAAATGCCATACAAATAACTAGCACAAATCTAATAGTTTCTATAAATTGCAGGAATCCAAAAGCAAATCATTCCCTTTCAAATTACTCTTATTGGATATGGGACAATGTTATTTTGTTTAAATAAGAACTCTATTTTCTGTGCAGAGAAATATATGTATTTCTAGCTGATTGTCATGAATTGGCTTCTGTCAGCAAATCCACAGCTGATAATGTGTAGTTGTAGTTTTATTTGTTACAGGCTTATACATTTTTTTTAAAAAAAAAACACACACTCAGAAATTCTGCTTTCCCCACTTTTAGAGAAGTGATTGTTTGCTATCTGTGATTGGTGAAGCTTCTGAGTCTATTATCTATAGGTAAAAAGTTGCACTTTCATATTTGGGAAAGAAATGCAAGCATAAAGGAGACAAGAGAAGAACACTGCACAACATAATTCAAACTCCTGTTTTTGACTTATGAAGTTTTGAACATGAATATAGTTACCTGAAGGACTGGCTCCTCCCTCTGGCCCCTGTATTCCTACACTGAAGCTCTTCTCTGAAAGAGAATGAAATGAGATGAAAGTGGTATGTGTAGCAAAATGGCATTTTGGGTGGTGGCACCCTAACTGTGGAAAGGTCTGGATCCAGGGTCTTTATGACCTATTTGGTGCTACGTGAAGACTTTTCCTGAAACTCTTAATTACAAGGTATTAAGTATTACAATGGGCACGCAGGTGGCGCTGTGGGTAAAACCTCAGCGCCTAGGACTTGCCGATTGCATGGTCGCCGGTTCGAATCCCCGTGGCGGGGTGAGCTCCCGTCGTTCGGTCACAGCTCCTGCCCACCTAGCAGTTCGAAAGCACCCTTAAGTGCAAGTAGATAAATAGGTACCACTTTATAGCGGGAAGGTAAACCGCGTTTCCGTGCACTGCGCTGGTACTGGCTCGCCAGAGCAGCTTCGTCACGCTGGCCACGTGACCTGGAAGTGTCTGCGGACAGCGCTGGCTCCCAGCCTCTAGAGTGAGATGAGCACACAACCCTAGAGCCTGTACGGGCAGGGGTACCTTTACCTTTACCCATATTATTATTATTATTTCAAATTTGGCAGTGTGTGGGTATAAATGTGTATCCCTTTCCCTCCCCATCACTCTCTTTCTCTATAATATATATGTCAAAGTTGACAAATCTAAATAATAAAGAAAACTTCAATCCTAACCACACATAGCTGAATTGACTGTGATTTACTTCTGATCAGACATGGTTAAGGTTGTAGCCTAAATCAGTAAGTCTTGCTCCAGGCCAAAATTGGCTTGGAATATCTTTGCCCAGAGGCATGAGGCCTAGGGAAGGAGCAACTGAGGGCACAATTCTGCCTATGACATGCTCCCAAAGGGACCCACAGGAAGAAACTCTCTTGTGGATCACTGGGGGAAGAGGAGGGGGTAGAAACTAAAGCTTCCCCCTCCAGAGTTTGGGGTCATCCCACAAGCTTCCTGCCCACCCTTGGGTGAGAGCCTTCACTATGCAATTTGGGCTGCTGGTTGACAGAGCCAGAAATTTTCTTCTTCTTCTTCACCCAACCTGATTGGCACTTGGTTGGGCATTGTTTATTCTCCCAACAATGAATATTATGGCTTCCTTTTCTTAGGTGGAAGAACATTTTGTATAGGGCGGAAATGGCATTGGGCAGGATCAACATAGTAAAGGCGATGGGGGGGCATAAGAGACCTGAGGTGGGATTGGCCACAAGACTCTCCCAAGCTTGGGTTGTGGGTCTCTGCTTGGTTGGAATCCTCACCCTTATTATCCAGCAAAACCTTGCCTGCTTGGCTTGCACCACAACAAAGTTCAGGTACACTGAAAGTCCCAGCTTGAGCAGATGGAGAGAAGAAGGGTAAAAGAAAGAATTATGCATCAAGTTTATATCCATACTTAAGAGATAGATATATGGGTGGCTGGGTGGATAGATGGAAGGATGGATGGATAGATAAATATTATTTGACTTTCAAAGTATGTTTATACAGTATTGCTGAAATCTCCTTCACAAGAGTCTAGCCACTCATGTAGGTCTATTATTCACCCCTAAAAATAAGATCAGTTCAGAATTAATGTGGCAAGTTGTTCAGTGATATGGTTAGGCATGTCAGCAACAAAAAGACCTTGCCTTGACACTGCTGGCAAGGCTAGTAGTTGTTCCTCTCAAATTCAGAATTAAATCTTTAAACCCATATTGGCACAGTAGGATGTTGGTTACAAATTCAGTACTCATGTATGAGCAGCGGCTGAATTCATACAAGGCAGAGTGAGACAAGCATTTGCTAATCATACATCTGTTGCTGTTCTCCAGGGAGTGAAGGCCTGTTTGACAAATGTCTGGTTGGAATTTGTGCTTCAGAGTAGCTAAAGTGAAAAGGGAAGGCTCTTTGAAATGCAACAGATTTCACCTGGAAATCTGGAAACTGAGGGACCATACAATGGCACCAAGCTTCAACAGAGTTGCTGTACAGTGGTGCCTCGCAAGACGAAATTAATTCATTCCGCGAGTTTTTTCGTTCTACGAGTTTTTTCGTCTTGCAAAGCACCACTGCATTTAAACACTGACAATGGCGGGGAGGGGCGGGGAGAAGCAGGACAGCTGCCGCAGCCGGTACCTCAGACTCACCCGCGCGTTGTGGCCACCGTGCGACGCGGCTGCTGGAGGGCGGCGGGGCTCAGGAGTGCAACTCGGTGGAACCGCCACCATCCTCTTCACCTGAAGGAGAGAGAGGCACTGGCGGCAACAGCTCTCTGAGGGGAGCGCGCGTGGGGGGTGGGCAGCGGCGCGAGGCACCAACCGTCAGCGGGAAGGTGGGAGGGAGCAGGAGGAGCGGGGAAGCGAGCGTGCGTGCGTGCAGTGCGCGTCGCCATGACACGAGAGGCAAGGCCGTTTCGTCTAGTGAAGCAAGCCCTTAGGGAAATCCGTCTTGCGAAGCACCTCAGAAAACGAAAAACTCTTTCGTCTTGCGAGTTTTTCGTCTTCCGAGGCATTCGTCCTGTGGGGTACCACTGTATGGCCTTTCATGTGCTTGTCAACCCCAGTATTGTAGAGTCTCAAGCAGGTGGCATAAACAGGAGGTCTACCCATCCTCTTATGGATCTCCAGCCATGCCTCATGAGCTGTATTTTGTTTAGTAGGTTGTGGAGGTTGTGTCAGGTTGTGGAGGCCTGAACTACCCTTTGAATATTTTTTTAATTGTCTCCCTAAGCATAGCAGGATGGTGTTCACGGTTAACTAATCTGTGTGACATTATCTTTGAGGTGTTTCTCTGGTCTAATAGGAGGCCTTGGGCTAATCACCATCTCTCTTGCTTGGTATACTCAGTTTTTTTAAAAAAGAGAAGAACACAGACCTATGCAATGTAGGATTGATATGAGGATAAGTAAGAGAAAGTCTGCTCAATTAATGAGATTGTGCACATGATTAACAAGCTTATATAAATACATGTGTCTGCATAATTGCAATGAAAATATATACCTAAAAGTCTTCCATTGCCAATTGTTATAAGAAAAAAACTGCTTCTTTTCCCTTATGGGGTATCCAAGAGCCTGTAGAGAGTCCTTAAGTGGGTCTCCTATTGGTAGGAGAAAATAACAGAGGCCAACCAGAGTATATTGAAAAGCAAAGCGGCTAGTAAGCCTGATCTTTATTAAGCTGTTGCAACAGCGTCCCCACTCACCACACACAGGAGGGAGGAGAACCCTGAACAATGGTGCACAAGCCCTTCTATAGACTTTTGAAATTGCCCACCCTGTAGCCCAAGACCACTCCCCTAAAACACCATACATACATCACAGAAGGAGGCGGTTTACAGCAGAGGAGGCATTACCTGGGCAGTCTGGCCATTCTTTTGTGATGGTTAATACTTTAGTTCCTGACTCCAGATCACAGGCTCACCCTATTCATACACAAATATGTCCTTAAGGCAGGCAAGCAAAAGACAATGGGGAGGCTCTATCATTTTCTTCCTCCTTGCAGAGAAATATTTGAGGTTAATTTTGGAGAGTCAAAATGGCTTCAGGATTGCTCTCCTATACTATTTCAGACATGGTTTATATACTTATGTATGTGATTGCCTTGCACATTTATGAACATTTAATTTATATTTGAGACCTTGGAATTCTTATAACACAATAATATTGCATAACAAAAGAAATGGCAAATGTATCATATGGAATCACAAGTTTGACTCCCTCCTGAAAGCACAGATATGTTTCAAGGGAGATGAATGTTGCTGATAGGCGCCGCTGAATGCTGGGCAGCTGTTCACTTGTAGACTCTGAAATGAAGATAAGAGCCAACTCCAAAGACAGAATTCAGAACATCTTCTGTCTTCTTAACACCTTACCTTTCGCGCTATGTGCAGGTGTGAGACTTTTCACTATGTGTAGATGGAATTGGAAATGGTGCGAATAAACAAGCCAAAACATATAGTCTCTTGTGATTAAACAATAGTCATAATTTGTTCTTTCAAATTGATCAGCATGTGTTGGTACATTGTGGACACATTGCGGCTCAGAGTTGGTGTCTCAGTTAAGAGACAGGACAATGGTCCTTTCTTGTTCAAAGGATGGGCTGAATTGACAAAGAACCCTTACATTGCTACTTTCAAATATTGACAAGATTAATGCTTGTCATTAAAATGACATTAAAATTGTCATTGGTTTACTCATATAAAATGAGCATATACTTCCCAAATAAATAATATAAATGAATAAATTAATTCATTAAAATGCAATCTTCTAGGCACATAACCTACAGGACCTTGATTAATTTTTGCTTCTGCTTTCTTCCTGGATCTACAAAGGGGGGGGGGGGACTGTGAAGCTCTCAATGAGCCATGCCATAGTATGTAGAAAATGGGGTGCGTTTAGCTTGGAAGAATTTAAGAAGAGATCTGGTTTTGGTAAAAGTAGAGCAAAGTATGACAAGTGAGGAGTTTTGCAGAGTTAAAAGTTATTTTAAAAATGTGACATATGAGATAGGTCCCCCCTCCCCGTTGAAAAAGATGCAAATTTGCTAAGGCTCTGTTCCAATTATTCATAAACATGAATCCAACGGTGTTCCGAGCTTTAGCTCTCTCAATACCAGCTAAGAGCAGTACAGAATTGACTGGCACCACTTTGATCCATTAAAAAATCCTCTATTTACTGCCTGTCCTCAGGGTGCTGTGTGACTGGCAAAAAGAGGGGCTCATGCAGAGTTATTTTTCCTGTTCAGATACATAATGAGCAGATGCTGGGTTCAGTTAATGATTGTCTTATAAGCTTAGCCACTGTTGACGGCTGTAATTACTCAAGGGAATCCACTTACTGCTCCCTTGTGTTTACCTTATCAGTGTCATAAATGGTCTCATTTAGGGGGGCAGGAATTGGCATTTTGGGCAAATATAAGCCTGAACACTGAAGGATTTACAGAGCTTATATGTAATTTCAAATGACAATAGCCAAGGCCTTTCCTTGTCAGACGTGCCTGCCTCCTGCACCCCTAAGTTATACGTGCCTCAGAAGGAGATGCATAAAGTGATCCTTCTCTTCCTACTTTGGCTAGACTAGCTCAGTGGTGAAATTGACTATAGGTTGCTCCCAGGTTGATCTCTGGCTGTGTGTACCAAGGAAACAAAAAATATGTCAAAATGACAAAGAGATAAAAAGTGTTAGAGAAATATAAAGCTAGGATGAAGTCAACCGGCTTGCCTTTTTCCCTATGGTTGCCAGGGTAGTTAATAATATACCCAGATTTAAAAGAACCTAGATTATCTGAGGAATCATCTCCATATTTACTCAAAGATAAATCTCACTAAGTTCAATGAAGCTTACTCTTAGGTAAGGAAGACTGGATCTGTCCATTCCAATTTCTCATTTTTCCCCCACTGTGCATCAGTTTGCAATTTATTTATTTATTTGCAAAATGTGCTCATGAAAATTCATCAGCATTTGAGTGCACATTTCCCTTAATATACATATTTTTCTATGTAATTATTCCTAATAGCAACTTCCCCTTTAATAATGCTTTCCCAAAGTGTGCATTTTATGTTCTCTTTTCCCCAATGCACTGGTACCTCAGGTTAAGAACTTAATTCATTCTGGAGGGCCGTTCTTAACTTAAAACTGTTCTTAACCTGAAGCACCACTGTAGTTAATGGGGCCTCCCGCTGTTGCCGCGCTGCGGGAGCACAATTTCTGTTCTCATCCTGAAGCAAAGTTCTTAACCCGAGGTTAGCGTCGTCTGTAACCTAAAGCTTCTGTAACCTGAAGCGTCTGTAACCCAAGGCACCACTGTATACATTTTAGGAAGCTTTTTCTTTCTTTCTTTTGTTAAAGAACAGCATTGCAGACAAGGGTGCCAACTTGTGGGGTCCCAGGTATGCCCCATGCCACATAATCGGTCACATGACGCGGTATACACAACTATTTGAATGGCAATGCCCATCAACTGGGGGTGGGCTTCCCTCTCAAATATTTTATTGCGGGGGACAAAGCCTCCATGACCCCTAGGAGTTGGCTCCTATGATTGCACAATTTAGAGAACTGCAAATTTTCAAAAGCTAGCTGTATCTTGGTTCATGTATTGTTTCAGGAATGACCGCTCCCCACATCAAATGAGGGGCACCTTTTGTGTGGTCATGCACAGCCCCCGGATCTCAGTGCGGCACCCAGTAGTACGGGCTGGCTTCGCCCTCCCCAGGCTGGATATCTGGAGGTCTCCGCCTACCTCAGCCAATCGCCCAATCCCGCCTGGGGAGGCGTTGCCAAGGGATCGGCCAAGTAGGGGGAGGGACCACCCTGCCCACACAACAGAAGGTGAATCTTACCTGCGAAGAGTCAATGGGCTCCAGAGCTTCTCCCACCCTCCCCTCCCTCAGTTAAGCCTTCATTTGCAGGTTAACCTCTTCTCCACAGATACGTGGGCGCTGCTATGTCATGGTTACTGTTGAAGGGCCGGAAAGGAATTTTCCTGCATTGGCAGGTTTTGCCTTCCCCCATAGCAAAACATCACAACTTTGGGGGTTTCAGGCCTTGGGCGGAATCCTTTAGTCTATCTTCCTAAATGGGGGGGGGGGGCGTGAAGCGGTGGCCCACGCCCCCCTTTTGGTGGTAATTCCAGGGTTCCTCATTAAAGGAATTGTTCTGAGGGGAGTCATTGGCCATACACCGAGAGGCTGTCATTGGTCTCCCTTGCAACGGCGGCGAAACGGGGGGCAGGCTCTCTGCTTTAACATATGTTCTCCAGAGCCAGCCCAATCCCCACACATTCTGGATAACCCTTATGTCTCCCAGATCCCCGGCTGGGGACTGAGAAGTATAAATGCCCAACGCCTGAGCCGAGGTCTCCCTACATCTGAAACTTAATAAAGTTGTGGCCAATTTTAATTGCATAGCACGTTGTCTTGAGTCATTATTCTGCTTGGGGGTTGCTTGGGGTTGGGGGGACTCCGCCTGTCCACACAAATAGAGGTTAGTTATATTTGCACTAAAATGCTAACCAAATCAATGTTCTTCTCCAACCTTCCTTTCAGGGAAATATGGATACTGTTGTGTACTAACATCACAAACCATTCATGCCTACTCAGAAGTAAGTCCCACTGAGTTTGAGGAGATTGTCTCATGAGTATGTGCCAGATTGAAGTCTCACATGAAACTATTATTAATTATTATTATTATTATTATTATTATTATTATTATTATTATCTCAAGCAGGTTCAACTGGCATTCAGTCTACAATCCTTACTCAGTATACTTGAGCAACTTGCTCATCCCAGACCAACTGGGGCTCAGCCAGCTGAGCTGAAGCTGGCTGGCCCAAGGCCAGTGTAAGTCCCTCATAAGGGATGTGATGAGGGGAGGACTAGGAAGATATAGGCTGGATCCTTAACCCATTCATCTTGGTCAAATGGCCTAGCAATATTTTCCCTTGCCAGGCTTAGGCTGACCACCAGCAGCAGCAGCCCCGCTGCCAAACAGGGTATAGATTTGGTGTAATTTTAAACCGGCTGAATTTACACTGGCTTCTTTATGCCAGCTTCCTGTGCATAGGAGGGACGCGGGTGGCGCTGTGAGTAAAAGCCTCAGCACCTAGGGCTTGCCGATCGAAAGGTCGGCGGTTCGAATCCCCGCGGCGGGGTGCACTCCCGTTGTTCGGTCCCAGCGCCTGCCAACCTAGCAGTTCGAAAGCACCCCGGGGGCAAGTAGATAAATAGGGACCGCGTACTAGCGGGAAGGTAAACGGCGTTCCGTGTGCGGCTCTGGCTCACCAGAGCAGCGATGTCACGCTGGCCACGTGACCCGGAAGTGTCTCCGGACAGCGCTGGCCCCGGCCTCTTGAGTGAGATGGGCGCACAACCCTAGAGTCTGTCAAGACTGGCCCGTATGGGCAGGGGTACCTTTAACCCTGCATAACAGGAATTGTACTTCTTCTTTGGCAATCACTCGTAGCCGAGTAAGATAGTTTTGCGAAATGTGCTTTCCTCTTAGCTCATTTCTTCCTTTGGTCCTGAGGTTGTGCTTCTCCAAAGTCCATGCTGCTTTTAGTAGAGGCTATTCTCCAATTGGGGGATGCGGGTGGCGCTGTGGGTTAAACCACAGAGCCTAGGACTTGCCAATCAGAAGGTCAGAGGTTTGAATCTCCATGACGGGGTGAGCTCCCATTGTTCGGTCCCTGCTCCTGCCAACCTAGCAGTTCGAAAATACATCAAAGTGCAAGTAGATAAATAGGTACTGCTCTGGCAGGAAGGTAAATGGCGTTTCCGTGCGCTGCTCTGGCTCGCCAGAAGTGGCTTAGTCATGCTGGCCACATGACCCGGAAGCTGTACGCCAGCTCCCTAGGCCAATAAAGCGAGATGAACGCCGCAACCCCAGAGTCGGCCATGACTGGACCTAATGGTCAGGGGTCCCTTTACCTTTCATTCTCCAATTGGAGCACTCACAAGTCAGTGTTTCCCAGTTGTAAGTGTTTATACTACAGATTTGCCCACTATACACTGGACCAAGGAGGTGATTTCTTACCCTACCACCTGTACAGGAAAGATGCCTCTTCCTGGCAGAGAAGGCCCTATGGCTTCTTAGTGATGTAAACATTTCAGTGATTCACAAATCAGCCCTTTTTTGCTCTGGCAGCTGAAAAGATCAGAAAGAAGACCCTGGACAAAATAGCATTGAACTGCAAGGGAGATGCAGGTGAGTAGAAACCAACTCAAACCCTCAATTTCAGGGTATTAGCACTCATCCACCCCATGATTGCATTTGGCGTTTTGAATCTTATTTGGCCTTTCTTGCATATCCCTTTACTGGTGTTCATGAAAATATAAATTCTTACCACAACATTTTCTTTGAAAAGGAAGAAGGGGGAGACAGATAAATTCCTGGCATTAGGGGGAAAAATATGTTTATGATGACAAGCAGACAGGAGGCTTAGGTGGTACTCTTGATAAGAGGATTATTTCTGTTTCTAGGGAAATTTATTTTTGTGGTCATAGCGACTTTCAGAATAAACTGCATTTGGCACTAAACTAAAGAAATCAATGTTTTGGAAAGGAAGGCAAAGTGCATTAAATAACCTTTTGTAAAACCAACATATTGAGTTGTTGCCTTGGCGTTCTAGTATAGAAAATAAAAATGTTAGAAGGGTAGAATTAGTTGGAACATATCCAAAGACTCATCAATTAATTATATCTCATTAAAAAATATATATTCAGAAGTAAGTGTTTTTTTTCATATTTATCATGGTCGCAGAGCCAGAAATTACTCTGCAAAGAAAGCAGCAGCAGCAGCAACAGCAGCAACAACCACAACAGAAAATTAAGGATATCTTGGGAAGCAACAATACCAATTTGTGCCACGAATACTAGTACAAATATCCGTGAATGCACACACCTTTTGTTTATGAAAAGATTGCTCCAAACAACATCCAGTTATAGACTTAGGAATCCCTCTCGTTTTCTACTGCTGAAATTTTTGAAAATCTTGACCTTCTGACCTGATTGGTGCAAGCTGGACACAATGACATTTAAAGTGGCTAGTTTTGCTAGTACAAGACAAGCACTTTTCTTCCATTACCATACAGTTCCTAGATCTGACAGACCTAAGAAATGTATACAGGATCCCATCTCAAAAGGAAACTTGTTCATGTAATCTCTGCCAGGTGCCATGCAGCCAGTCATATCCTGTTTTAGAGCATGGATGGGGAGCCTGTGACCCTCCAGGTATTTGACTACAAAGCCTATCATTCTCTGGCCATGCTGGCTGAGGCGGATGGCAGGGGTGGATTTAGGACCGTGTGAACACCATCTCAAAGCTCATTGAAGAAGGCACAAGGGCCCTGCATCACAGGGAAGCTTGACAGGAAGCAAAACTAGCGAAGAGCAGAGAGAGAGAACGTCACACAACGAACGTACCGCTAGCAGCTTTTATTTAGAAGCAAAACAGAAACACGTGGAGATTCATGAAGTATACTCCTCACCGTAAACTGTTGCTCAGAGTGATTTGCTCCTCCCCATCTAGTCTACTTTCTATTTGTCAGATCCCTCCCACTGCCTATGGCAAGTCCCAAGGGACCCTCTCTGTTTCTGCCTAGTTTTCTGCTCTGTTACATGGAGCAGAACTGCCATGTTTTAGGGGAGGGAGGAGAAGCTGGCAGGCTTTCAACAGACACCCTGTCAGCTGGTGCCCGTGTTGCATCTATTAAGCTTGACTCCTGCTTTTGCTCAGGGCTGGAGCATCTGCTTGTTTCCCCCTGTTTCTCATCCTCCAGTATCTCCTAGCTCTCCTCTGGGGTGTGTCCTGTCTCCCACCACCATGAACCTGGATCCAAACTGTCCTTTTCTGCACTTTCCATGGAGGCCTCTTGGTCAGGCGGTCTCCAGCACTTTTTGTCATCTAGCTAGTCCCTTACACTCCGACAGGGAGTCCTCCCACCTCCTTCCCAAACCCTAGATAATGCTTTCCCCGGGCCAGTCACCTCTTCATCCACCTTTCAGAAAGCAGTGCAAGGGCTTGAGGGGTGGGGGGATTGGCCTTCCACAGGGCACCATAGTACCCAAGTCTGCCACTGCTGATGGAAATTGCAGTTTGATGGCATCTGGATGGCTTGCCCCTTGCTTTAAAGGTTATCACTTCATTCTCCCAACTCCTCTGTTTTCACAGTTGATGATTGGTTCTTATTCAACTAGCGGGCAAAGAAAGACAAAGACAGTTTCTTTTTGCTGGAAACACAATTTCTTCATGGCATTTGGGAATTCATCATCATTGGCTGTTGATTGCCCTGAGACGGTAAGACAGATGTTTTCAACGTTACACACATTATGAAGGAAAACATGGAAAGTGGGTGAAGCCAAAGGAAAGTGAAGCCAAAAGACCCAGAAGCTAATTGCCAAGGACTCTGCAAGGCTGCTCAGTTCCCTGGGAGCTTGTCATCTGGCATATTTTCAGATAAACTGTTGTGGCTTCCTTTTGATGAAATTCTTTAAAACATGCCCATGCAGAAGGCAAGACAACATGCTTCCAGTGTTTATAGTATTTGACACAGGGAGGGATCAGACTTTGTACAGCTGTATGAAATGCGAGCAGCTACAGACCCGTCTTGAAGACCTGCTCCCAGGCAAGTTGAGAAATGTCATACTTATCACCTTCTGTAAAGCTGTCATTTGTGATGAGTTTAGATTCTTCCAGGGCCCTCTGTCTCACATGCATTTTGCCCTGTGTCTCGCATACCTCCAACTTGATTCTCTAAATTTATTACAACTTCCCCCAATAACCCATCCACATACACAAAATAGCATGCAGCAGCTATCAGTATATACTGTTTCACAGAAAATAATATCTGCTTCTTTAATTAATCTCTATGAATAATGAATCCTGTCTGTTTTGCTCAATCTTGCTTTATTCTCTGATATGTAATGATCAAACTGTGTGTGATATTTGGCATGTAGGTTGTCCTTTGTGTAGTTGATTTTTATAAAAATTAGTGGGGCAAACTGAATCAGTACCACTGTGTGGTGGTAAAACATATACACGCTGCAATTGTGAATGGAATTTCATTGGAAATGGAATCAGAATTGCCCTCCTCTCTTTTTGACTAGCAGGAGTGAAGAGAGGATTCCGATAAACACAACCATCCTTCAATACTCACACTTCTCTGAATTTTGCAATGCAGTTTTTCAGTCAACTAATGTGAACAAAAATACACATGCTATGTAGTGAAATAACATCTGAAATGGATTATATTGGGGGGGAAATGCTTTGCAAAATAATAATAATGTATAGAAGCATAAATTTCCATGAGGACTTCTAAAAAATAAATAAATCTCACACTGATGTAGAAATAGGTAGAACTGAAATGGGTGAAATGAGTAATTAAGAATATAACCAAAGTAGTTGCTAATTTACTCCAAATGCCTGGGAGAAGGTCCCTTATACAGAATCCCAGCTGAAAGATCCAGGCCAGAGTGGCTCAGATTTGTGTATATGGCTCTTCATCCAGCTTAATGCTATTTCCTTACTGAGCTTCTCTGTTCAAAAACAGATGCTCTTGAACTATTTAAAAAACAAACAAACCACACCTCTCAAACAAAAATGCTTGCTTCCATTCACAGATATCCCTAGCTGGACTGCCATAAAATTATGTATACACATAACTGTCAGAAGATTTCTGTCACAATATGTAAACAGGTTAATATGGAGTGGGGGTTGAAAATAGCATTTCTTCATTCTGCAGGTGTGCTTTATCATATAAGCTGGAGGCAAAAATAGATAATAATTGGTGGAAATAGAAGTTCAGTAGCAGGACTAATAGCTAAAAAAAGGAGAAGTGCCAAATCGTTCAGAATATTGACACACCCCACAGCAGCAGTGGAATTGACCCAAAACTTTCATCCATGAATTAAATATTTGTGATTCAACTGGTCCCTTCTTCATCTGTGTATGACAATCAAGGGCATTCACCTAGAAACACCCCCGCCTTTTGAAGTACTTTAACTTCTTGCGGGTTTGGTGACTGGCTGCAAAATTTGTAGCATTCTCAGAAGCACCATGCTCAACCATTCCTACCAGAAGGCTCAACAATCCATAAAGTGAAAGAAGTTGCCACCAGAACAGCACTTCATCCACTGAAACTCTGCTTATGAGTGACATTTCAAATGAGATGAGTGACAGTGTAGCACTAGTCTGAAATCGGAAACTGTCGCTCTGGATGGGTGACAATTTGATGAGTACCTGTGCGTTGTCATGCTACACTATGACCAATTTCAGCTTCTGAACTATTAATCATCCCAAGCCACTCATGGCTACATTTTTTGTCCTAGAATATCTATTCAGCTTAAATATTTTACAATAGCGGCTTAGTCCTAGATTTTTGAGCCAGACTCCTGCAAACCTAGTGCAAAAATTCCTATAGATATTAGTCATGAACAGATGTAGCTTTGTACTGCAATGGATACTGCACTTAAGTGTTCTGTTTTTGGTTTTAAATGGGTGCGTGAAAATCCCTGGTGTATATATGGAAGCCATTTCATCTATATTTGGCCCCAGATTTATTTTCCGGTGCCTCCTAATTCATTGATTGGGTAGTTACACACACCCCTGTATGAAGGAATCCATCTGGTTACAACAAATAGACAATATCTGAAGACTCTTACAACTAATTCCACATGGTCAAAGAAGCTTCCAGTGCTTTAAAACCTAACCCAGACTTTTGGAGTAAGACCAAGATGGTCAAGTGTCTTATAACCAAGTCTTATGAGGAATAGTTGAGGGAGTTGTTGTATGTTTAGCCTAGATAAGAGAAGACTGGCAGAAGATATGATAGCCATCTTCAAATATCTAAAGGGCTGTCACATGGAAGATGGGGCAAGCTTGGTTTTTCCCTGCTCCACATAGTAGGACCTGTACCAATGGCTTCAAGTTACAAGAAATGAGATGCCAACTAAGCATCAGAAAGACCTTTCTGATGGTAAGAGCCATTTGACAGTGAAGCAACAGACTTCTCCAGAAGGTGGTGGACTCTTCTTCACTGGAAGTTTCTAAACAGAAGCTGGATGGCCACTTTTCATGGATGCTTTAGTTGAGATTCCTGCATTGCAGGGGGTTGGACTATTATTATTATTATTATTATTATTATTATTATTATTCCCCACCCATCTGGTTGAGTCACCCCAGCTACTCTGGGCAGCTTCCAACACACACAAACATCAAGCATTAACAGTAACAATCAGATCCTATATAAAAAGTCACAATAACTGTAAAATAAACAACTTATACCAAATAAAGCAATGTGCAATAATGCATTCGAATCCAACAGTAAACACAAAAGTAAACATCAGCAAGTAATAATTAGTTTGCACTCATCAATTACAATAAAGAATTACTCATCTATAATTGATAAAAATAGCAGCAAATCACAATACACAAAATACCACATATCACACAAAACGATGTGGAAGGATTAAATTCAGAAACAAAGACACACAGCTTAAAAAATATTTAAAACAAAGCAAAACAAAAAACCTATCCCTGAACTCTCCTCCCAGCTGCCTCTGCTGTTCTTAAAGTCATGGTCTGTGAATGGCTCCCAGTGCTGGGGGGTGTAGTAAGGCAGGTGGAAGCCATTGCCTGCGGACAGTCTCCAACGCACACTCACACACATTGTTCATTGAGGAATGACCACCAAAGTAGAATTCTATTTTGTCTTGTTTTTGAAAAAGAATATTAATCCTTTTAGAAAGTTAACTCTACATCTTGATTAAGAATGAGACTGTACAATATTGCTCCAGGCATGCCAGAGTGAAAACACATGAGATAGGAATATGGTAGCAAAGGTCACAACTGTTAAATAACTCAGGATCTGCAGCAATACATTAGCTGTGGAACTCCCACTTTGTAGAGACAATGAGGATGTAATAAAAATTCCCCTTGTCTTTCCCTCTGGGCAAATCCACCCTGGCTTGAAGCTCAGCAACTAAGTGGTTCTTAGTTGAATGTGAACATTTCATTTGCCAGCTCACCATGAAGAGGGGGCACCTGCTTTCTCCATCCTGCTCCTACTGTCCAGCTTTCAACAAAGTGGGTCCTTCAGGCCTCAAGAGCATCAGAACCTCTCAATTCACATGACTGGGAATCTAATATGGTTGCTAAGATAACCCTCACTTTAAGTGCATTACTGGACTCTGACCAGTAATGGCGATGGACAACTGCATCAGAGTTGTCAAATGCCAAATTCTTGACAAAAAAATAAGCAGCCAATGAAGTGTTATCTCACCCAGGAAAGAGGAGAAGTATGGAGCAGATGGGAAGAAAAGCTGCAACAAAAGCCATCCAGTCACAACCAAAAGAATACTCGGTTCCTTAGAGGATACTTGCTAAGTTAATACTTCTCTGGTGGGTCAGCAGGAATCTGCAGGCACAGAGTGTCACAAGTCTCTTTGAGGCCATCCACTGATTGGACAGCAGCCACAAAATTAAAAGACTCCTGCTTCTTGAGAGAAAAGCAATGACAAACCTAGACAGCATCTTAAAAAGTAGAAACATCACCTTGCCAACAAAGGTCCGTATAGTAAAAGCTATGGTGATGTATGGAAGTGAAAGCTGGACCATAAAGAAGGCTGATCGCCGAAGAATTGATGCTTTTGAATTATGGTGCTGGAGGAGACGCTTGAGAGTCCCACGGACTGCAAGAAGATCAAACCTATCCATTCTGAAGGAAATCAGCCCTGAGTGGTCACTGGAAGGACAGATCGTGAAGCTGAGGCTGCAATACTTTGGCCACCTCATGAGAAGAGAAGACTCCCTGGAAAAGACCCTGATGTTGGGAAAGATTGAGGGCACAAGGAGAAGGGGATGACAGAGGACGAGATGGTTGGACAGTGTTCTTGAAGCTACAAATATGAGTTTAACCAAACTGCAGGAGACAGTGGAAGACAGGAGTGCCTGGCGTGCTCTGGTCCATGGGGTCACGAAGAGTCGGACACGACTAAACGACTAAACAACAACAACAACTGATTGGCCACTCATGGACATTGATGTCTTTTCTCTTCCCCTCTTAGAAAGAAGTCTCACAAAGCCTTTTCTCTTAAGGTGAGGGGAACAAACTCTCCCCCATTGTGAAGGACAAGGGAGTGGTGCTGGTGGTGGTGGTGGTGTCATGGGGAACTGTGCATCTTTTGCTTCTCTGTGATTGGGAGAAGAAACATAGGGAGCTACCTTATCCTGAGTCAGACCATTGGTCCATTTTACTTAGCATTGTTTACATTGACTGGCAGAAGCTCTCCAGCATTTCAGACAAGGGATGGTTGCTAGTCCTACCTGGAGATGCTAGGGGTTGAAGCTTTGACCTTCCGCATGCAAAACAGATGCTCTAGCAATGAGATATAGCCATTTCCCTTAAGGACTTAGAAAGTTATTGAGCTTACAGGAAGACAGAAGGACGAAACCCAAAGGTTTTAACGATTGGAGACCTGGGAAATTTTCCTCAATTGGAGATGATCGTCTGTCCTAAAAACATGAATTGGATTTAAATGCCTAATAATAAAAGTCTGTCCTCCCACCTCACCCCAACCAGCTTCCTCAGCTGCCTCCTGGCCTTTCATGAGTGTTGCCATTTCTTATCCACTTATACATCATCACAATTTCCTAAACACTTAGTGAAGAAAGTAGCATAGCGGTGCTTTTAGCAAGCATTACTCACAGCCCCCAAAATAATAACCCCACCTTTTTGAACTATGCACATTCATAGATTTTGACATTTCATCAAACCTTCAAAGGTGTTTGTAGAATAATCACCGCTCACTCTGGCACCTCTAAACCACATGCATGCTCTTTCAACTGCATTTGCTGAGTGTACAAAGCTGTCGGAGCTTGAAGATCTATGAATCTCTAGACTGATGAATAGAATGAGCTTTTGCTTATGTGGGATTATCATTGTATGAATTTGAGTATGAAGGGCTATGTCTAATTCAGCTCCTTCCTACCATTACTGTGACACCAGCAAATACAGTGGAGCAAAGTGGCAAATGTTTGCAGACTGATAATTCACTTTATCTGCAAAGGTGGCCATTGGGAAGGTTTTCTCCTTTTCATAATTGTAACCGAGATGCTTCAACATCCAACAGGCCATTAAAACACGTATTGCTCTTTTAATCAGAATTACATTGATTTGATGGCCCGCTGCCAGTCCATGTGAAATTCTTTAAATACATTTGAAGTCAATGAGCATGTGTAACAAGCAAGGAATCCCAAGTCCTTGTTTAACTTTTAATTTACAGTGAAATACTAAACATGTCTACAGCGAAGTAAATCTCATTGAATTCAATGGGACTTAGGATGTGGGATAGGGTTGTTGTCTTCAGAGAATATTTGCTAATTTCTAAATTTCAGCTCAGTATTCCCAAAGGCCCTTGTCAATGGTATTTACTGGAAAAGTATCAATGCTCATTACTGTCAGGGGCTGGTTGGAAGAGTAGTGGGAGCAGCCCACTCAAGAGCCGCCCCCTGCCGGGAAGACACAGAAGATGATGACTGAGATCCTGGATTGTGGTGGTGGGACACTAAAGAGCAGTCTGAAGAAGGGATAATAATAATAATAATAATAATAATAATAATAATAATAATAAATTTATTTATACCCCGCCCATCTGGCTGGGTTTCCCCAGCCACTCTGGGCGGCTTCCGACAGAATATTAAAATACAATACAGTGGTACCTCTGGTTATGTACCTAATTCATTCCAGAGGTCCCTTCTTAACCTGAAACTGTTCTTAACCTGAAGCACCACTTTAGCTAATGGGGCCTTCTGCTGTCGCCGCACGATTTCTGTTCTCATCCTGAAGCTAAGTTGTTAACCCAAGGTACTATTTCTGGGTTAGCGGAGTCTGTAACCTGAAGCGTATGTAACCTGAGGTATCACTGTAACCTATTAAACATTAAAAGCTTCCCTAAACAGTGCTGCCTTCAGATGTCTTCTAAAAGTCTGGTAGTTGTTGTTCTATTTGACATCTGGTGGGAGGGCGTTCCACAAGGAGGGTGCCACTACCGAGAAGGCTCTCTGCCTGGTTCCCTGTAACTTGGCTTCCCGCAGTGCGGGAACCGCCAGAAGGCCCTCGGCACTGGACCTCAATGTCCAGGCAGAACGATGAGGGTGGAGACACTCCTTCAGGTATACTGGACCGAAGCCATTTAGGGCTTTAAAGGTTGGCACCAACACTTTGAATTGTGCTCGGAAACATAATGGGAGCCAGTGTAGGTCTTTCAAGAGTTGGAAGGTGCTAGTAGCAGGGGGTGTTGAGCAATCAAGGGGGGTCAGGAGAAGGAGGGCATTACAGGACAGGGTTAGAGTTTAAGAGTCCTAGTGTGAGCGCAGATTCAGACAGAGACAGCAAGACAGTCCCAAACCTCCTGGCTCTCCTCCCCCTCTGATACCCGGCTCGAGGAAATTTCCTATGTAATAGCAGCTGCTCAAGTGTAGGCTTTCCTGATTCAGCTGTCCACTCCTATACAAAGATCTCTTGGGCTAGTGCCATTCATGGCAGCAATGGCAGCATCGACAACATAGGTCACATCTACACCTACATCTAAAGTACATTCAAAGCACATTCTTTCCCTGAAGAATCCTGGCAACTGTAACCTACTCTACCCAGAGCTACGATTCTCAGCACCCTTAATAAACTACAATTCCCAGGATTCTTTGCGGGGAGCCACCTACTTCAAATGCACATTAAATGTGTATGGCACAGATGTGAACATGGTCTGTACCTTTTCGAGGAACTGAACCTACAACAGCAGATTAGTTATTGATGTTTGGAAAAGCTGTTTATAGGTACTTAAAACCAACAAAGAAACACATCTCAGTATACTAGGAGTTAGTGTTTCAGCACTTTCCCAGTTTTAAATATGGCCTATGTTAAAGTTTAGCTGATGACAAGGGATGTATACAAAAATATAGAAAAAGCAGACAGCTTTATTGACTCTAAGCTGCTCAAATGGGTGGAAAAGATGTTGCATTTATACGAAGATGGAAAGGATTTATTAAAGGAAGAGTGTAAAGCTAAGCTTCAGAAAGTAGGTTTCTACTTTTTTTCTTCCTGGGCAAGGGTGTATGTGAATATCAAATTTCATACATTTTTGATGACTTTAGCTCTTAATAAGTAATGTAGTCGCCTATTACTCCAGATCATGTCATAATTATTTCCTCCAGAAATGGGGATTTACAGCTGACATCTGGCTATTAGAGAGCTATGCTTTATATGCAGGGTATTTTGGGAGGATATTTCAAAAGACAATTTTGAATTGAAGCCCGCCTGCACAATATGTTATTATCTCTGTAAATCATTTTGGTGGCATTTTATAATACCAATGGAAAAATCGGTTCCATTTAAAAAGAGGCAAAACAAACAACGTCGTCATACACTAGATACTCCATCTGGGCTTCTGGTGCCAAAAATGGGAGGAAAAAAAGGAGGTGGGGAAGGTGATTTATGTCTTCATATTAACATAATTGGTAACTGTACTTGTTGGCATGTATGTTCTTCTTTCAAATATCTGCATGGATAAAGCATTGCATGCCATATTCCCATTAAAAAAACCTGGTTCTTCTGACCCTCATGCAAATATAAAGCTGTCAGTTTCTAAGGCAGAATGGTTTGTGCATTGGTTTAGTTTTTTAGAAAATAGAATAACATGCAAAATGTCTCTTCTTATCAGTGGCATAGCGTGGGTTGTCAGCACCCGGGGCAAGGCAAGTAATTTGCGCCCCCCCCCCCGCTGCACTGTCCCTCCCCCAGATAGTCCCTCGCTCTCTCTCCGCACTGCACTGCATGCCTGGCACCCTCCCCTCCACAGTGGGCGGCGACCCGGCGGCCCGGATCGGATTCGCACAGCCAGCACTGCAGTGAGAGAGAGAGAGTGAGCCAGGTAGGGGCAGAGAGCTGCGAGTGCGAGCGTGCGCCCCCAGATGTTGCGCCCGGTGCGGCTGGCCCCCCCTGCACCCCCCACACTACGCCACTGCTTCTTATGACTGTGAGTGAAGAAAGAAAATCTGTATTTTGCACATCAACCAAGAGAAGGGAATGTTTGCATCTTCCTTCCCCTGTTGTGAAATCCTAGCCCAGGAGGGCTGGTAGAGGGTGGGTTTTGATCAGCAGTGAACAGCTGCTTCTGGGCATGGCAGGGTGTTGCATAGGCAGGGCACAAGACAACATTTCGGCTTCCTCCCATCTTACTCCATTGCAAAAATACTACAAACAAGCATTGTAAAATAAAGGTAAAGGTAAAGGGACCCCTGACCATTAGGTCCAGTTGTGACCGACTCTGGGGTTGCGGCGCTCATCTCGCTTTATTGGCCGAGGGAGCCTGCGTACAGCTTCCAGGTCATGTGGTCAGCATGACTAAGCCGCTTCTGGCGAACCAGAGCAGCGCACGGAAACACCGTTTACCTTCCCGCCAGAGCGGTACCTATTTATCTACTTGCACTTTGAGGTGCTTTCGAACTGCTAGGTTGGCAGGAGCAGGGACCGAGTAACTGCCAACCTTCTGATCGGCAAGTCCTAGGCTCTGTGGTTTAACCGACACTGCCACCCATGTCCCTTTCATTGTAAAGTATAATTGTTCAACTGTACATTGAAATGGAAAATAACTCGGTATGTGTATTGCTAAAGGTTTGATACTGTATTGGCCCGAAGATAAGCCACACTCCTCCCCCCCCCCCCCAATTCCAACTATGGAAAGTTAAAGTGTTGCTTATATTCATGACCTCATGCTGCTGGGAAAGCAGTGCGGCATGGCTCCCCCCCCCCCCAGCAGCATGGGGCAACAGCGCACAGCCTGCCTGCTGCTCCCAAGCCTCCTCCAAGCCACTGGAAAGAAGGGGGAAGGGGGGAAGGCTGCTGGCAAAGCGGCTCGGCTCCCCACCCAGGAAGCAGCCCGGATATTCTCTCCCCCCCCCCTGAATTTTATATGTGTGGCTTATTTGAGGGTACGGCTTATATTAGTGCAAATACGGTATTGGACAATTCCATTGAGCTGTACTGGAGCTCTCTGGGTGCCTAACAGCTTAATGATTGACTGGTGACATATCTCTGCTACTCTGTCACATGGTGTTTAACTTAGATCAAATGAGAAAGGTATTCAATTGCAAATCTCCATTTTGTGTGAGGTGGCCTTTGTTGTGTCTCTCAAGCAGCTGAAGAGAAAGGATTATGCCAGTGACTCTCTCTAGCACAGGCATCCCCAACCTGCGGCTCACCAGATGTTTTGGCCTACAACTCCCATGATCCTTAGCTAACAGGACTAGTGGTCAGGGATGATGGGAAATGTAGTCCAAAACATCTGGAGGGCCGAAGGCCGGGGATGCCTGCTCTATCATAATACAGCTTCAGTTTGGAGTGCAGGCTGTGTGGAAAGAGACAGAGTTTTGTTTTCAGTTCTGGATAAAGTAATTTCATACCTTGGGTTAAGAACTTAATTCGTTCTCGAGGTCTGTTCTTAACCTGAAACTGTTCTTAACCTGAAGCACCACTTTAGCTAATGGGGCCTTCTTCTGCCGCTGCGCCGCTGCACGATTTCTGTTCTCATCCTGAAGCAAAGTTCTTAACTCGAGGTAATATTTCCAGGTTAGCGGAATCTGTAACCTGAAGCGCATGTAACCCGAGGTACCACTGTATTTCTATGATGATTTACCTGTGCTTGGAGATGCCCATGAATTTATGCAATTCTTTGGATTTAAGGTAATTGTTTGGAGTGTCTGTTTTGGAACAAGTTCTGTTAGAAAACTTTTGAACCAGATTTTTGTTTTTTTTTTTTTAAATAATATTTATTAAAATTTTTCAAAAAATGCATAATCACTTATGGGACTCCCCCCTTCCCCCACCCCCACCATATTCCCATTTCACATTGTTGGCCGCACAAATTCCCCTTTCAAATTAAAGCTTAATTTGTTTTACCCTTAATAATAATAAACAACCCAATGTTCTTTCCCCAGGACCCACCCCCTTTCATTCCACAATTTCCATTTTTGATAAAAAAAGCACCCCAGATAATAACAATAGAAAAGGTAAAAAATAAGAGATATAATGAATAATAAAAAAGAAAGACCAATTCAACAAAAAAGAACAAAGTTGGCAAGCCTTTGGAGTTTTAGTTCTCCCCCCCCTGTCCCCGGTTTAATTTCCCCCTGACCATCAACCCCTAGTATCTGCCTGGAATTCTTAAGGCCATAAATCACAACTTTTCCCCAACTCCAGCTGGCTTTCCCTTTTTTTTTAAAATTAGAAATTAACTTCAGTCTTTAAGAAAACTGTAGTAAAACTCCCTCCGTTGTTCTTTCCGGTTTGTAGTCTAATTTCCTTTTGTTCCGCTGCTTAAACGTTGTAATTCGCAAGTTTGGTAAGTCTGCAGGGATGGTTGTTGTTCAGGGGCAAAACCTTACGTTCAGTCCCTTCCTTTCTTCAATAGAAAAGTCTATTGTCTCCTTTAAAAAAAAAAAAAAAAAAAAAAAAAAAAAAGAAAACACCCTGCAGACGAGATGTTGTTTCCGTTTTGCAGCTTTCCCAGAAGGTAACCAGTTCTGTAAAATTCCATTGGTGTTTTTCCACTTTCCCAGTCCTTGTAATGTCCCGAAGCTCCTCGAGGGGGATTGTTATAACTTTGTTTCCTCTAGTCCAAAAGTCAAGTTGTTATCCATATTCGCCATTTTGTATCCAGATTTTAACAAATTGTAGCAAATTGAAGCAAATTTAACCAGCCAAGTTCTCATAATAAAATCCACTCCACTTTCCGACTTTGACAGCTATTTTGAAAACTGTCGAACTCTCCGACTCCTTTCACCAGGCTCTCTCTTCAATCGCCCCGGTTCCCAGGGGGGGGGGTTGTGTTTCCCTTCTCCAGTTCCTCCTCCAGCACAGTTCTTGTAGTTCCCCATCGTGGAATTGTAATTTTTATCAGCAATGCAAGCCTTTTTGGGTCTTGGTTTCCCCGTCTTTGTTTTAGACAATTTACAATAGGGAGGGGACTGACTTCCTTTTTGAATCCCCCCCGCTCGTATCCAATTCGAAAAAAAAATTTCTTTTTTCCTCCTTTTGAACCCGATTTCCAGATTTACTCACGGGTTATTGTTGAAAAGTCCGAATTTTCAATGGAAGAAGTCAGCGCTCTCCGCCGGATGGCATGCGGCTGCGCTCAGCAGGGGAAGCAGAGGACTCAAGGCACCACGCTTCTCCCCGGCACCCGATCCGTAGCCTTTAAAAAGGCTCCTTCACGAGTCGGGAGGGCGCTAACGGTGCAAGCCGAGTCTCCATGTCCACGGCCTCCGTGGCCGTGGTTTCTAAGGGTCCCCGCATCGCCGGTGCGGTAGGACCCAGCCCCTGCCGAGCAGACTCCCTCCGGAGCTCGGAGGGAGTCCGCCATTCGGCGATGGCGCCAACCCGGAAGTCCAGATTTTTGGACTGGACAATTTTTATTTCAAGAAGAGTCAGTTTTTATTCACCCTATTGCTTCCACATGTGCAATATTAATAAATTGTTTCCATCTTGTGTTTTCAGTACTGGACACCCCCCAACAGATTTGCGCTGAACTTTTGCCTTTTTATGTTTAGTTTGGCACCAACCACTGGCTTATTTGAATGGTCAGGTATCATAAAATCTGTATGATTTCCATTTAAACACACCTGTTGTTAATACCTGCAAATTTGTTTCCTAGTGCCCACCAATTCTGATTCTCAGCAACAAAATATAAGCATAACTGACAGATGTTTCTTCTCCAAAGGAAAACTAGAACTGCTTTTAGATCCATAACAATCAGCTGCCTTCACAGAAGGGAAGCTAACTTCATAGAACAACCGTTTGATTATCTGATGCAAGTATATTGCCTAGTTTGATTAAATAAATTTGACATCTAAGAAACTCACAGACAACATAATCAAAAGAAACAACACCACAGGAAATAAGCCAAATGAGCAATTAGGGACAAATTAGCAATTACTGAAAGTGGAAGAGAAAGGTCACTCTCTCTTCTCTTAAAATAACTGTTATCTTTATTTCTGTTATAAATTTTTAGACTCACCTATATGAAACTTTCAGGATAGATCTTTGAAAAAGATCAACAGCTCTCACAGCTGCATAATCATAATAATGGGTGGCATTCAACTTAGTCCTACTCAGAGGAGGTTCACTAAAAGGAATGAACCTATTTTAGACATTATTATTATTAGTCTATTTAAAAAATAATAATGGAAAAACAGAATGACCATGTGAATGGTCAAAAACAGAATGACCATGTTTGACCAGACTGCGGGAGGCAGTGGAAGTCAGGAGTGCCTGGCGTGCTCTGGTCCATGGGGTCACGAAGAGTCGGACACGACTAAACGACTAAACAACAACAACAAATGTGATGTGGGGTAGCCTTTGCACATTTACCTCTACACATGGAGACTTCTCTTGATTCCCTGAACAATCAGCTTCCACTTGAAGAAATAAATGTATGAAGGCTTTCCCACCTCTGTCAGTCACCCTCATGTGAGGCCAGCAGAGCTGTTGAGGGTGCAGCAACACACCGTGTGGAAGGGCCACGTTCCTTGCTACTCACTTTCCTTCTATGCATGAACAAGGCTAGATAGCTTCTCATAACATTAGAACTTGAGGCCATCCAATGCTCTGAATACTGGAAGGTTCAGGGCAGACAAAAGGAAGTACTACTTAGTACGAAGAGTCAGACAAGACTAAACAACAACTTAGTACTGTTTATAGTTAAACTATGGAACTCTCTACCAAAAGATCTAGTGATGGTGACCATGCAGGATGGGTTTTAAACGGTGATTAGATCAGTTCATGGAGGATAAGACTGTTGGTGCTTGAGTGCCAGCTCTTGGGGTTCCTTTTCTCTGTCTCAATAGAGTTACTGAGAAGGTCCTCCTGTGTCTTCACAGCTCTCTCTTGGCAAATTCCCATGACAGAAATAATCACCTCACCCATCCAGTTCCTCTGCTGTAATGTGATCTTGTGTGGGTTGTTACCGCCCATCTCACCACTGGAAGGAAGTGAACTTCTTTTTTTGAGACTATACCTTTGGGCAAGACAACCCCCTTATATCCAGTTTCAACTCCCTGTGAGCCACTGGTAAGATGTCTTGCCAGCTGCTCTAGGTACAACAAAACAGAAGCGGCAAGAATGCCATCTTGGAATGGATTCCTCCCTCCACCTCTGTTTGTTTGCTCCTTGGTCCTATTTCTGCTCTAAAGTTCTTCTCTAAGGTCTTTGTTATTTACATTACAAGTAGCATAACACTACTGGTCTTCATGTGAAATGAGAAACAGAACGATATACAGATCTCTGTTCTCTTCAGCCAGAGAGACAGACTCACAGACTTTCACATATTCTGGCAGCCGCACTGAACAACACTGACTGCCTCACACTCAACATGTGCTGATATGGACACCTGTTGCTGGGGAGAATACCCATTGCTAAGCAGGTGTTTCAGGCATGCTTCAAGGCTGTGCTTCAAGGCACATTTCAAGTTTATTGTGGCAATACATCAACAAAGGATATCAGTGGGTGCTAGCCACGATGACTGTATGTATTAATACCAGTATCCGGTTCAGTATATATTTCTATACCTGTTGCTCGATATCACATGTGGTCTGAGTGCCAATGTAGTCAGGTTCTACTTCCAAGCCTGTAGGTATATGGACAGCCACTGTGAGAAATGGATCCTGGACCAGATGGGGGTTCGGTCCTATCTAAAAGGGCTCGTCTTACCACCATGATGTTTCTGTATTTGCATTAAATCCTTGAAATTTGCCTAGTTTCATAGGCAGAAACCAATTCTCCGAGTATCTCTTTTTTCCAGCTCCATTCCCAATGCTGTCAGAAGCATTTCATACTCATGGTTCATTTTTAGCATATGTTAATGTTTTTCTCCCTCTTAATAATCTATGAGGAATATAACTTGTAGGGCACCAAACCCATTCCACTGATAGCGGAAGCATTTTGTGGGTGGCAGACAAGTAAGAAGACAGGCACCATAGGCATGTGCTATTTGTAAATTAGATCAAGCTGAGAGTGGCATTTCGTGCAGACTGTAAATTATGTCTAAGTGTATACCATTTACCAAGTGCCTTGGAAAATTGGTAATATATTTTAAGTATAGAGAGGGGAATTTAACTTGGAGAAACAGCAGCAAAATGTTCCGCACCCCCTGTTTCTTCCAGCTGAAATAGTTTGTCGCTCTGACAGTATTATTTCCATATTTCCATCCATGTGGGCTTCACAACTCCTGGAGTTCTACAAGATTTGAGGCTGGTTTCCAGCACCATCTGATGAGCTGGGTAGAACAAATGTCTCGTCCTTGACCCCCCCCCCCCCCCCGAAAAATTCTAGTTCTTGCAAACTGATGGCAGAATAAAGACAAAGGCACAAAGGCTGGGTTTGAGCAAAAACCACTTTATTTAAGAATAAAACTCATTTAAAACCCATGCAGGGAGGAAGCACTCTACACGCATGGGAGCAACCCTCAGCTTGAATTAACGGCAGCTACTAGAGTGATCAAATCTCCGCCTGCAGGAACTGAAGGCATGACTGTCCAGCCTGCATCCTGTTCCCAAGTGTCAGTGAATAGGAAGGCCCAATGCTTTTTCTTTTCCTAGAAAAAAAAGTGCTGGTAATCAACCCTCCTGCCTCTTTCCCTAAGCCAGGAAGCTCTTGCCTGGCTTAGGGAAGGAGAGGAGAGAGTTCTCAAACTCTGCCAGAGCATCACACCTACCTCCCTAAGCTGGGCAGAAGCTTCCAGAGCTTTGGGAAGGAGGTTCGATGCTCTGACAGTCTCCTTTTGTCTCCTTGCTGTTGCTTGTATGTCTTGGAATTTATTTCTTTTTTAAAAAAAAAAAATACTAACACAATTCTGTGTATGTCTATTGAGAGTGCAGCCCCACTCAGTTCAATAAGATTTAGTAAGTGTTAGGATTGCAGCCTAAGACTTTGTCATCTTTTGCTTCTCTTGAACAACAACAAGAAGAAGTGTGTGTGTGTGTGTGGTTCATCTACATTTATTGCTTGCTGTTTGGGGAAATTTTTTTTTATTTTTCTTCCTAAGAAATATAGATATGGAAGATAGCGATGTATAACTGTTTACTGGAAGTTGGAACAACATTAATCCTGTCATAATTGATTTATTCACAGAATCAGACTTATTCCCTCCACCTATTGTGGTAGCTCCTTTAATTCATTTTTAGCTCAGCTTCTGTATTTCTTCAAATCCCAGACCTATTTGTCTTATTTCCATCTTTGACTTTTATGTGTGTGCACTTATATATATATTATGTGGGGGGTTTTATGTGTGGCCTTATCCCAAATGTAATTTTTCTTATATGAGCTGCTCCTCTGCCAAAACATCATAACTAGCCAGATTCATTTCAATAAGGCTAATATTGTTAACATGGCATGATGGATTGAAAATGCCATGGCAGTATCAACTATTGATGTTTCCGGTTCAGAATTTGGCCTACCTGTCAAACCAGTGGCAAGGCTCTAGATTTTTCAGGTGATAAAGTTGCTTAAAATTCAGTTTTTACTTTTTTCAAGCCAGCATGGCAATTGTTTCCTGACAGCTGGGTCTGAGTTTGTTTGTAATTAAATTATGGTCAGTAATAGCCAGGATTGCCTCAAACCCTTGGTTTGCAAACACGCTTCAGCAACAATAATAATGGTTTCAAATCAGTATTTGGAGGCAATTCCTTGTTAGTTCTAACTTTTGTTTTCCCAGTTTGATCATCGTGAAAACTATGGTGATGCAGACCAGAAAAGATCTTACATACCGGTAATTGGTGAGAGTTACAACTTGGAAATGAACCTATGGCAGACTTATTTTCTGGGGAAGGGCTGTAGCTCATAGGTAGAACTGCTCTGCATGCAGAAGGCCCCAGCTTCAAACTATGGCATCTCCAGGTAGTGCTAGAAGAATTTGCTGCCTGAAACTCTGGTGAGGTACTGCCAATTTGTAGAGAAAATATTGCAGTAGATGGACCAATGGTCTTAAAGGAATGGCTTTCCCAAAACCCAAAACTGACTGTGCAGGCAGTTTTAAACAGGCACCAAAATCCCTATTTTTCCTTAGCTAAAATCCATTAACTTGAGCTCTGAGTCAATGTATAAAGAAAAAACCGGCTGTATAAACAAGTGCTCAGAGCCCTCTCCTTTATCAGTTCATGAGAGCAAGGATGGCCTTGGCTGTTCCAGTGGAATAGGGATGGCACGTCTAGGTCTTATCTTACATCCTGACGCACAGACCTAGTCCGAGAACAGCGCCAGAGTGTGTTCTTGGAGTTGGTGATCTCTTGCTCCAAGATAAGAGTACAGGAAGGAATACCCTTTTATGTTCAGAAGTGCAGGAAGGAAAACCCTTTTATGGTTAAGAATACCGGAGCAGGAACATATGTGATGTCAACCTGCGTGTATAGGCTGATGTGGTTGGATTCCTGGGGAAGGAGGGAGAGGGTGCCTGGAGGATATATATACTGCATGAAATTTCTCATTTCTTTGGACTTGATGTGGACTGACTACACAAGTGCCTTTCTGCTGCTCCGGAGAGCAGAAATAAAGAACTCTTTCTCTGAACAAACCCTTGGTGTCATTTGACTTCCTTCCTCCTGTCCGGGAGCAACGCAGAGCCCACCAATTGGTAAAGTCTAATAAGGCTACAGTCTGACTCAATATAAAGTAGCTTCCTTGTTCTCCATCTTTATCTTAGCTAGCATTAGACACGAGAGGTGGTGTGCATAGATGGGAGATAATGTGAAAACCTTGTTCTTTGCTGAAGCCTTTGGAGCTCCTGTGATATGTATATTAACCATGAAATATAGTTCCCAGAGTCCTCAGCATCTCTACACATGGCTCTCACCTTATTTTCATCCTTCTGGGTCTCAGGGACAATGTGGTCTTCTCAGCCTGCAATAGGGTGGGCCTACTTTAGTTCTGTGAGCATGGCAGAGTCAGGAAATTTCAGACCCTGGTGTAAGTAATCATTTCATTGCTTCACACCAGGGAATTGAAGTTTTTGAGCAATACCCTGTCTGTCGAGGGATGTCTGGAGAAATGATCCAGATCTAATCTGGTGTCTCGATTAAATTTTGGCACATCCAATAATATAGCAGGCTAACTCCAGATTGTTTCGGAATTGAATTTTTGAGGATCTATTCATATTTTGCCTTGGGATGTTTTTTAATTATAAACATAATTGTACTGAGAAGCAATCAGTGCAATATTAGAACACCCTGAACAGAGAAAAAATAAAAATAAAAAGTAAGGGGGTCTGTAACACTAAAGGAATGCATAAGTATCCTCATTTTAAGTACCAGTAGAATGTTCATTGCTTCTCTGGTATCCTTTTATCTGATTTAATCTGGTAAAAGTCTGTTTTTGAAACAGCACCTGGGTAGAAGAGAACAAATGTATCCAATTTACCAGTTTCTTCTTCAAGGTGTTTGTTTGTATGCATTCTTTCCTATAGTATGCAAGTCACTTAAAATGGTCAGTAATTTCTTGACAGCTGGAAATTGTTTGTTTGTTTAGAAATAAATACAACATCTAGAATCATAGAATTGTAGAGCTGGAAGGGAGCCTTTGGTGGCGGAACACAGAACAGGACTAAAAATATGGCTGTAGTTGATGGGCAGGTTCAAGGAACAGGCAATCTATCAGCTATCCTGATTCCAAGCCGTTTAGATCTGTATGAACACTAATCAGCAGTTTGAACCCAGCTTGGAAATTAATCAGTAGCCTATAGGGTTGCCATATTTCAAAAAAGTGAAAATCCAGATACAAAGGTTGCTGGGTGTTTTTTTTTTTATTTCCCCCCAAAGTAGTTGTTGAGCAAAAAAAAAAGAAGTGAAGGTTTTCAGCTATTTTTAAAAAAACAACACTGCCAACAGAAGTTGCCATACGTCTGGATTTTCTCAGGCAGTATTCCGGCAATGTCCGGGAAATTCTAGTTGTATAGCATCCCTAACCAGTGTGATTTTAGTGTGGAATCAGTGTTATTTGGTTAGGGAGGGGCTGAGCACTAGAAATTATTCTGGTGCAGCATTTTGAACCACCTGTGTTTTCAAAACAGTATTGAAGGGCACACAGGGCATAGATTAAGTGCCCAGCAAATTTGTAACACTGGCCATAATTTGGTTATTTTCCCTAGAAAGGGTGCCGTTGCACTGATCAAAACTGAGCAATGAGACTCTTGATCACAGCAGCTGCATGGCCAAGCTGGAACAATGCTGCTTTTGGATCATTCACTGCACTCATATCTATGTGTTTCAAAGTGAGGTTACCTACATTATCTCTTGATACTTCCGTTCATCCCTGTTCTTAAATGCGTTGGGCTGGTGCTCAACAACGGCATACATAAAACTCATAAGGACTCCCCTAAGCTGTTTGGTATGTTCTCTTATGCTATGGAACCTAGCAAGGGGTAGATGAGGTCACACGGTCTTTCCCTGATATATTATGAGCACATGCTGAGAAAAACTAAGAGATGGGAACATTGTGTTGTGTTATTCTGCTCCAAGCCACTGGAGTGCCTATCATTCCTGTGTTCCCTATGACTGAGCAAGGAGAGGACTTCTATATTATCAACACCCGCACCCCGTGTAGCTGAATTACTAGGGAACGCTCCATCATTTTCTTATCTGCACATTTTGTTCTACCATTATTGTTGGGTGTTTTTTCTTCTTCATAGGCTTCAGAGTTTTAAAACATTTTAAAGGAAATCAGAGTTGATCATCCATCACTGAAATATGATTAAGGAGACAAATGCATTGCATTCCCCCCCTCAAAAGCTCTTACTGAGAGTTCTTTCACATACACTGCATAAAGCAAGAAACAAGTTTATTTTAATATTTATGTGTAAAGTTATCCATCATAAAAATAATATAATGCTAAGTCTGATCAAATCGGAGATGGGATGTTGCTTTATTTTCTTCTCCACAAGAATAGAAACAGCATCATTGTAAGGCTTGCTAGCATTTCTGTGAGACAGCATGAGTCCAAGTTGGAAATATGCAGTGTTGTACATCCTTGGCTAATGACTCGATGTATCATCGTATCATTTTTCATCTTGCCATTTGGGGGAACCTTGTGCATATTTTTGGGTCAGAGAATTTGTGCTACCTCAGTTAAAAATAAACCTAGAAAGCAGTACCTGTCATTGTGGCTATGCCATCTCATAAGCTATACCCTCCATGTGGCTGTGTCCTCAGGGCCATTCTGTTAAGGGCATTTCTGAGCCAATTGTGTAGTGCAGAAAGTAGGGTTGCAAACTTGAACCACTTTGAAGTTTGTAGCCCATGCCTGCTGATTAAATTGATTCAGGTTTGCACTCCCCATCTACTGATTAATCAACTTAATCAGTAGATCAGGGCTGCAGTCATTAATAAATTTAATCACTAGAATAGTCAGCTAAAGATTTGGTTGATTAAAGTAGGCTGAGACTGAAGGTTACTATCTTTTTTTTTAACTTCTGGCTCTATCATGTTGTAAAAGGTAGCTTTCATTTGTTACATTGTAGGTTCTTTTATACTTTCTTGAATAAACTTATGGGGCAGTGGCAGTGGGGTGCAGTAGCAGGGTGTGTGAAAACAGTTTAATTTTTGATTTTAGGGTCCTGAATTGAAAAGGGAAACTCCCCACTGTTCCTCTTGACCCTAGCCTCATGCTGCTATGTCAGGAATAGGGACCAAAGGGCATTGGGGCTTAGAGACGTTCCCTCTTTTATTCAGCAACCTAGAATCTTTTGATGGAGAGTGGTTAAGGGATACTTTCAATAAATAAATACAGTCAAACCATGGTTCCTGAACGCCTCCATTATCATACCTTTCAGATCCCGAACACAGAAAACCCGGAAGTAAATGCTCTGGTTTTCAAACATTTTTCGGAACCCGAATACCCAATGTGGCTTCTGCTTGAGTGCAGGAAGCTCTTGCAACCAATCGGAAGCCACGCCTTGGTTGTCGAATGTTTTAGAAATGAAATGGTCTTCCGGAATGGATTATGTTTAGCCTGGAGAAGAGGAGGTTAAGGGGTGATATGATAGCCATGTTCAAATATATAAAAGGATGTCACATAGAGGAGGGAGAAAGGTTGTTTTCTGCTGCTCCAGAGAAGCGGACACGGAGCAATGGATCCAAACTACAAGAAAGAAGATTCCACCTAAACATTAGGAAGAACTTCCTGACAGTGAGAGCTGTTCGACAGTGGAATTTGCTGCCAAGGAGTGTGGTGGAGTCTCCTTCTTTGGAGGTCTTTAAGCAGAGGCTTGACAACCATATGTCAGGACTGCTCTGATGGTGTTTCCTGCTTGGCAGGGGGTTGGACTCGATGGCCCTTGTGGTCTCTTCCAACTCTATGATTCTATGATTCTATGTTTGACAACTGAGGTTTGAATGTAAAATGGAGAAAATAAAGCTGGTGGCACCCATGGCCACCTGGTTTGGAGTTTCCATTTCCCTTCATAGGATGGTATTCAATAAAGTGAGTTGACTAGCTTGAGGGCTTTTGGCTGCTCAGTGGAACTTATCACCCCTCTTCTATCCATATGCGCCACCCTCCCAATGTGTTCCTGGGCTTCCATCAAGACTCTTTGGCAGATTTGGGGGAGACACAGGGGTGCACAGGTATCAGAGAGGGAGATAAATTCCATTTTGCAAGTGAAAAACCTTGCACCAGCAAAAGCACTTCGTTGGGAACCTCCCTCCTTGCATTAATTAGATCTCAGAATAGTATAGATGGCTCTTCTCATGCACATTTTAACCTCTTAGCAACCATCTGAGGTAAGCTAGATTGGGAGATGGTGACAGGCCCAAGTGAGAGGGTGGCAGTCACCCAATGAGCTTCACAGCTGAGTGTGAATTTGAACCCAGATTTCTCATTACCTTGGTCCTAAGAACACTGCTGCAAGACTACATCCAAACAAACAAACAAACAAAACCAATGAAGGAAGAAACAGCCTCGGGGGAAATTTCATCTTTCTGGGAGTTTCTAAGGTAACACGACTGTTCTCTTTTCATTTTATGGAATATGGCTTCCCTGCTACTACCCCACTGGCCCTGTCAAAAAGCAAATGGCCACTGGATTCCAGATGTTTGAGAACTCAGCATCAAGGTGAACTTCCAGCTGAGATTTGAGCTTGCCTCAGAATGTTCTATCCTTCTTTCATAATGCAATGGAAGATCCAGGAGTTTTATAAATGGCAGCTAGCCTTGTGCTTTCTGGTCTGACTTCTCCCTGTGAGTCACAGAGCTAAAGAGGGAGTTCCATTTAGCTTCTTAATATGACTTGTGAACTTTCCAGTTTCTCTCGGTATGGCACCATCCTTTTAAGCCGTGACACACTGTGCTTTTCTTCAGATGGTATTCTTTTGACAGGCATATCCCTGTGGAAATGACAGACATGCTAAAAGCTACTATTCAGCCTTCTCATAGCTGAGGGACTTGACAGTCACTCAATAGTCTCTACAATCATGCTTACAGCATGGATTGATTTGCAGGATATAGAGGTAATAACAGTTTTTACTACCAATGTTGTATTAAGCAGGTCAACATGAGTGTAGGAAATTCTACTTCTTTCCCAGCTTTCAGTTCCAGTCTATATTTACTTTCCTTTGCCAGACTGAAAACGAGGAAATGGCATAGAATGTGTGGCTAATTTATGGTTTTAGCTTATCACTTTATTTAAAATGTTTCTTTATTGACCTTCATAAAAACATCCTAGGGTACAAGTCTCATTCAGGCTTTAAGGCTATACCCATACCCTACAATTAACGCATTATTATATCACTTCTAACAGATCCCCACCAAGGGATCCTGAGAACTATAGTTAGTTATAGGTGCTGCAAGTTTTAAAGACTCTCTCAAGGCAAATCTTTAAAAATGCAATATAAGCACAGATGATTGGGAAACACTGGCCTGCAAGCACTCCAATTGGAGAATAACCTCTACTAAAGGTGTCATGGACTTTGAAGAAGCATAAACCAGGGACAAAAGGGAGAAACGAGCTAAGAGGAAGGCACACTTGGCAAATCTTGACCGTGTGGATCCAGAATTGGCCTCCACAGTCACAGACACGCTGTTAAGACCATATTCACAGAAGGCAATCTTATTCGCCTACAAGCGATTGCAGATGAAGATGATGATGAAGAATTCCCCTCACAGAGATACAAATTTCAGAGATCCCAGGGAAGAGAGTTTGTTAAACCACTCTGGTAATTGTAGCTGCGTGGCAGGACTAAGGGTCTTCTTAATTGCAGTTCCCAACATTCTTTTGGGGAAGCTGAGTGAATCTACTAGTGCTTTAAGTGTATGGTGGGAATTTAGCCTAAGTCAGATTGTGTACAGAGACAGCACAGTAGGACTACCATTGCATTTCACACTAGCAATGGTTCTATGCTGTACACACATGTAGCCAGTGCTTTTTTTTTCTGGGGGTACGCATGGGTACACATGCCCTTAAACATTTTGTGAATCTATGTTTGGCCTCATTGAGGGGCAGTATTTCAATATGAGTAAGGAAATGAGAGTATTTTATTTTTTAGGGAAAAAAGCACTGCATGTAGCTATGGAACCTATCACACATGCATAGGCTGTCCCCATGAGATGGACCTCTGTGTTCGCAGGCCAGCTATCTCTCAACACATGATCAGAATCCCGTGGAAACTAACACTTGAATATGGCTAAGCAGACACACCAAAGTTTTGCGGAAATGGTCTGAATCTGAACACACATTTGTTGCATTCTGAGAGGGCAGGAAACGTACATTGAAACTGTTTCCATCTTACTTAAAAGTATGTCCATCTTCATCCCAGTTAGATATAAGAACAGGTCACTGAAGCAACCACCTGGAGCACTGGGATTTGGTATGCTATTGCAACAATTTTTCACCCATCAATTTTTATTAAGCAATATAGAAGCATTTCGTTTAATAACAAGTTATTTGAAATAAATTGGAAATCAAACCAATTTTGTGCTTGGTTTATTTACTATGGCTGAAACTGATCTTCTATTGGTACTAGGTCCAGGGTATGCCAGGTTTAACTATGCCCCTAAGACTGGTGTCACTAGCTGTTTTCTTTTTGAAAAAGACATTGCCCAGTGTCGTCGACCTCCCCCCCCCCCCCCCGCCATCTCTGACAATGTGCTTTAGATTACAAGGACAAAAGTAAGAAAAGTGATATACTGAAGTAACAGTTAACATTTGAAGGCTGTAACACTATTTAATACTTATCCACTTAAGTTGGTAGATAGTTCAGTTTCTTGCTGCTAGCACATACATTAGTCTTAAAACTGAAAAGCTGCATCTGTGGTTTAGGAGCCCATAAGAACAATATGGTAGCACAGGTAGCTGCAATACGCAGAATAAGTTTGTAAAAAGACAATGGTTGTCTTGAATTTCATGAGGTAACATGTTTTCCACTATTAGATGTATTATTATTTTTTTTAAAAATGTTTATATACAGCAGGCATAGGCAAACTCAGCCCTCCAGATGTTTTGGGACTACAACTCCCATGATCCCTAGCTAACAGGACCAGTGGTCAGGGATGATGGGAATTGTAGTCCCAAAACATCTGGAGGGCCGAGTTTGCCTATGCCTGATATACAGCATTAAAAATACAAAAAGGCAATCATGCTTATCAGTTTACAAGCCAAGGATCAAGCCTACCAGCAAAATGTGAACCATTGTTCTGAAATGATAAGTGCCTAGCTTTTAAAAATTGGTGTTCAAAACAAGAGGAAGTGAAATAAGTTCCTTGGCTGGGAAACAGTCTGAGGTCTAAGGCTGGCCATAACTTCAATTTATTTATATGTGTGTTTATTTTAAGGAATTTAGAAAGTGCACACCATGCAAATTTGAAAACCCTAACGCTGCTAAAGTGGAACCTAATGTTTTGCCAGACGGCTTCAAATATGAACGTGTTTTCAAGATGCTACAGAATATTGTTTTTCACATATTGCGTTTCTGTATCAATATATATTAAAATCATACTTCTGCTGTATGAGAAAATTGTCATATTTATGATAGGTTCAGCTTGTCTTATATCAAGCTGCTTTTCCGTCCCTGATATATTATACACCTGAAACTATAAAGCTTCTCTGTTTATTCTCCTACCCCCCCCCCTTGCTGCCATCACTTGTGCCTCCTAGGCGTTTAATGCAAACTTCCAATCTGTCTAAGATTTATGCAGGTGCTTAACTTTACTCCCCGTGAACACAGCATGCCATTCTCCCAAACCTCACAGTCTTAAGTAAAATAGAACCTTTTATCCCCAGCTACCCTGCCTTTTGATACTAGTCTAGGACAACACTGCACAACAGGGTATAATGGTCTCCTGAAATTGCAGGCAAACAGTTCTAAAGAAGAATGGTGGGGGAAGGGCCGTCACACACAGACCCGGTGCCTTAAAAGCTAGGCTAGTTGGTCAAAGTTTAATCAAGGAGATTGAATGAAAAGTAATTGATTTTGAAGCAGTTATCCATTTTTTGCTAAAGAGCAATACACATACATTTCAGGTAACATCTAATGGGTTCTTTGACATCCCATCCGTCACCCAGCTATTGTGGAAGGTTTTTAACAATGACTTTCTATTTTATTGAGAAGTTGTCTATGATTACTTAAAAGCCTTGTGCCTTGTTACATCACATTACCAGCGCTAAAAGCCAGCACTTGCCATCATATACAAGTGTAATGAAATACTGTTCGGTAAGGGAAGGAGGCGATGACTTCCATTCTTTAGAGTCTTCTTCCTGGGGTTTGTTCAGCAGGATGCTACGCTGCAAGTTGGAGTAGCGTATCAGTCCCCCTGCTGAGAGCTTAGAAAGCCTTTCGACTGTTTCAAAAGTAACTCAGTAACATCACCTCAAGTGACCCGAAAGAGAACTAAGAAGCATGTAACAAAAATATAAGGTTTGGGTGCTAAATGTACAGATAAATGTAAGTAATTGTGTACTCATTTGCCTGGAATAGGGACACAGGTGGCGCTGTGGGTTAAACCACAGAGCCTAGGACTTGCCGATCAGAAGGTTGGTGGTTCGAATGCCCGTGACGGGGTGAGCTCCCGTTGCTCGGTCCCAGCTCCTGCCCACCTAGCAGTTCAAAAGCATGTCAAAGTGCAAGTAGATAAATAGGTACCGCTCCAGCGGGAAGGTAAACAGCATTTCTGTGTGCTGCTCTGGTTCGCCAGAAGCGGCTTAGTCATGCTGGCCACATGACCCAGAAGCTGTACGCCGGCTCCCTCGGCCAATAAAGCGAGATGAGCGCCGCAACCCCAGAGTCGGTCACGACTGGACCTAATGGTCAGGGGTCCCTTTACCTTTACCTTGCCTGGAATGGCTGAAGTCTCCCAAATTTGAAGCAAGAGGAAGGGAGAGGAACTTTGTTAACTGGTGGGAGAAACTCACTGTAATTGAAACTGCATTATGAAGTGAATGAACAAAGCAAAAGATTCTGATCATTGAGGACTTTGGGTTGTTAGTTTCTAAAATGTGGCCTGAAGCAGGCAGTCCAGCCATTCATTGTGTTTGCAGAACAAAAGCAGGAGCAAATAAGGGCTCTCATTTCAGGCACAGTATCAGGCACAGTTTTCTAATTATTTGAATTAAACACGGTGGGAGTTGCCCTGAATGACAACTCTATATCAAAAAGACACAAAGGTGTTGCAGACTGTATTGTATCAACAGAGGGTGCATAATTTAATTTGGCCCATCAAAGCAGTGAATCCATCATCTGTGAGCAGCCATTCATGCAAAGTTTACCCAACAGAATTTATTTTTCTTTTTTTTAATGTGACATAAATCATGACAACAAAGATTATGCCCCAAACATGCCCATCACAAGTTTTCTGTTTATTCTGGACAGAGCTCCTATTTTAATTACACAACATGTGCTGAGGACCACTTATGCTGATATGTGCCTCAACCTGTTTGCATTTTTGTGATGAGCAACTTGACTGATGTGCTGACTGATGGAACTTCTAAAATATGCATCAACAGGAACAATTTCTGACAATCCTATCAGAACTGGGCAGGACTTATGGATCTGTTAGACTAGGGATGGAGAGCCTCGGGCCCCAAACCAAAATGCAGCTCTCCAATCTCACTTAAGTCTCTCTCCTTTCACCAGCCATTTTGCCTGTCTGGAATGTGAGTTCTTGAACAGTGATAATGCCTCTTCCTTGCCCAGATGGAAGATGGAGAAATACATGTGTGGTCATGTGTGTTAAAATAAACCTCTGACAATCATGTGGCTTGAATGTAACCTATAGTAGAATTTCATTTGTTGCTTTACCCACTTTGGCCTCTTGCCATCCCCATCAGAGGCATGTGGTCCCTGAAAGGGTTTTCACAAGGGAAAATGTTCCCCATTCATGTAGTAGATGTTCAAGCTCCAGCCAGTGGCTTTATGATTCATGGCTGCAGGTCCTGCAAGGTTAAGAGGAGGATATTCCTGTCCTGCTTGCTTGTTCCTAGACAGCAATATAAGACCTTTCAAATTCTTATCTGACATTGATCAAGGATGTTTTGCAGATTACATCTCCAACAACAGTCCATTTACAACTTGCTGCTTTTTCTGAATCCCCCCCCCAATATTTCTTTATTGTATTTTGATTTCACCTTCAGTTTGGTTATATGTGTATGTTACTGAGCTAACATAAATCACTGAACAGGCACACAATTGACCCATTGTTAATACATTTCCAAATGGTAGATGCATTTTATAGATAGAGGTGAGATATCAGGATCCAGCTCCTGAGTTTTCCATTGATGGTCATCAAATGCTTTCCTCCTATGCAACATCAATCACATTGTAGTGGTTTTTACAATTGCAAGTTGATAACCGAAGCTACACTGGGCAGTAGGATTATATTCCATGTATGCCTTCTGATTTTCCAGCTCAGTGGCTTAATTCTTACTATCTCCCGCTATAGCGCCAAGTGAAAAATATTAAACACACCAAAGCACTCATGAATGATAAAACAAGTTATTTGGCTTTCTTCACGCAAGGTACATTTGCAAGTACAGTGATGAGAGAGAATGTAAGGTTAATGTGTCTGTTTGAGAGAGAGAGAGAATGAGAAGCAGGTCACCTATTATGTGGGCCAACAATCTTGTAGAAGCAATTAGCCTGATTTTTCTGTTGTCAGCAAATTGTATCTCTCAGCAAATTGCATATTTACATCATCATCTAAATTTTCACCTCTAATGAAACAAGAAAACAGCACTTTCCCCCACAGATGTTAGAATCTCCTACATATCTGAGCAATACAATCCTATGGTCTTGCTGGGAAACCTGGGACCCTCAAAAGAAGTTGCTGAACCCCCATCACCCTGACCATTGGCAGTGCTGGATGGGGCTGATTGAAGTTAGTGTTCAACAGCATTTTGAGAGCCATGGATTCTCCAACCCTCTGCTACACCAACTAGCTGTCACGCCATGGCAACGCTGCTGTTATGCCACTGTAATATCATGATAATACATTGTGCTCCCAACAGCATGGCAAGTCTTTTCCTGTTCCTACTGGTATTAACTAGAGCCATCACAGGAGTTTGCTTAAGCCTCACACAAAAATTGCAGGGATTCGGAAGACTTCCCAAAATGTGAAATGAGGTTTTCTTAAAAACCAAACTCCCTCCCTGTGCTTGGATTATATCTGAGCACCTAGAGAGAAAGTTCTAGGCCTCTTCTTATCTTTGTTGGTTCTCCAAATTATATCTAACTCATCCTCTCCCAAAAACAAACCCATCAACGTTCACTTGCCCTTGCTTTGCCTTGCTTTGGCTTGGCAGGAGCAGCTATAATGACAGAAGAAATGGAAGAGTGACTATGCTCCTTCCTCCTCCTCGTCCTCCTCCTCTTCCTCCTCTGTCTCAGACCTTCCCTGCACAGAACAGGACACAATATGTTATGGGAGGCCCTGAATGAACTTTACCTTCCCTCATACACTATGCTGGAGGAAGAGAGAGAGAGAGAGAGAGAGAGAGAGAGAGAGAGAGAGACCCACATATCTGAGATGGGGCAGTGTGATAGCTAACCAGACTGACTGGTACAAGGCTCCATGCTCTCACATAGGAAAGAGGGAGAAATCTACCCAATTCATGCTTTCTGAAACGCTATGCAAATAAAAACAGAGCTATCTTTAAAAATTCCCACTTCTCTGAATTTTGCAATGAAGTTCTTCGGCTAAGGGACATGTACAAAAATGCATATACCAAAGTAAAGTACACAAAGAAATGCATGCATTCATGAAAATAACACACAAAATTGTATTATACTAGGGAAAATTCCTTCTTAAGGAAAACCTGCACACAGAACTGTAAATTAGAAGAAATTCACACTGAAATCTTGATGAAATTTTCATGGTGACTTTATTTCTCAATTGCAAAGTTATGTGGAAACATGGAGGACTGAACTTAATCTTAGGAAAAGTGTGAAAGAGAGAAACCAAACTGGCAGATTCTCTCATCCCTGCTCTCACCCTAGCAACTGCTTGCTTAGGCTCCATAATTCTGTCTTCTTCCCTTTTCCTTCCTGGAAGGACAAATCCTGAAGCTGAGACTCCAATACTTTGGCCACCTCATGAGAAGAGAAGACTCCCTGGAAAAGACCCTGATGTTGAGAAAGATGGAGGGCACAAGGAGAAGGGGACAACAGAGGATGAGATGGTTGGATAGTGTTCTCGAAGCTGCCAGCATGAGTTTGACCAAACTGCAGGAGGCAGTGGAAGACAGGAGTGCCTGGCGTGCTCTGGTCCATGGGGTCACGAAGAGTCGGACACGACTAAATGACTAACTGACATGACTAAACAACAACTGACAGTAAAGTTAAACCAGCACACCAAAATAAAGGTAATGTTAGCTAGAGCTACCCATCAGACTTCAGCATTGCCTTTACAGGAAGATTTCCAACGTATATTAAATTTTAAAAATAATAATTTCTATCATGTATTCTTTCCTTTTTTTTCAATGTACATATGATTTCAGTCAGATTTCAGACCTAAAAGTTTCCATTCATTTTTTCAGAAACTGAATTATACATTTTTTTAAAAAAAAAAAATGGGATAAGACATTTTTTTAATAAGGACATGATCTATTTGGGGGTTGCCTTGGTCCTCCCCCACCCCCCAAAATGTACATGTTCCTATTTTTTTTGGTAAAGAAGCCTTGCACTCAGCTAATTTATACCAAGAACTAACGCCTTACTTTGGACCTTTAGCATCTGTTAACTCAGAGAAAAAGCCTTGACATTTCAGATATATTGAGACTGTAAGCTGCATGTTGTGAACAAAGGTTGCTTGCAAATTTTAAATTATTCATGTCTGCGTAAACTCATTTGACAGTCACCTTTCTTCACCTAGCCCCTGTCTCCTTCAAGATTTTCATCAGTCCGTGTGCATTAACCAGTTCTAAAGGCAACACCTCTTCAATCTCACAATTTTTCTAGAAGCTGAGCTAGATTCCAAAGAGCTAAGGCACACCCAGTGGGATATTTGACTTGTTTCCCTCTAAAGAGCAAAACACCTGTGCCATATCGCACATTGCTTTTTGTGACATGTTAGAAAAGTAAATGTCTGCTGTCACAGGTTGTTCTTGCAAGAAAAGGATTCAGGGCTGAAATGCTGGGTTCTGAAGTATTTCTACTAGTTTTAATCTGTCAAATATGTTTGCACATTCGCAGCACAACCGTAGTCATGTCTCCTCAAAAATAAGTCCCAATAAATTCAGTGGGATTTACTCCCAGGTATATGGGCATAGCATTGCAGCCCTATTCACTCCCATTTTAAAAAATGTAAAGGTAAGGGACCCCTGACCATTAGGTCCAGTTGTGGCCGACTCTGCAGTTGCGGCACTCATCTCACTTTATTGGCCAAGGGAGCCAGCGTACAGCTTCCAGGTCATGTGGCCAGCATGACTAAGCTGCTTCTAGCGAACCAGAGCAGCGCATGGAAACGCCGTTTACCTTCCCGCCGGAGCGGTACCTATTTATCTACTTGCACTTTGACATGCTTTCGAACTGCTAGGTTGGCAGGAGCTGGGACTGAACAACGGGAGCTCACCCCATTGCGGGGATTTTAACCGCCGACCTTCTGATCAGCAAGCCCTAGGCTCTGTGGTTTAACCCACAGCGCCACCCGCGTCCCATTTTAAAATGTACTTAACTGCAATTATATCCCGCTTCCCCACCAAGAAGCTGGTTTGTACCAGTAGTTTTAACTAGGGTTGCCATATTTTTAAGAGCAAAAAAGAGGACACAATTGCCGACTTTTACCTTTAGCTATGGATCACTATGGCAACTCTGATTTTACATACTTGTGTCCTAAAATAAAAATAAAATTAGGACATTCTGTGCAGCACTATGAAGCATGGAATGCATAAATGTTTTCACACGTTAGAGTAGGTCTGTTCAATAACATTTTAGCAGGACTTTGTATGGTTCATCATCTGAGTGGACCCAGCTTTTATCTAGATATGAACCAGTCCTTGCCACAAGGTCTAAGTGGTAAAACAACCACATCTCCATCATAAACTGATAACTTAGCCTATATGCCTTATATCAACCCTGCTATTATCTCCATTAGCTATAGGAACTTTCTTGCTGGTGGATGCTCTCAGCATCTACTCCACTGGTGCAGGTATGAAGACACATCCTGTGGACATAGAGTAATGGAAAGACTCAACTGGTTGAGAATAAATATAAAAGAAAAAGGAATATGGAAAGTGCTGAAAGTGGGGAGAGGATGCATTTTGGAAAGAAATGAATGAGATTGGTGTTCACTTGGTATTGGAAGATTTCAGATGAGATTTTTAAAAGTATTAAATATTGGCAATGATGTTTGTTTGGTTTTGTTACTGTAATCTATGCTGAGCCTTCAGAATAGGACATAATTCAAATTGAAAATAGAAACTGGCACAAAAAACCGCTGAGCCTGTGTTTTCAACAAAGGGGAAAAGTGTGTACTTTGTTTCATTTTCTTCCAAAGATTTGAGATAAAGGAAGGGATGGAAGAAGACAAATAGACCCCATCACTTCCCTTTCACTCTCACACCCATTGAGTGATCTGGCACTCTTCAAGCCTTTGCAGAATCTTCGTTTCAATGTTCCATTTCACCAGAGTACCAGAATGAGGCTTTTTACTCAATCTGATCTCCCAGGATTTCTCTGCCTCCTCTGCTCTGCCTTTGTTGTAGACAGAGTTTTTGCAGAACAAGCTGTAGCAAATGAAGTTGAAATACAACTTGAGCAACTGGTTCCCAAATTCATCCCCTGTGTATAAAGCCCACTACCTGAGATATAAGGCATCAACGGCTGAAGAAATAGCTCAAAGGTTGGTCAGGATAGTATAATGTGATGAGTATAACCGAAACAGGTTTTAATCTTATATTCCAGGGACAGGGAATTCTAGGCCTGAGGCCCAAATGCAGCTCTCCAGGCCTCTCTGTCTGGACTTCAAAATTCTCCTCAGGCTACACATCCTCATGACCCTTTTAAATATGATAATACTTTTTGCTTGCATGGATGGAGGATGTTGTTATTGTTTAGTCGTTTAGTCGTGTCCGACTCTTCGTGTCCCCATGGACCAGAGCACGCCAGGCACTTCTGTCTTCCACTGCCTCCCGCTGTTTGGTCAAACTCATGCTGGTAGCTTCAAGAACACTATCCAACCATCTCGTCCTCTGTCGTCCCCTTCTCCTTGTGCCCTCCATCTTTCCCAACATCAGGGTCTTTTCCAGGGAGTCTTCTCTTCTCATGAGGTGGCCAAAGTACTGGAGTCTCAGCTTCAGGATCTGTCCTTCCAGTGAGCACTCAGGGCTGATTTCCTTAAGAACGGATAGGTTTGATCTTCTTGCAGTCCATAGGACTCTCAAGAGTCTCCTCCAGAGATGGTTGGATAGTGTTCTCGAAGCTACCAGCATGAGTTTGACTAAACTGCGGGAGGCAGTGGAAGACAGGAGTGCCTGGCGTGCTCTGGTCCATGGGGTCATGAAGAGTCGGACACAACTAAACGACTAAACAACAACAACAAAATGTCTTATTTACATGCTTTTCCATACAGTAGCAGGAAAAGACGGGCAGTACAACTTAGGTTCAAAAATTGTAAATGTTTTTAATTTTTTAGTGTAGAAACAAAAGATGGCTTGCTAAAGCCACATGGTCTAACCTTGGAGCATTCAGCTTAGATATCCTTACACAACGGATTCACATGGTGAAATAAAAAGAACAAAGACTTTGCTAACCTTTACTCCCACTGTATGCCTTTATGACCTAACTAAACCTGGGAAGACAGATTACTCTATAGTTTTAAACCCTTTGTGCATTAATTAGAGTTGCACATGTTGGTTATGTGAGGCTGGATTTATCCCACACAAAGATCATTAATCGCATTGCATATTAAAAGCCATAATGATAATTGCAAACAATAGTAATTCAAACAGCCATGGGGCAACTTGTTCATTGCTTTGCCAACATTTTAATTTGAGAACAATGGATAGAAAATAACAGCCCAGTACTACTTTGTGAGCCTTCTTCCCTACCATTTTCATCTGAAAACTTCCTTTCGATTGATTTTTTTTGGGGTAACATTTATAAATGTAATACAGATGACATAGGTGGTTTCATGGGAGAAGAAAATCAATGGAGTCCATCAATTTGAAATCCATAAGACCATTAATGAGTTACAATTGGAGATGGTTTCAGGAAACCCAACAATGAAAGAGGAAGTTATACCTAAATAATGTTGCAAATTCTGCCAGCAAGGGAAATAAAAGCAAGCACTGAACAACCATAATGAATATTATCATTTTCTTAATGGGAAAATACATCCTTTTGAAGAAGACTCACAGGAGATCATATGCACCAAGTTAAAAAATACACAAAGGAGCAAAAATCTATAAGAGTTTAATTCATAGGTTTAGCAGGATACTTAAGCACAAGACTTAGTGTAACTATAGGCCTGAGAGAATAACACAGCAAAGGTAAACTCTTTACAAGTGGGATTTTCAGATCCTAATTGCCATGGCAATAAAAACATACAAATTTCAAAAATTGCAATCATCTACAATTTAGTGAAATCCCTTAAGCTTTCATTAACCAGTGGGCATGGCAAATTATAGTGGAATAGATCTTCAAGCAAAAAGTAGCAACAATGTTTAATTTATATTACCTTGGCATCGTGGGGAGAGATTCTTCAATGCGGTTCAGAGCATGAGCTTCCTAGCCCCCGAACAAATTGAGCCTCCTAACATATAACCAAACCTATCCATTCTTAAGGAAATCAGCCTTGAGTGCTCACTGGAAGGACAGATCCTGAAGCTGAGGCTCCAATACTTTGGCCATCTCATGAGAAGAGAAGACTCCCTGGAAAAGACCCTGATGTTGGGAAAGATGGAGGGCACAAGGAGAAGGGGACGGCAGAGGACGAGATGGTTGAACAGTGTTCTCGAAGATACCAGCATGAGTTTGACTAAACTGCGGGAGGCGGTGGAAGACAGGCGTGCCTGGCGTGCTCTGGTCCATGGGGTCACGAGGAGCTGGACATGACTAAACGACTAAACAACAACAACATATAACCAATACCTCAATCCTAAATGCATGTATATGGAAGAAAGTGATGTTGACCACTCACCTGAACCAGATATTACTGTTTGGCTGCCTTAAAGTTGCCAAAGCCAGGGCTCTTTTCAGCTGGAACTGACCAGAACTCTGTTCCAGCACCTCTCAGGTGGGTTCTTTTGCCATTATAAGAGAACAAGGAAGGTGTCCATGGTGAGTTCTAACACCTCTTTCTAGAAAAGTAGCACTGGCCAAAACTATCAAGACAATTGGCAAAGTTCCTTTCCTTGTGCCAATGTTTTGTTTTGGTTCCAGATAATTGAGGAACATGCAGATTTTCAGGGTGGTGGTGGAATGGAGTGGGTGGAATTCTGTATCTCCCGATAGCTCTTCATGGAAGGGGTTATTGCATCAATGCAAGATGGGCATGGCACAATACAAAACAGTTGCAACACCCAAAAGAGCAGAAAAAGAGACAGAACCACAAAATGGTATGGGCATGTTGCCCTGCAGGCTCACCCTATCAGTGGAGAACAGGGCCCACAGAAACCACCACTACATTTGCTCACAGAGAAGAGCTTTTTGCATCTTTCCTCTGCTCAGAAAAAAAGGGAAGACGGGTGTTCAGTCCTGAAATACAGCAAAATGTGGGAATGCTTAGCAGTGTGTGTTCAATTTAAGGGAACCTGAGTCAGCACAAAGAGGAGCTGAACAGGTAGAGCAAACAGTATGTTGTGCATTGTCAATTTTTGACCACTTTGGCGGCCCCTGCTGTTTATAGATCAATAGATTTGTGTGTTTAAACCAATAGGCCATATCGAAAGCCATCAGGAAGAAATTCTGCCACAATTCAAAACAACAAAGCAAAGAGACATTTTGTAATATATAGAAGCAATACAAGAACCATGGTAAAATGTGGTCATGCAAAACAAGAACCAATGTAAAAACCTTAATAACTCCCTCCCCACAAAAAAGTCCATCCGCTTACAATTTGCCAAATATACTGAAACAACCCTAGATCTTGTTTTAACAGCAGCAGGAACAGAATGTTCTCCTTTCAACACACTTGTAACATCCCTCCCCCCTTTTAAAAGGACAGATAGGTTTATATCTCAATGGCCAATTGCAGGTCTGATCTAGTAAATCGGTTAGAAACTATTTATGTGTGTTGGTATGACATTGGACATCTGGAAAAATAATGTGAGTTGCCCTTGATCTCAGAATCTCTGTAAATACAAGGTCTCTGCTTGATTGTTTCCTTGTACATCTTTTTGAAAAACATTTTGTCTTTGTGGTCTCAAACAGAAAAGACTTGTATTCATATATATTGAATGCCTCTGTTACTGGAATGACTAGAAGTTTACCAAACACAGTTTCTGTGATGCAACTTTGAATGACCTTGGAGCAAACCTTGGAGCAGGTGGAAACGACTCTCTGAAGGGAGAAAAGGGCTCATTATCAAGCCAAAGTCCTGGAGAAATTAACTGAGCTGCTTGGAGAAAAGACATTGCTTGGCACCACAACCAAAGAGGTCCTGTCCTGTGTCTCAACCAATGGATCTCTGACAAGAGGAATGATTTAGAGAGGGGTCTCCAGAGGTGACTGTAACTAACAGGGAAGCTCACAAAGGAAAAAAATGTCCTCCAAACAGTCTGATTCCAAACAATTTAACACTTCATAGTTTATAGCCTGTTGTCTTTGTCCATGGAGTTTTCTTGGCAGGGATACTGGAGTGGCTTGCTGGTTCCTCCTCCAGGTGGATCACGTTTGGTCAAAACTCTCCACTATGACCTGTCCATCTTGGGTGCCCTGCTTGACATAGTTCATAGCTTCTCTTGGTTATTCAAGCCCCTTCGCCATGGCAAGCCAGTGATCCATGAAGGGATAGTTAAAGCAATGGCTTTCCCAGTAGTGATGTATGGAAGTGAGAGCTGGACCATAAAGAAGGCTGATCACCGAAGAATTGATGCTTTTGAATTATGGTGCTGGATGAGACTCTTGAGAGTCCCATGGATTGCAAGAAGATCAAACGTATCCATTCTGAAGGAAATCAGCCCTGAGTGCTCACTGGAAGGACAGATCCTGAAGCTGAGACTCCAATACTTTGGCCACCTCATGAGAAGAGAAGACTCCCTGGAAAAGACCCTGATGTTGGGAAAGATGGAGGGCACAAGGAGAAGGGGACGACAGAGGACGAGATGGTTGGATAGTGTTCTCAAAGCTACCAGCATGAGTTTGACTAAACTGCTGGAGGCGGTGGAAGACAGGAGTGCCTGGCGTGCTCTGGTCCATGGGGTCACGAAGAGTTGGACACGACTAAACGACTAAACAACAACAACAAGTTTATAGCCATCACTTGGAACATTCAAATGATAGAAGTCACACAACTTTTACTGAAAACTGCAGGCAGGTGCCCACCCAAATCTGGAAGAGAAATGAAGTGGGTGAGAAGGTATCAGTTTCCTTCTTTGGACTCCCACACTGGCAATTTGTGGAAGAGAAAGCTAGCACTAGAGGGCAAAATACATGATAAAAGTCACATGTAGTTTTGCCCCGGATATCATTTTGCCACTTTAAGAGGGGGAAAGGGAAATCATGGAGCAGTTTTAAGAAAACCCCAAGCACCAGAAAAAAGATGACTTATTGGAAAAAGACAACCTGTGAAAGTACACACTTGGGCTAATTGCAAATATTGACAATTCTGTCCACTTTTGACAAATTAGCAGGTTGCAGCTATAGAGGCTTTTTTTCCCCAGTAGCAAATAAAATACATGTTTATGGCACTTGTGGAATCCTTAATCTATACAGAATCTGAAGGACCAGGGAATGAATTATTAAGTCTGAGAAATAAAGTGGTGTTTTTAATACCCTAACTACGTCACCCCACAATTCCGCTTTCTTTCTTTCTAAACTGGCCATAATTTCTTGTTGCTGCTTTAATAATTTACTGGCTTTTTATAGTGGAATTCATACCCCTGTTCCGCTAAGGATATGGTTGACAAAATTTCACCTACAGATGGTGTATATTTCTGAAAGATCTAGCAGTAGTACAACCAAGGTGGCTCCTGGTGAGTGAGTTGTGGGACTTCTTAGAGCAAATGTTAGCATGGAAGCCATGTGGGAAGGAGCGAAATTTGATGGTACCTCGCAATGCATTGATGTTGCTGTTAACATAATTATAATTAACCCACTCTTCTCTCTAAGGTCCCAGGGTGGGTTACAACAATTAAAGTTGCAACAATAACAACAGTATGAAACACATTACAATCACAAAATTAGGGTGTCAGACTTCAGGAAATCCGATCCCCTTCCCCACGGCAGGCTGCCAGGGATAAGTAGACAAGAAAAGCTTTTACCAAGTATTTTATTCAATATTCACGCTTAGGAATACTGCCTCTTGGAGTAATGGTGTTGCTCTGAGTAATCTCCAGCCCCTTCCCATCCCATCTTAACTGTCAACAGCCACCCCCTTATAGTGGCTGCTTAAGGTAAGGTTACCAGATTTTTTTCAATGAATCTGGGGACACTTTTCAACTTCAGTAGGAATGATAGGATTTTGTCAGGGGACTGATTTATAAATCCGGGGTCTGTCCCCGGGAAACAGGGACGTCTGGTAACCTTAGCTTAAGGCCATTTGCCTCTTAGCTCTTTGTTCTCCCACTTTCACTGCTCGCAGGGTCCTGGGAGAAGAGGGGGGGGGTCTGGAATGCTTTCTGGTGATAATGTGTCCACTAGCTGCTCTGGCTTTGCTTCTTCCCCCTCCTCTTCTCCCATTATTTCACAGATTTGCCCCTCTTGTATCTTTGAGCCATGACCTTCTGCAAAGCACTGTTGTAAATGTATATGGTCTTCCTCTTCTTTGGAAGGTTCAGGAGGAGAGGGGCAGTCTCCACCATTCCTCCTCAGTCCAATCCCTGGCATACAAGTATGCATCTCAGGTGTCAAAAACCAGGCTAAAAAGGTGCAAAAACTGTACAGGGAAGGTACCAGTCACACTTCTGTGGAGAGGGAGATCTACAACACAGGGAAATTCTTCTCCCAAGACTCTTCCGCTAGCTTCTAAGGACAGTTGAGCTTTGCAGAGGATCTCCTCTTAACACCCAATAGGGCTTGTAGGAAAGGAGGCAGTCTTCTAACCATTAGTGTTGGAATGGATTGATTATATCATATTGTAGGGAAGGTCTGGGGAAGTCGTAGAAACAAGTTAATGCAAAAAAATACAAGGACACAATGATTGTTTTTAATTTCCTTTTTATTTTTTCTTCTTTTAATATCTTTTGTCGTATTGTGTATACATGTTGCTGTATTGTCTTTTTTGTATTGTTTGTTTATTTGTATTGCGTTTCTTTGTTGTTCATTGATTGTAAAACCTAATAAAATATCATTTTTTTTAAAAAAAAATGATTATATCATGTTGTATTAGTCTGGCTCACACATGTTCACAAGCAGAGAGGGTAAAAGGAATAACTTACTCCACAATCATACTGGACTAAATATCATTTTGGAATACAGAAATAAAGCCTGATTTTCCATATGGATTTGCTGTCCAGAAGTGGACTGTTTAATGATATCATTACCATAGTAAAGATGTTCCATTACATGGTAAGGGAGACCCAATGTGGCATTGTGAGTAGCTGGGGGAAATCCTAGCATGCTGACAGCCTGACATCATAATTATTAAAGGTTCCTGTCATTTCTATGGTGATTTCCAAGAAAACTGCACCCATAGCATGGAGCTTTCTTGTTCTAACCTGTTCCAACAACTAAAGATGGGGAGAAATTTGATATTCTTCATACTGAAAGGTGAATGCACTTAATTCACACTTTCCCAAACAATATGAGGATTGAAACACACTCAGTTTTCAGAATTCACGTGTTTCTGAATTGTGCAATGAAGTTCTCCAGCCAAGGAATATGTAAAACATGCGTGTACTTGGGTATAGTGTACATGAAACTGTATCTATTGGTGAAAATAGCGGACAAAATTCATAATATTAGGAGAAAATCATTTACAAAAATGTGTTTATTAGGAGAAATGACATATGAAATGTGTATATCATGTGTTTAGAATCACACTAAATTTCATTATATAATATTGAGAACAAATGTGGAAATGTGGAGAACCACATTTAAGATTGAGGGTGAAAAAGAAACTGAGGGGAAACTGAAATTGTCACATTCACACATCTCTGTGGCCAGTGATATACATGTGGAGCCTGTAGCCACTGGAAAACAGAACAATTATATGTTGACTCACACTGATACTGCAGTGTTTACCTTCAGTCAAAATAATCATAATGGGTTTACAACATTAAACTCCAGTGACAATGTGTACACAATATGGAAACTACATATTCTCCTCCAAGAGGGATGTCATCTCTGTGCATGACAGACCATCCTGGACAGAAGCTCTACCCATCAACAATTTCTTCATCTTGTCAGGATTCAAACAAAGTTTACTGACCCTCATCCAGCCCTTTATCACCTCCAGGCAATGGTCCAATACCTTGCATAGCTGTACCTGATTCAGATGGAATAAAGACAGATCTGGGCGTTGTGTGCATATTCTGATGGCATCCTGCCCTAATTCTCAACATGACCTCTCCCAGTGACTTCATATAGATGTTAAAGAGCATGAGCAAAGGAAAGGACCTTGCAAGACCCCACAATGCAATTGACATGCTGTTGGGCAAAGGTCTCCCCAATGCTATTTTACGAAAATGGTACTACCGAGAGAAGTAGAGCCACCATAATATGGTATCTGCAATGCCCACATCACAGTGTTAGCCCAGAAAGACTAACAGGTTGACAGGGCTGGGCTGCCTAAAGGCAGACTGAGGAAGCTGCCTCAGACAGTGGAATCCCATGGGCAGGGGCATATAGAGGGGGGTGGGGGTGGTCCAACCCGGGTGCCACCCTGGGGGGTGACAAGATGGCCCACTACCCCCCCCCCCAGTTGTAGAGTGGCCGAGGGCATGCACGCTGCCAGTATGGGCACTGCGAGTGCAGCGTCCGTATGGGCTGCAACGCATGCACAGTCTGTACAGGCGCCGAGTGGTTTGTGTTAGTTTCTGCTTCTCACTGGGCAGCTGCATGGAGTCACAGGACTCTGTTTACATTCCAGAGACCTTGCAGTCTCATGGGAAAGGGAGACGGGATGTGATGTTAGTGGTTTCCTGTTTCCTTTGTTCCTTTGTTCCTTTGTTCGGTTGCTCACTGCTCTTACAGGGAGAGGATGTATATTTCTTTGCTCTCTGCGTAGCTAGAAAATAAAGCATAGCAATGTAGCCATAAATCTTATCACTTCCACATGCTGTTTTGATGCTGTGCTGGGACAACGTGCCTGAGGCCTCATCAAAGGATCAGGTCATCAATTAACTATTGGGAGGCGATTCCGAAGATGAACCTTATCAGCTCGGTTGAACGGAGTTCTGACATTTTTGGTTATGGGCCCAGATGACGAACGGCAGAAGAACGGAATGCAGCTTATCTTCTCTGCGTGTCAAGAAGTTTGTTGAGAGGTATGTGCTCGAGCCCCAGGAAGCCTGCCAGTCCCTAATTAATGGCATTAAGGGGTGGACTTTGAACTTCTAGCCAAAGCACTTACCGGCAGCAGGAGGGAGGCCTTAAGATGTGTGGTTTTGGAATGCAGCTGGTAAATAGACACAGCTTGCTTTAAAGACACAGAGATGGCCAGTGCAAGTGTAACAGAGGCTCTTGAAAATGCAATGGGATTTCCAAAGCTCAAAAAAGGGAATTTTCAAAACTGGGTGCAGTATGCAGAGGCTCTGCTAAGAAAAGAGGGTCTGTTTAATGTGATATCAGATGCCCCCCCCCAGCTCCAATGACAGAAGAATGGGAGGCTAAGGATTCCAAAGCAAGGGGAACTCTGACGCTTATTGTGTCTCCTGCCCCTTAGCACCCTGCCCCAGGTGCCGGAGAGGCTTCCTCTGCCACTGCCCATGGGGCAGTGCCCCCATGAGCACCCCACCTGCCCCTGCTGCCAGAGAAACAAGAAGATGTTGTGGCCTCTTCCAGTGAAATCTCACAATATCTGCCCTGATGGTTGATGATATCAAAAGCTGCTGGGAAATCCAGGGAAATCCAGGTCACACTCCCGTATCTCCCAAAACAAGTAATCAACCAGGGCCTCTAAGACTCTTGCAGTGCTGAACCCAGGCCTGAAGCAGATTGAAGTGAGTTCATGTCAGTGAGTACCGTATTTTTCGCTCTATAAGACGCACCAGACCACAAGACGCACCTAGTTTTTGGAGGAGGAAAACAAGAAAAAAAAAATTCTGAATCTCAGAAGCCAGAACAGCAAGAACTGCTCAGTGAAAGCAGCAATCCCTCTTGCTGTTCTGGCTTCTGGGGTAGCTGCACAGCCTGCATTCGCTCCATAAGACGCACACACATTTCCCCTTACTTTTTAGGAGGGAAAAAGTGAGTCTTATAGAGCAAAAAATACGGTAGGTAACCAAATACACAAAGCAGTTTAAACCTGTTCCCCTATAATAAAAGGCTATATGGCCTCCAAATAAATCAGAATCAGCCTGATGTTTAACTGTCTCTCACTTTACAAATGCTTAAAGCTTGTGTTGTTTGTGATATCATGCATGACAACCGAATGTCTTGTTTGCATTTAACCTAGGCTGTCCCCATGCCAACTCAGTGGCCAGTAAATGACTGTAAGCAGGCAATTATCAGCCTAACACCCTAGCAACTTTCATGTTTATATTTGTCCTCATAACCTAAGCTTGAATAAAATGTAGGTGTAATATGAGAGCTGCTTCCATTATTATTACCACATTTACTCAAATCGGATGCTCACCTTTTTTGACCAAATTACATTGTGAATATTAAGGTGCTATTATTATTATTATTATTATTATTATTATTATTATTAACACCAGTTGACCCTGTGAAAGGTTGAATGCTCAAGAATGGTTCTACCTTGTGTTCTACTTGTGTTCAGGATATTTTGTTGGTCATGCATCCTGGTCATAAAATTTCCCTTTACTTGCTCTAGTTGTCATAGTTCCTTTATTTTATACAAATGAACCCTATGTTATGAAGGACCCATAGGTCATTAAAAATATCTCAAATGCAGTTTTATGTTTCATAGCTTAATGCAACTTCCTCTGTGGTCTGTTTGCTTTACCCTGTAGTCCTGCCCTCCCCTTTTTGATGTGTATTATAGAATCAAAAGACTCCGGGTTTAAGAAGCCTACAGATTTATTCAGGAGCGCCCCCCCCCAAGCAAAAATAGCCACCACAAAGTAAGGTGCTGAGGTGAGGCTTAACTCCTGTGCTGTGGAGGCAGCAAATATGATTTTGTTGTTGTTGTTGTTTAGTCGTTTAGTCGTGTCTGACTCTTCGTGACCCCATGGACCAGAGCACGCCAGGCACTTCTGTCTTCCACTGCCTCAAGCAGTTTAGGCAAACTCATGCTGGTAGCTTCGGGAACACTGTCCAACCATCTTGTCCTCTGTCGTCCTCTTCTCCTTGTGCCCTCCATCTTTCCCAACATCAGGGTCTTTTCCAGGGAGTCTTCTCTTCTCATGATGTGTCCAAAGTATTGGAGCCTCAGCTTCAGGATCTGTCCTTCCAGTGAGCACTCAAGGCTGATTTCCTTCAGAATGGATAGGTTTGATCTTCTTGCAGTCCATGGGACTCGCAAGAGTTTCCTCCAGCACCATAATTCAAAAGCATCAATTCTTCGGCGATCAGCCTTCTTTATGGTCCGGCTCTCACTTCCATACATCACTACTGGGGAAACCATAGCTTTAACTATATGGACCTTTGTTGGCAAGGTGATGTCTCTGCTTTATGCAGCCTTTCAAACATTTCCTACAAAGGTAGGAGACAAAGCTGGATTTAACTGATAAGATCAGTGAGCAGAAACTAGTGGATTTTATTTGGGAGGGTCAGGTCGCATTGGTAGATTTTAGCATGTCAGAAGTACACCATGACAGTCTTTGACAGGTTGTAGGGGGCAGCTAGAATATTGGCGCATGCAGCCAATAGGGAAAGAATGATCCAGCCATAGTTCGGAATATCTGGCTTATTTAATGAAACACCTGGTACAGAACCCAAGGTTAAAAAGACTAAAATGGGTGCAAAACTGGCCATGTGTTTTTATCAGTGGAGTAATGCTTGGAAAGTTACCCATGAGAATTCTGAAACCTTGGATATCTGAAATAACACGGTTGCACATTTCTGCAGCATAAGCACAAAACTCTCATTGTTTGTACAGTATTGCTTATATAAAGCCAACAGTCATAAGGCTTGCTCTTTTCTATTATGAGAAAATAGCAGCAATGATTAAATGACACGTTCAAAATGCTGAAGGTTAATCCAGTGGAAATCTCCTTTAATGAAAAGAGGTTCACATTTGTGGAAACGGCAGCAGATGTAACACTTCAAGTATGAAATTCAGACTGGAAGGCACATCAAGGAGACTTGCTAGAATATGCAAAAATCTATTAAAGAGCTTGTGTTGGGAAAACGTACAGATTTGTTCACATCCCTACGAAACAGTTTACCAACCCTGATTGATTTGAAAAAAATCTATTTCAGAAGTCCACGAAAACACAGCAGATTGAGAAATGTTGAAGCTGAGCTACGTAAGTAAAAACAGAGGAAGAAAAGCAAGCTAATGCAGATGTGAAGGAACATACCAAGTTGCTGTAAGTACCATAAATACAGGAAATTAAATATAAAGTCAAATTCCAAGCCCTTTAAAAAAAATTGTTGGTTGTGAATTAAGTCAGGTATAAAAAATTGTGAACGGTTTTCCATCTGAGCTCAGAGCAGCAAGTTAAACCATGTGGATAATACATTGTCTTTAGTCTGTTAAACACCATTTTATGGCTTACAGCACATTCTTGGCAATACATGGAGAACAGAGTATCTCTTTCTGAGCCTATGTCCTATCAAGCCTTATAGAGGTTGAAATAGGCTGACTCCCATCACTCTTATGCCACCTTGTTTTCAGGGAAAGGTCATAGCTTGCATGATTTGCATACAAAGGATTCAAAACTCAGTCCTTCATATCTTCATGCAGGGCAAGCGAAGACTCCTGCCTCAAAATGCAGACAGCTACTGCCAACCAGTAGAGACATAACTAAGCTACTACTAGGAATGTAAAGAAGCTATGGTTTCCTACCCTATATTCATCACATGCAACACTATTTCTGTTCTGTTGCAGTTCATCTTCCACCCAAAATTGCATTATTTATCATTTTGTCCTCTGTAGCAAGTTAATCAGCCCTGAGTGCTCACTGGAAGGACAGATCCTGAAGCTGAGGCTCCAATACTTTGGCCACCTCATGAGAAGAGAAGACTCCCTGGAAAAGACCCTGATGTTGAGAAAGATGGAGGGCACAAGGAGAAGGGGACAACAGAGGACGAGATGGTTGGACAGTGTTCTCAAAGCTACCAGCATGAGTTTGACCAGACTGCGGGAGGCAGTGGAAGACAGGAGTGCCTGGCGTGCTCTGGTCCATGGGGTCACAAAGAGTCGGACACGACTATACGAGTAAACAACAACAGCAAGTTATTTCTGTAACTTGCATAATTTAGGCAATTAAAGACATGTTATTTCGTTTCAGTGCAGATGAAATGCAATGCAAATAGTGGAAAACAAGGCTCAATTATGCATCTCTGGGTACTCAAAACAGCAAAAAAACGATTGCATTTGCTGGCTTGATTTCCAATTTAGATACGGATTGAATAAGCAGATATCAGCAATTTTCCCTCATTTTTTGTTTTTGTTATTATTCTCTAACATCCCTAGCTACTAGTACAACTTCCTATGCAGTCGTACCTTGGAAGTCAAACAGCTTAGTTTCTGAACGGTTTGGCTCCCGAACGTCGCAACCCCGGAAGTGACTGTTCCAGTTTGTGAACTATTTTTGGAAGCCTAACGTCCGATGGGGCTTCCGCAGCTTCCTATTGGCTGCAGGAGCTTCCTGCAGCCAATCAGAAGCCGCACTTTGGTTTTCAAACATTTTAGAAGTCGAACGGACTTCCGGAATGGATTTCGTTTGACTTCCAAGGTACGACTGTATAGATATATTTATTCCATGTGGTTAGAACTACTGGAAGTGGCTTCTATCTGTTCTCACGAAGAGCACCCACTCTTTTTCAGCATTGTGACATTATATTGGCAGGATTTGCCACCAAAAATGGGCAGAGTCGTGATGAACCCAGTAGGGTGATAGGGAGCAATCCATAGACAGATAAATATTCTTTATATCCCATTGAAATCCACTTTAAGTATGAATAACTTCTCTGGATTATTCACATTTGGCAGGACATAATGAAAGAACAGAAAAATGGCCAGATTTTATGTAAAAAGTTGTCCTTCCTGATGTATAACAGTTCCTCTATGGGCCAATAAAGTCACACTTCAAAACATTCAGCGACTCATTAAAGAAATACTTTTGTTCTATGCATCTGTGTAAGTGGCAGGCCTGAGGAGAATATGAGGATGTGTTAGCAACTCCCATACAGAGTTTGTCAGAGTATAGCACTGAATGTATTAGTAGCCGAACACTGCCAACATTTCTGGCATTAGCTCATATTTTCAAAGTCTAGCGTGTGAAGATCCCCTCGGGTTGAATCTTGGCATGCAATGTTTCACCCACACAGAGAGAATTTCCTCCCCACCTCTCGAAAATAATCGATTTAGGAGTCTGAGTTATGAGAGTTTAACTCCCTTTGCCCCCACTTTTTATGTTCACTTTCATACGTACCAAGTATCAGTTCCCAGGCCCATTACTTTGAGGCAGCTATAGCCATGGATATTTAGTCTGTAATTTTGTAATTTGACTCCTGAGCTTCTTTGGCTTTGCATTTCAATAACAAGCCAACTTTTATTTGTGATGATACACACATATACATTGTTGTTTACAAAGGACTCTTTGAAAACCCTGTGGATCACACTGAAGTCCTGATAAGCAAGGCTTCAAGAAGAAGCATCCCCTGATGTCACTAAGATGCTGTGTGATTGACAGGTGGGTTGCCAGGGGTGCAGGAGATAAAGATCTAGCCCTCTGGTCAGAAAAGAAGAAAGGAGGGTGGAAACCTATAAGGGGTGGAGGGTGGTATGAAGTTAATGGGAGGGGTGGCTTTGATGAGGAGGGAGGGGAGAGTGTGGTTTTGCTGGGGTGGATGAAGAACACAGACTCTGGCAAGACCAATGTTGAGTATAAAGGTAAAGGGTAAAGGGACCCCTGACCATTCGGTCCAGTCGTGGCCGACTCTGGGGTTGCGGCGCTCATCTCGCTTTATTAGCCGAGGGAGCTGGTGTATAGCTTCTGGGTCATGTGGCCAGCATGACTAAGCCGCTTCTGGCGAGCCAGAGCAGCACACGGAAACACTGTTTACCTTCCCACCAGAGTGGTACCTATTTATCTACTTGCACTGGTGTGCTTTCGAACTGCTAGGTTGTCAGGAGAACGTTGAGTATAAGACAATCTAAAAGGAAGCATGGAAGGTGGGTCACATCAGTGATGGTGGGTCATATTAATTTTATATCCTTCAATGATTTTGACATTTTTTACTTCTATAGATTTACCCTTGTTCTAAACTAATAGTTGTGCGCTGTCTACATTTTACTACTCAGGTAATGTTGCATGTATGCATTCTCTCCACACTTTATTTACCTCATATGGAAATAGTTGTTGACTGGAATTTTGTTTTATTTTTAATTTTGTTAGCTCAATGATTAAGCTAATCTGGGGGAGGAAATGTGATATATACTTATAGAACATTACAGGTTGCCAGATTCCTGAATTCAGTTCTTTCATATAAAAGACTTCATGGTATGCTGCATGACTATTAAAAATCTAGTAAATTTATCCACCATCCTTATACTCAAGGCCACAATATGGTATATCTAGAGATGGTACGTAATGTGAAGGAGATTACGCGTTGAAATATTTTAGTTGATATTTTAGAATGTAAAATGCCATTTTATTTATTGATTGGTTTTACCTTGTGGGCTTATAGCCGAATAAAGTATCTGAATCTGAATCTGATATATACTGGAACAATGTCTGAATGTGGGGCAACCGTTGATTTATGAGAGGATTCTTCTTCTATCAAGTTCAAATATATGAATGTTCATTAAGAAAAAGATTGCTCCTGTTATTGTCATGGTTGTTGAGATTTCTAACTGTGTAATGGTTGCTCTGGCGATACTATCTTTTGTTACATTGCATTTCGCTATTTTGCCACACCCTCTCTGTTGCGTTGTTGAAAAACATATTTGAATCAAAAGCAAATGATAACAGTTTTTTGAAATACACCAGAAGTAGACAACAGCCATTGAAGCAGTAGGACCATTAGAGGAGAAAGAGGAGGATAGGATAGGATATTGTAAATAAACTAAATTGGTTATTTGTATTTATATTATTACCACATAAAATGTTTGAGCTGATTCACTCTTTCTGGGGAGAGCGTCTGAAGAGCTATGTCAATTAGAGGTGACAAGGGCTGAAGTTCTCAGAGTTAAATGGCATATTGAAAATTAGGAAGTCAATAGGTCAGGATATCATAAACCCAAGAGTACTTGAAGAACTTGTGGAATTAAATAATGTGAAATTGTTCTATGTGCACACTGAGGCAAAAAAAAATCTTAACTTTGCATATACACTGATGGGCTCTGACTAGACAGGAAGAAGTTCTAGAAGATCCGGGGGGATCTCAAGGGCAGATTCTGTAAAAATGAGCCAGCAATGGGGTAATCAATTTTTAAATCCTTTCCTAAGACCTGCCACCATGCCAGCTAATATTGCAGTGCTGCACCCCTTTCCCAGGGCTGGACACAGTGCCTTCCTACACACCCATTGCAGGATCTTGGCCAAAGGGGAGAGGGGAAGGAAGGAAGGAAGGAAGGAAGGAAGGAAGGAAGGAAGGAAGGAAGGAAGGAAGGAATTACGGTATGTCCTTGCAATACTACATGGAGCAAGTTGTCACATCTGCAAGAGCTCACAAGGCGGGGAGATAAATTCACTGCCTCCACATCCCCCTGAAACAGATAAATTCAAGCTCTGGACTAGATTAGTATTTATATAGGCATGCATGCAAATATGGTGTTTAGTCAGATAATGGATTCTGATATTTCTGGCCACACACACACACACACACATTCTGCAAGCCACATATCTCAACCTTCCTCTGTACATAAATAAACACACCAAGCTAAACTATTTTTATTCCCGTTTCTTTTAGCTCAGTCCTTACTTCAATTAGCATCTTTTTTTTTTAAAGAAAAAGAAGTTTTAAAGCTCTTTCCTTTGTCATTTTTCTTTCCGCTCATTGCTTCCCACACTTTTATGTCTCCACAAGGCACAATACAGCATGTATAAAATCTACACTAAAGAACAAAACATACCAGGCTCTCTTTGGAGTCCATTATCACTCTACCTGAAACTGGGAAGTTATATTGATAGTGGATCAGCATGCTTCATTTCCTTCGCTGAAGGTATGGACATTTCCATTTTCTTGGCACTGGAACACAGACATGAACCCACATTCTTTTCAAGCAATTCCAATCCAGTTCTTATTCTATTAAATATGTTTAAAGTTGGCAAAGTTCATCTGAAGTCACAGGCGACTACCACAACACTTTTCTGGTGATGTCTGAGAAGGGCAATGTATCTGATCTCTTCCCAGGACACGCCTCTTCTCTTCAGGCCACAGTTCTCACTGGTCCTGCTCCACATCATCCTCAAGTGCTCTGATGGTGTTTCCTGCTTGGCAGGGGGTTGGACCCGATGGCCCTTGTGGTCTCTTCCAACTCTATGATTCTATGATTCTAAGTGCATCTGCCTTGTCATAATGTGTCCTTGAACTGTGATCAGGTCTCTTGCTTGCCTGTATGGATATTGGAAAAATTGGGTTGTTGTTGTTGTTGTTTTCAAAAATAATTATTCTGGACCTGCAAGAACAGGAGAGATGGACTATCCCATGGGGCACCACATGAGCAAGTTGCCCTATAGGGGAGAAGTAAAGCCCAGGCTATTTAAGTTCATTCCACCCCACACTCTTCCCTCTTCTCATTGAGACACCCATCGTCCCACCCCTTTTCCATTGTGAACTCTGCTAGTTGACTTCTTTAAGGAGACTTGAGTGGGACTTTTTTGGGGGGTGACACTAATTGGCCTGCGTCACATCTTTTTCATCTGCTTCACACTGTTGGGTGTTGGGTGTGTGACTGGAGTGGTGTTTTTGTTTAATGTGGCTAATTGACATTTGGTTTTGTGGGTGAGTGGATTTTTGAAAATATCCGACTAATATTGGAGCCAAAGTGGTGTTTGGACCTGTCCGTCACATCGGGCTGGACTTTGGCCAATGGGGCCGTGGTGCATATGTCAGGTTCATATACCCAAGGATCGTGGAGTGTGTGGGGAGGAGTTTATTCGGGCCTTGCTGTGTGATCACAGCATGTGACGGACAGTGGGCTCAAGAGAAGGGAGAATTGAAATGCTTCCACCACTTCACCTCACTGCCTGGACCTCATAGATTTTGGTAAACTGGGTTGAATCATTCTGATTGCAGATTCTATAGTTATACAATGGTACCTCGGGTTACATACGCTTCAGGTTACATACGCTTTAGGTTACAGACTCCGCTAACCCAGAAATATTGCTTCAGGTTAAGAACTTTGCTTCAGGATGAGAACAGAAATCATGCTCCGGTGGCGCAGCAGCAGCAGGAGGCCCCATGAGCTAAAGTGGTGCTTCAGGTTAAGAACAGTTTCAGGTTAAGAACGGACCTCCGGAACGAATTAAGTACTTAACCCGAGGTACCACGGTATTTTAATAAATACAGCTTGTTGTCCATATTCCTTGTCTTGATTCTTCTTCGGTGTTTTGCCAATTGATTCTTGCATGGCTGCAAGGCAGGTAAATATTCATATCCAGAGCCATAACCCCACCCCCCACCCCTTTTTACCTATGGCTCTGCCTGCCTTGAGAGGCTACTCATGAGTTTTATACCAGACAAATAGTAAGACTGACTGAGAGCATTCTGGGAAGAACAATGAGGGAAGCATTTCTCAAACAACTGATAAATCGGCTCCACCTCTTAGTGGGGATGTGTTGTGGGAAAGCTGCCAAGCCTCCCCCGTCAGTATGGGGGGTGGGACTGCATCCCACTTTATGCTGGGGAGGGCCGGCCATGCCAGGTAGCCAAGTGGCCAATCAGGCAGCTCGGGGGGGGGGCATGGCAGTTAAACTACCAATTTAAACCACGGTGCGACGCCAAATCGCCCGCTTTCAGCCTTGCACCGCAGATATCCCGCCCTCCCACCGAATCCACATCAGTGGGGCGCCCCCTATTGGTGGTTTACCCTTACCAGACTCCCTGCAAGGTGGGCAGGAGTCAGATACAGTCTGTGGATGCCAATGCCTAAGCCAATAGCACTCACATTCTATAACCAATAAAGTTGTGGCCTAAATTTTGCTCATTAACGTTAATTTAAAATCCTGTGTCCTTGTGTCTTTATTCTGAGAGCATACTTCACTCTTTCACCTGAAAAGTAGAAGAGTTTCCTGTTGTTAAAGTAAGTCCTAAGCTTTAATGGTTTTTGTTTCAGTTCTGTGCTGCATATCAGGTTCCAAGTTTATTTAGGCACACTAAAAATAAAATATGCTGATGATAGACTCTTGTTTGATTCCATGGTAGCAAGTCGCAATCTATTTTACTCAAGAGCAGTTCCACAAAAGACAGCATAGTACATCGTGGTCAATTATTTTATATTATCGTTGTGAGAATAACATGCAAATTACTTTTGTAAAAATTATCTTGCGTTTCTCAGAGAGCAAATCTAAATGGTTAGGGGCAGTAACAAATATTCTGGCTGAATGATGAAGGAAGATTCCAAGATGGTGTTTCTTAGCCAGGATAAATCAATCTGTTTGAAGAAGAAAAAAAAATGTGTTCAGATTTATAAAGCTTTGTATCTGACATTTTATCCTTCTTGCAAGAATTATGGTGGCCATGTTGACAGGACTGACAGAATAGCAATATTTAATAGCAGTTGGGGCTGTTTTCTAACTTGTTTTATCTGGAAGTTTCTTTTATCTGTTTTAAGCTTAACCCTCTCTTTCAAGTGATCCTAGTGCACTGTAATTTCCCGAGGTAACATGGGATTTTGTTGCCATAGTAATCTATTTTGGTTTAGGCTTAAAACTAGAATTCTAGAAACTATGAAAATTGTGAGGTTGCATGCTTGATAAGTTGTTATGCTTTGTATGAAACTTTCTTTTTTGCATTCATAAAAAATAATAATCAAGTTGAACTTTCCTCCAGTAAAGCCAGCCAATAATGTGCATGTCTGTAGAGTCACAAAACTTACATCTTGGCTGGGACTCCTGCTGCTCCCTGCCTTGCTGGTTTTTTCCCACCTGGCCTGGGAGAGCAGGGCCCTGTCTGACTCCAGCTACAAAAGCTGAGGCTACTGAAGATTCCAGATAGATTCCAGAAGATTCCAGATTGGCTGTGAGTCCTGGAAGACCTGCTCCCTATAGGGTGGGACTCTGTCTTGACACCAGCTACAGAAGCTGAGACTGCTGAACCGACTTGGACTGGGGTGTTGTTTGGGAGGTATTGCTGTTGTTGCTGCTGGTTTTATTTTTTATCTCAGCCTCTCAAGTCTCTCCATGAACATTCTTGTGAAGCTGATGGTGAGGTCCCCATTTCACTAGCTCTTAACCATAGAATGAATTCGTACCACTTTCCTCTGAAATCATTATTCGTGCTTCTTTGTCTTGTTGCTTGTACTTGCTTTGCCAATCTTTCTGTTTGACATGTTACAATTTTCCACCCTTGAAATGTTCTTCCATTTTAATTTTCCCATTTCTTGTTGTCACCTGTCCAGCTACAGCTAATAGCATGGATAACGTCTCTTTGTATTGCATATCTGAATTCTGATACTCAAATATAGTAACAAAGCCAATGCTTGGGAAGGATCTGCAAATTAGTTATTACAGAGAAAGACAACATGACTTTGGTTCATCCCCTTTCCCAAAGAGTTGTAATGTGTGTATTGTGTGTATGTGTGTGTGGGGGGGGGGTATTGTTATGTATATCCCCACCAATTCACAGAGAGTTTAGGAGTTGTGTGCTGAGGTCCCCCAAAACACCCTAACCCCAATAACTCACACATCACACATCATTTTTGTTTTAAGGTTTTTGGCATAATTTTGGCCACAACTTTATTATCATACAAATTGTGAGTGGTTGCTTAGGCATTGGTTATGACTAGCTGTCCCCCGTCCCCCCCGCCTTGGGGGACAGCACTGACTCCCGGATTCCAGCGAGAGCCAGTGTGGAGGAACAAGATCAGGGATAACTGGAGCTGCGACACAGACCCTCAGCTTCTCCCCGCATGCTCCCAGGAGCTTACGCGGCCCGCACCCTACTCCAAGGGTTTGGACGAGGGGATGGTAAGCCCCTGAATTCCTTTAACGGAATTCCCATGCAGCAGCAGCATTGGAGGGGCAGGCACAGCCAATCCATACCCCTCCACCAACCAATTTAACCAATGCCTAACCGCCAACCTTACAAGTTGTGACGATTTGCTACGCAGTAGGCAATACCCAATTGGCACACACTAATCAGCCAAAAGGAAAAATTCCTACCAGGCCCCCGCACCAATGCGGACGACCCCCATGACAGGCATAGCAAGGTCAAAGCGCAAGCCCAATCAAGGGAGGGCGGGCGGGTGATCCGGTGCCCACAGCGAAAGAGAAAGGAAAATGCTGTGCACCACGTTTAAATAGCCTCTGTCCCCACCCCTAAATTGGGAACATCAAATTTACCCCAGTAACACCAGCCACCAATCCAATTCCATCCCCTTGAAACTAGCCTGCCTGGTAACCATGGGGTGCTTTGTTTGGCCCCATCCGCAACACGTGCTCTCCTTTAATGAGAACACGCTTTACAGGGCTGAGTTTCATTTTGGATGAGAGAACAATGGAGTCAGTGGATTGTGTTGTTTTTTTCCTGAAGTGTGTTTATTTGCCAATGGTCATGCAGAGCATGCTAGAAGACACAAGCACTCAGGCAGGCAGCGTTAGTCTCTAAAGTAGCATCTGTTTTCCCCAAAGCAAACAGCTTCCACTCAGAGCTCCTCAAGGCTCTTTCTTCCAACCAGCTGCAAATCACAGAGCTGCGTCTGTCACTAGCAGTGTTTTGACACTCATTAAACTGCTTTTCTCTGCTACATACACACAGATATCAGATCCCATCCACACCCTGGCTGGAAGGCAGGGCTCGCTGGCTAAGGTCGCTTTGAAACTTCATGGAAACTTTCCCATGTTTCCCATGGAAAACACATCAGCTAATCAGCAGCAAATCACCAAATATAAAAGCCAGGCATTTATAAATCAGTGGTACCCACGTGAAAGAACAAAACTATGAATGAACAATATCCTTGTTGTTGTTTTTCACATCGTAGTGCTTGAGTGACTGGATAGTGACTGGAGAGATAATATAATAATAATAATAATAATAAATTTTATTTATATCCCGCCCTCCCCAGCCAAAGCCGGGCTCAGGGCGGCTAACAACAATTAAATAATCAAACAATCAGATAATCAAACATTCTAAAAACATTCCATTATAAAAATTAATTAAAGTCAAATTAATGGCAACCGTTGAGCAAAATTCTGTGCAGGTTGCCAGAGGAGGGAGTCAGGCTGGGACCTGACCAAAGGCCTGGTGGAACAACTCTGTCTTGCAGGCTCTGCGGAAAGATGTCAGGTCCCGCAGGGCCCTAGTCTCTTGTGACAGAGCGTTCCACCAGATTGGAGCCGCAGCCGAGAAAGCCCTGGCTCTAGTTGAGGCCAGCCTAACCTCTCTGAGGCCTGGGACCTTCAGGATGTTTTTATTTGACGAGCGTAGGTTTCTCTGTGGGGCATACCAGGAGAGGCGGTCCCGTAGGTACGAGGGTCCTAGGCCGTATAGGGCTTTAAAGGTTAAAACCAGCACCTTAAACCTGATCCTGTACTCCACCGGGAGCCAGTGCAGCTGGTATAGCACCGGATGAATGTGATCTCGCAGTGAAGAGATTTTTGCACCTTTTTTTGGGGGGGGGGGTGGCTTGCAGATCACCTGAGGGGGTAAGAATTAAGTGGGAGGAAATGTTTTCTGCCAGACGGTCACATTTCCTTCTGGGCAGTCTTTCAGGGGGCTCAGTCACGTACCAATAGTAGATGGGGTCAAAGACAAAAGTGAGTGGAGGAACAAATGAATGTTTTATCTTAGATAAGGTTGGTTTCTAGATATAGCTCTCTCTATCTTCCATGCAGCAAACAAGAGGCATTATCAGACTTCAAGGCTACATTCCAACCAGGCAAAAACACTCAAGGCTGGTGAGGAGTGTGGCCTGGAGGCTCCTCCCACCTTCCTTAATTCTTAATGGCAACTAAGAAAAATGAACTTACATACAGTACTAATAGCACAGGATCGACATTCCAGTCATTTCAAACCTACCTGCTTATAAACAACTTTCATCTTCTCTTCTAGCTGTGAAAGCTTCTATAGCAATCAATAACATTTCTCCCGGTTAAAGGGTTCTTTAACTGATTTGGATTGTTTAAATACCACAGGTGCTTTTTCATGAGGTTGACTGTTGTTCCTCAGATGTGTCAAGTCACACTATCTGCAGAATTATCACTGCAGTGGAAGCTTTCTTGAGATGGCATGTTTACTCCAGATAGTCTCATCACCTACAGGACAGCAAGATACAGGGATTTGGTGTCCAAGCTCCATCCCTCCCTCCCTCTCTTTTTCATTATGTCTAGAATTCTAACTTCTTTCTTTTTCTTTTTTTGCAGCAGAGTTGAAGCCTTGCAGAGTTCAATCCAAAGACCTGAAAGCTATCAGACAGCTTTGTTTTCAATAGATTTGCATCCATTTTTGGTGGTTTGCCTTTTTCCTTCTGCAAAGCTGCAAAACAGCATTAGTTCAAATGAACGACTTGCAAAATATGACAAAAGGATCACATCCTTCACACACTTCTCAGGTAAACTTGCATAGGATCAAGCTGCACAATTTGTTTTATATGTTCAAAATTACAAAAGCACATTCCACGCTGCGAAATACTGCTGTCCCCTCATGCCATTCAAAAGCTGCTGAGGGTCTAGACCAGATTTTCTCAATCTAGGGCGCCTGAGCTTGATCACTCCAAGCTCAGACCGCATGTTCAGAAACTTTTACCATATTTTGCAACCCAGGATTTCTGCCTGTGCTTTCTGCTGATGTATGGAAAAATGCATGAATCTGACATTTGTAAACTTTGTAAGGAAAAACAATCTTAATTGTATGGTCTATTCTATGCTAAGGGGGGCATAAAGGTGAAACAGTGTAAGTGACTTAAAACAGGATATTTAAAAAGTCAAACAGCCTGTATTCCTGTGCTTTGCTTTGCTTTGCTTTGCTGCATGTTTTGTGTTTTAAAACACCTGCTGCCCACCCCCCACCCCCGAAAAGCATTCTTTTTTGTGTTTGGATCCATGAATCCAATGAATTCTTCTTTATTTAACTATCATAACTGACAGGGATTTGGCATTGTGAGACCTGGGTTCAAACCCTACTTAGCCATTGAGTTTGCTGTGTAGTACTTTCCTGTGAGGTAGGTTAGATTGATAGGCTAAAGGTAAAG